>NC_138196.1:25111988-26322346 GCF_964194105.1 Spermophilus citellus | reverse complement strand
AGTTTCATCTGTGGGTTTTATGTAGCATAATTTTGAATAATTTGGTAGTCCTGGAAAATATCTGTTAAATTTATTTTTATTTATTTATTTATTTATTTATTTATTCTAATTTGTTATATATATTTGTTATATTTAAAGGAATCACTCTCAATTGATATTGCTTTAGCTCTGTAAATATGCTTTTTTAAGCAAATATGTACTTAAGAATTATGTTTTTAGAATTGTTCATAATAACATATTTAAATTCTTGAAAAACATCTATTTTATCATTGCATTTCTTACTAGTCCTCTCTTTGCTTTGCTTTTATCAGGCTGCTCTAAGGGCATTGTGTTCTTGGAAAATACCAAGTGAATTTGGTGTGGGGATGGAAGAGAAGAAACTAAGGGAAACTATCAATTGTCTACAAATTATTTAGAATGTCCCAGCTGAGGCCAAAGTGTGCTAATTTTAACTCTTAGAAAAAAATATGAGGCTGGAAAAGACAAGAATCCCTAGATAGGGCTGGGGTTGTAGCTCAGTTGGTAAAGCATTTGCCTTGCATGTGTGAGGCACTATTCTCAGCATCACAAAAAAACAAATACATAGAGGTATTGTGTCTGTCTACAACTAAAAAAAAAAAAAAAAAAAAAAAAAAATGAAGCCCTAGATAGGGGTAGTTTTTGCCATCTTAATTATCATTAAGTTTCTTTTGACCTGTCCTTTTGTTTGGGTCCCTGGAATTTGACATATCTTTATCATAAATTCTGAGTACAGGTGAGCTGTACCTTTTTTTTTATTTTTGGCAAAGAGTGGAGAGACTGTTTTGAAAGGGAAAAGGTACAGATTGTAGTTAATTTGTAAACTGATTCTTGCAAAATCTTCAACTACCCTTTACTGTTTTTGAAGATCTGATGAAACCAAGAACTTAGGAAAGAAATAACAATAAAAAATGCTCCTCCTCATAGTTTGTATATTTAAGTTATGGAAGAACCATTTAATTGCTTAATGAGCATTATATGGAAGACATATAAGGGGAGTCATCAGGGAACTGAGACAGACATAGTGAGATTTACAGCAAGAAGTGACAGCTTTGGAGAAAGTGATAAACAGGAAAAGAAAGAAAAATAAAGGAAAAGAAAGAAAAGTAAAGGCAGATACAAGAAGTTCATAATCATAATCATAATCATAATACTTGAGAACATTTGGCACAGGGACAAATTACCCAACACATCTCCAGAGCTCTACAGCCTAGTAACTTAGATTATAATAGTAACTGACATCAAGATGATTAAATTATGTTCATTGGTGCCTGTTTAGGAACATAGAAGAAGTTTGTGGTCCATTTTAGAAGGATTTTTATAGAAATAGTTTATATAAAATGAATTTTATTGCTTAAAAGAGTAAGTCCTAAAAGCACTTATCTTAAAAATTCCCTTAAGATGGATACCTCTTGAGATACTTTAGTTCTCAGATGATAAATCAGAGTCTACTCTGTTTTGATAGAATGATATTTCTCTTCATTTCACCATTATCCCTTTATGTGGTTGTATCTCCGTTATTGAAAAGACCATGTCAAAAATTTTGATTACAGCCAATTTGGAAAGCAGTATGGAGATTTCTTGGAAAGCTGGGAATGGAACCACCATTTGACCCAGCTATTCCCCTTCTCGGTCTATTCCCTAAAGACCTAATAAGAGCATGCTACAGGGACACTGCTACATCGATGTTCATAGTAGCACAATTCACGATAGCAAGATTGTGGAACCAACCTAGATGCCCTTCAATAGATGAATGGATAAAAAAAAAAAAGTGGCATTTATACACAATGGAGTATTACTCTGCATTAAAAAATGACAAAATCATAGAATTTGGAGGGAAATGGATGGCATTAGAGCAGATTATGCTAAGTGAAGGTAGCCAATCCTTAAAAAACAAATGCCAAATGACTTCTTTGATATAAGGGGAGTAACCAAGGACAGGGTAGGGACGAAGAGCTTGAGAAGAAGATTAACATTAAACAGGGATGAGAGGTGGGAGGGAAAGGGAGTGAGAAGGGAAATCGCATGGAAATGGAAGGTGTTCCTCAGGGTTATACAAAATTACATGTAAGAGGAAATGAGGGGTAAGAGAAGAATAATACAAGTGGAAGAAATGATTTACAGTAGAGGGGGTAGAGAGAGAAAAGGGGAGGGGAGGGGAGGGGAGGGGAAGGGGTATAGTAGAGAATAGGATAGACAGCAGAATACATCAGACACTAGAATGGCAATATGTAAATCAATGGAAGTGTAACTGATGTGATACAGCAATCTGTATACGGGGTAAAAATGGGAGTTCATAACCCACTTGAATCAAACTGTGAAATATGATATATTAAGAACTATGTAATGTTTTGAACGACCAACAATAAAAAAAAGAACTGAAAAAAAAGAATAGCTAAATATACATTAAAAATTTTTTTTGATTAATTGGATTTAGTCTATCAGTGTTTTTCAGAATGTCATTCTCCACTTGGCAATATGAGCATCAGTTGGTAAGTTGTTAGATATGCACATTTTTAGGACTTTTCCTATACCCACTGAATGTGAAACTGTGAGAATGAGAGTGCAGCTTAGCAGTAGTTTCTAACAAGCCCTTTGAGTGAATGATGCAAGCTAAAGCTTGAGGACCACTAGCCTAGCCTTTGATTTTATTCCAGCAGTTAATTTAGAATTTTGAAAGTGTAGAAATTAATTGACTGGCTCATAGGCACAAGTTTTGGTGAATAGTAGAGCTGCTTTAAGAACCTGGATTTATTTACAGTTTTAAATTATATGTCAATATCTTTCATAGGTATAAAAACCCTCAAGGTAGGAACAAATTGAATCTGATCATAAATACATTGTGATGAAATAGACCTTACTCTAGACATGTAGAGGTGGCTCATACTTGAAAATCAAGTTGGAAAGTTATATCCCTGTGTGTATTATATGTCAAAATACATTCTGCTGTCATTTTTAACTGAAAAGAATAGATAAAAAAGAACAGATTGCGGGCTGGGGATGTGGCTCAAGCGGTAGCGCGCCTGCCTGGCATGCGTGCGGCCTGGGTTCGATCCTTAGCACCACATAAAAACAAAGATGTTGTGTCTGCTGAAAACTAAAAAATAAACAAATATTAAAATTCTCTCTCCCCCCCCCAAAAAAAAAAACTTAAAAAAAAAAAAAAAGAACAGATTGAAAAACGGGCTGGGGTTGTAGCTGAGTGCTAGAATACTTGCCTCGTGTGTGTGAGGTACTGGCTTCCATCCTCAGCACCACCTTAAAAAAAAGAATAAAGATATTGTGTTCATCTACAACTAAAAAACAAAATTAGAAAAAGATTTAAAAAAACAAACTTGTAGCTAATACAAATAATAATAGAGGTAAAATTCCTTAATCCAATAGAGCAGGCTTTCTCAATCTTCTTACTATGGAGGAGCCATTGAAACAATTTTCAGTTTCAGAGAACCCTTGCAAACAATTGTTATACTTCACACTCATACATATTAATCAGTAAATTACGGATACAAGTTCATAATAATCTTTTTTTGAGTATAAAATGTTATTTTTCTTTGTATTTTGCTCAATTTATTAAGTTAGTATGTATATATACATGCATATAAAATTATTTTTTGGTGACTCCTCCTCCCTAGAAAGGATAACAATTCTACTACAAGTGTGTAGTATAGGTAAATTTTTCCCCCCTCTACTTGATATTTTTTTCTACCTTATCAATTAGTTCAACTTTTTCTCAGATGAGCAGAAAAAAAGGGTTTTTTAAATCCACACATTAGATTTGTGTCAAAAAATTGGGAAAATATTATTTAATTTTGTTTTTTAGTTCTTCAGATGGTTGTTAGTAATGCTTGAGACTTGTTCATATCTTCCTTATTTTCATGCCAAAGCAACATTACAAGATTTTGTCATGTGCTTTCCCCCAAAGATTCAGTTTTTCTTTGAAATTGGAAAATAGTATTATTACTTGAAGTCAAAGCATTTTTTGCTAAACTTGTTTAATTACTTCATATAATATATATATATACATATGTGTGTGTGTTTTAGAGTAACACAATACCTTTATTTTACTTATTTTTATGTGGTACTAAGGATTGACCCCAGTGCCTTACATGTACTAGGCAAGCACTTTACCACAACCCCAGCCCATTTTAAAAAAAATCTGCCAAGAGTGCTAGCTTCTGCAGTCATTCTTCATTCAACAAAGATGGCCTACTATTTCCTTGAATGTAATTCTGTATTTCACCTTTCAGCCTAAATTCCCTATCAAGAAGTCCTCTGCTAAGCCACTGGATTTCTATATGTGGTGGGAAATTGCTCATGTGTGCTGGTCTTTTGTTTAATAAAGCAGATCATTTTTGTAGCATCATTCAGGACATTTTCCATTTTGTTTCCAAGGGTTTTTTAAAAAAACAAACAAAAAGCATTATTTTATTTATTTATTTTTACGTGGTGCTGAGGATTGAACCCAGTGCCTCACACATGCTAAGCAAATGCTCTACCACTGAGCTACAGCCCCAGCCCTCCAAGGGTTTTTAATGTTGTACCTCTATGAAGAAAGCAATGTCTTGCTGGGGTTGTGGCTCAGTGGTAGAGTTCTTCCTAGCATGTGTGAGGCACTGGGTTCGATTCTCAGCACTACATATAAATAAGTTGCCCATTGACAATTTAAAAATTATTAAAAAATAAAAAGAAAACAATGTCTTGTCACAACATCAGGATGTTCTTATTTTCCCCTCATGAGAGGAGTGAATCTTTGCCTTGAGGAAACTACTAAAGTGCCATCTCAGTATAAATGCCAACACTGTTTCACCAAGACAGACTTTTTGTTTCCTGAAATGAAGACACCACATTTAGTATGACTTTGCTTGTTGGTATTAGTTCTTTGCCACGTGAAAAGTTGTTCTTGGAATTCACTATCACTTAAATTTATTTTTTTAAATTACTACCTGACACATTATTGGTGAAATCTGTTGATTTGTCAACTTGAATAGACAAACTGTTATTTCTCAGTTTATTAAACAGATCTCTTCTTCAGCATATGCCAGGCCATCAGTATGTTGACTTACACTGTTTGAGAGTAGAACCTTTTCCATTTCTCATATTGTGCTGGGTGTTTTATTCACTATCATTTTATGTCCCAACATCTGTGTGATTCCTATCCCTTTCACCCTTTTTCTGGGCAATTAGTTCTGATACTGATAACATTCTTTCTGATCCTTTTCACTGGATATGACTTTTTTTTTGAGATGCTGGGGATCACAACCAAGGCCTCATTCATTGCAAGGCATGTCCTTTACCACTGAGTTATATCTGCAGCCCTTAAAAGCAAAACAAAACAAAACAACACAAAAGTTTTACTTTGTTTAATTGAGATTCTGGCACTTACCTTGACTTGTCCAGTGAGTGTGATTTATATTTATGTGTCTTTTCAGTTTGTCTGGAACTGTTTTATGTTGTTTGCATAGATGGTGCATGGTGGAATAAGACAATGTTGGATTACAGCACATGTAAAACTCATCAGTTGTTTTATTGTAGTAGTAGGTTATTGTTTTATATCTCTTATCACATTGATGGGTAAAATGGCTCAGAATATTATAGTTCTTTTTTTTTTAAATATTTCTTTTTTTTTTTAGTTGTAGTTGGACACAATACTTTATTTTATTTATATTTATGTGGTGCTGAGGATCAAACCCAGGGCCTCGCAAGTGTTAGATGAGTGCTCTACCGCTGAGCCACAACTCCACCCCCGATTATAGTTCTTTATTACTAACTTTACTAGAATTTTTTATGAGCCTAGGTTTGGAATCTTCCCTTTACAAATCTCATCTTTAGAAATCATCATACTAGACTGTCAGACATGTTTAATAAAATGCAAATGCTAATAAATAATAAGTGAAAAATAAAAACTAGGAAAGTTGCAAAACATGAAAACTTCACAATTTATTTTACTTTTATTTTAAATATTCATGTTTTGCAACAACTTCTATTCTGAATTGTACCCAACGTCTTACTCAGTGCAGTAGATATGAAAAAAGAAGTAACATAAAAATTGGAAAGGAAGAAGTAAAACTGATTAAGAATCTGCAGCAATAAGTTTTCTAAAATTTTTAGGGAAAAATTAGAAAATGAAATAAAATGTAAAACGTACTACATCCGTAGTCATTCAGTAACTAGGAAGAAATTTAACAAAGATGTGTGATACCTCTTCATTGTAAATTAAGTATGTCTTTAGCTCCCCATATATGCTCCCATAAGTGCTCTTTTGTTTTGCATTTTAATTCCTGGTCTAAAAGCAAAGAAATAAAAACCTAAGTGTGAGTTTCTCTTGTGCTGTTATTGTTCTCATTCATTTTGTTTTAATAGCTTTTCCCTCGACAGCATAATAGCTGTGTTTTTGGCTCTTCTACTTACATAGCTTGGTAAAAATGGTTAGGCTTTTATATATTGATTATTCTGTCTTTGAGGTTGTTTTGATTTAAAAAATCCCATTTATTTTAAATTTAACAACAACAGTAATGTGGGGACAGTGCTTTTTTAGTTTTTATGTTTTTGCTGCTGCTTTTTTTCTTGGGACTCTGGGATTTTGAGATGTATTCATTCTTATTGTTTGTCTTTCCAGGATAAGTTGGCCTTTTGATAATTTATATTTGATGGTGATATTTGATAATGGGGGAAAAACTTTTAATCTGAAGAAACAAAGGAAAATATATCAGATTTAGTAATATCGATCAATATAGAAAAATTATTTTGAAAGATTTTGACTGTCCTCATTCTTCTCTTTTAGGGTGTGTACTTCCAGTTTCCTGCACTGATCCCAACCATTTTTTGATTGGCCACCTCTATTAAAAAATTTTATTTTTTAACTTAGTATGATGTCAAAATGAACTGCACTATTATATATAACTATAATACACTGATAAAAACATTAATTTTTTTAGTTTATTCTTTATGCAAGTGCTAATGTATCACTATGATGATACATTACATATGTTACAAACTTGCACACACATAAAAATTTAAAAGGCTAAGGTAAAAGGAAGAATAAAGGCTATTTTCAAATTATTTAGCAGCATAGAAAGCAACTTTGTTGAACTAAGGCAGAGTTACAAGTATTATTATGTCTGAAAAATCTTCACTTAACCTTTTTTTATGAAATGAGGAGCTCATTTTAAGTTTAGTTTGTTTAGATCTTTTGTTTTAATTACTGTTATAAATATAAAGAACTTTATAAAGATTTATAGATTTAGGGCTGGGCTGGTGTTGTAGCTCAGTGGCAGATCATATGCCTTGTACGTGAAAGGCACTGGGTTTGATCCTCAGCACCACATAAAAATAAACAAAATAAAGGCATGCTGTCCATCTACAATTACAAAAAATAATTTTAAAAAAGATTTATAGATCTAAAAGGGAAGAGAGTAGTTTCTTATTGCTCCTATAACAAATTGCCAGAAATTTAATGACTTAAATTTGTGGCAGTTTGTTATAAAATTGTTTTTCTGTTTTGGGAATCGGAGGTCGAAAAGCAGGCTTTCCCGGCTAACGTTAGGGTATAGATGTGCTAATGTATCATTATGATTATACATTACAAATGCTACAAGCTTGCACACACATAGAAATTTAAAAGGCTAAGGTAAAAGGAAGAATAAAGGCTATTCTTAAATTATTTAGCAGTATAGAAAGCAACTTTGTTGAACTAAAGCAGAGTTACAAGTATTATTATGTCTGAAAAATCTTCATTTAACCTTTTGGAGGCTGAGGGAAGCATTTGTCTCCTTTCATTTATTATTTAGAATGCATATGCATTTCCCAGTTCTTGGCCCTTTCCTCTTTTTTAGTTTGGAGAAAGTGTATTTTATTTTCTTTCTTACTTGAAAGGCCACTTAATTTTTTTCTTTATTAAATTATTTATTCTCATTTGTTATACATGATGACAGAATGCAATTCGTTTCATATTACACATATAGAGCACAATTTTTCAAGTCACTGGTTGTACACAAAGTATTTTCACACCATTCGTGTCTTCATACATGTAAGGGTAATGATGTCTAACTCATTCCATCTTCATTCATACCCCTTTCCCCTCCCTTCCTCTCTCTCCCCTTTGTGCTATCTAAAGTTCCTCCATTCCTCCCATGCTCCCCCACCATCACCATTATGAGTCAGCATCCCCATGTCAAAGAAAACACTCAGCCTTTAGTTTTTTGGGATTAGCTTACTTCACTTAGCATGATATTCTTCACCTCCACCTGCAAATGCCATGATTTTATTCTCTTTTAATGTTGAATAATGTTCTATTATGTATATATATCAAAGTTTCCCTATGCATTCATCTATTGAAGGTCATCTGGGTTTGATCCACAATTTAGCAATTGTGAATTGTGCTGCTATAAACATTGATATAGTTGTAGTATACTGTGTTTGAGTCCTTTGGGTTTAAACTGAGGAGTGGGATAGCTGGGTCAAATGGTGGTTCCATTCCCAGTTTTCCAAGGATTCTCCATACTGCTTTCCATATTGGCTGCACCAGTTTGCAGTCCCACCAACAATGTATGAGTGTGCCTTTTCCCCCACATCCTCACCAACAATTATTGTTGTTTGTATTCTTAATAGCTGCCATTCTGACTGAAGTGAGATGAAATCTTAGAGTAGTTTTGATTTGCATTTCTCTAATTGCTAGAGATGTTGAACGTTTTTTTTCATATGTTTGTTGATTGATTGTATATTCTCTTCTGAGAAGTGTCTGTTCAATTCCTTGGCCCATGTATTGATTGGGTTATTTGTTTTTTTGATGTTAGCCAAAGCATTTCTTAGCAAGAAGAGTGAAGCTGATGGCATTACTATTCTAGACCTTAAATGCTGCAGTCCGGCTGCAGCAAAATAGCCGGGGGGTGACGAGCAACTTGTGTACATTGATACAGCAGGAGTAGGAGCCGATTATTGTAGGACAACAGAGGTATTTATACATTCCACACAGCTTATCTTAATTAACATAAACTAGATACAGCAGTCAACCAATAAGGAATCTCCACACTTAATGGCTCTCTGGTGTTACTTCACAAACCACTCCCTCTGGCATTTTGCCAGGCGCCATCCAGACTTGTTTACGGACTCTAACACTTAAACTATACTACAGAGCAATAGTAACAAAAACAGCATGGTATTGGCACCAAAATAGACCTGTAGACCAATGGTACAGAATAGAGGACGCAAAGACTAACTCACATCACCACAGTTATCTTACATTAGACAAAGGCGCCAAAAATGTACATTGGAGAAAAGATAGCCTCTTCAACAAATGGTGCTGGGAAAACTCGAAATCCACATGTAATAAAATGAAATTAAACCTCTGTCTCTCACCATGCACAAAATTCAACTCAAAAATGGATCAAGGACCTGGGAATTAAACCAGAGACCTTGTGCCTAATGAAAAAAAAAGTAGGCCCAAATTTTCATCATGTTGGATTAGGCCCCATCTTCCTTAATAAGACTCCTATAGCATAAGAATTAAAACCAATAGGGCTGGGATTGTGGCTCAGCAGTAGAGTGCTTGCCTAGTATGTGTGAGGCCCTGGGTTCGATCGTTAGCATCACATAAAAATAAGTAAAAATAAAGGTATTGGGTATAACTACAACTAAAAAAAAGTTTTTTTTTGTCTTTAAAGAATTAAAACCAAGAATCAATAAATAGGATGGATTCAAACCAAAAAGCTGCTTCTCAGCAAAAGAAACAATCAGTGAGGTGAATAGAGAGCCTACAAAATAGGAGCAAATCTGTACCACAAGCACATCAGACAGAGCACTAATCTTTAGGATTCATAAAGCATCTTAGTTTTCTTGTAGCTCTTTTATGCACTCTGATTTTCCTGCCTTCCTCTTTTCCTCATAAGGACACTTTTGATTACATTCACCCCCCCCCCCATTCACAACAATGTCTCCATATGAAGATCCTTAATTTAGTCACTAGCAAAATAAATCCCTTTTGCCACACAGGGGCTTTAGATGTAGTCTTAAGGGAAAGGAGGAATTATTGTCTACTAACAAGCACTATTACCAAGTTAAGACCCTATTTTTTTTTTTGGTGGTACTGGGAATTGAACCCAGGGCCTTGTGCATGGACTCTAATTTTTAAAATCCCATCTTACCTACTAGTCTGTTTGGTTAAGTGAATTTTCATCTTTATATTTCAATTCGTGTAAAAGGAGTTATATAATTTATTTTTTTGACAAACTGAGAACTCAAGGTGAGGTTTATTTGGAAAACTTAAAAAAATAAAGGTTAGAAAATGATTTCTAAAATTTTAAATATATGTAGATATAAGAATTTTTCTTTTTAAACTCTTTAAACTTAGAAATCATATAATGATGGGATTATTTAAAAAACATTCTTTTTCAAAGAGCTCTGTTCACTGCGTTAATTTCTTTAAAAAATCAGTTCCTTCGTTACTTTCATGTTTTGTTAAAATGGTAGTGTTTCTTTGAAGGAACAGATTGTTGCTTATAATTATTTTAAAACTAATTGCAAACTATAGAAGGTTTCTGTACTCACAGAATATCTAGCAGATTTGAAACTTTTGCCTTTTTGCAAAAGGAAATTTTTAATTTAGCTCTAAGTAGTCATTCCTTAAAGCTTTATGAAAGTGATGTACAGTGTCTCCATTTTAAAGGTCTTTCTTTTTAAAATAAAATTTACCACAATTCATCTGGTAGTAGATAAACTACAGTATGTCGTAGAATATTGAAAATGAAGGGATGAGTGAACCTTGTCTGCTAGTCCCTATTTCGTGTAGGATTCCTAGTCTTCCATCAGGATTTCTCCATGCAGGTCACCCTCTGAAATGTAAATCACCTGACATGAGCCAAGAGAGAGATGGTTGTCAGCCTGTAACATTAGTAAAGCATAATTTTAAAAAAATATTTATTTTTTAGTTGTAGTTGGACACATCACCTTTATTTAATTTATTTATTTTTATGTGGTGCTGAGGATTGAACCCAGGGCCTCGAATGTGCTAGGTGAGCATTCTGCTGAGCTACAACCTTAGCTCATAAAGCATAAATGAAAAAAAATTTATTCTAATTTGTTGTATATGACAGCAGAATGCAATTCAATTCATATTACACAAATAGAGCACAATTTTTCATATCTCGGTTGAACATAAAGTAGAGACACACCATTTATGGTTTTATACATGTACTTAGAGTAATGATGTCCCTCTCATTCTACTGTCTTTCCTACCCCCATGCCCTGTCCCTCCCCTTTGCCTTATCTAAAGTTCATCTATTCCTTCTATGCTCCACCCACATTGCCATTATGAATCAGCATGTATGAGAAAGCATTTGGTTTTTTGGGATTGGCTTACTTCACTTAGCATTATATTCTCCAACTCCATCCATTTACTTGCAAATGCCCAGATTTTATTCTTTTTTAATGCTGAGTAATATTCCCTGTGTGTGTGTGTGTGTGTGTGTGTGTGTGTGTACATCACATTTTCTTTACCCATTCATCTATTGAAGGGTATCTAGATTGGACCCACAATTTAGCTATTGTGAATGTGCTGCTATAAACGTTGAAGTGGCTGTATCCCTGTAGTACATTGTATTTGAGTTTTTTGGGTATAAAGTGAGGAGTGGGATAGCTGGGTCAAATGGTGGTTCCATTCCCAGTTTTCCAAGGAATCTGCGTACTCCAGATTGGTTGCACCAGTTTGCAGTCAAAGCATAATTTTTTAATGGGAGTTTTAGATTAACAATTTAGCAAAGTTTCTGTAGAATCATCCAGATTGACTGAGTTATATACTGACTTGTGTAGCTGCTCCCTTTCCCTTGTTATTCTGGTCATCATTCAAAGTTCTGCCCATTAACATTCATTGATATGTATTTAACTTCTCTATTGGGAGCTTGTGAAAGGCAGAGTAGTAGTTCACATTTCATAGTATATCTCATTGCTGTATTCCGAGGACATAATAGTTACCACTAAATAAGTGAATGAATTAATAGCTCAGTAAATGGTTTTTATGTGTGATGTGTTAGGCTTTATGTCTTTTTCTGCTTTCCAAACATTTGGTTTTAAGAAGTGATTATTATAGTTTTAGAGACTGGAGAGTTTATGTAATTTGCCCAAGGAGATGAAAGTTAGAGCATGAAAGAATTTTTCTTTTGGAGAGTTATTTTTATTTTGAATAAGAAATTTCTGTCTCCCCCTAATCCCTCCTCTTTTTGTGTTAGTGATTGAACTCAATGTTGCTTAACCACTGAGTCACATCCTCAACCCTTTTATATTTTATTTTTTAAATTTTGAGACAGGGTCTTACTGAGTTACTGAGGCTGGCTTCAAACCTTGATCCTCCTGCCTCAGCTTCCAGAGCTGCTGGGATTATATATGAGCCACCACACCTAGCTAGAAGTATGTCTCTTAATAGAATAAGAAAAATAGTATGAAAGATATAAAGGAAGAGGTCTCATTTTCACTGATAAACCTATTTCCTTTCTCTTTTGTCCTGTTTCTTATAGGTAATCTCTCTTATTTATCCATTTATTTATTTTTCATGGTGCTGGGGATTGAATCTAGGCATGTGAGGCAAGCACTCTACCAACTGAGCTATATCCCCAGCCCCCAAGTAATCCCTTTTTATCAGTTTCTTGTGACTTTTCCTGTGGTTCTTTATGCAGGAACAAAGAAAAATATGGGGTTTTTTTTTGTTTGTTTGTTTTGTTTTGTTTTCGGTGCTGGGTATTGAACTCAGGGCTTTATGTATACTAGGCATGAGCTCTGCCGCAGAGCTGTACCTGCAGCCCCTATATGTTCTTTGTTGTTGTTGTTTGTACTCTTGTTTGTATTGAACCCAGGGGCACTTCACCACTGAGCCATATCACCAGTCCTTTTTATTTTTAATTTTGAGACAGGATCTTGCTAAGTTGCTGAAAGATCTTGCCAAGGTTGCTGAGGGATTGCCTTGAACTTGCTATCCTCCTGCCTCAGCCTCCTGAGTCACTGGGATTTTAGGCAAGTGCCACTATACCAAGCCTTATATATTACTATTTTTGCCTTTAAAAGTTTCATACTACATTTTTTTAACTTGTACTTTTTATTTTACGTTCACTTTAAAAAAAAATAGACTTTAGTTTTTAGACAGGTGTAGATTTACAGCAAAATATGGCAGAAAGTACAGAATTCTTGTATATTCCCCATCTCTGATTTGGATATGAGGTATCCCCCAGAAGCTCATGTTAGTGCAGGAATGTTCAGAGGTGAAATGATCAGATTATGAGAGCTGTGACCTAATCAGTAGATTAACTTTTTTTTTTTTTTAAAGGTTTGAGAGAGAGAAAATTTTAATATTTATTTTTTAGTTTTCGGTGAACACAACATCTTTGTTTGTATGTGGTGCTGAGGATCGAACCCGGGCCGCACGCATGCCAGGCAAGCGTGCTACCGCTTGAGCCACATCCCCAGCCCCAGTGGATTAACTCTTTTTTTTTTTTTTTATTGGTTGTTCACAACATTACAAAGCTCTTGACATATCATATTTCATACATTAGATTGAAGTGGGTTATGAACTCCCAATTTTACCCCAAATGCAGATTGCAGAATCACGTCGGTTACACATCCACAATTTTACATAATGCCCTATTAGTAATTGTTGTATTCTGCTACCTTTCCTATCCCCTACTATCCCCCCTCCCCTCCCCTCCCATCTTCTCTCTCTACCCCATCTACTGTAATTCATTTCTCTCCTTGTTTATTTTCCCATTCCCCTCACAACCTCTTATATGTAATTTTGTATAGCAATGAGGGTCTCCCTTCATTTCCATGCAATTTCCCTTTTCTCTCCCTTTCCCTCCCATCTCATGTCTCTGTTTAATGTTACTCTTTTCTTCCTACTCTTCCTCCCTGCTCTGTTCATAGTTGCTCTCATTATATCAAAGAAGACATTTGGTATTTGTTTTTTAGGGATTGGCTAGCTTCACTAAGCATAATCTGCTCTAGTGCCATCCATTTCCCTGCACATTCTATGATTTTGTCATTTTTTATTGCTGCATAGTACTCCATTGTGTATAGATGCCACATTTTTTTTTATCCATTCATCTATTGAAGGGCATCTGGGTTGGTTCCACAGTCTAGCTATTGTGAATTGTGCTGCTATGAACATCGATGTGGCAGTATCCCTGTAGCATGCTCTTTTAAGGTCTTCAGGGAATAGTCCGAGAAGGCCAATAGCAGGGTCAAATGGTGGTTCCATTCCCAGCTTTCCCAGGAATCTCCAAACTGCTTTCCAAATTGGCCGCACCAATTTGCAGTCCCACCAGCAATGTACAAGTGTACCCTTTTCTCCACATCCTTGCCAGCACTTGTTGTTGTTTGACTTCATAGTGGCTGCCAATCTTACTGGAGTGAGTTGGTATCTTAGGGTGGTTTTGATTTGCATTTCTCTGACTGCTAGAGATGGTGAGCATTTTTTCATGTACTTGTTGATTGATTGTATATCCTCCTCTGAGAAGTGTCTGTTCAGGTCCTTGGCCCATTTGTTGATTGGGTTATTTGTTATCTTATTGTCTATTTTTTTTAGTTCTTTGTATACTCTGGATATTAGGGCTCTATCTGAAGTGTGAGGAGTAAAAATTTGTTCCCATGATGTAGGCTCCCTATTTACCTCTCTTATTGTTTCTCTTGCTGAGAAAAAACTTGCTGAGAAAAAACTTGCTGAGAAAAAAGTTTAATTAAGTCCCATTTGTTGATTCTTGTTATTAACTCTTGTGCTATGGGTGTCCTATTAAGGAATTTGGAGCCCGACCCCACAATATGTAGATTGGAGCCAACTTTTTCTTCTATCAGACGCAGAGTCTCTGATTTGATATCAAGCTCCTTGATCCATTTTGAGTTAACTTTTGTGCATGGCGAGAGAAAGGGATTCAGTTTCATTTTGTTGCATATGGATTTCCAGTTTTCCCAACACCATTTGTTGAAGATGCTATCCTTCCTCCATTGCATGCTTTTAGCCCCTTTATCAAATATAAGATAGTTGTAACTTTGTGGATTAGTCTCTGTGTCCTCTATTCTATACCATTGGTCCACCCGCCTGTTTTGGTACCAGTACCATGCTGTTTTTGTCACTATTGCTCTGTAATATAGTTTGAAATCTGGTATCGCTATACCGCCTGATTCACACTTCCTGCTTAGAATTGCTTTTGCTATTCTGGGTCTTTTATTTTTCCATATGAATTTCATGATTGCTTTATCTATTTCTACAAGAAATGCCGTTGGGATTCTGATTGGCATTGCATTAAACCTATAGAGAACTTTTGGTAATATCGCCATTTTGATGATGTTAGTTCTGCCTGTCCATGAACAGGGTATATTTTTCCACCTTCTAAGATCTTCTACTTCTCTCTTTAGGGTTCTGTAGTTTTCATTGTATAAATCTTTCACCTCTTTTGTTAGGTTGATTCCCAAGTATTTTATTTTTTTTGAGGATATTGTGAATGGAGTGTTTTTCCTCATTTCCGTTTCAGAAGTTTTGTCGCTGATATACAGAAATGCCTTTGATTTATGAGTGTTGATTTTATATCCTACCACTTTGCTGAATTCATTTATTAGTTCTAGTAGTTTCTTTGTAGACCCTTTTGGGTCTTCTAGGTATAGAATCATGTCATCTGCAAATAGTGATAATTTAAGTTCTTCTTTTCCTATTTTTATGCCTTTAATTTCTTTCATCTGTCTAATTGCTGTGGCCAGTGTTTCAAGAACTATATTGAACAGAAGTGGTGATAGAGGGCATCCCTGTCTTGTTCCGGATTTTAGAGGGAATGCCTTCAACTTTTGTCCATTCAGAATGATGCTAGCCTGAGGCTTAGCATAGATAGCTTTTACAATGTCAAGGTAAGTTCCTGTTATCCCTAGTTTTTCTAATGTTTTGAACATAAAGGGATGCTGTACTTTGTCGAATGCTTTCTCTGCATCTATCGAGATGATCATATGGTTCTTATCTTTAAGTCTATTGATGTGGTGAATAACATTTATTGATTTCCGTATGTTGAACCATCCTTGGATCCCAGGGATGAATCCTACTTGATCATGGTGCACAATTTTTTTGATGTGTTTTTGTATTCGATTCGCCAGAATTTTATTGAGGATTTTTGCATCTAGGTTCATTAGAGATATTGGTCTGTAGTTTTCTTTCTTTGAGGTGTCTTTGTCTGGTTTCGGAATCAGGGTGATGTTGGCCTCATAGAATGAATTTGGCAGAGCTCCCTCTCTTTCTATTTCCTGAAATAACTTGAAAAGTATTGGTATTAATTCTTCTTTAAAGGTTTTGTAAAACTCCGCTGTATACCCATCCGGTCCTGGGCTTTTCTTGGTTGGTAGTCTTTTGATGGCTTCTTCAAGTTCATCCATTGATATTGGTCTGTTCAAATTGTGTGTATCCTCCTGACTCAGTCTGGGCAAATCATATGACTTAAGAAATTTATCGATGTCTTCACTATCTTCTATTTTATTGGAATATAGGTTTTCAAAATAATTTCTAATTGTCTTCTGTATTTCTGTAGCATCTGTTGTGATATTGCCTTTTTCATCCCGTATGTTAGTAATTTGAGTTCTCTCTCTTCTTCTCTTCGTTAGCATGGCTAAAGGTCTGTCGATCTTATTTATTTTTTCGAAGAACCAACTTTTAGTTTTGTTAATTTTTTCAATAGTTTCTTTTGTTTCAATTTCATTGATTTCCGCTCTGATTTTAATTATTTCTTGCCTTCTGCTACATTTGCTGTTGTTTTGCTCTTCCTTTTCTAGGGCTTTGAGATGAAGTGTGAGCTCATTTATTTGTTGGTTTTTTCTTTTTTTGAGGAATGACCACCAGGCGATGAATTTTCCTCTTAAAACTGCTTTCATTGTGTCCCATAGATTCCGATATGTTGTGTCTGTATTTTCATTTATCTCTAAGAATTTTTTGATTTCCTCCTTTATGTCTTCTGTAACCCATTGATCATTCAGTAACATATTGTTCATTTTCCATGTGATGTAGGATTTTTCCTTCCTTCTTTTATCATTGATTTCCAGTTTCATTCCATTATGATCAGATAAAATGCATGGTATTATCTCCACCCCTTTATATTTACTGAGGGTTGCCCTATGGCATAATATATGGTCTATTTTTGAGAAGGATCCATGTGCTGCTGAAAAAAATGTATATCCATTTGATGATGGTTGATATATTCTATATATGTCAGTTAAGTCTAGGTTATTGATTGTGATATTGAGTTCTATAGTTTCTTTATTCAACTTTTGTTTGGAGGATCTGTCCAATGGTGAGAGAGGTGTGTTGAAGTCACCCATAATTATTGTGTTGTGGTCTATTTGATTCTTGAACTTGAGGAGAGTTTGTTTTATGAACGTCGCAGCACCATTATTTGGTGCATAAATATTGATAATTGTTATGTCTTGTTGGTGAATGGTTCCTTTTAACAGTATATAATGTCCTTCTTTATCCCTTTTGATTAACTTAGTCTTGAAGTCGATTTTATTCGATATGAGGATGGCCACCCCTGCTTGCTTACGAGGACCGTGTGCGCGGTATATTTTTTCCCATCCTTTCATCTTCAGCCTGTGTATGTCTTTTCCAATCAGATGTGTCTCCTGGAGGCAGCATATTGTTGGATTTGTTTTTTTAATCCATGATACCAGCCTATGTCGCTTTATTGGAGAGTTTAGGCCATTAACATTCAGAGTTACTATTGATATATGGTTTGAACTTCCATCCATGTTTGATTGTTTATCCTTTTTTTTTTGTTTTTTTAAATATTTAGTTTGTTTCTCCGTGATTATCTTTCCCCTCGCCCTCTGTCTTTACTGAGGCACTTCCCACTGATGGTTTTGGTTGTTTTTAATTTCTTCCTCGTGTAGTGTTTTGCTCAAAATGCTTTGCAATGCTGGTTTTCTGGCTGCAAATTCTTTTAACTTTTGTTTATCATGAAAGATTTTTATTTCGTTGTCATACCTGAAGCTTAATTTTGCTGGATACAGAATTCTTGGTTGGCATCCATTGTCTTTCAGTGTTTGAAATACATTGTTCCATGACCTTCTTGCTTTCAGTGTCTGTGATGAAAAATCCGTTGTTAAGCTTATTGGTTTACCCCTGAATATAATCTGCCTCCTTTCTCTTGTAGCTTTTAATATTTTCTCTTTGTTCTGTATATTGGATATCTTCATAACAATGTGTCTTGGCGTTGGTCTACTGTGATTTTGTGTGCTCGGTGTCCTGTATGCATCTTCAATTTGTATATCTGTTTCCTTTTTTATTTCTGGAAAGTTTTCTGTAATTATTTCATTCAGCAGGTTACTCATTCCCTTGGTTTGAATCTCTGTACCTTCCTCTATCCCGATGACTCGTAAGTTTGGTTTTTTTATGTTATCCCATAACTCTTGGATGTTTTTCTCGTGATTTTTTACCAGCCTTTCTGAGTTGGCTAGACTCTTTTCAAGATGATATATTTTGTCTTCATTATCTGACGTTATGGCTTCTACTTGCTCCACTCTGTTAGTGATACTCTCAATTGAGTTTTTAATTTGGTTTATCGTTTCCTTCATTTCTAGAATTATTGTTTGATTATTTTTTATAATCTCTATCTCCTGATTAAGATGCTTAACTTCTTCTTTTATCTGTTTATGTAATTCATTCTCAATGTGTTCTTTCGCTGCTTGAATTTGCTGTCTTGTATCCTCTTTAAGGTTCCATTCCATCTGTCTAAGGAGTTCCTTGAGTTCTTTATATGACCATTTTTCTGATGACTCTAGGTCCTCCTGAATATTTAGGCTGTCCTGCATTGTTTGTACTCCTTTTCTTCTTTGCTTTTTGAAGCTGCTCATGTTACTTCTTGTTCTGTTTGACTGCTGAGTTACTGTTTACTCCTATAAATTTATTTGATGCTTGGGAGGAAAGGTATTAGAAGGGAAGGGAAGAAGTCACTAAAGAGAATGAGAGTATGCAGGTAGAATTCAAGGAAGGGGGGATAAGAAAAATGAAAAGACAAAAGAATAAAAAAATAGGAAATAAAAAAAGAAAAAAATTAAAGAAAATAATAATTAAAAAAAATTAAAATTAAAATTAGAAGAAAAAAAATTAAAAAAAATTGTAAAAAAAAATTGAAAAAACAACAAGAAAGAAAAATGAAAATGAAAGAAAAACCCAAATCAAAAAAAAAAAAAAGAAAAGAAAAAAGAAGAAAAAAAATAATAAATGCAGTCTTAGAGTTTGATTAACTTCTCTTCCAGTAGGTGGCGCTGTGCCCAGCAGTTCAAGTTTCTCCTGTCAATACGCGGGAACCAATCACTGTGCAGCAGCTCCTCCCAGACTGGGCGAGTCTCCAATCCTGAGTGTCTAGGGCCTCCTCTTGTGTCTAGTCACTTCCCACTTTTCCTCTAGCCAGGCCTTCTCACGGGTGCCGCTCATCACAATACTGGCTACACCCCAGGTGTGCTGCTCCCTGGAGCCCTGTTTTCATGAACGACTGGGCACACTCTTCCAGTTTGCCATTCCCTCAGACCCTAAGTTTGTAGAGCTTGGGGCTGAGAATCCTCAGTGGATTTTACTTCCCCTCCTGTAGCCACGCCCCCGGTAGCTGGTGCAAGAGACCTCAGCAGTCAGCCCTGGTGGGAGCGGTAGTCCCGCGCCGCCTCTGATTCCCTCGGGCTGGCTGTCGCACTCACGGGAGAGCTGGGAGGGGCCCTTAAGGTTTCCCCGATGTGTGGAGAGGGAAGGCTAGGGGATTACACACCTGTAGCCGCAGGTTTC
The DNA here is from genome assembly GCF_964194105.1 of Spermophilus citellus. Classification (NCBI taxonomy): domain Eukaryota; kingdom Metazoa; phylum Chordata; class Mammalia; order Rodentia; family Sciuridae; genus Spermophilus; species Spermophilus citellus. The sequence continues at coordinate 26,302,551 of NC_138196.1, read as the reverse complement.
AATGAAATTTTCTCCTCCGCTGCAGTCTGATGACGTCAGTTCTCTGCCATAGTGGTGTCTCTTGCAAATGGCGACAGTTCGTTTCCCTTTGCCGGGCGACCAATGCAACGGGTGGGTCCTTACTGTCTCTCCCAAGCCCCGTTTCAAACGTGTGGCCACTACTTATGAAGGCTCGGTAGGCATTTACCTCCGTAGGATGAGAAAGGCTGACCAGTTGTTTCAGCCGGATGGATTAATGCTGAGTCACAGCTGTTTGTCTGCGGGAAGCAGGCGAACGGGAGCTTGAATTCAGCTGATCAGGGCTCAGTGTGTGTTCTGAGAGGCCCAGACTGTTCGCCCCAGATCCACGTCAGCTCAGCATTGCCTAGTGATCCTGGCATGGGAGGTCCAGGGCCAATAGAAACTCCAGACATCCCTCTTGCTACAGCTCCATCCACGTCAGGCCACCACCTACTTTATCTTTTTCTATGACCAGGTCTGAGACGGCTCCCCTCTCTGGCTCCCACCTCGAACCACCTGTAGGGCAGCAAGGATTACTCAGGGCTAGCAGGAGAGAGCCCCAGTGGATTAACTCTTGATGGACTAATGATTACTGGGTGGTGGGATGTAGCTAGAAGAATTAGATCATTGGGGTGGGGTGATTGTGCTCTTGGGAATTTTTGGGGAATTCTTGTCCCCAGCTCTCTTTCTTTGCTTCCTGGCTGCCTTGAGCTGAATAGCTTTCCTTCCCATTCCCTTCTGCCATGATGTTCTTCTGCCTTATCTCAGGCCTAGAACAATGGAGTCAGCTGAACATGGACTGAACTTATGAGACTATGAGCCCCCCAAAACTTTTTTTCTTCTAATTAGGTCTTGTCAGATATTTTGATCACAGTGATATCGCTAGTTATCTGTGACGAGTCCTACTTCTCCACATGTTGAAATTTGAACATTAGAGAAGCATGCCAAGGCAAGCATATGAAGCAGGATTTATTTAAAAAGGGGTAACATAGACTTCTCCCGCGAGGGAGAAGGGGGCTATAGCTGGTATCATGGTATCCCAAGAAGCAAGGTGTTCTGCCCTTTTTATATGTCCTAGGCTTCCTTTGTTCTCCTGCCTTTCCCCTCTTATCTTTCTCCTTCCTGCATATGTGACTAGGCCCAGGAATGTTCAGTGGGATGGCCAAAAGGTGGGAAATAGGTGGGCTGAAGGGGGAAGGGCAGGATGGAGTAGACAAGGACATATTAACAACCTTATAGCTCCCTGTAGGGAGGGGAATTTCTGGGATGGTTACCTTGGCAACAGGTTGGAGCAGGGGCAGGTTCTTGATAAGATCCCTCAAGGGACAGTCTGATCCCTTAGGGGACAGTCTCCAACTTCCTAGACTCACTCAAAATTGGCCTCCTTGACCCGACTCGATTTATAACTATTTATACTGACTGCTGTCTAATTGTGGCTTCAACCGCAGTGTAAAACTGATTTTATACAGTCCTCCTGCTTTTCTATCAATATCCCACATTAAAATAGTGTATTTGTTGTAATCAGTGATCCTGCATTGACACATCGCTCATAGTTCATAATTTACATTAGAACTCACTGCTAGTGTTGTACATTCTCTGGCTTTGACAAATGTATAGTGTTAGTTCCACCATTATGGTATCATAGAGTGATTTCAGTACACTAAAAATTCTCTGTGCTCTACCTATTTGTTCCTCCCTCCCTCTAACCCTTGGCAACCACCAGACTTTTTATTTTCTCCATAGTTTAGCCTTTTCTAGAAGCCATATAGTTGAAACTGTAGAGTAGAAAACATTTTTTAGATTGCCTTTTTTTCATTTACTAATATGAATTGAAGCTTCCATGTCTTTTTTTTCTTGTTTTCATGTCTTTTCTTGACTTGATAGCTCATTTACTTTTTATCACTGAATGATATTCTATTGTCTAGATGTACCACAATTTATCCTTTCACCTTCTGAAGGGTATCTTGGTTGCTTCCAAGTTTTGGCAGTATGGTATAAAGCTGCCATAAATATCTTTTTTTTAAAAAAAAATATATATATTTATTTATTTTTTTTAGTTTTCGGCGGACACAACATCTTTGTTTTGTATGTGGTGCTGAGGATCGAACCCGGGCCACACGCATGCCAGGCAAGCGCGCTACCACTTGAGCCACATCCCCAGCCCCATGCCATAAATATCTTTTTGCAGGTTTTTGTGTGTATATAAATTTTCAACTCATTTGGGTAAATACCAATGAACTTGATTGCTAGCTTGATGGAATGGTAAGAGTATATTTCTGATTGTGTCAAACTGAGCCAGGCAAGTTGGTGCATGACTATAATCCCAGCTACTCTGGAAGCTGAGGCAGGAGGATCACGAGTTTGAGGCCCACTGGGGACCCTGCCTCAAGATAAAATTAAAAATATCCAAAAAACAGAAAAAAGGGCTGGGGATGTAACTCAAAGGTAGAATGCTGTTGGGTTCAATCCCCAGTACTTTCCCTGCACCCCAGATTGCTTAATTGTCTCAAAGTGACTGTTGCAGTTTGTATTCCTACCAGGGTGAATGAGACTTTCTGTTCTTCCCTGCATTCTTCAACATTTGGTATTTACATGTGTTGTTAGATTTAATGTGTTCTGAACATCTTTTCTGATTGGCATATAGAGCACTTCTGCCTTTTTGAATATAGAAGGCTACTGTGGATGTGCTGTAGTTTATTTAGTTTGTCCTTTATTGATGGCCACTTGTTATTTCTGATATTTTCCTTTGGTAACCAACATGCACGATTTAAAAGAAAAAAAAAGGGGGGTTTTGGTGTTTAGCTTAGGTGGTGAAGCACCCCTGGGTTCAATATCTAGTACCAAAAAACGTAATTCGCATTTCTTTTTCTGTTTATATTTTGAGGTTATGTTTTGGAACTGTTGAAATATTAGGAAGATTAATTCTTTGTGATAGATATGAATTGCAAGTGTTTTTTGTTTATCCTTTGACTTCATAATGCCATGGGTTTGATTCTGGTTTGTCCACACTTTTTTTTTTTTTTTAATTTTCTGGTATTGCAGATTGAATCCAAGGGTGCTCTACCACTGAGCTATACTCCCAGCCCTTTTTATTTTATTTTGAAGCAGGGTCTCAAACTTTAAATCCTCTTACCTCAGCCTCTGAGTTGCTGGGATTACAGGTGTGGGCCACTGTGCTAGCTTACTTAATGCTTTAATTACTATCATATCATTGTGCTCTCTCAAATAATATATGTTCTATATTCCTGAAAAGATTTATTTATGCATAACTTTGACTTAATGCATCACTTTGACTTAATGCATCTAGCATTTAAAAACTCTTCTAATGATAACTTCTTCCTTCAATAGACACGGCATCAGCGAGGAGATACACATCCTCTAACTTTAGAAGAAATTTTGGATGAAACACAGCATTTAGATATTGGACTCAAGCAGAAACAATGGCTAATGACTGAGGTAAGAATAGTCTTTTTTTTTAAAAAAAATACATTTTTCTTTTTAGTTGTAGATGGATACAATGACTTTATTTATTTTTATTGGTGCTGAGAATTGAACCCAGTGCCTTACACATGCTAGGCGAGTGCTGTACCCCTGAGCCATAACCCCAGCCTCAAGAATAGTCTTAAAAATATTATGAAAAAAATTAGTTGGTCCCAATGTCTTGGGAAACTGAGGCAAGGGGATCGCAAGTTCACACCAACCTCAGCAATTTAGCGAGGCCCTAAACAACTTAGTGAGAATTTGTCTCAAAAGGGGGTGGGAATGTGTCTCAGTGGTTTAGCACTACTGAGTTCAATTCCTCGTAAAACTACTCCCCACACACACTACAAAAGTAGATTACCAAGTGATGGTTGCTGTAAGTGCTATTTTGTTTGTTTTTGGCATTGCTAGGAATTGAACCCAGGGCCTTTCATATGCTAGGAAAGAGCTCTACCACCGAGCCATGACCGTCTGATAATGCTTTTTAGTTTTCTCTTAAAATAAGTGTTTGTTTTGTTTCTCTTAAAAGAGTCTTTGTTTTATTCACCAGACATCATATATATATATATATCTTTCTTTTTGGGGGACAGGATCTTGCCATGTTGCTAAGGTTAGACTTGAACTCCTGGGCTCAAGTGATCTGCCACTTTAGCCTCTTGAGTAGTTGGGACTACTGGTGCATTCCACCACCTCTGGTTAAACATACATGTTTCTAAATTGTTTGACTTGTTGATTTTCTTGTAATTTTTTGTAACTATTTGTTTAAATTTTTTTTTTTTTTTTTTTTTGGTACTAGGGATTGAACCCAGGGATGCTTTACCACTGAGTTACATCCCCATTCTTTTTTATTTTTTATTTTGGGACAAAGTCTTGCTAAATTGCTGAGACTGATCTTGAACTTGCAATCTTCCTGCCTCAGCCTCCCAAGTCACTGGTGTTGTAGGTGTGCCCCACTGTGTGTGATGTTTAAAAATTTTTTTTTCTTTAAATTTTTAGTTGTAGATAGACACAAGGCCTTTATTTCATTAATTTATTTATTTTTGTGTTGTGCTAAGGATCAAACCCAGTGCCTCACATGTGCTAGGAAGGTGCTCTACCACTGAACTATAGCCTCAGCCCTTAAAAATTTTGAAGACTAGCAAAAGTTTTGAAGAAGTCAGTATACCAATTCCACTTTCATTTTTACAGAATAACTGGTTTATTTTGAATTGCTAAATTTATAATTTGTGTGCTTGTAAATTATATTTTTGTTTTGGGAAATTTAAAGCATTAGGTACCATAGGGATAGCAAGATGCTTTGTACTACTGCTATTACTATTATGGCTTGATATTTAAATTATTACCTCTAGAAAGTTACTTAGAAAGACGATTATGTATGAACATTGCGTATGAACATCCATCCATCCTTGTGGGTAACTCTAGTACTGTTGATGGTGGTAATTTGGAAATGAATAGCACTTTGTATTATTTATTTTTATGGTGGTGGGGGATATGAGTAACATTTTAAACATTCAGATAGTTGCTTATTTTGGGCTTATATATTAAATGACAACAAAGGAGACTACTTTCCAGGACCAGTAAGATTCTAAAAGACCAAATGTAAAATTCCTAAAATATAATTCAGTTGAATTTATTTTACAGCTCTTCATTTTCATAATATTTTTTAAAGATATTTATTTTTTAGTTATAGGTGGATACAATGTCTTTATTTTATTTTTATGTGGTGCTGAGGATACAACCCGGTACCTCACACATGCTAGGTGAGCATTTTACCTCTGAGCCACAACTCCAGCCCCCTCATTTTCATAATATTAAATGAACCAGTTAATCATTGAAGTACTTGGTCTTTTAGAAGCTACTAGGCTATTACCAGAAGAATAACTGTCAAGATTTTTAGCCTCAAAGTATTTGGTCTAAATCAGCTTGCATGAATGTTGCATAATGGTAGTAGATATTAGTGGTGTAGAATAATGGTAACCCACATTTAAAATTGCTGGTTTATCTAATACAGAAATTTCATGGACTTGCCAACATAAAGGATTATTTTTATTATATTGTTATTTTATTCTCTCTCCTTTCTGCATTTCTTCTCTTTCTCCTTTCAGGATCAGACTGACAGCTGCAGAAGAAAATAAGTAAAGTTGCTCTTTCTTGGAGAGCTTTCCTTCTGCTATTAGCTGTATAAAACAACTGAGTAGGAGCATAATTATATTCAGTAATTCCTGCATTCTTACTCAGTTTCATTCTCAAGCTGGCATTATAGGTAAAATTCTTATATGTACCAGTCTGGTTCTTTTTAGTTCCTTCCACCGCTGCTAATGCCAGTGATAACCAGGTGAGGAGGACTGACTATTGCTTTGTTCATCCCAGAGTAATGTTTCTCATGTTGCATATATATACTTTGGAGGTGGGATGGGTAATACCCAGTTCACTTTGTCTATTAATATTAATATGTGTTTTATTTTTGTCTTCCACAAGAATATGGGTTCAGTTTTCTTCAAAACTCTTATCATAAGATGGTTTATTTCTCTTCAAAAAAATGTATGTAAATAGTACACATATGAGGTTTCCTTTTGTTGATATGCTCAAATGGTGTCATTGTTACAGGCATTAGTCAACAATCCCAAAATCAAAGTAGTAGATGGGAAGTATGCCTTCAAGCCCAAGTACAACTTGAAAGATAAGAAGGCCCTACTTAGGCTCTTAGATCAGCATGACCAGCGAGGATTAGGAGGAATTCTTTTAGAAGACATTGAAGAAGGACTGCCCAATTCCCAGAAAGCTGTCAAGGTAACCTCTATTTTCTTTCTGTGTCTTAATAGAAAAATATTTTAAAATATTTTTTAAAAATATATTCTTGGTTTTAACTTTAAAATATTTAAGTCATTTTTAAAGCCTCTATCATTCACGCACGTGTGTGTGTGTGTGTGTGTGTGTGTGTTTATAGCCACTCAGAGACTTGAAATATGTGTTGTGCCATAGAGCAGGAAAGAGGGTAGCCATCTTTGTGTAACTTAGCTCTCTTTTGTTGCTATAGTAGTATGATTATTTGATTCTTCAGAATATTTCTGAAAATTTTTCCTCAACGATATTAGTGTTCTTTGTCAAGTTGTGTTTGTAATCAAGAGCTCCTTCAACAATTCTAGTAGACATTGCATGAAAGCACAAAAGCATTAGTTGAATAGGCTGCTGTTTCAGTATGCTGAAGTTGCTGTCAATAAAAGTTATACTGATGTATATTACATATGAGCAGCATATGACAAATCCATTCTTTTCTTTTAGCCTTAACTCTTCTTCTTGGAGCATTTTTATTCATGAGTATTTTAAGGCAGCAAGAGATTTGGGCAGAATTTTTACCTCTGATCAAATTTATTATATAGAGTTTCCTACTTTCACTTTCCATGTGGTTGCCCCATTCTCTGTTTTCTGGTTCTTCTCTCTAGACACACTGAGGATTTTATTGAGTTTTAACTGCAGATTGGCTCGCTCTTCCTCCATTTTCTGCCTGCTTTTGGTTGACCTCAGTTCCTTTGGTAGTTTGATTTTTAAAATATTTTAAGGGTTTTATAGTGATTTCTGTTGGAGGATTGGTCCTTTAGGAGCTACTTGGCCTCTGCCAGTAGAAGAACCCTCCTAAGATTTTTAACTTAAAATATCTTAACTTAATCTATACAAATGTGAAAAGTGACATGTCACAAAAGTTGATAAATTATGAACTTTAAGAGCATGTTGAAAAGTAAAGCTACTGAATCTAAACTTTTAAGACTGCATGTTTCCTGCTCCACTTTTTCTCTTATTTTGATAGTGGCCAGTATTACTATACATTAGACTTTTTATTACTTCTAATGTGGCAGTGCTATAATCTGGTAATTCCTTAATTTTGTGATGTAAAGTCACTTTGATACTCTATTTTCCCTGGTTCTGTTCCCTTAGGATTACAGCTGAAAGGGTCATAAAAAGTACATAGTCTGTTCTTATTTTAAAGCAGGATTGTTTGAAACCCAGAATTTCAATTCTGTTTTTAAAAATATAAAGCTATGGGGATTGGGGATATATAACTCAGTTGGTAGAGTGCCTGCCTTGCATACACAAGGCCCTGAGTTCTATCCCCAGCACCCCCTCAAATATATGTATGTATGTGTACACACACACACACACACACACACACATACACACACATAAATATAAAGGTGTGTTCTATCAAGGAGTTTTTTGGCATACCTAAGCTAAATCCCTTTTGCATTGTTTCTCTTCAGTTCCTTTTAGAGATGGAAGATAATTACTCTCATTGTTGATCATACAGTGCTTTGAAGAAATGTATGATATAGTGCTAGCAAAGAGCACAAAGGTTTGTGGAAAAGCAATAAAACAAAAGAAGGAAGAAAACTAGTGACTATTCAGATTACTCATCCCTCAGTATTTGTTATTTGGGGGTTTTCTAACTGCCAGCATAGTCCTATTCAGCTAATCTGTATTTGTGATGTGATACATTAATTTTAAAGATGATGTATTGAATGATCTGTACTGTTCTTTTTTAAAATTAAAAGTAAGTTTAATTGTGGTAGAAAACTTATAAAATTTAGCATCTTAACCATTTTTAAGTGTACAGTAGTGTTGAGTATATTTGCATTGTAATGCAAAAGATCTCTATAATTTTTACATTTTACAAAACTGAACCCTGTACCTCTTACACAACTACTTTTCCGTCTTCTCAGTCTCCAGCAAGTCACCATTCTATTTTTGACTACTCATATAAGTGAAATCATCCAGTCTTTTTGTGACTAGAGTATTTGATTTGATGTGATACCCTCAAAGTTCATCTATGTTGTAGTAGCATATGTCAGGATTTCCTTCCTTTGTAAAGCCAATTAATATTCCATTGTATGTATATACCACATTTTTGTTTATCTGTTCATCCATTGATGCACATTTGAATTAATTCCACCTTAACCATTACAAATGGTGCTGCTATTAACGTGTGCAAATGTTTCTTTTGAAACTACTTCAATTTTTAAAATATATATATTCCTAGAGATAGAATTGCTGGATCATATGGTTAGTTCTATTTTTAATTTTTTGAGAAATTGCCATACTGTTTTCCTTAGTGGTTGTACCATTTTGTAGTCCTCCAACAGTGTACAAGGGTTCCAGTTTTTCCACATCTTTGTTAACACTGTTATTTTCTTTTTATTTCTGATAATCATCCTGATGAGTGTGAGGTGATAGGTCATTATAGATTTTTATTTTTATTTTTTATTTTTTTATACCAGGGATTGGTATCAGAGACACTTAACCACTGAGCCACATCCCCAACCCCTTTTTATTTTTTATTTAGAGATAGGCTCTCTCCTGAGTTGCTTAGGGCCCCACTGAGTATCTGAGGCTGCCTTTGAACTCCTGATCCTTCTGCCTCAGCCTCCCAACCTGCTGGGATTGCAGGCATACACCACCATGCATGGAGGTCATTGTGGTTTTGATTTGCATTCTCTAATGACTAGTGAGTTTGAGCATCTTCATGTACTTACTGATGGTTTCATCTTTGGAGAAATATCTGTTCAAATCCTTTGTTTTTGAATTGGGTTGTTTTATTGTTGATTAGTTGAGGGAGTTCTTTGTATATTCTAGATATTAATCTCTTCATAGACACATGATTTGCAAATATTTTCTCTTATTGTGTAGGTTGCCTTTTCTGTTGATTGTATTCTTTGGTGCATTTTTTTTTTTTTAAATTTGATGTAGTCCCATTTATATATTTTTTTACTTTGTTGCACATGCCTTTGGTGTCTTGTCCAAATCAATAGCAAATCTAATGCCATGAAACTTTCCCCTATCTTATTCTATGAGTTTTATAATTTGGGTCTTAAGTTTAGGTCTTTAATCCATTGAGAGTTTATTTTTTGTTTAGGGAGGTAAGATAAGGGTTCAACTTTATTCTTTTACATATTTCAGTTTCCCTAGCACCATTTGTTGAAGCCGCTCTCCTCTCCCCATTGAGTGGTATTGGCACTCTTGTTGAAGATCATTTAACCATGTATACAAAGGTTTATTTCTAGGCTCTTTATTCTGTTTCATTAGTGTATATATGTCTGTTTTTATGCCAGCGCTACAATGTTTATTTGTTGTAGGTTTGTGAGTTTTTAAAAATTTTATTTATAGTTAAACATAATAACTTTATTTTTATGTGGTGCCTCACATGTGATAGGCAGGTGCGCTACCACTGAGCTACAACCCCAGCCTTTGTGATATCTTTTGAAATCAGGAAAAGTGAGATCTTTAGTTTGGTTCTTTTTCAAGGTTGGTTTGGCTATTTGGGGTTCCTTGATATTCCATATAAATTTTTGGGTGGATTTTTCTATGTCTGCAAAAAGTGTTAGTGGGATTTTGATGGGGAATACATTGGGTCTGTAGATCACTTTGGGTAGTATTGACATCCCAACAATATTAAGTTTACCAGTCCATGAACATGGAAGTCTGTTGATTTAATTGTATCTTCCTCAGTTTCTTTTAGCAGTATCTTCAGTACAGTCATAACCATTTACCACTTGGGTCCCATGGACTTAATTTTATAATTTTTAAATATTTTAAGTCATTTTATGAATATTTTAAAAAAGTACAGTTTCATAATACATTTTAATAAGAATTTAGCATGTTGGTATAGCATGTCCTTAGCATATGTGAAGTCCTGAGTTCAATCCCAGCACTACCAAAGAGAGAGAGAGAGAGAGAGAGAGAGAGAGAGAGAGAGAGAGAGACTGACTCTAACATAACAAACATCTGTTAAATTTTGGCAAATGCACATCAAAAAAGAAGAAAGAATATTATAATACATCCTTTTATCAGAGTGAGACGATAAAGATTCTTATCACAAAATATATTGTATGCTGAAGTTTATTCTGTTGAATAACTGGATGAGAATACTTTGTTTTTTCCTTAGAAGTATCTCATTTACTCAGTAATTTTTGTTTTGTTTTGTTTTGTTTTTTGGTACCAGGGATTGAACCTAGATGTGCTTAATCACTGAGCCACATCCCCAGCCTTTTAAAAAATTTTTATTCTGAGACAGGGTCTTGCTAAGTTGCTTAGGGCCTCACTAAGTTGCTGAGGCTGTTTTTGAACTTGTTATCCTTCAGCCTTATCCTCCTGAGCCACTGGTAGTCATGCACTACCATGTCTGGCCATTCATTGATTCTGAAGATTGAGATGATTTATGTGTTGTGTTGTCATCTAAAGACTTTATTTTGGGGGGAAGATGTAGCAGCCTCTTCTCCGAACCACCCCTTTGCCTGCGGACTTCTCTGGGGCCAGCAGCCGCCCGACTAAGGGCCCGGGGCCACGGGCTCAGCAGACGACCATGGGCTCCGTGTCCAACCAGCAGTTTGCAGGTGGCTGTACCAAGGCGGTGGAGAAGGCGCCCGAGGAGGCGCCGGTGGACGCGGCCCGGGCAGCAGACAACCGCAGTTGCTGCGCGATGCCGGCATCAGTAAGTGGTTCAACGTGCGCATGGGGTTTGGCTTCCCGTCCATGACCGCCCGCGCTGGGGTCGCGCTCGACCCCCCAGTGGACGTCTTTGTGCACCAGAGTAAGCTGCATATGGAGGGCTTCCGCAGCCTGAAGGAGGGCGAGGCAGTGGAGTTTACCTTTAAGAAGTCTGCCAAGGGCCTGGAATCCATCCGTGTTACTGGCCCTGGTGGTGTGTTCTGTATTGGGAGTGAGAGGCGGCCAAAGGGGAAGAACATGCAAAAACGCAGATCCAAAGGAGACAGGAGCTACAACTGTGGTGGGCTAGATCATCATGCCAAGGAATGCAAGCCACCCCAGCCCAAGAAGTGCCACTTCTGCCAAAGCATCAATCATATGGTAGCCTCTTGTCCACTGAAGGCCCAGCAGGCGCCCAGCTCCCAGGGCAAGCCAGCCTATTTCCAGGAGGAAGAAGAAGAGATCCACAGCCCTGCCCTGCTCCCTGCAGAGGCCCAGAATTGAGCCATAGCGGGTGGGGGCTATTCTTTTGCTATCAGGAGTTCAAGGAGCAGGCATCAGTCGGCAGAGTGGAGAAAGTGGGGATAAGGGTGGGTTGGGGGTAGCTGGCAGTGCCAAGTTTCTCAGGTGGGGGTTCCTCTCATCATCCCATCTTCCCTTTCAGTGGGAGGAAGGGGCGAGGCAAAGGAACTCCAACCATGCTCTATCAAAATGCAAGTAAGGGCTTTGGGGCAAAGCCACCTTAAAACCTGTGTGCTTTATCTGAGTCTTCACCCAAAACCTCTAGCTTTTGAAAGTGGCCTAGATAGGGAGGTTGTTTTCCTTTCAAAGAAGAAAATGTAATAATATTTCCCTTGCCAGGGCATGAAACAGTTAACACAGAAGATCAGATGAATGGACCCAACCCACAAACTACCACATTCTGTGGGAGAATCTCAGGAGCAAAGCAGGGTTTTTACATCTTGTTTCCTTCCTCATAATCCAATCTTGGGATATAGTGCTGGAAACTGTCCCAAGTCATGGGTTGTGAGGATAGGCAAAAGGGGTGGTTGGGGAAACGGCTGCAGACCCACTGCTCCTAGCTCACTCCCACTCTTTCTGGGCCAATGTGATTTTATTTATTTGCTCCCTTGGATAACTGCACCTTGGGTCCCACTTTCTCCAGGATGCCAACTGCACTATCTGTGTGCGAATGATGTATCTTGTGCATTTTAACTTTTTTTTCCCCCTTAATATAAATATTCTGGTTTTGTATTTTTGTATATTTTAATCTAAGGCCCTCATTCCTACACTGTGTTCTCAGGTACATGAGCAATCTCAGGGATAAGGTAGCAGCAGCTCCAGGTCTGCACAGCAGGAATAATTTTTGTTGTTATTTTTATCACCATGGAGAGCAACCATTTGGAGTGCACAGCCTATTGAACTACCTCATTTCTGCCAATTAGAGCTCGCTTTTCTGGTATACTGTCCTCTTGAAACCCCCTCCATCTTAAATGTTTCATAGGAGACTAGGTTTTAATTGAGTTGCCCCATGACTTGATCTCCTTGTACTGGAAAACTGGAAATTAGTCTAAACAAAAAAAAGTGGTGCAGAGAAGTTTGAGAGGTGGGGGCCAGGTAGCAGGCCCAGAGAGGAAGCCAAAGTTAAGTGATGGTTATCTAATGGTAGGGCATGGAACTTGCTTTATAGACCCATCCTTCACCAGATTAGCCTAGGCCTACCATGTATAACAGGGTGTATATGTGTTTTTGTTTTAAATTTTTTTAAAAAAGGAGAGTAAGGATGAGTTCAAAGACCAGTACCCTTATCCCACCCTGTGCTGTACTAGGAAGGCTATATGAACAAAGGGCTAAAATCCTTAACCTTCCAAAACTCTTGGCTTCCAGGGAGACCCATAGCAAGGAATCTTTGTGGCGTCCAGAGCCAGTGTCCTGCCCTGCTGCAATAATTATGAGTAGTGTCATGAAAGAAAGGGGGTTTCATTTACATGCTGTGAGATCACCGTAAACCTACCTCACTGTGTTGAAATGGGATAAATGCAATAGAATGCATTGGGTGGTGTGTGTCTGATCCTGGTTTCTTGTCTCCCCCAGATGCTGCCCCCCTCTAGTTATTATATTTGTCTGGGCTTTGTAGGACTTTACTGAGTCTCTGAGTTGGTGATTGCTAGGTGGCCTAGTTTGTGTAAATATAATGTGTTGGTCTTTCTCCATGTTCTTTTGGGGTTTTATTGTTTACAAACTTCTTTTTGTATTGAGAAAAATAGCCAAAGCATCTTTGACAGAAGGTTCTGCACCAGGCAAAAGGATCTGAAACATAAGTTTGGGGGGCCCTCTTCTTGAAATGGGGGTCTTAAACCATCTTTTATGTTCCTCTTTCCTTGTTTGCTATTTTGGGCCAGATCTTCTGTCCTAAAAGCCTGACTCTTATCCTGCCTTCTTCCTCAAAAGAAAACCTACATACACATTTAATCCTTTGAGAGTCTCTACAACTCTTAAATGACTTATGCAGAATTCCTAAAGAAGCTGGGATTCCCTGCCCCTTGTTCCTAACCTCCTGAGTCAAGACCAGCTCTTGATGCAATTCATGCCAAATACCACACTACTGTTTGTGTGGATCAAACCTACTTAATCTGTAATTCTAAAGTAGAGAGAAGCAATTGGGGGCTTTCCATGTACAAAGTGGGGTCAGGAGACCAGGAAAGAAAATATGAATGTATGTTCAAGTCACTCAGGAACTTTTATTCAGGTGCAAGAAACTTATGTCAAAGTGACCACAAGATTGTTTAATAGGAGACGGACAAATGTAACTCCATGTTTACTGCTAGAAACCAAAGCTTTGTGTGAAATCTTGAATTTTATGGGGAGGGAGGGAGGGTGGGAAAGTATGTACCTATCTGTTCTTTCCCTGATCTCTTCCCCTCATTCCTGAAATACAGGAGACTAAGCCCCCTTGGGCTTTGGTGACCCCCACCATTGGGGTGTTTTATATTATGATTTGATTTTGCTGTACCCAGATACTTTCTTCCTTTCCTATTTTCTAATCATTTTATAACACACATGCTGACTCTTCCCTTCCTTCTCCTCTCCCTGGGAAAATCAATGAATAAAGACTTATTGGTACTCAATAAATAAATAAATAAATAAGTAAGTAAATAAAAATAAAGACTTTATTTCTGTGATGAATTTCATTAGATAGCAGTCTAGAATGCTGCTAACTGGCTTTTTTGAATTCATATTCTGATTCATCTAATAATAGTAAAATATCTTCTGTCAGTTTTCTTCTTTTTCCTCTGATAGGAGATACAGAGTTCTGAATTGTTAAATTTGGTCAATGAAAGCTAAAAGACAGCAGCGCCTCTTCCAGTATTTCAATCTTTTGGAGATTTCTTCTTTCTTTTTTACTTTTTTTTTCCATTTTTTGAGACTCAGTCTTCCTATATCACCTAGGTTGGCCTTGAATTAGCCTCCCAGGTAGCTGGAATACAGGTGTGCGCCACCACACCTGGCTTATAATAAGCTTCTTAAAATAATTGTAGTACGTGGGCAATGCCATTAGAAGAATGATTATTCTGCTTTGCCTCATACTTCTAGATGAGTTAATCACCCTTCCATTTTCATATTTTAAAATGCTTTTTAAAAACATAAGTAGAAATAATTGATTGGTAATAATGAGTAAGCAGCAAAATATTTCAAGGTAGAGGAAAAGTAAGAACACAAAGACCCCATAGTGTATCTTGTATTAATAAAAGGGTCCAGTGGGTCCAAATGATAATTAATTAAGTTTAATTCCATTAACATTTTTTTTCTTTTTGTTCTTTGGACTCAAAAAACAAAAGGTTTTAAAATATCAATCCTTAAAAATAAAACTGTTCAAGAAAGAGACTCAAAGATGGTTTGAAACTGGGTCCAGAATTCTTTTTTGTACACATTTTTTTGTGTGTGTGTGCAAGGTAATGTAGAATTTACTGAAAAATCTTTCTTTATCTTTAAGGCTTTAGGGGACCAGATACTGTTTGTAAATCGTCCTGATAAGAAGAAAATACTTTTTTTCAACGATAAGAGCTGTCAATTTTCTGTAGATGAAGGTGAGCCTTTTCTTTTTACTTTCTTTAGTTTGTAAGTACATGGCAATTTTAGTGTGATAAAATTTATAATATTCATAATACAGTTATAATTTAAATGTTACTGCTTTCTTAGCATTATCTTAGAATACAGCTAAAGGACATTATGTTTAATATGTTGTTTCTTAGAATGCAATTCAAAATGTTATTTAAAAGATTTTAGGTTAATTGTACTTGCAATCACAATATAACAGTTCATGATTTCTTGTTTATTGCTCAACTGTACCAAATAGGTATTTATTTTTCTATATCTGTAGTTTTACAAATGTCACTTCATGTTTCAATAAGAAAGCTTGATGCAGGATGCATGAAAGAACAAACTTACGTTGGTGACTGGTATTTTCTTATGAATTTTCAGTTATCACATTGGATAAGGAAGAAGATAATTTTTTTCTTTTCTTTCTGGAAGTTGTAGAGTCGGGTACTAAGCTATGTTGTTTTGGATTTTTGTTTCAAATATTTGGAGGCAATATTGGTTATGTAAAATATAACTGAAGATGTTTAGTGAAAAGAAATTTTCTTCACAGATTCAAGCAGAAATTCCCATTTAAACAAGTATGGGGGTAATATACTGTAATTTGTATTGCTCTTGAATTGTTGTAAAATGACAAGAAATGAATCTGAATGTAATTTTAAAATTTAAAAGTAATATGAACCTTCAGTAAAGTATTCTAACAATATAGAAATAACAGAGAGAGGGCTGGAGTTGTGAGGTAGAGCACTTGCCTAGGACAGATGAGACCCTAGGTTTGATCCTCAGCACCACATAAAAACAAATAAACAACAACACATAATTAAAGGTTAAATTCTTTTTTTATATATTTATTTTTTAATTGTAGTTGGACACAATACCTTCATTTTATTTATTTATTTTTATGTGGTGCTGAGGATTGAACCCAAGGCTGCACATATGTGAGGCGAATGCTCTACCACTGAGCCACAACCTCAGCCCCAAGGTTAAATTCTTAAAAAAAAAAAAAAAAAAGAAAGAAAGAAATAACATAGAGAAGAATAGTAATATTAGACTACAAATAATGAGACTATTGCTGTGGCTTGCGTATTGTAATATTATTGCTGCTTTATGACAAAATTGAGATTCTACTGAATGAGCAATTTTGTATAACAAATATTGTCTATTATTTATTTACTTGTTTATTTTTGCAGTTTTGGGGATTGAACTCAGGTGTGCTTTGGCACTGAACTCCATTCCCAGCCCTTTTTAATTTTGAAATAAGGTCTGACTGAGTTACTTAGGATCTCACTGTTGCCCAGGTTAGCCTCAAATTTGCCTCAGCCTCCTGAGTGGCTGGTATTAGAGTTATATGCCACCATGCTGGGTTTCTTGTCTCTTTAGTAGTTAATAAATGTTTTGATTATAATTTTGTAATTTCTGCAATAATAAGTTTTTCTCTTTCTTTGCTGATGATTGAATCTAGGGTGTCATGCATGTGATGGAAGTGCTCAGTAACCAAGTTTATACCCTCAGCCTTGGTTTTTCTTTTATCTTATTTGGCTAGAGATATTCAGGGTGTGGTGCTTAGTAGGTAAGGCTTTACTTAGATGACTATGATTTATTTTAGGAAATAAAATGTGTGTTTTTGTGAAAATCCTGATTGAGTAATTCATAAAGTTAGTTCTCAATAAATGTTAGTTAAATAGAAATTTGCAGAACACTCTGCTGCAGAATAGCAGTTTGTTGCCGTTTCTTTGTTTCTTTTATTAGTTGTTGGTGGACTTTTATTTATTTTTATGTGGTGCTGAGAATTGAACCCAGTGCCTCACACATGCTAGGCAAGCATTCTACCACTGAGCCACAACCCCAGCCCCAATTTGTTGCCGTTTCTAATAATAAGGTAAACTTTTTCTATAAACAAGTAGTGAACTATTTCTTGTAGCAGGAGATGCTTAATAAGCCAAGTTTTGTGTACTACTTAGCAATTTTGTATTGCTTTTAATCTTCTTTCCTTGAAATTTTGCCTTATTGTTAACTTTTATAATTGTTAGATACATTTCTTGTCTTAAAAACATTTAAGATTCTTCTAAAAGTTAAAAAACATCCTTCCAAGAAAGAACTCATATTCTTAGGCATAGTTACATTTTGAAAAAAATGTGCCATACTTAAAAAATAACTTATCACAGGTTCAAATAGTAAGATCTTACACTAGAAAGCAGATGTGCTTGTCTTTAGTTCCAGTCCCTTTTGTGTCAACTACTTAAATATTTTTATTTTGCATTCTTTTGGTGACTTTCTCCATAATGCTAAATAATTCGCAGATGCTGTTGTTTCTTGATTTTTAAAACCTCAGACATTTTGTAATGACATTCTTATCATCACTCTGGTCCAATGTCTCTTTCTTCTCCCTCTGTAAATATACCTCTAGTTTTATTGTCTCCATCATTTACTTTGGTACCTTCAGTAGCCAAGATACTTAAACATTCTCAGTGGAAATTTTTAGTATTAAGTCTGCTCAGCAGATGGCAGCATAGGATAGTTTATCTTTTCTATAGGTGGATGTTTGAGTTAAGGCGAATGGTCAATTGGAAAGAGACTGTATAGCTCTTGAAGAGAGTAGACTGAAACTCTAGAAATTCTTGGTAGTATTTCAGTGGAGTGTTTTAGGGATGTACATTGTGTTTAGCAGTAATAGGCCCAGCTGTTCTTGTAATCCTTAAACTAAGCTGTTACCGTTTTCTGTCCTTTGTGTGCATACTTTGTTTAATGTTGCTTAGATTTTTTTCTTTTACTTCTATTTCTTAATATTTATTTTAATTTTTAGCCCAAACTCTGCACATTTCCTCATTGTTTGTCTGATAGGGATAAAATGAGAGTCTTCACTTTTCCCCCTAGATTTTAAAAGTAATCACATGTGCTTATTAGTAAAATTTCACATATCCAGGAACAAGTTTTGTATTTTGATGTTTGTTCTACTTTCCCTGTATTGTAGATAGTCTGAAATGATGCATGGCTATTTAGTATTCCACCTTGTGTACCTGTTGAGATTTTAAAATATTTGACAATGTTACAGCAAATATCCTTATACATCTTACACATTGATATGTGTGTTATTTTTATTTTAATGAAGTAACTATATTAATCAGGAAGAAATTGAAGAACTAAATTGATAAAATATATTTGCCTCTTTTAAGACACTTCTCAGAAGATGATACACAATCAATCAACAAATACATGAAAAATGTTCAACATCTCTAGCAATTAGAGAAATGCAAATCAAAACTACTCTAAGATTTCATCTCACTCCAGTCAGCATGGCAGCTATTAAGAATACAAACAACAATAAGTACTGATGAGGATGTGGGGAAAAGGGCACACTCTTACGTTGATGGTGGTACTGCAAATTGGTGCAACCAATCTGGAAAGCAGTATGGAGATTCCTTGGAAAACTGGGAATGGAACCACCATTTGACCCAGCTATCCCACTTCTCAGTTTATACCCGAAGGACTTAGCCACCTCAGTGTTTATAGTAGCCACCAGTGTTTATAGTAGCACAATTCACAATAGCTAAATTGTGGATCCACCCTAGATACCCTGTGGTATATATACACAATGAAATATTATTCAGCATTAAAAAAGAATAAAATCGGGCTGGGATTGTGGCTTAAGTGGTAAAGTGCTTACCTAGCATGCATGAGGCACTGGGTTCAAATCTCAGCACCATCACAAATAAAGATACTGTGTTCACCTAAAAAATAACTAAAAAATAGATATTTAAAAAAAGGGAATAAAATCATGGCATTTGCAAGTAAATGGATGGAGTTGGGAGAATATAATGCTAAGTGAAGTAAGCCAATCCCAAAAAACCAAAGGCCAAATATCTTCTCTGATATAAGGATACTGATTCAAAATGGGGATGGAGGTGGAGCATGGGAGGAATAGGTGAATTTTAGATAGGGCAAATGGGAGGGAGGGGTAGGCAGGGGGTGTGGGGATAGGAGACAGTGGAATGAGATGGACATCATTACCCTAAGTACATGGATGGAAACATGAATAGTGTGACTCTACTTTGTGTATAACCAATTTGTATAATATGAATTGATTTGCATTCTGCTGTCAAATATAACAAACTAGAATAAATAAAATAAAATAATTAAAAAAAATAGATCTTTACTTAGCTGGGCACAGTAGTGTACTCCTCTAATACCAGTGGCTCTAGAGGTTGAGCCAGGAGGATCACAAGTTCAAAGCCAGCCTCAGCAATTTAGCAAGGCCCTAAGCAATTTAATGGGAACCTGTCTCAAAATAAAAAATTAAAAAGGGCTGGGGATGTGGCTCAGTGGTTAAGCACCCCTGAATTCAGTCCCTGATATCTGCCTCCCCAAAGTCTTTATAGTTGCTGACTTATTTAATAAATGGTGAAATATTTCCCCAGATTTCTTAGTACTAGATCATCCTTAATA
The DNA here is from genome assembly GCF_964194105.1 of Spermophilus citellus. NCBI lineage: Eukaryota > Metazoa > Chordata > Mammalia > Rodentia > Sciuridae > Spermophilus > Spermophilus citellus. The sequence continues at coordinate 26,283,054 of NC_138196.1, read as the reverse complement.
CTCCTAGAATACCCTTCCCTTGGCTTATGTACTTTGGAATTTTTATACTAACATTTTTAGGATTTTTTTGGTATGGTCATTATGCTGGATTAATAAAAAAGAACACTTCTTCCTTCTTTCTTTTTCCTTTCCGCTCCTTTTTTGTGAGAATATTAGATTTGAGGAGAAGATTTGAAAACATATACCCATAAATGTGTCTGTTTTTTGGGTACTTAACCACGAGTCACATCGTCAGCCCTTTTTATTTTTTTATTTTATTTATTTATTTTTATTTTTTTAAAGAGAGTGGGCTGGGGATGTGGCTCAAGCGGTAGCACGCTCGCCTGGCATGCGTGCGGCCGGGTTCGATCCTCAGCACCACATACCAACAAAGATGTTGTGTCCGCCGAGAACTAAAAAATACATATTAAAATTAAAAAAAAAATAAAGAGAGAGAGAGAGAGAGGAGAGAGAATTTTTAATATTTATTTTTTATTTTTAGTTTTCGGTGGACACAACATCTTTGTTGGTATGTGGTGCTGAGGATCGAACCCGGGCCGCACGCATGCCAGGCGAGCGCGCTACCGCTTGAGCCACATCCCCAGCCCCCCACTTTTTATTTTTGAGACAGAGTCTTGCTAAGTTGCTGAGGCTGGCTTTGAACTTGTGATCCTCCTGACTGAGCCTCCTAGCTGGTATTACAGGTATTCACAATGGTGCCTGGCTGGTTTGTGTTTTTTTTTTTTTTTTTAATATTTATTTTTTAGTTGTGGTTGGACACAATACCTGTATTTATTTATTTTTATATGGTGCTAAGGATCCAACCCAGGGCCACATACTTGCTAGGTAAGTGCTCTACTGCTGAGCCACAAGCCCAGCCGCTGGTTTGTGTTTTTTAAACAACATTATTAGTGTCATATTTGGCTGTGTCTTTTAAGTTTTCTATCTTGTGAGTCAATTTAGAAACTGTGTTTTCTTTCAAACTAATTCATTTAGAAACTTCAAATTTATTAGCATTAAATTTTGCAGAGTATGGTTCTAGAACTTGTTTTATTTTCTGTTATGTTGCCTTTTTATTGCTAGCTTTTGGTGTACTTGGGTATTCTTTATTTCTTTGTTAAGTAACTTATTGGATTGTTTTACTTTTATTTTATACTATGTTTTAATTTTAGCAGAAATATAATCTATCACTCTACATTACTAATTTTTGACAATGTATTCTGTCTGAGCGGGCATTAAAGTCTTCTCAGTTTTTCCTATAGTTGGTGTTTTATTTTGTGTATTTAGTTTTAAAAAAATTTTTTTTAGTTGTAGATGGACACAGTACCTTTATTTTATTTTTTTAAATGTGGTACTGGGGATCGAACAACTCCCAACCCCCATTATTTATGTTAAAATATTTTTTAGTTATTAGTAGATCTTGTATTTATTTATATGTGGTGCTGAGGATGGAACCCAGGGCCTCACAGATGCCTGGCAAATGCTCTACTACTGAGCCATGACTCCAGCCCTATTTTTATTTATTTTTTTTAAATGAGTTTTTAGTATGTGTATGTTCTTGGCCATTATAGTTTATTTAAGGATTGTATCCATATCATTATAAAGTGTACCTCTATTTTATATTTCATTTTACTTGAATTATATTTAATTTTACTTTATCAGTCATTACTGTCATAACCTTTGTCTTTTGTTTTATGTGACTTCCCGGCCATGGCCTACATAGGGAGGGAGTAGGTGACCGTTGGAAGTGTGGACCGGCTGGAAATAAACTCTAGAAAAGCAGTATTAAGAAATAAGGGGCTAGGGTTGTGGCTCAGTGGGCAGAACACTTGTCTAGCATGCATGAGGCACTGAGTTTGATCCCCAGCACCACATAAAAATATGCAAATAAAATAAAGGTATTGTGTCCATCTACAACTAAAAAAATTAAAGAAAAAATCAAGAAATACAGGCCTGGTGCAGTGGCACAAGTCTGTAATCCCAGCGGTTCTGGAGGCTGAGACAGGAGGATCACAAATTCAAAGCTAGCCTCAGCAAAAGCAAGGCACAACTCAGTAAGACCCTGTCTCTAAATAAAAATAGGGCTGGAGATGTGGCTCAGTGGTTGAGTGCACCTGAGTTCAATCCCCTGGTACCAAAAAAGAAGCACAAAAGATGAGAAATTATTCAAAGCAGAGGCATTGTGATGATGGGTAGAGGAGACTTGATGGGTCTGATCCTAACAAAGGGAAAAGCCCATGGATCCTTTATTTATTTATTTATTTAATATTTATTTTTTAGTTCTCGGCAGACATAACATCTTTGTTGGTATGTGGTGCTGAGGATCGAACCCGGGTCGCACGCATGCCAGGCGAGCGCGCTACCACTTGTGCCACATCCCCAGCCCGGATCCTTTATTTATAGTTAAGCACATCAAAGAGATTCATTGAGGAGCTTCTTTAGGAAAATAGGATGAAAATGGAGAAAACAAGTTGGTTGGGGCTTGGCAGCTTTGAAGGGGGCAACTGCCTTTGAACTTTGGGCTGTGAGCTGAGACAGGGCACCAGCATGATCTGGGAATTTTACACACGTTCCCAGAAAAGCAACCATCCTGCCTTATGATGGCTCAAACAAACCCTTAATTCTTACCCAGCTTCCAACACAACTGATAGATTTTTGCATTTTATTCTACGGGTATTTTTTGTTTTAGGCGTTTCCTTTGTAGGTGGCATGTGGTTATCTTTAAGTTTTTGAATCAGTTCTGAGTCTCATTTTATATCATTGTTATATGGTGTGTTCTCCCTTTTATTTATTTAGAAGTTGTGTAATTTATGTTTATTTTCTTACTGTCTATTGACTTTTTATTTCCTTGTTGACATTTCTGGGATTTTTGTTATAATCTATTAATGTTTATTCATGAATTTATTCAACAAATATTTATCTCTTACTGTGTGCTCCAGTCATTTTGCTAAATGTAGGCGACACTGTAGTGAAAAAGATGAACTACTCTTCTGCTTTCATGGAACTTACACACTACAGGGGAAAATAGAAAAAACTTAAAAATATTATAGATTGTATAAAATGCTAGGAAGGAAATAAATGAGCTATTTGCCATGCTGTATAATCATTGGGAAAGTTCAGAGACAAACTTGCTGAAAAGAGATGAAGTAAGCTAAAACCTAAGGAATGAAATAGAGCCAACCTTGTAAGTCTCGGAATAGTGCCCATATGGTTACAGTTTTAGGGGGAGTATTCAAGTAGAGGGAATAGCAAAGGCAAGACAAAAGGGAAAACTTCGATTTTTTTTTTCTTTTTCTCCCTATACTAATGGTGTTTGATTCATCAGATTTATTGAACCCTTTTAATGACAAATGTTTTGTGAACACCATTTTTGCTCTTGTGAAATTCATAGATAATATAAACTATGAACACACATTTTCTTTAAAGATCAGTATAAAACCTTAAGTAACATAAAGAAGTAAAAGGAAATTTATGTTTCTAAATTTTCTTTCAGTATTTATAAATGGTCAGGCACAGTTTTACTAAAAGTGGAATATAAACAAAACACCTATTTACCTTCATATATAGAGTCACCATGAATTTGTTATCTATAAATGTTTGGTTTAAGTGACATATAAGCAACTTATAAACCATAACCAGTGTTTTCCCTAAGTGGTATACAACTCCTGGAAAAACTCTGAAAAATGCAAAGTGAAGCTTTTCTGTGATTTAACCAAAAGTAAACTATTCTATGACTACACAATGTGCATTGTATATTTTGAGAAAATGAAATGTGTATTAAAGCATTACACAGAGTACTTTGTTAATACACACATACATCCATGCACACAATTAGATTGTAGGCTGTAATATTATAAACTGGTATTTTTTTCATTAATTAATACTTTCTAGGATAGATAGTGGAAGGTAAGCAGGATTTTCAACTTGGCAGTATTGGACATTTTGGGGCTAAATAATTTTTTGTTATTGTTGTTGAGAGTTGTCCTATGCATTGGATATTTGTCAGCATCTCTGGCTTCTTTAGATGGCTAGCATAGCTTCCTCACAGTGTGAAAATAAAAATTGTTTCTTCAGATATTTCCAAATTTACCCTGGGGGACAAACTTGTCCAGGTTGAGGATTGAATTAAAGGTACACTTTATACAATAAAGAAAGATTGAGATATATTCATTGTCTTCAAGCTCTGTTTTCATAGGTTCTGTCATTCAACACTTAGTGATAAAAGGGATATCAAAGTATTAAGGATAACTGGTTGCAGTAGCGCACACCTGTAATCCCAGCAGCTTGGGAGGCTGAGGCACAAGGATCATGAGTTAAAAGCCAGCCTCAGTAACTTAGCAAGGCCCTAAGCAACTCAGTGAGACCCTTTCTCTAAATAAAGTACAAAATAGGGCTGGGGATGTGACTCAGTGGTTGAATGCCCCTGAATTCAATCCCGAGTACTACTCACCCCGCCTCCCAAAAAAGGGCTGGGTTTGTGGCTCAGTGGTTAAGTGCCTATGGGTTCAATCCCTGGTACAAAATAAATGAATGCTTGCATGCACAAGGCCCTGAGTTCAATCCCTAGCACCACAAAACAAAACCAACAACAACAAAAAAAACCCCAAACAAACAAACAACAACAACAACAAACCAAACAAAATGAATGAATGAATGAACGAATGAATAAATGAATAAATAAATAAATGTGAATAAAGTTTCTGTCCTTGAGCTTACATGCTGAGGAGGGAGAATGACATAGGAACACATAATACTGATGGTCAGTATAGTTAGATGTATCAACTGTGTTTTGACTTAAAATATTTCCAGCTTGCAGTCGATTTATTGAGATGTAACCTCATTGTGAGTTGAGGAGCATCTGTATAGTACAACATGTTGCATATTATAATTTCAATGGTACAATGCTATAAGGACACCAGAGGAAATATGTCCAGGAATCTCAAGGGTAAAATACCATTCATTTACTTGAACATGTCAGTGTCACATCATCAATTTAAAAAATAGTTTTAAAGAATCTTGAGTTTTTGTTAACAATACAAAGAATGTGTATTTCCACTTAAGACTCATTGAAAATCAACACATTTGGGGGTTGGGATGGAGCTTAGTATTTATTAGAGCTCTTGTCCGGTGTGTGCAAGGCCTGGGGTTGAATTGGCACATTTTAACATTTGTCTTTCTCTTTTCTCTTTCATCTTTTACTTCTTAACATGCTTGGTTTTTTTGATTGTATTAATGTTGATTTTAGACACTAGGTGGCAGTCTTAGCTCTAGAGAGGAGCCATGAGTGAGTAAAGTTTGGGGCCCAGTGAAGATTCATCCTTTATTCTATCTGTATTAGACACAGATGTCCTTAAGATGAGATACAGCTAAAGTAAGGAGACAGTTTATTGCATAGTATTTTAAAAAATTAAACAGAGAGGTGAACACAGAATATTGGACCTAGGAATGCATCTTATTTCACAAAGATATTTATTTCCCTAATCAAAATATTATTCATTTAGAGGCAGTATGAATTCAGTGGTCAAGAAGACCATCAAGAAGTGAAATTATAGTTTTTATCTTAGCTCTGCTGCTTTCTAGCTTACACAAGATACTCTTTTTCTGCAATTCCTCAATTGTAAAATGGGAATAATGGTATCTCATTATGAGGATTAAATGAATAATGTAAACACAAGTTTTAGAGCTTAGAACAAAACCTAGCATATAGTAAGAACACAGTAATGTTAGCTATTAGTAGTATTGAAAATATAGGATATAAAATACTAGTGTATAATTCTCCTTATTTGGCTATTTACTTATCTATTTGATCATTGACTCATGATTTTATAGTTTTGCATTTAATTAGAGGGCAAATACAGAGCCATTTAACAGTCTGAGGCCGTATTTGCAATATACAGTTATGAATTTAAAAATTTTTTTTAGTTGAAGATGGAATAATATTTTTATTTTATTTATTTTTATGCAGTGCTGAGGTTTGAACCCAATGCCTCACATGTGCTAGGCAAGTGGGCTTTACCACTGAGCCACAACCCCAGCCCCTAATATTGTTTTTTGGTGTTCCTGATAAGGATACCAATGACTATGTGACCTTTCCCCCATTGGTGGTAACATGTTCTTTTTGACTCGGATCCTAAACAATTTTACCTTTATTTTTTGCTCCTTCTAGTAATTACCACTTCTTCTTTTTTAATTTTTTTTTGTAGTTGTAGATGGACAGCATGCCTTTATTTTATTTGTTTATTTTTATGTGATGCTAAGGATCAAACCCAGTGCCTCACGCATGCTAGGCAGGTGTTCTGCCACTGAGCTACAGCCCCAGCCCCAAGTAACTACCACTTCTGAGTCGTTGCTCTTGAGCTCTGATGCTGCTTTTGATCATTTTTTAATAGTTCTATGGTGTTCCATTTTGTGGGCATACATAAGCACATTTTTTCTGACCCTCTACAGATGGAAAGTTCAATGCAGTTTTTGCTACACGTTGTTATAAATGATGCTTGCATGTGCATGTATTTGCACTTTTAGTTAAATATTTTCAACATCTTGCCAATGTCCATTGTCAAGTTTGAATTAGTTTATACTTTCATGGCAGTATGTGAGAAGGTGTCCATTTGTTTATATCCTCACCCGTAATGAGTATTTTTATGTATGTATTTATATGTGTATACATGAATGAATGAATGATAGTGTCTCACTGAAGGAATGAATAAATGAATGATGGGGGTCTTGCTCTGTTGCCAAGGGTGGCCTTGAAGCCTTGGGCTCAAGCTAGTCTCTTGTCTCAGCATGCCAAATATAAGAATATGCCATCATGCCCAGCTTAATAGATATTTTTAGATGACTTTGCCAGAAAATTAAAGATTATTTTGTTTTTAGTTTTTCTTTCTTATACCAATTTTATAAAATTAAAGAAAAACTTTTTCTTTGCATTTCTGTCTGCTGAGCATCTCTCCATATAGTAAAAAACAATTAAATTTGGAATCCTGTGAAATATTGCTTCTAAAATTTTGCCTGTGTCTCAGTGTTCATCTAAAGTATTTATGTAGCTATAATATATTTACTTTATAGATGTAACTTTTTTTTTCAAATTTTTTTATTTTTCTTGGGTACCTGGGCTTGAACTCAGGGGCACTCACACCACTGAGCCACATTCCAGCCCTTGTATTTTATTTAGAGACAGTCTCACAGAGTTGCTTAGGCCCTTGCTAAGTTGCTGAGGCTGGCTTTGAACTCAAGATCCTCCTGCCTTAGTCTCCCAAGCTGCTGGGATGACAGGTGTGTGCCACCACACCTGGCTCTATATGTAACATTTAAATACTGCAGCAGCATTTAACTAAGGAAAGTCATGGATTGAATATAAAATATATTTGTGTGTGTGTATATATCTATACACACACATATACACTAAAGGGGCTGGAAATATGACTCAGTGGTAGAGTACTTGCTTATCAGGTGTAAGGCCCTGAGTTTGATTCCCAGCACTGCCAAAAAAGTAAATAAATAAACAAACAGAAGAGTTTTGTTCAGGGATTTTCTTCTGAAAATAGCTTGACTAACATTCTTTTAGCAAAATGAAGTATTAAAATTTTGTTTTAACAATTTTAATTCCATTGTGCCATGAAAATTTATAGTGTTGTGTATTATTTTGGATTGTACATTGATATACAGATTAGTTTTGAAGACAATTCTGTCATTATTCTAGGAGGTACTATTGCCTCTGTTATTGTATTTTAGGAGATCAGCAACATATAAGCTTCTGTTCATTATCAGATAGAAAGGCAAGTAGTTTCGATCTTCAAGGAGCTAAAATTTTGCAGTGCTGCCAACATAGAGGCTTGGTAAAATTAATGAATACAAGGTATTTTTGTCACATGTATTTTCCCCATTTACCTTTTTTTTTTTAAAATATGTATTTGTTAGTTGTAGTTGGACACAATATTTATTTATTTTTTATGTGGTGGTAAGGATTGAACCCATGGCCATGTGAACTACCACTGAGCTACAACCCCAGGTCCCCCACCTTTTATACAGAGAGAAGTACACAGTTGAATTGTTATACAGATGTAAGGTAACCAAATTCTAAATTAATGCAGTTTTTATGTTGATAAATTAGAATTTAATAAATGTATGGTAAAATGCATTTTACATGACACAGTTCTTAAAACTATGATAAATTAAAAAAGTTTTATATTTGTCAACATAATTTAAAACAATAATTTTGTGTGCTTTATTAGAATTAATAAGATGTTTTTATTGCTGAGTTGGAAGTTTCACTTGACATAGTTTTCTTTATTTATAGTGAGATGAGCTAGTCACCTTCATCACACTGTCTATAAAGTTTGACTAAAAGTAGGTAGTTGGGGACTTTGTAGCCTCCTTTTAGAATGGAGAAAGCTAGAGAAATCATTGCTCCTGCACTTAAAACAATGATAACAAACTCCAGAAATCTACAAATATGTAGATTTCTTAAATCCATCAGAGAGCTGAGATGGTAGGACAGCCATCCAACCCAAAGTCTTAGAAAAGACAGCTACCTCCAAGGAAAATTAGGATCTTAGTACTTTTTACCTGATACAGAGAACAGTAATCAGAAGAATTCTGTTAAAATTTTTAGTGAACTGCAAAAGACTTAGTATAGACTAGCAAGAGAACATAGACCACTGCACAACAGGGGTGCTTGTTCCCACTCACAGTCTCTTCAACACAGACTGGTATCTTGCAGAGAATTGAGGCAAGAGTGAAGGTATTGAGAAAGTGTCCCTCACTGGATAGGCCTGGATGAGGGAAAGTCCTTCTCCCCTCTTTTTCTCCTATGAGACAAAAAGCCTTAAACTTGCTGTGGGAGGGTCCAGAACTTCAGCAGGAGAAGAACACTGAAAAGGTCACACCCTGGGCACCAAGGAACTCATTGCTTGCTTAAGATGGAGGCTTCATAAGAGTATCAGAGGAAAACCCCATCCCCACCCCTACCCCCCAGGAGGCTAATAACTGTGAATAACAGGTTAACAGTGAAATTCTGTGAGTTGCAGGAACATGGAGGCAGACTATTTAACATATAATATTAAAAGGACATAAAACTGAAGGCTAAATACATTCAGAGAAATACATCTGGCAAACAGACTCTGCCCTGAACATGAGGTGTAGCTTGAGGAATTGGAAGCCTGTGGTGCATTATGGGTAACCACATCAGCAACAGGTTTCAAACCAAGCTCATGTCCTGACTGGATCGATTCAACCTCCTGTCACTTAAGGCTTGGCAAAAGGAAAGGCACACCTGCTTCAAGGCATAAAAACTTTTGCCTCAGTGTCAGCCATCTTACAGAGGATATCCTGCATTCAAAAAAACGTTTGAGGCATAAAAAGAAGCAAGGAAAAACAGCAAACTAAAGTCACAGGTATTGGAACTATGAGATATAGAATTTAATATCTATATTAAAAAAGACAGACATGATCAGACAAAGATACTATTTAAAAAATCACGTGAAAACCCCAGAAATGAAAAGCACAGTAACAGATGAAAAATGTTTTCAATAAGCTCATCAATGAACTTGGCATAGCCAAGGAAGAATCTGAGAACTTGAAGATAAGCCAATACAAATTATCCAAGCTGAGATGCAAAGAGAAACAAGTGTAAAAAATCATAGAACAGAGCATCCATGAGCTGTGGTATGTTAGCAAATGGCCTGAATGTATAATTGAAGTCTTGAAAGGAGAAGAGAAAGAGAGTGGAAGAAATACTTGAAGACCAGTGGTCAGTTTTCCAGAATTAATAATGGACACCAAACCAAGAGTCCTAAAAGCTCAAAGAACATGAGGTTATCCTCAAATCAGACAAAAGACAGGAAAAATAACTAGGTGTTGCTTATTCAAACAGCGAAAATTAAGGATAAGGACAAAATATTAAATGCAGAGTTTCCCTCTGATTCATTTTGGTGGAACAAAGAATTACAGAAGACTTCTCATTAGATCTGTGCAAAGTAAAAAATAACGCGTGACATCTTTAATTTTTGAAGCTAGAGGGTTTATTTAGGCATTTCCTTGGTAATAAAAATGATAAAAAGAGTGGTTACATTTGCATAAAAACATAAAGTTGCATGTCAAAACACTTCAGTTAAAATACAAGTGAAGGGACTGGAGTTGTGGTTCAGTGGGAGAACGCTTGCCTGGCATGCATGAGGCACTGGATTTAATCCCCAGCACCACATAAAAATAAACAAATAAAATAAAGATACTGTGTCCATCTTCAACTAAAAAAAATATTTTAAAAAATACAAATGAAAACTTGGAAAATGTTATTTTTACATGTTAATAATTAGTAAAGAACTCTAGCAGCGATATCTTTAAATGGCCCAAGGTAAAATCTTTCAACTCAGAATTCTTTACTCTGCAGAAATACTCGTTTCAAAAGTGAAGGAGAAATACTGTGTCAGAGAAACAGAAACTGAAAGAGTTTAGACGTATATAAAAGGAAGTTGTTCAGGCAGAAGGGATTTAACACTAGAAATTTGGATCTGTATAAATAATGAAGTGTGCTGGAGAGAGAATAAACAAAGATATAAGATTCATGACTTATTAATTGTTTTTTGCTTTTCTTAATTTTCATTGGTTTGAAAGATGACCATAAAACAAAAATATCAGCAATGTATTTTGTGTTTAGAGTGCACATGCACGACACACACAAAAGTAATATAAGGGATGGTTAGTTTTGAATATACTGTAGTAATATCTTTTATATTATGTGAGAAATGGCATAGTTTGAGGTGAGGTTCTGATTAATTATATTGTAAAGTTTTGGACAACCACCAAAACATTTTTTTTCAAGAGGCATGAATAAATAGCCAATAATGGAGGTAAAATGGAATCATAGAAATATATTTGGCTAATCTAATTTAAAAAAAGAAATAGGGGAAAAAACCAAGAGTAGATGGATCAGATAATAACAGTGAACAAGAGAACAATTTTATTTCAGCCATATTAATAATTATGTTAAACATAAATGGTATAAGTCTAGTAAGACAGATTTTTCAGATTGAATACAAAAGCAAAGTCCTTATATATGCTATTTGAAAGAAACACAATTTTATATATAAAGACATGGGCTGGGCGTAGTGGTGCATGCCTCTAATAATAATAAAAAAAAAGGTTGGGTAGTTCAGTGGTCAAGAATCCCTGGATTCAATCCCTAGTTTGAGGCGGGGGGTTAAAGTAAATGAAAAGTGAAAGGATGTGAAAAATGATATACATGGAAACACAAATCAAAGGAAGGCTAGGGTATGTATGTTAATATCAAATAACATAGACTTCAGAGCAAAGAAAACTACCAAGGATAAAGAGGTACATTAAACAATGATAAAGGGATCTGTTCTCCTACAGTCTTTTAAATAGCCCTAAGTATGTATATATCTAACAACAGACCTTAAAAATGCATAAATTAAAAATGGAAAACTAAAAGGAGAAATAAACAGATCAGTTGTTAAGACTGGAGAATACTTCTCTTTCGATAATTAAACCAATTTGGAAAATGAGGATATAGGACTACTAACAACTTGATGTAATTACAGTAATATGTTTAAGAGCATATGGAATACTCAACAAGGTAGATGTTATTCTAGCTCATAAAAGAAGTCTTTGAAAGTATACAAAGGGTGTGCTTGGACCATAATGGAATTAGACTAGAAATCAATAACAAGCTGGGCATGGTGGTGCACACCTGTAATCCCAGTGGCTTGGGAGGCTGAGGCAGCTTCAGCAACTTATTGAGGTCCTAAAGTAACACAATGAGACCCTGTCTCTAAATAAAATACGAAAAAGGGCTGGGGATGTATCTCTGTGGTTAAGCACCATTGGATTCAATCTTGGTATCAAAAAAAGAAAAAAGAAATCAGTAACAAGTATATTTGGAAACTCTCCATTTGAAAATTAAACAGCAACATTAACCCATGGTTGAAGGAGGAAATAAATAACAAGGAAGTTAAAAAAAAATTATTGAATTAAATGAAATGAAAGCACAATGTGTCAAAATTAAGGGATGCAGCTATGGAGTGCTTAGAGGGAAATATAGAACCTTAATCCTTATAGTGAAAAAGAATGTTGTGTTCATATTCAGATTTTATTTACTCATTCTTCAACTGATTGGCATTTGGGTTGTTTCCACTTTTGTGATTTTGCTTAAGAAAATTTTAGAATCTAGTAGGTGGTCCTTTTCATAAATGTTTCATACTGCTTTTATTAAAGGCATTAGCACACAGAAATAAGATAATGGATGTTAGATGATGATAGGTAGAGATAACTATAATAGATAACACCTTTCCTTTATAGGGACTATTTTTAGTGTCTTACTTATTTTTAACTCATTTAATTCTCACTACTCTATGAGACAGGTGTTATTGTTATCTCCACGTTATAGATGAGGAAACTGAGCAGAGAAATGAGAGCTTGCCCTGTTTTATATGGTAAATGGGATAACTAAGGTCATACCCTGGCCATGTGGCTCTGAAGTCTGCACCACACTGTTCCACCATTTCACAGGAAAGAGTAGGCATAGCCAAACTGTGAGTGAGTTAATGGGAATTTCAGCGAAACTTCATTGAGTTTGCTTACTTTCTTCCCTTCATGGCAGAGTTTATAAATTCTAGCCTGTTCTCTTTTCTATTAAGAGACAGTGGGTTTATCAATTAGTTCTGATTTTATTTACCCTTAGAGTTTAGAACATACCTGATTTTCATTGTACTTGGGGATCTTCTCCTAAATTGAAGCATCTTCAAATTTGATGTTATCTTGTCATTTTCTAGTTTCAAAAAAGAAAAATTGGTGTAAAAAAATAGAATGTATAGATCTTAGTTTGTAAATACCATTCTGCAGTAAAGTAAGTCTTGAATCCTTGGAGAAATGATTGATTCCAAATTTTGGAAAATTCAAGATAAGCCTGGAACATCATTTGGTACCAAAAAGTAAGAATGTCTTTCCCCCCAAAAAAGGCAAGCCAGAGACACTGGAACCAACTAAAGCTGGGATGTTTGAACAACAACACAAATAATGATGATAATGAATTATATCCATGTGACCTTATTCACTTAAATAATTAAAAAACAAATTAGAGAAAGCAGCACTTCCTGCAGTAGAGCTATAATAAATGTGGAAGAAATGATGGAAATCATTTGCAGTAGGCACTCACAAATAATAATTATTATATGCAAGAGTGACTAATATATGCAAAAGTTAGTGAAAGTATGAGAAATAGGTATTTGCATAGTCTCAGAATATACCTCCCTAGGACATTAATTACAGAGGAAAAACTAATAGCTTCATGGCCGAAAATCCTAATAGATACCCCTTAATCAATAATCAGTTAACCAGCTCCAGTAATAAGATATATTGACAATAAGGCACATTGATAGGAATAACACAGCCTTATTCCTGTGTTATTTTTGCCAGAAATGCAGAAATCTCAGTCTAGAGAAAATATCAGACAAAGCCAGATGAAGACCCTTCTACAATATAACTGACCAGTACTCTTTTAGTAGTGTTTCAGAAATGAGGGACAAAGACAGACTGGGTACCCTTGGGAGATTTGAAGAGAATATGGAGACATGACTAGGGCAGGGTGGGATCCTGGATTGGTTCCTGGACCAGAAGGGGTGTTCCTGCTAACAATAATACATTTCAAGTGCCTGTCAATTAGTGATATTATGTCAGTATTTATAAGTTTTCAATAGATACACAGTTATTTAAGGTGCTATTATTAAGGAATGTTGGATAAAAGGTATAAAGGGACCTATATACTAACTTTGTAACTTTTTGTTAGTGCAAATTTATTTTAAATAAAAATATTAAAAATGTAAAAAGAGGGCTGGGGATGTGGCTCAAGCAGTAGCGCGCTCGCCTGGCATGCGTGCGGCCCGGGTTCGATCCTCAGCACCACATACCAACAAAGATGTTGTGTCCGCCAAAAACTAGAAAATAAATATTAAAAATTCTCTCTCTCTCTCTCTCTCTCTCTCTCTCTCTCTCTCTCTCTCTCCCCTCTCTCTCACTCTAAAAAAAAAAAATTAAAAAAAAAATGTAAAAAGAAAATGGCCTATGGTGTCTAGGCCTTGGTGGACAATAGCATTTCATATGTTCATAGTGAGTTGTAGTACCTGTCAACATGGTAGGAACAGTGCCTGCTACCGTGGGAATCAGATGAAAATAGTTCCCTGCATGCAAACAGTTGTCATCAGTTAATGTCTATAATGTGTGCAGATGAAAGTTCAATGAGTATAATAGTATAAAGAACCCCTAATATATATCTGTGGAAATACAGACATCTTAGAGATGTTCTGTGCCCGGGTTGAATTATTTGTAATAGATTATGTTGTTTTTGCAATTGGTCACTAGCAACAAAAGCTTCAGGGTGTGGGGCACCCTAATAGATTCACTGGATTTCTGTTTCCCAATCATTTACTTCATATAGTATGTACTGAAATAAAAAAAAAAGGAAGGAACTTAGAAAAGAGGGTAAAGGAAAATAAAAAATCTAGTCCAGCACTTTATTTGATGTCTACTTCATTTATAGCTTGTGAATGACTATGCTGGAAAATTAATGGCCCTAGAAGGAAAGAAGGTGGGATGAGGGTTTTCAATAGGGGGCAGGCAGGTTTTGTGAACTGGAGGTCCAGTGAACCACCTCGGTGCTAAGGACTTTCCCTTTTTTTTTTCCCCTCTGGGTATTGAGTCTTGTGATTTTTCCATCACAAGAAGGTTTTTGTTTTGTTTTTGAAAGTAGATGCTGATAGGTGAATCCACTTATTAGAATCTGTCTTTAGGAGGAGAATTAAGAGGCAAAGAACTTTCACTTTGGACATGGTCCAAGTGTGATCTTTTTGGCTTGCAAAAATACATTTCAGAGGGACCGTAGGTTTCTGAGGACCAGATGTAGGCTGGACAGCAGCCTTTCTTCTTTGTTTCATGGGAGCTGTGAGACAGTGTTTCCATCTCAGTTATCCTCTAGTCACCAATCCCTTGATTTCAAAAGATTTTGCACGTGAATTTCTCTCATTTCTCTGCATGTTTCTTACTAACAGTGGGAGAGAAAATGGAGTACATTGAGCTCAGGGCAGATGAGCAGGAATTGACCTGTTTGCCTGAAATGGAGGGAACTGACTTTAGAAATAAAGGAGAGTATTGAGTGCCTTTTCTTCCCCGGGAAAGAGAGGGCCTAAGGGAGCAGGAGCTTTACCACATCACCCTTTGCTTTCTGGCCTCTAAAAGTAGAGCATCACTGACGTGGTCTGTTCCCAGGCCCTTCTGCTGTTAGTGTCCGCACACTGGAATGTTCTTGTCTGCCTTTGTTTTTATAAGGAAATCTCAGATGTACTAATTCAGGCCTAGAGGTGATGATATTGAAGCCTGGATTTTGATTACAGAGATTCTATGACTTGTAAAAATAAAGTGATAAAATAACTGCTTTCTTGTTATATGATACAGAATTCCAGAAACTCTGGAGGAGTGTCACTGTGGATTCAATGGATGAGGAGAAAATTGAAGAATATTTGAAGCGACAGGGTATTTCTTCTATGCAGGAATCTGGACCAAAGAAAGTGGTGTGTAATCTCTAGAAAAAAAAATCAATCCTCTGTTCTCTGTTAGTTGCTTCCTGTTCTGCTCTCTGAAAAGCCAGTAGTCAGTCGCCCTTCAGGTTTTTCTTTGTCTCGTCCAGTGATTTGGTCAGATGTAACCCAGATCATGTCTGCAACTGAACTGCCCTTGGGTGCTGTTCTCCAGGCTGGGGAGAGCTTCCCATTGCCTTTAGCCTGTTCTAACTATGTCAGCTCTTGAGCTCCAGCCATGCCTCCCTGACTCTGGGGCCTCACTGTTGCCTACTCTCTCACCCCTGCACACACTTATCCCAGTTTCTACAGGAGCCTGCATCTTCATCTGCTTGGCCTTTAACACTGTAATTGTGCTTTCTTCCCCTTGCTTTGTGAGCTTTGTAGACTTGTCACTTAGTTCTGCTGTCTCTGATCATGTTGACTTGTCCTTGTTGATTTTCAGGTCCCTTGGGAACCCGATATTATTTTCTTTGTAGTGCCTAAATTCTTCTCATAGGAGGCATTAGTAATCACATAAAACTGGTAAATCACTGTGTATCAGCTAAGCAAAACCTAGATTCCTGTAGTTCAAGAATGGAGCCAGGTGGGGAGTAATTTACTAACATGTGAGACTCTCCCTCTCTCCTTTGCCATCATCACGCTTTGTGTCTTTTTGGGTGTGTGCAGTGTGTGCCTTAGTGAATTTTTAGGACTCAAAAAGGAAGATTTAATGCCAGTGATTTGTCCACAAATGTGTAATTACAGCCCTTCATGATGACCTATTATTAGTTTATTGATTTTTAATCATGTGTTATTAATATTTTAAATATACAGAATGGAGAATAATAGTACAAATCTTTGTGTCTCTCCATTTCTGTTTTGCTGTATCTCAGTATTTACTTCAGGCCCCCCACTTTAAATTGATGATGGTGGATATATTTTTAGACTTGATAACAGAGACAAAAACCCAAGAGCTTCACTGCCTCTCTTTTGTTTTATCCACTTAGTGCCTAGAATAGTTCTGGTAAGTTATGGGGCCAACCTGGTTATTGCTGATGTAGGTTCACACTTTATGGTAACAGAAAGTACTGAGTCTGGTTGGAGGTTGGCATGTGTGCTGAGGATGGGTGTATGTGAGGCTGGGTCACAGAGCAGGGGAAACTGCATCCTTTGCTGCAGGTTTCTGAGCTTGCTTATTAAATCCCGACTATCCTAACCACCTGGGAATTACTGTTGTTTCTGTTTTTTCCTTTAGGCTCCTATTCAGAGAAGGAAAAAACCTGCTTCACAGAAAAAACGACGTTTTAAGACTCACAACGAACACTTGGCTGGAGTGCTGAAGGATTACTCTGACATTACTCCTGGCAAATAGGGAACACTTTTGTCTTGAACAAAGAGTTACAAACACACAATCAAGATTTTGTTGTTGTTGTTGATGCTCGGGATCTGAAGACTGGCTGTCTTCCCATTCTGCTTCTTAGGACTGAGGCAAGGAGCAGTTCAGTTTACAGAACAAGTGCAAATTACCAAACTCAAAGCTTATTTTAATCAAATAGGCTAATGAGAAATGTGATATTCCCTCTAGACCTTCTGTTCCTTCTTGGGAGAAAGGCACTTAGCACGATATGCAGGTGTCTTTGCTATTTGTCTCTACTTCTAGATGGTTCCTGGTTCCATTTTTTCTCTTTTATTACCTTAGAGCAAGTTGGCAGATAGTCTTGAATGCAATATTTGTTTATTCCAAAAGAACATATTTATAATAAAATCATTGTAGAAGGATTTTGAAGAAGTTAATGAATTCCGTTTGTTTCTTTTCATTCTTGGAAATGGCAGCAACCAGCTCCAGTCCTGGACTTGCTCAGGGTGTGTGCTTGGGATGTTATGGAGACTGGAGTCTACTCTGGTACTGAGCATGTGGATTCCCAGTTGGAACACAAGACATGCCTCTCATTAGCAAGTAATGCAATAAAAAATACACTAGATGTAATTGTTAATGTTATCTTTTAAAAGGACAAATTGGTGTTATAGCCTGTTGGATTTAGAAAATAATGCTCTGGTATGGTCTTGAACAAGGATGGATGGAGTCATCTTGCCAACCTGAACATTAGCTTTACCATGTCTCACCCCTAACATGACTTGGCCTGAGGTTCATCTGGTTGAGATCCCCACTTTCCCCCTGTCACTGGCCTGGCTCATGAGAGCCTTTACCAAGTATGTGTGGGTTTTTTTCATAATGGGAAGTTGCTGTGGTCCTTCCTGCCTTCTGTAGCAAAGTTCCCATTTTCCTTATTGATGCTTTTTAAAAAAAATATTTTTTAGTTATAGTTGGACACAATACCTTTATTTTATTTATTTATTTTTATGTAGTGTTGAGGATTGAACCCAGGGCCTCACCCGTGCTAGGCAAGAGCTCTATTGCTGAGCCACAACCCCAGCCCCTTATTGCTGCTTTTTATATGGACTGCTGTGGTCCTTTGTGTTAGTGGCTTCATATCACAGGTTGAAATTGTATTGGATTATAAAAGTGGGGTCTGGTGTTCCTAAAAAATGATGGTACCCAAAGCAGTGAGTCCTTTGATTAGATGACAGAAGGCATTTTGCTTTTTTAATTTATATTCTATATGTGAACTTCCTACCCATTTAGTGCTCTCTGTTTGCTTTATGTCTTTCTAAATTCCAAGCTCTAAAACATGAGATGTGAAACTGAGACTCCCCTTGATAATTTGGAATACAGGAAATTCAACCTGTCTTGCTTTGTAAATAAGGAACTTTAATGACTTACAGCATAAAACTAGTTTCGTTGTAAATGTAGAATTAGCTTATCTCCAAATGCCTGCTTTTGTGGTCTGTACACCCCATCCTATTTTATGGGAGATGCCTTTTGGATATTTCAAATACTTCATCTTATTCTGCAAGGAGATAGACCTTCATCATAGATTCTAAAACAATATGCTTTACAGCTCGTTGTGTATTGTTAATAATTTCTAGCTAAGCCCGTGCTCATCAATACTTTATGGACTGGCCTGATAATTGATTGTTGTCTAAAACTTATTTCAGAAATGAGGAAGTTTAGATCTAGAGAAGTGTATTGCCAAGTCGATAACATGTGTGAACTATAGCTTTGTTTCATTCACTTGCATTTTATTTTGCTGATAAGCCTTGATCCTCTTTGCCTATGACATGCAATTCCTGCATGGTGAAGTACTGAGATTGTATCACTGAATGATGTGGGGAGGATATTGTTTTTGTGGAAAATTTGATAGGATCCTAGTTATGTTTATGATCATAATTAAAGAAGTAAGTTTTTTAGCAGTGTTTTTTTGAGTGTCTAAAAAACATTCTCCAGAAATTCCAAGCTAAAGGTGTGTTCCCACTTCTGCCTGTTTCTGTTGGATCTGCTGCCATTCAGAAGCAAGTAGGGATGGGCATGGCTGAGTGAGTTAAAAGGGTAAGTCAGGCTGTAGTGCATTTAATTTATAATTCATCAGTCACGTGAGGCTTTTTGGGGATAGCTAAGAGAAATGTAGTTGAGCCTGGACACAGTATAAAAATGAACATTTGGCCACTGCTGTCATAGCCGGTGAGTGTGGCTAGATGATGGTGGGACCCCAGGGACAGAAGAGCACTTTATACCTGTTGAGCAGAGAATTAGGAAAAATGCAGTGCAGAGACATCCGATCACTTCCAATCCCAGTGTTCATAGGGAAGGAATGCAAATGTACAGCCTTGGATTTTTCATATGAGCTGTTTGAAATCACTGGCAGCAAAAACATGTTATGAATGTAGTTGGTTATGTAGGACTAGAGTATTTGTATTTATCAATTACCCAGTTCCCCTCAGCTAATGGCTTAAAAGATGAAATTCAGTGTCCCCCCTTTCTTCTAGCTACTATTTTACTTTCAGCTGATTTGTGGGAAGATTTGGGGTTTTCTGAGGTTTCACTGTTAGCAAGCTGAGGCAGGTGTCGTGCCCTCTGTAGCAATGACCTGTTATCACTCACATTGCTGTCCTTGGAATTCATTTCCCAGTGTGTACTGAGAGAAGAGTAGGTGGGAGTTAGAAGCTCTGGGAACCTCTTGGAAACCATTTCTCTAACTTTGGAACACTTGTCACCAGGCTGTTTTGTGACTGTTGGGGGAAGCATAGTTTAGAAAAGTGGATTTAGAGTAAGCCCTGGCATTATGCTATTGGCTTTCCTCTTAAGATGAAACTGGAGTTTTGAGTGAGACTTTATTCCCTACTTGGCCACTTTCCTCTTGGTTCTTGCCTGCAAATTCTGAAGAATAAAATCTACAGACAATAATGGAAGGGAAGAGTAAACAGAGTAGGATTTATTTAAGCAAGAAAAGATAGAAGTCCCGCCTTGTGGAAGGAGGCCTGATAGCAGAAAACCTCATTTTGGTGTGCCACCTTAGGAGTTTATATGTGGTTTGGGCAGAGCATGGAGCAAAATAAATGTAAAATATGCAAAAAGAATCAAGGCTATAGCCTTATCATCTGGGTTCCCCCCACCTTCTGTTTTTCCGCTTTAAAGAACAAAAGCACATTTTCCTTCATGAAAGGATTTCCATTAGAAAAAGTGTGGTCTGCAGCCCTACTTACCTGAACATGTTCAACCTTGTTCAGTCTCAGAAGCTAAGTGGGTTTGGCCCTGGTTAGTTCCTCCATGGGAGAAATAAAGATTGAGGAGGCTGCTATCTTAGGCCCCTGTAGAAGTTTGGGGCTGTAGTATTAATCCAGCTCATCTGATTTGGGCCAGCACCTTGTGAGCATGTTGTGGTTTGAAGATCTGGTGAAATCTTACTTTTCAACCAGCCAGAACTTTGCAGGGTTCATACGCCACAGGGCATTCAGTGCAAAGCCTTGTGCATTTATACGAATAAACCACAGCCTGAATCTGGCAGAACTAGCTCCAGAAGCACTTTTATCTTATACCAGTTTTATCTTGACTCTTATTATTAATGTCACTACCATTAGGATGTCCTGCACCATTGGTAGACAGAGCTTTAAAAAAACATTTTCCTGCAAGTGTGGTGGCACATGCCTGAAATCCCAGCTGCTTAGAGGCTGAGGTAGGATTAAGTTTGAGGCCCTGTCTCAAATAATGGGGTGTGGGGAGGTGCTGGGTAAGGCACTTCTGGGTTCAATCCCCAGTGCTGCAAAAACAACCCTTCCCCCCAACTTGGAGACCTTAATCAAACTGACTACTTATATTTGGTGTAGCATTACAATGATAGTTTTAGTAGAGGCATTCTGAGGGTACTTCAGAAAATAGGGCACTAATAATAAACATTCTTTAGCCTAAGAATGTTGTAAAATTTGTTTTGTTAGGTGTGACATAATGGTTTTAAAGTAGAACAGTAAGAGAGCAACCATGTGCTGATATTTAAACTACTCCGGAAGAGTGGGCTTTTCACCATAGTTGAATGTTGCAGTGATGTGGAAGCAGGAGGAAATCTGTCCACATTGTTAGCCCTGATCATCCCTTGTCCAGAGCCCTCAGAAGTAACTTTGATATGGACACCAAGGATTGTGTATTAAGATACAGAATCCAGGACCTCAGCCATGCCTTTATCATTCTTAAGAATGTTCCTTAGGGGGGCTGGGGTTGTAGCTCAGTGGTAGAGCGTTTGCCTAGTGCATGTGAGGCCCTGGGTTTTATCCTCAGCACCACATAAAAATAAATAAGTAAAATAAAGTTATTGTGTCCAACTACAACTAAAAAATAAGTATTTTACAAAAATGTTCCCTAAGGCCACACAAGTCAGGATTCAGGGATGCCATAGAGTTTGAGATGGGGTAGTAATTATTGCAAGTTAGCCCATGAAAGTGGGGTTGACATTACGCAAGCACTAGATCCAGTGAAGCTGGAGCCTAGATGTGATTAACTGGGGGTGTTTTCATTTGCAAATTGTAAGGTTCTTTCCAAATTCCCTTAATTCATAATTTTGTTACAGAAGTGGAAGGAGTGTTATTTCAGATGCCAGTTGATAAAATTAGTTCAATTAGTCTTGTATTCACAAGGGAAAGTACATTTGGTAATGAAATAAAGTGATGGCTAAGTTAATCTATCTACAGAGGCTACAAATTTGGGACATTGAGTAAGGGAGCAAGAGCTAATAGACATGCCTTTTTTTCTTATTCCATGTTCCTGGTTCTAAAAGACAATGCATTCATTCATTATCAGTAGAGTGACAGAAAAGATAAATTTTCAGAGACTGTAATGAAGTTGGTACTCAAATGCTTGGTCAGGACTGTAATTTGCACAGAACTGGTAAATACCATCCACCCTTGTCACTTGCACATCATGACCATCAGGCACTCATCCATCCCAGGTCCTCTTCTGAGAAATCATCTGGGAAGTGACTGTGTTCAGTAATGGCTATTGGGATAGTGTAGCCCACAGCTATAAAACTGGCTACCCTCAATTCCTGGGCCGTGTGGCAATCTCTGGCGCTTTTGAGTTGGAGGCTGACAGATGGGCTAAAGGCAAAGGCACATGATCAAGCCTGCCCGGGATAGGCGTGGAGCAGAGTGTGGTTGTGGAAAGCTTCCTGTCCTTTTTCTGCAGTTATCCATGAGTTCAAGGGACCGGAAGGTGGCAGTGATAGCCTGTGTTTGGTGGATAGTCGCCTCTGGAAAAGGATATGAGATCCAAAAAACATCAGTGTTCAAGTCAAGGATCACAGTAGCTGTTGTTGCCATTGTTTGGAATTAGGCATTATTAAGAATGGTGAGTGAGCGCATGTATGAAACTCCATCAGTCATCTTGGCTAAGTCAGCATAAAGCCATCAGTGACACCTGAATAGAATTCGAATGATCTTGAGCCATAGCTTTGTAGCCTGAGGTGGATGTCTGTTGAACTCAGTGAAAGGCATCTCGGAAAAGTTGTGAATCTACCTTGGGCTCCTTTATGGCTTATGGCAGTAGTGACAGTGACCCAAGTGGTGCATTTGTGGAGGCTATCCCCTGGCTCTCCCATTCCTACCTGTTTCCTCCTTTAATCTTTCCGTTCTAGTGCTTAGCTGGTCCCAAAGCCTGAAACAGAAAAGAAGTTTCTGGTCCCTAGGCTGCAGTGTGTGGGACACATTTGGCTGATCTTGAAAAAAAGAATTTGTCAAGCAATGGTGTGACAGCTGGAATAAGCACTTTATTTTTTAAAAATAACAATAGAAAAGTACCTTTAAACAAACAGTTTAAAAAAGCATAATAGTGAAGTGGCTCTGTTTTCCTTAAAATCAAATACAGGAGTCTCACCAAGAGCAAGTGGTGCTGAGGGCATAGACCCTCCCTAAACACCCAAGCAGATCTATCAGGAGCTCTCTAGGCTACTGCCTGCCCTCTGTCTTCTTCTTGTTGGTAAGAAAGAGCCCCTCACTCCTGGCTTTGCTTTGTTGTGATAACCATTAAAAATGTTATTTTTATTTCTAATGAAAAGTAATACAACAAACAAAACCCCCAAATCAAGCATATAATCATTAAAATATTGAATTTTTCAACACAGTGAGCAGATCAGGAAAGATTGTGATCATTTCTAGCTATATTAGCAGTTAGAAACTCTTAGGTCAATGTAGTTTCACACATGGCTTTTATACAAGGGGGAGGGGGAGAGGCTGAGCTGTCACAGATTCTGGAATGTGTCACCTTAAAACACAAAGACTGTTTAGCTTTGACCATTTTGAAACAAGCCCAACTGTCTTTCTCTTGGCCATTGGTTACCGTGGTTCCCCCTGTGCCAGATTAGTTGGGAACCTCACAACAAGCAACCTGGGGTTCCAGAACATGTGACAGGCGGTCTGTTTGAACACTAGCTTAGTTCAGCCAAAGTTGGGTAAAATCACTTGGCAGATGTGGGTTTGCCCATTGTAGTTGGGCAAAGCCAGCCCCGAAGCCAAGGTGCTCCTTCACAGTGAGGGCTACTACAGTCCCACAGGAGCAGTGGCATGGCTATGGAAGGTGAGTAATACAGCAAGTTAGTCACACAGGGGAGCATGCTCTCATAAAAGATAAACATGAAACTTGAAACACACAGTTCATACAGTCACAGATGGAGCTGCCAGATCTTTCTAAGGGCACACTCTAGTCTAAAGAATTTCTCCCCTAGTTTTCTTTGCCCAGTTGTGAATATGCCATTAAAGTAGCTCCTGGAAGCTTTGATCGTCTTGTAGGATATCATATGGGAACTGGGATCACAGACCAGGGCTGAAGAGAACAGTCCAACACCACATTACTAATGAACCCTGCACTGCGGCCAGGCAGACAGTATCTATACATTCACAAAACAATTCTGGAAATGTTGGTAACTATTTCAAAACATGCCTCAAACATGCAGCTTATTTTAAAGAAAAAAATAGATATTTTTAATTACAAGCATTCGATAAGTCTAGCGTAAAATTTGTGATCCAACCCAGTGTAAGAATCCATCCTGTCAGAATTAAAATGTTTGGTATAAAAATACTCACTTTCTTGGTTTTATTGTTGACTTCTTTTATGTTTCATTTGAAAATATCTCCAAACTGTACAGAAATTATGTCACACCATGCATTCACAAATAACACTATTTCTTAGAATTATACAGTGTAAAAGAGTAAAACATTTTTTATTATATATCTTTTTTTCTTCGAGAAAAACAGATGTGTGATAGAGGCTGTGGCAAAGTCTTGAAGGGATCAAAACTGGGCAAGGTTTTTTTCAAGCCTGAAACAGAAAGAAAACATGTTGGCAGAGTAGACCTCAAAACCATGTACAGTACTTTTTTCCTAATGCCATGGCTGAGAAACCCATGGAGAAATTCAAGAGTGATTCCTTATGAGTGTGTGTGTGTGTAGGTAAACAATCTCTCCCAATAAAGACCATACAAAAGAGGATCAATGGTCACACCACAGTGAGATATAGGGCTAACATTTAATTTCCACTTATCGTTACTTACATAATAAAAACTTTTAAAGGTCCCCTTTCCTAAAGTTGCAAAGAACTACCTTTCTCTTTGCCTTGTGGCAAAAACAAGGGCCTTCAAATAATCATTGAAGTCCTTGACTCCTACCTATCTGGGACTGGTCCTGGACGTTTTCTCTTTGTGTTGTGAGGATTGATTCCAGGGCCTTGTGTGTGCCAGATAAGCACTCTGGTCCTAAATGCATCTCAGATCTATTGTGTTTTGGTTTACCTAATTTGCCTGTACAATTGCTAAGGTGTGATATCACACTTGCAGTCTGAACTACTTGGAAGGCTAAGGAAGGAAGCTCACAAGTTTGAGGTCAGTCTGGGCAACTTAATGAGACCCTATCTCAAAATAAAAAGGACTACTAGGGTTGTAGATGAGAGGTAGAGTGCTTGCCTAGCATTAGGTATGAGGCCCTATGGGTGATCCTCAATACCCGCCCCCTGCCACCAAAAACTCCAAACCCTCTATTTTTCCTTTCCTTCTCCAACTCCTAATGCCTTTGTTTCTTGCCAACATGTCATACTCACTTGTATTTGTAGAAAAGGTATTCGCAAAAGCAAATAAGTATATACTAGATATTTGTACAGGGAAATGTTTATGTGAGAGAAAAGGCTATGAAGAAAACACCATTATTGATAACAACCACTTAATTGTTCCAAGGTAGAAATTACTTGGGGAACTGAGTACTTAGTAAATCCTGAACTCAGAATATTTAGGTGAACACTCAAACATGGAGAACTGAATAATTTTGTAACTCTTCTCCATAAACCACCACTGTATAGTGCTGCATCTGGACCTGAACTTTGACACACAAAATACCTTTCCATATCCTAGTTTTTAGATGACATACAAATGGGTAGAAATAATGGCTTCCAAGTCTTAAGGCCCAATATAATACCATGCATCCATGGATCATGGGAAATCCCTAGGGAGAAAGCAGGACAAGGTTTTCTAGAATGGGAATCTGGATATCCTGAACCTTAACTGCGTTACTATGCTACTACCTATCTACCTATTCAGGTTGTTGCAAAAAGTGAATTAATCCTAGCAGGCCAAAACTAGAGAGCTGTAATGTGCTCAAGTGATCCTGGCCCATTTCCACCTTTACAGCCTCAGATTTCTCTGAGCCACAAAAAGGTTCTACTAGGAGCGAACAAGGAAGTAAACTGCTTCAGGAAAATCTCATTTTCTGATTCCTTTGCCTCCCCATGGTACCCAGCACAGAAATGAGGAGTCAACTACCACTTATCATATGCTCTGTAATGAAGAAATCACCCTGGGCAGGGTGTGTACACCCTGTCTTTGGTGCATGCCATATACCTGTGACACTCAGCAGGGCCAATAATAGGACCCCTGCTGGTAACTGTCTTTTGTCTGCTACACCCTGATTTCTACCTGGAAGCAGATGGGGGCACAAAATCCCACAATCTGAGAATATGTTTTATGAAGCAGCCCAGGGTTGGGACTTGGAGTTGCAGGGGGCTTATGGTGGAGCCAGACATTGTTTAGGGGGCTATAGCAACTGAAGTTCCCTTGTGAATCCACAATTACTAAGCCTGGTTTGCTACCCTTGGACTCCCCTCAAGTGCACTGATTACAGTGTGACGTGGTACCAACTCCTCACATTCTACTCCCAGGGAGTGTATGATAGTGGAGTGAAACTAGCTTACTAAAGAAATAGACAAGGGCAGTTTTCTTCTGCAAGTTCCATCTCATTCTAAAGTTGACCACATGCAAGCAGCCAAAGGAAGGTTTATGTGTGGATTCCTAGAAACCTTTCCTGAAGAACACTCTACAGTGGTTCTTACTTTGGGATAATTCACATGGGACAATTATCTAGCAGCCCCTGTGCTCTGAGAAGGAAGGGGCTACTGCTGCCTCTCTGGGCTTGGAGTGGAAAAGCAGCTGGCCTAGCTGTGGTGACATGGCCTGTGACCAAAGCTGTCATGTTGCTTTCAGAGACTACAAAAGGAAGAAATGGAATGGGCAGGCAAAGGAAGTGGACTATATGAGTTTCCTTTCCCAAGCTGGCCCTGTTGATTTAGGGTGGGTGGAGTCTCTGGTGTCTCTTTCAGTGCCTTGCTGTCTACTTTTGCTGCTGGAGAGCTTGACAACAGTCTTTGGGCAATCCACATTGCAGACCCTGTCCTATTCTGGTTCGTAGCCAATTCCTTCCCTATTCTTGTCAGCTTTGCCCAGGTATTTCAGCCAAGACCATCTTCTGCCCTGACAGTTTCTGTCCCTGCATCCATCCCTGGGCCCTGTGCAGTCTCTCACACTAAGTCCACATGATCATCTGTTCCTTTCCAATATCGCCATCACTACTTTGGGTGTACCTCTTTGTATATGGACCGTTACTGTGCATCTCCAACCGCTTTGCAATGGGTAGGCAGCAAAGTAATGATGATTCCTTAACCCCCCTTTTCCAAGCCCTGCTCAAGTGTCCTCAGTGACTCCCCAAGACTCATATCCCTAACCCACATCCTTCAAGGCCCTCAAAAGCTCTGTCCCAGGCTATGTACTTTCTCTTTTCTGTCCTGCTCCCTGTTCGCCCATGTTATACATTCTCCTATCTTTTACAACTCACCTTTCAGCCTCCAGGGCTTCCTCCTGCAAGCAGGAATTCTCCCTGTCCAGGCCATTGTGGCTTTCACGGGGATTATCTTGGATAATCCTTCCAAAAATTATCTACTCCTTCCTCAACTCCACATATAGTCATTTACATATAGCAAAAACACAACCCTGTAATTTGAACATTGGGAATCCAGGGCAGATGAAATAGGAGTGATAGGCCACGATGGGATATGGCACTAGACTTGGGTCTGAGTCTTGACAACGCCAGGAGACTGTACCCAGGGGGCCCATCTCAGTTGTGCACACCAGCCCTGAGCACCTCAATAAGCAGTGCCTTCTATAGGAAGCTGATACCGCTGGGGGGAGGAGAAGGCATTTCCAATTTTTCTGGGCAATAAAGCAACCGGTCCTGACTACAATTCTGTATACATCTGCCTGAACAAGAAGATAGGTAAATTTCTGGTTAATACTGGCTGATTACAGAAGCTGATCTTCTGAAGTGGGGGGAGGGAGACCATGGAAGGAAGGAGAGAAGAAAGGAACAAGTTCTGAGCCTTCCAGAACTGTGCCATACAGATGTAATTCTCACATGGGAAAAGAATGTATCCACATTGCCATCAATGTTCCCAGACTGAACAGAAGGTCAAAGTGTGGCTATTTCAGTCCCTGTAAACAAGGAAGAGGTTTAGCTAGGAACGGAGTTCAGACCTTGGAATGTATTAACAAGGACATTTTAAACAGAATCTAAAGACATCTGGGAACATGAAGCACCACAGAGGGACAGTGAGCCAGGGAGAGGGTCAGGCTGAGGGGGGTGTCTTCACAGCACCTTTCCTGGGAAGAGATCAACTGTGACATGCAAGCATAGGACCTAGAGATGTGTAGAAAATCTTAGTCTGAGGTACACAGAATTTGAAGACAGTGGAGAATGGTGCCTTAAAAGATATGGGTGTGGGGTCAGGATGCTTGCTGACTGACAGAGCAGGGGACACTTACTGTAACTAAGTCAAAACCTGTCTGTCCAGGTGTACTGTGAGCTTTTCTTCCAGAGCTAAGATCCAGCTCTGCTCCCATGCTCCCCTTGTACATGTTTGACCTAATCACTTGTGATTTCTTTCCCAAGAGTTTGACCCTCTAATAATCATTTTTACCAAAAGTCGCATAAGGAATATTTCCCTCCACCCAACTCCAAATAAACTTGGGACATCATATACAAATGTTAATAATAAGAATGTTTTTTAAAAAATTTTTTTAGTTATACCTGGACACAATATCTTTATTTTGTTTGTTTAATTTTTATGTGGTGCTGAGGATCAAATCCAGTGCTTCACATGTGTGAGGCAAGTGCTTTGCCACTGAGCCACAACCCCAGCCCTAAGAGTGTTTTTTATATCTGTCAGCTTGACTTCTTAAAATCAAGCACTGATTCTAATTCACAATATAAAACAAATTAGCATTTAAAAAATTTAAATGCAAAGTTCATGATCTATGGAATCTCTAGAGGAACAGTCTTCTGTAATCAGTAACTGTTCCACCATCTCATATCATGCTTCTCAGCCCACAATGACGAGTATGTGCAGGCTGGCTAGCTACATCTGTGCAGGTCCAACTCCATTGGCTGGAGAAGGCCCAGCTCCAGATGGAGATTCTAACTTCTCAGCCAGATCCTTTCTACCCTACAAAGGTCGGTCACATAAGCAATGTAGTCCGACTTCAAATTTGGAAAGAGAAATAGCTTCTTCCAAACTCCCTTCTGTAACCTGAGGATGGCTCCAGAAACTGGTGAACCACACGCTGAGCTAACACCATCAGTGCTGAGTCACCCCCTCCTCCCCACCTGCTTCCACAACAGCTGTCAGCTCCTCATCTTTGCCAGCACTTCTGGGGCATCTTCCCACCAAGTCACAGTCCCCGTTCCAAATTTTTCTGCGCTGCTCCCCCCACCTCCCAGCTTGCATTACTAGATCCTTGCATTGCCGTGAATTCATCAAATGCTGCTGCTTCTGCTGCTGCTGCCTTGCCTGGGCTCACGGGTATATGCCTTTTAATGACTGATGTTTTAGTTGCTTTACTGCCTTAAAAAAAAAAAAAATCACATGTAACTAGCTTCCAAAAAATTGCATGGGTAGCTTTTAATTGGTCTTTAAATTTATCTAGAGAAGGGGGGGAAAATAAAACAAAACTAAGGCTTTTAAAAAAGTTTGAGTGATAATACCAACAAGAATTACATGGGCATTACTACTAAGAACCACAACAAAAGGAAAATCTAACAAAGCAGAAGACCACAGATTAGCAGGATAAATACCAGCTGCCCAATGAGTTGTGGAAAAATGTTGCCTGTTGGTAAGTTGAAGTCAGTGAAGATACACTTCAGTAGGAAAGATACTTGAAGTGCAGGTAGCTCACTTCCTGTCCAGAAAGCTGCCCAAGTGCAGGCAGGTGGAAGGTGGGCTGTGCACACCAGAAGTCTGCCCTTCTGGTCAAGCACTAAGAGGGGCTGCTCTCTGAGTGTGAAGTTGCTTAGGTCCTCAAAATGTGGTAATGACCTCTGTGGGCAGCACTACCTGGTCCTCTGTCCTTAACAGGAATCTTGCCTCCTTTCTGATCCATCATAGGAATGAAATCTGCCACCTTATTTTGGCTGAGACATAAATCGCTGTCTCCCAGCCCCTGACATTCCTGTTGTTCTAAGCCAAGCTTTCCAAAGACACCAGAAGTCTCAATATGTGGTACCTGGCAGGCAGGATACTTCTGAGAATGTACATTATTATTATTTTTTTAAGACTACTGACTGAGAAGTGACAGCTGACACTGGCAAGAAGATGAATGTCCAAAATCATCACTAACTAGAAAAACTAAGTGGTATAGAGGGATTCCTGGAGAATCTTGCAGACTTAATTCAGTCATACCAGTCAAGTGATTATCCCTTTCAGAAGAGGCTCATAAAAATGTCCCTGAGTCAAGAAAATGCTGAATTATACTTAATGTAATTGGACTGATAAAGAGGGGAGCATACATACTACATCTAAAACAGATTTCCAACAACATGCTGAATTTCCGAAAAAGGCTTAGATGCTGGTGGAATACTCTCAGTCTAGGTTGCTACTGGATAACCACATGTTAACAGTATCAGCCTTACCTAAGAAGGCCATGATGCACTATGAAAATGGCTGGTGGCTATCCTGAATAACTTTTCCTAAGCAGGCTGGGGCTGGACAAAACAGTGCAGAGCACTGAACCACCTGGAGAGATGAGCACCCAGACTGGAGGCCCTACCCCAGAGTCTGGGGTTCTCAGGCAGTGCTGGGGCCTGTCCTGACCATACTGGTCGACACCGGCCTTTGGAACTCACCAGCAAGCTCCAGTTTTGCACAACAGCTGGAGTACAGTCGCCACCAGTGAAGATCGCATTAATACCCACAAGACAGATTGCAGCCGCCATCACACACCTGGGACCTGGATGAACAAAGAGATGACCCATTAACCACGTACAGCAAACCCTTACCATGGGACTCCTGCTGGTGGGCCCTGGGCCTTGATGACCAGTCTGACTGAGAAAGCCCAAGACCAAGAGATCAAAGGTCTCTGATGCTGAGCTGATGACAAACTGCCACTAAAGAATGACATCAATGGCATGAAAAGCTCACAACGAAGAAAGTGAACTGGGGCTTGGTGAACAATGAGGGTGCTCTGAGGGAAGTGTGCTGAGTTTTTCTGCTTCACCAAGGGCAGAGCTGCAGCACTCAGAGGCCACAAATTCCAGCCTTTGGCGACTCTACAGATATGTTCACATGGTTAGATCCCACGGACTGTGCACTAGACCCCAAGTGCCACCCTAGAGCCTGGCCAAGCAAAGGCATGGGATTTAAGGCCCTGGATAACCACCTCTAGGACCTGCTTAGAACAAACAGCTTCGGGCAGCCCAAGGCCATGGAGAGCTCTGCACATTAAATTTTGCTCTAAGCAACATCTAGAAAACAAAGTCAAAACGAAACATGTCTGTGAACATATCCTGTGATGCCCGAGAGTCTGAGCATTTTGAAATATGAAGGTGCAGAGACACAGCAAATCATATATTTTCAATACTCTTGAAGGCTTGGGTATCTTTGGGCCAGTTGGTTTCCACAAAATCCCCAGTGCTTCTGGGTGTGGGGGCAACTTGGAAGGCTAAGGCAAAATGATGGCAAGTTCAAAGACAGCCTAGGCAACTTAGTGAGCCACTCAGCACTTTAGAAAGACCCTATCTCAAAATTAAAAAAGGGCCAGGAATGTGGGTCAGTGGTAAAGCATCCTTGAGTTCAATCCCCAAAACAAGAGGGGGAAAAAAATACTGTTGCAAAGGAAAGGACCCTCCATGCATGCGGACACCAATGGCTCTTTTTCCCAACATTGTTTGGATTTTCCATCCCAGTGGATGCTCTTTTCCTTTATAAAGTCAGAGTCTGTTGTACTGTGGCAAACCATCTGAGCTCTTCACAATATGTCACAGGCTCAGTTGGCACAGGAGGCCCTTCCAAGGGAGGTCCCTAGCCCCTCCAGGGCCCAGTGGGGAGACAGCCTGTGCACCCTTTGCTAAAACCTACCAAAATTAGGGGTAAACCTGAAGAAAAGATTGCCTTTGTAGAACATTTGTCTTCTCTGAATTAAGGGGAAAAATGTTCACCCCAGAATTTTACTATAAAAACATGAAATGATGAGTAGGTGTAATTCTAATTTTCTAGTAAAAGGTTATTTGAGTACAGGAAATAAATATGAATCCTTGCAAATGAAACCAATTGGCTCACCCAACTCCCTCCTGCCCTTGCAACACTCCCACAGCACCAGAGGGTCAGGGGGCATGCTGCGAACAGCAGGCCCACGGTGCCTCCCTGGCCTGCCCGATCCTTAGCTACATTTTTAGGATGCCTGTCACTGAAGAGGTCATACTGATGGTCAGATTCCTCTTGGCTTAAGCTAATCAGGATGACTCCCCAACTCACCCCCTGTTCCTAGAAGCATAGGGGCATCAGTGAGCTGCTCTTTGTAGTTACATCAACAACAGTTGTGCACACTGGGGTTCCACTGGTGGGCAAAGAGCATGCATGAGCTGGAGTCATTCCAGAGACTTAAGGAGATTGTTCCTTAAGAAAATGGAATCCCAAACATGTTCACTGCTCACTTTATGCTGGGTACACACATCTTCTTAATTTCCTTGTAAAAAAAATGAGTAGAAGAGAGGCTGGAACTGGATAATTGAGACAAGGGCTCCTCTGGTGACCCTGGTCTGAGCTGTGAACCACTGAGACTCAATGTCCTAGGCTCACACATGGCCACCCTCTTTGAACTAATGGGTAGCAGCCGCCAGCCAGCTTCAGAGAAACAGGTAAGGGGAAAAGTTAGCAGCTTGTACTCAGGGCTGTCCTAAGAAAGTTCTCTGGGGGAAGGGCTGCCATGGGCCTACCAACTGCCTCTTCCAGGGGGTCTCTGAAGTCTCCCCTGAACCAAGCTGGCTGCACGTCAAGCTCATGCACATACTTTTATTTAGCAAAGAGAAGCAAGAGGAACAGGATCAGAGGAGTTACATTATTCTCCAAACTTGGGAAGGTAAGGCCTGTTTTGAAAAAGCAGCCCCTTATCAAACTGGGAAAGTGCCAGGTCTCTAGAGTGCTGTTCTCAGGACGACTCTGCTAACTCTGCCACCAGGATAAAACAAGGGCCTGTCAACCCCACAGCAGTTGGCTTCCTGCCTGACTTCCCTCTTTCCCATAACACTTACGACCTGACCTACTGTGTTTATTATTCTATTGCCCATCTCCTCCCCATTACATTGTAGCTGTCCCCTGAATATTTATTTATTTATTTATTTATTTAAAAGAGAGAGTGAGAGAGGGGAGAGAGAGAGAGAGAGAGAGAGAGAGAGAGAGAGAGAGAGAGAGAGAGAATTTTTAATATTTATTTTTTAGTTCTCGGCGGACACAACATCTTTGTTGGTATGTGGTACTGAGGATCGAACCCAGGCCGCACGCATGCCAGGCAAGCGCACTACCGCTTGAGCCACATCCCCAGCCCCCTGAATATTTATTATATTAAGGCTTTTAAAAGTGATATGGAGACCTTCACTGATAGAAGGGGAATGGCTGATTGGCCACAAGAACTGCTCTGGTTTCTGGCCACACTGCAGTATGAAAGCACAACACATGCATCTCTTCTAAGGGAGAGGGCGTAGGTGATTGCAGGATCCACAAAAACTGTCTGGGCCTGCAAGCTGCCTTTCCCTCCCGTAAATCACCTCCATGTCCAGCCCTCTGTGCTCAAGGCTCTGATGCTCACATCTAAAGACAGGCTAAGCTATTCTTCCTATAACAAAATATAAGGAATAAACTGCTTTGAATTCCAGTCACAGTGCTCTCTCTCACCATTTCCTTCTCTAATTTGGTGAAGATGTAACAACATGTGCTTATAATTTCTATGCTGTGGTCCTGGTCCATGGCCAGGATCATGAGTTCTTAAGAATAGTGTCCCACACCCACCCCAACTCCCAAACTCTTTTATTTAAAAAAAAAAAATTTCACTGCATTTGGATATTTAACAAGGAAAGCTGTGATCTCTCATGATCTGCAAGGAGTGACAAAAAACTTGCTTATGTTTTCCTATTCACAATGCATTGGGAAATTAATAAATTTCAATCATTATTATGTATTCTGAGGTTCTCTGCCACATAGCTGGACCAAACAGTTACCAAGAGTCTAGTGAAGGGTGGGGGATACAGTGTGTAGGCAGACTAAACACTACCTGTCAGGCCAGATTCTGATCAAACAACATGAGGCCACCGAGCCCTCTGACACCCCTCTTTAGACAGCCTTCCTTCTGTCAGTGACAAGTGACGTACCTCCCCACATACTTATCTTGAAGCATCCTAAGTAATCTCTCTTGTCTTTAATGGGCCCACAATTCTCCCCCACTAAAACTTGAGCTCCTTAGGGGCATAGGTCTACTGTTACACATTTTTATATCTAGTTCATAGCAGACATAGCCCATGTTTATTTAAAGAATAAAGAGTTCAGTTTATATTTCTAGTCTAGTCACTGATTTCTCTTTAGACAAAGGAATCAAAGTGGATAAATTAAAAATCCTCAAAGGACCTCTGAGAGAGCAAGATCTGGAAGATGGCATCTAATGCTCCATCCCATCAGAAGTGCCCGCCAATCTGCATGTAGGCTGTTTGATACCAGGCATGGCTCTTACCCTCATTATCTGTTCTGGTAACACTTTCTACACAGAGAAAACAACAAGTGGGGGGAGCAAACCCTCTTTGTAAAATTGAGGAGACAGTGATGTTACTGTGTGTGCCTTTCATTTGAGTTTTCTGACAGACTCATTTTGGTCTAACATATTTATATTAGCTCATCAACAACATAGTTTCGAATTCTAATTTACATTTCCTTAGGGTTACGTAGCCTGGATTATTAGCTGTTTTTGAAACGACCTGATCCAAGAGACTAGAAGGAGTTGGAATACTGGATCCATGCTGAGCTGGTCTAACTCTGGATGCAGCAGCAATAAGCACTATTGTCCATGATCTTTCTTATCTCCCCTCCCCAACACCGTCCACATCCTGGGGAAGGAGTCTGGCCCACCATCCACATTTAGCTCTGAACAAATGACTCATCCTCAAGTGAGTTTGCATATTCGGATTCAGATCTTACAGGGTTCTTATATGCTGTATGTTGACTGCCAGCATTGCTTTGGAAGCAGTTGCTGTCTCTGGATCTCTGGCTGATGGGTATCCATAAATGGGTCTGTGGAGTATAATAATTTGCCAATACAAATGGCAAGTCGAGGATCTTTTTGAATGAAACCCAATGCAACTGCTTAATGATGAATGTTTTCCTTTTGGTCTAGATAAATGTAAAAAAAAAAAAAGTCCCTTTTTTGGCTCTATGCAACCATCTTTTGCCAGTTTCACCAACTGAAATCACTAAGGTGAAAGTGTTCTCTCCTGACTCAACATTCTGAGAGCACCTGCCACTGCTGACAGAAGCTACCCACTGGGCTATCTTGTATTCTGGTCCTACTTCCTTCACTCCTGCTGGGGGAGAAGAGCAGGCCTCCTTCTGAGCCAGGGCCTGTGCTTGCCTGAAAGTGCTGACCACCAAGAGTGGCACGAACTTGGCCAAGTGAAGTCCACATCCTGGTCTGGAAGGTGACCTGACCCACCAACTGAGACTTCAGGTCAACAGGGCAATTTGCTTGTGGAAAATAAATCCCATCTCCTTTGAAAACTCCTCCTAAGAGGGCACTAAGCTGCTTGAGGACAGCTCTAGCACTGTCATTCCTTCCATCTTTCCCTTTGAGCATTCTTAAACACGTGTCTATTTAAGTGAAACCTGGTCACTAGATGCCAGTTCTTTCCACACAGTACCTCTCCAAGAGACCCAATGGCCTCAAGTGATGTAACGGAGCACACAGAACTCTCTGTCACAGTGGAAGAAGAAATAACATTACTTTTATTTTGAACCATTTTTATCAGAAAATATAAGGTCCCCAAGAAAAGACCCAGGCTTGCTATGACTTCCTTAGTGTTTCTAATAGGATTAAGGTCTGATCCCTTCCTCTTCCCATTTGATTTTCAGCAGCCTCCCCAAATTAACACACCAAGTTATAGTTTAGAATAATGATGCCTTGTACTTAGCAGAAATCCATTCAAGATATTGAATTACAGAAGGTATGTGGGCCATTGTGGAAATTCTACATTTATAGGTAAAAATTCATTTGGTAGTTGCCTGAAGCAAAGTCAGGCCTACAATGGCACAAAGATGCCAACATAAGGTATTGTTTCTCTTAAGATAAAAAATCTTAAGGAAAGAGTTTATTTAATGGTGAGAGGTGAACCACAATTACGTAAGGAAACTTTCTGACGCGTGTTCTTCAGAAACAAGCACTGATTGCTTATTTATGAAGTGTCACAGACAGGAATCTGATTCCTAAGTTAGACTCAAACACTGCAGTGGCCATACCTCACTTTTCCCTGATCCCAGATGAAAGCTTTCTCTCAGAAGAGATGCACTGCCACCTTAGAGTTTTAGTTTTTAAAAGATGGACAACCAAAGAGAGTGCAGAAGGTGTGGGTGTGGAGAAAGGATGAAAGCTGCTGTTTACCAAAAGCCCTGTGCATTGTCTGCCTGCTGCTTGCTTTCCACATTCCTCAGTGAGACCAAGTACTTACAGAGCATTCAGCAGAACTGACGGGACTTCCAGCCCTGAGAAGTAGCCTCTGAGGGAGGGAGCCAGCGCATCTGGAAAGACACATGGGAAAAAGCTGTGAGCCAGGGGTCCCAGCCTACATTCTCATTCTTCCAATTTCCTACTGCTCCCAGGTAGTGCCCACTCACACTGGCCCGTGTGGGATTTGTCACTGAGGAGCTGAAAGCACCAGTGCAGTGAACTGAGAGCATTCATGCAGTTCCATGAACACCTTCTAAGCTCTCAGGGAAGCACTCGAAATTTTTCAGAAGTCCCTGCACTCAACCTCCTTTTCAAAGTTAGCAGCCATCATGAGGCATGGTCTAGCCTAGTGAATTCCCCTTTCCTTATCTGTGTTGATAAGGAAGAGGCAGTTCTTGACCTATTCTGTGATAGTGGCCTAGTCAAAACTTCTTTGAGGTTCTGATCCTATTATTTTAGAAAAAGGGTTCTGGTTTCTTAGAACTGAGGGCTGTCTGCTGCCTGAGGCTTTCTGCTCACTCTGCTGACGAAAGGAACCTGCAGCTTGGGCAAGGAGCCTTGCACAGGTGAGACAGCAGTCCTATCTTTTCTACTATGTTTCCAAAGGGGAAGGCCAGTCCCAACACAAATTGAGTGATGCATTGTCCACTTGGCAGAATGTCTGGACCCCTGACACACCAAAAGCAAGTACACTTTGTTTTTAACAAATATTCACGTATTGGTGATGTCAGTTTTGCCCCTAAGCCGTTGAACTGAGGCAAGAAGTGCCTGTCCATTGCTGCTCCTCTTTTTACACTGAGGAGTGATGGCCTACCCATCACTATGACAAGCAACACAGGAAGCACTGGTGGAGTGGAGAATGGAAAGCAAATCACAACAAAAAGGGGACGCTACACAGCAAAGGGCTGGAAGGCCCTGTGTGAGGCAGCACCTCCCGCTGGTGTGGTAGGAGAAAGCCTCATTCAAACTTCTAAAACATCAAGCTGAAATAGGAGCCATTCTGGCTGAAAAGGGGAAGCAGTGGGACCACAGGCTGTTTCATCTTCCATTTTATAGGTGAGGAAACCAACTGGGGTCTGGATATTCTAAGTGACAATGGTCACAAAGCCCAGTGTAGTCAGGCTTGGTCAGAACTCAGGACTAGGCTACTACATCCCCTAACTTGATTCTAAAAGCTAGAATGCCTAGAAATTAGTCCCAGAGAGAAGTCATATTGTCTCTGACCTTTTGCCTTGGTCCCTACAGGTTAAGTCCTGGGAATTCTTTTCCACTTCATGGGCCTTTTCATGTCCTCCCTGGTTGTCAATGCAGAGGCAGAGGACACATTAGGGGACTCCATCCACAGAGCCAACTTGGAGCAGAGGTCTCTGGCCTAATTTTGGATATGTGGCTTGAAGGGATTAAGGATGCAGTCTGAGCTTCTGCTTCCACCAAGAACCCACCTCAGGGAATCCCTCAGGCCATCCGTGTGTTAGGTCTCTTCTTGGAAGCACGTGGGATATTAACCAGAAACCAGATACCAGCTGGAAGGAGGTCCAAGTACTTTAAAAGGGCAAAGTTGTATTCCCTGGAAGCCACCAGAGCCCCCAACTCTCCTTCAGGGCAGGGCCAGAATTACCTTTACCACTCATAGTAATTACGGGGTTGAAGGATCACTTTCCCCTGTACATTGGCTAAAAGCACATTACTTTGGGAATTTAGGGATTTGAAGGGCAAAGGAAAAGAGAAAAATAAAGGAGGGGGAAATGTGGGATGTAGGGTTGGAAGGGAGAGTGAGAAGAGTATGGAGGAGGAGGGGACAGGGAGAAGAGGGTTGAGAAGAAAGAGACAAGAAAAAACTTGTACCTACCCCATGGCTTATGGCTTTGTGCATCTGAATCCACTTGCTCACTAAGCAGAGAGCAGAGTTGGAGCTGCCTTCCTGAGACAGGTGGTAAAGGAGGGGCCAGGACACAAGGCCCCTGGGGCAGGTGGGGAGCTGGGAACCTAGACACATAGTAGAAGGGGGATGGGTCCATGTGCACCGGGTCAGTGTGGAGTGCGGTGGCGGCTGTGCTGCCTGGGTGTCGGGCGTTGAGCCCTGAGGAGGCCAAGACGCGATGGTGTTTCAGAGGGGACACAGGAAGGGGTTGACCAGGTGGAGAGCCGCAGAGTGGATGGCATAGGTCTGGGATCAGTGAAGGTGAGTGCACAAAGGAAGCCCCTTACCTCCCACCCACCCCAGCCTCTCCACCCACCTCTCTAAACACACAGCCCCTGCATTCTCTCAGGCGCACATGCGTCTGTCCATCAGCCTGGGCTGGGACCATCCAGGGTGACAAGAAATATGGTTCCCAGTGACATGGTCCAGAATAACTGCTCAGCTGAGCTGAGGTTCGAGGATGCCAATGTGGAAGCAGGCCAGCTGATTCTCAGAGAAGATGTGGTGGCAGATAGGGTACAGATGGACCGCAAAACGCATCACTCTTGTGCCACATGGTTGGGACTACTGCACTCGCCAGAGTGTGGGCTCTTGTCACTGCATTCCAGAGACAACCCAAGATACCCTCCTCTTCTGGCACTGAGGTCCAGTAGCACCCACCTTCCAGCAGAGGGCAGTGCCCACTAGGCGGAAGTGAGTATTTTAGGTATGTTCCTGGCACAACATGGGGCCAGAGTTTATGGGGCAAAGCCAGGTGTCCGGGCAGCTAGACAGGATGTTTTGTCCTAATCACTGCTGTTTAGGGCTTGTGAGTCAAGGATTCCCCCTTATTCCCATTTGGGCCTCTCCTGCTGTGGCTTTGGGACCCAGGTCACTCCTGTCTATTCTCTAGGAGCTGCTCTAGATACATCATTAACAATGTGGAAAATCACAGCTCCTTGCAGACTCCCTATTACTCTTCTCCAGGAACAGCTCAGCAGGAGTTTAAGCCTACTCATGGCAACTGTATATGGATAAGGGCTGGCCTTCCATATAAGGCAATGACTCTTGACATTTCTTCATCCTGTTTGTAGAAAAACCTACGAGTGTGCTCACATGTACTCAAACTCACACATTCACAAACCTAAATACAATTCCAGGGGCTTCTAAAGTCCCCATAAGAACCTTTAACAAATATATTTAACCAACACCGACCCTGATTTAATTTGGACAGAGACAGTACTAGGCACTTCAAAGGACTGTGAAATCTGTGTGCAAACTGGAAGACCTTGGGAATCTTTTATACTAGACCAGTTGCTTCTGTTACAATCCACTACTTAGGGGCTAGGCTTTTGGAATCCTCCCACCACTCCCTCCTACAGTGCTCTTATAAAATGCAGAGCCCCCTGCAAGGCAATACACAGACTCTAACATCTATCTCCAACTGCTGATGGAGTGGACAGGAGTACCAGATGCTCAAAAAAGTGACTGGGAGCAAAAATAAAATGAAATGCTAGAGTTAGTGAGCATCCTTAAAATAATTTACATCCTCTTCCATCTATAGATGAAGAAGCTAAGCCCTAGAGGATTAAAACACAAACCAAATTTATGTTCCCAATTAATTATGCCAAGGAAAGAAAGACCTCGACTGTCTTCAGGGTAGAACCCTGCTTGATCACCATCCCTCCTCTCTTCCAGTGGGTCCTGAGCACAAGTTAAGACAGTGAGAGTCATTTGCCTAGTACTAGCCCCTTTCTAGTGACTGAGTTCCAGGAGCACATCCGCCTTTAGAAATAGTCATGAGAAATGCTACCAGGTGCTGGCCAATTAATGGTCACTAATGGTGACCAATTAATGGTGCTGGCCAATTAATGGATACCCTTTGGTTTGGCTATTTTATTCTTTGCTGAATAGAAAAATAAGTCCAGATCAGTGGTTCTCTAAGTATGGTCCCAGAACTATCAGCATCCCCTAGAACTTGCTAGACAAGCAGAAACTCTAGGGCTGGAGTTCAATAACTTGCCTTTTAACAAGCTCTCCAGGTGACTGCAATGCACACGAAGTCTGAGAGACTATGCTCTTGATCAAGGTTTCCAGATGTATGGCTGGACTATGCTTCTCAGCAGATTCTGGATATAAAGCAGCACATGAAATGTTCTAAGAAATTCCAAAATAAAGAAACCTGTTTGACTTGACCTAGCCCTGGGTTTATCTGACCAAGGCATCTTTTAATTCTAGAAACACTATTAATGTTTTTGGATGCCTAGAAATGGTAGTCAGGAAGGCCCCTGCCAGTGGATTCCTAGATCCATTTGGTAGATCTAAGCAGTTGAGGTGTGCCAATGTGGCATTCAAATTTCTAGCTCTTAATAAAAACTAATTTGTATTGGAAGACCACTAAATTGGCTGGTGTCCTGGATGGCTGATCTGGGGCACTGAGGAGGATTTCCTTGTGCCTTTCCTAATGCAGGTGCAGGGTTTCTCAGGAAGCACATTCAGAAGATGTTCTGAACAAAACAATCAAAAACAGTAACTTGAACATTTTATATGAATGACTCAAATTAATGGATTTGTCAGATTTTTTTTTAAAGAATTTAACCTTTACTTCTAATTTATAATAATTTTTTAATGTGGTATGGGGGATCGAACCCAGTGCCTCATGCATGCTAGGCAAGTGCTCTGCCACTGAGCCACAACCCCAGCCTGGATTTGTCAGGTTTTTTAAAATATTTATTTTTTACTTATAGGCATACATAATATCTTTATTTTATACTTATGCAGTGCTGAGCATCAAACCCAGTGCCTCACGCATGTTAGGCAAGCGCTCTACCACTGAGCAACAACCCCAGCCCCTGGATTTGTCAGTTTTTAGGCCTAGGTATTCTAAGTAGGTTTCTACCTCTGTCCCCAAATGGATCCTTGAATAATCTATCAGGGGCTTCCCCAACCTTGAAATGACTGCACTGAGCCACTAAAGTGCTGATTTAATGACAATTAATTCTGTCCCCACTCATTGCAGACCTGTCTGGACCTTCTCTTGGGGCAGCATCACCAATTAAAACCCAGTCAAGTTCTTCAGTTGACTGACAGGGCTTCAAGCTGGAAGCACATTCTGTTGTAAAAAACCCCAAACTCATCCAAAAGAGTAATGGCTTGCATTGCAAAGATTATCCTCTTTATGGCACCAATTGTAGGGTTCTTAAGCAGCAACCTTCCCCATTTCTCATAAAGGAGAAGACTTTTCAAACATGACTATGCTGCATAAAATGAGGCCCATTGGAGGTCACTGGTAAAGGAATCTCCACGCCCCACACCCTTCTACCTCCCCATGCTGGCAGCCATGTTCTCTATGAGCAGATGCACAGGGCACAAGATATAATCAGCACTCTTTACTACTTGTTTGGCATCTTGATACTCCCTGCCTAAGACAATAAAACAATGTGATAATACTGAGGCAAAAATGTTAAGATTTATATAAGTTGGTTCACAGACTAAACCTGCCAAGGCACCCAACCTGGCAGCTGCAAAAGGGTGAGCAAGAAGGTCATGGCTTGGAGAAGTCCATGTTCCACCACCAGCTCTAAGCTTTTGCAAACCTCTCAGGCAGGGTGGCAAAGGATTGCCAGGGTCTAAGCTGGGGCAGGGACAAGATCTAGACCACAAGAGCAAGGTCCTAACCATGAGCACTTTCTGCTAAGACCAATCAAGACCAGGTTTCATTAAACATAAGACCTCAGGGGTGGTTTT
This sequence comes from Spermophilus citellus, assembly GCF_964194105.1. Classification (NCBI taxonomy): domain Eukaryota; kingdom Metazoa; phylum Chordata; class Mammalia; order Rodentia; family Sciuridae; genus Spermophilus; species Spermophilus citellus. Next base: position 26,241,139 of record NC_138196.1, on the reverse strand, counting down.
CTCTCCTGGGCTCTTAGACTTTTTTCCTGTCTGTCCAAAACACAAGTCAGGCTCTTGCTTCCAAATAGGCATGTGAAATGTGCTCAGACATCTCCAAGTTCACTCAAGTCGCCACTTAGGTTGAGGGCACCCAAGCATGTAACACCCTGTGTCAGATTAAGTCCACAGTGGTTGCTTGCCATCCATATTTAATTTTGTCAGTCTGTTAATTTTTAACTATGTTTGCTATCAAAAGCCATTAGAGGTCCCAAGGAGCTGAGCTCAGTGAAGCAGGTAGAACTTTGTGGCGGAGAATGCATGAAGCTTGAGGTTGGGGTGTCCCACTTTCCCATCATGTCACTGAGTTCTGGCCTTCCCACTGGCAGCACAAATCCTGAATAAAACATGATCCCATTTGGAGTTGATTTTCCTTTTCCCCCTTGTCACAACTGGTTTTCTTCAAGGAAAAGTTCACTTTCTCCTCTGCAAAGATTACATTGTATAATTCCAAAGTTTTTCTGTCACCTCTGGTTTGTTTTCAAGCAGTTAGAATTCACATACTCTAAGATGGTGCCTGGGTTCTTGTACTATGTAAGGGCCTCAAATTCCTGGTGGATGGCCCCGAAAAGTGGCTTCCTCTTTTGTCCTGCTCTAGCTGCACTTCTTCCTAACCAAAGAGCAAAGCCCAAACCCTTAAGTTTCTCTTGTCTGGTCCTGGTCCAGTGTCCATGTTTTGTGTGTTCCTCACACTTATTAAGAGGGCCATACCAGAACCCCTTCTGACAAAGGGAAGGTAGTGGAAGAGCTGTTTTAATAATAATGACTATTTTATGCAAAACATTTTATTCCTTTCTACAAATGAACTCTATGAAATAAGTGTTCATTCCTCTCATGTATAGATAATGAAATCGAGGCTCATCAAGGTTAAAACTCGCCTAAAATCTCAAGTTTAGTAGAGAAGGTAGAAACTATCATCAGAATCCTGTTTGTTTGATTTAATGAGTCCTAATTAGGTGTCTGGCTGTCTGCAATATGCGACTGACAGCTGGTCCACACATTTGCTGATAATCCCAAGGAAGGAGTAAATTCACAAATAGTATTTACAGGCAAGGCATGGTGGCCCACACCTGTAATCTCCACTACTGGGGAGGCCGAGGCAGGAGGATCATAAGTTCAAGGTTAGCCTGGACAACTTACTGAGGCCTTGTCTCAAAATACAATAAAAAGGGCTGAAAAATTAGTTCAGTGGTAGAGCTCTGCTGCATTCTATTCCCAGTACTGCAAAAGGGAAAAAAAAACAAAAACAAAACAAACAAACAAAAAATACCCAAAAAACCCACCCCACCCCACATTACTTACAGGTATGACTTGGGCCTGGGCTCATACTGCCAATAAGGTCAGAGAAAACCTGCATAAGATCCATCCGGCTTAGTTATACACTGAGGACAAAATGGGACATGCTTAAGAAACTGGAGACAGTACAGACACTGAAGGTAGCGCTGCTATGCCCTCAAAGGTAGCCATTCTGAGTCAGCTCCTGTCTTGGCAATGACACCACTGATTTCTAGGGAAGTGTTCTTGGGCTCAGTGACCCTGACCAGGGCCACATGAACACACACTAGGTGACTGATTCTGGTTTCTGTGACATGTCAACTACCTAACACTACCTGTTATGGGAAGGTTTGGGCCTTGTTTGTAGCTACTCTGGAGCAAATGTCCCTAAAAGACCAAGATAAATGACTTTGGATTGCTTTTAAAGAGACCAGTGCCAATGCTTACATCTCTCATTTCTAACTAAGGGGCTTCTTAGTTCCAAAAATACCAGAGCAGATGAGGAGAAAGGATGGACAGGGTCACAGGGAGAGAGTATTTGTTTGGCCAGGAGTGGGATCCCCTGGATTTCAGTCACAGCACTATAAAGAAAAGAATCCCCCAAGGCTCAAGACCTAAGTCGGCTGCCTGGAAACGAAACTGGGCAGAATTGTTGTGGAGGGAGACTGTGGGAAGAAAGCACCAGAGGCCCAGGGAGGAATGAGCTGGGTGACCCACAGGTCCTTCTCTTCTCCAGTTTCTGATAGGAAAGCAAGATAAGGCAGCAGCTGGAAAGTTCAGGGACAGCAGCTCTGTGGAAAGCAACAACAAGCACTTGTTGAGTCTCTCTGGGATTTCAGCCATTTTCCACTCTTGTTTCCTGTCAGGGAGAGGTTTTCTGCTGTCAGGCGTGTCCCCGGCATGGCTGCGGGGAGACTTCCTTTCAGGGACAAGTTCTCCAACTACTGGCACAGCTGTGGAAATCATGCTGCTGGATGTGGGGCAGGTGCTGTCACTTGGCGATGTTGGGGGCACTCTGTCATTTGATACCTCATCTTACTCTGCTCCCTCATTCTTTCCAGCCTCTGACTTTCCATTTGGTACAGGAGGGCTCTGCAGCCCCATTACTGTCATCAAAACATACTGCATGTCCTCAGGATCTTAATTACCACTGCCCTATAGGCAACTTGGATTTAGTCCTAGATTTCCTTCTCCTTATTGAAAATTCAAAAACTCCTGGGAAAGGCTACCTTTTAAAAACAAGCAAACAAAACATCCCCCAGAACAAAAAACATTTTGTAAGCTCTTAATGTGGGCCAGACACTATTAAGTCTTTTATATGAGGAATGATTAGCTATATTTTTCTGAAGCTCAGATAGGTTAAAGAACTTGTCATCATAGCCATACAGATTGCAAATGGTAGAACCATGCTTTCAGCTCTGTCTGGAATTAAAAAAGAAAAAGCAGCATCTTGTAATGCTCCTGATGGCTCAGTTCATAGCACAAGACCTGGCCAACAGGTCTGGATAAAGGAAGGGGACCTTGGTGTTCTTAATAATTGGAAGAGGCACCAACCACAGTCACAGGAGAGTAATGCTTTGAGGACAATGTCTGGTCTTCCTGCCCCTGTCTTCTGTAATCACTGAGCAAGATGTTCTTAGCCTAATAAGGCAAGACTGGCCCAGTCAAAGAGTTGGGGCACTCAAGGAATTCTTTCTCCTCATAGTCTGGCCTCAATGAGCTTCAGGTTTAGAGTGAAATGTAACTGTCAGAGGATTAGCAGTTTGTTTCATCAATGTCTGAAGACAACTTAAAGCTTTGGGTCTTTTGGACAGCTGTAAGCAGCAGCTTTGGAGGCCAGACAATTTACCCATGGGAGAGTCAAGCTTGAAAGACAGGGGAGCAAGGGCTATGAGCTGACAGGATCTGAGATTCACAGAAGTGACCAGAATCTCCCTTACTTCCGAAAGCCAGGCCTGTATGTGGTGATAAAGCCTCTACCTATGTGTTGGAGTTTGAACACAGGTCCCACAGGAACAGCTACCATTATAACACTAGCTATTGCCTGATGAACAGGAAGTACACGCTGGGGGTGGGGAGGCTGAAGGGGTTGGGAGGGAAGACTCCTTGCCATGTGAATTATACCAGGCACCTGGGTAGGACAACTGCTCTGGAGGCAGGTGATTACCAAGGGGCTCTGTGCATGGTTGGGTCTACATTCCCTCTCACACTCTTCAGACTTGCAAAACAAGACTCTGTGTTTTATCTTTCTCAATATTCTCCACAGAACAGTAATGGCAGAGGAGATGCTTAGTGAAATTTGTGTTTTAAAAAATTCTCTAATCCAATTCTTGGAAGCTGCACCATGAAGCTCAGTAAATGCTTACATGTGGTGGTGTTGGGGACAGCTCTGCAGTGCAGGCAACCCACATGCTAGTCCTAGGCCCACCTCTCCCTTTGTGATCTCCCTGTCCTGCCTGCCTATGTCTCCTTCCTCATGGTCCACTTCTGTATTTATTGAGATTAACCTTTAAATTTTTCCAGTGTGCCAAAGGGGCCTCCCAAGGGGTACACCTCGAAGAAGTCTGTGTTGTAACTTTGCCTCAAAATCTTCTGTTTCTGCAGTACCGGTCAGGCTCCAATCACAAACTGTACAATAGCCTGTGTGAGTTCCAAAATACCTGCTGAAACTTGGGCAAATGAGGCCTCTGGAGAAGCAGTAGGGAACCAGGATTTTCTTTCCCAGGCCTACCTCCCTGCAAAATTCTCTGACCCAATTTTGTGACTGACTCTAGAGGAGGGTAATTGGTGCTAGATTTCTAGAATGTGGAGAGGACTATACACTTTCTCTGTCCCATGAGCAACAAGACTAAAAGCAGAGATGTGTGAGCATGAGGTGATAGGAAGTGCTGTATGTTATCTTTAGACCTTCCAGAAAGTAGTGGATGAAACCTTCCTACATATTTAATACAATTCAAAGATCAATGGCCTTCATAGTGAACTAGACAGTCACTTCTAAAAATGTTGATGACATTTAATACACTTTTATCCCCCCAAATAATAAGGTGCTACCAGTGTGCAGTCCTATTACCATAGCCAGTTGTTTCTGAAAAAAAGGAATTGATTGCAAAAAGTATCTTCAAATTAGAACTGGAAAATCTGAGGGGGTGCCAGATCATGACTAAAATCTAGGCAGAACTAGAAATGTGACCTAATTCTGTTTTAATGACAACTTCCGTTTCCTCAGTCCTCTTTCCACTGGGTCACAACTGATGAACTGGAAAACACATCCACTCTTTGCAAATGGGCTTCTGCTAGCTAGATACACTGTCCTTCCTGAAGTGAGAGGTCCTGGTAGTTGAGAAGGCTGGAATGAGAATCTTCTAGTATGCAGCTCATAGTGGTTCAGGAGCCCAAGAAGATACGTGCAGCAGTGATGAGGCCTGGGTTCTGGGGCCTGGTCTCCCCAGTGTGCTTTTTCCGAGTCCTTCTGTGTAACACATTTAGCTGTCATGGGCCCAATTCTCCCAAAACCTCAGTCAGAGAGTAACAATTTTGCTTCAAAATTTCATCACCATAAAAACAAAACGCTGTAGTCTACTTGACATAATTTTTTGCTCTGATTAAAATTTTTATTGAAATCTCTCAAATGTTGCCAAGAAATAGTTTTTGCAAAAGGGGGAAAAATAGCTAACAGACAAATTCAACATGGGAGCTCCCTCTGCTGGTCTGCAGTAGGTTGATATGTGACAAACACATTCCCAGAGACAAATCTAATTTGCTGGAGAAGTGGACAAAAGACAGGTGTGTTGGGCTTTGCCTCAGGAGAGAAACACTAGAAGAAAAAAAAAATCCATGTCTCAAAACAGAGCACAACATTGCTAAGAAAAGCAAAATTACTTAGAAGACTCTCCAAAGACATTATAAAATTTCCAAAACAAAAACTGAATTATCCACTAAGGGGAGAGGCTCCACCTGGAGCTTCCCCACTCTGTTCTACCTCCAGTTAGTAAGATTCTTTGAGGCCCTTTGGGTGCAGGTTAAATGCTGATTCCCTTGTGTTTGCCTCCAAGTCTCTTCTTTATAGGTTTCCCATCTAAAGTTCCAAGGAGTCACTGGATTGAGGCCTCTCCAAAATTCCATTAAATAAGTCTTTTGGTAAGCCAGCCTCGGAGTAGAAAGGGATAGGCCTGGGAGTCAGGTGACCAAACTAGGTCTAGTCATGGTAGAGCCACTGTGACTTTGGGTAACTCCTTCCATCTTCTCGGGCCTGTTTCCTCATCTGTAAAATGGGTCAGACCAGCTCATCTGTAAAGCTTCTATCAGTTCACTCTGTGAGTCCCAGAATTGACTAAGACATTTAAATAACCAAACCATATTCATGAATGAATCTTTGGGATACAGAGTCCAAGGTTGCATTGGGAATGACTCCAAACAGGAAGAGGGGTTAAACACATGGATCTCACTGATATTGGATGACAGTTCACCAAATCTAAGACCGATGTGGCAGATTCCAGGCTGGGAAAGTCTCAAGGCCAAGGAAGAACTCCCAGGGGAGGGCACCACATGGGCAATGCATCCCATTTATTCAAATAGGTCAGTCCATCTAATCTTGCACTGTGTCTCCAGCTTCCCTTACAGGTGGAGGCTTACTAATCCCTTAAGATTCATTAGGTCCTTCTCCTACCATGTCCCCAGGATCACTTCTGATTTCATTTGTTACATGAATGAAGCAATGGCAGATGTCACAGCCCAAAGTCACTATTCCCAGACCTTTTCGCTCACTGTCAACTTTTGATTCTCCAAGGAAATGGTGACTAACCAAAGCCATGGGCATTCAGAAGAGTATGCAAACTTGTACTGTTTCATGGTATTTATTAACAATGGCCTTAACTGCCAATCTGAGCCATCTAGCAAATGGAGACACAATATCCAGATTGGTGGTGGTGATGGAGGGGAGCAATAAAAGGGGCTCTTTCAGTTGCTCCTCATTATTTACAAAGTCACCCAGACTACTATAAACATATTGATGACTCAGCAGAAGACTGACACAGGCTTACATCTCCCTCCCTCCTGTTAGATGCCAGCTGTGAGGGTTACAAGCAATGACATGGACAGAAAGTGGCAAAGCAGCAGAGGAAGGGAAACCAAAAGGCACAGCTACTCCTCTAATTTGTTTTCTGTGCCAAGAAGCTTCTCTGCCACTATCTAAATTTTTTTTTATAACTCTATTTTATTTATTTATTTTTATGTGGTGCTGAGGCCTGAACCCAGCACCTCACACGTGCTAGGTGAGCGCTCTACTGCTGAGCCACAACTGCAGCCCCCATCTACATTTTTCTTTACTACTTTTTACCTTTTCCTCCCAACACAGAGGTCAATTTCTCTCAGGAGTCCAGGGACTGAGGAACAGCCCCAGAAGCCAGGTCACTAGTACATGCAGAAAGCATTGGTAATTAGTTACTTAATGTACATCACTCCTGACCTCACGGCTTTGGAGAAGCCTACTTAGGGGCTACTTGCAGGTGAGTCAGTCAACATAGTTCTGTCCAATGTGAAAAGTGTTTTAAGTCAGAAAGAAGAATTTTCTGGGAAACTGTTTATTCCATCCAGCCTTGTAAACAAATATTACCCAATAAAACAAAAACCATACCTGTCCAGCCTGACAATTTTTTAAAAACCAGGCTGAAGTTTTAAAAACTTATGTGGGAAGACAAATATTCTTTCTCTTTTCTTTTATTTTGGTGTGCTGGGGATTGAACCCAAGGTCTTATACATGTTAGGCAAGTGTTCTACTTCTGAGCTACATCTCCAGGCTCTGTATTCTTACTTTTTATTTGCTATTGATCATTACTCTCTGAAGGCCAAAGAATGAGTGGTTATTTCCAACAATGGATCTTAACAATGATTACTACTACTACCAGCACTAAAAACAAGGCTCAGAGAAACATTTTCTCCAAGAAGAGAGGAAGTGTTAGTATGCAGAGAGTCATCTCTGGGGAGAAACAGGGAATTTGTTTATAAAACTCAGGCTATTCTTAACTAAGAACGAAAGTTGGGCAGAACAGAGATCTCTACTTTAACTTGTAATTACATTCTAAATACTATATTGCACCCTTCCTACAGGGCTTCAACATGGGAACAAGGAACTCTTCATCTTTCCTGTAATCAGTGTAAGAAAACGCAGTCTTCCTCTTGGAAGTTTCTCTTCTGGTCCTTAGATCCTCATGGGAAACAACAGCAGAAGCCTCTCAACACACAGATACACACACAGACACACATAACTTCAAGTACACTCCTCCCTCGGTAACCCTTCCACACGAAAAGGCAGACGTATCTATGCTTGGGTGATGCCCTCTAGCTAGCTGGGAGCCAGGGAGGTGACCTTGCCCCAGTCTCTCGTGTAAGATGAGGGTGAGATCATTAAGGAAGAGAGAGGTGTTTGGGGGGATAAACATCAGGCAGTGGGTGGTATCATTGCTGTCAGACGCTCCTCGTAAGTCCTGGAGGGGTGTCAGCTTGATGTAGAGGGGATCATTCATCTCCTGAAGGTGGATCTGTTAGCTGGATAGGTGTTAGTTGTATGGTGTGCTCTGGGGAACCAGGTTTGAAAGGGCTGGTGGTGGAGTGAGTGAAGTCGTGGCCGATGGGTATAAATTACCTGGGCATGCAGTGAAGCGGGATAGGTGAAAGCAGGAGGAGGTAGAGCAGGCGCTAACTCCGCTGGGTACAGAGGGTACGGGGCCCACACTTCAGGGCTACTGGGGTAAAGTGCAGGCACTGTGAGCTCATCTGCAAGAAAAGAATAAGGGAAGAGTTAGTGGTTACCAAACAGCTGCTTTCACATCAGAAAACAAAATACCCAGTAACCCCAAGACCCAACCAATGTCAGAAGTCAAATTATTCTCATTTTTTTAATAACCTGTTGGCTTTTGTCCCCAAACTCAAAGCAAGAGAACAGTAAATACAAAATTCTGCTACCTGACTGGCCTGCTGATACCTTAGGCCTGAACTCAGCCTTTGACACTCTGATGTCTTTCCAACCATAGCCAGGGAACCAAAGAAGAGTGGGAATTTCCTGCACAGACCAGAAAATGTGTCTGATGAGCAGAAGGAACAGAGAAGATATCCACCAGGAGACATTCCATGAGAACCCACTGCAGAGCCTTTGGTAGAACAATAGTTTATTGGCATAACCAATAACCCAGAGTAAGTCCAGAATACTGTTCTGTTTATCAGCATAATTACAACTGACAAATAAATCATGATCAAGCATTTTCCATTTAGCCTTCAGAAGTACAGAACCAAACACTAGAACCTTAGGGTATTTAGATGTTAAAAATTCAGAGAATGGAAGTGAAGAATTTTGAGAATCCTAATTAAAGTTAGGCTCCACAAAGATGCAAATAAGCATGTTTACAGGTGTGTCTGCTCTGAGCATATTTTCTAGGAAGAAAAGTGAGTTGTGTTGCCAACTGCCTGGTTTAAATGTTCCTTGTGTAGTTCCAGTCCATTCAGGTGAAGCTGCAGTTTGTCAGATTGAAGGGCAAATGGCTGGGCCTCCCTGTGTATCAGGAAGCAATCCATTAAAGTAACAGAAAACACATGAGTGAGCTTCTCAGCAAAGGCAAAAATAACATCAGTCAATAGTTATGAAATGTGGACCCTGTGAAGCAGCAATCTCAATACGTGCTTTTATCACCTGTCAAAATCTGAAACCAGTGCACCAAGGATGCTATCCAGGACTGCTGAGGGAGCCAGGATAAGGTGACTTGATAAAGCCATTAGAAACACCACTGAGGACTTTCCAAAAGTCCATAGGGCATGTGATCCAAGGCCAAGATAGTCACATCATCATATCTTTCCATTGTCTCTATCTAATAAGCCTTCCCAGGCCTGCTATCTTCCACATCCCTCCCATACCTGGAAACTCTGGTTCTGGATGCAATGGATTCCACAAGGGAAGTGGGCCAGGAACAGAAAACTGCTTTGCTGGATGTGACATGCTGACTACCAGAAAGCAGTAGGCCTGGGGGTGGATGTGGAAGAGATGTGTACAGGGTAGGTGAGACTTTGACAGCCTGCATTGCAAGAGCTTCTCATAGGATGGGAGGGAGTCATGAGCTGATTGGTATCTGTCCATTCAGAGGGCAGTTCATATTCATTTCCAGACATCATGCATCCGAGTGGTGTGGTTTTTTTCATAGGCTATAGCTGACTGGCCTCCCTGACTCCCTCCCTCCTCACAAGGTAGGAAAGCATCTCAGAAGCTGGTGATGGGAACAGACAGTCTAGGTGTTGAGGCTAGAGGGGCCAACAGACTCCCAAGTCTTTTTAGAATGGTCAAGTCCACACCACTTACTTCAAGTTCTAGGGTATATGGAGGTCAATGCTCAGGAAATCTTCTCAGAGGGGATTTCACAGACCCCTGTGTTTCCTCTCATGATGAGGCCACATGCTTTCCATTACAGCAATTCTTGTGGGAGCCCAGCTAGTGGAAACTGCTGCCAGGAACGGGCCTTGGATTTTAAACAAACACTACTCTCTGCAATGGCCAGCTATTATTGTTGTTATTGTTATTTTAGCTACTACGCTATTTTAAGACATTGAGAGTCTTTTTCTAAAAGTCAAGAGAATCTCAGGCCCCAGTACACTAATCCCTAGCTGGTACTTGTCAGGCCTGCCATGATAGCAGAAGACCACAGAGCTAATACTAGCTGGCAGAAGGAAAGACCAGCAGAGGGATGTGGTTGGCATGTCAGTGAGCCTTCACACAATCAGTGGGTACTTGAAAGTTTGTAAAATCAAATATGTCCTTTAAGATATCTGGTCCTAATGAAATAATGAAGGTAAGGCAGAATCAGGTTTCAATCTTAGTCCAACTGATGAAATTTATGATTTCCAGGTCGTTCTACATTTTACCTCAAGCATTATTTCTCATTAGGTTTACACTGATGCTCAGAAACAATTCACTGATTAACATTTGCACAAAACTAGCCCAGCAAAATAGGATTTGCTTTGAAATTCCCAAACTCAAAGTTGCTGAGCAAAGGCCTAGATGGGATTAAGGTGAACATTCACTTGATAAGCTCCTGGTATATCCAATCATCCCCCTCTCCCCCTCCTCTAGGAATTTGTGGTTATGGTGAATGTCAAAGAACATGTAATGAGCAGGTCAGCATCACACCTGCCAAGCAGTTTTCACAGACACCTCCATTTTAGCACAGGGCTGAGAACTCTCCAAAATGACATATCCACTCATTTGAGGGAAGAGAGCATTAAGCAGAAGGAGTGTTTTGCATGTGGATACTCTTTCTGGTTGCTATTGTGGTCTTAAGAAAAATCACAAAAGCTAAAGAAGCAGGTTTTCCACAGCATGAATACTTTACAGGGACCAATCAGCCAAAGGAGCAGACAGAGGCAGGGTGGGTGACACCTTCCCCAGGTCCATCCAACTCTAGTTTAGCAGGAGCAGGAGAGAAAAAAAGCAGGCCCAGTGGGAAGAAATGAGTTCAGGAGGCATTGAGATTCCTTTGGACAAAAGAGGCTCTTGACCACCCAGGGTGAGCCAAGCTCCAGTGAGCTGAAAGAGGACAGATAAAGAGGCTGGGGTCTTTTTGCCTGGGCCTAATCCCATCCTCCTGAGAAACTGGGTAAATCCTTTCCCATTGTCCCAGATCTCCTTATATCCTTTTTTTCTTTTGCACCTTCTGAGGACAATGTTGTTATACATCTGAATAGGTTTTTTAGTTAGCTCCTAGAATATGCAACCATATTAAGCTAAGTAGTTCAATTTGGATTCTGAAAAACAAGGAGGAGAAACTTGCAACTCTATCTTTCCATCCCTTTGAAAAGAAAAGAACTTCAGTGTCCAGGGAAGATCAGCCAGTCCACCTTTCTACTTCAGATGGGGACAGAGCCAGAAAGGTCTTCCAAATCAAGGCCATCTCAAAACAGAGGTAAAGAGGAATGATTCTTACAGGCAACTGAGAGTGATGAAGAAGAAAATCCTTAATGGACTTAAGGTCCAAGAACTTTAAATCAGTATTTATTCTGCCTTCTAGAAAGTTTTGTTTGGAAGTATATACAACATCTCAACATACTCCAAACTAAATATGCCACTTTCAACAGCTGGTCCTCCAGATTTCTGGTCACTCTAGATTTCAGTAAAAGATGCTACTTTCTACTCCATGCCCAAATCAGACCTGGTCCTCACCTCCTTCTCCTTCACGTTTAAACTTTCTCTAGATCTATCCCATTATCCACTCTGATTTTAACCATCAACAGTTACCAAAAAGGTCTCCTGACAGTCTTCCTAGTCATCACACTGAAGTCACCACAACTTTCAAAATATAAAATTCAGCCATGCCACTTTCCCTCTTAAAACCCTCCTGTGAGTTCTCCTTGCTGTTGGGACATAAGTCATAGCCTAGAAAACCCCACATGGTCTGATCTTCGTTGGTCTCTCCAGCCCTGCCTGTCACCTGGTTCTGCCTGTAATCTAGGATCAGTCATTTCCTGTGTGACCACACTGACTTTTCTTCTGTTTCCCAGGACTTCCACACAATACTCTTCCCCCAGAGGCATCCTTCTCTCATCCTGTCACCGAGCATTAACTCTTCAGAGGACTCTACTTAGAGGCCATATCCTTGAGGCTTCCAGAAGTGCTCTCCCCACGCAACAGTGTGTCCTGTACCCCTCACCCTCCCAATAACAGCATTACCTCATGAGCAATAAGCTCCTAGTGTCTAGCACAGTACTATTAGAGAGTCAACTGTCTGCGGTGAATTGATGGAGATGCCTTCAGAGATGGAAATGATCAACTTGTGGTCTTGAGAGAGAAGTATGCACATATGGGCACCAGAATCTAAAACTTTTCAGAGTCAATTTAAATAGAACCCAGGTCTCTTATCTCACTGTTCAGGGTCCTTCCATATACCATCCTGCCCTCTCTAGGGGTGGGTGAAGCCCCACAACAGGTGGTGGTAGGAGGGCTCCTATAATGCAGTGGTCTTTTTCTATAGCTTTCAGCATACTCAATTTACTATAATAAACTCAGGGACAGAGTATTAGTGGAGAACTGGCATGGTAAATGAAGAATTTGGCCAGGAAAAATAGTGGCCTTTACAAACAAAACCCAAATGTGATGAAAAATTCTATTTTTTAATAGAAAAAAACCCCAAAACACCCAATTTTGAAACAAGAAAATAAATCAAGGATTCTGTTAGCAATCAATTCTCACTTACAATTACTTAGGATGTAGCTAGTTAAAATCTACTCTTTCGGGCTGGGGTTGTGGCTCAGTGTTAGAGTGCCTGTCTAGTATGCATGGGGCACTGGGTTCGATCCTCAGCACCACATAAAAATAAAAAAAATAAATAAAGATATTGTGTCCACCTAAAAAAAAAAACCTAGAAAATAAATATGTGTGTGTATATATATATATATATATATATATATATATATATATATATATATATCTATCTATCTACTCTTTCAAAGACTGGAGTATTAGTACATGCTCTTCTAGTGTTAGACCTCAAATTGCAGCCCATGCCAGCTCTGATGGTCCAGGGAAATGCACATGAGCTCCTGTAATGGATTGAATAGTGTTGGCTCAAAATTCAAATTCACCTGAACCCTCAGAATGCAGGCACTTAAGGTAGAAACAGGGTCTTTGGAGATGTTATAATTGAAGGATCTTGATAGGATGGAGGCAGACACTGGAACCATGTGTCTACCAGCCGCAGGATGCCAGATTGCCAGCAGCCACCAGGAGTTATGACACAGGCTTCTCCCAAAGAGCCTCCAGAAGGACCAACACTGCTTATCCCTTGATGTCAGACTTCTGGCTTCCTAAATTGAGAGAATAAATTCCTGTCATTTTAAGTCACGCAGTTTGTGACAATTGGTTGTGATGGCTCCAGGAAACAAATATAGTTCCTACGGAGGGTCGGGCACCTTCACTGGCTTCCCTTGAATATAAGTATAGGGGAAAACTCTTTCGGAGAAGCTAATAAAAAGATGGCTTGAAAAGTTCAAGCGGTGCTTAGCATCACCCTGTAGAAATCACCCCAGTATTTTTTTTATGTTCCTCACAGGGGAACCAACTAGATAAAGTGCTCAGGACATGAGGAGAAATCAAGTCTGTGCTCAGCTCACCACAGCTTTCTTTCTTTGCCATTTCTATCATCTCAATTATTGATTCTAATTAAGATAATTCAGACTTCTGTACCTTTTATTTCTACTCTAATGTAAATAAACTGAACTCACTAAACTTAACCCATTCAATAACGCAGTCACTGATGTTCACAAATCAATTTCTTTCTTCCAGTACTCTCCATGTTCTATGTACCAGTGCTCCTTATGAGAGGCAGTAGCATCAGCCCCTTTTATATTTTGAGGAAGCTAAGGAACAGGGAGGTTTAAAATCTAGTTCAGTAACTCTCAACAACTGAGAGAAACACGATGTCAATGAATCAAGGTCACTTGAGTCTAGCCCTTTCCTTCTTGCATTTCACTGTCTCTCCATCTTGGTTATTTCCATATATTGATTCCTCTACTTTTCATGCTTTCCCTTTTCATCCTACTTCTGCTACCTTAATATAAGTTCTCACTTGGCCTGTTTTGAGTCTGCTGACTATAATTGCTACTTTCTCCTCACTCCAGTATTTCTCTCAGACGACATACACCTAGAGAAGCAATTTAAGCCTCTCAAGTGGCAAACAGAGTTCTATGTAGTAAGTTTGCCGGAAAAAATTCCAAAAGTTTATTGGTTTTTATTCAATTGGCCCAGAGTCAACTCCTTTCCAGTTAATCTTTCTGCCATCCCTCTTTAACAGTCATGCTATCAGGGTCCGTTTCTTCCTTACTGCCTAGCTGCTCCATGCCAAGAAACTATCCAATGCAATCTTGGTTTTAAAAGCATTTGATCCCTCATGTGACAGGTAAAGGGAACCTAGAGCATAAGCTGGAAGAAAACTGTCCCTCTGGGGACTTAGGTCATGACTGTTATTTATTCTTGTTTATCACTTTGGGAGATTTTCAGTCCTTTTCCTTGTGCCTTGAAGCAGCAGGGATGACAGCTGCCAAGTTTCCCCAGGCAGTCCACTCTCAGGCATGGGCAGATTGAACATTCTAAGTATCCTGTAGGATGGCCTGGATTACTAAATGGCTGCAATCAAAGCTGAGAATTTTAAAAGAAGCTGCATTTTCATAAAGGACTAGTTTTATGTCACACGAACTTGCTCCATGAAGGCACAAGACTGTTCTGTCATATTCACTAAAGCACCTGGCACAAAGTAGACACTAAATATTTCCTGAAGAAATGTACTCTCTCTTTTGTATCAAGTGCCTCTCCCTCTTATTCTATTCCAGAACTATACTACTGTCTATTAATTAAAATATCTTCTGCTTCTTTTCCATCCTGGTAAACAAATTATAAAGGAATCTTAGTATTCCCCATCAGGGTAATTATGTGGCTTATCCTTGGGATTCTTCACACACTGAATGGTGGTAACAAGAATATTCAGAGTCTGGTAATCCTGGTACTGAGAGACTGAGACGGGACGATCACAAGTTTGAGGTCAGCCAGGGCAATTTAGTGAGACCCTGCTTCAAAAAATGTGGAAGTAGCTCAGTTCAATCCCCTAAATTCAATCCCCAGGAATGGAGGGGGAAAAAATCATAGGGTTTATGCTTTGGGCAATATGCTTCATAGACTTTTATTCACTTAATCTCCAGAACATCCTTATGAGGTAAATTCTGCTGTTATCACCTCTACCTCAGAAACAAGGAATGCTAACCAAGAGTTTAGCAAGATATTAAATGATAAACCCAAGACCAAGCAGCTGGAAAGGCAATTTCATGAATACAAGCAATGTGGCAACATGGTGAAGCTTCCAGGATGGTTTTGTCTAGCCAATAAACATCTCCCCCAAAACCATAGACTTAACTTCTTAACTAAGTTATAAGACAGGTCAGACCTTCAACAACAATAACAATGGAATACTATTTTAGATGAATGAATGGTATAGGAGTTATCTGGAAACATGACAATTCTGGTCTACTTTTCCAGGCCTTGGTAATCTCTAATAAATATTTTATCTTTTAGATCTACTATAAAAACAAAAGCATTTTTTAGAATGCATTTTGACATATTGTACAAATGGAGCACAACTTCTCATTCCTCTGGCTATACATGGTGTAGAGTCACTCCAGTAGTGTAATCATACATGTGTATAGGGTAATAATATCTGTGTCATTCTACTGTCCTTCCTATCCCCAAAGCCCCACCCCTCCCCTCATACCCCTCTACACAAATCAAACTTCCTTCATTCTTCCCAATTCCCCTGCCCCATTATGGATCAGCATCTTCTTATCAGAGAAAACATTTGGTTTGTTGGGTTTGGCTTATTTCACTTAGCATGATATTCTTTAGTTCTATTCATTTACCTGCAAATGCCATGATTTCATTCTTCTTTAACGCTGAGTAATATTCCATTTTGTATAGGTACTGCGTTTTCTTTATCCATTCATCTGTTGAAGGGCATCTGGGTTGGTTCCATAGCTGTTGGTTTAGCTGTTGTGAACATTGATGTGGCTATGCCACTGGAGTATGTTGATTTTAAGTCCTTTGGATATAAACCAAGGAGTAGGGTAGCTGGGTCGAAGGGTGGTTCCATTCAGAGTTTTCTGAGGTATCTCCATACTGCTTTCCAGAGTGGTTGCACAAATTTGCAGTCCCACCAATAATGTATGAGTGTACCTTTTCCCCCACATCCTTGCCAAGAATTATTATTGCTTGTATTCTTGATAGCTGCCATTCTGACTGGAGTGAAATGAAATCTTAGAATAGTTTTGATTTGCATTTCTTTAATTGCTAGAGATTATGAATATATTTTCATATGTTTGTTGATAGATTGTATTTCTTCTTCTGTGAAGTATCTGTTCAGTTCCTTAGCCCTTTTAATGACTGAGTTTTGTTTTTTTTTTTTTTTTTTTTTTTAGTGTTAAGTTTTTTTGAGTTCTTTATATACCCTGGAGATTAGTGCTCTATCTGAGGTTAAGTTTGGTAAAGATTTTTTCCCATTCTGTAGGTTCTCTCATCACATTATTGTTCCTTTGCTATCAAGAATCTTTTTTTTAAAATATATTTTTTAGTTGTTGATGGACTTTTATTTTATTTGCTTATTTATATGTAGTGCTCGGAATCGAACCCAGTGTCTCGAAGGTACGAGGTAAGCGCTCTACTTCTGAGCTACAAATCCATCCCCTGAAGAAGCTTTTTAGTTTTCATCCATCTGATTTCTTGATTCTTGATTTTACTTCTTGCACTTTAGGAGTCTTGCTAAGGAAGTCAGAGCCTAAGTCAACATGATGAAGATTTGGGCCTACTTTTTCATCTATCAGGCGCAGGGTCTAGTGTGTCTGTCTTTGCTCCATTTTGACTTGATTTTTGCACAGGGTGAGAGACAGAGGTTTAATGCATTTTGGTACATATGGATTTCCAGTTTTCCCAGAACCACTTGGTGAATAGGCTATCTTTTCTCCAATGTATGTTTTTGGTGTCTTTGTCTAGTATGAGATAACCATATTTATGTGGGTTTGTCTCTGTGTCTTGTATTTTGTATCATTGCCTATATGTCTATTTTGGTACCAATACCATACTGCTTTTGTTACTATTGCTCTGTAGTATAGTTTAAGGTCTGGTATCGTGATGTCTCCTGTTTCACTCTTCTTGCTGAGGAATTCTTTGGCTATTCAGGTCTCTTATTTTTCCAAATGAATTTCATGATTGCATTTTCTATTTCTATGAAGAATGTCATTGGGATTTTAATAGGAGTTGCATTAAATCTGCGTAACAGTTTTGGTAGTATGGCCATTTTGACTGTATTAATTCTGCCTATTCAAGAGCATGGGAGATGAAAAGCATTATCTTTAAGGCAATTTTGACATGAGTTTCACTAAATCTAGTTAGGAGATATGCTATGTGTAAGAGCACAAGTGAGGGAGAAAGAATGCATGAAAAGGTGTAGGTTTAGATCACAGAGATGATATATGAGAATGTCAACAATTTATGCTATACTGAAAATATGAGGGGACATATAGGAAGGAAAACAGTTTCTTGCAACATTAAAAAAAATAGATATCATTTTCCAGTAGAACTTTCATTTGTCATTCACCTTTCCTAGCATACAGGCATTGTGTGGTGAGGGAGAAAAGTTAGCAAAGGAGAGACCAAAGTGTTTTTTTAATGAAACCAATGCTTGGGGGCATCTCTATCAAGTTTACAAAAAGAGATCACCAAGAAAACAATTTTATTGAACTACAAGTCTCTGAGTGCAGGCGGCCTGGGTCTGTCTTGGTTACTGTATCTCCAGTGCCCAATATAGTATATGTTGCATAGAAGACATAATTTTTCTACAGGTGTTATGTTAGGCATAGGTTTTTAAGTATATCTGTTTTATTCTTGAGATAAATTCTAAGAGTGTAATTAATGTCTAGAGCACAAACATTTCAAGGACCTTGTCAATATATCTTGCTATATTGAATTGTTTCAATGTATTTCCCAAAAAAATATTTATGTTTGCATCAACTTTTAATGAAAATCCTGGGAATTATCATTGAAAACAAAAGTATACACTGATAATTTTATAAGCAAAACTAAAATCTATTCATTATTTGTACATTTCTTGTTAATGAAGCTGAATTAATGAACTTTCAGTATCTTTGAGGGAATAGTGCTACTTGGAAGTCCTTCAAGAGGGCACAATAAAAATACAGGCTACACCAAATATCTGTGCTTTCAAAACAGCCTAAGTGTATCATGATCATGCCATTTGTTATTTACATTGAAAATTATCTCTTCTGGGTCATTCTTCAAATTGTAACCTCCTATCCCCAGCATATAGAAGGTAACTTTCCATAAAAGTTATCATAAAATTGGTGAAATTAAACTGATGTTATCAAGTCCCTGTAACTTTCAATGCACAAGTTGAGAACAATCAACCTAAACTATAAATCATTAGGTTCAGAACAATCAACCTAATGATTTATAGTTTAGCTCATCTCCTTGACTTTTAGAAAAATGTCAGTCTAAATCTGCAAAGGTTCCAGTCCTTGGTTAAAAGGCAGAAACTTTAAGACTCACATTGATCTACAGTATAACCCCAGAATACACTTCAAAGCACAAAAATCCAAACACACAAGGCACAGTGGTTTAAGGGCCATGTGAGCAATTCCTGAATGGAGATGTATGTCTGAACTAAGCTCCCTCATTCATCCACTTCCTTCTCTTCCTCTGTGATGGTTCGTCATCATCATGTCCAAGGGCCACTTGCCCTCAACTTATCCACCGGGGACGTCAAGATCCTTGGCAAGCCATTGAAGCACATATCTCTGCTGCACAGACTGAGAAAGTGAAGAGGAGAGGTGGGTGGGCCAAACTGGCAAAACCTCTGTCACCCTTGCTTCCCCTTGTCTGATTCTTTTTCACATCATATCAGTGCTGGTCAGATATTCTGGAAATAATCTGAGTAAATATGAATGGCCATGTCAAGAAGTATACTTTGTAGAATTCAAGAAATTCATGTTCTTTATCACAAGGAACCTTTCCCATCACTGGAAAGGAAAACAGCCTATCCACTAAAAAGCATCAGTCTTAGATGATAAAGACTTGCTAGAGTAAAATGTTATCTCTACAGATGATTAATAAAGTTTTACTGCTTTCCCATTTCATCAGGTGATGTTGTAATTATAATTCAGACTCCCCAGAATTTAAAATAGCAATTAGAAAATTCAACAAATCAATGAACGTAGTTCGAGTAGTGTGTGCCTTTTATCATCTTCTGGATCGAGGTAACCTAGGTTCTTTACTAGAGCAGCCACCCGCCTTAGCAGAATAACTTCCTCCTTCCCCATTCTCCTGGATGCAGGGCACTGAGACACACATCTGAATGCAGCCAGAGAATGCACTAACTGTGCCAGAACAAGGTCCCTCAGAACCAGGAACATGACAGTCAAATTCAACGTGTGCTACATGTCTAAAAAGCTCCAGGCATGACATGAACATGTTTTCCAACTGCTCCTGCCATAGTCTAAGAATATTATTTGAGGAATGAGAGGAAAATACAAATGACATAAGCATATCTAAACTTCATGGAGTGACAGAATGTCTATTTTCATTACCATCACCATCCTAAAGAAAGTCACTTTTCCTCTTCTGGCTCTTTGCTGAATCTCTACAATAACTGTCAGCTGTTATAATTACTCCACTGAAAACAATGAGAAGTTAATTAAACTTTGGAAGTAAAGAATTTAAAACAATTTCAATGTTCATCTTTTAGGATAAGCAATTCTATTTGTGGAGATTTATTCTACATTAATACACACAATGTTCTACAGAAAAGTATTTTGAAAGCAATAGAACTGCTTTAATAACAAAAAATATGAGATATTCATGATTAGGGAAATTATCTAGGAAAATTAGGATATATCCATTTACCATTAAACTGAGGCCAAGCTGTTTATACTTATTTGAAAGAACATCTAAAATACTGATAAATTTAAAAAGGGTTGGAAAATAGTATGTTTAATGATTGAAATTCTACTTAAAATTTATGTCTGTATGTGCCTAGAGATACAGGCACATATGTGCTGACATTATAATTATGTGATGATATTTCACATGCATAATGTCTGATTTAATCTCCTCTAAATCCTTTGGGCTAGACACATTCATTTTACAGATGAAGAAATTGAGATTTTAAGAATTTTAGTGACTTAAGGTCCTATAGCTCACAGGTGGAGATGGAGAGATAGGAATCTAAAGAATCTGCTTCTAGAGTCTAATTTCCCTCAGCGGCATTGCTATCTCCCAACTGATTATTTTCTATATTTTTCTAAAGTTAAATGCAAATTAAAATTTAAAACTAAAGGCAAACCATTTTTATATATATTTGAAATAATTTAACCTAGTTTGCATTTGACAGGATAGAAAATGGACTGTGGGAAGCAAAAATTATACCATTATTTAGCCCTGGAAACAAATTCCACACATTTGTTCTACCCTTCTGTGAGTGACGAGTACTTAGCATCAGATTATCAATAGTACACTTCTGATGAGTATCGAGAAGGTAACTGAACATTTCCAGAGCCAACATGTTTTAGCATCTCTGTTAGGGAAGCCAGAAATCAATCACTTACTTATCCAAAGTGTCATACTATCAACTATTGTGAACTGAGAAAAGACAACAGAAACAGCACCATCAGTACCTAGGGAACAGTACCTTCAGGTAACAAAGTACGTACAAGTAGATATCTCAAAAGAACGATCCTCCTTTTCCATCTGTCCTTCAGATTAAACTGAGTGCAAATCAAAACTCCACTTCTGTGGGCATCCGTGGCTATGAGCTACTCTCCTCCCCCAACCCATGCTCTGAGGGGTGAGTGAGGGTTGACATTCCACCAAAGGACAATTCTATCTTCATACTCTGTGATGACAGTGAATTAAACAATGTGTACTGGATGTTGAATCATGAGGACACAAGATGGATGAAATAACTGGGCAGCCTTCAGGTTAAGAATAACAGAAAGGGATTCTGCTGGCTCTTAAAGTTAAATGGAGCTCAGGACCAGTATGAATAAATAAAGTGCAGTTATCTAAAAATATCAATTTAGTCCGGGCTAGTCTCCCTCGAAGTTTATCTCATCTTGGACAGTGTCTTCAATAAATATCTTCTGAACATTTTCTGCAAGCCAAATGCCAGGTGAATACCATCGTCTTTCATTTTTCCTCCCCAAACCTAAGGGCAGTGATCCAAGCTATAAAAGGACCCCATTATACATACCAATTCCTGCTTAACTGAATGTATTTTGGAGACCCCTGGTGGAGGTGGGAAGAAGGTACTTGAGGTCTGGGGCTGTTGCCTGCCTCACATGTGTGAAGCACTGGGTTTGATCCTTAGCACCACATAAAAATAAATAAGTAATTGTATCCCTCTACAACTAAAAAAAATATTTTTTAAAAAAGAATGTACTTGATAAAAATCTATGCAGAAATGGAACTCCTTATTAATTTCATGGAGGCAGGTGATTAAGAAGATGTGGTGATACTTCATCTGAAAAGTGCCTTAAGACCTGTGAACTTGTGTGTGTGTGTGTGTGTGTGTGTGTGTGTACTAGAGATTGAACACAGGAGCACTTTACCATTGAGCTACATCTCCAGCCTTTTAAAATTTTGAGACAGGGTCTCACTAAATTGCTGGACCTGAACTTGTGATCTTCCTGCCTCAGCCTCATGAGTCACTGGGATTACAAGCATGTACTACCACAGCTAGCTGAGTTGTAAACTCTTTGGAGTCTGTAAACAAGTCACAGGAAAAGCACAAATGACCTTCTTGCGTCAGTTCCATGCATGAAGTGATTCCAGAATGTATGTCTATGGTGGTGAAAAATGCTTCACTAGGATGTACAGGGAAAGTCATGCATGTTTTTCCTCCTTAAGTCCTTCAGCTGTAAATGCTGCCAGCTACACAATTGTGGACTACTCTCAGCCTCAGCCTCAGCTTCCTCAGGTAAAAATATAAACTATCACACAGGTTTGTTATAAAAATCACACAAGAATTTGAGATGTATAGAGTGGGTGCATATTTTGAAGAAACAACACTAATTTTGATGCTAATGTAAGAAAGGAGGCAAGGATACAATCTGGGATGTAGGTAATGTTATCTATGCTACAGAAAAATCTATCTTTTGCACAAGAAAATGCTTTGATTCATTAGATTATCTGGGGCCCACATCTGTGGGCAGGGGCAGCCTGGAGGGATGCTTTGGAATTCTTGCCCTCAATCACTTATCATGTTTAATTCCGTTTCTTCCTCATTCTTTTGTGCCTTACACATATTGCTCAACTCTTTTTACTGGGAATAAGTTGATGATCATGAAGGTAGAGCTTTCTTAATTACAAGGGTGTTTACTTCCTTATGTTTAAAATGAGAACAGTGCCTTTCATTTAAGAGTAGGAGACTTTCTTTAAAAAGCCACTCCCTGTCCTCCAACTTCTCTAAGGGAATCTGATCTGCTTACAAGGTCCACTTAATTAAACAACTGTCCATGTGCAACTGAACCTCTGATGCATGTTTCCCTTAGCATCTGTCCACAGGGGCAAGCATGGTGCAATGCTATGGCAGTTCCAGGTGTTGGTAAAGCCCAGCCCCTGAATGGCCATGCTTTGTGATCCTTTTTCTATCTCTTTGTCTTATAAAAACCAGAAAGACTCACCACAAGATTTAGAACAACCATAACAAAGGCCTAGGTTTTAATTTTTCAGGTGGTTAATAGACATAATGTTGACTTTCCAGTAAGATAAACAGTGAAAATTTGGCCAATGATCACATAAACACCCCCCCTTCCTACTCTCTCATTCCTAAGGGCTGTATTCATTCTTGGGATGTGAAAGACAGTTAATTTAAGAAAACAGGGTACCCTAACCTGGTTAGAGGCACTGAAATACCAAAAGAAAACTAAAGGAGTTCAGGCTAAGTGAGCTTCTACATTTTGGGAAGTGGTGATTCAATCCCATGAGGATGCTGGTTTGTCATACCCTAAAAGGTGGCCCAATACTCTGAATCTTTCCAGTTTCAATCCAATGTAAAAATAGGAAAATTTAGGTATGAGGGTCAATCAGGAATGCTAGATGATTTTGGAATGACTTTAGAGGGTGATCTCATAGGAAGCAATAAGTTTTGTGGGTTTCTCACTTTTCCTCCAAACCAGGTACCTGAACACTTTAGAATAGAATTGGGGTGCCAAAGCCATCTCAGTGTACACAGGGTCTCCCACAAATCTAGAACTTGCAGGTGGTTAAGCATAATGAAGATGGTCATATAAACTTAGAAAAAAAATGGTGAGATCTAGCATACTATAATATAGCATATTATAGCCACTGAAAGTGGCGATATAGATAAACCTATATTTATAAATATAAATATGCACAAAGCAGTAAATGTAAAAATGGGTTACAGGAACAGTAAGTACAGTACGATGCCATTCTCTCTCTCTCTCTCTCTCTCTCTCTCTCTCACACACACACACACTCATTCTGCATGAGGGATTGTCCTAATGCTTTGGTAGATGGACCAAGGATTCAGCCCATCACTGGTCTGCCACTTTATCAGCTGTATGACTAGGCTATGTGTGACTTCTCTCAGGCCAAATTTTCTTATCCAAGGAGGAGCAAGAGGAATAAAGGAAGAAAGTAATAATTATAATTATTCTAATTAAAAATAAACAATAGGATGAAGATTTTCTTAATTTCATATTGTTAAATTTGTCAGTAAAAATACACAGGGAGCTAGTGAGCCCCTTTATTAATAACAACTGAGTATTATGTGCCTCAACCCTTAAAAGTAGGTATTACTCCTTCTGCTTTATAGTCTAAGAAAGCCAGGGTCAGAGATAACTTGATAAACTTGACTCAGGTCCCACAACAAATTCATGTGTGATAGGCTTGTATTTCAAAATCCAGGGTGAAAGATGGAAACAACACAAGTGCCCATCAGCAGATGACAGGATAAGCAAAATGTGATACATTCATACAATGATTATTCAGTCGTAAGAAGGAATAAGTTCTGATGCATGGTACAACATGGATGAATCTTAAAGACATTATGTTAAGTAAAATAAGCCAGACACAAATATCAAACATAGTATGGTTCCACTTAAATGAAATAGCTAAAACAAACAAGTTCATAGAGAAAGTAAATTAGAGGGTACAGGGGTTGGGAGAAGAGGGAATGTGGAGCTATTGCTTAATGGTTAGAATATGAGGTGATAATTTCTGAAAACAGATGATGGTTGCATAACACTGTGAATGTAATTAATGTCACTGAATCTCTACAATTAAAATGACAATTTTTGTCATTCATTTTACCACAAAATTTCCCCATATTTTTACTGGTACATTACATAATTATACATAATAGTGGGATTTGTTGTTTATACATGCACATAATAGTATAATTTAGTCAATATCATTCCCCAGTATTTCCCCTTTCCCTCCCCCTGATCCCTTTCTTCTACTCTGCTGGTCTCTTTTATTTTCATGAGATTTCCCCCCATACCACCATTTCTTTTTCTGTTTCCTATCTTCTACACAGGAGAGAAAACTAAGACCCTTGACCTTCTGAGTTTGGCTCATTGTGCTTAACATAATGTTCTCAAGTTCCATGCATCTTCTTGCAAATGATATAATTTCATTCTTTTTTATGGTTGAATAAACTCCATTGTGTATATATAGCACATTTTCTCTATCCATTCATCCACTGATGGATAACTGGGCTTGCTCATTCCATAGTTTGGCTATTGAGAATTATACTACTATCAACATGGGTATGCATGCATTGCTATAGTATGATGACTTTCTTCAGGAAAAATATCAAGGAATCGTCTAACTGGATCATATGTTAGTTTTATTCCTAGTTTTTTGAGGAAACTTCATAATGATTGCATAGTGGTGGTACTAATTTACAATCCCAAGAGTGTAATATTGTTCCTCTTCCCCCACGTCTTCTTCAGCATTTACTGTTTATATTCTTGATGAATACCGTTCTAACTGGAGTGAGATGAAATCTTGTGTAGTTTTGATTTGCCAAACAATTTTTTAAAAATATATTTTTGGCCACTTGTATTTCTTCTTTTGAGAACTGTCTGTTTAGTACATTTGTATTTTTGGCCACTTGTATTTCTTCTTTTGAGAACTGTCTGTTTAGTACATTTGTCTATTTATTTATTAGGTTATTTGTTTTTTGGTTAAATTTTTTGAGTTCTTTATGTATTCTAGATATCAATCCTCTGTTACAAAAGTAGCTAGCCAAGATCTTCTCCTATTTTGTAAGTTCTGTCTTCACATTCACAATTGTTTCCCTTGCTATGCACAAGCTTTTAAATTTGATGCCATCCCACTTATTAATTCTTGGTATTACTTCCTGACTTTCAAGAGTTCCATTCAGGAAGTGTTGCCTGTGCCTACATTTTCTTCTAGGAATCACATAGTTTCTGGTCTACTTCCTAGGTCTTTGATCCACTCTGAGTTGACTTTTGTGCAGGGTGAGAGATAAGGTTCTACACATAGATAACCAGTTCTACCAGCACCATTGTTAAAAGGGCTGTTTTTCCTCCAATGTATATTTTTGGCGCCTTTCCAAGGACCAATGACTAACTCTGTGGTTTTGTCTCTGTGCTTTCTATTTTTTTTCCACTGGTCTATGTGTCCACTTTTATGCTATTACTATGCAGTTTTTGTTATTACAGCTCTTTAGTATAGTTTTACGTTAGGTATTGTGATGTCTCCAGCATTGCTTTTTTTTTCTTAGAATTGCTTTGGAATTCTGGGTCTTTTATTCTCCCCAATTAATTTTAGGGCTGTGTTTTTCTAATAATGTGAAGAACATCATTGGTAATTTGATGGGGATTGCATCAATCTGTAGATCACTTTTGGTTCTATGGCCATTTTAAAAATAGCAATTCTGCCAACTCATGAACATGGGAGGTTTTTGTATCTCCTAGTATCTTCTTCAACTTCTTCAGTGTTCTGTAAGTTTCATTGTAGAGGTCTTTAAACTTCTTGGTTAAATTTATTCCCAGCATTCTCCCTCCTCCACTTTTTTAAGGTATTGTGACTGGGATTGTTTTCCTGATTTCTTTTTTTTTTTTTTAATATTTTTTTAGTTGTCAATGGACCTTTATTTTACTTATTTATATGTGGTGCTGAGATTCGAACCCAGTGCCTCATACATGCTAGGCAAGCGCTCTACCACTGAGCCACAGCCCTAGCTGTTTTCCTGATTTCTTTCTCACCAGATTCATTACTGGTGTATAGGAAAACTATTGATATTTGTATGTTGATTTTGTATCCCGAAATTTTACCACAATTTTAAAAAATAACAAAAAGGATATATATTAAATGGTGAGGTGTGTGGTATGTGAATCACATCTCAATAAGGCTGTTAAAAATGTCTTAAATATATAATAGCTGCTACTATTATTACCATTACTGAACTTTGCGTTCCTATTGTTGCCCAAAGATCAATCATGTCATATCTATCCCAGGTTTCACCAGTTCTCAGAACTATATAAACCAATGACCCACCACAGTGACTGACAGGTAAATGTCCTGGCTCAGAATCTGAAACCCAATATGTAAACATACTTGCAGAGGTTCTGCCATATCTGATACAAACACTCCTAAAGTATCTTTTCCAATAAAATCTAATAGCTAATTAGACGACGGACTGAAAATGTAGGAAGCAAAATCCTATTGTAAGCACCTTAGATCACCCCTCCTCAAACAATTAGCATTCCCCATACAAAGCCTATCACAAGATTTTTTTCCCTCTAAGATCACACAATTTTTTTCACATATCTTTACTTTATTTATTTAGTTTTATGTGGTGCTGAGGCTTGAACCCAGTGCCTTGCACATGTTAGACAAACACCACAACCACAGCCCCAAGATCACACATTTTTAAAGTATCTTTATGGATAATACTGTGACCATGACAGAAACAAAGCAAGCAAAGGGATTGCTTATCATTTGTTCTCAGCATCTCTCTATCTCCTTTCAGAGCCAAATTTACCCAGTTCCTTCATTCATTTCTCAACGCAAATCTCTTTCCCATCTTTCAATCCTTTCCCTTGTGCTGGGATCCCTTCCAAGTTTTCCTTTTCTTACACAGCACAGAGGACCAGTATGGGATGCTGGAGCTGGGAGTAGTCTGTTAAATGGATCTTGAAGTCCACAGCACACAGAGTGCACGGCTTGTATGGTAAAGTATGAAAAGAATAGATTATTCACATCCCCAGTGGCTATGGGCCAGTGAGTTCATGATAGCAGTTTACAAATCTCAGAGGGAAGAGAATAAAAACTAATGAAAAGAGATGACAGCGGAAAGTTTAGTAGTTTGGACACCTGGAGAACTGGTGGCTAAGGGAAGAATAAACCCCTTCCAGAATGAGGCTGGAAGAACCTCGAAAAGACTTGTCAGGATAGCTCTTTAATCACGGCCAGTGTAAGGCTATTGATATAGAGAAAACCCACAGACTCCCAGGCTGTTTCCTCTGTGAACTGCTCTGACCTGCTGCAAACAGAGCAGGCTGCTTGAGGGTCTACACAAATCTCAAGGTTTTGTTTTTCCCAGGGTATATTTGCTTTTAGAGTAGAATTTAGAATATCTTTAAATGAAAATAAGGTCTAAAGGGGCAAATGGTGCTGGAAATAAACAGTGGTAGATGGAGTACTGGGAAAGTATGTGTCAGCAAACCAAGCCAGCAGGCCTTTTTTACAATGG
Source organism: Spermophilus citellus (assembly GCF_964194105.1). Lineage (NCBI taxonomy): Eukaryota > Metazoa > Chordata > Mammalia > Rodentia > Sciuridae > Spermophilus > Spermophilus citellus. Next base: position 26,213,501 of record NC_138196.1, on the reverse strand, counting down.
AGTTCCAGAGAACTGTCTGCGTCATCACCCTAGTACTTTTGTGAGGCATTTTTAATCATCTTCTATTTTCTCTGATGAGAAAATATCTAAAACAAAGCCACATCTCCTTTATTATCTTCTGTTGAGTTCTATATGGTCTTAGGTCTGTGCCCCACGAATGCCTTTTTCCCATACTAGGATTTACCTACCTATTGTCCCTTCAAAGAGTTTCCATTCACCTGACTTAAAATCTCATTGCTGATTCACTTTTTTCCCCTTCCAGTAAGGGGGTGGGGAGGCTTTTGTGGTTCCATTCCATCATTTTAAGGTACTTAATATTTCTCAAGTATAAAGTCTTACACTTTTATCTATGGTTTATATTATGGCTCCAGAATTCTGGATGATTAAAATCCAGTCAAGAGGATTTTGCCATATCAAGTAGCATTTAAAATATATAACTAGGAAAAAGTAGGGAAGATAAAGAGAAAGATTTCTAAAGTGTCCATAGGATCACTGTAGGATTATTTATGGGGGAAGGGAAAAGAAAGGCTAAGGAGAAAAATGATTATATGATTTAAACATTTTTAAAGAATCACAAAGTTCCTTGTCTACATATCTTTTTTGGCACTTGTTATTACCACAGTCTGGGTTCTGAGAGAGGCCAGTATATTTTTGACTTTTAAAAAGTTCTCTTGGGGGCTGGAGTTGTGGCTCAGTGGTAGAGCACTTGCCTCACAAGTGTGAGGCACTGGGTTCGATCCTAGCACCACACAAAACCAAAATACAGGCATTAGTCCATACACAACAACAACAACAAAAATATTTTTTTAAAAAGTTATCTTGTGGGGGCTGGGACTGTGGCTTAGTTGTAGAGCATGTGAGGCACTGGGTTTGATTCTTAGCACCACATATAAATAAATACAATAAAGTTCCATTGAGAGCTAAAAAATATTTTTTAAAAAAGTTCTCTTGGATTTAAACTAGAAGCAGCAGACTATTAATTGCTAAATTTAACATCTACTCAAAATTGACTACATTAAAGGTTACTCAAATTTTGAATAACCATTTGCCAGAAGTAAAGTTAAATTGCTATTTTAGGAAAAAAACTTGAAAACAAGTTGAGAAACATTTACTACATAATAAAATGGTTTTTGAAATAACTTTAAAAAAATTTTTTTTAGTTGTTGATGGACCTTTATTTTATTCATTTAATTATATGCAGTGCTGAGAATTAAAGCCAGTGCCTCACAAGGGCTAGGCAAGCGTTCTGCCACTGAGTCACAACCCCAGCCCTTGAAATAACTTTTCATGACAAGGTTTATCAAAAATCTTGACTAAATTTCTTTGCAAATATATTCACTAATAAATTAAGAGAAAAGTGCTGGAAAAAATTGTCATGATTAGGTGAGATGATGGACTAAACTTGGAATGTTCCCATGGGATGACAGCTTTGGTAATTTTATAGTTATAAATGGCCTGCCATGTAAGGGGGCCTGGGTTCCACCCCCAGCATCACATAAACAGACAAATGGCATGATAGAAGGCATTACAATAAAGCACTCTCATTGGCAAAATTTATTAAAATATTTATTCGTAAGTTTTAGGTAGACATAATATCTTTATTATACATTTATGTAGTGCTGAGGATTGAGCCCAGTGCCTCATGCATGCTAGGCGAGCACTCTACCACCGAGCCACAATCCCAGCCCCTAAAATTAAGATTTTAAAGTCATTGATGTTGTCAAATGTATATTTTGAAAAACACACAGGTTTAGGTAATAAATTATGAGACCTAAGACATATCCATCAATGGTTGGATTATTCTAAGCACTGGAATACTGACATAGAAGAGAAATTTGGGGATGTTTTGGAAATTCACTTTAGGGTCTTCAACTCTTTTATTGTTAACTGTTAAGGTCTTTCAATCTCTCACCTTGACTTCTCTACTTCTTACCTGGGAATGTCGTGAAAGGAGAAAAGGAAAGGTGCTATGTATGAGACTGAGGCAATACAAATATTTTGAGTTCGAGGTACCATACCGAATAGCTGCATAAGGTTGGGGGAAAAGCTATAAATCTCCTTTAAGCCTCAGCAACCTCATCTAAAAAGAAAATGAACATTTGGATACTGTAATGCATGGATGTTATCTATGTACATTGGTATAAAATCTTTATAAAGTACTAACTGGAGAGAATACATTTTTTTTTTTTAAAGAGAGAGTGAGAGGGGAGAGAGAGAGAGAGAGAGAGAGAGAGAATTTTTTTTTAATATTTATTTTTTAGTTCTCGGCGGACACAACATCTTTGTTGGTATGTGGTGCTGAGGGTCGAACCCGGGCCGCACGCATGCCAGGCGAGCGCGCTACCGCTTGAGCCACATCCCCAGCCCTACATTTTTTTTTAATTTCAAGAAATAACTAAAGGCAAGTGAACAAAATTACAAAGGAATATATTAACTAGGTCTATATTGATAACAATCATCAGTGGTTTGTCAACATTACAAAAAGAGAAAAGTAATCATTGTGCACCTCCTGACAGAAGTATACACTACCGGAAAAGTAGTCTTGTAAACATACAAAAAAAAACCAAACCCCAAACACCAAAAGAATTATTTGAATTTGATAAGAGTCTTTGTAGCTAACCACAAATTTACATAAAAAACAAATAGGAACATGCTAAATAATAAAACAGATGCCACCAATATCCGTACTACAGAAAAATTACAAGACAATCTGGATTCCTTCCCAAATAAACTATAAGGAAAAAATGGAGAGAGACAATGAAAAACATGTAGACTACTACAAGAGACCTAAGAGACCAACCAAACTCAAATAAGTTACAAATTTGGATCTTGATTCAAACTTAAAAACAGCAAAACACTATTGTGCTGAAAATCTCTGCTTCAGTTTATGCTTGAAATTTTCCATAGCTGGAGGTGTAGATCAATGGTAGAGTGCTTGCTGGTCATTCAGGAGGATCTGGATGTGATCCCCAGCATGGGATCACACATGCACTCAAAAAACACTTGAAAACAAGCTAATAAAAACAATCTCTTTTGTTGTCTTGTTGTTGTTTTTAATTGGGGGTTGAACCCAGAGGCGCTTAACCACTGAGCCACAACTCCACCCCTTTTTAATATTTTATTTAGAGATAGGGTCTCAATGAGTTACTTCAGACCTTGCTAAGTTGCTGAGGCTGGCTTTGAACTTTCGATCCTCCCGCCTCAACCTCCTGAGCTGCTGAGATTACAGGCATATGCCACCATGCCCAATTTCCTCTTCATTTTTAATGAGTAAAAATTATCAGAAGGGACATACATTCCAAGTTCACCAAGGCACATCTGAAACCATGGACAATACCCAGTTCTATTTACACTGCTTTTATATACATGCCTATGATAAAATTTAATTTACATTAGGCACAATAAGAGATGAACAATAATAATAAAAAATAGAACAATGAAACAACATATAAAATTATGTGAACATGGTCTCTGTCAAAATAACTCATTGTACGTACTCAACTCATGATAAGATAAAGTAAGGAAAAAGATGTGGGCATTGTGATATTATTTAAGATTATTACAATAAGATAGCAACTGACTAATGACTAAGTAGCACATAGCGTGGGTATACCTGACATAGAAATGGGGGCAATTCATGTTTCAGGTGAGACAGTACAAGATTTCACCACACTACTGAGACCAATGCAGTTTAAAATGTATGAATTGTTTATCTCTGGAATTTTTCAGTTAATGTTTTCACAATGAAATCACAGGTAACTAAAACCAAGGAAAGTAAACCACAGATACTCTGTACATCCATGAGACAAGACCATAATCAGTACCATGAACATATCCACTGGCTCCCAAAATTTCCTTCCATCCTTTATTTTTGTTAATTATTAAATAAAAACCTTATATTTATGGTGCTATGAAATATGAATATAGATGGAGTGGATAAATCAAGCTAATTAACATGCATTATTTCACATACTATGTTTTTGTTGTTGTCGTTTTTTTTTTTTTTTTTTTTTTTTTTTTTTTTTTTTTTTTGGTGTATCCCCAGCCCTATTTTGTATTTTATTTGGAGACAGGGTCTCACTGCTTAACGCCTCACCATTGCTGTTGCTGAGTCTGGCTTTGAACTCATAATCTTCCTACCTCAGCCTCCTGAGCCGCTGGGATTACAGGCATGTGCCACCGCTCAAGGCCACATATCTTTTTGTAATAGTGATATACAAAATATATATAGTCACCATGGTGCAACCAACTAAAATTGTGTATCTTTTGCTCAATATTTCCCCAATCTCCCTCATCCATATTACTTACTATTAGTCGTGAGGAGGGTCTGTGTGATAAGAACACTTAACATCTACCCTCACAGCAAAACTTTAAGTTTAAGGAATTAAAATCAGGATCCTGAAGAGATATCTGCATTCCCATGTTCACTATGGCATTATTCAAAATACTCAAGACATGGAAGCAACATGAATGTCCATCAACAAATGAATGAAAAAGAAAATATTGTATATCTACACTGAAATATTTTCCAGACCATTATAAAAAAAAATGGGAAAACCTTGCCATTTGCAATAACACAGATGTATCTAGGACATTCTGTAAAGTAAAATAATCCAGACAAAAGGTACAATTATATGACCATAATTATATGAGGAATCTAAAATACTTTATATGATAATAATTCAAATTAAGGGAGAGTGGAAAGGAAATAAGCATTCCCGTATCAAGAGCCTACTGAATATACATCTTTTGCCAGGCCTCATATTGTTGATGTAATTATTCTACTTTTCATAAATAAATGATGAAAAGTCAAGTAAGTTTAACCTCAGACTCAATCCTAGACTTAGAGTGTCGAGTCTTTTGTTGAAAAAAAGTCAATGAACACAAACAGATCCTTACTATCTTGGTTTTAGAAAACCATGAAATATTCAAGAATGTTAACAACTAAAGGGTTGTGCAGAAGAACCATCATTTCACTCAGTCTTCTTGTCTATGCATTTTATTTAACCTAACCTAACAAAGTCAGGTGTTACAAGAAGCAGAGGACCAAACATGTTCCAGGAACATTCCATCAAGGACACACTGCTTTAAAGCTAGCATTCCACACAATCGAAACATTTAACTTTTTGCCTCTGAGCTTATTTTATAGCATCTAGTATCATCGCTCAATCTGTTTGATGCTTATTTTCCATGCAAAGATACTCTTAATGAGATAAATTAAATAAATCCATTTCTTGTTGATGACGTGACTGTTAAATGCTCCACCATTCTACTTTTTGTTTCATTTCACTGTGCAGGGGAGGTGGGAGCTGCAGCGGTGGGGGTTCGGGGTAGGGTGAAGGGGTTGGGGGTAGGGTGAAGGGGTTGATAACCAGACACATAGAATCATTCATTATTCTTTTGCTGACATAATCTTAAATTAAGAAGAAAATAACAAACTGTATATAATGATTAATAATCCCAGTGTTCTGTGGCAGTTCCTAATTAAAGAATCTTAATTAAAATATTTTATTTCCTTTCTAAAAATCTTTAGCTGAACAAACTTTAGACGTGGCCTTTCCTGTGGATAAAAGAACACTTGCTTTAACCAGATAAATAGCCAAAGAAACACTCTCCAATCCTAACAATGACAGGTCATCCTGGGCAAGTGGGAAAACACTTTTTAACAGTCCTGAACTACAGGCAGGGGACCTGTCACTCCCCTGTGGGACTCTGCCTTGAGACAGTGCTGGCATATCCTCTCATCGAAAAAAAAATTCCACCCTTCCCTGCCTCTGGGCATCAGAAAGAACAATGATTATAATACACAAAACACCCTGAAATATAAAGCCACAGGAGTTCATGAGGATACTCAGAGAAAGAAAAAAAAAAGCAATAGACAAAACTTCTTCCCCTAAAAATAGTGATCTGGACCACTTAAAATTAAATAAGTAAAAACAAAGGTGTACAAATAAAAGAAATAAATGTTTTTTAAAAAATAGTGATCTTGGGCTGGGGATGTGGCTCAAGTGGTAGTGCGCTCGCCTGGCATGCGTGCGGCCTGGGTTCGATCCTCAGCACCACATACAAAATGTGTCCGCCGAAAACTAAAAAATAAATATTAAAAAAAAGATTCTCTTTCTCTCTCTCCTCTCTCTCTTAAAAAAAAAAAATAGTGATCTCCAATGGAGATAACCAGGTACCAATCTCATGCTGAAATTTCATAATTAAAGAGAAAGCAGCATTTACTTTGATTTTTATGTTGAGCTACATTTCAGGGTAAACTTAACAAAGAAATAAACATAGATGGAACTATTAAATTCAAGTTGATCAGGACTTTACACCTGATCCACACATCAGGTTTTACTACCTGTCCACAGATCCTTAGAATCACCCAACCTGGAATAATCCCCAAACTAATTACTTCATAATGGGAAGTCATATAAAGTTTACAGCACTACCTGGATATATTTTTGCCATAAAAGCAAACCAGAATTTAACCAAACCTTTCAAATCTTATCAGGCTTCTAAATTTATAGTCAATAGAAGAGATGCAGAAATAAACAAAAAGAACACCAAAAGGAAGAAAATAGGCTGGAGATGTATCTCAATGATATAAATGATATAAAGCCTAGCATGCAAAAGGCTTTGGATTTGAGCCCCAGCCTAAAGGAAGGAAGGAAGGGAGGGCGGACACTTTTCAATAAATCAATGGCATAAAAAAGGAGTGGGGGAAGGGAGGCTGCTCTAGATTACAAGAACTTAACTAAATGTACTGAATTGACCTGATATAAGTAATTCAATTAAAAAAAGAAAATTGGGCAGGTCACTGTGCTGCGTATCCATAAACCCAGTGACTCTGACTCAGGAATGAGGAGGAGGAACACAATTTTGAGGCCAGCCTCAGCAATTCAGTGAGGCCCTAAGGAACTTAGTGAGACCCTGTCTAAAACTAAAAAATACTAGGGATGCAGCTCAGTGGTAAAGTGTCTCCCCTGGGGGCAGGGAGGGGGGAAAAGGAGGAGGAGGAGGAGAAGGAGGAGGAAGAGGAGGAGGAGGAGGAGGAGGAGGAAGAGGAGGAGGAGGAGGAGGACCCAAGAAAAGAAATACATTGTGACAAAATCCTATTAAATACAAATGAAGAATTTCCAGGACTGATTATACTATCTTCTTTGTATTTGAAAATGCACAAGGGTGGAATAGATTGAAATACACCATTTCCCTGGAAAAATGGGACACAAATCACAGAGATACCAATCTCTTCTGTATTGTGGCTTTAAAAACATATTTCTTTTTTTTTAAAAAACTTTCACTGGATGGGGGTTCTAGATTGAAGGTGATTAAGTTATCAGAGGAATGTTTTAGCTAACAGTGTTTATTATGTAAACATTACCTGCCTTTTTCCTCAAAGTCACAAGGTACAGACTTTTTAATAAAAGGCTTCCTTTCCAACTAAAAGCAAGTTTCTGCGTAAAGCACAATAGATCAGCAATACTACCTAAAAGAATCTTTCTGTGCTCATTAAGAAGGGGTTGGTGCAATAAGCATCACGTTTACTCTATCTCCTTTTTCTTATCTATCAAAGGAAGATAATCCTGTCTTATACAGTTGACAGGAGGGATAAGTGATTACATGATGGCATTTGATACATGGTAGTAATTAAATTAAGTGAATTTAAAGAATACATCTAGCTAATTGTCTACAACTTCCAGACCATGAAATCTCCCATAACTATGTAGGTACAAACGCCAGATTAAATTGAAGCCCAGCCATCACTTATTACATCCTGTGAGACTGTGAGCAGTGGCCCAGGCTAACCTGAACCTGGAATTCTGACCTACATAATCTGATATAATAAAAGTGTGTGTTAAGCGCAAAAAAAAAAAAAAAAAAAAAAAAAAATCCAAAACCGAACCATACTCTAGATTTTGATTATTTCATAAATGTTTCTCTGAGAAAACTAAATCAGCATGCTGCCAAGATGTTTGGATTTTTAATATATCCAGAGGGCACATGTATTGTAGGCTTGGTCCCTAGTCTATGTTACTTTTAGAGGTGGGGCCTAGTTGAAGGGAGTTAGGTCATTGGGTCCTGCCAGGCTGCCACGATGGGAACAGGATTCCTCTTACCTGCTAACTGCTCCTGTCATGATGTACAAAGCCACCACAGGCCCAAAGCAACAGGGCCAAGCAACTGTGGACCAAAACTTTTAAGTCAAAATAATCCTTATAAGTTGATTTTCTTAGGTATTTTGACTTAATAAGAGAAAGGTGATGAACACAGATGTGTTTGTTCTATGACAAGAGTAAAAACATAAAATGGTTTCCTCCCATTTCTAGAAGCCTTCTGCTTGAAATGTAAAGATTTTCTAGGTCGACCATGATGTCTTGTCCAGTGTGGTTGCTTCCCTTTCTTTCTATTCAGTTCCACAACTCCACTAGACTATGAGGTCCTTCATGATCCCTTCCTTCCAACACTTCCAGTTTTAATCCTTACCTTGGTCATGTCTACTGCATGGAAGATCTTTTTGCATATTCTCTACTGAAACTTTTCTAGTCTTTAGCTAAAAGGTTAAAAGACCTATAGGAGGTCTTCCAAATTCTTTCCATAATTACCAGCTTCATCATCTGCACTCAAAATTTTATCTATTTAGCACCTGCTCTTCAGTATTAGGAATACTGAAGGTCTTACAGGCCAGCTTCCTCTAGGGTAAACAGGACAGCATGACTATACCTTATTCAGCTTTTTAATCTCTCGCCTCCCCTCAAATGTTTGCTCAACTCAAGTGAGAAAATTAGAACAGGAACTTACCATAACTTCCTGAACAGAGCTGTAAATATTTGACCAGCTTGATCTCCTTAACCTTCTGAGGGATATTTCATTAAAAGACAGAAAGACATTCCTCTACTTTCAGCCACTAATTAAGCCATTTTGTTCATGTATACATGCTTCTTCTTTCTCATCATTTCTTAGGATAGCTAAGATCCTAGAGGCTACATTTGCAGAACTAGAAGAAAGGAGATCTGGGACTTGAGTCGGTGCCGACTATTATACCAAAGGATTTTTCACTTCTTTTACTCTTCATGTCTGTCAATCTTTCTTTCCCCAAGGTACTCCATCCCATGGTACTCCATCATTGAAGAGCAGCTATATTTTGACTTATATGAAAACTATGAAGCCTATACTTGAGATGGAAAGCAGGTATCAGCAGCATGTAATGTATAATTCCATCTGTAAATCATCTATTTGTTTATTTGTACAGCTATTTACCGGTATATTAAAATACTTATCTCTCAGTGGGTAGCATATTGTTCTGCATTTAATTTTTAAAAATATGGACAGTATGTATTGATAATAAAAAGAGCTATGTATATGAATATAAAAAATTATATATGTATACTTTTAAAATATTAAAATGTTAAGATTCCTTTAGCTTTCATATTTAAGAAATATATGTTATGTTTAACTTCCAAGATTCCTGAAATATTATATTTGGTAATGAAACAGATGGTATGGTGGGGGAGAATTAAATATTTTTCAAAGATATTCTGCTAGGGAACATTCCTCCAAGGTGGTTCTGAGAATTGATGGGTGATATTGTTATCTAGTTTCTTGATCAGTTCTTCCTGACCTCTAATTAAAAGAAGTTCAAGCTTTCAGGGTCCCAGGTATGGGATAGAAAGAAAGTACTGTTTCCTTCTAGTCTAGCTCTATTGTCTTCGATTTCATCACCTGCTTCAGATCTATTGTAGATACATACTAATGTCAGATTTCCATGACCACTCTATTCAACCAGGCACAAAATGTTAACTTTACATGTATAAGACCAGAGGTTTTTAGACTTTGGTTTCCAAACACCTTTACACTTGTAAAAACTCGAGGAAAAAGGAACTTCTGTTTATGTGATAATGTCAATTGATATTTACCATATTTAAAAGGTTTCAAGTTTGAAATTCTTATTGAGTCATTAAATACACCCATTATACATTAATGTTCACAGGGTGTTTTATGAAAAACAAACAAGAATAAACCTCAGTTCTACATTTTTCAAATCTCTATAACATATGATTTAATTAAAGAAAACTGGATTAAATCTATTCCAATGTATTGTTTTGGCTGTAGAGTATGAAAAAAATATCGCATTACAGATTTATGTAGAAACCTGGCCAAGTTGTAGATACCTTTTATCGGTAATTGTAAATATTTCTCTTTGATATTACACCAAAAGTTGACGAGAAACAGCTCTGGAGTGGTGGCTCAGTGGTAGAGTGCTTGCCTAGCACATGCAAGGTGCTGGGTTCGATCCTTAGCACCACATAAAAATAAATAAATAAAATAAAGGTATTGTGTCCAACTACAAATTTAAAAAAAGTATATAAAAATATTTGTTGCAATGTGGAATCTGAAACCTTATCAATCAGTTTCTGTATTCTGTTCCATTTTGTATTTCAGATTTTTTTTTTTTACTCATGCATGATATTGTAACATGATACATCCATCAGTCATTTGGAAAATATTGGTTCACTGATTTATGTGGATCTTCCAAATGTTGACTCATTTCATTATGCAAGAAAAAAAATCTATTAATATCACCAATCTGCAGGGAAGTTGTCAAACTCATGATGGTAGCTTAGTTTTTGAGAAAAACATCTCCCAAATATCCAAGTCTGAATAACCAGTTTATTAGTTCCAAATAAAAACAGCACATAGAAAATGGTGAGTTCACCTCACAATTTAAACAACTGCAGAAGAGCTTTATACAAACTCTCCATTGACATACTAAACTATAAAATTATACTCAAGAACTGAGATTGAATGAAATTTATAGTTACTCATCAAGGATATTCTTAAGTAAAGCTGGCTTCAAGCAATGAAGAATATACTCTTCAAAGAAGATTACTGGTATGTTTTGGTACCTGTCTGGAAATAAAGGTGCCAATAGTTGTGCCCAACACTACGTAGTAGGAAAAACAAACTATACTCTCATGAAAGTAGTTTAGGAGCTGGGAACATAGCCCAGTACACTCAATACCAGTACCTTCAAAAGAAAGAGGAAAAAAAAGAAAAGAAAAGAGTTTGGATCTCGTAGGCTCTCTGAGAAGGTTTAGAGACCATATAACAGTAGGTGGGCCATATTTTCAGAATTGCTAAATTGTATTTTTTTTTCTTACAGCAGCTGTTTATTTGAGGATGACAAATATGGATGGAAAGGTAGCAGATAAAAAATGGGAAACCTGCACCAAACATTAACACAGGAAGAAATGCAAATGAGAAAAACACAAGGGCCTTAAAAGAAATTAATTCTACCTGTTTCTTCGGGATTGTCCTAGTAAATTAACTCTCTTTAAGCTTTCATTTCCCCAAAAAGGTAATGAATAATTTGAGTTTACAAAACACAAGTGAAGAGTTATTACAAAAAGTCTATGATTTCTAAGGAGATTTGAGTTTAGGAGTTCTTAAGGTATCTGTTTATAGCAAATTTATGATTTGATATAAAAACACATTCAAGGGCTGGCGTTGTGGTTCAGTGGTAGAGCGTTCGCCTAGCATGTGCAAGGCCCTGGGTTCGATCCTCAGCACCACACAAAAATAAAATAATAGTATTGCATCCAACTACAACTAGAAATAAATATTAAAAAAGCAACATATTCAAAGCAAAATATTAATAGTCACTGCTAATCAAAGACAGGCTATCTATTAAATTATAAAATAAATTAGCTAATATACACTGTGCTGCAAACATTTACCTCTCACATAAAACAAGCTACATCTAACCATTTAATTATTTAATTATTACCCAAATTACCAAATAATTGCTTAATATTAAGATTATTAAGTTAAAAAAATATATATCTTAAGCAAAGCTAGGAATGCATGCATATTTGAAGACAGAGAGAGAGGGAGGTGAGCTGTAAACACCCATGCGTGATGTAGTTGGGTCCTGAATATTACCGGAAGGCCCATGTATTTAAATATTAAGGGCTCGTTCTCCAGGATGGCACTATAGGGAGGTAGTAGAAGCTTCCAGAGGTGGGGCCTACTGAGAGATCTTTAGGTCACTGGAGGTACGCCCTTGAAGGGAACTGTGGGAGCCCTGCTCCCTCCTCTTTCTTTTTTTTTGCTTCCTGTCAATAAAGTTAAGTAGTTTTGCTATGTGGCACTCAACCACAGCAATGGGGCAAAATGATCATAGGCTAAAACATCCATAACTGTTGATTCAAAAATAAAACTTCTCTTTATAAGTTCATTATCTCAAGTATTTCATTTAAGAAAATGGGTGAAATAATGATTTCTGTCCTTATCTCCCATCTTTCCAAAACATCAGGGTGTAGCAGGTGGGTCCCAGGCGATTTCAAGTTATATTAGGAAATTTTAGGGGAGGTCCTTTCTTAATTATACCAATACTTTCTTAATTATACCAATACTTAATTATACTCAATTTTTGGTGTTCAGCTCCTATTCCCGTCTTGCCAATGCAGCTTCCTAAAGCTTAAGGAGGGAATGTTCGTTAAATAGTGACACTCAACAATAAGTGCTCAACAATCTTGCTCAATAATATCCTTCTCTTCTTACCACTTAATTAAAAAAAAAAAAAAAACACCTCAGCTTGGCATCTAAGGTCTTTACTGTGCCTCCCCCATTTTCACGTAATAAACCCTTAAAATAATTGCTCTGGGAATAGTTTTGGAGAGAAAGGTGTTCACAACATAAAGAAATGATTCAAGTACAGTATGCTCTAATAAATGAAACAAAAACAACCTGCTAAAGTCTGTATTTTATATACATGTGTATAAATGTAGGGAAACATAGACTGAAATATCTATAACACAATACTAACAGTGGTTATTTCTGGAAGGAAGGAAGATCTACAATTGTAACTCTTTAAATTTATTTTATGGTGTCCTTTTATAAGAATAAAGTAAACCAGGCAGGATTGTCTTACAAAGCAAAATGAATATAAATTGAAGTGTAAGAATAGGGTTCATGAAAAAAGGCAATTTGGCCTGTATCCACCCCCCACAATATTTTATTGGTGCATTTATAATTATACATAATGGCAGAATTTGTTGTTACATATATGTACATACAAACAATATAACAAAATCTGATCAGTACAGTTCCCTAGTATTTCATTTTTCCCTCTTCTCCCTCCCTCTGGTCCCTTTCTCTACTCTACTAATCTCCCTTTGATCTTCATAGGAACCCCCATACACACCCCTTGCTTTTCTTTTTTTTTTTTTGGAGGAGGATTGAACTCAGGGGCACTTGGCCACTAAGCCACATCCCCAGCCCTATTTTGTATTTTATTTAGAGACAGGGTCTCACTGAGTTGTTCAGCGTCTTGCTTTTGCTGACGCTGGCTTTGAACTTGTGATCCTTCTGCCTCAGCCTCCTGAGCTGCTGAGATTATAGTTGTGTTGCCGTACCTGGAACACCTCTCTTTTCCTTTATCCTGACTAGCTTCCATATGTGAGAGAAAACATATGACCCTTAACTTTCTGAGTATGGCTTATTTTGCTAAACAAAATGTTTTCAAGTTCCATCCATTTTCCTGTAAATTACGTGATTTCATTCTTTTTTAATGGCTGAATAAACTCCACTGTGTATACAAACCACATTTTCTTTCCAGTCATCCACTAATGGCACCTCGGTGGGTTCCATGGTCTGGCTATTATGAATTATGCTGCCATAAACATGAGTATGCATGTGTCACTGTAGTGTGATGACTTTAATTCTTCTGGATAAATACTGAGGAGTCATATAGGTGGGTCATATGGTGGTTCCATGCCTAGTCTTCTGAGGAACCTCCATATTGATTTAGTACAGCAGCTGTACTAATTTATAATCCTTACCAACAGTGTAGGACTGTCAACATCCTCTCACATGCTCTCCAGCATTATTATTTGTATTCTTGATGGCTGTCATTCTAACTGGAGTGACATGAAATTTAGGGTAGTTTTGATTTGCTTTTCCCTGACTACTAAAGATGTTGAATATTTTTTCATGTTTTTGGCCTGTATCTCAAATGCAAAGAGGCCAGGATTATGCTCATGTGATATTTATACCTCTGTCTTTAGGAATGTTCTCTTAAAAGGGACTCAAACTCCTCATCTCCCTGAATAACAAAACTAACATCCTATTAGACATTCCCTTATATATTTCCATTAGTTGTATTTTGAACAGATTACAGGACTGGGTCTCTCAGTCCCAAATTTTATAAAAGAAACAAGTAAGGATTTAGCTAATTTGCTCAATCTCTTTGAAAAATTCCCTGCTTTTTGGGACTTGACAGAGAGTAGTTCCTACATCCACATCATCTACTTATCCATAAATCTGTGACTACTTATGCTTGTCTCATACCATAGCTGTCTCCAGGAGTGATTCCACATGAGGTTTTAGGATCCCAAATTTTGCAATGCAGATCTGTTATTATTGCACCTTCCCATTCATGCTCATTTCCACTGCCATCTGAATGATTCAAAACACTCCGGGAGGAACTGCTGGTATGTACTCCCAATACAAAGCTAAGCATACCTTCATCTTTGCTGATGATTAGCTATTTATTGAGCTAAAATAATTAAACTGTTGAAAGTGGTTACTCTTGTTTTCTGAAGTAATCCTGAGAGAATAAAGTACAACAACACTGAATGACAATATCAAGAAGACTTTCTATTTTTCTGGACTGCTTGAAATCTTTTTCCCTTGAGATACAAGCAGAATTTTTATCATCAGGGAAATTCAAAAAACTATTTACATTATAAAACACACAAAAAAGTTGATTCTCAGAGTAAAAATCCTCGCTCTCATTTGTCTATGTCCCTCCCTAACTACCTTCCTTGTGTCCAGCTTTCTATCCACCATAAGGGGTTCCTCAGGCCCCACTGTTGCTGTTCTACACAATCCCACTTTCAGAGAAGGCACGAGGTCAGACACCTTAAGTCTTTCTCATGACACATACTGAGCTCTGCTGTCATGGAAATTGCAGACACCTTGGCTCAGTTCCATGGGCACAGGAAGCTTCAGAACAAAGGCCTGAATGCCCCTTCTCCCACAGGGATGAAGTTCAGAATTCATATTTGCCAAGTGTTAGCCTCTGGGAGGGCACTTGCTAGATACTTTACAATCCTGAACTTTCACAGGATCATTTTAGACATGAGACAAAGTACTCAATTCAAAAAAGCCCAGGTGAGTATTGGATAAATGGGAAATTCCAAGGGTGTGGCAGGCAAACAAGGAAGTGATTATTCACCAAAAGATTATGTACTCACCAGGTATTTAAGAGAAACAATGTAACAGAGCATGCTTTGGGTTGGAAGTGGGAAGGTAAAGTGTAGGTATAAGGGAGTGTGTGAGCAGAAAGAAGAATTTAACTTAATAGAATTTAATATACTAGAATTTAACTTTTAATTCTTTGCTCTATTAGTGATCGTCAAATGTTAAGCCCCAGGAGCTTTTAAAAATACAGAGCTAAATCCTAGTCCAAACTCCAAAGAATCAGAAACCCTGGGATTGGAATATAGAAAACTGGATTATTGCAGATTTTTGGAGTCTTTTGATATTTGTGCCACAAAAACTGAATTAAAAGGGGAAAACTATTAAACACTGGCTGTTCCCTCTTTAAAGATACTACAATAATAAGGTATACTAAGCAATCTAAACTCAAACTATTTTTTACAATTAGAGCCTGATAAAAAATAACTAAGTTAAGACACCATGAATATGTATATTTCATTATTCCCCAATTATACCTCAATAATACTGGAAATTTACAAAGTTCCCTAAAGTGCACCTCCTTCTGCACTTGCTGAGAATAAGGCATTATGACCAAATAAAAATTCATAAAAATAAATCTATGGCATATTTAAAACATTCCATGTGTATTTCTACATTCTATATGCTGAGTACAAATGTAGAAAAACAATAGGCCTCATAATTATGAGGGACAAAAGACACATAAACATGCATTTTGACACACACTGCCACACCTATACATACTAGTGGTCATACTGATGGTCACTGAGTACTGTCCCTGTAGCCCTTTTCTAATCTTTACATACATTAATCAATCAATAACCTATAGGAAGGGTCAATTTTAATTGCCATTTAGAGCTCAGAAAATGGAGACACAGAAAGGTTAAGTAACTAGATCGTTACAAAACTTATTAAATGAGAGTCCAGATTTAAATCCAGGCCATATTGCTTGACATATTAGGTTGCAGACCTCATAGCCTAAATAGCAATTTATTTTCTTACAGTTCTGGAGGCTGGAAGCTCGAGATTGAGGTGTTGGCAGGTTTATCTCCTGGGTTTTACAGGTGCTATCTCCTGTGTCCACACATACCTGGTATCTGTTTTTCTTATAAGGACAATAGTTATACTGGATTAGGTCTCTAACATTTGAACTTAATCATCTTATTTCCAAATATGGTTCATCTTGTGGTACGAGGAGTTGAGATTTCAATTTCTGAAGTTCAGAAAACAGAATTTAGCCTATAACACTTGTTGACTGTATAACCTCATCAGTTACTAAGCCTTCCTAGGCCTCAGTTTCTTCAACTGAAAAGTAGTGTTGAGAACTGAATGAGATAATTCATGTACAATGCTTGCAGAATATTTTATTCATAGTATCATTTTGTAGATGAAGAAAACAAAAATAAAAGATGGTGACTTGCCCCTTTCTCCTTTCTAAAGCAGAGTTCTTATACTACAGCATACAACCTTCCTGTACAACCCTAATGCATAATTTTACATAATTTATATTTTTCCATCTCTCTCTCTCTCTCTTTGGTACTTGGAATCAAAGCCAGAAATTCACACATACTAAGTATGTGCCCTATGAGCTACTCTCCCAGCCCCTGTATCCCTTAACTGCTTTCTTATAGCTTAACTCAAATTTTATTACATATAAAAGAACAAAAGAAGGTGTTCTAGTTAGTGATCCTATTAATATAAATTTAGTTAGGAAGATATACTGCTTTCCTGGAACTATACGTGAATTCCATTCATCCTTTCTCCTAACTTGCAAAGACAATTGTCTATAGTCACACAATGATGACACTTGTTTAACTATTAGGAAGGAAAGGCAACCCAATGCTTTTTATTAAAAGGAAAAAAAAAAAGAAAATGAGAATTGTACTTTTTATTCACCTAGTGCTAGTGTTCTACACATATTAATACTTCTACTTAATCCTGAATGCAGTCTTGGGATACTGTTTTATTTAGCTCTCATAACAAGCAAGTGAATGAAACATAATTCCTTCAGAGATTATGGGAACAGGAGCACAGCAAGATTAAAATGTTTTCTTAAAGGTCACAAGGTTGATCAATAATTTTCAGACAAGAACTCTTACTGATGTCTTCCAGTCTAAAGCCAAGGCTACCAACTGCCCTGCTGGGCTGTAAAACCTGGTTTGTTCATTCTTCATGCCTGTCATGAACAGAGTAGGTGCTCAGCATATATGGCAGTCAGACCTGGAGGCAATCTAGACTAAGCTGCAGAATCTTTTTGACATTTTTATAATAAAGGGCCAAGATTTTCTGACAACTTTTGACCACTGCCAACTCCTTGGACTGCCAACTTTGTTAAGGCAGTAACCAGTTTTCTTCTTCCCCAGGGTCTAGCACACTGGGTGCTCATTTGAGAATTAGGAGTTCAAATAAATGTTGGATAATCAGATTAAAGAACATTCTTCCTTTCGTGATGGCAATGAGTGTTTTTCAGCTACTATGTAAAAATTTTAACAAAAAAAGTCATGTATAGGGCTGGGGATGTGGCTCAAGCGGTAACGCGCTCGCCTGGCATGCGTGGGGCACTGGTTTCGGTCCTCAGCACCACATAAAAATAAAATAAAGATGTTGTGTCCACCGAAAACTAAAAAAATAAATATTAAAAAAATTCTCTCGTTCTCTCTCTTTAAAAAAAAAAAGTCAGGTATAAAAGCCCATCTCATGACCTGTAACAGAAGCCTTCAGGGTTTTTCCAATCCCAAAATTCTGACTTCAGCACAATCTACACTTGACAGATGATGAAACTGACCACCTCGAGTACGGATTATAGGTACAATGAAATTCATTTGCTGGTCTGGATACACACCACAGCATTCTTAGTCTCTAAAATGTGCTAACAGGAAAGCACTAAATATGTATATGTGACAGGAAAAGTCAGGATTCCCAGAGGGAATGGTAAGGGTGATAAGGTCTATCTGAGTCATAGTGAAGTTGTTGCGTGTCAGGACTCCTCTGTCGTAAGAAGCTATATTAAGACAAATCATGCTAACTTATTTCCTCAAGAATACACTCGGCTATTTGAAATTTTTTCTTAAACTTCAAGTTTGCTTTGTTATGAGCAGCTGGACAAGTTTTAACCCTGCCATGGAAACTATCTGACCACTTCTGAGCTGTTCCATACAAATGGAAGGGAAGTGAGCAGAGCTAGCTGGAGTAGAGTACTCTACTCTGCTCCCCGCTCTCCTGGAACTTCAAGGGTTGTGAGTGGCCAGTTTGTTTATCTCTATATGTGGTCCCATCCCTTGCTACCTATTTCACAGGGGTGTTGTAAAAGACTGAGAAGAGTGTTTGAGGTTCAAAACAACAACAACAAAAAACATTCAGCTAAGTACTGAAAGGCCAAAGTTTAACATCACCAACATCATACTTTCTGTCTGAATTAAATCTTTTTAAGTGATACTGAGATGTGAGGAAGACAAATTTCACTAAAACAAAGGCATTTGAAAAATACTATTTTCTGATGACTTAACAAGAGAGAAGAAAGTTCAGACAGAAATAAAGAGGCACACAAATGCCTCTATTAATTCTATGAACAACCAAATAAAAATCTCAGTTTATCCACTCAGTAATAAATATTTATCAAACATATACAATATATAAAGCACTGAGCTAAATGCTTAATATTAACAATTATGTACGGAATGTCCCTTTATCCTCCTGTAATGCAACTGCATTATAAGATGAATGTTTGTTTAGATTTTCTCCTCAAATAAATAAAGGTTTCAACTTTTCCTAGAATATGAAATAATAATTTTTCCTTGGTCATGACTTTCTGGTTATATAGAAAATTTTTAGAACTTATTGGGAGATAAACTATATTGGCCAGCATCAGCTTTTTCAAGGGTAAATGAGCTACAGAATAACTTTAACTTCCACCATGACCAGATTAAATCCCCCACATACACACGACATGGGGTTGGGGGGAGCCAGGAACCCACGTGCCCTTCAGTTTCAATAAGAATAGTTGGAGCATACTGTTAAGGAATGCAGGAAGATGATCACGATCGTGTGATTTGGCAAGAAGATCAAGAACAATGGGACAGAAATATTCCAAATAACTTGGTTAAGTAACTTGGTTTCCACAAATACCCTTCCACATTAAATTACATATGGCTTGGAAAACTTGAAAACTGTCTTATGCCTCACTTCTGCCACTTCTGAGCTTGAAAACGAAAACTAAGACAACCTTTTTAAGGATTTCATTCAAAAGCAGAAATCACAGTCTGGACATTTAAGCTCACCAATGTGGGGTAAAAGACTTCTTTAACAATCAGCCAACGTCCTTTACCAAATAATTTAAAACAGGAAGCCCCAAATTTCCTTAAAACTTTATTGGTATCAATTTGCAAGAATTGATTGTTCCAATATATGAATTCTTTGTGTATATCTACTATTTCCTCTACAGTTAGGGCTAAACAGTTTTGAAAAATTGGACCACTTACTTCTTAAGTTTTGTTTCTTTCAATTTTAACATCCTATTTTTCCAAAGCCACAGAATAGATATCCTTCAATAAACAAGAATAAAGTGAATGCTGAGAACCAATTCTTCTGTCCAAGGGTTCAGGGAGAAAGAGTTTATACTCCAAGGCAAATAAGGGCGTGCTCACAATGATCAATATCACATTAAAGGAAATCCATAGCACATCAACAGAAAGAAGTTATGGCTCTGTTCAAGGTGAACCATGTTTTGGGACAGCCAATCACCAACACCAATCACCAGCCAATCACCATCTGTGTTTGGTATTCAGACAGCAAGAACAGGCAATCTCTTCACAGAAATAAAAGATGAGAATCAGCTGGCACTACATTCCATGGTGTAATCTCACATGCAGCACATGAAATAAAAGTTTTTAACAAAATGAAAAATAGACCAACTTACATGGCTCTCTGGCAATGAACTGAGGTACAGTGTTGGGCAGAGGAGTACTGGGGTTTGGAGTCCCTACTAGTTTGTTCTTGGCCATCTTCGTGTTTGCCTTAGCAAACTCTAGTCGTAGTGTTTGCGGAATTTCAGGATCAAAGCGGATGCCCTTTGGAAATAAAGAAAAGTGGAAGATGTTTTCATTTCCTTAGAGTCAAACCAGAATGGTGACAAAATAAACAACACCAGTTAAACCCTAGCCTATCAGGAAAAAAGGTCAGCAAGAGCTTTCTTTCTGTTTACATAGAACATACAAAACCTCACAACACAAATGTGTCCACAAAGGCAGGAGGATTTAGCTTATTCCACTGAAAAAGCTTTTCAACTATTCCTTTTATTCTTGGACAAAAACGTTTTGTACACCAGCAAATCACAAGTACAGTTAAAAACCTGGATAGATGACTACTAATAGGAATGAAAGATGTAATTGCAATACAATATAATGAAAATGAGACACTGGGCAACACTGGAATCTTGTCACCTAGGTCCTAGGAGGCCTGGACTCTGACCATGTTTTTCATTTCATTATCTATATATGGAGAAAAAGAATCCATCTCCCAACTTAGAGCTTTACAAGGTTAATGCAAGTATTCTGCATTACTCAGAAGTAGGAATTAAGCAGTTGATATGTGTACATAACAAATCATTAGATTGCAGTTAGCTTATGAATTACACAAAGTCTGAAGGCTTGATGTGGTTGTCTTGATTCTGATAATAGTGAACTTTCTAGCTACAAGGCGGACAAAAAAAGACACAATCCCCAGAGATGACAATAATTTCAGTTACTCTTGTCCTTATTATTGCAGTTTGCCTTTTTTAAAAGGATCATATTCAATAAGACAAATAACAAACACTATCAATAACAAGGATTAGGGCAAGGCAAGTTCTATTTGGAGCCCTTCCATTAAAGAATGCCTTTGTTACTAAGCATAACCAAGATCCCAAAGAAAACCGTTCAATGTCGTGAATTCTAGACATCAGCAACAGTGTCAAGAAGCAGATGGCACTATGTAATAGTGCCTGAATGCACACCCAAAATAGACTCATATCCAATGTTTGAGTCCTAAAAACGAGTATCCTAAGAACACAGGTTTTCCATTTAGTTTTCTAAATGTACATACACGGGCCCAATGGTCCCCAAATTTCCCTTGCTTTTTTCCCAATTAACTTGAAGAAAAACATGAGAATTTCCATAAGAAATGAGTAAGAATCTTATTCTGTAGACTAGGATGACTCTGAACTTCACAGGCTCAGTTTCAAAGATGTAAGAAGAGCTGAAGACAAGACAGTAACAGCTATAAGAGGAAATGGGGTTGGGGGAAAGAGAGGTCCTCAGGGAGTACAACAAAAGCCACAGATCCTGGACCCAGAGACATCTGGGAGTGGGTAGAATTTCTTCCCAAGTCTGATTTATTCATCCTCTGAGAAGAACCCAACTGAGGTTGGCAAAATGGGGGAGGAAGGTGGAGGATCCACTTGTGTAGACCTAACCAACAAAAGTGAAAGGGGTATCAATTTTGTAAAACATTAAGAAACTCTTTTTTTTTTTTTTTCTTAGTACAGGGGATTGTACCCAAGGGTGCTAAACTACTGAGTCACATCCCCAGCCTTTTTTATATTTTTATTTAAAGATAGGGTCTTGCCAAATTGCTTAGGGTCTTATTAAATTGCTGAGGCTGGCTTTGAACTCAAGATCATCCTGCCTCAGCTTTCCAGACTGCTGGGATTATGAGTGTATCACAAGAAATTTCTTTTAATTTGTCTTGGGTTTTGCTGTCTTAATTTGAGAAATTTCAATACTGTCTTTCCAAAAACATACATAAGGAAAGAAACAAACTTGCAGTGCTTCAAGTGGTATTTGATTCTGCCAGCTTACAGCATTTTACCCTATCAAAGCCACTATCACAACAGAATAAATATTTCCTAATATGGAACTGAAGAGTTGTATTCTTTGCTGGGAGACAAGCATAGTCACTGGCTGTCATTTAAAGAGATGTTGTAGAAGGTCTTGCACATTCACATTGCATCCTATCAGACACCTACAGTAGGAACATGATAAGAATTTCAGGCTATTTTCCCTGGCACTGAACTCCACCAATCTTCCTGGGAAGAATCAACTTTCCTGGATCACAGCCCACATCAATGTGAGGGTTTCAGCTAAGACCACTGGGGAATAACATTACAAGAACATCTTGGGACTTGTCTGGGATTCTCTGAGGCTTCTTCTTTTTTTTTTTTTTAAAGAGAGAGTGAGAGAGGAGAGAGAGAGAGAGAGAGAGAGAGAGAGAGAGAGAGAGAGAGAGAGAGAATTTTTAATATTTATTTTTTAGTTCTCGGTGGACACAACATCTTTGTTGGTATGTGGTGCTGAGGATCGAACCCGGGCCGCACGCATACCAGGCGAGCGCGCTACCGCTTGAGCCACATCCCCAGTCCCCTCTGAGGCTTCTATCCTTAAATAATGATGCAAATTCTATGCCTCAGTTCATTCACTGGCGTTGTAGAATCAAATGAAGCTCCACACAATGTGTTTGTTTCTTATACAACCTGGGTTGGTGGCTCACGTCCTAAAGCATGCTCCACTGAGTCTTCTCACTCCCTGCCCTCTTCTTCATACCCTTCTCTTGTTTGGGTTAAAATAATATCAACATCATGTTCCAAATCGATGTTCCAACATCTTTATTAAAAAAAAAAAAAGGCTCAGAAGTTAAAATGATCTAATTTGCTTGGCAGCTTATTCAGAGGCTGGAGGCTTAGAATACAAGCCACATTCCTCCAACATCTTTAGCAGCAATACCATATTTGGTAATCAATATCCTGCTCAAAGCTAAGTTTCTATCCATAGAGATTAGCCAAGTCCAAAATATTTTAAATGTTAAAGGATAATGAAGAGGAGACAGAGTAGGGCTGGGGAAGAGAGAATATACAAGTTAAGAGGAAGAAAAAAAAGGAGAAAAATGGGGGAGAAAAGATAGAAGACAAGGAAAACTAAAAGTCTTGTGCTTTTAATTAAAGCCTAATAAGATACTTCTCTGGCTACAGTGACTTCACATTAAATGCTGTCAGGGTGAGATAACTGCCAAATGAAAGGGGGAATCTGTGCCTTTCAAAATCAACTTTATTCCCTTCTACCTTATAATTTACCCAAACGTCTCATATGAAACAGAGAAACCTTCTCTTCCAAATGTAAATTGTGTTCTATTTACAAGAACCAGAAAGGACAGTTTTTAGATATAAATTATGATATTGAAGATTAACTGTTATTTAGAAGCAACCCATTCTGACTGGTTATAGGGACAGCCAAATGTCTTTTCCAACCCAGGTTCACTATTATCTACAGAGGCTGCACTCCTTATACTTCGGCATGGTGGAGGAAGTAAGAGAAGAGAGAAAGTTCACCAGGTGCTGTCAGTCCAGGAAAGCACTCAGCACATTTTTATGTAACAGGATGTAGGGAGGAGGCCTGCATAAGCAGGGTCGGGTGAGATCACAAAGGACCTTTTATGCCAAGAGGGAGGACTTTTCGTTGCATGCAGATCTAGATCCTTAAATGTTAGTGTATATGAGATTCAACTTGCTAAATAGAGTGCTGGGCCCTAGGCCCAAGTTTGATTCAGCAAATTCGGGATGGAACCCAAGAATCCGCATTTCTAAGAAATAGTACTACTGAGGCTGTCTGTGTAGGGAACACAATTAAGAGTCATCGTAGTCAAAGGGTAAGACTAGCAGTGGTAGGAAAGATGGACACAATGGAGAGCTTGGAAGCAATAACAGCCCTGGGAAGGGAAGCTAGGTGGACGGCTGCACCTGTTGGTCCTTCTTTTTTGGGAAGGGCACCTAGCGCAAGGTCTGTGTACTATGCCCTTACTTCTCTGATCATTTAAGGGACATATGCTGCCAAAAGTAATAAAACACATATTCTCTTTTGGGAATTTCAACTTTGAGTAGCCATATAGAAAGTGAAGGTCACCTCACCTCCTACTAGAGAAAATTGAGATCCTCACAGTACCTTGATGCTTGATGACAGTTTTGTTTGGCACAATAAACAGCGCTTCAATTCTGTGAGCTATCAGCTATCCCAGGTTGTTTACAAATGGTTCCACCATTAAAGTGAGTTAATGGTCCTTGAGTTTCAGGGACAAATGCATCATTCATTTAGAAGGGAAAACATGATAAAGAATGAGGCAAAGTGACATGTACTTATTGGATGTCCATGGCTATATTAGATTTTTTTTAAAAAACGATACTCAATAATGTTTTATAGTATGGACATAAAGGGGAGAAAGGGACCAGGTATGTGTGTGTTACATGCTTGCCCATGTATGCGAGAACGTGCGCGCGTGCACGCACACACATACATACAAACACACACACACACACACACACACACACACACTCTGATGTCTAAGTCCAGAAATGTTTATAATGAGACAACCAATCTGTTAATAGTGGTGACCTTAGAAGAAGGGGGTGCAGGAACATACTTTCGTACAATTTCTCACTATTTGAAATTTTTACAAATATGTTTAATTTGTAAAATTTTAATTTATATAATGCAATGCAGATTATTTATTTCTTTTTTTAAGAGACAGAGACCTGGAATTAGTAGTAGTTTATTAACGAGAGTTCAAGTGTCAGTATAGAGCCAATAATAGGCATACTGGCACAGCACAAGCAATTGTTGGTATTTTCTGTTTACATAAAAAAAGACAACAAAAACATTATTCTGAAATAACTTTAGACTTACAGAGAAGCTACAGACATTGTATAAAGAATTTCTGTACAACATTTGCTCAGATTTCTCAAATGTTAGCATATTACCACATTTACTTTATCATTCTTCTCCACTGTGTTTTCTTCTTACACACAAACACATACCAAGAGTTTTTTTTTTCTCCGAACTGTTTAGGTTGCAAGCATAAGTCCTTTTACTCTATTTCAGTTTGAATTCCTAAAGAATAAGTACATTTCTGTTTTCCTGATTCAGGACCTAATCCAGAGTCATGCACATCATTAATTCGTCATATCTCTTTATTTAATCTGGAAGGTTTCTTCAGTCCTTGTTTTCCATGACCTTGATATTTTTTAAGAGTACAAGCCATTTATTTTGTAGAATGTCCCTCAATTTGGTTCTAATTTTTCTTTTTAGATTCTGGTTATGTATTTGTGGCAAGATTATCAGAGAAGCGCTTTGTGTCCTGCTCAGTGCATCATAAGGAGGCACATAATGCCATTTTTGTCCCAACAATAGTGATATGAACTTTGATCACTTGCCAAGTTTCTCTACTGTAAAGTTACTAATGTTTTCCCTTTTTAACTAATAAGTATCTTATAGAATAATATCTTCAAGTTATAAAAATGTTGTTTCTCATCAAATATACTAGTAGTTTTAACATCAATTACTGATATTTTTGGTACCAGGGATTGAATCTGATTCTAGTAAGTGGTCTAGTAACCACTGGACCACATCCTCAGACCTTTTTTATGTTTTATCTTGAGACAGGGTCTCACAAGTTGCCAGGGGCTTGCACACTGTTGAGGCTGGCTTTGAACTTGCAATCCTCCTACCTCAGCCTCCTAAGCCTCTGGGATTACAGATGTGCATCACAGTGCCAGGCCTATCTGATTCTTACCTGAAGCAATCATTACTCTTGTGCCAATGGTGCTCTGGTAATCTCATCATTCCTTTTTTATATATCAATTTTCTACTCCAAGAAAAGCTTTTACTTCCACCCCTTTATCAATTAATTATTCATTTACATCAGTGCTAATACACCGAATTCTATCTTATTGTAGCCTCCCACCAATCAGTGGGTTCCACATCCACAGATTCAACAAACTGTAGATTGAAAACATCTGGAGGGCAAAAAAACATAGTATATATTAAACATACAAAGACATTTTTCTTGTCATTATTCTCTAAACAATACAGTAGAGCAACTATTTACACAGCATTTACATTATACCAGGTATTATAAGTAATCTAGAGGGCTGGGGCTATAGCTCAGTAGTGAAGCGCTTGCTTTGCAAGTGTGAGGCACTGGGTTAGATCCTTAGCACCACATAAAAATGAATAAAAGAAGTTGTATCCATCTACAACTAAAAATATTTTTTAAAAGTAAAAAAAATGATCTAGAGATAATTTAAAGTTTACAGAGGATGTGTATAGATCATATACAAATACTATACCATTTTCTATAAGGGACTTGAGCATTTGGGGATTTTATCTCTTACAGTTGCTAAGAACAACTTGTTTATTTTGGCGTTTGAATCATCCCAGAGTTGTGAATGAACGAACGTATGTGTGTGCACACATGCAAACACACATGGTCTCACACTAATAGCTATTTCTCTAAATAATTTAGATACATAAAAGTTCACACTGACAGCACCAAATCCAATCTAATACCACCATACTCTAGCCTTTTCCTTTGCATATTTATAACTCCTCTGATATTGAAAATCCTAGCTCTCATTATCTGCTACACATTAGCTTATTTGCACAGTACAAGAAGGTACATTAAGGCTTTCAAAACTGCTAACCAAAACCACAAGAAAAAAAAAGGAATCTATTAATTACAGTTTAATATTTATTTACAGGTTTTTTTTTAGCCTAAAGGCATATAGCTAGTATGTATATTCATGAATTTTGAGAACTGGAAGTAAAGCTCTGTGGTGGAACACTTGCCTAGCAGGCAAGAGACCTTGGATACAATCCTCAGCACTGCAAGAAAAAAAAAAAAAAGAATTTTGGGGTTTTATTTCTCTACATATCCCAAATACCTCAGTGTGGTTTTGTTATTCATATGAATTATAGTTAGATCCATTCGAGGTGGGGGGGTGTCTCCCCCATCCATGTTGTCTGTTTTATTTCTATGCATTCATTAACAGGTGAAACTGTTTCACCTTTTCAAAGTTGAGTTTTATAAATGCTGATTAGAGTAATGAACCCAGGATTTAAAAACCCCTATCCCCACCGCTGTGACTGCCTAAAATAATAAAAGTCTTGACTGAAAGCTTTCAAATCAAAGTCCTTAAAGATAATCTACTTAATTTTTAAATTTAATTTTCAATTTTAATTAAAATATGCTGAAATCTAAAAATAAAAAGAGATAACTGGAGCGAAAACTGCTATAATAAAACACTATAGTAAGAGGTAACTTCTTCACCAAAGCTGAGGGAGGAGAAATTCTCAAGTCTGAGTTAGACTTTTCTTGATGATTCTGGGTCAAGGAAACCTGCATGAAATCCCATTATGGGCAGATTCAAAATTTTAAGAACACTATTCCACTAAAACGGACCATATGCAATTGTCTCTCTACTGGCTTTCCCAGTCTCAGTACCTGGTTAATATCAGCCCTTCATTTGGTTTCTGGCTGTAAAATCCAGATCCTCTAAGGGCTCAGTTCTGAAATGCCTCTCCAGGTTTACCTAAGTGGAGACCACACTAAATATCCAGGGCTACTTCCTAACCTGCTGATAAGACTTGGACCTCCATCAGATACTAGCTTATCTCTCTGGTAATCACTGCTGACTTATCACTTGCCAGAGTTTCCAGGCTTTATGTCTTTATTTTTCCTAGGAGGGTAGTGATTCTCATTCTGGAAGGCATAATACTGGTAGTTGGAACAGTAAAGTGATTTCCATTCAAATTATCAGGAATTACCAAGAACTGAACAAAGAGTTGAATCCACAGTGCTGATTACTGTAAGCAATGGTAACAGAAAACAGAGGCAATATAAAACAGAGGGAGGAAGAACTATCCCACTTCTGAGGAGTAAATAAAGAGAACGTACTACTCTGTTGATGCTATGGAGGTTTGGGGAAACTTTAAATTCAAATTCACTGAGATCATGACTTTATTGGGCTTTAGTAAACTACTATATAGCTTCTCAGCAATGTCTTGCTGTCTTCCAAAATAAACTCAGTGCTCCCATACCCGATTCTTCCCCTACAGAAAACCAGAACAAGATAATAAATAAATCAATTAAGAGAATGATTCCTATTACCTATTTTAACAAATAAAACCCGAAAGTTTTCTAGTTGTAATAACATGTGGGGAAGACATGGGCTTGACAGTCAGAGACTGTAAGTGGCGTACTTATACTATTCTATATTTATAAGATTTCTTTTGTTCAATCACAAAAATGTATTCAAATCCTTTCGATGAGTGATCCAATGCTGAGTACTTTGTTTTACATTTCTATTTAACCCATCTTATGGTGATTTAATTGAAAATTTAGTGTTCTTATTTCCAAAGTTGCTATTAGCTATCTTTACAACAGCTTTGAGATAATAATTCACACACCCTAACATTCACCCTTTAAAAAAATTTTTTTTGCAGTTATAGATGTAGAATATGCTTTTATTTTATTTTTATGGTGCTGAGGATCAAACTCAGTGCCTCACATGTTCGAGGCAAGTGCTCTACAACTGAGCTACAATCCCAGCCTACATTCACCCTTTTAAAGAGTACAATTCAATGATTTTGTGTGTGTGTGTGTACTCACAGAATTGTACAACCATTCACTTTAGAGGTTTTGAATCTCTTCATAGCCTCAAATAACAAACTATACTCATTAGCATTACTCATTTCACCTGTCTCTGCACCCACAGCTTTTCTGCTTTCAATCTCTATGAATGTGCTTATGTATTCTGAATACGTCTTATAAGTGGAGTCATATAAAATATGGTCTTTTCTGACTGGCTTCTTTTACCTATAAATATAATGCTTTCAAGGTTCATCCATGCTGTAGCAGATCACATTACTTAACTTTTTAATTGCTAAGTAATATTCAACTGTGTGGCTCCACACATTTGTTTGTTCTTTCATTAACTAACGGGCACCAGGCTGTTTCAACTTTTTGGTTAAATAAGGCTGTCCTGTGTGTACAAATTTTCTGGGTAAACATATGCTTTCAATTGAGAGCAGAACTTGTGGATCATATGGTAATTCTGTTAACTTTTGTGAAGTGCCAAATGGTTGTCTAAAACAGCTAGGTAATGTCAATCCCACAAACGATGTATGAGCATCCCAATTTCCTCAGATCTTTGCCAGATGCTTGTTATCACCTGTCTTTTTAATTTTAGCTACCCTAGTAGGTGTGAAGCAATACCTCATTGTGGTTTGGATTTGCATTTATCTATGCAGTTATATTTTAAAATGCTTTGTAAAAAGGGTCAAGAATAAACGTTTTCTACTATTTTTCATAGAGCATTTTGGTCACAAGAAAAAGAGATATCATGGGGACAACAAATCAATAATACTACAAGAAAACAAAGCTGAAGAACTGACTTACATTTTATATATTAAAAACATGTTAGAAATATAAACTGTTATTTTAAAAGTAATTGATAGGTTATTTATATTAGAAACTAGGGGGTAAATGCATAGAGATATTCCGAGGTTTCAAAGGACCAAAATATATTTATTTATTTATTTTTTTTAGTATTATCAGCTTTCTCTTCTACAGGCATGATAAAACACTCAGATTAGAAACAGACTCTAGGCAAGGTATATGCTGAAGCCTCCCCAGGAATCTGTGAAAACAAGTGTTTCATTTAGTTGGAGCCTTAAATGATTGAATACAAACCCCTGTCTGAGGTATTGATTATAGTTTGCAGCAGGTTGGGACTCATTCAGGGACAACAGTGTGGAGGCAAGTTAAAGGAAGAGCTTCATGTCACACATATAAATAAAAAGGATGCTTTGACAACAAGAGGAAATAAAAAGAGAGGGGAAAGAGAAAAAAAATTTTCCAAAATTTCTTCCAACTCAATATTTCTGAAAATAAATGAATAGAAATTTTCTATAATTTATAAATATATCATTGTGTCAAAAATGAAAACATGATTCTCAAACATTTTAACAAACAAAACTATGTGAGGAAGCTGATAAATAGTATTAAATTTTCTGATAATAAGTAAGAGAAGGTGAACTACTTTAGGTAGGAAACTCACAAAATTTTAATACTGTGAATTTTGGGGACTTCTTAGCCTTGTAGTTCTCAACCACAGGTAGTACTATTAATTGCCTCCCTCCCCTACCCTTGGGGATAGGTAGAAATGCCCAAGGGTGTTTGGGAGATGTTACAGGACTGGCCATATTGACATTCAGATGATAGGAGGCAAGAATGGTAATGAGCACAGCAATCCCACAAAGTGTAAGAACTGCCTCACCTAAAATGCTAATAAGCCTCTTCAACACAGCTGAAGAAATTAAGATCCAGAAAAGTCAAGTAATTCACTTTAATTCCCAGGTAAGTACTGTAGAACTGTACCAGAATTCCATGTGCTGACTCCCCTGATCAGGTGTGAATCTAAGCACCCATTACAGTCCTGTGAAGTTCTTTATTTCACAAATACCACATTGTTTTCAGATAATAATCGAGGTTATTGTTCACTTTCCACTGTGCTAAAACTTAGGTAGATGTGGGTTCCAACAAAGAATGAACAAGTGAGGGAGGGAAAGAATCCATCACATGTAAACTGTATTTCATACTTTTCCTAAATAAGGATATTGCTTGCAGAAACATCAGGACTGTTAATACAAGAGTCTGTGTTGCTGGGTCACTGCCCATTCAGAAACTATATCAGACCAATTACGCCTTGTTCTTTTTCTTAATCCAACTACTTCCAAGTGCTTGCCCTGGCTTCACCTTAGAATAATCTGATTTAATGCTCACTGTCCTCCTTACCTGATCTAGATTCATTTGAAAGTATGTGTCCCTATTAGTAAAGTAGCTTTCTTTATACTTAAAGAATATTACTCCATATCTAGTCTAGACTGTTTCTACAAGTTTATCCTTAAATTCAAGTATATGTGATTTCTCCTGATAATACTTGTAATAATATAAGGCCTCTGAGTGTTAAATAACAGAATGAGTCTGGCCATGATAGAGAAGCCAAATCTCACCCCTTATTAACTATCCTGGTTTATTATATTTCCTAGTGATTCAGCCATTTTCTTAAATGCAATGTATCCTTGGCTTTGCTTTTATTTGTGTGAACAAACTTTGTCATTCAAACTCACATTCACTTACCACTAAGCCTGACTCCTATAGTGAAACTTGTACATTAAGGATATATCTGTTCAAACAACAAAATGTGGAAAACTTCATTGTTGCCCTCTGGGTCCAGAAGGACTAGAAAAGCAACTCAGAAATGATAGTTCTAACTACTTTCAGCAGAGGCAGTGAGCAAGCTATTGCTCCAGAACTACCATTACCTATAATAAATTTGTAGTGAAAACTATAAAGGAGATACCCCAAGTTAGGGTCATGAACAATTTTATGGAAACTCCTTGCAAACAAGAGGTTTATAACTTTGGGAATTAGCAGCATGGGATTTGAGGTATGATTGCCTGGACTCAAACAGTATCCCCACTGATGACCTTGGATATGTTGTTTAACCTTTCTATGCTTCAGCTTCCTCAGGTACATACTGAGACAGAAAACAGCCCACACCTTATAGGATTGATTGTAAAAATTAAATCACTTCTCTCTGTGAATGGTTAGATTAAAAAAAGTGACATCTGATAAACACTAATTCCCTGTAGCCCAGTGCTTTTTAGCTATGAAGCCACTACTACTCCAAATAGGAACTGCTAGGGTTTCTTTCTCCTTTTGCCTTTTTGGAGTACTTCTGTCAATTTTGAAAAAGAGAAAATGGAAGCAGGATACCTGAGCTGTCATCTAATGTGCTGCTGTGTGGTTTCATTGCCCCCATAGAAGCTAAACTGTGTCCTGCTTCTCAATTCTCTCAGTTCCCAGGGTAGGAGTAGCTCCTAGGGGCCTGGTTGGTAACTTTAGAGACTGGATCCTACAAGAACTAGGCAAATGTACTTTGCAAATTTTTGGATCTTCATCTGATCTGATCATCCACCCCAGTTTAATTAATTTCTTTTCCACTAAAGTACATTTATTTTTTTGTTGGCTAGCCAAGCTTGCGTACATAAACATGTTCTAGGAGAAACTGCTTTGTATAGGATGACTATAAAGTCATGACAGGGTCTTTGAAGAGCCTATAAACTCAATCTTTAACATGTCAACAGAATAAAAGTCAGACAGAGTTTATTTTCTACAGGGTTGAGAGGGCATGGTTGTTTGAACTTTTGCCTCTATGTTCTCAAACTATCCTGAAAAGGGTGATTGAAAGACCTAGACCCTGACAATGATAGGAAGGGGCTGTTTCCCAGTCAAGTACAGTCAGTTATCCACTAAAGCATTATTTTATAGTGAAATAGTGCTTTAGTGGACAAAATATCTTTGAACTAGATAATACTACATGGAAAGAAACATTGACAAGAGTGCAGACAGTACTCTTTTTTACTTAGAAATCCTCATGTTAACATTTTTATTCTGAGGACTTTGAAGGTAAACAGGATCAACTACTGACAAAGGAATATCTTGGAAATCTTTATTTATGTTTTCAGAGGACACAACATCTTTGTTGGTATGTGGTGCTGAGGATCGAACCTAGGCCTCATGCATGCCAGGCGAGTGCACTACCGCTTGAGCCACATCCCCAGCCCTATCTTGGAAATCTTAACATACAAATATCAAATGTGGCTGGGGCTGCTATCATTATATAGCCCTTACTGTGTCCTCAGCTTTTGCCTCATTGCTGCAACAATAAATAGACCCACAAGCAGTTGTCTTTCCCCTTTGTATGACTGCATTTTACTCCTGCTACTAACATTCAAACAAATGGCACTCCTTTTATTGTGTGTGTGGTGCTGGGGATTGAATCCATGACCTTGTGCATGTGAGGCAAGCACTCTACCAAATAAGCTATATCCCCAGCCCACAAATGGCACTCTTAAAGTTTAAAAGGAAGTATGAGCTAGAGATCCACCTCAGTGGTAAAGTGCCTGCTTAGCATGTCCTAGATGGATCCCTAGCACCAAAAAAGGGGGAAGTAGATCCCAGGCCACAATTTTCAATTTAGTTAAATTTGCCTCTGAGAAGATCTTGCAGTTGATATGGGGAAAACCTATAAACTTTTAATGGTACAAATCTGGAAACCAGTGAAACACCAGAAACAACTTCATTTGTTTGGGAAACCAACAAGAGGTTCTGTTCAACCAAACACTCCTAGTACTTCACCACGGTCTTAGGGGTGTCACAACAACCATTTCAGAATAGCCTAAAGAAATATAGGGTAGAAACCATGCTCCATCAGTGTGACCACATAAATTGATTTCCAGATGATGAACTTCATCTGCATAAAGTTCAGATTATTCACTTAAATCACAGCCTTATTCTTGGTCAGTCTATATATTACCTAACCAGCACTATCTAGAAAATATAGGCCTTTGGTCACATAGTATATGTAATAAAAAAACAAAAGTGTTTACCATGTGACAATTCATTGCCAGTCACAACTTAATCTCTTTCCTAAGTAATGGCAAACTGACAGCATCACTTTTCATAAAAGCCACATATGTTCTCATACAGCTCATATAAAGCATATAGCCCAGAATTAAACTGGGAAGGGATGAGTTTCAAAATACTAATTTCATTTCCAATTAGTGAATGGATTAATACAGGTTCTTCAGATACAATTTTTTTGTTTTTGTTTTTAAGATAAAAAGTTTACTGGTTTCAAAGATGGTGTTAGCTCTTCATGGAAAGGATTATACCTCCTAATTACTGGAAAGATTTACATGATTTTGTATCCAACACGTTTTATGTTCATAACAGGTAAAATAAGACAAAGGATGCATATGTGGAAGAAAGTGCTTTATGGCTTTAAAGATGTTAAGTGACTATATGACAATATAAAGAATCTAAGAATTATAAAAGCCAAATGTGTGTCTATGCTGAAAATCATATGAAAGATACTTGTGCAGCAGCAAGACCGAGAACATCCATTTAACACGCTCTTCTCTTTTTTTAACTTAACCTAAGTGCCTGCTAGGTCATTTGGGGGCCCATTTTAACTTTTTGTAAATGCTTTAAGGATTGTTCTGCAAAGTTTACTTTGAGCTTTTATTAGGACTGGTATAGAAGAAAAAGAGGCAGGGAATAGCAGGGTAAAACAGTGCTGACATAAACAAACTCTACAATTGAGAAAAGACAGTTGCTTAAACTTTCCAAAACCATTTTGAGAAGACTTCCATTTAAAGAATAGGCACAGACCACAACAAGCCTTCAAGTACATTTTTATAGCTCTGTTTCTGGTCTTTTTTTTTTTTTTTTTTGGCAACAACCCCCCCCCCCACTTCCCTGCAAAGCAATTTAGTGAAGGCTCCCACACTGTGTATAATCAGTTAGGTAATATTAATTGACACTAAATATGAACAGGAAGTAGAACACATTTTAGTTACTTATTTTCAAGTTGTACAACCAGATAATGAAAGTTCTGTAGAAAGAAGAAGCTATTACATTAAAAAAAAATTTTTTTTGTAGTTGTAGATGGACAGAATGCCTTAATTTTTCTTGTTTATTTTTATATGGTGCTGAGGATCCAACCCAGTACTTCATGCATGCTAGGCAAGCGCTGTACCACTGAGCTACAGCCCCAGCCCAAGCTATTACATTTTAAGAATTGAAAATGTAAATGTCAATGGCAAGAGTTGTCTGTACTATTAGTTGACCCTCAAAATCATTTACTAACACTAATACAGATATTTATTCCATAATAGAGTGGGAAGTAGGGAATGGAGAGGAATCTCTGAGTGAATACAGAAAAACATATTTCTGTATTTAAAAATGGTAGAATTTGTTTCATAAAACTAGTTTTTAAAACCTCTAACACAGACCATGAAATAGTGTACACGCTCTTTCCAACCAAGAATCTGGAGCTTAGGCATGAGTGAGCTGAAAAGAATGTAAACAGTCAAGTCTAAACTTCGGAAGTTCACTGCAAAGTACTTCCTGTGTTGTACTGGGAGCCAAAATGAAGTGAGGAAAAATGCATCTCACCTCTGAGAAAACTTAAAATCAGTGCTCTTGCTCAATGCTGAAACAACACTGCAAGACCACTTACTGGTGATTTGACAGAGCTGAGGCTGAAATTCTTCCTTTCTGCAAAAAAGACTGTCTGTACAACAAACTCAGGAAACTCACTGTCTGCTGAACAAAAGTTTATAAAAAATGGATATAAACAGAGAGTCAGTTGGAGTTTGAAATGGAGAAGGATTTGGACAATTAATGAGGTACAAATAAAGGGGAGATGAGGAAGTCTTTGGCTTAAATATTTTACAGGCTTGAGAAGATTTTTTTAATCTTTATTTATTTTTTTAGTTTTAGGTAGACATGATATCTTTATTTCACTTTTAGGTGGTGCTGAGGATTGAACCCAGTGCCTCATGCATGCTAGGTGAGCACTCTACCACTGAGCCACAACACCAGCCCCAGGCTTGAGAATATTAAGGACAAAAGTGCAACCATGTTTCCCCCAAAGATTGCCAATGAAGGGCAAGCGAATCAACTGACCATTAAGCATAAGTCAGTGTTCAGAAACCAATGGAATTTGGGATTCCAAATAAATTATTTTTAAAATATTCTGTAGAAAGGGTAAAAACCAGAATTCTGTAAAGGTTTTTACCACCATTAGTCATCAACATATTAACCAATTATCGAATATGAATAGTTGTAAAAATATCCATTTCTTTAATTTGATTTTCTTACCGTTTCAGGTAGGGATTATCAACAGCATACTGAGGGGACGAAAACTGAGAATTAAAGAGTCCCAAATCAGTAAGTCGCGGTACCTGGATTTAAACCAAGTTGAGATAGATATGCGATGATCAATTTCAGAGGGGCATAAGATTAAGAATTATTAAAAAACAAAGCAAAACTGTTTATCAAGAAACTCTGGGGCTGTATGTGTCATGCATTAAGCCCTGAATACCCCAAAAAATAAAACTGATTTCCTTGATGCCCTCTTATCCTCAGTTTTGAGATTTAGTATCTTTTTATAGCTGTAAACTCACTAATGACCCTAATGTTAAGCACAAACACATAAACTACTTTAATATATCAAATACACAGGGTGTTTTTAGTATCACTAAATTAACATGAAAAAAATATTTAAATATAGCTTTGAGTATGCTTTCAGAATCTGGTGGACATCCTTACAGGTAAATCAACAGGGCATGAAAGATTTAAAAAAATCAATATTTTCTTGTGGTAGTTAGCCAGGCTATCCCTACACACCTAAAAGCCTTTCTTCCATTAGTTCTGGTAGTTTTTTAGCATTCTAACATGTGTAAACAGCCAGATTCTCTTTCATAATCAGTGTGTTTGCCATTTTCATACAGATATATCTGTTTTTCCTTCTATGCAATGAATGGTTTTATTTGGACATCATTACATTTGCCTTTAAGTAAATACCATAACTCTATGAAAAATTACACAGCAATATTTCAGGTTGGTTCTATTTTTAATTACTACTTTTGAAAGTCTATGTAGAAATAATGCTTTTATATTTTGCATAAATATACTTTGTTTGCTCCTGTGTTATAACTTCACACTTGAGAATATGATGTGTATTCCTTTCCATCTAAACACAGAAAATTTCATATTTTATATGCCACAATGATTCGTATACAGCTGGGGCTGTATATCAGTGGTACAGTGTGTGCCTCACACTGTGAGGCACTGGGTTCGATCTTCAGCACCACATAAAACTAAATAAAGATATTGTGTCCATCTACAATTAAAAAATATTTTTTAGAAAATTTATTCCTAGTGGCTTGGGAGGGCAGGAGGATCTGCAAGGTCAAAGCCAGCCTCAGCAACTTAGTGAGGCCCTAAGCAACTCAGTGAGACCCAGCCTCTAAATAAAACACAAAAAAGGGCTGGGGATGTGGCTCAGTTGTTAAGCACCCCTGGGTTTAGTACCCTGTACATCTGTGTATTTTTTTTGGGGGGGGGGGATGGTGGTGCTGGGGATCAAACCCAGGGCATCATGTGTGCTAGGCAAATACTCTATCACTGAGCCACATCCCCACTGTGACTGATGTCTTGTATGGCAAATAAAGTAAAAAATGGGTTAAAAAACTCAAAATGAAAGAGAACCATGGGCTGCCAGTTTAAAGCAGGAATTTTCCACCCAACTGCTATTCTGCAGAAATTATTCTTTTTTAATTTTAAAATATTAATCTTAAAAATTCACTTATCACACAATGTCTGGCAAAACAAAACAAAACAAAACAAAACCGCTTAGATCCTTTTTGCAATGTTGAGGTTACTCAAAACATTACCGTAGTTTTCAAAATGTTTTCTATTAAAACACTAAATTTTAAAGGAAAGATTTTAGTCTGAAAATGAATACAAGACAAGCTTTTTTTTTTTTCTTCCAGATCTGGCATTAAACAGCTTAGTAATATTCATTAGAATTTAATTTTATATCTTATTCTTCCTGATCTTGTATTTTTAAGACATTTTTTCATATTCTAGAAACTTTTAGTCTCTCAACCTACTTACATTATACCTAAAAAAATCTTTACTAAGTGTTGGGGGTTTAAATCAGTAGTAGAATGTGAGTCCCTAGAGGTTGGACCCCTAACATCAAATAGATAAATAAATAATCAAAGAGCTGGAGATGAAGCTCAGTGGTAAAGCACCCCTGGATTCAATCCCCAGTATCCACACCCCACAAAAAAGTATTTATAAAATGCCTATAAAATTTCAAGAAAAGCTTAAAATTAATTACAAAGGAAGAAAATACTTCATATTAGATATACTATCCTATCTGAGTATAATAATTGAAAAATGTCCTGTCAAAATACATTATTCTACTTTGTCAGGGATAAATCTCATCCTACTCCCTAAGATTTAAAAATATTCTAATGCATTCCATATACAGGGATCCACATAGATTATCCTCATAGATTACTGAAACATTAAGTCACTTTTAGACTACTGAAACATTAAGTCAGTGTTAGAAGGAAGCTCTGTGGCCCTTAGCCATTGTGATGGTGTGATCATTCACTAAAAAGGTAGAACAAAAATAGTGATTTAAAGCTACAAAATGTGCTGCTCCAGAAACATCAGTGATGTGGATGGCCTGCAGAATCATAAGGTTTTGGTTCCAAAAGTGGCTTGATATTTAGCAAAATATAAACAAAAGTTACTTTCTCTTTGCACTCTGTTTCATAGATAATGACTTTATTTTATACCTATAATACAAGGAAATTTGTTTCTTATCATTTTCTGAAATATCTAAAGAACCATGGAAAAGTACAAGATCAAATGAGTACAATGATCAAAATGTTGTTCAAACAATTTTAAACAAGTAGATCTTTAAAAAAAGGCCACAGGAAAATCTGAGAAGTTTCACATAGCCATGTTATAACTGATTAACTGTTTTACCTAGAGAAGAGATGGATGGACTTGAGATCTCCACATATACCTGACATTGGAATATACATAAGTTTATAAGTGAGACCCTGTGGTTCTTTCTGCTCATTTCCTCAGGGAAAGGATTATTCCTAACATTTCTGGCTAGTTTTCCATCTTCAAACTTAACTTAGAATTCCTTTTACTAATGTTATACTTTCTAGTTTCCTACTAAATGCTTAATGATTCACTTCCTCTTCTTTAGGCAAAGACTAATTGGGAATTTAAGAAAGTCTGCATACCTAAAAATAAAATACGTCTTCATTTGTTTATTTTTCAGTACAACTTTTAAATCATGCAGTAATAGCATCCAAAAACAACCCCAAAATGCAGGGCAATTATAAGGAGATCAGAGAAAAGAAAAAAAGAATATTTGGACAAATCTTAGTACTACATAATCACATGCTGGACACTTGTTATCTAGTGTTTTTTGTTTTTTAAATTATATTTGGGCTATGAGTCAATTTTGGTGGTTTGCTTTTTGTGCTAAACCAATTTTCAACTGGGGTAGGGAAACAGCTAAATTAAGCCCCTAAGTGTGTAGACATGTTGAAAAAAAAAGAGGATTCAACAGCCCCATATCACAGGCCTAGTCCCCAACCCTGTGACGTCAAAGAGTTGCCTTAAAAGTTTGTACTTAAGAGCAGTTATAAACAGATTTAACAGATAAACACTAGATCAGACTCATGATCTCATCTGGCAGTCCTGCATATTTCCCATCCAAAAGTCCCAGCTGGGTTCTCACTGATTGGGCCTCTTCAACTTTGAGCAATAGAGTTAAGAGAAACATAGGGAGAAAATTTAAAAACTGATAAGAAACATACTGACATGGTACCTAGTGAGAGGAGGAGGGCTGAGATAGGCCATCTGGATACTTATATTTTTGAAAAGTTTTGTTTAGTAGAAATAATTCACCTAATTCACAAGCTGTATAAATATTAAGATCAAAAGTCCTAACTTGCACAAGCTGTCAGGAAAAACTGAGATACAGGAAACAGACAGGCATGTGTCTAACCAGAGCCAAAAGGTCTCTGCAGGGCCAGTGCCTCCCTCCACTTCCCTATTATCCCTCTGCACTCAAGAGTGTGTTCCAGGACTGGATGGCTCCATCTTTTGGCTATGAAAGTAAATATGTTAATGGTATAGGCTACCTTTAGACTAGTGGCAAATATGTGTTCTTACAGATTTCCCTTTGACACTTTGAAAGTGAATAAGATACCCATTTCAAAGATGAGAACTCCAGCACTTGTTCTCAACTGTTCAGAAATTTGGTAGTCTGAGAACTCAAGTTATTCAACATAAATTATGTACAAGGCTGGAATCATTGTTGTATAAGTAATTGCAGTGTTAACCACAGTGCAGGAATTTATAAAGATGAAAAAAGTTTGGGCTGGGGATGTGGCTCAAGCGGTAGCGCGCTCGCCTGGCATGTGTGCGGCCCGGGTTCGATCCTCAGCACCACATACCAACAAAGATGTGTGTCCGCCGAGAACTAAAAAATAAATATTAAAAAAAAAAAAATTCTCTCTCTCTCCTCTCTCACTCTCTCTTTAAAAAAAAAAAAAAAAAAAAAAGTTTTCCTGATGATAGCAGTTGGTTTCTTCAACATTTGACACTACCCAGTGTTTTTTTTTTTTTTTTTTTCCTTTTGGCACTGGGGATGAAACCCAGGGAGATTTTTATCTCTACGCTACAACTCCAGTCCTTTTTTATTTTGAGATAGGACTTCACTAAGTTGATAGCCTATCCTTGAATTTGTGATCCTCCTGCCTCAGCTTTTCCAATTGCTAGGATTAAAGATGTGTGTCACCATGCCCAGCTAAAGTGCTTTCTATTTCTAATACATCTTTTCTTACAAATTATTAAAAGTTTTTCTAAATTTTTTTTGCTACACTGCTGAACCGATAAATTTCTTCAAAAACCAAGACACAGTTATATAGTTATATATTATATTAAAATTAAGAGGAATTGAATATAAGTATACAATGAATATATGTTCAGTTATATATGTAAATTAATATAGATACATATTGAATATATGTATATATACATGCATATATATATATATTTTTACACACACACATATATCCTCTTAATTCTTTTATTTATTATAAAGTCTTCTTCGCTTTGGAAGTTAAAGGATGGCCACCCTTTTCCTCTTCACAACAAAACTGTTTTTCACTTCTTTATCCCAAACTCTGTTTAGGTCTTGAAAAAATACCTTTCCTTTACATCTAATGTTATTAAATGAATAATCCATGTGTCTGTCTACTTATTAATAGATAAAACAAGCTGTTAAGAGTAACACAATTCTATTAAATCAGAACTGCCATCACAGAAATGTTACTAATCTGTGTTAAATATTTTAAATCACATAGGATTCCAAAAGAAATCAAATTTACCATTGAAATCAGTCAGATACTATTTATCAAGAACAACTTTAGGGGCAGGGGTTGTAGCTCAGTCAGTGGTAGAGCACTTGCCTTGCACACATTTGATCCTCAGCACCACATAAAAATAAATTAATTAATTAAAGTTGTGTGTCCCTCTACAACTAAAATAAAGAAAGAAAGAAAGAACTTCACACCTTTAGAATAGTTGTAAAATTTAAAATAAAAAATAACAGATACTGATGAGGATATGAAGAAATTGGAACCTTCATACAATAATGGTGAGTTGTAAAATGGTGCCACCTTTATGAAAATCAGTTTGGCAGCTATTTTTTTTATTTTTATTTTTTAGTTGTAGATGGACACAATATCTTTATTTTTCTTTCTTTTTTTTTTTTTGATTTTTAACACATTTGCTTCTTTATTTCAAAATACAATATCTTTATTTGTTTATTTTTATGTGGTGCTGGGGATGGAACCCAGGGCCTCACTCATGCAAGGCAAGCGCTCTACCACTGAGCTACAACCCCAGCCCTTGGCAGTTATTTAAAAAGCTGAAGATACATTTGCCATAAGGAATGGAACAGACACTTCATAGAAGAAATATAATCTGTCAACAAATACACGAAAAAATGTTTAGCATCTCTAGCAATTACAGAAATGCAAATTAAAACTACACTAAAGTTGGGCGCAGTGGCACATGTCTGTAATTCCAACAGCATGGGAGACTGAGACAGGAGGATCGAGAGTTCAAAGCTAGCCTCAGCAATGGTGAGGTGCTAAGCAACTCAGTGAGGCCATGTCTCTAAATAAAATACAAAATAGGGCTGGGGATGTGGCTGAATAATTGAGTGCCCCGCCGAGTTCAATCCTCAATACAAGAAAAAAAAATTGCACTGAGATTTCATCTCACACCAGTCAGAATGACAATTATCAAGAATACAAGTAATAGGGGTTGGGGATGTGGCTCAAGCGGTAGCGCGCTCGCCTGGCATGCGTGCGGCCCGGGTTCGATCCTCAGCACCACATACCAACAAAGATGTGTCCGCCGAGAACTAAAAAAAATAAATAAATAAATATTAAAAATTCTCTCTCTCTCTCTCTCTCTCTCTCTCTCTCTCTCTCTCTCTCTCCTCTCTCACTCTCTCTTTTTAAAAAAAAAAAAGAATACAAGTAATAAATGATGGTGAGGATGTGGGGTGAAAGGTACACTCATACATTGCTGGTTGGACTGCAAAGTGGTGCAACTACTTTGGAAAGCAGTATGGAGATTCCTCAGAAAACTTTGAATGGAACATCCATTTGACCCAGTTACCCCATTCTTTGGAATACACCCAAAGGACTTAAAGTCAGCATACTACAGTGACATAGACATATCAATGTTTATAGCAGCTCAATTCACAATAGCTAAGCTATGAAACCAGCCTAAATTCCCTACAACAGATGAATGGATAAATAAAACGTGGTACATATACACAATGGAAAACTACTCGGCCATAAAGAGAAATGAAATTATGGCATTTGCCAGTAAATGAACAGAACTGGAGACTATCAAGCTAAATGAAATAAACCAATCCCCCCAAAAAACCAAAGGCTGAATATTCTCTCTGATATGTGGATGCTAACTGACAGCATGGGAGGGTGGAGAAGAGAAAAAAGTGCATTGGATTCGAAAAAGAGGAATGAAGGGAAGGGAGAAAGGATGAGAGTAGACAAGACAGTAGAATGAATCGGATGACCAGTGTTAACTCCACATCATGTACAACTACAAGAATGGGAAGTTTATTCCATGTATGTATAATATGTCAAAATATATTCTGCTCTCATGTATAACTTCAGAACAAGTAAAAAATTTAAAAATATATATACTTAATAAAGAAAGATGCAATTACTGTATGACCCAAAAAATTCCACTTGTAGATATATGCCCAAAAAGAACTGAAAAGAGAGACTCAAGATAGTTATATGCCAATATTCACTGCAGTAACACAATAGTCAAAAGGTAGAAAAACTGGCCATCAATAGACAAATGAGTAGACAAAATATGTACATCTATACAATGGATTATTCCGTTGTAGAAAGACAGAACATTATGATTAATGCTACACATGTATAACCCTCATAGTGAATATTCAAAGAAAAAGCCAGAAACAATAGGATAGATATTTCAATATTTAAAATAGACAGATTCATAGAGACATAAAGTAGATCAGAGTTTACCAGGGACTTGGGGGAAGGGAGAATGAGAGATAATATTTGATGGCTATGATGTTCTGCTTGAAAATGTTTTAGAAATACATAGTGATGATTACACAATATGGTGCACATGCATTTGTACACTTTGAAATTGTTACAATGGCTAATTTTTACAATTAAAAAATACAACAGAATTGGACATTATTACCCTGTGTGCATATATGATTACATGACCTGTGTAACTCTATATCATGTATAACCAGACAAATAAGAAGTTATACTCCATTTATGTAAGATGTGTCAAATGCATTCTACTGGGCTGGGGATATAGCTCAGTTGGCAGAGTGCTTGCCTTGCATGTACAGGGCCCTGGGTTCAATCCCTAACACTGCCAAAAAAAAAAAAAAAAGTATTTTATTGTCATGTATAACTAATTAGAACAAATAAAAGTATATTAAAAATTTTTTAAAGAACAAAAAAATACAACAAAACCACTGAATTTTAACTTTATATGTGTGAATTATATCTCAATAAAGTTTTTTTTTTTGTTAAAATAGAAATTAAAGATCACTTAGAACAATGAGTATAATTGAAAGCAAGGCAAACTACTTACTAGCCTAAGCAATTTATAGTTATAAAGGTAATATGTAGTCATGTATACAGTTTGATTATATCAGACTTCTCTAGTTCTGATATAACAATTTATAGTAGAGTCCAAGGTAATATCTACTTAATAACAATAGGGAAGGAGAGATATGAAACGAATGACATGTATATAAGGAGTCCACAATTTAAGTACTTTAGATGAGCAATTTCCAATACCACTG
The DNA here is from genome assembly GCF_964194105.1 of Spermophilus citellus. NCBI lineage: Eukaryota > Metazoa > Chordata > Mammalia > Rodentia > Sciuridae > Spermophilus > Spermophilus citellus. The sequence goes on along the minus strand of NC_138196.1, from coordinate 26,169,550 downwards.
TTATAGAGCAACTATAAGTAGCAATCAAACTTAACTCTGCTAATCTGAAGTGTTAACTACAAATCATTCTTATTTGTCAAAACAAGATTTCTACTGGGCAACAATGGCAATTAAGGAGTCCTGCCAGTTGCCAAAAATATCCAGGTGGTGTAGTCCCACATCTGCTCAGGGTTCTTCTTCCTCTTTCTTTTTAAAATCTCCACAAACCCGAATTTTTTTACTATATTGGCTAACTTCAGATGTTACTGTATTTGATTTGCCTTTCAAAATTATAAACAAATTAAAAATATAATAGGGTTCTTTAGATTATCAGTTTCCTCTTTCATTAGCATGGAAATTAAAGAACTGACTATGGAAATTATGTATGGGTCAGATATTTTGCTGTCAAGTTAAAGAATAGGTGAGGTTTCCAATCATGTGAATTAATGAGATTATGGATAACCTAAAGGGAAGTATATGTTTGTGTAACCCCCTAATAAAAATTCAGTAGTGCCATTTAATCTAACCTATATGTCTTTCCAAAAGATGATCACACTGATTAAAGCACAGTCTGAAAATGGAAGAAAATAAATGGTTTAAAAATCAGTCATTTTGGGAAAAAACTATAACATTGAAGGGATTTCTAAGGCACACAAGACCACAAATAAATCACACACAAAAGTTTTATGATGTCAAGAAACAGTTTGGCCAGGAACTCAGTAAATACCCTGAGAAGCTGAAAGCCTGGGCTCATTACAATACAGGTAAATATGAGGACCTCCCCTTAGACTCAAAACAGAACCAGACCTATTTTATTTCAGGTTCTTCCCAAGTAGTATTAAAGATTAGGGGACAGTACACTGGTAATTATAAAGTTTGCTACCAAGGAGAAGAGAGAGCTGAGAAAAATAACCTATAACCAAAACTGAAGACCAGTAAAGCAGGGATCTGGAGCCACTGGCCTAGGGGCAAACCAGCTTTAACACCTCTATTTCTGATGATAACCCTCAAGCACCAAGAAAAGATGGTAATTATGTTTGTTGTATTCAATTTAGCATGGCAAGGAAGGAAACATGGTTTTATTCTATTATCATTTAAACATTAAAACAATAAACTTCAGTATTTAAAAAAAATCAATTTACCCCTTAAGGAAACGAGGCAATGTTGCCTTTATAGATGACAGGTCACTGCAAAAGTCTATCTTTATACACACACCAAAAATAAAGCAAGGCAAGGGGAGCCCATTCTATGATGGGGATTCAACTACTGTTACTTCCTTTATGAGAATAATGAAAAAAATATTTCTGTATTTAGAAAGATGCTCACCTGGTTAGAATAAAGGAAAACACTGCATAAATCACAAAATGTGCACCTCACACACACACACTTTTGCAGAGCTGGGGATTGAATCCAAAGCTTCACACATGCTAGGCATGTGTTCTACCAAGGCAGTTATTCTGATTAAAGGTCATCTATCCAAAAAGATTCTGGAATCCTAAAACATTCCTGAGTGCTTTACATGAAAAATAATCTGTTTCTTTTGAGAGTACACATTTTTTTTCAAAGTCAAAAAACACAATAGCTATTATGCTGAGTAAACAGACTCACATAAAGGCTTTCCCTTGGGCCTCTAAGTCATCAGAGTATCATATCAGGTATCCAAGCTACCCTCTTCCCGTGGTCTGCTCAGACAAGCAGCTGGTGGGAGCATCTGCAAGTACCACAACATTACAGAGAGCAGCCCCAAGTTTTCAGAAGCCTAAGAATGGTACTTCTATTGTAACCAGTAGAGTACTCACTTGCCTTTTAGGAAGCACCCTGTATGCTCCACTGCTTTCATCTACACTTAATTCATATCTCCTTAGGTCAACTGCCTGGAACATGCTGGAGCCAGACCTGAGGCTCCTCACTTGAGGACCAGACTTCAACAACTGAAAGTAAATTCTGCTTCTTTCCACCTTTTCTTGGCAGAGCTCCTATAAGTTGTTTTGCTTTTCAAAATACCAAAGAAAGGAAATGTTTTCTAAAACAATGCTGGTAAAAGCTATAAAACATATGGCAAACAAGATGCCTACAAACCAAATGTGTACAGTATCTTTACTCAATACAAATGACTAAGATTTTATGCAAAATGTCTTTTGGGCAAGTCTTAGATACAAATTTTTTTTCAATCAAAATAAAAACTATGATTTGTTTTTTAAATAACAACAGAAGTCACATACCTAAAAGGGAAACCTCATAATATATATAAAAAAAATCTAAGATTCTGATCTCTTTTTGACATAGACGTTTAGGGTATAATGATGACCCTTGCACATCTGATCACAATTCATTGAGAAAATTCTTTAGAGGACTCATTACATAAATGAATCCCTCCATGTTAGATTGAGCAGTCACATTCCTTCCCTTTAATTTCCAATCCAAAGAAGTTTTATTAACTTCCCACCAAGTCTAAGGAAACCGCTATGATTATAACATTAGCATATACTTACATTCAAAGCATTCTTTGCAGCTTCTGCTTCAGAGCGACTGTCAAAGCTGACAAAACCTACAGGCTGAGGAAAGAGAAAGAAAAATACAAAGAAAAAAAGTCAGGTAATATATTTTTCTGGGGTCAAGGTTGATGTCAATTGAAAAGCTAAGATAAAGAAATGACCACAAGCAACAGGTAGAAGTAAGAATAAGACCCAAAGAATCATGACTCAGTGGTATAGCCACATTTCTAACATGAATCAAAGGGATGGTCAGTAAGGGTGGTTCTTCAAGAGCACAGCTGCGGATTTAGAGAATCATTAAAAAACAAAACTAAACTAAAAACCTTAGAGGTGATTGGATGATGAGCAAGAGTAAATAATGGGATAGAGACAATTTGGAGTTGAAGAGGCTCTACTTTCTTAAATTGAATTCACTGTATTTCAGTTTCTTCATCTTTTAAAATGGAAAGAGAATAGAATCACCACCAATGACACAGTGGTTAAGCCCTATACTCTTACTGCATGACCAAAATTACAAAGTGAGCATGCATGTCTATCACAAATCCCTAGGGATGCCTTCAAAAAAAAAAAAAAATCCTGTATTATAGGCATAAACCACACTGTATGTGGGAGCCATAATCCCTTTGGACTCTATTTTAACAGCCAAGCAAGTTACATGCAATGTAGCTTATTTCAGATGAACGAGAGAGACAAAAGTGATTGAGAGGCAAGAATGCCAAGTATTTGGCTTAAAAAAGAGAAAGCAAGCAAGCATATAGCTAATCTCCAAGAAACTTGTAGGAACTGCCAGGCCACTGAATACCAGCTCCATTCTGTATCTTCTGTGCTCCGTTCTCAATTAGGGACTCTGCCTGAGTTATTAGGGGTTTGAGGAACAGCATGATTCTTCACCATTGGATATTCATATCACTTGTAAAAGTTTACCCATTTAACCTCTTAAAAGAAATGGAAAAGAATTGGGAGTACAAGTGAATTTGGTTGATATTTAATCATTTTATTTGAACATACATATCAGCCTTAATATAACTATGTTGGAGGCATCATTTTTGCCACATTTTGGGACAATCCCAAATATCCTAGCTAGAAGACTATAGAACTACACATTATCTTCCTACGCTAATCCTAATAGAGCTCACCCTTAATTTTAAAGCAATAGTAACCACAACAAAAAATCAAATCCTAACTGGAATTAAAAAAGAGTGTTAAACCCCATTTAATACTCTGGAGAAAGTAAAAAAGTCATCATTTATACAGAAGTTTGAAATTCTTACCTGCTTAGATGTAAGCTTTATAAGAGAGCCCTCATAGCCCTGGAAATAAGAAGAATCAAGTTTAGCCCTCAAAATGAATATGGGTGGAGAATATGGGGAGAATGTAATACCATCTAGCTAGTAAACATGACCCTCTATGACTATCTAGCTTTTTGCACAAATGCCTCCCAATTTAGTTGGGAAAGCAAATTACAGACACATAACCCCACACACCCCTATTTTATTACTTGGGGTCCAAAAAAAATCATGTAGTTATCTATGTTTTCCTCTTTTCTATTTTTTCCATGAAATTATGCAATATAGGGTAATGGGAATGTTTGTCAACAACAGATCTTTGTCTTCTTAGACTCGGTAAGGATAGGGATTTCATAAAACTAGGAGAGGGAAGAGAGTAAATTTAATAATAAGAAGGTTAGCGCATGTTTAATTTGGCCATACATTTGCTAATAAAATAATAATAATGAAACACTTAAGCATACAATTTATTGATCAAAACCTCAGACGACCAGAAAAGGCTGAACAGACAGTGATACTGCATTTTGTTGCATTCTGCTTATTTAATGAAGTAGCTGGTTTCCATAATGCTGGGACATGCAAAACCTCCCTCTGGGGTTTCTATTCCAGCTCATTCCTAAGGAAGATGGAAACATCCCCTAACTTTTCCACTACCTCTCTTCTCCCTTCCCCCAACTAGTTCCTCAGGATAAGAGTAAGAAAGTGTGTTCATTTCTGGAAATAATCAATGACTAGTGGCTTTCTCTGATGGATGACAGAAAAAAACACCACTTGACATGATTGACCACTACACATATCAGTACAAAGACAGATTTGTAGACTAGGGTCAGCCTCCAGGGACTTTAATTAAAAGAGGGTTGTTAGTAATGTACCAAGGTCCTAACTTTAGCATTGGGGTTTTTGGACAGGACTTTAGGATTGATTCATCCTCACATCTTTCCAGCACAAAACTTGGTTACCAATTAGCTACTATAAACATTCTACCTCCAAGGCCTTGAGCTCTTCTGGACAGAAAGGTCATGATTCACAGTCCTGCCTCTTTCTTTTTTCAAGGTAGGCTCTCTCCTAAAAAAAACCTGGAGGCTTAAACAGTCCCAAGGTCTCAGAAGCAAAGGACAAATGGATATTTCATTCAAGTAAAACATCACTGGCAGGGAAATACCATGCTCTGAAACCACAAAGAACTGTATAACATCATAGTTTAAAACAGGAATGGCAGTCAAATGCCTGCCTCTTTGGTCCTGCCATTTATTATGTGTGCAAACTTGAGCATAATATATAGTTAACTGTTCCAAGTTTCATTTTCATCATTTGAAACAATGGGGCTAAGCCACCTGAAGGAACTGTGGTAATAATGAAATGAGATAATAATACATCTAAGGGCTTTGTTGGCCAAATCTTCCTCTTATACATACAAACATAACAATATTTTGTCGGTTAAGAAGATCAACTAGGGGCTGAGGATATGGCTCAACTAGTAGTGCACTCGCCTGGCATGCATGAGGCACTAGGTTCGATCCTCAGCATCACATTAAAAAAATAAAATAAAGATATTGTGTCCACCTAAAGCTAAAAAATAAATTTAAAAAAAGAAGAAGATCAACTAGCTTAAAAAGTCACAGAAATGGCTCTTTTTATACAACAGTGATCCTGTATATGAAACTCTAGGAATTCCATAAAGTTGACACTCTCTTCATAATACCTTCTCCTCCTTTCCCATTTCCTATCAGCCAGTCTTGAATTACCCTTCCTGTTTCCCTCTGTGCTGTCATCATTACTACTTCATTCTGTAGTTGGCTATTAGAATGCAGTGAGGTCTATCACTACATGGTGTCTTCTTGGCGTACAACCTAGACTCTAATCTTTCCTACTAAGCTGAATCCTGTCCAACATGTCCTGCCTCAATCAGGATGGATCTTTAATCAGAAACCAAGACTGTCTATTGCCTAATCATAAGGGTGACCCGACAGGTGTTGTAGCTGACATATCCACAATGACCTCCTGGACACAGGCCCTGAATTCATGAAGCCTTTAAGGCCCATATTCTGATAAGTTCTAGTTTCCTCCTATCCTCCAAGAGCCAGCATGGTTATTTCAGCTTTAGTCCAATTTCCTATTAAGTTTTCATTCCCAGTAATGTTAAATATCTCTAAAGTAACTTTATTTCCACAGTCAGGAAGGACAAGTGATTGCATTAAATATTTCACTAAACACAGAGAAAGATTCCTCTTAATTTACACACAGCTTTCTGCAAAATTTTGTTTGAAATTTAGAACTTTTGCCAGGGAAAGAATAATAGTGTTCAAAAAAAGACCATTTTTAAATGTCTCCTTAGCAAGAATACTATTCCAACTAATAAGGAAGCAACTGACAGGGTTTGATTTACCATATTGCATTTGAAATATAAATAGGTAGTATGTAATTTGTAACCTTTTCATTGTCTATAGTTAGCCTCAATTGGAGTAGAACAAACAGGGGAGATTACATGGAATAGAGACCCCTGGGGCCAGATGCATATTCACATCAGTAAGAGACCTCTCTAGCTAGATGAGTTGTTGGAGGCCAAAAGGCAGTTTCAGTCTATCTTCCTAGGTGAGACTGTGCATGAAAACTCAGTTGTTAACTTTCTTTTATTCATTAACCTTTTTGAAAACATCTCTTTACAAGGTACTCTCTCAAACATTTTTTCTTCCTCCAAAAAGCCCCCACAAAGCATGGAAAACACAGCCTTTTTGTATCCTTCTACAATTTCTGAAAGATATAAAAGGTACCTTAAATGGTCTGAAAAGCAGATAGAGCTCCCGAGGTTTGATATCCAGAGGGAGACCGCTGACAAATAGGGTCCGAACCTAGAAAAATAAATTTAAGAAGTGAGTAAAGGTGTGGACACAAGCCACAAGTTAGCTGTCATCTCAAATTTCAAAAATATTTCCCCAATTATTCATGGCTCCTACCAAATCCATGCTCTTTCCATGATACAATGAATACTGTAATGTGGAGATGCCATTAAGCTCTTATATTTATTTCTACTTGGATTTCTCAATGAATTATATCTAGCTGATTTAAAATTATAAATTGACTTCCCATTCTCCAACCAACTACTTCCCAGTTCTAAAATCAGAGAAGGAAGTTTGTGTTTCCTTACAATTTAAGCACTAGCTTAAGAAAAATACAAAATGAGTACGGTAAATCTAACACTCCTGTGCTCTAACCATATGACCACATAAGGAGCTTCAAAACTAAAACCTGAAACACTTTATTTCTCCTGCTTGTCCTGTCACTGCTTCCCTCAATGATGTTAATTACAATAATTTTAAGAAATATAAAAGTATAATAAATATGTCAAACACATCCAAGTAGTAGCTACAGTGTGTAATTTTGCATCTGCTCAGTTCTATTCCCAATATATTCTTCTATGGTACCACCAGCATGTATGTCTACTACGTACAAGGTAACTACTAGGTGCCGTTGACAAAACTCATTCAAGACATATATGTAAATATGCATGGTTCAAGGCGCCCAGTACAAACTATGTGCTTAGTGTCCACCAACATACAGAACATAAATGACACTGAGAATGAGAAAGCATATTAGCATCTGAATGTGAATTTAAAGCACTGGTGGGATTTTAACCAGATGGATACAAAGGTGAGGTGAGGGTGGGTAAGAATCACAGGCAGAAAAAGTATTAACCAAGATAATGATGTGGGGGACAGTACAGTGTGTTCTGCGGGCAGGGTGGGCCAAAACTGAACAGGAATTTGTAACTTTTTCATGATCTACAACAAAAATTACTGTTTCGGGGCTGGGGATGTGGCTCAAGCGGTAGCGCGCTCGCCTGGCATGCGTGTGGCCCAGGTTCGATCCTCAGCACCACATACAAACAAAGATGTTGTGTCCGCCGAGAACTAAAAAATAAATATTAAAAATTCTCTCTCTCTCTCTCTCCTCTCTCACTCTCTCTTAAAAAAAAATTACTGTTTCATGTGTACTTAAAACAGATATGTGTTTGCCATTGTTGGGTAGAAACTTAGGTCAAACCACAGGGCATATCAAAAGCCTAGGAAACTGATCTTGATTCAATAGGCAAGGAATAGCCATTGAATATCCCTATTTTTTATTCTACCCAGGTAATACAATATGATTAAGTTCTTCATTAGGTTATCTATCATGTCGCTACTTAAAGAAAAATTCAATGCTCAACTGTTAACCACCCATAAATATAAAAGATTTTTCCTCGGTGAGAAATAGAACATTTCCTAGGTTTCTGACACTTTCCACTGATTCTGATTGTACAGAAGCACAAACTAGCAAGCAAGACCCTTTTATTAACCTAGAATAGTATACAACAAAATGTCAGGTCATTTGTATACAGGTATTTAATAAACACTATTATGATACAATAGTGCCAGAATTCTAATTTATTATTTATATTTCAAGCAGATATTTTTACATAATTGATATACAATGAACTACATACATCTTGAAAGTATACAATTTAAGTTTTGACACATATAACCTGAGAAACCATCACAATTAATACACTACCAAGAGTTGTCTCACATCCCTTTAATCCTTCTTCCCATCCTGGCCCACCATCTCCCATTCTTAGGCAAGCACTAATCTGGTTTCTGATGCTGAAGATTACTATGTATATTCTGAAAGTTTACACGAATGGCACCACAGACTATGTACCCATTGTCTGGATTCTTTCACCCATCCAAGTCTGTTCCTTTGTCACTGAGTGGTATTCTGTTATATGGATATCACAGTTTATCTATGTACCTGTTGACAGACATTCAATTCTTTCTAGTTTTTGGCTTTTGTAAATAAAATGGCTATCAGTATTCACATACAAGTCTTCATATGGATGTATACATCTTTTTTTTTTTTTTTTGGTGCTGGGAATTGAATCCAGGGCTTGTGCATGTAAGGCAAGCACTCTACCAACTGAGATATATTCCCAGCTTTGTATACATCATTTTTGTATAAATACCTAGAAGCAGAACGGGTTAATATGGTAGGTATAAGCTCAGATTCAAGGCCAGCCTGGACAAACTAGCAAGACCCTGTCTTAAAACTAAAATATTAAATTAAATTTAAAAGGGAGCTGGGAGCTGGGGATGTGGCTGAAGCAGTAGCGCGCTCGCCTGGCATGCATGCGGCCCAGGTTCGATCCTCAGCACCACATACAAACAAATATGTTGTGTCCGCCGAAAACTAAAAAAATAAATATTAAAAATTCATTTTCTCTCTCTCTCTCTCTCTCTCTCTCTCTCTCTCTCTCTTTAAAAAAAAGGGGGGAGCTGGGAATGTAGCTCAGTGGTAAAGGATCCCTGGATTAAATCCTCAGTATCAAAAACAAAACATCAAAAATTACTGTTTCATATGCACTTAAAACAGATATGTGTTTTGCTGTTGTTGGGTAGAAGAGACTATACATATCGACTCATTGTTCCAAGTTTTTCATATAGTTTGTCTTCCTTCTCTAGCTATCTTTGACAAAGATAAAGAAAGGTCCTGGGAAGAGTCTTTATCAAGGTTGCTAAAGCTGACAAATGCAAAAGACACTGACCATGAGGGAATCTTGCTATACAGTATGCCCACCATCTGTTCAATTTGGCTGTTCCAATCAGAAAAGCCCGGACAGATAGGGATTCCCACCTCCCATTCATTCAGATTCTGCAGAGTGTCCACTACCTTCCTGATGTTGCCAGGTACTGCCTAGATTACAGAGATTTGAACAGAAGTAACATGATAAGCAAATCCTGTGTTCTAAATGCTGGGGCACCATTTGTTTAGAAGTTTAGCTGAGGTATGTGGCAGGTATCAATTAGGACCTGAGGAGCTTGTCTAGTAAATGAACTACCATTTATAACATTATTCTAAAAAAAAAAAGTTCTCTAGAAATCAGGGGATTATCAATAAAAGTTTCCTATGTTGTATGATAGAATATTTTTCATCCAATAAAAATATGCTCAAGTAAAAAGTACATATAGTTCAACTCTATTCTGCAAAGCAGCTGACATATGTATTTGGAGAGGGGAAAAATGCTTTTTATGATATATATGTGTTTATATCGATTAGCCCTGAGTAGTAGAATCGTGATTTTAATAGTTTTTATTGGCTTATTCATGGTTTCTATTTTTAATAAACATGCATAAGATATTGTAAGTTTATTTTGTTAGGTTTAGAACTGCCTTGATTTTATTTCCTGAGGAAACCAGCAAAAAAAAAAAAAAAAGTCAACATTTTTACCAATATAAATTGTAAAGTTTATGGAGGAAATTTTCTTACATAAATATTCTAGAATGAGATGTGAGAGTTTTTATCCTAAAGTCTCAATAAAAAACTGCTACTCCCCAGGCATGGTGACACAGGCCTGTAAGCCCAGCAACTCTGAAAGGTGGAAATAGGAGGATTGTAAGTTCAAGGCAACTTAGCAAGACCCTGTTTAAAAAAAAGAAAAAGAAAAAGAAAAAAAAAAAACTGGAAATGTAGCTCAATGGTAGAGTACCCACCCCCTGGGTCCAATCCCCAGTACAAAAGGAAGGAAAGGAAAAAAAAAAAAATTGTTGTACCTTTGAGAAGGGGGCAGGAGGGGTGGGTGTGTGTGAGACTCCTGGTAAGCCGAAGTTTGTAAATCAACTATAGACACCCAAGAGGCTCAAAGCCAACACTACTTTATCACATTGGAAACAACTAAAAAGGTTTGCATTTCATTTAAACATGGACAAAACCCACATTTCTTAGACTCTAACCAAGTTCACTATTGTCTTAGGAACCTGTCAGAATTATCATCACATTAAGAATATTCCCTCCTCCGACAGAACAGCTAAACTGACAAGGGGAAATAATTCTCAAATATTCAGATTATGTATTTGAGTCCAACTAAAGGTTACTTAAATCCAAGTCATAATGTACTTGGAATCCTTTCTAGATAGTCTCAGACTAGGAAACAATCAGGTTTTAAAAAAGAATGGGAAAGATAATTCTTAAATATCTCATTTGTTTTTCTATGGCAACTGGTGTATAGAGTCACAGGGATATTTGGAAACATTTCTCACTTCTATAATCATTTATTTATTTATTTTAGTTGTAATTGGGCCCAACACATTTATTTATTTGTTTGTTTGTTTATTTTATGTGGTGGTGAGGATTGAACCCAGTGCCTTACACATGCTAGGCAAGTGCTGAGCCACAACCCCAGCCCCTCACTTCCTTACTCTTACCACCACTTTTGATCTGAGTGACTACCTACTAATGCAATTCTGAGTTTTGATTTTTCTAAGTCTATGGAAATCACGAAGATAGGATTCTTGCTTGCAGAGAACTTGCCATCACTAAAGGAAACGGAATATGGATATGATCATCTGTAGTAACAGAAAGTTTATCAGCTCAGTCACAAAGTAACTAATTAGAACCCAAAGAGTGATCTAAAAGTGTCATACTGAAACAGATAATGCTAAATGAACTCTGTTGCTGGTGAAATCATTATCTAGGACAGCAATGTCTATGGACACAGATGTGCCTGGCACTATGCCTTTAGCATTGTAGATGTTTACTTTATAAAACACATGGGAAAACACATTTCTTGGTCAAGGACACAGCATGCCTCATAGAAGTTCAAGAGCTGAAGCTGCTGACAGCTATATCCCAAAGGGACTCTAATGGATTTTGTGGATGTACCTCCAGTTTCATTTTTGCCATTTTCTGCTGGTAAACTAAGGGCTGCCCTAGATAATGATGTGACTAACAATAAAATTCATTTAGCATTATTTACTTCATGGGGAATAGATTTTTATTTTAATGTGATACTTTTAGATCACTCTTTGGGTTCTAATTAGTTATTTTTGACTCAGCTAATAAACTTTCTGTTATTGCAGACAATCATATGCAGAACAAAAGAATAAATGCTTGTAAGAATTGTCTTGTGCTGGACATAAGAACAAGGGAGTTTTGGTTCAGTCATTATCTAGCATTACTGCAGAGGCCACAGTTATTAAATGTGACTGTCAGCTCACCAGGAAAGACAAGTCACATTTCCATAATTGACTTCTCATTTAACAGGCTTTAATGCGATAAGGAAAGTTGTTTGTCCATCTTGAGTATTCCTGCATAGAAAGGCCAAAAACAGACCATGAAATGGAAAAGGCCCTGTCTTTAACAGAGAACATGCTTATCTTGTTGGAAATCTAGACATGAAAGGGGAGCAGGCAGAATGCTTAATTTCAGTACACAGCACAGAATTATCACACATACTTTTCAACCAGTGGTCACATCTGATGAACAGTGTCTAAAGATTGTGGATGTTTTCTGTGTATGCTTTAGTTTAGTAGTTTTTCTTTTTCTTTCTTTTTTTTTTTTTTTTTTGGTACAGATGATTGAACACAGGGACACTCTACCATTGAAGTATATACCCACTTTTCATTTTTTATTTTGATACAAGGTCTCAATAAGTTGTTTAGGCTGGCCTCAAACTTGTGATCCTCCTGCCTCAGCCTCCTGTGTTGCTGGTATTCCAGGTGTGTGCCATAATACACAAGTTGGTTTTAGTTGTTTATAAAAAGGTTTCATGGATCATATCTGGCTATGGAAGGAAGCAATTTCTTACTTTCTAAAGACCCATGAACCTTCCAATGAGTAAAACCCATGGTGGTATGTCTGTCCACCTATCCCTCTGCAAACTTTCTCTCAATTTATCACATTCATACAAATGTGGACTCTAAAAGCAGCTTTCAAAGGTGCTGTATATTTGAATCATTCTTTTAGAAATACAAGTGGATCCACAGCTAAAATTTTTCTCAGTGAGTTTTAGAGTGTAAAGGTTCTTTTTGTGTAGCAATCCTAGGCACAGAGTGTACAATCCTGGCTGATTTAGAAATCTACAGAATGTCAATGCATAGCCATGGGAGATGTAAGTATTTGCTTGCCAATAGTTCTAGGGATGACATGACAAACACGATGAATTAACCACATGTCCTAGTTAAGCAGCATCCATGACATCAAATGAAAACTTATGACAAATAGGCAGACGAGATTAGTATTTTTTTGGTGGGGGGAGGGGTGCCAGGGATTGCACTCAGGGGCACTCAACCATTGAGCCACATCCCCAGCCCTATTTTGTATATTATATGGAGACAGAGTCTCACTGAGTTGCTTAGCACCTCGCTTTTGCTGGTGTTGAACTCATGATCTTCCTGCCTCAGCCTCTCCAGCACAAAAATAATATTTTGAGAGACAGAAATCTAGAAGAGGAAAAAGAAAATTAAGACCACAAAAAATCAGAATCAATAAATAAATAAAGGCATAAACAAAGAGAAAAAAAGAAATAGATAACAAAGACTATGTTAACCCATTTATAATGACAGTAACCAATATATGATTAGTAGTAAAATCACATTTCAATTCATGGTAATTTAAACATCCTTATAAGTCCATGTGAACTAACAAATATTTTTTTTAAAAATATACAAACTCATCATCAACTTTGCACATTTAAAATGGTGATTAGATTTCTAAATTAACATGGGACGGGGCTCATAATTATTAAGCGAAAAGGAAAACATCAGAAATTGCTCATAGTCCTGGACTGGGGATACAGCTAGTATCAGAGTACTTGCCTAACTTGTGCAAGGACCTGGGTTTAATTCCCAGTACTACAAAAGCAATTGCCCATATTCCCAATTTAATTATTTTAGTGTTTTTGTAAGTTAGTATATGCTCAATGCTCAAGGGGGATAAAGAAGACAGTGAAGGAGTATATTCCAAGTTACTTATATGTTAATAGTAGAAAAAAGGTAGAATTATCAAAACTTTTACTTTGTGTTTATAATTTTGGCATTTATATATTTATTAGTATGTTTCTTTAAAAATGAGAGAAACAATAACAAAAACAACTTAACACAAGCCTAAATGTATCTTCTTCATTTGAAAATATCAATATTGGCTCCTTCCTATCCAACATCTATTCTTAGAAATTTTCTCAATTTTCTACCTGTCCTTGACTCATAGGGACACAAGTTTGTCCTTGAGCTATCAAAAGGCAACATGGACATAACTTACTTCACATTTTAATTCTGACCACAAGTCAGTGCTTGTTTGTTTATATAAATATTTTAGTTGTAGATGGACACAATACTTTTATTTATTTTTATGTGGTGCTGAGAATCAAACCCAGTGCCTCACACGTACTAGGTAAGTGCTTTACCAATGAGCCACAACCCCAGCCCACAAGGCAGTGTTTCTTAAGACTCACCTCTAAAAAAGAACAACCTAACAGCCTGGTGCAGTGGCATATGCCTGTAATACCAGTGGCTTGGGAGACGGAGGCAGGAGGATTGTGAATTCAAAGCCAGCCTCAGCAAAAGTGAGATGCTGAGCAATTCAGTGAGATCCTGTCTCTAAATAAAATACAAAATAGAGCTGGGGATGTGGCTCAGTGGTCGAGTGCCCCTGAGTTCAATCTCTGGTACCAAAAACCAACCAAACAAACAAACAAAACACCTAACCAAAGAAGTGTGCTAATGACTCAAAACTAAGACCCTAGGAACAGAACCATCCTGTTGTCAGCCAACAGGTATTTTTGCTTTGTGACAACCCAACTTCCTACTAAGACTAGAACAGATGAATTCCTCTTTAATAACTAATGAATGGTCACCTCTCTTCTGAGACACCATCTAATATAAACTTGAGTTTCAAGGACTGAGAAGTTAAGAGCTCTACATACATGCACAGCATAAATTCCGCTGAGCTGGGTTGTTTTAATCAGGGATGGGAGTGGGGATGGGGCAGAGCCCTGCTTATATCTTTTGTATACTGGTTAAATTACTTTATTCTTGTAAAATAAATTATGAGTGGATTTGATTCTTTGCTCATCTTGTAAGCATGAGCTGAAGACCATGTTGCAGGGCTGAATCCTACCCAAGGACTGATGGTCATCTCATTTCCAAAGAAGGCTTTGTTGGCTTAGTAGGATTTTCCATTCAGGTCTTAATGCCATGAAAATAGATCACCACAACCATTAAAATGGTCTGCCAGGCATTTAAATCTGGTTGCAGCTTAGAAACAACTGACTGGCCTTTGGTCAAGTTCCAGTTTCTTATAGGTGCTGGCTTCAAGATGAAGTAGATTCCTTCTTCCCGATAATGGCCACCCACTGGATTCAAATACTTATTCCTCTTTCATACCTGGGAAGTTGTTCAAAGGGTCAGGCTGCTGCAAGGACCAATTGACTAACCAAGCATAAAAGGGTCACTATGCTGTTCTTGGCGATTCTCAAGTTTGTTTTAAATTTGATAATTATTCCTTCCTTTCTAAAGAAAAAGCCATATAATTACCCATAGTGCATGGCTCTCTAAGTTTGGAGGAATACACTAGTGTTTCCCTAAGTGATATTTAATTGGTTGATCCTCAGGGGGAAAAGACTAATGGGAACATGTATGGAAAAAAGAGAAATGACCATGTTCCATAAATTCACATACATAAGGCCTGAGCACTGCAGAACAGGGCAAACCATGTCACTTTTGTTTGATCTTTGAGGAGCCTATCCAGATGGTTTCATAATTTCCCAATTTGAAAAGACTTCATAGGAGTCAGGTCCCAACCAGGTCATTCTTCATCTAAAAAGAGGAGAGAATAATTAAGAATTTCTAGATTTTTAAACAACTCTAGGGAGGAAACATGAATATACATGTCAGCACTGTAACCTCATTATTGAAGAATTCCCTTAGTGCTATCAGAAACAGAGGGAGGTGAGTATTACCAGAGGCAAATCAGAAAATTTGGGTTTGGACTAATCTACATAGAAAACTAGATACACTTATGAACTTAATCTCATTATTAGGAACGTCACTGAATGCTGTCAAACACAAAATAAGATTGTGCCTTATAAAGGCAAGCTTTATCCCTTAACTCTGGTCTGATTCGTACCTCACACTGGCTTCCTGCAGTTCTCTGAACCAATTTTCAGGTGGTCTGCTCTACTTTAACTCTGGTTGGCCCACAAAATCTTATTGTTCTTTCAGATACACTGCTTATAATACTAAAACACTGAAAATTTAAATGTATGTATTAATTCAGTATTTGTAAACAGAAGTTTACTTTGCAATTCTCTGAGGTGTACTTACCCTTATGGTTTTAATCCTATAGAGTGCACTGAAGCTAAAAGATGTCAAAAGATCACCACAAAACAAACTTTCCCATGGATTGACAAAAAGAAAGATTTGCAGAAAATATGAAAATTATCTTAACAAAATTCCCAAGTCTTTCTTCCTTTCTCCTGCTGCATAGTTTGGGTGATTTTTATTCAAAGGAAAAACTAACCCAGACAGCATACAGAGTTCTTTCCAGTCACTTAAAGGATCTAGAAGAGGGGAGAAAATGGATACAGGAAGATTATGATACCAATACTACTATCATATCTACTGAATGAACTAATGAGCCAAAATTATAACTTGAGTACTAGGAATGAGGCATAAAAGAAAGGCCTGTATAACCTAAGAATATCCAGATGCAAATGAATGAGTATTAAGAAATCACTGTGATTTTTTTATATGCATTTAAGAGGTTAAGTGCTCTAGGCATTTGAAGGAGGAAAAAAAAAAGGTTCACAAAGAGCACAGGGGTTCAAATCCTGATTCTGCAACTCACTGTCTGCTACGTACCATGGTCAGGTCACTTAACCTTTCCATTTCTAAGTTTCCTCATCTCAAAATGTGTCCAAAGTCTTTGATACTTCTCCATTCAAAAGGCAGAACCTATTCCCCTTCCCTTCACTGTGGGCTTCCCTTGATGATTCAATTCCAAAGAGGAGAATATGGCAAAAATGACAGTGTATGACTTCCGTGATTAGGTCAAAAAAGCATGTGGCTTCCTGAGAAGCTGTTCCTAGATGACATACTCTGGGGGAAGCTGATTGTGAGGATATAATTATACCCAAGAAGCCCTATAGGGAGGTCTACATGACAAATAATTGAGGTCTCTGTCCAAAAGTTGTGTGGAAGCACCACCTTGGAAGCAGATTTCCGAGCCTCAGTAAGGTCTTCAGATGACTTCAGCCTTCACTAAAAATATCTTGACTACAACTTTATGAGACCCTAAGCTAGGCCACCTATCTAATGATTCCTAAATTCCTGACCCTCTGAAACTGAAAGAATAAATGTTGTTTTAGTTAGGGGTAACTTGTTTCAGCTATTACAAGAATTAAATGAGTGGATACATGTATAGTGAGTTCAGTGCTTGGTTCATAGTAAGAGTTCAAACAATGTTATTTTATGTTAACGTGGTTTGCAACACTCAAAAACAAGATGCATTTTCATGTGCCAAAGCAATCTCCATGATGGGGATGCCTCACTGTTCAGCCCGGAGCAATGGAGTAAGCCACTTACAGAGTGAGACCTCTGAAACTATGACCCCCAAATAAACTTCTACCCCTCTAAGTTGTTCTTGTCTGGTATTCTATTTACAGGAACAAAAAGCTAATGAAGACAATTAATTAATTATGTAATTCATTATCTATATTTCATTCCAGTTAAGATATGTGTGGCAAAACAGTTCTCACAGTGAGAGTCTGTGTTCTAATACAACCAAATAAAGACACAATCAAATAAAGACACAACCAACATTGCAGGTATGCAGCTCTGCTGTGCCAAAGCTTTCTGATCAAGCACCTCAGACGACACAGAAAACAAAAGAACAAAAATATAAATTTAAATACTTTGACTGATACCAGGAGGGGCTGGGGATGTGGCTCGCCCGGGTTCGATCCTCAGCACCACATACAAACAAAGATGTTGTGTCTGCCGAAAACTAAAAAATAAATATTAAAATTCTCTCTCACTCTCTCTCTCTCTTCAGAAAAAAAAAATCCATTGTGATTGATACCAGGAAAAAGACTAAGAAGGTCAAGCCCAAGGAAGTTCACAGAGCAGATATATGTGCAGGCTACATTTTGTAGTAACAGTGCTTTGGTGAGTTCATTACTAAGAATCCATTCTCTTTTCTAAATGAATTCTTACAGGAACATTCATTTAACAAATATTTGTTTGCATTTAAAATGCCACGGGGGTGGGGGGTGGGAATGGGGGGCTCTGGGTTGTGGCTTAGCCGGAGAATGCTTGCCTTGCTTTTATGAGGCACTGGGTTCTATCCTTAGCACCACATAAAAATAAACAAACAAAACAAAAGTAAAAAAAATAAAGTGCCACAGAGCCAAAATGCAAATTTTTATAATATATCCTCTTTTAAGTCAGCTACTTCCTTTAATTCACAAACTAGTTTACTTGAAGCACTTAGCCTAATACTTATAAGTACTTCCAGAAAAAGAGCAAACTTCTGTTTTTTAAGTTTAGATCACCTCCTAGCTTTTCTGATTTTAAGAATCTCCAATTTCAGAAAACATTTAAAATTTGTATACCCCAGCCTGTTACAGAAAATACACTCCTCTGAAGACTTGTTCAAATGGATAACCACCTGTAATTATTTCTATTTACATATCACTTGGATCGTCAATATTAATTTTATTATTTCTTATATAGTAATTATGCAAAGTGATACAGATAGTATAAGATTTGATGACTTACAAATAGAAATGCATGTGTATGCTGGAAACAAAAAAGATTTATCACAAATGGAGGGGAAATGGTGAGATATAACCTAGATTAATGTGCTTAATATTAATGTGCTTTCAAATCTAAATTTTTTTTTAAAGTCTGTTGAAACACTGAACCTGGGTTTCCATAGTACTGTGTAAATTTTCAATGACTATAATGGAAAAAGACCATTAAAATCATCCAGTAGTGTAAATCATATTTCTACTTTTAAAACAGGTGGTTCGGAGTAAGTAACAATGAATCTTACCATTATGTACAACTATGATCCATCAATAAAAAACATGGGAGGAAAAGTTGTTGAGGGCTTAGGTGCTAATTGCTCTCTGGGTATGAAAGAGTTGATTTCCAGATTACATTCCAACTACAAAGGTATACTGAAAGAAAGTTTTTGTTAAAAGTATACTGGGGGCCCGGGGATATAGCTCAGTTGGCAGAGTGCTTGCCTCGCATACACAAAGCTCTGGGTTCCATCCCCAGCACCACAAAAAAAAAAAAAAAAAATACACACACACACACACACACACACACACACACACTGGGGTCTTGCCACTGAGAACCTCTTAACTAACTTTTCATTACATATTCATTTAAGTATAATTATTAAGTTGGAGATTTTTATTTAAGGTTTGTGCAGTAATTAAAACAGAATGATATCTTAGGCCACAAATTCAAAGAATTTAGCAGAGTTTCCAGTGCAAAACAAGGTAAATGGGCTCCAGAGCTACCGATATACAGCCAATTCCTCAGACACTTGGACCTAGTAGCCATGATTAAATAATTTATATTGTTATTATTTTTTACCTTTGCGAAAGCATTATTTAGCAGAGTATATATAGTGTATAAGCACACAAACTCTGAGGCCAGTCTGAGTTTGGAGCCCAGCTCCAACATCTATTAGTTTTGCAGTCTTAGACAAGATATTAACTAATTAAGGTCTCAATTTTCTCATCTGCAAAATGGGAAAAATAAGTGAAGAGGATCAAATAATAAAAACTTATAATAAAGTATTTAGAAAACTGTCTAGCAGTCGAGCATGTTGGCACACGTCTGTAATCCCAACAACTTAGGAGGTTGAGGCAGGAGGATTTCAAGTTTGAGGAAAGCCTGAGTAACTTATCGAGAACTTGTCTCAAAATTAAAAAAAAAAAGGGCGGGGGGGAAAATATAGCTCAGAGGTAGACTGGTCCTGGGTTCAATCCAGTACCTCCCACCCCTCACACACACAAAAGGGTCCTAGAACAGAGTAAAGCACTATGCAAGATTTTGTTAAATAAATAAAATAAATATGACCACCTTTAATTGCTATCTGGTAGCAGTTTTTGCTAACAGAAACAGAAAGAATATTACAGAAATAAATTTCCCAAATTCTAAAATTCAAGGTTTCACTTAGCCAGCTAAAGACAATTTGAATAATTACAAATTTGGACTTCCATTTCAAGGTTCAATGTGAATATGTATTTGTAATATATTTATTTGTGAAGAACAAAAAGAAAACATAAAATTTTATAGAAACCAGGTTAATATTTTTCAATTTATAAATTTCAAAGCACTCAAGCAATTGCCAAAACTGTTCTTTTCCAAATGAGAAAGAATTCTCAGAATTGTTGGAACCTGAGGGCATACGAGGGATCTTTCAGAGTGGACATGACCTGGCCTGTCAGTGATCTCTGGAACCTTGTGTGCCAGTTCAGCTCTGGCCAGAACCTGGACTAAGACATGTGCAGGCAAAACAGTTCTCACAATGCCAAAGAGTTTGTGTTCTAATATGACCAAATAAAGACACAACCAACATCCCAGACATACAATTCCACTGTGCCAAAGCTTCTTAATCACTCTTCCAAATGATGACATCTAATTTACTGTGATTTATTTGGATCTTAGTGAAAGAATTTCCAAATAATATAAATCAAATAGAATTTTTAAAATTTCATCAGAAATCTAAAAGACCACATATGTAGATACTAATAAAATACCCACGAGTTTTTTAAAAAATCTTTTTAGTGTGGTTAACACCATAAACCACACACAATACTCTCCTCCCCAAACAAAATTATATCAAAGGTACTATAAAAGATTAAAATGGATCCTTAACCTTAAATCTTGCCCAGGTGTGGTGGTGTATAGCTATAATTCCAGCAATTTGGGAGACTGAGGTAGGAAGATTGAAAAGTTTGATGTCATTCTCAGCAACTCAGTAAGACCGGTCTCAGCATTTTTAAAAAGGGCTGGGAATGTAGGTAAATGGTAAACCACACCTGGGTTCAATCCCCAGTACCATGAAGAAAAAAAATTTTATTTATTTATTTATTTTTATTGGTTATTCAAAACATTACAAAGATTGCAGAATCACATCGGTTACACATCCACATTTTTACATAATGCCATAATAGTAACTGTTGTATTCTGCTACCTTTCCTATCCCCTAGTATCCCCCCTCCCCTCCCCTCCCATCTTGTCTCTCTACCCCATCTACTGTAATTCATTTCTCTGCTTGTTTATTTTCCCATTCCCCTCACAACCTCTTATATGTAATTTTGTATAACAATGAGGGTCTCCTTCCATTTCCATGCAATTTCCCTTTTCTCTCCCTTTCCCTCCCACCTCATGACTCTATTTAATGTTAATCTTTTCCTCCTGCTCTTCCTCCCTGCTCTGTTCATAGTTGCTCTCATTATATCAAAGAAGACATTTGGCATTTGTTTTTTAGGGATTGGCTAGCTTCACTTAGCATAATCTGCTCTAATGCCATCCATTTCCCTGCAAATTCCATGATTTTGTCATTTTTAGTGCTGCATAGTACTCCATTGTGTATAAATGCCACATTTTTTTTATCCATTCATCTATTGAGGGATGAATGGATAAAAGTTTAATAGTTTTCCCTTTTCACACTGTGCAAATATAAGCAGAGCTTGGACAAATGATTCACAATCTTCAGATGACCCTTTAAGGTTAGTATAAAAATCATGTTTTGCCACAACTTAATCTGCACTGCAGAGTATTACCATTCATCAAAAAATTTCAATTTTATTTGCAATGTCATCTTTGATGACAAAAGACATTAAAAAAGAGAACATCAAATAAATACACAAAGACATACATCTTGTTTTAGAAATGCACTAAAAAATAAAACAAAATAACTGTTTTTCTAATCTCACAATCAGCACTGCTAGCATGCATCAGTTTCTTCCAACTACATCAAAATAAAATTCCCAAGGCATTGGTCTTTGACTATTCCATACACCATCAATTCCCTGGGCTCTACTGGGTAAGTTGTAACAATGCACCTTTGGAATAAAAGAGTTTTAATAGTTGATTTTTGCTTCCAAAAAAGACACTATTCTCCATCTAAAAGCCCAAATTAAACTCTACTTCTCCAAGGAAGCTTTTTCCCATTGTTCCACTTCTTTCTTTCCCTATTTCTCCTCTGAATCTCACTGCACTGAGTGAGCAAATCTGTTATGACTTAACCCTGTTCTTTAATTGCTTTACAGGCTTTAGTTAACTCCTTTCCAATTAAATTAGAAATTCCTTCAGATCAGGAAGTGTATCCTATTCACATAATATTATAACTTTGGATTAGGGACCTAGTTTTAGGTATCTAAGTTTCTTGTGAATCTGACATTTACAGATGATACACTAATCATGATTTATATACGTGAATAATATATTTAGCGATATGTAAGACAGTAGTACCCTAAAGAATCTGATAATTCATCTTTTTGTCTTATGAATTAATCTCATCCTAAATTAGCAGTCAACATAATTTGTTTCCAAGAGCCAGCTACCTTCTATAAAATGCAGAAAGAATGACATATGAGATTTTAATTACAAGGAAAAGGAGGCATGAATCTCTAAACAAAGGCAATAATAATCTCTGTGGTTAAAGCACATAAAAGAATTAAATGTGAACAAAAGTAGTTGTGGGATAAGAGATGTCAAATCACATACATAATCCCTTCCGATGATCCCCCACACAAATACACCCTCATGTATTCCATGTTTCACCATTTCTTTTAGATCTTATTTCCTTGACATGTAGAATGTGCTTTAACATTTGCCATCTTCAAAGAAACAACAACAATAACAACAAAAGTATGAAATAAATTAATCAAGTATCTTTAAGTTGTGGACAGGCAATACTATGCAATATTTAGTTGTACACATTTCCATTTTTCAATAGTCAACTAATAATCCTGAGTTGCCTCTTTATTACTCTTGGGGCTTAGGGTGATATATGTTGAAAATATGGTGAGGTCAAAAAGAAAAAAGAAAGAAAGAAGAAAATAATTAGAAAAGTAATATTCCAGAGGAAAGAGCACGTAACTGCAGGAATTTTCTAGATGTCTGCTAAAACACAGATTG
The DNA here is from genome assembly GCF_964194105.1 of Spermophilus citellus. Classification (NCBI taxonomy): domain Eukaryota; kingdom Metazoa; phylum Chordata; class Mammalia; order Rodentia; family Sciuridae; genus Spermophilus; species Spermophilus citellus. The sequence continues at coordinate 26,146,816 of NC_138196.1, read as the reverse complement.
CTGGGACTCTAACCCAGAAATTCTGATCAGTGGATTTGGGGATGAAACTTAGGAATCTAAATTTTCTTTTTGGGGGGGAGGGGTGAGGAGTAATCAGGGATTGAATCCAGGGGCGCTCAACCACTGAACCATGTCCCCAGCCCTATTTATTATTTATTTATTTAGATATTTATTTTTTAGTTGTAGTTGGACACAATACCTTTATTTTATTTGCTTATTTTTTATGTGGTACTGAGGATCGAACCCAGGGCCTCACATGTGCTAGGCGAGCATTCTACCCCTGAACCACAACCCCAGCCTCCCTCCCCAGGCTCCCTCCCCAGCCTCCTCCACCCCCAGCCCTTTTTATTTTAAGACAGGGTTTTGCTAAATTGCTTAGGGTCTTGTTAAGGAGTCAATTTTTTTAACAAGCAACAAAGATGTTTTTCTTGACCAGGCACATTTGGGAAAACATTGATGTAACACATGACCAAAAATTCAGAAGGGTTTCTAGTTTAAAAAAAACATACAAGCAACATTCATTTATACCTATTCCCACTGGGATTAAGTTTTGGTCCCGGATAATTCCTTACTTCTAAGTGTTACTGGGCCTAGGGAGACACTGCTTCATCTTGGAAGAGGGATCTTTGAGCCAAGCAAAGAGTAAATCTTGTATAGGCAGAGAAGAATCAGATCCTTTCAGATAAGAAAAGTTTGCAATTTATGAGGTATTTCGGCACTAACTTAGGTGGAAATCACAAAATCTGTGATACCATGAACTTCCATTATTTTTCTTTACTGAAAACAATGCAATTAAACTATAATTCTTTTGAGACACTCCCTAAATTTCTAAGAAGCTAAATCTGTCTTTTTTTTTTTAAGAAAAGTAGAATATCTGAGCAGCAGATACACAAACCAAAGGAAATGATTAATGAAAGCTTACTACTTGTAAAGAGCTGCAATTTGTTCAAACTTGAGTGCACAGTCATCATATAGAATTTTACAAACATTAGATTCAGTAGATCTACTGGGGCCTGAAATTCTGTAATTGTAACTAGCTGCCAGGTCCATATAGCATGCTAGCAAGATTATACATGAGTAGTTGACTGAACTTGAATGTGCATGAAGATCATGGGGAATATACAATGGTTATTCAAAATGAAGACAGATTACTAATAAAGCTTAACACCTAATTCTTGCGAACTTTCAGGAAAGGAAGACACTTGTACTAAGTAACCATACTTCAAGGCAGTTTATTTTGCTGATATGTAAATGGTTCTATGGTAAAGCTAGCTGTCTTGGTATATGCTGTGTAGTACACACGACTATAAACAACTCAAAAGTTTGCAGGAACTTGAGGCTTAAGGACCACTTGGCACTCTTCCCCACCTAGGCTATAATCATAGAGGCCAAAGATAGCAGGATTAGAGATATTACAAACCAAAAGAAATGAGAGAAAGCTCATTCCTATGTACTAACAGTATTTTTTTTTTAATCTTGGAGTAGGTAGAGGTGGGGAAGCTAATAAATACAGTTATGATGATCATGTGCATCTAGTGTGCCAATAAAATGCCAGCAAGGAATGCCTAACTCCCACCTAGTGATTCTCAACCTCTCCTTCCCATCACATCTAGCATATTTTGTTAATTCAATTTGGATGCCTTCTCATAACTGGTAACACACAGCACAATCATCTCTGCACATCAGTCATTCCTTCCCTCCAGTTCTCTCATAGCCTGGACTTTAAGAACCCTGGTTTTTGGACACCACTGACTTTCCTCAATATACACATATTTTTCATAACTAAACACTAATGCTGTAAAATGCACTTCTGATCATTGCCTGCCTCTTATTTAAGTTCAATGGACCGTGAACTTTGTGCAATACATCTTATATTGATTTTAGAAATGTGGAGGCAATTGAAAAACAGAAAGGTAGAGTAATACAGAGGAAAAGAATTTGACAAGAAATTTTGAATCCTATGTTCTAGTTTAATGATGTTTATCTGCCATTTCCATAAAAACTACCATTTATGGAAATGACATCTTTCTGAGCATGCTTGAAATACTATGACTAATATAATAATGGAAAAAGAAACAAGCTAATGACAATTCCTGGAATAATACTATTATTGTTGACTGTTCACCATTCTCTAGAAGATGAGAAAGGTCTGTACAATTTGCAATTTTATTTTTTAAAAAATGGGCTCAATGTCTACATAAATAAAATATGCCTGTGCGAATATCTCCAGTTTCTCACTTGTTCTCAATTCTTAGCAGTGTATCCATCACAAACGGATTGTTTCCTGCTGGGATACATCAGTAAGATGGCAGTTTTCCCTGAAAGACACTAGCCCTATTTACACTTCTAGAGCCTGAAATAATGTGAGGTATTCCAAAGAGAAAACTGTTTGAAAGGAAGAAAGATAATAATCTTTATCAAAATCTCAACTCAGTTCCTGTGTAAAACATTCTGGTTTTGCTTGACAGACAATCTTCACATGACCTATATCAAAACATCCACTAAATAATGAAAGACAGCTCAGTCCTGCCTAATCAGCAAAGCCCCATGTGAGTACAGACCTGTGTCAACGGCTGAAGTAATTCCTGATAAACATCATTTTATACATGAAGTTTATTATAAAAGGAACAAGTTAAGGACAGGACATATTTTAAAGATCTTTTGTTTGGGGAAGTATTAAAAAGAAATCTTCTGAGTCCAAGGACACTGGGATGCTAAGTGTGAATCTAAAGACTTCAAGAAACCTGGGTTCCTCAAGTGTGAAATGCTATTTCTGCTACAAAGTCATATTAAAAAGGAAATGCTTTTCTGCTGTGGCACCCAGTGCCTGTGCAAGACCCAAGGCTGGGTATACAAATAATTGATTAGTCTACCTCCAGGGTATTTAAAGCAGTCTTATTTTTTTTTAATGTTAAGAAATGCTTTCAGGCAATCAGAAATCAAATAAAACCAAATAAACTAACTGCTACATTTACCTGTGTTGTCATTCAAGACTGTGCCAGCTGTTAAAATTCTATTTTTTTCATAGTCATGCCATTCCAGAAGTATTATGCAGCATTTTATATCACAACTTTTACCTCTTCAAGTATTACGACATTCGCTCACCACTCCAGGGCTCCCAGTCAACAACAAAGGTGTGGGCATGTAAGATGTTCTGCTTGTACCTCCAGACCCTTACCAGAAATGGAATAACACCATTATTCCATGGTGTGCCCTCCTTCCTTCTCAAAGTCCAATTCTGGGTAAGAAGAGTAAAAGTAGAGGTGAGATTAAAATCATCCAGTGTTTCTACCAGGCTGAAACTACCTGGCAGGAAATATCAAGCCCAAAGAAGTCCATCCACAAGTCTATTTCATGCTGAATTGTTTAATTATTAATTCTTGGGAACTACCTTGCAAATGATTACTTATTCTACCTCCAGGGCTTTTAAAGCAGTCAGTCTACTTTTAAACAAATATTAAAATGCTGGCTAGTCACTGTGCTCCTTGATTTAAAACTGTCTAGATGTGGCAATCTAAATTTTCCATCTTCCCATCCCTTCGTTTTAAGAGGCAAATTATTTGGGAGAAGGAAACCATGTAGTATTTTATTTTGATGTAGCAACCTGTATTTCATCTGTGTTCCCCAGTAACACCTCTACTTGTTTAAAAGAAAGATAAACTATTCTTTAAAAAGGGTTGGAGCCCTGTTTCTAAACAGGACATCTTAGTTGACTTGAAGTGTAACTAAAAGTAAATTGTAATTTTTCACGATTTTCTGTTGAAACCAAATCCTACCCATAAAACTGTACAATTGGGCACTGAAGGAATCCTTTCTAAAACATGGAAAAATACTCTCTCAAAGACAAAATATCTAAGAGACCCAGAAAAGCAGAAAGTCTAGAGTCTGGCCTCAAGTATTATTTGAGCAGTGATCCTCCTCCAGCCAATCACCACAAGGTCAAACTTCCCTGTGTGAGGTAGAAGTGACAGAGCTTGCTTCAGTCTCCATGCAAAAGGAGGCAGTGAGAAGAGGACCACTTTGAAAACTAAAAGCTGAAGGGGAGAAGGGGGACATTATTGAATTTGCTTCAAGATATCAGAATAGGGGACACTAAGGCAGAAAAGGAAGATCATGTTCATTTCCTTGTATTTAATATATAAATTCATGCTTTAAGAGCACTGAAAGTTTTTTATTTTCTGTTTTCCATTCTTTTTTTCTTTCATTCCTAACTAGATTCATGAAACACCTAAGTAATGGCAAACTGTTCAAAAAAAGCTTGAGAAAGTAGGCTTTGCACTGTCCTCATTACTGCAGAAATTTCCTATAATTCTACAGCATCGCCAGCAATAAAATGCAATGCACAACCCCCGCCCCCCCCCAAATTTCTAAGTCTGTGTTCAATTCTACTTCAGGGACCGGGCAGGCAAGCTAGCCAAAATGACAAAAGAAACAACCCAGGGGCAGAGTTTTCACTCTTTGATAAAGCAGATATAGAGAAGAAATGAACAGTATATACAGGTTAAAAATAGTACCAAGCATTTTATTACATAACTTATTTAATTCTAACTCAAACTAGATAAACTAGGTTCTATTTCTGTTCCTATTTTACAGATGAGGAAACTGGGATTCATAAAGTTCAAGGTAACTAAATTAGAAAGTGACAGAGCCAAGATCTGAACCTTGAACAAGACCTGACTCATGAATCCAAGGTCTCACCCACTGCACACATTTTTACCCACTACCCTCTATATACTTTTTCAAGTTCCGACAAAGGTCTATGAGCCACTCTTTTATGTGCACTGAAAAGTCTATAGTATTTGATTTTTTAAAAATATTTATTTATTTATTTTTAGTTTTCGGTGTATGTGGTGCTGACGATCGAACCCAGGCCGCACGCATGTCAGGCGAGCACGCTACCGCTTGAGCTACATCCCCAGCCCTATTTGATTTTTTTAAAAAAGACATCTTGACTTCAATTTCAGAGGCAACACAGTCAAGGAGGGGACAAAATCAAAAGGAGAATGGTGTTAAGACTAGTACTGAAAACTAATGGGAGAGCTGATCCTCAAGTTAATATAAAGAAGGGTGCAAGGCAAATACTGAAAACATGTTATCATGGTTTGGATGTGACATGTCTCCCAAAAGCTCACATGTGAGACAATGCAAGAAGGTTCAGAGGAGAAATGATTGGGTTGTAAAAACCTTAACCCTAATCAGTGATTTAATCCCCTGATAGGGATTAACAGTGGTAACTGAAGTGGTAGGGCGTGGCTAGAGGAGATGGGAATTAGGGAATGGCTTTGGTGTCTATATTTATATCTGAAAAGTGGAATCTCTCTCTCTGCCTCTTGATCACCATATGAGATGCTTCCCTCTTCCACACTCTTCTGCCATGATGTTCAGCCTCATCTCAAGCTTGGTGGAATGGAGCTAAGACCTCTGAAACTGTGAGCCCTCTAATAAACTTTTCCACATCTCTACAGTTGTGCTGGTCTGATTATTTAGTCACAGCAGCAAAAAGGCTGACTAAAATGTGTAATTTTGCAAGCATCTTGGTGTCTTCTACCTTGGTTATGCTGTATATCAAAAAATGTGCAGAAGAGGATTTCATACATGCTAACTGTTGCAAGGCATGTGAAAAATACCAAATGCAGTATGTCAGTCAGCTTAATATCTCTGTGACCAGAATACTCAATAAGACCTCCATAGAGGGGGAAAAGTTTATTTTGGGCTCACAGTCAGAGGTTTAGTCCATGGTTGGCCAAGTTCACTGTTCTGGGCCCAAATGAAGCCGAACATCATGGCAGAAGGGCATGGCAGAGGAGTGTTGCTTACTATGGTGATCAGATAGCATAGAAAGGCAGGCAAAGCAGTAGCAGAGAAGATGAAACTTTGCAGGACACACCCTTGGTAACCCACCTCCTCTAGCTGTGCCCCACTGCCTAGTTAGGACTCTGTTAGTCCACTTAAAGAAGGATGGGCTGATTAGGTTACGGCTCTCAAAATTCAATCATTTCACCTCTGAACACTCCTGCATTAACACAGGAACTTTTGGGAGGACACTTCATCCAAATATAACATACAGGCTGACTTTTCTAATGCTTAACATACATAGTAAGTTAAATTCTAATTTTCCCAATTAATAGAAAAGAACTATACAAACATTTTCCAGAACTAGAAACCCTATCTAGTTTTATTTTTTTCTATGACCCATTATGAACAGTGGGCACTGTAGTTGTAACTATCTCAAAAATTTGTTTACTTTTCATGTCAGAGCCCTATTACTTCTCTTAGAGAAAATCTAGGAACACAGAAAAGTTACACTGTAGATTGCTACAGAAAGAGGGCAAAGTGGACTAAAAAGTTTTAGAAACCTCCTGTTTATATCACAGAACTTTCCATAATCCATCATCTTGCAAAAGAAATGTAATAAAAAATGAAGTGACTGTTGGGCTGGGGATGTATGCTCGCCTGGCATGCGTGTGGCCCGGGTTCGATCCTCAGCACCACATACCAACAAAGATGTTGTGTCCGCCTAAAACTAAAAAATAAATATTAAAGTTCCCTCTCTCTCTCTTTAAAAAAAAAATTGACTGTTATTGTTTTAAAATCTGCCCCCCCAAAAAAAAATACCATACAGCATTTGTTTGGAAATTAGTAGATCTATTAGAGATATAGAAATAAGTCTAGGATTCACTACTAAAGGGGTAAAAAGACAGATGAAATTACATATACTGACACAATAAACTTCTAAATGTATGTATTTCAATGAAAGTTAGATTGAAAACTTCTTTCTTCCCTTCTCTACTGAATTTTTTTAAACCTTATGTTTTACTTTTGTTGTTGGTGGTGGGGTTTGTTCATCTTGCAGAGCTGGTGATCAAACCCAGATCCTAGTGCATGGTAGTCATATATGCTCTACCACTTAGCTTCAACCCAAGCCCATTTTACATTTTAAAATAATTATGTACCCTCATAAAGTCTTTCCTAAATTAAGAATTAAGAAATCTCTCTCTCTCTCTCTCTCTCTCTCTCTCTCTCCCCCCCCCCCCCCCCCACAGGTGGCAAGAATGGAAGAGAATATATTTTAGGGATGCCCAAGACTGGAATCCAAATGGAAGTGAGGCTTTTCTTTTGTTGATGAGTAACCACAATTCACAAAACAATACACTTCATATTGCACTTTTCAGCAGAACTGCTCATTTCCCTCAGCATCTATTCTTCCCATTTTTCATAGAAATAAATTTCAGCTGGGCACATTAATTTCCTAAACTCCCTTGCTAGTCAGAACTACATTACTAACTTCCGGCCTATGCTGTGAGAAGAACTGATGCTTGTCAATTCTAGGTTATGCCTTTAGAAGGAGTGTTTATTCCCTTTTTCCTATTGTTTGGAACATGAGAGTGGAAAGTGAAGCAGCAATCTTAGACCATAATCTTAGAACACCTGTTGAAGATAGCAGAACATCAAAATACAAAGTCCCCAATGAAGTTCCTCATCATACTGACCATAGACAACTTTTCCGAGTTGAGAGAGAAATAAAATGTCTTAAGTTTAAGCTACATTATTTGGTTTTCTGTTGTTGCAGTCAATTTCATACCACACATATATGTATACTCACCACTAGGAAGTTATTCTAATACTCAAATAAATGTAATCTCATTTCAAAGCCAAGCTTATTTAAAGTGATGACTGAAAAATTAATCTATCTGTAGTGAGCCTTAAAATAAAAAACAGTACAAGTCACCTCAGTTTCTTTCTGTACTTCCTTGGATTTTTTAGTAGCAGTCTAAAACAGAACAGCCTCACCCTTACTGATTGCTGCCCCCCCCCCCGCAATTCATTCTTGTTAAATGAGCAGAATGTAGGATTTTTAATACTGTGAGACAATTAAAAATAAAAATGTACTAAATGACCATAGCTACTTCACTGATTAAACACAATAAAGAGAAAGTGAACTAGAAGGTATCCATGAATATAAAAAAACTATAAAATAATCCCTTAAAAATATCCTGTTTGTGTAACATGAAGCAATGAAGATAAATTTATGCAAAGAAACAAGGCTTACTTCAAGATGACGACTTATAGTAATTTTGATTTAACAGTCCAAGTTGTTTTTAGTGAACCATACTGGTATACTGAAAAGAGCTCACTCTGTCTTTTGCTGAGTCCTCACATAAATATATTTATGGACAGATTACAGATAATTGACAAAGGCACATACCTGTAATCCCAGTAACTTGGGAGGCTGAGGCAGGAGGGTTGCAAGTTTGGGGTTAACTTCAACAACTGAGCTGAGACTGTCTCAAAATAGAAAAGTGGGGAGTGGGAAGCTGGGGATATAGCTCAGAGTACCTTGGCTTCAATTCCTAGTAGGGGTGGGAGGGGTAAGAGGTAATTGGAAATGGCAGGGAGAAAAGAGAAAAATATCAAAACTCCAAGATCAGCTCTCCTGTGGAGAATTAACTTTTAGGAACTAATACACTACTAGTTTATGGATAAAGTAGAATACGTACTTCTTCAGGGAATAAATATTTAAAAAACAATAATGATGTGCTACTATTCTAAGTTGTCTCATATATTTGGCTAGTTTGGTCAATGTACCTATTTCTTGGATACATAAGGACAATACGATTTCCCTTAAAATTTTGACTTTTCATAGACTATGTTTCTAGTACCTGGTGAATCTTTTCAAAAGCATATATTCCTTTCAGACATGCCCACATTCTTCTCTCTTAGTTAGGCTTTGGGTAAATTATATGTATTAAGTGGAAAATGAAAATGAAAATAAAGGCATCTATAAGAATTACAATGTATTTTCAAAGGGTCATAGGATAAAACATACCAGATTACTATAATGCCAGTCAGGCCAATCATAATATGGCTATGAGTTTACACAAAACACAAACCCTGTAGTCCTAAATTCAGGAGGCTCCTCTTCTTGGTATAGAACAAAGATATTTTAGGAGCAATTAAGTTGCTTAAAACTTAAGAATTTTCTACAAAGTCAGATGCTCCAGAATTGATTCACTGACAGCAAAGCTCAGCCAAAGATTATACACAAGGGGCTTTGTATTCTTAAGTGTGCTTAAGAACAGAGGTAAATCAAGGCAGAAATCACAAGTCACAACAGAAAAAAAAAATTAGAAATTATTTCAAATCTTTCAAATAGACATTATCTTAAAAAATTGTTTTTTGAGGAGCCATCTGTTTGGCTAGGCAGGGTGGAACACAGAACTGTGTTTTCTCATTTGGAAAAAGGGTAGATGAAAGACAAATAAAATAGAACCCTGAAAAAAACACAGGGAGTGCCCCCCCATGTTCACTTTAAGTCACAATGATTAAATTACTGTTTTAAAGACAAGCTAAAAGTAATAAAGTATAGAAAGAATTTGGTTTTGCACATACTAAGATATTATACTTACTATATTCCAAATGTTTTAGGACTCTAATACACAATTCCTAAATCTGAAAGCCTAAAGTTGCCCGTTTGGGGTGAGGGAGAGGAGTGTGCAAACTCACTAGGTAGCAAAAAGTGGCCTAAATTGATATGAAATTATTTTTTAAATTTATCCCACATAGTGTAAAGATTCATGTTTCAATGCAGAAATACTGTGCTTAATCACTAGGTACTTACTACCTGAGACCTGTTATCTGTGGACTATGTACTCTTGTCTATTAAAATATGAATGCTTCTGAAGTAAATAAAACCTCAAGAATTTTAGATTAAAAAGCAGTGGACCTTTATCAATTAAACTGCCTACACCATAACTCTATTAGGAACTATTTCTCAAAGGAGGAAACCAAGGGTTAGAAACCTATCCAAGGTGAAAACAGTTATATACCTGTGTCCCTAACCATTACACTATATGCAGACTTTTTTCTTCCTACACCATTCAGAAAAATGAGGCTTTTTTGCTTTTTAGCAATGATTACCATAATTATTAATGCAATTAATACAATTAAAGAAACTGGGAAAAAACTAACTTAGGCTTTAGAGAAAAAAAAGTATTATATTTTAAGGGAAAATAGATTTAAGACACCCTCATTCCAATATTTTACTAGTAAGCATTATCCACGCTGCATGTTGCTCCAAATTAGGATTGTCGCAAAGGTACAGAATTTGAAATGACTCTTGTCAAAGCGGGTTTTGGTACTAAGGAACCACTGCCAGAGGGGTGCGGCCAAGAACGTTTAAATACACACTTTTTAAAATAACCTCTATTACTACAAGTGGGTATTTGAGGGGAGTCTTTTTTATTTTTTAATTTTTATTTATTTCTAAAATTTTTTTAGTTGTAGGCGAACACATTTATTTACTTTATTTTTACGTGGTGCTGAGGATCCAACCCAGTGTCTTCCACAGACTAGACAAGCTCTCTACCACTGAGCTACAGCCAAAGTCCCAGGGGAGTCATTTTTAACAACAAGGCTTTAAAAGAAAACCATTACGGTGAGAAAACAAAAAGTCATGATAGGCGACATCACACTACCAGGAGGAGATAATCGCCAAGTCTCTTGGAAGCCTCAGTTCAGTCACTAGGATCACCCAAAACGCCACCCTCTAACCTTTCCCCAACCAGCTGGTGACGGTTTAAAGGAGCCTTACAAGTGTTTTGGATTTTGATACCCGCCCAAGGCTGAGACTCGGGTCCAGCCCGCGATCCCACATTTCACCACAATGGCGGCCTCCTCGGAGCGCGCGACCGGAAGTGCGGCTGCGCCCCTGACCCAGTTTCCGGCCGCGCTGAAGGCAGCGTAGCCGACTTCCGCCAGAGGAAGGGAAAAAAACCGAGCCCCAGAGGGCTGTAGGAGACGAGGCTCCATGGTGAGCAAAACAGGAAGCCTTCCAGGAAGACTGCGGGGGTAGGGGCCGTAAGGGGAAAGCCTGTGACTGGCTGCGAAAGTTTACACGAACACCAGGCGCCTTCTTGGAGCTGCCACGGTGGAGGAGCTGGGATGCAGAAATGGGAACTGAGGAAAGCCAGGAATGGTGTGCTGCAACACGAAGAGCAAGGGTAGAAATAGAACCTGGAGAGGTGGATTGATAACAAATGGTAGTGTAAGGAATCCGAAATGCTTTATTTCATTTTGACTTTATACTGCCTGTATCACCCGAGAGAACACTTGGTATACAAAAGGTCCAAAAAACCTTGTTTAAAATGGTTATTCAGCCACTTAGGGTCAGAAATTTCCCATTTCAAGTTTATGACAGTCTCGAAAATATGTTGTCTAGAGGAAGAAGATTATAAAAGACTTTCCTAATATTCGAGATTATGTGAACAAGAAAACTGATGACAGGTACGTCGAACTTCCAAAACAGATCTTTTTTTCCTGAAATTTTTTTTGGCTCATTTTTTCAGATATAACAGGAAGGAAATATTGTAACAGAAAGGAAGTTACGCAATATGAGGGAAAAAGTGAATCACTGAAGATAGCTGAAGAAATCCACCACCTTATCCATCTTCTTTGACTGTACAGTCTCTGGAGCATATTCATTAGTGGGCAAAAAATATCACAGTGTATTGTACACCTGTTATTTGTAAATTCTTAAGACATGAATAATGTTTTTTCCAAAATCTGTTACTGAGCTTTTTTTCCTATCAGTTGTCAAGTGTGGAATCTGCAGCTTTTGCTACAATAATGCACCACCACTTTTTTTACCTAAGTTAAAAATACCCATGCAGACTCTACTGAAAATCAAGAATAAATACTGTTATTCTACAGATCAGATAAAGTTCCAAAATAGTGTTAAAAAAATCAAGGAGAAAAATTTTAACCTCCACCTTCCATATATCATATTATACACCCCTAGATACTCAAAAATTATTTGATCATTATGATTAGTGTTGAAACTGACAGTTATGGTTACTATTTAAAAAAAAAAGAAAACCCAAAATAACCAATGTTGGGAAATGTGAAAGTGAAAATGTTGGAACCCTATGCACTGTTAGATGGGAATACAAAATGGTGTAGCTGCTATGTAAGACAATGGTGGTTCCTAAAAAATTAAAAACAATTACCAAATGACCAGCAATCTTCTGAATATATATGGAAAATAAGTGAAAGCATGAGCTCAACATCAGTGTTGATAGCAGCATTATTCACAATAGGCAGGAGGTGGAAACAACCCCGATGTCCATCCAACAGTTGAATGGACAAATGCAATGGACTATTATTCAGCCTTAGAAAGGTACACACTACAACATAGTTGAACCTCAAGGATATTAAGATAATTTAAGTTGGTAACAAGCATACTGTATGATTCCATTTAATATGAGGTATCTAATCAGATGGGTAGAAACAATAAGTTGAATGTTGGAAGCGGGTAATTTGTTATTTAATACATATATTTGCTATTTTGCAAGATATAAAAGTCTGGAGATTTGTTGCATAACAATGTGAATATACTTAACACTACTGAACTATACACTCAAAAATAGTAAAAATGACAAATCATATGTTATGTGTTTTTAACCACAAATTTTTTTTTTTTTAGCAAGTACAGAAGTAAACTGACTCTAAGGAAGAACTTTTTCCTTCTAATTTTCAGAAAAATGGACATTCGGGACACCAAGATAGTTTCTTACAACATTCCTTTCTTTAGATATTTACTACAAAGTCAGCCTATTAAAGGTTCTCTTAGGGGCTCCAGGGTCCTTTGTAAATCATGAATCATTGTCTCCGTACCACTACACTACTCTATGAAAAGACTCTAAAAGAAAAAAGATTTTATTTTATTAACCAACAAAAGCACATTTTTGCTTCTTGAAAATTGCCCTTCCATGACTCTTCTAACTCAACTGTTAGATCTACCAAAAAACATGGAAGAGACTACATCCTTTCCTTTTGGCTTTGATTAAATAGTTTTGTTTTCAAATGGACTGATAACTGCTCATGTTAACTAAACTACCACTAGTACTATACACTACAAAGTAAACTTGGATATTCCCTCTCTGCAAATAAACATTTAAATAAGATCATATCTTCTTATTTCTAGATATGGATATATACATACTTGCTGACCCAAATTGTGGCACTGCCAGCCTATTTAATAATAATATTAATTGGGACTGGGGTTGTGGCTCAGTAGCAGAGCATGTGCCTCGAACATGTGAGACACTGGGTTTGATCCTCAGCATCACATAAAATAATAAATAAAATAAAGATTAAAAAAATATTATTATTAATGCAAAAGGGGGAAAAATTAAGGTAGAGTAATACCTGTACTTGAAACACCTCTCCAAGCCTCCTACCCCCACATGTTAGGATAGAAATAAAGATAGTATCACACAAAAAACTTAATTTCAGTTACAGAAGTAAATATAATTAGTACTCCTCTATGCTCAGTTACTTAGTCAAGATTTTGCTTGAGCAAGTGTTTCCTCAACCAAGTCTTGAGTTTGGGGTAAATGGCATTTTTGGCTGCTATTGCTTTTCTTACCCCTTACAACAATAACCACCATCAACTTTCTGGTTCTACTTACTATAGTTTCCTTCACTGCACAGGAAGGACAGAAGGGAAAAATCCACTTGGTTATACTCTATATCTGATAAAGGTTATAATGACCATCCTAAAACTTGGAAAGAAAACAAAGAATAAGACAAGAGTTGGCTCAGTACCTTTACTGACTGCTATTTATAGAACCATGTTGATTAACTGTTATTTTACCAAAAGTCTATCAGTGAGGGAAAAGGAAGATAGGAGTGAGTAACAAATAATAAATAGCTGCAATTACATTCCAAGACGAACTTGAATAATAGATAAATCAATTCCTAAGTAAAAAAAACAACATAGTTCTTGAAAAAAAAACATTTGGAGTTCAATACAAAACTCATCCACAGTAAATTTGTTTTTCCCAATGTCAGGTTCTGATAAAATCAATTTTGTTTTGACCTATAATCCAATTCTAGGTCAAATTGCTACTCATATCATAACAAGGGAATATAAACATATAAGGTTCATTATTTATTCATTTCCATTCAGGAAATATTTATTAAGTGCTCAAAAGCAAGGATCTCTGTTAGTATAAAAATCCAATCCTGTGAATTCAAAATAATGAATTCTTTTAAAAACAAAAACACAAGCAAATCCTAACAGCATGAAGCATGCAAGGGCATTAATGAGTTGTGGCATACCACCTACCCTAGTCTTGGAGAAGCAGGGAAACAGGTTGATGTGTTGAGAACACTAATATAATCCTAAATGTTAGAGAAACGTGCCAACCTGTCTAGCATAGAAGGGCTTTGCTGAGTGCACAAAATCCCGTGTGAAGACTGGCAGGGACAAGCTGGCAACTCAAAAGAACAATCAGGTCTGTAAAGGAACAGGAAACAATGAAATATAAAAAGTGGTTGAAGAAAAGTAGAAATGGTTAACGTGAAGAGGGAGAAATAAATCAAGACAGGAGAAATTTGATAGCACCTTTCAAATATTTTTAGAGCTGCTCTGTAGAAGGAATAGATTAATTATGTAGTCATCCAACAAGGCAGAAGTAGTAGCAAGTGTGGAATTCACAGGAAAGTCCTAGGAATGAATAACAATTGAAACTGTCCACAGTAAAATGTACTAGTTTGGAGAATAGAAGGCTACTGGTGCCAAAATATGTTTAGAGGTTAAGGAAAGTAAAAGGAAGATTTGATTTGAGAAAGAAGCTAAAGTAGTTTATTCTAAGAAAGGACAATTATCTTCAACAGAAAAGGGGGCAGATTATTGGAAATAACTAAATTCCAAATAAGGATTAAAGAAATGTCAGCAAAAGTATTGTTCTCTCCTTCATTTAACCATATTCCCCCAATTTCTATATATCCAATCAATCCTATTATTGATATGTAAATAATCTAGCCCAAAGTTGTTTTTCTCTGAATTTCAAGATTATTCTTTTTTTTTTTAAGAGAGAGTGAGAGAGGAGAGAGAGAGAGAATTTTTTTAATATTTATTTTTTAGTTCTCAGTGGACACAACATCTTTGTTGGTATGTGGTGCTGAGGATCGAACCCGGGCCGCACGCATGCCAGGCGAGCGCGCTACCGCTTGAGCCACATCCCCAGCCCTCAAGATTATTCTTGACTGGAGTCTTACCTAATTTACCACTCCCCTTTCACCCCCATATACTCTGTACATACATTCTCACTAGCTTGTCTCTCAGCTAAGCTCACAGCTTTATCTGTGTATATCAACGTAGTATACATTAACCCACAAGTTATTGATATTAACAGAATTTTAAATTAAAGCAAAGTGCTTTGAACTTATAAATGCCATATATCATAAAATATTAGTTACTACAGGAATACAAGATTTATGATTTATGAAAAAGAATTAATCTAGGCAGTCCTCCAGAGGGCATCTGTTCCAATTTAGCACCTGCACAAGTGGTTAAGAACCATTTGGACATGTATCTTTGGAAGTTCATTCCTCAGAAACATGTTTCAGTCCTATTTTCATTTTATACCATTTATGCTGGCACAGATTATAAATTCCTTGAAGACAGCGGTTGTCTTCCTTTCCCTGTGCCAAGAAAGCCTTTAGTTGTTGGTTAAACAGAATTCCATAAACTCACCAACAGGGAAAAAACAAAACAACAACTAAATAATGTGTACAAAGGTTAGATGGATTAATTGTTTCATTGTTGCAAATCTAGTAGAATAAAAGCTCTCTTCATTTTTTTTTTGTTGTTGTTGTTTTTATTCTTGGTGGACATAAAAAGTCCACTTATGGTTCACAGCAATTCCCTTTCCTTTATTTTTATACAACTCTTTGGTACAACTCATTTCCTCAGAGTTGTAGAAAAGATCCTAGTTCTATTATTGGGCTTATCACAGAATTTCAGAATTTGATGGTTCTTAAGACCATCGAGTGTACCTCTCTCACATTGCTGAATAAAAGGGTAAGGTTACTTACTGACCCAAGTTGTTTTTTTTTTTTCACTTTGTCTTTTTAAGCCATTAAAAAATGTATGTTCAGTCACCTTAGAGAAGTCACTGCCTTGCTTCTAGGACCACTTGAAATTAATGAATACTCAGCCATTTTATTTTTAAAATAACTTTTATTTGGAAGTTATCACTTAAATAACATGTATATAATAACAAGAAAACCATAATCAGAACATGAGAGTTCTTAGTCAAGTCAATACATATTTATAACAGTAAGAACAGTTATCATTTAATCAATTCCTAGGCAGTTGACCAGATCCTATGCAATAGGCTGGCAATCATCCCAAAGATACTGTTATTTTAACTGCCTCTGTTTTACAGCTGAGACAAATGAGCTATTTTGTCAAAAAAAAAAAAAAAAAAAAAAAAAAAGCTTTAAGTACAGTGTAGATTTAAACCCAGGCCTGCTGTGTTCTCTATTGGACCACTGGGATAATGTTCTATGGTTCTTCAAATCCGTTCTGGTTCTCTTTGACCACATTTCTGAGTGTTTGAAAAGGTATAAAGGAGGGAGTAAATTCACTGCAAGAGCAAAGGGCTTCCATGCCAGGTCCACCAGGGTTAGAGTGCCAGCATCACCATTCACCAGCTCTAAATAATTGGGCACATGAGTAGACAGGTATTATGGCAAGACTAACAGGGCAAACATAAGAAATGAAGTCTTATGGAATTATTAATTCACAGATTATCACCATTAAAATTCACAGGACAATTTTCAGATGTAACTTGATAAATTATACAAACTATGTATGACAACCCTAGAACAAGAAAATGCACCCATTAAAAAAGGATATTTTAAAACCCAAATGTAGAAAACTCTCCATTTTGCCTTCCTAGTTAGTGTTTATTTTGTTTCACAATTAATTGGCCATTGGAAGAGTAATTTTTTCAACAATTCTGGAAAGTCATCTTAAATTAGGCCCCCGGAAAGAAATGGAATCTCTTTTAGTAATGACTCTTGTTTTCTTTGAAAGTTCATGTTTGGGTCAGCCAAGTTTTAAGCAGTAAAATTATATTGCTGTGTTGTTCATCAAGTTTGAGGATGGGGAGGGGGTGAGGCTGCTGGCTATTTGGATCATTGTCCCATGGCTTATCTGGTTTCTATGCTAAAAGGGTCTATTCTTAGGCAAAACACATCATCACTATAGAGGAGCAGAAGTTTGCGTTGAATTTCTCTTGAGTGTCCCACATGGCAGTATTCAAGAAAAAGTGCAGTTCTTCAAATAAAAGTTTCTTCTAGACCTTATGTGAATTTTCTTGGGTCAATGGAATGTCTAAACCAGAAGGTTTGTCTTTTGTTATCTTATGTTGCAATTTGGGCAGAAAACAACTATGTAATGATTTTTTTCCTATTCTTTGCCTTTTTCTAACAAGAATAAAATAGTGAATAACAATACATTTGAATTACTGCTAAATTATGAACAGGCCAAAAATCTGACTCACTTTCATTTTAACAACTATTACCCTGATTTTAAATTATCAATTAGATAAAACTGTATGATTTAGATTATAATTTAAAAACAAATCATACTCATAAATGATTTCTTATCATATTCTATTGGAATATCTACTTCACTTTTGATTACCTTTATCGAATAAGAAAAAGGCCTTATTTTATTTGCCTTTAAATTTCATCAGCTTGCATAGTACCCAACATACGGTAGGCACTTAATACATCTTTTGAACTAAATGAACTGTAAAATAAATATTTTCAAAATTCATAGTAAATTATATCCATATGTAAGTAAACAAAGATGAAGCAGAGGCTATAATCTTAGCCTTTAGGAAAAACTCCTAAATAAGGTGTTAGTACAAGTTCTTCAAAGATACCTACTTCAAACATGTTTAAAGGATGATTATGCCATCATATTCAATTAGTAACCAGTACCAGGAGCACTACTCTCTTCATATAGCATTTAAGTTATCAGTAACTTTTACAGTGCTGTCATTGTTACATTTTTGTTCTTTAATATATTTTGTACAGTATTTTGGGGAATGGATCAAAAGTTATTAAGCAACTTTCTAAAAGAAAGAATATCTGAACACTGCCAAAAAAATATACTTCAGTATTGTGTACCATTAAGCCTCTTACTTTCAGCTTGAAGGTATTTTTTTTTTCACATTATAGACAGTACAGGTGATATCCTCCTTTTTTGTTCTGTTAGACATGACAGTAGAGTATATGTTGACATATACATACATGGAATATAACTTAAGATCCCATTCTTGTGGTTGTATGATGAAGTTTCACTGGTGGTCAATTCATATATGAACATAGGAAAGTTAGGTCCAGTTCATTCTACTGTCTTTCCTATTCCCATCTCCCTTCCCTTCATTCCCCTTTGTCTATGATTTTCTATATTGCCAACAGTTAGTGGCAAGGGGATTTAGGTGATTTAAAATTTTAAAATTTCCAAGCTTATGTATAGATTTTGTAACTGTACAATCAATTGTATAACCAAAAGTAATTTTGGGATCTCACCATGTTGTCTCAAGCTAGTTTCAAACTGCTGGGCTCAAATGATCAGCCTCCTCAATAGCTAGGGCTATGCATCCTGTTACCCAAAGTATTTTTCGATAGGTCAAAGCTACTAGAGCTTAAGCATTTGATTTTTTATTTTTAGAGAGAGAGAGAGAATTTTTTAATATTTATTTTTTAGTTTTTGGCGGACACAACATCTTTGTTTGTATGTGGTGCTGAGGATCGAACCCGGGCCGCACGCATGCCAGGCGAGCGCGCTACCGCTTGAGCCACATCCCCAGCCTAGCATTTGATTTTTAAGTTACCATTATTTCACTTATTCTAAAGCACTCTCCCTTTTCCATGTTAGACATAATTAAAAGTCACAAATTGACTTAGATATTGAAAAAGACAAAGGCAAATGTATACTGTTTTTGAAACATGGAAATCCCAAAATAACAACAATTTGCTGAGCTGCTGACTTAAAAATATGCCTAGGGCTGGGGTTGTAGCTCAGTGGTAGAGCACTTGCCTAGCATGTGTGAGGCACTGGGTTTGATTCTTAGCACTGCATATAAACAAATAAATAAATAAAGGTTCATTGGCAACTAAAAAACATCAAAACAAAACAAAACAAAACAAAAACAAAAACAAAAAACTATGCGAACACCAAGAAGCCAAAATGTGAAAGAGAAATGGCTGCAAGCGAAGGTAATAAAAGGGATCTTGGTGGTTGACTTCTCAACCCAATTGCTAAGGACTGTTTCAGACCTACTATAATTGGTTAAATACTGATTACAAGATAAGATGAGACTTTATATTTTACTACAAAACTTTGGAACAAGCATATCAGTCACTGCATGGGGTGGTTAAGGATTCCAATACTATCTTAACTGTTCTCTTTAATAGGGAAAACTATCCTTTCAGAAGGCTTGTATTTCACCACTTTTAATTTAGACAAAACTTATTTATGAAAGCACAAAGAAGATACTGCCTGGAGAGTGCAGGAAAGCTTTCTAAAAACAAGTTGTATGCCCGAAGACACGGGCTTCCACACAGAGAGGGCTAGAGCCCACCATAGCTCCTGGGCCTGAACCCCACCACCAGCCATATGGTTATCTATGGCACAGATTCCTCTGCATCCACAGCCCAATATCACTTAACTTTGGGGGGCCTCAGTTTTGTTTTGTTTTCTTTTTCTTTCTTTCTTTCTTTCTTTCTTTTTTTTTTTTAGAGAGAGAGAATTTTTTAATATTTATTTTTTTAGTTTTCGGTGGACACAACATCTTTCTGTTATTTGTATGTGGTGCAGAGGATGGAACCCAGCGCCCCGCTCATGCCAGGCGAGCGAGCTACCGCTTGAGCCACATCCCCAGCCCCAGGCCTCAGTTTTCTTATCTAAAGGAGGGGAGACTACACAAATGCTGAAGAATAAATGTAACGAAAGTATACTAAAAGAATACTAAAGTGTCTTCCAGTTAGTTATAAAGTAGGATTATTACCTTAATGACTTGAGCAGGATATTTCTTTCTTTTTTCTCTATGCATTTTTATTGGAGTTCAAATAAATTTAAAATTAGAAAATCAACAATAATTATATTTCATTGAAAATTAAAAGAGAACAATTGTGTGACCACCTCACTGGGAGAAGAGAATTTAAAAAAAATTCAACAGTCCTGCTTCATATGAACTTTTAGGAAACCAGAGTAGGGGGCTGGGATTGTGGCTCAGTGGTGGACGGACTGCCTGGCATGTGTGAGGCCCTGGGTTCAATTCTCAGCATCACATATAAATCAATGAATAAAATAAAGGTCCATCAACAACTAAAAGAAAAATATTAAAAAAAGAAAACCAGAGTAGGAACTTCTTAACTTGAAAAATAACATCTTTTTAAAAATTACACAAAAATCATACCTAAGTGTAAAATATTGAAAGCATTCTTTTCTTTTTCTATGATTATCAGATATAAGTTAAGGATGCTCATCATTTCTACCCAATATTGCATTTTAGGTCCTAGTCAATAAAGTAGGATAGAAAAAGAAAACATAAGACTTAAAAGGAAGAAACAAAATTGGCATAATTTGCAGATTATATGATTGTATACATAGAAAAACCAAATAATCTAAACATAAATTATTAGAATTAACAAGATATCTGAACAAGTTCACTGGATACAAAAATCAATATTGTACTAACACCTTATTTAGGAGTTTTTCCTAAAGCCTTTGTGCATTTCATCAGCAATAATTAGAAAAAGTAATTTTATGAAATATCACTTTGCAGTGATAATAAAAATATATAGAATGCTGAAGAATAAATGTAACAAAAGCATATAATCCTTTTATGAAAAATAATAAAAATTTAGTAAAAGACATTAATACCTGAATAATGAGGGTACATACTATGCTCCTCCCAGGAAAACTCAGTAGCACAAAGATGTCAAACACACAAACTTATGGTTACTTTATTACTTACATTTATTATGTAATAAATTTAATGTAAATCCTAGTAGATATTTTTCATGAAACTAATTAAAGTTCTTCTACAATTTATATGGAATAAGGCAGAAAAATATTTTATTTTTATTTTTTTGACCGATATAAGTATGGTATTTTTTTAAGTTTTATTTTTTTTGCATAGCTTATTGAAGATTGAAGTACAATAAAATGCACATATTTGAAGTATGCAGTTTGATCAGTTTTCACATGTATGTAACAAATATAATCAATATAAAAAGCATTTACATTATCTATTTTTTTTTCATGGAGCAGAATCACTCCAGTAGTGTAATCATACATGTTATAGGGTAATAATATCTATCTCATTTTACTGTTTTTCCTATCCCCACAGCCCCACCACTCCCCTCACTTCCCTCTACACAAACCAGAGTTCCTTCATTCTTCACTACCACCCTACCCCCCTGCACCTCACTATGGATCAGCATCCACTTATCAGGGAAAACATTCAACTTTTGGGTTTTGGGGATTGTCTTATTACATTTAGCATAATATAGTCTAGTTCCATCCATTTACCTGCAATGCCAAAATTTCATTCTTCTTTAAGGCTAAGTAATATTCCACTGTGTATATATGCTTCATTTTCTTTATTCATTCATCTGTTGAAGGGCACCTAGGTTGGTTCCATAGTTTAGCTGCTATAAACATTGATGTGGCTATATCACTGTGGTATGCGGATTTTAAGTCCTTTGGGTATAAACCAAGGAATGGGATAGCTAGATCAAATGGTGGTTCCATTCCAAGTTTTCTGAGGTATCTCCATATTTGAGCAGGATATTTCTGTCCTACCTACTAATACACTAAGGAAAAAGTTCCTACAATGACACTCTTCTTTTTCTCACATGTGACTTGTGGAAGTAGGAGCAAATGCTTTTGCTATTTTTTTCTTACAAGATTCCCACAGGGCTGAATGTTACTGGTAAGACTACAGATGGTAGTGGCCTCCCTGCTAACCTCCCCAAAGCTTGCTGGGGCTACTCAGAAAAGTGTTTTGCAAAATGAAACTTTTGGCAGAATTTAATCATGATACTAAAATAATATACATGGTATTTCCTACCCTCAAGGAAAAAAAAGCCTTATACTCTCACAGTATCTACTCCTAAATGCTTAAGGCCGTCACGCAGATGACAGTTAACTTAAAGAAATGGATAGTAGATTGTAGAAAATGTCCTACCAAGCTTCTCTAGGAATCCTATAAAGAAATATATATTTCAGTTCATTTATGATAATATAAACTTATGAGAATGCAGAATTGACTGAATTTCTTTAAGTCTAAATAATGTTTTCTTCAATTATGCTGGATTCTTAAGTTTCACATTCACTCAATAATACTGTTTGGTTTTATGATTAAGGATCTGGATGGTTAACACTTGCTGAGTATTTTGTCATATATCAGGCACTATTCTAACTCTATGCACTGGCTCAATTCCCCCTGCCCCTTCAAAGGTCCACAGATGAGGAAACAAAGGCACAAGGAGAAGAAATGAATTTTCCTGAAGTAACCCAGCCAGAATTTGAATGCTGGCATTATGATTCCATAGCTTACTTGTTTAAATTCTGGATAGCAACACCTCAGCACCTGACAGACACCATGCTGATGTTGATCAAAGATGATAAAGACAAGCAATTGGCTTATAGGCAGTGGAGTCTGCCAAACATATAAAAAATAATTACAACATGATATGTGGTCTGTAACAAAGCCTTTAAAACTTGCTATGGAAACACAGGAAGAGAAAGAGGATGCCAGGGTTCAGCAAGGCTCCAACTAGAGCTGAGTGCTGAAAGATGAGCAGGCATTCCTAGGGTGAAGAAAGAAGGGCATTCTAGGTAGAGTACAGGATGTGCCAAGGTACAAAGAGGTGAGTGAACATAGGGAATTCAGTGGGGTAGGAGGGTAAGGAAGACAGGACAGCCCCGGGGGAGCAAGAGAGTGGATTTTGTAGGCTAGCCCACTGGACCCCTTTCCTTGTGAACTCCTATTTGGCTAACGGTGCCTAGGAAAGCAGGTGTATACCTCTTGAAGTGATAAAATCTGATGGACATTGAGGGGATGTTAATTTCATGCCTTAGGAGATTTATTTCCTGAGTCAGAAAGGCTTTAAAATGCAAAAGAATCCTAGGTTGCAAGAAGAATGTAAATATAAATGATCCCTGGTTTAGGATGATTCGATTTACAATTTTTTGTCAATTTTACCACAGTGTGAAAGCAATACATTGACATGTATATGACACATATGCTTCCAAGAGAAATAGTACTTCTGATTTAAAATTTTGATCTTTCACAGGTACCACCCTCTCTCCCACTGGCAGAACTGCAGCTCCCAATCAGTCCCTGGATCATGAGGGGAAATTACCAAGACACTACAGTGTGCTAAGCTAAGACAGGATGTTCAAATAAGCTAAGTGTATCCGATGTATTTTTGTCTTGCCATAATTTAACTCACGATGGGTTTATCAGGAAATAGCCCCAAATAAGTCAAAGAGCATCAGTATAATAAACATATTTGCTGAACTTTAACCAAGCAATCCAGGTGGAGTATGGCACACAGAAGGGGTGGGCACCCAGAAGGGGAGGATGGCACACAGTAAATAGTAAAAGTTCTATGAAACTTTTTCCTATGAAACCTAGGCTCTAAAGGCTAGATTTGTGATGCCTAAGGGGTTATGAACAATATAAACAATGATATGTATGTTTTCTATGGATGTTACCCAGGGGTTTCATTAGACCCTGAAAGGGATCAATGACTGCCTCCCTGCCCCCCAATTTTAAACAATCACTGCTTTTAAACAAGCTTGGAGCCAGATCTCTATGCAACTTATAATAGGTAGAGAAATCCTAAGACACAGTAGCCACTCCCTCCCAAAGAATCACTGCGAAATAAGCAAGTCCCCTTTCTAGCTTGCTCTCATGTCTTATTTGAAATCATGACAAACATTTTAGCCTCAAACTCTGTTCAAAAGGCCTTTTAGCTAGTAATGTTTGATAACTTTATTCAGGTCTATCATGTAAGCCCACCACCTGTTTAGGACCCCAAATACTTATGATTTACTGATAAGGTAGAGCCCCCCCTCCCACATGTGATCAAATTCTCCTAAAGAAAGCCATAAAAACTGTAGGGAAATCCAGGCAGCTGGATCCACCGGCCAGGTACTTCTCTAAATATTTAAAAGAAAACTTAAAAATAAACCACACTTCAGTGAAACTCATTTTAATTTTCTACCACAAGATTAAAAGGATGACTGACCCCCGTTGAAAAATAATTACCAAGAAGTTTGAACACAAGAAACCTTATTTACAGATGGACAATTTGGCCCCCTGGTGGACCATGAACATGGATCCAACATCTGTCAACATACTCACATCTTACATTACCAGCATTTCAATGTATCACAAATCTTCCGTTGCTAGTTTTCACTCTACCTCTGCCTTAACTCTGTGCTGCCATCTTAAAAGCAGTGTGTACAAACTGCTCAGGCTTCAGGCACTTGGCAGGAGAGGGAGCAAGGAGCAGAGCATGTGAAAAATCCCACGGCTTGCTGAGAGTGTAACTCTGTGGTAGAAAATGTGCTTTTGTTTGTGTGAGGATCTGGGTTCAATCCCTGCCTTTAAAAAAACAAGATACCCTTGCTGGAGTCAGTGGCTATCTGGGTTCAAAATGCCAGCCTTGACCAACAGGGAGATGTGAGCTTAGGAAAGTCAGTTACCCTTTCTGGTGTTTCTTCACTCATAAAACAGGGATCATAATTGTATCTCTTCACACAATTGCTATCAGAACTTGGTAAGTAAATGTTTGTAAAAATGTTAAGAACAGTATCTGGAACATAGTAGGTATGTAACAAATACAATAGTTCTTAACAAAAGTTCTTGGTTAAGGAAAGTAGTTGTTACAATAAAGAATGTTCAATTGTGAAAAAAAATGATAATCTCTACAGTGTCAATAGTTAAACTGTTAATGGAAGGAAAAATATTTTAAGAATCAAGAAATTGAATAAAAGAGCCATTTATTAAACTCCTACTTCATGTTAATCCCATGCTAGCTGTTAAAGAAAATTAAGATTACTTATAAAATACATATTTAAATCACAGATGCAGAGAATAGTGAAAGAGAACTCATGCTATATACATTGCAACATTATGAGGAACCTAGCCTTAGCTTTTGAAAGAAGATAGGAATTTCTACAAAAGAAGCCAGAAGGGCTGGGGATATAGCTCAGTTGGTAGTAGTGGTTGCCTTGCATGCACAAGGTCCTCGGTTCAATCCCCCCCCCCAAAAAAAAAAAGGTCATTGTCCCATCTTTCGTTATATTAAAAAAAAAAAAAAAAAAAGAAGAAGAAGCCAGGTGCGGTGGTTCATGCCTGTAATCCCAGTAACGCAGGAGGCTGAAGCAGGAAGATTCAAAGTTCAAGGCCACCCTGAGCAACTTAGTAAGACTTGTCTCAAAATAAGTAAAAAGGGCTGAAGGTAAGGCTCAGTGGTAGAACACCTCTGAACTCAATCCCCAGTATGAGGAAAACAACAAAAAAAAGACCCCCAAAAAACTACAAAAGTAATAATACAGAAAAGAGTTAACATTTAATAATAGGCTCATGAAAATTAGTCTATTTTCACTAGAAAACAAAATGTGGGCATGTCAAAAGGTTGGAAACAGAATAGTCATGCTTCAAAGGACATAGAAAGCAATAATAATATAATTGCTATTGAGTATTAATTGCTTTTACTATGCCTTAAAAGTTGCTATAGGGGCTGGGGATATAAGCTCAGTAGTAGAGTGCTTGCCCAGTATGCTCAAAGCTCTGGATTCAATCTCCTGCAATGAAGAAGAAAAAAAGGATGAGGGTGGGGGGCAGGGGTGGGAGAAGAAAAAAATAAAAGCTATGAAGTGAAAATAGACTTTTTTCTAGACCAAATTCTGTGTTAGACATGGTGCAACATGTTTTACATACCAGTATTTCTCTTTAATCATCATAACTCCATGAAATAGGCATAATATTGTCATTCTCTTCTTGCTAAAGTTTAGAGAAGTTAAAGGTCACCCAGCAGCAAGTAGAGCAGACTATGGACTTAATTATGAATTCAACATAACCAGGCATCTCAAGTAACTGATTTATATATAATTAAGTTTCCAGTGTTACAAAGCAGGAGT
This sequence comes from Spermophilus citellus, assembly GCF_964194105.1. NCBI lineage: Eukaryota > Metazoa > Chordata > Mammalia > Rodentia > Sciuridae > Spermophilus > Spermophilus citellus. The sequence goes on along the minus strand of NC_138196.1, from coordinate 26,120,781 downwards.
TCCTGGACTGACCCCCCTTCCCCCGAAATGGACCTCATTTCTTGTCTAAAAAATATCATTCTCTTTCAAAAACAAGTAATTAAGTAATAATAATAGTACCAGCAGTTTCCCATTTTTGAATACATTATTTAAATTCTATTGAGGCATTATATCTATAACTAAAATGCTACACTCCATATTCAACCCCACGTCATAGATTGTGTTATTCCCACAAATGTACACAAGAAGAACTAGCCTCAGGGAAACTAAGTACAGTACCTCCCTGCCTTACCCATGGTCTCACTCTCCATGGTTTCGGTCACCCACAGTGAATTGTGGTCTAAAAATATTAAATGGAAAATTCCAGAAATAAACAAGTCATAAGTTTTAAGTTGCATGCTGTTCTGAATAAGCATGATGAAATCTTACTCAGGACATGAATCATCCCATTGTCCAGCTTATCCTTGCTCTATACTCTATCTGTCTGTCATTTGGCTATCTTGGGTGTCACAGTCATGGTATCACACTGCTTGTGTTCAAATAACCCTTATTTTACTTAATGGACCCAAAGTGTAAGGATAGTGATGCTGACAAATCAGATATGCCAAAAGCATAAAGTACTGCTTTTACACGAAAAGCTGGAAGTAAAATATTTTAGAATTTCACCTGATTTTTACCATATTATATTGTTATAATTGTTCTATTATTAGTTATTGTCATTAATCTTTCATGTCTAAGGTAGAAGTTAAATTGGCATGTATGCCTAGTGGGAAAAAAATACAGTCTGTGTAAGTGATCTAGTTTGAGTGTATCCCCCAGGGGTTCGTGTTTTGGGAGGTTGGTCCTCCAGTGTGGCCGGGGGTGGGAGGTTTTATGGAACCTTTAAGAGGTGGAGCCTCGAGGAAGGTCCTCAGGGCCTGGTGGGAGGGGACCTGAGAAGGAATCAGTGTCGTTCCAGGGGGATCAGGATCAGTTCTCAGAAGAGGACTGTTCTTAAGCAGCAAGCCTGGCCTTTCCCTGGTCTTTCTGGCTTCCTATTTCACCATGTGATCTCTCCCACTTGCACATACTCACACCATGATGACAGCCATAATGTGACACAAAATGCCATGCTCTTGACCCTCCAAAATTATAAGCCAAATAAATTTCTATTCTTTGTACATTATCTACCTTCAGGTACTGTTACAGCAATGAAAATGTAACTATAACCACAGAGTTTGGCACCATCTAAAGTTTCAGGCAACTACTGGGGGTTTTGAATGTATCCCTCTGTGGATAAGAGGCGACTTGCCCTAGATAACAGCTAAGAAGTGATAGAGCCAGGGTAAGAAACTGGGATGCCAAATATATACTAGCTGACTCCAAAACTCATATGCTATGAAGACATAAAAATTTTCCAAATGGAGACTCCCTAAAACTTCGCCAACATGCCTTTCTCCCCGAGAAGCATCTTCTCTTTTTAACTTACTCAGGTGACTACTTGTCTCTGAAAAACTAAACTGTGATTGACTACTTCCAGGAAGTCCTTCTCCATCAATTTACTCTGCAGATTCTTTGGTCCTGATTGATACCATGGGGCCTAAAATACAAGCAGAAATGAAAAACTAAGAGAAGAAAGAAAGGTTTAAGAGAGGGGAAAACAGAAATGGAAGGGAACAATAGATTTTCCTGAAGTCCCTGGAAGTCCTGCCCAGACTGGAGAACAAGGACAGGCCTAACTTCAGCTTCTGCTGGCCTTCCCTTTCCAGACCAATCCCCACTCAGAGGTAACTAGGCAACCAGGCCCTGCATGCACAAAGAGGAAAGAAGTGTCAAGCCCTGCCAGACAGGTCTTCAAACAAAAGCAGAACTGGTGACCTATAAATACCCACAAGGTGACGGAACAAGGGACAAATATTACAAATGTCTGAGAGTCTGGATCTCTCACTAATAAAAAAGTCCTGGTGAGAACTGGTAGATTAGACTTGGAAACTGGTTAACAAACCCATGGTTCAGTACCCAGAGTAAACAAGTGAGGTGAGGTTGGGTAGCCTTCCTACTCACATAGCACAGGAGGCCTGAGGTATGGATTTTGTAATAGACAATTCAAATGTTCAGAAGCCTTAAGCCAGGTCTCAATGCTACTTTAAGATCTTCCCTTGTAATAGAATTCCTTTCTTCAATGAGTTTCCCAGGCACATATAGTAGACATAAACAAATATTTATTGAAAAATGCAACTTTGTCTCAATAAAACTCATTGATTCAATACTATTCTGAAGTTATTGTATTCACTCCCTCCTACTGCTGGGAATCAAACCCAGGGCTTTGAGCATATCAGGCAAGGACTCTTCCACTAAGTAATCCATACCCCAGCCTTCCATTTTTTCCATGAAGGTACATTATGTATTTTTCCTATGACTTCTGGGGTCTTAGTTTACACAAGAAAATGCCTTGTCTCTCTGGCTTCCTGTATCACCATGTGATCTCTCCCTTAATAGCACAAATGTTTTGTTAAAATCTATCCTCAGATTTGTTTAAATATGCTAAAAAACATGCATTTGGGTTTCTCTTGTACCTTATTTAGTTCCTACAAAGGAAGTGCTATAGAACTCTCATGCCTAAACAAAGCCCAAATTTGCGCATGATAATCCAACACATCTCAACCCAAATGCTATCTTTCCTTAATTTCCAACTCACAGTGTTTTATTCTTATCTGTTATAGTAATTAATTAGCCTTTTCTAGTTTTGTGACACCTCCTACCTAGTCAGTCCATCAGGAATTTGAGGGCATTATAGTCCTTGTCACATAGTAAGTACCTAGAAAATGTGATCTTGTGCTCTCAAATTTAAGATGACTAAACATCATATTTGGATATGAAATCTGTGCTTTAGGAAATTTTTTGTCATTCCTATATTTTCTTTGAGAAATTCCTACATTTTCTTTGAGAAACTGACTTAAAATAATGACTGCAGCAAGTTTTTGCAGTTAAATCAGCGAGGCTGCTGCTGTCTGGTGATAATTTTCTTAGTGCCAGGAAGCTTTCTTTGTATGTGATTAAACATGTTTCCCTCTTTGCTCCACCCTAGATGCTATCAACTTTGCTAAACAGAAGGTTTTTCAGCTGACCAGCTCACACAGGGTACATAGACACAAAAAAAATCCCTAAGAGCCAAACTACCAAATTTTCACACAAGCTATTACATATAGATTCTCAATCACCTCCAATCCCTTACTCATTGTCTTCACAATGCAGCACAAACCAATATAAAGCAAGGGAGGAAAATAAATAAATAAATGAATATTTTCATTATTTCAAAGAGATATTTTAAACTTTTAACTTGCAATGTTCACCTCTGAAGTATGCTGCTTCAGGAATGAAAGAAGTATTTTTAGGGAAAATACCAAACCATGAAACACACAGAGACTTGCATGATTTGCATTAGCATTTTCCTTTTCTAACCACTATTAAAACTATTTGACTGTCCAATGGATTGAGTCCTTGCATAAATTATTTTTCCAAAAGACAATATTTTTCTAACCAACAGAAAAGAATGCCCAAATGGGAACCTTGCTAAAAGTTAGAATCACATGCAATCAGTCCAGAAACTGAGAAATAACTAAATAAATAAGTAAGCCCCAACTAAATGAGCTTAAAGTAATTGTTTTACCTTCCTAGGCTTAAGTATTCATATTTGGTGATTTGTCTTTTAACCATAGGAGTTTAAAGCTGAGTTTTGATTTCTAGTTAGGAAAACGCCCCTCCCAATAGTTCTTTTACAAAAATTTCTTGGCTTTATATACATCTAGGAGTCCAGTTTACTTATGAAATTAGCTTGTCAAATTCTTTCAAAAGTACTTTGGAATTTTATCAGAATTGTATTTTTCAATTAATTTGGAGAAACTAAAAATTGTATAATATCCACCTGTGAATACAGTCTATACCTCCAATTATTCAGTTCTTTAGTGTTCTTCAGAATACAGTATTCTTCAAGCAGTTCTTAAAAATTCATTGTTTTTGTTGGTATTAGGGATTAAACCCAGGGGCACCGAATCACTGGGCAACATCTCCAGCCCTTTTTAATTTTTCTTTTTGAGATCAAGTCTCACTAGGCCCTCACTAAGTTGCTGAGACTGCCTTTGAACTTGAGATCCTCCCGGCTCAGCCTCCCGAGCCACTGGGATTGTGGGCATGCCCCATTGTGCACCAGACTAATTTATTGTTTTTAATGGCTGCCAAAAATGACATCTTTTTCTTAGTTTTCTAATCAATTAGTGGTTTTCTAATTGATGTGGGTTTTTCTGTGTATGTTTTTGGGTTTTTTTCTTTTTTTTTCTTTTTTTTTACATATCATACATTTGAATCAAATGGGGTATAATTTCTCATTTTTCTGAGTGTACAGGTTGCAGAATCACATCGGTCATACAGTCACGTATATACATACAGCAATACTAATGTCTATTTTATTCTGCTGCCCTTCCTGTCCCCCCTCCCATCACTTCTCTCTACCCAATCTAATGTGACACACTTCTTTTTTTTTCCCTCACATCTTCATACATGTATTCTATATAAGGATGAGGGTCTCCTTCCATCTTCCATGTAATTCCCCTTTTCCCTCCCTTTCCCTCCCACTTCTTTTCCCTATTTAGTGGTAATCTTCTTCTCATGCTTTTCCTCCCTATCCCATTTTGAGACACCCCCCCCCCCCTTATATCAGAGAAGACATTCAGCATTTGTTTTTTAGGGATTGGCTAACTTCACTTAGCATAATCTGCTCTAATGCCATCCATTTCCCTGCAAATGCCATGATCTTGTTATTTTTTAATGCTGAGTAATATTCCATTGTGTATAAATGCCACTTTTTTTAATCCATGTTTTTTGTTTTTAACTGATTTTTGTGTTGATCTTATGTGGCTACCTTAATAAAGTTTGTTATTCTATTTTTTTCCCCAACTGATAATCTTGGATTTTCTAGCTAGATAATCACATTGACAGAATAATGATAGTATGAACCCATATTTAAAAGACAAGCAAAAGACTGGGGGAATATTTCCAAAATAATAAGAAACATAATAGCATTTACAATACATGAATGCCTAGGAATCAATAAAAAACAGGCACTTACTGGACAGGAATATAAATAACCAAATGATGAAAAAAAATTATTCAATAAAACATAAAAATGCATTTATAATAAAAATACAAATTAAGATAATAATGAAATGCCTTCTTCCAGCCAACAATTGCTGGCTAAGAAAGATAATATATCTAAATGTTGGAAAGGAGAGGAAGGAAAGGACCCAAGATGAGGCTATAAACTGATTTTTTAAAATTTATTTTTTATTAGTTCCAATCACTTACACATGACAGCAGAAAGCTTTTTGATTTGTTGTACACAAATGGAGCACACCTTTTCATTTCTCTGGTTGTACATGAAGTAGAGTCACATCACTTGTGCAATTAGTTATATGTATATGTAGGGTAAATGATGTTCCACTCCACCATCTTTCCTACCCCCCCCCCATTTTCCCCTTCCCTTTGGCCCAAAGTTCCTCCATCCCCCCCCCCATTATGGATCAGCATCCACTTATCAGTGAGAACATTCAGCTTTTGATTTTGGGGGATTGGCTTATTTTGCTTAGCATGATATTTTCCACCTCCACCCATTTACCTGCAAATGCCATAATTTTATTCTCTTTTAATGCTAAGTAATATTCCATTGTGGATATATATATATATATATATATATATATATATATATATATATATATATCACAGCTTTCTTCATTCATCTATTGAAGGGCATATAGATTGGTTAACTGATTTTTTTAAGGGCGATTCAGTATTATACACTAAAAAGTACAAAATTTCTTTATCCAGAAATTTCATTTCTAAGAATCTTTACATTAGATTCAAATTCTAGAGTTAAAGAGTAAACTATAAAATGGCATATGGCTTCTAAAAAATTCCTCTGGTAACCCTTAAGTTGTTCAAGTGTATGTGGTTTATTCAAATATGTGTGATCACATATATTAAAAAAATACACTATATTTAACCACGTATACTTATCATAAAGAACACACAGTGGTAGAGTGCTTGCCTAGCATGCGTGAAGCACTGGGTTCAATCCCCCTCACCACTTAAAACTTAACAGATAAAATAAAGGTATTGTGTCCATCTACATAAAAAAAAAAAAAAAAAGGTCCATTGGCAACTAAAACACCCAGGCAAAACAGAAACGAACATTCCTTTTGTTTTGTTTGTGTGTGTGTGTGTGGGGGGGGGGGGGGGGTCCTGGGGAGTCAACATTGGCCTCCAGCATGCTACGTTACCATTGAACTACATCCCCAGCTCTTTTTCTTCTATTTTGAGATCTTCTGAAGTTGCCCAGGCTGGCCTGGAACTTGCCATCCTCCTGCCTCAGCTACCCAAGTTAATGAACTACAGACATGTGGCACAGTGCCCAGAAAAAAAAAAATGGGTATTCTAATTACAAAATCTACACATGCTGAATGCTGGTTAGTGCATAAAATGCAACTATACTACGATATTAGAAATACCATCACACCGGTGCCCAAAGATGCACATGCAACGATGCTTCCTCTGAAGCATTAGGAACAACAGAAATACTAAAAATAATCCAAATATCAGTCAACAGGAAATGATTACAATATATAACTACATCCACACAATGAAGTACTATGTGTCTATTAAGAAGAATGAGTTACAGCTGCATACACTGATCCCAGCTGAAGGATTTAAAATTTACTGTCAAAATTAAAAAGAGGGAGCATGAAAGATTAAAGAAGGGCATTTTACCATTATGTTAAGAATGTAAGTGCATAAAAAGATGCATATTAATTTTGACTATACTTCTGGGACAGGGAATAGGACAGGGGGTAAATACTGAGGAACTCTTAACTTATTTGATGAATTTTTTAAAAATCACACTTACTGCTTTGTAATATCTTTAATAAAAGAAAAACAGGGTGAGATGGTATTTAAAGGTTTTTTTTTTGCAACTTTCTAAAAGTTTATTAAAAACAAGTTTCCTAAGAAGCCTCCATGTTGATTTCAGTCACTGATAAATATGTTAAGATTCACTGTGAATCAGTATTGTGAAGATAGCAAGAAAGAAAACAGAGAAGACTCCAACAATTCCAAACATTCTGGTAAAAACTTAAACTACCCAGCCATTGTGATATATTTTTTGTTTTTATGTGAGAGTAAGATATCTGAAAACATTATTTTTAACAGACTTAAATAATCACAAACAAAAGATTTTACTGTATTCCTTAAGTAGGTAAAAAGAGGTGTCTGTTCCTTTGAAGAACAAGCTTCTCCAAAGAAAAACAATGAAAGGCATCAAGAGGGCAGAATGAGGGCAGAAGAGTGTATATGTACGGCTGGAGTGCAAAAAACATTCTATTTCTCATGGATTAACATTTATACAAACATTAACTCCACTAATGGAGGGCCTCTCCTATGCTTTATCATCTTGTTTAAATTATCTAGCGTGGGGGAATGCAAAATGAAATCCAAGAAGAAGCTGGGGACATGGACAGTATATACGGAACTCTTGCAAATCATGGATATATCCGGGGGGAAAAAAACAAGCTATATCCTGGCTCACAGGGATTTCCCAATTTTGAAATTCCCTCATTGCAATACAACATCACATGGAATGTTACAGAAGGGATTTCTTGTATTCCATTCAAATTTAACCCTGTACATGGTTGCTTTTAAGTATAAAGCTAATACAAAACCAAACTAACATCCTAGAGGCACTTACTTTGGAGGAACTCAAGACATCTTGGAGCTGGGATTTAGCTCAGTGCTAGAGTGCTTGCCTAGCATGCAGGAGGTTCGAGGTTCCATGCCCAGAACTGCCTCCTTAACCTCCAAATCAGGATGCACTTCTCTGTGCAAATGCTTTCTTCCAAGGAGTCATCCTTCTAAGCCCAGCAGAAAAGCTACCAGGGATTGTGCAATGCACAGTATATACACATCCCACCTGCCAACACACCAGAAATTAACTGCATATGCAGAGCCCTGCCTTAGGTTTTCCCAAAGCTGGGGTCATTACCACCACTCCCATCACCACTCCCAAGTCTGTCTTGGTCTTTTCCCCAGCCCGTGCTTGGAGTCTCTGGAAGCATGTTCCCAGAACCTGGTGTCTGCCATAGCAGATCATCAGTAACAACATTTACTAAATAAATCAAAGAAGACCCATCATTAAAGACATGTATGAAGCTCAGTATGACTAAAAGCACACGTCCTGCAGGAGAAAGGTCACAGGTGAAATTCTCTGGCAAGGGGAAACAGTTACGGGAGAATGACAGACCATATTTGCATTTGTTGAAATATTACTGAGATGTATGCAAGGATGGGGCAAAAGAGTGATGCAGAGCTGATCCAACAGTGCTAAAGCTTCGCTGAGGCCTGAACTTGGATGATAATAGAAAAGATGGAGATAAGTCAGCAGACTTGAATGATATAGTGGAGACTGAACTGTTGAGTCTGGTGATGGGTTAGTTAAGGAGGAGAGGGGTGAACTGGGCACCGAGGTGAAGAGTGACTCCTAGAGATGGGGAGCACAGGGACCAGATTTGGGAGCGAGAATGATGAAATTACTTATAGGATATGTTAAGTTTGAGGTGTGGGGGAGATATCCAACTGGAGGTGGTGTGGACACTTGAATATTTGATTCTGGAGCTTAAGACAGAAGTTTGGGACAAAGAACACCATCTATGGGAGTGTAAGATAATGAGAAATGAAGATGCAGAACAAAGGGCTAAGAACACTATTATTTCAGGACCAAACCAAGGAAAATGGCGTAAAGAAGAATTATAGGGATAGGGTCAGGAAGGAAAAGGAAAGCTGAAAAGGGAAGAGAATGTCAAGAAGAGAAAAATCCAGAATGTCAACAGCAGGATAACATAATATGATTTTGATTTCGTTCCTGGTACTTTTCTTCATTTTTCCAGGATCCTCAATAATACATACTTTGTTAGTGATCAGCATAAGGCTTAAGAAAACTGTACAAAAACTTCTAAATGTTATGAGAGCTTGATAAACAGTCTACTAACCACAGGATGTGTGTTTTGAATTCTTTCTCTGGGTTTGAGGATGGATTTGCACTGATCTATCTGTTGCTTCAGCCTCATGACCAATGACACACATTACCCAGTCTCTGGGCCAAGGTCTGGAATCCCAGAAGAGCAGAGCTGGTGACCCATACACAGATGGCCCAGTGACCTTGAGTTCATTAGCATACTGTTCTAATCAAATGAGCTAACCAGCAGCACTCTCTGCCTACTTTGTCCCATTGCCTACCACTACTAGGGCCAAAATTCTTCAATCCTGCAACATTTCCTATAAACAAGTGACTGCCTACAAACATTCACAGATACAGAGGTCCAAGGCTCACCAAAAATATTTGTTCACTGCCTCTAAATAGGGTTTCTGTTTACTTACAAGCCACTTGTTCTTGCAAACACAAGTGTATCATTAATGAAAATAAGCCACTGAGCCAGTCTAGATGACCCAATGCCCATTGTGCTGGTAACACTAAAATATAAAAAGAATAGACCAAATACTTCTGAAGTCAACAAGGATATAAGAAGTAATATTCTAACTTTCCACCACTCTCTTGAACCTTCTTCTTTTTTTTTTTTTTTTTTTAACAGCATTCACCTGTAGTAGCATCTGTCTTGAAGCAGGCTGAGTAGCTATCATCATCTCTGCTTCATGAATTAAAATATGCAACAGCCGGTTTCAGTAGTGCACACCTGTAATCCCAGTGGCTCAGGAGGCCAAGGCAGGAGGATTGCAAGTTCAAAGCCAGCCTCAGCAAAAGTGAAACAAATCAGTGAGATCCTGTCTCTAAATAAAATATAAAATATGGCTGAGGATGTGGCTCAGTGGCCAAGTACCCCTGAGTTCAATCCCGAGTACCCCCTTCCTGCCCCAAATTATGCAACATATGGTGGTTATCCTGTTTGACCTCAAGGGATCCAGAAAGATACTCCTCTCTTATTCCAGAGACAAATACAGACATTAGAACAATGCCAGTTAATATACTGTAACCTACTTAAAAAAAGAGATGTGTTCCAGACCCAATCTTGGGCTTTAGGTGCCTCATTGTTCAGGTAAGGGCATTGAACACAAATACTTCTTAAGTTCTTTCCAGCTCAAAAGTCTATGACAGCAGGCATGGTGGCATGCTCCTATAGACCCAGAGTGTCTGGGAGGCTGATGCAGGAAGATTGAAAGTTCAAAGCCAGCCTCAGCAATTTAGCAAGACCCTAAGCAACTTAGTGAGATCCTATCTCAAATTAAAAATAAAAAAAGCTGGGGATGTGGCTCAGTGGTTAAGTGCCCGTGGGTTCAATCCCTGGTACCAAAAAAAAAAAAAGGGGGGGGGATATGACAACATAAGTCTATGCTATTACACAGACAATCCAATCAGAGTAAGAGAGAAAAATTGTAAAATTCAGTTTTGAATGTGTAAATTTCCATGTTCATATGATTGTTTGAAATGTCTGTTCCAATGAAAAGTGAACAAACTTTTGTAAAAATCCACATTGAATAGATATACAATTTATTTATTTGTTTTGGTACTAGCGATTGAACCCAGGAGTGCTCTATCCCAGCTCTTTTTATTTTTTATTTTGAAGCAGGTTCTCACTAAGTTGTTTTGGCCCTTGCTAAGTTTCTGAGACTGGTTTTGAACTTGCAATCCCCCTGCCTCAGACACCCAAGTAGCTGGGATATTACAGGCGTGCACCACTGCAACCAGCATATTTGTACATTCTAATTTATACTGATTTAAAAAAAAAAAGAGAGCACTACTGGAATGTTTTATTTTTTTAACATAGAATTTTGGAAAGAATGAATTTACTTTAAATAATTTTGGGGATAAGTAGCCTATCTTTCCAAGAAAAGAAAAATTAAAGACTTAACTTTGGAATATTTCTGTTCAAGTGGATTTTACTATAATTGGTTTTGAGAAGGCTAGAATCATGAAGCGGGGTGCTAAAAATAGATGTTATAAAACTCAGGGGAACATACTTGTGAGACCAACACTAACGATTAGCAAAAATGTGGTATCACCAGTATTAAAATAGGAAATCTGAGCCCATTCCCGGAACACTGTCACGAACTGCCACAGTCATCTGGGCTCAGTACTGGTCCAGCTCCCCACAGAGGTCCCACAGCTCAGTGGACAGCCTTATAAGGCAATTGTGCTCCACAGCAGATAAGAACACCACCAGGCACTTAACATTTCCAGAGGCTTCTACAAATATTAACTCATTAATACTCATAGTATTCTGGGAGAGCCACACTACTATCATTTCCACAAGAGAGTATAGAAGAAAGATATCTAACTGTAATTAATAACAGCTAGGGTGGGTAAGGAGTTGGCTGCCCGTGTTAGTCACCTGGTTCAGGTCCAATGAACCCTAATGAACTAATGAACAGGAGGAGGAAGAGAATTTTTCCCTCACTTTTTTTTTTTGAATTGGTGCATTACAATTATACATAATGATGGAATTTGTTATTACACATTTGTATATGCATACCAGATAGTAATATAATTTTTGGCCAATATCAATCCCCAGCATGTCCCCCACCCCACCCCCTCCACTCCTTGGTTGGAGGAAAATCTTTTAATGTTGACAGTAAATGAGAAACCCACTCCCGGACTCCCTCCTCTATCAACCACAGAGGGCCCCACAAGATTCCAATTCTTAAAATAATTGAGCCTCTTCCTTGAACAAGCTGGGAAGAGGAGCAAAGTGCAGGCCAGGGTGTGGAGTGAAAACACAGATAGAGGATGTGAGAGATGTGCTTTCCCCAAGACTGCTTATATTTCATGGGGATACTTAGTAGCCTTTGACCTTCATGAATAAAACTCAGCAAAACTATGCTTACAGTGCCAGTAGGAAGACAGCAACCCACGCAATTGGGACAGGATTAAATGACTTCGTTAAATTTTTGAAAATTATTAAGAAAATTTCAATGTGAATTATCAAATAATGTTTGAAAATCTATCCTTTAAGACATCTAGAAGCCAAGTGCTAGAAATGTAAGAAAGTAGCAAGTTAACTGTATTAGTGGGGGGGAGAGGTGTCGGGAGTTAATGGCAATTGAACTCAGGGGCAACCAACTACTAAGCCACATGCCCAGCCCTATTTTGTATTTTTATTCACTGAGTTCCTTAGCTCCTCACTTTTGCTGTGTTAACTGTATATTTTTTAAAAAATGAAAGGACACCCAAGAATGTAAGCTGTCCTGGAATGTAAATCTGCTAAAAGACAGGGTTCTAGGCTTTGTGCATTAATTCCAACAGCCAATCTGTGCCTGTAATTTAGTAGGTGTTCGATATGTATTTGTTAAATAAATTGTCTTAATTTTAAAAAGTTCACGGTCCAAATTAACAAACATATATAGAATGTCATCAAGAGGCTGGGTATAAACTAGAGGTTAATTTGGATCATGCTTCTGGTAGCTGAAGGGTTGACACAGCATGGCACTGGTGTCCTGGCAAGGACCCTTGGCTGCTTCACATGGAGAAGAAGAAAGGTAACCAGAGGGGCCAAACACATGGAGAGGCCTCACTTTATAACAATCCACTCTCACCAACTCTAGGCAAGGAAAACGACATTAACCCCTTCCCAGGGTGGCGCCCCCAGGACCCAGAATCCTCTACTAGGTACCACCTCTTAAAGAGTCACCATTTCTCCAGATTGTTACTTTGTAGATCAGGTCTTCAGTACATGAACCTTTGGGGGACACAATCAAAACATATCCAGACCATGGCGGACATATAAGAGGATATAAGCAAAAATACTAGGTAGAATATTCAGGATGCAACCAAGTCAGTTAAGTGACAACAGGCTAGAAAGCCCCGTGGACTAATAAGTAACAAAGTCCCTCAAGGTAAACAAGAAATTCAGGGACTTGGAGGTGAGTGGGTCTTAGAAGAAGTGGGCACCTAAAAGTCGCAACGACTCAATGAATGGATAAACAAAATGTGGTATATCAATACAGTGGAAATATTATTCAGCCACAAAAAGCAGCAAAATATCCATTCCATGCTACAGCATGATCCCTGAAAAAGTTATGCCAAGTAAAATAAGCAGGACACAAAAGGCTGATATTGTATCCTACCATTTGTAGACAGGTCCATAATAAGAATCCATAAAGATAAAAGGTAAATTTAGTAGTTGCCAAGGCTGGGGAAGGAGGAAATGGTTGAGTGGTTGGTTAATGGGTCTTGAGAGGGGGAGGAGGGCAAGAAAATGTTCTAAAATTAGATAGTGGTTATGGTTACTTATACAACTCCATGAATATACTAAAACTATTCAATGATTTTACTTTAAAGGGGAAGATTTTTAGGTATGTGAGTTATATCTCAAAAACGTTGTGTCTTATTACAAGAATAAAAATGGTGGTGTACATCCGTAGACAACTCTGAGGTCTTCAGAACACTCTGATATATATCAAATCTTTGATCAAGGAACCTCTAAATGTTTTCAGGGGCTAATTGATTAATAGAGACTACAGGTGTGGAAAAGGCCTCTGCCATTAGTGCTGAACCAGCTAAAGATCGGAGAGTCAATTTAGGGTCTGAGGATCTGATTTGGAGTTCTCCCAGATACAGTGGGAAAGAAGTAAAGACTTGATTGTGGCAAGGGTAGTCAAAGGTCACCCAGATTTTCTGACACCTAGCAATGCTGTAACTGAGTGACTTGCCTCCTTGACAAGAAGGTACCACATGACTTATCACAAAGGGCTTAGGCAAGTTCCATGTCTCAAATTCCTCTATGAAGGCAGGATCCTGAGAAGTGTTAGGCTTAGGAGAACTCCAGATTCCTTGACATAAACTTCTCTAAGAAAAGAGGAGTCCAAACTAGCAGTGAGTACACTGTCACAAGACAGATTTAAATTAATTGCCTAGATTAAAAGCCAGACTTTGTGATTTATTTGCTGTGACTTAGAGCAAATTTAACTCAATCACCTCAGTTCCTCGATTGTAAATTTAGGAACGAGAATGCTTGGTAGCTACGTCATACTGTAGTGAGGATTAAATGAGTTAACACACATGAACCAAGGTGAATGCAACTAGGACAAAGTAGAAAAGGCCCCCTTTGCAACCAGTCAGTGAGGCGTGTCCTTCATGGCACTTAACACAGTTTGTAATTTGATATTTACTTAAGCTTTGTTTGTTTCATATACACTTCCTCACTACCATCAAGGACACTGTCAGACTGCTGCTCACCTTATCACCAGGGCCTAATACAGTAGATAATACAGTAGATAATTTACTATCTTTAGAATGACTGTATCACTTAGAAATTATAGATTTAGTTTTCAAGATTAAGAGCTACCAATGACTGATAAACAGCTGTGCTGTTCAGAAGCAAAATGAAGGAACAGAATAACAATTGGAATCATGGGATAGATAAATGGCTTCAAGGAAGTTAAGGGGGCAGAGTCAAAGAGAAAAATTCCTTGCTCCTCTGAAGAGCTTGCATGGCCTTGCAAACTAAGATGTTAAAGAAGAAGAAGAAGAAGAAAGGTAAAGGAAAAGGAAAGAAAGGCTTAGCATAGTGGCATTGGGTTCTAAGATGTCTAACTTTGTACTGATTGGGAAACCAATGTCAGATGAATAAAAATTCTTTAAAATAAGCCCAAATATGTACCATTCATTTACTTCTTATTTCTTCAAAACTAGCAGCAGATACATCATTCCTGCTTCCAACTTATGGCTGTGAAACTCTCCTACTTCAGAGCCCATTTCTCTTTATTTAAATCTTAAAGAGTTCCTCAAGGCCCACAATTTTCCACAAGACCTGTTTTACTCTGGTCCACACTGATCTCTCTTGCTCTCTCCTTGTATATTACATAATGTTGTCCATTTATATAGAATCTCAATTTATTCTCCCACTGTTTTCTGTGTCCACTGGGATCTTTCCAGGTAGACAGAAAAACTGTGTAGTCACTTCTACATCTTGCAGAAAGGACAACACTGGGCTCTAGCTCTACCTTCAACAAATACCAATCACTGTACCCCAGAGGGGTCATACCTTCTCCCCACTAATCAATGTTCTCTTTGCCATCTATCAACCTGAATCAAAGACTCCAGGAAAAGAAGCATGCATTTATTTGCCACGGAGCTTCCAGCTCCTTTGAGAAAGGTGCTAGGATGCATAAAAATTCAGTATTTCATGAGCTGAATGGGAATTTACCCTGCGATACTGTTAGAGTAAAGATACTGTTAGAGTAAACGCCAAAAGAGATGCAAATTCCACTCACATAACAAACGGAATGAGTCAAGACGGAGGCTTCCATTACATCTGCTCATTTCCTAGAGTCACACTCAAACAACATGTGTGCAGGCTTTGTGGAAGGGTGTACACTCCACAGAATGTTCTGGTAACAATTAAGTAGGCCTGTGGGCTGGGGTTGATGGTGATTGCCCTGCCCACACGGGGAGACCTGAGCTGCACTCCTGAGGCAGTATTTGGCTCTTGGTATGTTGTGGGCATCCGCAGCAAAAACAGCCTGTGCGGTGGGGGCGGAAGAATGCCCTGAATGGTCGAGGAGTACTTGGGGAGGCTTCCACACTGGAGCTCCAGGCCTTCCTCGACTGAGAGGGGAAGGGAACATTTTCAGAAGTAGATGTGTATCTTGATCTGCACCCAATAAAAGGTACTGTTGATTTAACTGTAATTATAAAGTTCCTTCCAGATATATAATCAGCTAGCTGTCCACCAAAATTTCTATGAAACTGACCAATGTCTAAGATTGTCATCACTTCAGGGGCAAACCAGTCATGTGACCAGAAAAATAGAGACAAAGGTCTTAGCCACTGATTCTGAAACACAATTCTATGCTGTAACATATATAAAATCAGAATGGACCTTCCAGTACAGCTGAACTAGCAGTGTTATTAGTTCACCTGACAAATGTTAGAGCTAATTCAATGAGATTCTATACACGTACACAAAACACCCAAATATACCGTCCTTATCAGCAGACATTAACAGCCAGCAAAATATATCAAGCATCTAATACATATGATCATAAAGTTAACACTTTCCATTGCATTTCCCAGAAATTATCTGCTAGCCATTGTAGTGCCTATCAAAGCAATCAGGCATTGTCTTGAAATGGATTTAAAAAAAAAAAAAAACTCAATGTAACATCCAGGTGTTGCATGGATCAGGCTGGAATATCAATTATGAAGCACGGATAGAATACAATAAACATTAAATGTTTTTAAAAGAATATATTACCTTTGACCCATAAATTCCACTTTTCTAAGACTAAGCTAAGGAAATCACTAAGGATATACACAAAGAATTAGCTGGGAGGATGTACTGTTTATATCACAAAGCTGCAAAGTTCCATGCCCCATAATAAGTAATGGGTTAATAAATACACTTAAGACACATTCATACTATGACACAGTATGAATTAAAAATTGTGGCTGCAAAAAGAAAACTACTGACATGCAAAGGCAATCATAATGATGTTGAGTGAAAAAAATCAAATGTAAAACACATTATGATCTTAACACAGATGGTGTGCATGCATGTCTGTGTGTATGTGCAGAGAAAAGGATACATCTGAGAAAAGGAGTGTACAATTTTCTTTTTTCCTTTTTTTTGTTTACCTGTGTTTTCTGATAGGAGGGGCAAGGAGATAATGTATTTTTTAGTTTATTTGCCAATAAGAAAAAAAAGACTTTATATTGTTGTTGCTGGTACTGAGAATTGAACCCATGGGCGCTTTACCACCGAGTTACATCCTCAGTCCCTTTTATTTTTTCATTTTGAGACAGGGTCTCACTAAGTTGCTGAGGGTCTCCATAAATTGCTGAGGCTGGCTTTGAACTTCCAATCCTCCTGCCTCTTTCTCCTAAGTGCTGGGAGCACCACTCATACTTGGCACGAAAGACCTGGCACAAAAATCTCTGCTGTGCCCCACTTGCTATAGAAATGATTACTAGAAATTTCTAATATGAGGACCTTGAATATCCTGGAAACCACCTCAGAGCTTTACTATGAACATGAGCTTACTTTTTATTCTATCCCAGTACATGAAATTCCCTAATTCTATCCCTGTACATGAAATTCCCTAATTCTATAAGGCTGCAAATTAATTCATTAAAACTGGGGAAGGAGAGATGGTATTTATAGAAGGCTCTCTAAGGAATATGATTGCAACTTCAATTTGGAAAATATAATGCTAGTTAGATTAGTAGAGAGATATCAGAGAGCACTGGAATGAAGCAAGGACAAGATAAAACTGCTAGATTTCTAGACCTGGATCATCTTAGATGCAGGAGCTCCCAAGATTCATTACTGTATTGGGAAAAAATAACATTTTTTTCAGTGACTTTAAGGTAAGGTCACCAATAGGATTCCTCTGTCTAATCATGACTCATGATATTACAAGAGAAACAAACAATTTCATGTTGATGAAAATTCCCATGAGGTTTCCTGGAACAGACAGGAGGGGACAGTTAATGATCAAGACGTCTCAGGTAGGGCTGGGGGTATAGGTCAGTGGCAAAGCTCATGCTTAGTATGCCCAAGGCCCTGGGTTCTATACTCAAAATCCCAAATATCTCGGTTGCATAATGGCCAAAGCCCATAGTACTTTAGAGTCCCTGCTCCCTCCCCATGGACTTTTGTTTTTGTTCTTAAGATTCAGAGTCAGCAGGCTGGGTGCACTATGACCAAATGGCAACAGATGCTGGTCCTGCAAAGGGCAAGATACTTCCCTTTGATCTTTTAAGAACATAGAAAGCATGGACAAACATTCTTGTTTGTACTTTGATTTGGGGCTCACCAGTAGTTTCATGAATGTTTAGAGTTGCGGAAAAACCAGCTCCTACACTAATAAAATCAGATATACTACATTCCTGAATCCATCTAAATCA
Organism: Spermophilus citellus; assembly: GCF_964194105.1. Classification (NCBI taxonomy): domain Eukaryota; kingdom Metazoa; phylum Chordata; class Mammalia; order Rodentia; family Sciuridae; genus Spermophilus; species Spermophilus citellus. Next base: position 26,102,864 of record NC_138196.1, on the reverse strand, counting down.
TAAATGAACCTACAAGCAATGTACCTGCTGTGACTGGTCTTCTGTGACTGTTCTTCCAAGCTAGGCTTGCAAGGCAGAGACACAAACATTCTCAATGCAATCACCTGAGTGCCATTACTCTGCCTCTGGATATTGAACAGGTAGGTAGCTTAGAGCATGGAGCACACTAGGTAAAAATAGAAAGCATAGGTAGTAACCGGAAAATTAGTGACATCAGAAGAACAAAAAACATGCCAAATGTATACCGTTCCTAAGCTCCTCCAAATGAATCCAAATCAATATAAATTTCTATATTTGTAAATTGATAATTTGAAAAAGGTTAATGTTATAAGTTAACAGTTTGAAAATTTTTGTAAGAAGGGCTGAGAAGTTCAGTGGTAGAGCATTTGCCAAACATGCAGGAGGCCCTGTATTCAATCCCCAGCACTGCAAAAAATAACAATAAAATTAAAGTGCATTAAGAAAATGAGAAAACCTACCAACACTTCAGACACTGGAATTTGCAATAGAATAAACTGTACCTACAAACTTTGGAATTTACCATAATGCACGTTTCTTCTGAACACACCCCTGCTTCATATTTAAAATACAGTCTTCCCGCACATTTACTACATAAACAAAACTCTTTCAAAATGAGATCTGAGTGGCAACTTTAATCTTATCTCTGCAATTCTGTTAAATATCTGGTGCTTCAAGTAAATATTCCACCCCTCCACCCTAACACACACACTGCTCAAACATATTAGCCTGCCTTTCTAAAAATATACTCGTAATAAGCCTAAAAACAGTGGTGTAACAATGTTTTTTCTCTGAAAAGATGTTTGATGTTTTTAACTAAAAATTGAGTAAACTACAAAATCATTCTCCAAAAAACGTGTTTCGGGGGCTGGGGATGTGGCTCAAGCGGTAGCACGCTCGCCTGGCATGCGTGCGGCCCGGGTTCGATCCTCAGCACCACATACCAACAAAGATGTTGTGTCCGCCTAGAACTAAAAATAAATATTAAAAATTCTCTCTCTCTCCTCTCTCACTCTCTTTAAAAAAAAACAAAAACAAAAAAAAAACGTGTTTCTAATTATTTGTGAAAAGATTTATATTCCAGGGGAAAAAAATGTTCTAGAAGAACAGAAGTTCAATGCTGCAAGTCGGCAAGAATTTATAAAGGCAAAATAATTCTGATAAGACCTAACTACTTAGCTTGAAATATAAATTCAGGATCCTGCTGAACAAATACTGACAAAGTGAATGGTCACTTTGAAGTGGAAAGAGGGAACATTCCAGTGCAGGGCAAGGGAATATTTCTTCATTATGGATCCACTATCACCCCAAAGATTACAAATCCCTTCTTTGTTGGTCTATATACTATATTTTATAGGCATTATTTACTATGGAGTAATCAAACTGAAAAGATAGTAGGTGACATAGTAATTCAAATTTATTTTCAGGATTTTGGTTAGCAAATTACAGCACCTAAACTTTCATGTTATGAATTAAATATACAAAAATTATTTTCTTTTGCTTTCCCCATCCCGTGTGTATTTCTCATTTTGAGGGCCATGGGATTTTCTGAGCAAAATTTGAAAGCCCATGTAAAGGCTGAATGTCACTGCATATAATTCTGCAAAGAGGGTTCTTTTTCTCCTCCCCCCCCCCAACCCACCCCCTGGGGGTAGTAGGAAGCCCAGCTGTCCTGAAGCAGCAGTGAACCTACTCTTGCATTTCTTTGGCTCTCACAGTGGGTGCTGCTAGGCACTTAGACTCTAGGAGGGCGTGCTGGGAGCAGATCTTCTCCTTTCTCTCCTCCTCCATTAGAATAGCTAAAGCCGAGATTCATTTCCTAGCTCTGGTTTTCTGCATAACCCCTCCTCAACACAAAGATTCAGGATGGGCCTTCTGGAGTCCTTTTGTTTAGAGAGGGTCATTTCCTGACTTTAGCTCACACCCACAGACTCCCACCCATTTCACTTAGAGAGGCACTGACTTGCTTCGTAAAAACCAAAACAAAACAATTTCAGGTATGAAAATCAGGCACATGAAATTTTTTTTCAAAAAAAAAACTTCCAAAGTCCAGTACTTCCACAATATAACAAATGAAACAGAGGTAAGTGAGATCTAAAGTTTTTTTTTTTTTTCACTTAAAAAGCTTAAAACTATCCCTACCTCAACAGCCCACCCATGTCATGAGGCATTCTTATCACATCCAGGAAAAGAAAAATGGAAACATGGGCGTTAGGATTCTGTTGATGAACAGCAATATTTTCTATACAATCCCTACCTTTATTTAAGGAAACAAAGGCTTAAGTGAGCTGCTTAAGTGACTAACTAGGTCCCACAGAAAACACAAGAGATAATAATGAATTGAAAAACATCTGAGGAGTACAATTAGTCAAAAACTGACTTCTCTAAAGCTTTATAATCTACTGGTTCTGAGATTATCAGATAATGGATGATGGGGGAGTGAAGAAGTCTGACCAAGGTCAGGGATGTACATAAATGCCATTGAGATAATCCAATGATTCTGCATTTTCATGAGTATACTGGTCTGCTCAATCAACAGGTGGCCGGGCAGTGTAATGCCAAGTAACACTGACTTACATCTTACATTTCTTTTTTCTACTAGGAGGCAAAAAAAGAAAGAAAGCTCCAGAATCTGTAAGGCTAGTGAGGAGGCTCCCCTAGAGCTGGCAAAGCAAATTAGATGCCCCTTTGTGGTGCTTAAAGGCTAGATTTGTCTATCTGAAGCCAACACTATCCTGAGTTATGTACTATTTTCTTTTGGTAGGCAAAAGAAAGCACAGCGACCTTGAGGCTAGACTTCAAACTAAAGGACCAAAAGTGGTAAGTCTATATATACAAATCAATTCCACTTGGGATATTAACATTAACCCTGGCAATCCTTGAGTCACATCTGTAAAATAGGAATCACATTCCTGTTGCCCTACTTTTACTAAAGTTCAGTCACTCCATGCCAGGCCTGCATTTGTCTCCTGGTTCCATGGAACTATGTAGACAAAGGAAAAGATTCCGTTGTGTGTGACTATATTATCAACCCCCACAAGGGAACCATCACCGACCATCCAGACAAGAATTCTGACTCAAAAGGATGTAAGATGATAATTGTGGTTTCTGGAGTAATAAAGAGAAGATAGAAATCCATTAAAGATCACTTCGAAGGCAGAAATAATGAAAATTTATTCTGAAAACCATAGGGAAAAACGTGTACAGGCTTCAGCATTTGAAGGATGGCTTGTATTTATTTCACAAATAATAATGTATTGGGCAGTGCTGGGTATTGTTCTACACATCAGGGTTTTTCAAGTATTAAGACAGAAAGTCCCTGCTGCAGGGAGTTACATTCCTGGAGCACAAGATAAGTACAAAAAGCACATAAGAAGATGTCAAAGGTTAAGAGCACTACCTGGAAAATAAAGAGGTATGATAGGGATTGGGAACATGGGGCTAATTTAAACTTGGGGTCAAAGGTCTCTCTGGGATGATATCTGAAGTGATATCAGAATGAATGACTGAGATGTGGCTGCCCCAGTAAAACTTCTGGCTTTAGGGCTTTTTAGGCATACAGAAAGGCAAGCACAAAGGCCCTGAGGCAGGAACAAGTTTGGCAAGTTGTAGATATCTAAATAAGGTCCAAACAACTGAAGCATAATGAATTAGGTTGTGATTCCTTGCAGATGAGGTCAGAGAGCCATCAGGTCCCAGATCACATGAACCTGGTGTGCCACTGGAAAATTTTAAGCTCATATCAACCAGCTATAAAACCTCAGACAAATTATCTCTCAGAGCCTCATTTGACTTGTTAAGCCAGGCATGGTGGCACATGCATGTAATCCCAGTGGCTTGGGAGGCTGAGACAGGAGAATCCAGAGTTCAAACCCAGCCTCTGCAACTGTGAGGCACTAAGCAACTCAGTGAGACCCTATCTCTAAATAAAATACAAATTAGGGCTTTGGATATGGCTTAGTGGTCAAGTGCCCGTGAGTTCAATCCCCCGGTACCAAAAAAAAAAAAAAAAAAAAAAGAAGAAGAAGAAGAAGTAATGTTAAAAGCTGGGTAGAGGGATTGGGGAGTGCAGCTCAATGGTAGAGGGCTGGCCTATCATGCACAAAGCCCTGGGTTCAATCCTTAGAACTGCCAAAGGGGGGTAAAAAGCAGATAGAGATACTTTCTCCATAAATGTTTAATTAACATGCAAAAATCATAAGAGCTTTTGAAGTTTGATTGTATTTGGATTTTCACCTGATCTCCAATTCACCCTCCAATTTTCCTAAACACACTGGGAAAAACTGAAAGGAAAATTTTTGCAATTAGAAAGGCTCAACATCAGCTCTAAGGATTCTTTTTCTTGTTACTGGAAAATGCCTGGAGTTTCTGGGAAAAAAGGAATTGAGTTTAGAAGAATCTAGTGAGCCCAGTAGTGGCTCACTAGATTCCAGCACTTTATACCAATTTTCTTGTTCTTTCTACTCTGATAAGGAGGGTTCCAAAGAGCAGCACTACACATAACAAGGGTTTTGTTCCCAGTCAAACAGAAACCAGGGGCAAGCACAGGATGAAGTACAAGTCCTCCCACCCTCCCTCCACCTCCCCAAACACATCCTGAGGGGGTTGGAGCAATACTGTATTTTAAAACAGATGCCTCTGGAAACTCACACATTCTTAAGTCCTGTAAATCACACATGCTGGGTAAAGCAATTACACTTTTGTAGCACTTCCCCTCTGAGCACAAAGGAAATTCTGCTACTTCTGTAATAAGATCGCACTTTCAATGTGCACCTTTTCCCACCAACTATCCATCCTATAGGTGAGCAAAGAGGCAGTTTCACAAAACAAGATCCTCTGGATTCAAGAAGAAAAAATTTTATAACCCTTACAATATAATGTTGGCCACCTACCAGCATTACCTTCCTGGTGACATGTAAGAATTCAGGAAAATTAGAGGAACATCATTAAATCTAATTCATAATTAAAAGTAGAAGTTGGCCTCTAACTTGCTCTCTTGGATGGAGAGGATCTCAATTTTGAGTCTCAGATTTCTTATACCTTTGCTAAATCCTAGGTGCTGACAGGATTGAACTAGGCTGCTTAAATATTCCCTTGTCTTTTTAATTTGTGTAACAACACAATACTAGGGACTGGAACTTAGATCTACCTTCCCAGATGTAACAGGCATTTATTACTGCCACTTCTCTTTAAAAGTCCTACATATTACGCATCATAATGGCTATAGGGGTTAAAACACAAAAGAAATTCAAATGCAAGTTGTTGTTGTTTAAGTTCCTGGACTAATTTTCTTTCACCTGACACTGAGCTGGGCTTCAAAAAAGGCAGCAAAGTTTTAGAAAAACATGAAAGGGATAAATCGAAAATACGACCCACAGAACCCCCTGTTTTCTTGGACACAGCTCTGTCACCGTTCCTCCTGGGCTTGGGCTGCTGGCCAAAGGTGCATCCTATTTTCACTCCACCTCCAATGAAGTCAAAAAAGAACAAAGCAACTCAGAGAAATTTTGTCTTATGAAAACATTTGAGCCTCTCTAGATTTTATGGCAGGTTGATTTTCCCTTCTAGGTGAAGAGGTGGGAAAAGAAAAGTTGGAGAAATAAAAGCCAGGGCATTAATATCAAATTTAAAGAAAAACAAATCCGTGAGACTCGATGAAAGCAAAAAGCATACGAGAAATACCATATACACCTACACATTTTAAGCCCCCCAACCTGCTTCCTAAGTTTGAGTTGTTTTTTTTTTTCTTTTCTTTTCTTTTCTTTTTCTTTTTCTTTTTTTTTTTTTTTTTTTGGTACCGGGGATTGAACTCAGGGGCACCTGACCACTGAGCCACATCCCCAGCTCTATTTTGTATTTTATTTAGAGACAGAGTCTCACTGAGTTGGCTTTGAACTTGCAATTATCCTGTCTCAGCCTCTGGAGCAGCTAGGATTTCAGGCGTGCGGGCTCTAATAGAGAAGTATACCAAATATCTTAAATGTTATAACTCAGCCGAGTATGTGTAATGTGTCTTTATGTTAGTAAATTAAAGAACACTTTCTAAAAGTTGTCGCAATTTTTTTCTGAGAATTTGTAATTCTCCCTTAATATCCACCTTCTCTCTCTTTTTTAATATCTTTATTTTTTTTAATTTGTTTATTTTTATGTGGTGCTGAGGATCGAACCCAGGGCCTCACGAGTACGAGGCAAGCACTCTACCACTGAGCCATAACCCCAGTCCCCATCTTTGTTTTTTTAAACATGGCTTCATATTTTAGGTAATTTCTTTTTTTCTCTTTCCTTGCTTATCCTCACAAGGTTCCTAAGAATTAGGAATTCAATTTCCTGGGCACACATTCACATGATCCACATTTTAAATTACCAGCTATATATTCAAGAATTGTTCTGAAAATTCTATTCTAAGATCGGACCTTTCTTCTGCACCCCAAATTCAACATCTTTACCTCCTAAGCTGCTTTTTGCCCCTTCCCCTTGAAAACTATATTTTGTATTTCTACAAATACAACTATCCTTTAGTTAGTCATCCAAAGGAGAACCCCAAAAGGCTTCAAGAATTTTGTCTTATGAAAACATTTGAGAATGTCTCCTAGTCTTCCCTCCTGCACATTTAACAGTTACCCAAGGCCATGATAGTGCCCTTTTGTCCCCACTTCACCTCCCATAGCCTCATTAACTTCTCCACTGCATGTCCCTTCCCCTGGAAGTCCCAAGGATGCCACCTTCTGCCACACATCCACCCCAGTTCTCCATCAGAGGACACAGTCCTACTTTGTATCCTGGAAGGCAAGCTGCTGATAATGTCCCTTCCCCAGTTTCTCCCTTACTCCCCCTTCCTCTCTCCTGCCTTGCTTCTTCTAAGACTTTGTGTGTTCACAAAGTGATGACCCTTTGCCTAGACCATCTTTCCTCCAGTGTCACAACTTTTTCTCAAAATCCTTATTCAGATTTAACTCTAAGCTCCAATGTCTCTTCCACTTTCTTGAAACTGCTCTGTCACCTCTTCTCCTGGTAGGGTTGGCTGATGCGCAAATCAAACAATTAGCACCAGGCTTTATTATACCTATTTGTTTACAAAGGGCCATCCCCCATTAAACTGTGTGAAACTTCAGGGTATGAAGTGCCTCTTCTGAATCTTGTCATCCCCATAATCTTCATATAAAGGCCCTACCTAGTCCATTAACCTATTCTCACAGTGCCTCAACTTTCCTCCCCACCAAATGAGGATCCAAATACCTACAGCAGCTTGTCATGAGGATGTGGAACATCTGGTCAATACTCAGCCCACAGAAAATATTCAGTGATTATTATTTCTTGAGTGAATGAAAAAAAATTGATAATTTTATCGGTCAAATAACTATATTTCTCTTCTGCTATCAGCAATATTCACCAATGGGGCAACTTTATTCTGATAAGCTCAAACATGTACTCTTCAGTCAGTTTCAAGCTCTAGGTCAAGCACCTCTCACACTCCCTCTCTGGAAAATACACACACAGAAGACATTGAAGTTGTTTAAAATATTCTCCAGGTGTACATTAAAGATAGTGATATGAGTGTGAGAAATCATATTCAAGTCATCCCCATAAATAAGCTTGTCTCCATCAGGGTCAGGGCACTGACATCCTCTATCAACACAGCATCAATTTAAATACCTGGACCTCCAGGGCCTCCAGCCCACTGAACTATGCAGCCACTTTTGCTCCAGCTATTAAGGTTCATTCTCCTCATTCCTTCCTAAGTTTTTTTTTTTTCTTTCTTTCACCAAAGCAAGCACTGTTCAAGAGGAACATTTGCATTCCCTTTCCCCTACCCCCAGGCAGACACTAAGGTGCCAAATGAAACTGAACACAAACATTCCAAAGTGGCTGTCACACAGAGGAGGCTTGTTTGGGAACGCAGGGAGCTCCCTGCTCTTCCACCTTCCGGAAGCCTATGGCCAGAAGGTCAAATGGAGTTTCACTGCAAAAACCCAATTCAAATGGTGACAACCCAAGGGTACCATGAGATGAGTGGTCCCACATTGACAGTGGCTCTAAGATAGACTAGGCATTCACCTGTGCCCTCAAGTTGAGGCTATTGATGAGAGATCATTTCCCAGTGGGTCCATTCATAACTTCTTTAAATCCCCAGTGAGCAAGGGAACCCCTCAATATTAAATGAGTGGCTACTTGTTAATAGCTTATCTATACAAACACATAAACACCAACCTACCAATAAGGATATTCCACTTGTTTTTTTTTTTTTAATTTATAAAGAATAGTGTGTGTGTGTGTGTGTGTGTGTGTGTATGTGTGTGTGTGTGTGTGTAGTAGAGTACTTACCTGGTCACAGGTACTGCCATTGGGTAGGTGTTGAGCATCAAGACTATCATAAAATGCCATCAAAACTATTATAAAATGGTATCAATCCTAAAAAAAAATGGTATATAAAAGGTGGGTGATGATCCCGGAGTTAAATGGAAATAACAAAGTAACTCCTGGACTTCTGAGAAAAAAACATCATCTCTATGGGATGGGACACCCAGTTGAGAGGCTAGTATAAAAATACAGGCTCAAACTTGAATCCTGCCTCAGAAACAATGCAGGCTGCCTCAGGAGAATAGAGGAGGAAGTTGAAGTAAATGGTCTGCAGAGTATAGAGATACATTAGGACAATTCTAAGTGCTGAATTTGAACTTTATTTTGTGGAGATTAGAGTAGCGTTTTAGAATTTGAAATATCAAAAGACGTAACTGTATGGTGTAAGGATGGTTTGAGGAAGGATACTAGAACAGAGAGACAGCTAAAGATACTAAAATGATCCAGGATAAAGTGATGATTAGATAAATATGAAGAAGGCTATGAGAACAGGCTAGATTCACGCAGCCAGGATGGTGACTAAAAACTACATATAACCAACCGGCTTGACTTGACTTGGGACACCTACAGATATCACAAAGGAATTTCATAAAATCTTCAAAGCAAAAAGGCATCTCATCTGTTCATTCTCACAGTCATTAAAAAAAAAAAGGAAAAAAGGAAAGCATCAGAAAATGATTAATAACTATCTGTAACCCACCAATTACATGAATTTTATTTACATTTGGTTTTACTTACATAAATAAAGAGCAGCAAAATCTGCTCTTTTTATTTAATGTTACAACTTGAAAATTATCCCCTCAATAAAAATAGACTTCAGAACATTTGGAGCCACCAGAAAGGGAAAGAGGCAAGGAAGAATTTTTCCCAACACTTTACAGGGTGCATCACTGCCTTGCCGATACAGTGATTTCAAATTTCTGGCTACAGAACTGAAAGAGAATAAGTGTGTGTGTGTGTGTGTGTGTGCGCGTGTGTGTGTGTATTTTTTTATATAATTTTTTTTCCTTTAACAGCATATCCTTTAATGGCTGCCTAATATTTCCTTATTATAACTTTATAATGTTTTGCTTAGCAATTTCCCTATTAGATACAGTTTGTGAATCTTCAACATCATAAGTAACTGTAATAATTATTTCTATAAATAAGTCTTTATTATACCCTCTTTCCTTAGAGTAAATGCCTAATAATGAAAGCATTCAAAAAAAGGGCTGGAACAAGTTTTGATACAAAATTACCAAAGTCCCTCAGAAAAGCTACACTAATTTCTGTCACCTTACCCCACACAGCTCTGAGTTCCCAATATACTTCCCTATTACCAGCACCAAACACTTTTATCCTCAAAGCAAAAATTAAAATGAACTTACAAATATAATACAAAAGCACTTCCAAAAAAGAACTACCTCATCAAAAACAAAACATTAAATGCCACTAGAAACAAGAATGCACATGTGCACAACGGTTTATCAAGGACATTATAAAACCATTCCTGAAAAATAACCCAAAACTGCATGCAATATTGGCAGGGGTCTTGCAGCATCCTTCTACTATGAAGTCACTATATTTTCATCCAAATCACTGTCACCAAATCCTATTCTATAATTGAAATATAAGTTTTTGTATTAGATTTGATTTGCAATAACAAAGACTCCAAATTCGATTAAATTGCACAAAACCATTCTGTACCTTCCCAAAGTCATCATATAGATTCATCTTAAAGCTCAATGAAAACCTGACATGGCTACATCACTGACATTACCCTTTCTCTGTGTCAAGTATGAAAAACAATTGTCTTTGCAACTCTCTTACTTTAGCAAAATTACTAAGCACTTTAAAGCAAGAAATGTGAAGTAAAGTTTGTATGAGTCTCTGAAAGGTTTGGCTTTACATGATTTCTGCCCAACATCTGCCAAACATCTTTTCGATCAATATTCCAATGGTGCCAAGTTTTTCACTTCTCTAGTTTTTCCTGAAATTGCTGTGGCTGAACTGACTTACACTATAAATAAAACTACTTCAACACAATAAAATGCCTGTTGGAAGTGATTTGTAATAAGCCAAAATGTACCCAATGACATGAATAAAACAAAACTAAAAATAAAACTAAATTATATATTTATATGATTTCCAAGAGAAATTTCTATTTTGAAAATTCCATGCCCAGCAAATAAATTATTTCTGTCTATAAGACAGAAAGAGTCAATATATTAGAATATATTAAAAATTACAAATGATAACTAAGACAAATAATTATGGGTCTGTTAGGTATTTATTAACTTCATTAAAGTCTTATCATACAACTGGAGACAAATTCAAGAAATTATTTTATTAATTGTAAAGTAGTTAAAAAAAATGATCTGACACCATGTACATATCAATATAAACCTTATAAATCTCAGATAACTCAGTAAGATTTGACAACTGTTTTTTTCTTTACAGAAACAACTTGCATAGGAATACACACAGAAAGCCAGTACATTCTCTCACCCGGTTGCCTAGCTAAATCTTAAATTATTCTCTTCAAAGTTTTAAACGCTATCCAAAGCAGAAGTACACATTCTACACAAATTCTCAAGAAACTTCCAACCTTAAAAAGCTGCAAAAATTCTCCTAAATCCCATACCATTCATTCTATACCACTGGAGCCAAATAAGCAACAAGAAACTTTCAAATGGGGTTAAAACATACTGAATGATAAGAGAACTCATGTCAAAAATAGAAAACAAACAAACTTGGATTCTCCAACATGGAAGAAAGCCTAAACCACCTCAGCAATCTAGGAAATAAACTATTTTCTCTTAATTATGATTGGATTCATTTTTCCACATCAGTTCAATGGCCACCAGAGATTAAAACTAAGCATATTTTTCCTCTCTTGCCATTATGTATATGTACATGTTATGTGTGTGTTCTGTTTACTGGAGTTTACCGCCAAGGCTTTTAAATGTGTTTGAGAGCAAATTGCTGAACCCCTGGGTGGGCAGGAAAAGGGTCCAGAGTGGTGGTTTTGTATAATGTCAAGCACATTAATGGGACTCACCAAATACTGTATTTATTTTACTTGTGGCTTTGGGGTGGGGGGGCGACCTACCAGTATTTTTTCAAAAACAAAATGTAAACCAAAAACAAGGAATCATCCAGACCAACTTATTCCCCCTGAATCTCTAACATTATAAACCCCCATTCTTCATTATATCTATATTATACATTCATTCTACCTTGGGTGTAACTAGGTTCTGAAACCTTCCCACAGGTCTTGTATTTAAATAACAAGTGTTTTGCTAAAAATACTGATACTCTGAGTTCTATATACCATTCCTACCTGCAAAGGAATACCATCAGGACAACGGACAAGACAATGACAGCACTGGGATGGCAGTCATTGCACTAACTATATAGCAGCTCACATTGAAAAAAGGCCAATACTTCAGTCCTAGAAGCTATTCAGCTGTGATAGTCAAGAGGAAAACATGACGTTCCTCTACATAATTTTAAGTTAACCGGATATGGTGTGGGGGACACACACACAAACCTATTTTGCTACCTACAAAACAAAACAAAAATCTCATTGTTCTGATTAAATTTTTTTCCCAGTTTCAAATTTTCTCAATTGGACTAAGGGAGAAAGATGATTTCACACCTGACATTCTTTTACCTTTAGAAGTAAAGGGTTTTGGCAATCTAACTGAAATGTTTCAGAAGCAGTGATTATCTTGATGTGCTAAGTGAATTAATTAAACAGCAATTTCTAAAAGTAAACTGGAATCATTTTAAAAAATGTTAGTGATCAGGAAGTAAATTGCAAAGCAATCAATAAGGTTCAAGAAAAGAGTGAAACTTGCAAATTCAAGTGTCTCTTTCAAAAAGAATAATGATATTCCTATTCTTGTAGAACAACAAGCGTGTAAAAAAACACTTTTCAAAATAATAAACTAGGCGACTTCCTCAAAAGGTAAGAAAACAGTTTTCAGCTTTTTGCAATTCACCTGGATTGCACAACCATACAACTGTGTTTTAAGAGAAAAATATTTCCCAGTTTCACATGACCTTAGGTCTCTCCTCTTATCTTGTACATAGCCCACTATACAAGTGGATAATGTCCAGGTCCTAGGTACATTGATGAATTCCTCTGCAATGTTTGGTTTCACTCTCCGAATTTCAGTCTGCACACAACACGGTGTCTCAACAATAATCTCACCACCCTAACTGCTTTAGTATCAGTTTACCTTCTGTGTCCTTTATTCGGACGTAATACCTGTAAAAACCCTTTACAGATTATATTAAGATGTGTATTTCCTGCATGTGCACTTTTAGAATGTTTAAGAACTCAGTTATGTAGGATCTTTAAAAGCAAGAAAAACAGTTTCTTGGACTCCAGATAATGTACTTACAGGAACAGAATCATATGATATCACAAATATCTTAGCTGCAAAATTCTGAAACATTTGTTTCTGAGTTCCTCCCCCGCCCTGCACCCTGGTCCACATATTTACTAAATGTGTTTCCACAAAAGGAACGCTCTGCAGCCTCAAAACTTTTTTAAAATCATTACTTTAGTCGCACTACATAAAATTTATAGCCTAAGTCAAAGTCTTATCAAAACATCCTCGATGAGCACTTTTCACTTTTATTCTGCTCCCCCCATTCCACATCGCTCCGAAACATACAAAAGCTAATCGCCCAGGTTCGGGGGTCTTTGACTCATCAGAGAAGAATGCAGCTGATGAGTTATCTATTAATCCAAACTGTCTCGGCTAGGTATTTCACCAAGAATTTTTAACACTGAAAAAGAGGGAAGTGGGCAGGGAACTGAGGTGTCTTTTCACGAGAACTTTTCCCTGAGTTTCTTCCTTAACCAACCTCCTAAGTTTCAGTTCCAGACTAAGTTCTGACGCTCCTGGTCCAGATCGTCTGAGGTCACTCAGGAGTCAGCTCTCGATTCCGCTTTTAAAATCCCAGGCAAACAAAGCTCACCATTATACTTTAAAAAGTGTCCCAAAAGTCCTCAGAGTTACGCAATTGTGGACACGCAGACGCGCGTGGACACAGACACACCGTCCCGGAGCCACATTTCGATAATTCCCAAACCTTTCAACGCGGCGCCCCCCTCCCCGAAGCGCAGCCGGGAGCCCGGGACTAGCGCCAGCGCCCGCCCGCCAGCCCGCACTTCCGACCCAGGTCGCACTCGCCACCGCACCGAGCCCCTCAGTACCTCTTCCTCCTGAAGGTTGGCCTCATTCGGGGTGTTCTCCTTCTCCGCTTTGCCGCCGTTGTTCATTTTCCCGGTCCTTCCTCGCGGGGCAGGGCTGGGGCGCGGGGCTGGGTGACGGCTCACTCGCCCACTTTTGCCTTCCCCGGGCGCCGGGGCTCCCTCGGGCGGGGGCCGCGGGCTGCGGGGACTGAAGCCGGAGCAGCGGCGGCTGGGGCTTGGGCTCCTGCGGCGCGGCGACACAGCGGCGGCCCGCGACTCAGGAAATGCGAGGGAAAGAATGGGCAGGGCGCGGGCGCGAGCCGACGGAGCAGGGGACGGAGACAATCGGGACCCGGAGGGAGACCTGGAGAGGGAGGGCGGGCGCGAGGGAAGGAAGGAAGAAAGGATGGGGCGAAGACGCGCGTCCCAAGAGTGAGCCCTGAGAGTCGGGGATGTGGTTGAATCGGGGTTGGGGGCTGCTGCTGCCGGTGCCTAGCAGTTGCTGAAGGAGAGGACGAGAGGTGGCCAGAGAAAAGGAGGAAGAAGAGGTGGTCGTGGTGCGGGTCGGGGGCCGCGGCTGGGACGCTGGGACCCGTAAAGCCGCTGAGTGCGCGCTCCTGGCAGGCTTTGGGAGTACTGGATGGAAGCAGCTCCCTTTCTCTACCCTTTCTCCCTCCCCTCTCCTCTGCCCTCCCTCTCTTCCTCCCTCCGCCCTCTTTGGACGTGGGCTGCACGCTTCAGCCCACTGGGATGGGACGAGGAACTAGAAGCCCCCCGCGGGAGGAGGAGCCGTGCCGAGCGCCGTTGCCCCGCAGCCGGATGGCGCGCGCCGGGGAGGGGAGGCTGGCCGGGCGGAAGCGGCCGACCCCAGACCCCTACTCCGCGATGGGTTGGAGGGCGAGGGCCCGGGAGTTGGCGGGAAGAAGGTGAGGTCCTCCGATTTACTTGCGGGATCCCGGCGTCCCAACCTGCCCTGAGTTGGCCAACTCGAGTGTCTACGCGCGTGGGTTTGTGGAGGGGATTCGGGAAACCGAGGACCTGGCAGTGCTACTTTGTTAGCCTGCTTTTCACCAGGAAAACAAATTGCACCCCAATGCCTAAGCCTATCCTCCTTGTCAGTACCAATTGAGACCCAGTTGGCAGTTCTCCTAGTTGGCAGCTTAAAATGGGAAAGTTCAAGTGATACCGGGGACAGCCCACTCTGGACCGGCTTTTTCAGGACCTGGTTTCAAACCCATTTCAAACGCCCGGGTTCCAAGAAACATCTTCAGCCTACCCGCTGCGTTGTTGCTCTCAAGGCTTCCGGTGGCCCCCTGTTCAGACTCTTCGCATGTCTCACTGGACTATTCTGGAATCATTTGTTTACCTGGCAGTCTCCTCACTCTTAGGGGAGCTCCTTCCTGGAATGCAAGACTGTACCCCTTCTTATCTCTTTAATCCCACTGCTATTTAGATGAGCTACCTGGCACTCTGTAAATACTTGTTGGCTAAGTGAATACTCCTTACTGCAAACAGAACTGGAGGTCAGCACGATAATCTGCAGAAGGTCAAAGCACCAAATACTCAACATCTGGCCTGGTCATAATCCAACCTCAGAAGGATCGAATAGCTTGTTTCCTCCTCTATGTAATGGGAGAGTTATATGTAATTTCTCAAGATTTTAGAGGACATTACAGATGGATAGAGTTATAGCACCTAGGGCTCAATTCCTGACGAGTTTAGGTTTACATTACATGAAAGTTAACATTATTATTAAGGAGGTGGCCATTTTCCCCCCAATACTGAATTATTTAAGTTTTTGAATTTGACTGCTACAAACTAAAATTTTAAATTTCAAGCTGGGCCTGGTGGTGTATGCCTGTAATCCCAGTGACTCAGGAGGCTGAGGCTGAAGGATCATAAATTGTAGGCCAGCCTCACCAATTTAACAAGATCCTCAGCAATTTAGGGACACTGTCTCAAAATAAAAAGAACTGGGGATTTTGCTCAGTGGTAAATTGCCCCGTTCAATGCTCAGTACCAAAAACAATTTCTTAAAAAATTTTTTACTCCATATATTGATAGACTCTACCTCACTTCTAACACCTAGGAATTCTCAGTGCACTGCTGTTCCTTTTGTGCCTAGCACCAATCACAACTTCTAATTATTATTTGCTTGCTTTACCATTTACAACTCCCCTTACTCCCCACTCCACCCCCAACTAGACATTCTTTACCCTACACTGGTTTAAGTGCTATTGGGGCCAGGGTGGAGGAGGTGGTGGGAGTTTGAAGATAAGAGCCCTGCCTTTAGGGAGTTTGAAGTGGTGTTGTGGAGACAAGATACCCAAAACAACTCCACAGCAACATAATCACAGAATCCTGGTTCAAATTATAGTAAGCAAAACAATTTTTTTCCTCTTTCTTTCTTTTTTTTTTCTCTCTTTAAAGGAGTTATAAAGAGAAATGCAGTAGTGGTACTTAGGTTTACATATTGAATTTTTCTTGGGGGTGGTGGTCTGAAGGTTTTGAAAAAAAAAGTTGTTAAAGGGAGAAAAAAAATCTCTTTCATTGCTGACACAATGTCATTGCTCTCCATAGGAACTGTATATCCTGGAGGGAAATAAGCCAAGAGTCTATTGAAGCTGCAATTGAAAAAATTCAGAAGAAGCAAGGCTACCATGAATCAGGAAACTTTGCCCATGTTTTGATGAATTGATTGTGTTAATTGGCATCCCATCCCAATGCCAGCTTTACCTCAGTTATATGAAGAACCACGAGGGGGCAATGTCTTCCTGAGCAATAGCTGATGGTGGTCCTGAACCCCTGTGCTGGCCAGTAACCAGCACTTTGCCCTCCTTGGCCATTCTTGCCTGTTACTGAATACATTCCACAGAAAGGCATTGTTTTGCTGGAGCCTGGCAGGGACCCAAGAAAAATGACAATTGATCTAGTCCTTGATGGTTCCAGTGAGACCCCACTTAGTAGGTAGAATATGTTGTGACTGCTGGATGCTGGGAGAACCTTCCCTACCCCCACTCAGGGAAATGTGGCTTAATTCCAAATATAGAACCTGATTCTTTTGTATTTAAGCCAACCAGGCTTTTGTCCATTGTTAAAAGTCAGAAACCTGTGGGATAAGAAACAAAACCAAGTTCCATGAGAGGAGCCATGTCTGGCTTACTCATTGTTTTGTTTCAAACATCTAGACAGTGCCTGACACATAGTAGGCACATAATTTTTAAAAACTTATTTATTTATTGCTTTTTTGGGGGATTGAACCCTGGGGCACTACCACTGAGCTATATCACCAACTGTTTTTGAGACAGGATCTCCCTAAATTACCTGACTGGCCATAAACTTGGATTCTTCTGCCTCAGTAACTGGAATCACAGGCATGTGCCACTGCACTTGGCCACTCAGTTATTTTTTAATGAATTAAATCTTATCAGGTACTAATTATTGGACTTGGCATTATGGGATACTTTCAAGATCCTGGGAGAAGGACTGAATTATTGGAAGACTCTTTGAGTGGGCAGGGTCATGGCATGAGTCTTTATTCATTATTTTGTGAGGGGTAGGACCTAGATAAAAACTTTGTGCAGAGTGGAACAACTAATGAGATTTCAACAAATAAAAGGTAAAATCACACCATGGTCTTGACACAACAAGCAACAGAGTTGAGAAGACAACAGGATACCTAAAATTTATATAGTCACTGGGAAGGGGAAATGCAGGGTGTTTGCAGGAAATCGGAGAAGAATGGGATAACATGGCAGGAGGAAAGGGATTTCTGTTTGCTGTCCTTTCCATGAAGAATGGTTTAGACTTGTTTGGAAGAAAAATCAGTAACGTATTATCAACAAAACCCAAGGAAAATCTATAAACAGACTTCCACTATTTATAAAACTTTATAACAGAAGGGAAAGAGGGGGGGGAGGGAGAGAGGGAGGAGGGAGGATGTTCCTTCAATCAGGATATAAATGATCTTTATGACTTGTTTACTACTTCAAAGAAAGTTTCAAAAGTAAGATCACTTGGTAGTGATAGTTTCCAGACCTACTAAGAATCATAAGATAACAAAGGGATGTTATATCCTGGAAAAATTGGGCCAATGACCAAGAGACATCTGCCTTCTCCCCTGTCCACTGCCCTACCATATTTCTGTCTGGCCTACAAGGTAACATGCCAGATTGAAAAGGAAATATTGTATGCACCTGTAGTTTTTATGACTCATCACTGTTTCTCTGGCAGTGTTCCTTTTGAGGCTTGCTCTAAGAAATCCAAACCTATAATTATGTCTTAAATGTTTGTCTCTGGGAATTGCAGACATTAAAGATCTATTTTGAGGCTATTTGCATGGCATGGGCTCTAGACCTGTGCTAGCTTTGCCACAGAAAGCTGCAGTGTCTACCATGTGTTGTAATTGTTAAAATCTTCCACAGAGCCAAGGAAGTTCTTGAGGTCAAAGGCTGTTTTACTGCTGTCTGTCATCCTTGATAACCCTCTCTCCCTCACCCTGCTGCCATCCTCCTCCAGGCCATCATTGTCTTCCCTGTTCTTACATATTTATGATCTTGGTTTTTTCTCTCATAGTAGCAAAAGATACATAATATAAAATTTACTATCTTAACTATTTGAAGTACACATTTCAGTAGTGTTAAGTATATTCACACAGTTGTGCAACTTCCCCCTGATTTATTTTAATTTTTACTTTTAATTTGTTCTAATTAGTTATACATGACAGTAGAATGCATTTTGACACATTGTACACAAATGGAGCACAACTTCCCTCTGATTTTTACCTCCTTAATAGTTCTGAGATCCATTCACTTCCCTGTGATCATTTGAGGAAGCCCATGCAGCCACATATAAAGGCTGTCCTGGAGGAGAGTCCAGGTTGCTGGCCTACCCCCTGAGCTGGGCTCTCAGCAGACAACCAGTACCAATTTGCCAGCTTTGTGAATGAACTGTCTTGAAAGTAGATACAACAGCCCTAGTTGAGCTGCCCCAGCTCATGTGGAAGAGAGATGAGCTTTCTTCAGCAAATGGTGTCCACATTACAAAATTGTTAGTAAAAAGTGAATATTGTTTTCAGCCACTAAGATTTAGGGTCCTCAATGTATAACTGAAACATAATTGCATACCGAAGTGGGACCCTACTATAATAGAAAGCTAAGACACATGACACTTACTTTGGGTTCAGGTAGAGGATAGAAGCTAGAAGAACCTTGAAGGATCTCTTAGTTAAGAACATCATTAAAGGACAGTGAGGCCAGGTGTGGTGCACATGCCTGTAATCTCAGCTACTGGGAAAGCTGAGGCAAGAGGATAAGAAGTTCAAGGACAGCCTGGGAAAATTAGTGAGACCCTGTTTCAGAATAAAAAGAGCTGTATATATAGGTCAGTGGTAGAGCACTTGCCTAGCATGCACGAAGCCCTGGGTTCAATTCCCAGTACTGAAAAAAAAAAAGACAATGAGAATACTGTTATTGTAGGCTGGACCCAATTTATATGTTAGAAGAAAAATTATCCACATTAGTCTGCAGTCACATAAAAGATAGAAAAGATACCTAAAGAACATGTGGACCTGACTATGTATATTTCTGGATAGAATGTTGAAAGGGTAGAATGTTTTCTTTTAGATGTTTATGATAAGGTACAAAAGAAGTTAAGGGAGCTAAAAAAGAACCTGTTCAGCTTTCCATCAGAATTCAGAAGAAACAAATGAAGCCAGGACTTGTGGGATTTGAAAGAAAATGTTCTTCTCATTCCTAGCTTCTTCAGAGATAGAACTCTCAAAATAATAAATGGTCTAGGGTCAATGTAAAATCCAGGATAGTACCAGGAAAACATGGCTGCAGGTAAAGTTCAGGACAAGGACAGTCCTCCAAGACCCTGGGCTAGGTAGTCTTGACAGTGGTCCCCAACCGCCTCCTGGTATTCACGCCTTTGTGTGCTCTCCAAGCCTTTGTGTAGTCTCCACCCCTTGAATTGGGCTGGACCAGTAGGTTTGCTTTTAATGAGTACAGCATGGCAAAAATGATGGATGGAGGGGGAAAGACTGAGGCTCATGTTCTACTTCTCCTTCCTTACTTTCTCACTTGCTGCTTTTGGTAGAAGTCCCTGCCACAACAGGAATGTCAGTATGTGGACAGGTACATGTGCTAAGGAACCATGGAGGCTTCCGCCCAAGAGCCAGGGAACTGGCTTTCAGCCCAATAATCCAGGAGAAGCTGAATTCTGCCAACCACCACAAGAGTAAACTTAGAAATAGATTCTCCATAAGTGGAGTCTGTAGCTGAAACTTGTTATGGACTGAATGTTTGTGTTCCCCCCCAAATTCATATTATTAGGTATTAGGAGATAAGGTCTTTGGGAAGTAACTAGGTTTAAATGAGGTCATGAGGGGGGCACCCCCATGATGGAGTTAGTGCTCTTATAAGAAGATAAAAAAGATCAAATCTTCACCCCACCCCCTGTCTTATGAGCACATATGAGAAGGAGTCCCCATACAAGCCAGGAAGATGGCCCTCATCAGGAACCACATTATATGGCACCTTGATGTTGGATTTCCTAGCCTCAATAGCTGTGAGAAATAGTTTAAACCATTCAGCCTATCATTTATGATATTATGGTCTGTGTTAAGATAGTAATTGGGAAAGCTATAAAGAAAATTTCCATTATCATCTTACAGAATATATAAGTAATCATGAACAGGATATTGGTAGAAATATGAACAGTAAGGGCATTCTAATAAGGTCTCATATGGAAACGAGGTAGCTTTTTGAAGATGGTATTGGAAACTAGTGGAAGGGAAATCTGTGTTATAAGATGATAATGAGTTTGACTGAATTGTGTTTGTGTTCTAATTTTTTTTGTGGAAGGTAGAACTTCCAGGAAATGTGACTGGGAGCTAGAAGTGTAACTCAGTGATAGAGTACTTGCCTAGCCTGTGTGAGGCCCTGAGTTTGATCCCCAGCACTACAAAAAAGAAAAGAAAGAAGAAAGAACTGTATTGAAGGAGTAGCTTGGTGCCTTCCCACTGCTTATAAAGTGAAATGTGAGAGGTAAGAAATAAATCAAGAAAGGGATTGTTAAGAATAAAGGAAATTCAACTTAAAAATTTTGGAAAATTCTCAGCTTTTCCACATTCTAAAAAAAAATGAGAAAGTGAAGTTCATGAAAGAACACCAAGGATGTGACAGATGTACCATTTGATAAGATTAGTGTGGGTGTGAACCATGGACCCAATCAGCTATCTCAAAAGAAGCCTTGGGAATATAATAACAGAAACAGAGTGGATGAGGACTAAAGGGAATAAAGAAAATGGGATGGACTGAAGGAAGGCATTATTTTTCAAAAAAAGCAAAAAGGACCCTAAAGGAGATTCAGAGATCATCAGAGCTGCTATTCCCACCACAGACCCAGCGTGCATGGACTGAAGGACAAAGCTGTCTCTACTGTGGGCAGGACCACTATGCAGTTAGCCTTTTGCATTGTGGTACTCCACAGGGTTGTAGGGGCAGGACCCACCACAAAGTTGGACCCTGGTGGATCCAGAAGGCAGGATGCCACCTCTCTGGTCAGTAGGGCAGAGCATCAAACAGAATAGGATTATTCTTGAGACTTAAAACCTTATGGTATTTGTCCTGTTGAGTTTTGAACTTGCTTGGGATCCAACACTGCCTTTTCTTTCCCCTTTATCCCATTTGGAATAAAAATATCTATCCTATGACCATCCTACTACAGTATTTTAGAAGTACACAATTTACTGATTTCATAGGTTCACAGGTAGAGAGGAATTTTGCCTTGAGTTTCACCCATATCTGATTAGATGATATGTACATGAGAACTTAGACTTTAGAGTTGGAACTAGAATGAGTTAAGTAAGATTTGGGGGATGAAATGAATGTATTTTGTTTGTGATAAGGACATGAATTTGGAGGGATTAGTGGTGGAATGAATAACTAAAATAAGATCAAAGCCCAGGCTGATACCTGGATTTTAGCCATTGAGAAATCTTGAGGCAAAGATATTCAGCTAAGTCAAGCCTGGACTCCTAACCAACAGAAATGGAAATAGTAGCAGTTCTTTTAAAGTTGTTAAGTTTTGGAGTAACTCATTGTGCAAGCAATACTTAAGTTTGTACTTCAAAATGTTTAAGGTGGTAGTCACAAGTCACTTGAGGATAAGAATACATTTCTGATACATTATTAGGTGATCTTGTCATTGTGCAGAATCAAAGAGCATACTTACACAAACTAAGACAGTTACAGACAGGCTATCATCTTATATGTTGTCTGACAACACATAAGATGATAGCCTGTCTGTAACTGTCTTAGTTGACCAGCTATCTTCTCAGAATCCTGTCCAAATTGCATGCAGCATATGACAATGTCTCATAGATTCCATGATGATGTCTCATAGATTACCTCAACTAGACAATAGGGCTTCGAAAAATCTGAAGGGAGTTGCCTTATATCAATGTCACACTAGCCCAAGGTAGAGAAAGGGTCTATCTTGGAAAGAAATATGAGTATGGGTTTTTTCTAAGGGAGATGATATAACTTGAATTATAAGACACCTATGGTTTTTTTAAGGATCTCTATTAGCTTGCACTGAAATACAGACTGTTTATAATGAAAAGAAGCTTATGAGCTTTCAACTTTACAGGCAGGAAGTAGGCTGAAGAAGCTACTTATTTAAGATTATTGGTTATTTCCAAAAGGAAAGATAGCTCAGGAGAGGGAGCCAAGAACGACTGAGACTCATTCTAAAGAGGAGGAGTGGGCCTAAGGGAGTACCCGGATTACAGAATTGCTGTGGACCAATTTCTGTCATGTGTCTCCCCTTTTCTCTCTTTTTCAAATGGAAGTGTCTATTTGAGGTTTTCTATCCCTTCCTTATGTTAGGTGTTGGTGGTATGGCAACCAAATACTGGTCTCCAGATTAAATAATCTGATCAAATATGGATCCTTGTGCTCCTACATCTAGAACACTTCTATGAGTTCATGGTTCATAGAACTATGTCTGAGGACTCACAGTCAAGGATCTGCACCTAAGGAGCTCTGTCTATTCCTGGACCTGATTTAGATGATGATATCCTAGAACAGAGGTTAGCAAACATTTTCTGTATAAGGCCAGATAGTGAGTGATTTTAGGTTTCGAAGGTCATACATATGATTCCTACTATGTAGTCTTCTTACTTTTTATAATCCTTTAAAAACAAAAGCCATTTTTATCTTAGGATCCATATGAAAATAGTCCACCGGTCAGAGTTGGTCATTAGACTGTGTTTTGCTCACCCCTGTCCTACTCTATAAACTGGTTATAATAGGATGAGGTAGTATGTTATCTTAGTGGAAGAAATAAGTATATTTTTCTTTCTTTTTTTTTTTTTTTTGGTACTAGAGATTGAACCCAGTGGCACTTTTCCACTGAACTATATCCCCATCACTTTTTACTTTCTATTTTGAGATAGGGTCTCACTAAGTTTCTTAGGCTCAAACTTGTTATCCTCCTGCCTCAGGCTTCTGTGTCACTGCATGCACCACTGTGCCTGGCATACGTGTAGGCTAGTCTTCCAACACAACTCCAAATAATTTCCCTTTTTCTTTCTTTTCTTTTCTCTTCTTTCTTTCTTTCTTTCTTTCTTTCTTTCTTTCTTTCTTTCTTTCTCTTTCTTTCTTTCTTTCTTTCTTTCTTTCTTTCTTTCTTTCTTTCTTTCTTTCTTCTTTCTTTTTAACATGCAGCCATTCCTATCATCAAGAGATAGTGCTTATGTGTCCCCCCTTCCCTTTTTCTCTAACAGTGTTGGGGATTGAAACCAGAGCCTTGAGCATGCTAGGCAAGTGTTCTACCACTGAGCTATGCCCCCGACCCTTATGTCTTCCCCTTGATTCTGAGCTGAGCCTATAATTTCTTTGACCAACAGAATGCAGAGAAAGTGACAATCTGGGAATTCTGAACACAGGCATTCTATAATCCTGGCAGCTTCTATTTTCTCCCTCTTGGAACCCAACCTCCATGTAATAGAAAGCCCAGGCATGCATCTGGAGAGGCCTGCATGAAGGAAATTTAAACCCTATCCCTGTCTTTTAGAGCTTCATCTGAGCTCCCTGTCAACAGCCAGTGCTGACAACCAGCCTTGTGAGTCTGCTGTTTTGGGGGCAAGTCCTCCATGTTTAGACATCGTAGCTGGTACAATGGAACAGAGACCAGCTATCTTCTCAGAATCCTGTCCAAATTGCATATACCTTTGTGAGCAAACAAATGGTTATTGTTTTAAGTCATTAGGTTTTGGGGTATTTACCTCTGCACTAAGATGTGATTAAAATACTGGGACTGGGGGCAGGGGTTGTGGCTCAGTGGTAGAACACTTGCCCAGCATGTGTGAAACACTGGGTTTGATTCTCAGCACCACATATAAATAAATGAATAAAATAAAGGTCCATCAACATGTACAAAAATATTTTTTTAAAAAATACTGGGTCTGGGAACAAAGTAAACAGGATTTTGGAAACCAGATGTCACTGGGCATTTTTTTTTTTTTTTTGCACTAACTACTGGGTTCAATTTTTGAGCTACATCCTCAGCTCTTTTTATTTTCCATTTTTAGACAGGGTCTTACTAAGGTATTTAGAGCCTCAGTAAGTTGAAGAGCCTAGCCTTGAACTTGAATTTTTCTTGCTTCAGCCTCCTGAGTGGCTGGGACTACAGGTGTGAGCCACCATACCTGGCTCACTGGGCATTTTCAAGGATTAGCAAGTAACAATCCCTGACATAAATTAGATCTATAAAACAACAAAATCACAAATGCTATTTGTAGCATATACTTTTTCTCTGAAAGACAGTATAGAGAGATTGAAAAATACATGTACTCCTTTCAGAACCTTGATAAAAATTGCTGAATACATGATGATAAGTAGAAAACAACTGGGAGACCCAGTCAAAATGAGGTGTGGCTATTGGACATCTGGCAAGGCACACTCATGTCACTAATTTTATAACATTTATGATTTGAAATTGGATCCCAGGCAGATAATAAATTAGCAAATGTCTCTTGGCCTTTTGGAAAACCAGTCTAATCATATATCAATAGTAAATTTATAAATTTTAAGTGTCTAGTGTAGTCTAACTTGTCTAGAATGTAGAGAACTTATAAGTGAGTGTTAGTGTTAGGAGATAAGTTGGAAAACTTAGTTCATTTCTTTTTTTTTTTTTTCAGTTCTGAAGATTGAGTCCAAGTTGCTTTACCACTGAACTATATCACCAGGCCCCTTGCCACTGTTCCCCCCAACCCTCCCCCTTTTTCCCCATACTGGGGATTGAACCCAGAGTGCTTTGCCACTGAGCTACATCCCTAGCCTTTTTTATTTTTATTTTGAGAGAGGGTCTTGTTAAGTTGCTGAGGCCGTTTTTGAGATTGTGATCTTCTTGCCTCAGCTGTCAAGCAGTTGGGATTTTAGGTATGCAGCACTGTGCCTGACTTCCACTTGGTCATTACCGAGTGCTGTACTGCACTTTAGAAAAAAAACCTTCAGTGGATTGTAAGATAGATTTGAGTGAGGCAAGACAGGAGATGGAAACAGTGATATAATGTCTATGAGTAAGCAATGAGGAAAGGAAAGTTATTCTCAAGGGAGAAGTTATATGATTTGACAAAAGATTGAATGCAGGGCTAAAGGGGAATTAGGACCTGACCTAACAGCCAGAATTCAAGGTTTGCAGAATAATGAATGACATCTCAAAAAAAAAAAAAAATGGAAGGAAGGAAAGAGGAAAAAGTGGTGGAGGGAGGAAGAGAAAAGCAGAAGTCAGGAGAAAAACTAGTTTTACAGATAAATGAGTTCAGCATGGGTTTTATGAGATTTGCTAGTTGTCAGGATTACACTGATAGTGGAAAAATGGGTCTATAAATTGAGCAAATTATTTTGTGTTTATGTGAAAATATGTAACTTTGAACCTTACTAATATTTATAATTATGTACCAATTAAAATTAGGAAAAGAGGGCTGGGGATGTGGCTAAAATGGTAGCGTGCTTGCCTAGCATGCGTGGGGCACTGGGTTTGATTCTCAGCACAACATAGAAACAAAATAAAGATATTGTGCTCACCTAAAACTAAAAAATAAATATTTTTTTAAAATAAAATGAAATAAAATTAGGAAAAGAGTCTGTAGCTCAAAAATCATAGAGGACAATAAACAAATTTATACATAAAATATAACATTTATATGTAAATATGCAATAAATACATAAAATATATATATTAATATATTTATATATATATATAAATATATAATTGAGTGCCATCTAAATAGAAATCACAGGTGAGCTTAAACAATAAGAGGCCAGAGAATAAAATCTTAGGAAATATCTATACCTAGAATAAGGAGAAAGAGTAACCAGAAAAGAGACATACCAAGAAGTCAGATGTAAAAGGAGAATAAGAACACTAATACAAATAATGGCAACTAATAGCACTGAGAAATGGACTGAGTGTGCCACAACTTTTTATTTTTTTTAATGATACAACCCAGGGGAGCTTTAACACCAAAATATATCCTCAATTTTTATTTTTTATAGCAAGGGCCTTGCTAAACTACTGAGGCAAGAGATCTATTATATCACAGGATGACTATAGTTAGTAACAACGTATTATATACTTGAAAATTGCTAGCCAGATGGGGTGGTTCATGCATATAATCCCAGCAATTTGGGAGGCTGAGGCAGAATATTAAAAGTCAAAGGCCAGCCTCAGCATTTTAGTGAGCTCCTATCTCAAAATTTACAAAATAAAATAAAAAGTGTTGGAGATGTAGCTCAGTGATAGAGCACCTCTGTGTTCAAGCTCTAGTACCCCCCCCCACACACACACACCATTGCTAGGAAAATAGATTTTTTTGTATGTTTTCACCACAAATAAATATGTGACTTAGTACATATGTTAATAAGCTTGATTTAGTAATTCAGTACATCAGGTAGTACATTATAAATATACACAATTTGGGGGATATAATTCAGTTTAGGATATGTAAGATGTAATAGATATGGTCATCTATAAACTTCCTGTATCACAAACAAAACTAGTGGTTGGCCATATTCATCTTAGTTTTTTGAATAGCATGTTTCAGTCAATTTACTAATTTAATTGTTTTGAATCTGATTTCATCAGGTTTTAATACTTTTAAAAAATAACAACTTTATGTTATTACATAAATACTTTACCATTAGAAATATATTATGGATATTTATCCATATGAAGACATCCATATTTTTTCAACCTTTTTTCAAAGCCATGTAGATTTCCACTGTGTGGATGGACACTTAGGTTAAAGTTTTTAAAATATTGAGCAGGGTTGGGATGAACATCTTTATGCAAACATCTTTGTTAATTGCATGATCACTTCCTAAGAATGCATTCTAGGGAAATTACTCGGTTAAATAGTGAGCACTATTGAAGCATCGAGGCTTATGGTTAGAAAGTTCATACGTTCATACAATTTACACTCTCCCCTACAGTGAATGAGAGTGCCCATTTCATTGCAACATTCCTGAAAATATTTTCATTCTTTCTCTGGATAATTTTTTTTTCATTTTGCAAATCTCTTAGTGAAAATGATACAATGTGATTCTTTTAATTTGTATTTCTTGGTTGTTAGCAGGACTGATCATCTTTTCATCTGTTTATAACAAAATTGCTCATCATTGTATAGTTTTCTAGTGGGACATTTGCCTTTTGGAGTTTTAAAAATTATTATTATTTTTAAAAATATTTTTTTAGTTGTAGATGGACACACAATATCTTTATTTATTTTTATGTGGTGCTGAGGATCGAACTCAGTGCCTCACACATGCTAGGCAAGCACTCTACTACTGAGCTACCGTCCCAGCCCTTAAATTATTTTTTAATTGACAAAAAACCTGTACATATTTATCACGTACAAGTTGTTTGCCTTTTTCTAATTGACCTTTGAGATTACTTTGCTTCCAATATACTCATTCATGTGTTCTACAAGTTGTGACTGCTTACTACCATAATAAGTTCTTAGAATCCAATAATGAACAAGAGAGGCACAGACCTTTTAAAGTGAAATATGTGCAATAACTGTGGAAGTTCAAAGCTCTTGGGGTTTAAAAAAAAAAAAAGCAAATACACATTCTGGGTCCTGGAAGTCAGTAGGAGGTCATACTCACTGAGTCCTAAATGATGAGCAGTAGTGGCTAGTTAGAGTAGGTGTGGTGGGACTGAAGACAGTTGGTCAGAAGCTAGCCTAAAAGGATGAAGAAAGGACTTTTGACTGGTGAACTGTAAATGCTGAAAAGAATGCAAAATGGAAAAGTGATGAGAGATGGATGAGCTTAGAGAAGTAAAGAGAAGGAAGATTATTAAGATTTGAAGGCCTTGGTAAATATAGATAGCTTGAACTTCAACCTAAGACAGTACTAATGTATTTATTAGAACACTTTCAGCTACGAGCAACAACTACAACAACTTGTTTCTAGTGACTTAAACAAGGAAAACAGTTTCTCATATGAGAAATGTAGTACCTGGCTTGGCTCACTGTTTTATCTTTTCATTCTTCTAACCCGTGATATGGCTCCTTTTAATCTTAAAATAGCAACAGCAAGTCCAAGCTTTCTTACACAGTTATACTCCATGACCTGGACAAGGAAGCAGAGTCTCTGATAGCAGGGAGAACAGTCTGTCCCAGAAACCTCTAGCAGAATCCCTCAGATCTCATTGGCTAGAACTAGATCACAGGACCCAGCGTTGCTGTGAATCCTGGGAAAGTGGCTGTCTGGCACTGTTTCCCTCTGTGTTGAGAGGGGACTTATACCTTCAGGAAAGAGTAAGAGCCCAGATGGGAACCCAGCATTCTTGTTCTCTGCATTTGAAAGGTGTTGAGCGAGGAAGTGGTGTGCTCAGGTTCACATTTTGTTCTCTGAGGCTCTAGGTCTTCATCCTCGGTTCACACAATTCCCCATCACTTCCTTCCTCTACTCTCAATCACCTTTGTCCACCTCATTCTTCCATCTTTTTTTTTTTCCCCAAGCATAACAAGTTCATTCTCTATTTTTGTAGACATTCACAAGTGTTTGACTTGGCTCTGATATAATTAACGGAGACAATTAAACCCACAGCATTTGACATGAATACTTCAGAACGTGCCTTAGTTAATCCAAAAAACATTCTAAAATGACAAATATTTTGGGTTTCAAATATGAGCAAATATGTTTTGTATTGCCACTGGCATGTTAACCAAAATTTACTTAATTTAGCCAGGCAGGGTAGTGCACATCTTAGTCCCAGCTACTAGGGAGGCTGAGGCAGGAGGAACCCATGAGCCCAGGAGGTAGAGGCCCATATGGGCAGCATGGCAAGGCCCTGTCTCAAAAGCAAAATGACATAAAACTTAGTTACTTCATTTCTATTATGAACATAAGAAAATGATATATTCACTTGGATTGTGTGTCTGGTGTGTCATCAATAAATATTTGGAGAATGAATAACTTTAAAAAAATAACGGTCTCCAATCTGTGCCTTTATTTCAATGTGATTTTTAGGAAAAAAAATTGAAAGTAAACATAGGAATTTTGCTGAAATGTTCATTGACTTTTAAAGACCAAATAGTGACATAGCCTCATCTGACACTCCCATTTTGTCTACTTATGGCATATTTGAAACATGTGAAAACCATTACAGGCAGACTTGGCTAGATGATTCCTGTTTAACCATGATGCAAATCCACTGAATTGTCTTTCAAGTTTGATGCCACATCAGTTAAGCATTGTAGAAATATTTTTTGAAAACATTATTTTCTGAAGCTGTCTGGAACTTATTTCATGAGTGCTGATCTTAATTTATGGCTGACCAGAGATAATCAGACTTGCTGTCACAGATTCTGGGTTACAACCTGTTCTGATTCCCTGCAAAATTTCCTTGCATCTTGAATGTTAGTATGAACAGAACAACAGCCAGTCAACACATAGTAAGGGGTATGGACGTGAAGATTATGGAAGAAGGTTTATGCTTCAGTTTTTGTAACATAATAGATAAAATTTTAAGCACCTATCAATACTTCTAATAAATGTTAAATGTTTTAGAAACAAGGTACATAAGTACTTTACATTTCCTATTATTGGATGAATGAGTTTTTGATCTATATATACAACATTAAAAATGATTTGACCTCAAAGTTACTGCTTATGTTGATTTGTGGTTCTTTTGAATAAATCTGGTAAAATAAGATTACCATGCATTTAGAAATAAGATGTCTGTGTTGATTTGGAGCTCTGCTACCTGTAAGTATCAACTTTGGAAAGGCACTTTACTTTGCTTAGATATAGTTTCCTCATTAATAAAATAGGGCTAGTGATCATAGTTTATCTCCTGCTTAGAGCTGCTGTCAAGAGCACAAAAGTATTATTGTTATTATTATTAGAGATGGGGTCTCACTGGGTTTCTCAGGCTTGCCTTGAACTCCTGGTCTCAAGCAATCCTCTTGCCTCAGGCTACCAAGTTACTGGGACAATAGGCACCTATCACCACACCCAGCTGACACATATTTATTTAATTTAATCTATTATTATTATTATTATTATTATTCAGTACTGGGGATTGAACCCAGACAAGTGCTCTACCACTGAGTTACATTCCCAGAAATATTTATTTATTTATTTTTGGCACTGGGTATTGAACCCAGGGGTGCTTTACCACTGAGCCACATCCCCAGCCCTTTTTTATTTTTTATTTTGAGACAAGGTTTTGCTAAATTCCTTATGTCCTCAATAATTTGCTGAGGCTGGCTTCAAACTTGTGAACCTGACTCAGCCTCCCATGTTGCTAGTATTACAGGTGTGTGTCACCAAGCCCGGCTCCCACATATTTATTTATTTATTTTAATTTTTTTTAGTTGTAGATGGACATAATACCTTTGCTTTATTTGTTTATTTTTATGTGATGCTGGGGATCAAACCCAGTGCCTCATGCATGCTAGGCAAACACTCTACCACTGAGCCACAACCCGGGCCCCACATATTTATTTTAACAGAAGTATAAATTTAACTTAATATGTAAGTTGCCAGTTCATAAGGTCCTCGTTGGATATGTTTTAACGTGAATAATCACATGAAACAAATTAAGGGCATGGTGTGTCTTCTATCTTTATGTTGAAATATAGACTTCCTATTAAAAGGTGTATCCTTTATTTGAAAAGACTGAGTAGGATGATTCTTTAAAAAAAAAATTCCAGATGGTTATATTTAGGTACTAAAACCCATCCTGAGAATATCTTCTGGCTCTTTGCCTTATGGATTTTGAACTGTATGTGACTTCATTCAGTTAAAATTTTTGCTATTCAATGTATAGCTGATGGACATTAGTAGGCATGCCTCCTTTTCTGATTGATCTATTTCTGTTGTATTTTTGCTCATTAATAAAAATTTTATTTGCTGAAATGTATACACTACAGGTTTATAAAGGAAATATTGATATCTTACAGTAATTTTGCCCTTTTATCCTTTAATTGGAAGGCTTTTTTAATCCATCTGCCACAAAGAAGAGGTTATTTGAGTGCTCTGTCCTATTCCCTCATCTGA
This sequence comes from Spermophilus citellus, assembly GCF_964194105.1. Taxonomy (NCBI): domain Eukaryota; kingdom Metazoa; phylum Chordata; class Mammalia; order Rodentia; family Sciuridae; genus Spermophilus; species Spermophilus citellus. Next base: position 26,071,712 of record NC_138196.1, on the reverse strand, counting down.
ATATAAATCACACACTCTTCTAGCTTTTCTCTAATTATGATTTGTTTCTTTTTCATTTTTTTACTTTGAAATAATTTCAAACTTACAGGAAAAATTGCAAGAATAGCACAAGGAACTCCCATTTACTCCTTAGCCAGAGACACCATCAAGTTTTGCCAATTGTCTAAATAATAGCCTTAAATGCAAAAGGATATGATCCAGGGCCACACATTGAACTGAGCTGTTATGTTTCTTTAGTTTCCTTCAGTCCAGAACCTAGTTATTTTGTAGACTGTCCCTCAGTGGGGCTGGTCTGATGTTTCTTTCCTCATGATTAGGTTAAGGCTATGCATTTTTGGCAGGATTATCACAGAAGTGGTGGTGAGCTTTTCTTACTGCATTCCCTATAGGTAGCACGTGGTGTTAGTTTGTCCTAAAATGATTTTAATAGTGTCTGATGGCAAAGCAACTCTTTTTCCTTTTGAAATTGATATCTACTTTCCAGGGAGAAGCTTGGAGGCTGTGTAAATATCCTGTTCCTCACTGAACCTTTGCCATCCAGTTTAGCATCAGTCGATGTTTCATGTCTGAATTATCATAATAATTGATGAGTGGCAATCTTTAAAACTCAACCAATTCTTTTACACCTATTAGCATTCTGCTCTAAGGGAAAAGTTGATCTTCTCATAGTGTTTTTATTCATTTGTCTATTTTTTGTATTTTTTTATTTGTTCTTTTTATGTGACAGTAGAGTGTATTTTGGCATATTATACATACATGGAATATAACTTATTCTTAGGACCTCATTCTTTTTAAAAATTAATAAATTAATTATTTTTAGGATCCCATTCTTGTGGTTGTACATGATATGGAGTTTCAGTGGTTATGTATTCATATAGGAACATAGGAAAGTTATATCCGATTCATTCCACTGTCTTTCCTATTTCATTTGTCTATGTTGATGTAGATTCATAGATTTCTGTTTTATTCAATGGGATATAATCTGTTATTATCATTGTTTATTTTAATACTCAAATTGTACCAAATCTGCCCTGTGGAACCCCTATTCAAGCTGCCTTCTGTTTCCTTTCAATATGTCCCATTGTTAAGAGCATTTTCTTACATTCTGGTACAAGAAGATATTGTAGACTCCAGATACCACAGAGAATGGCATTTCCATAACAAGACTTGGGCATTAGGTGTATTCATTATTATAAGCCCTATGGTGGATAGAGCTAGGGAATATATAAATGCATGTGTGCTCATGCACATGCGCGCACGCGCGCGCGCGCACACACACACACACACACACACACACACACACACACCAAGGAAAGAGAATTATGTAAGTCAGCTTTTTGTTGTGACAAGAAAATTTAATCTGACAAGAGCAATTTAGAGGAGGACAAGTTTATTTTGGCTTATGATTTCAGAGGTTCAATTCATGGTTGACTGCCCCTGGGTCTAAGGTGAGGCAGAACATCATGGCAAGTGTGTGCAGGAGGAAAACTACTTAGGTTATGGCAGCTGGGAATCAGAGAAGCCCTTCTTTTGTGAAGAAAGAGTGCTTGCCTTATGTTCAATAGTTTAGAGAACAGAGAAGGACTCCCCCCAAGTATCTGTGTGAGATAACAAAATTATAATTAAATTTCACAATTACACAGCCTTATAGAAGCTAAGAGAATGGTGGTTCCATTGTTTCTAGCTGAGAGATGATATTAAAAGTGTATACATCTAAGGCTGGGGTTGTGGCTCAGCGGTAGAGCATTGCCTAGCACATGCGAGGCCCTGGTTCGATCCCCAGCACCACATAAGAATAAATAAATAAAATAAAGGTATTGTGTCCAACTACAACTAAAAGATAAATATTTTTTAAAAAGTGTGTACATCTGGGTTGGGTTTGTACTCAGTGGCAGAGCACGTGCCTAGCATATGTAAGACCCTGGGTTCGATCCTCAGCACCACATAAAAATAAATAAATAAAATAAAGGTATGGTGTTCATCTACAACTAAAATAAATAAATAAATAAATAAATAAATAAATAAATAAAATTTTTAAAAAGTGTATACACCTGGCATGAGCCAATAGTACCAGCTGCTGGGGAGGTTGAAGCAAGGGTATTACTTGAGCCTAGGAGACCTGCCAAGGCAACAAAGCAAGACCCTGTCTTTAAAAAAAATGTATAGACAACATTCTCATCTTAGAACAGGGTCTTGGTCATGCTGGTGGAACTTGGCAGTAGGTCTGTTTCCAGCCCTTAGACCACGTGGGCCACACCATTTTGGAAGTCCATGTTCAGGAGGATATCCTACCTACAGTAGTGGGCTGGAAGCAGTGTGGTAACTTTGGAATAGTTCTTGGTATCAGCAGAATGACTTGCTTTTGATGGGTCTCTGTTCCTTGTTGTCTTGAAGTTTTGTTCTTTTGTGGTTAAAAGAATCAAGACAAAGTTTTATAATTTTGTTCTTATTTTCTTTAAAATTTTATGTGATCCTCAGATTTTTTAAAATGATTTTATATACTACATGTCTAACTGAAAAAGTACAGTTTTTATTTTGAAATTAAAGAAAATAATGTCTTAAAGAATATTCAAAACTCAATAACAAGAGAACAAACCAATTTTAAAGATTTGACAGGTACTTCAGCAAAGAAGAAATATATGATTTTGGGGGACAGGGAAGTCTACTGGAGATCCAGTCCAAGGCCTTGCACATTCTGGCTATGCACTCTACCTCTGAGAACGATTCCTACCTCTAAGAAGATATAAGAAAGACAATTAGACACATGAGAAAATGCTCAATATAATTAGTTATGAGAAAATCAAAACTACAATGAGATCACACTTTTCTCTACTAGAATGACAAAAATTTTAGTTTATTTTTTATATTTTCTCAGTATTGAAGGCTGAACTCAGGGCCTCATGCATGCCAGGAAAGAGTTCTACCATTGAGCTACACCCCTAGCCCAAATGGCTAAAATTTTAAACACTGATAATACCTAGGTGATGAGGATTTGGAACAAATGGAATTCTCACATTTTGCTGTTTGGAAAACAATTTGACTTCTTAAAATGTACTTTACATTTTAAGTAAATGTGGCTGCGTGTGGCGACGCATGCTTGGGAGGCTAAGACAGGAGGATAGAGAGTTCAAACCAGCCTCAGAAATTTAGTGAGGCCCTAAGTAACTCAGCGAGATGCTTTTTCTAAATAAAATATGGAAAAGGGCAGGGATGTGGCTCAGTGGTTAAGCAATCCCGGGTTTAATCCCTGGTACAAAAAAAAAAATGTACCTTACAACTCAGTAATCCCACTACTGGGTATTTACCCAAGTGAAATAAAAACTCATATTTACATAAAACCCTGTATGTGAATGTTTTTCTTTCTTGTTGTCCTTAGTTTTTGTTGTATTTATTTTATTTGTTCTTTTTACATATACATGGCAATAGAGTGTATTTTGACATATTATACATACATGGGTATTCCTTATTCTAATTAGTATTCCATTCTTGTGGTTGATCATGAAGTGGAGCTACACTGGTCATATATTCATATACAAACATAGGAAAGTAATGTCCAATTCATTCTACTGTCTTTCCTATTCTCATCCCCCCATGTTTTTAATGGCCTTATAAGACTGAACACAACCAAAATGTCTTTCAACTGGCGAATGGATAAACACTCTAAGATGTACCCATGCAATGAAGTACAACTCAGCCATAGGAAGGAACAAGCTATAGATGCTCCTCAACTTCCAATGGAATTATATCTGGTAAACTCCTAGGAAGTTGAAAATGTATAAAGTAAAAATGTGTTTAGTATAGTTAGCCTGGACTATCTTAAATGTGCTCAGAACTCTCAGAAGAGCCTATGGTTGGACAAAATCATCCACCATCTATCCCAAAGCCTATTTTAATAAAATATTGAATATCCCATATAAGAAGTAGGGCCTTGGGGCTGGGGCTGAGGCTCAGCAGTAGCTGGTACACTTGCCTAGCATGTGTGAGGCATGGAGTTTGATTCTTAGAACTGCATGTTAAATAAATAAAAAATAAAGGCCTATCAACAACTAAAAATATAGAAGAAGAAGAAGGAGAAGGAGAAGGAGAAGGAGAAGAAGAAGAAGAAGAAGCAGCAGCAGCTTACAGTGAGCTCATTAGCATGTGCTCCTAGAAAACTATGGGATTCCACTCTTGCTCCTTCTCTCTAACTCACTTTCTTTCTTTGCTTGTTGGCTGCCATGAGCTGCACAACTTTCCTTTATCACACACCCTTCTACTATGATATTCCGCCTCACCCCAGGCAGTTAGACCACCATGCACTGAGACCTCTGAAACTATAAACCAAAATGAACTTTTTCGGGCTGGGGATGTGGCTCAAGCGGTAGCGCGCTCGCCTGGCATGCGTGCGGCCCGGGTTCGATCCTCAACACCACATACAAAAAAACAAAGATGTTGTGTCCGCGGAGAACTAAAAATAAATATTGAAAAATTCTCTCTCTCTCTCTCTCTCTCTCTCTGTCTCACACTCTCTCTTAAAAAAAAAAACAAAAAACAATGAACTTTTTCTCCACTAAGGAAAAAAAAAGTCAGAAAAAGAAAAACAAACAAACAAACAAACATCAACAAAAAAAGTGTAAGTCTCAGAAACAACTGGAAGTAGGGTCTGCTTCCCTGTGTCTACTCAATCATTTGGTGGGCCTGTTTTTTCCACATGCTGGCAGCTCCTAGTTTTATATCCTAGAGGTCTAGTTACTAAAAATGTCTAAATTGACTCTTTAGGTTCCAAATCATGGAGAAGAACTCATTGGCCCAGGTTGTGTGTGATGCCCTGGACTGGTCAACTTGGGCTAGAAGAACACAATTACACCTGTAATCTCAGGGGCTCAGGAGGCTAAGGCAGAAGGATTACAAGTTCAAGGCCAGCCTCAGCAATTTAGCAGGGACCTAAGCAACTAAGATCCTGTTTCAAAGAAAACAAAAACAAAACAAAACAAACAAACAAACAAAAAACACAAAGAACCTGAGTTCTCATACAGGGATCATGCCTCTGGAATAGGGGATATTTTTCAGAGGATAAGAGTGGTGAGGTTTGGTAGGTAATAGTGATGCATAGAGAAAGAAAAAATAGTACCAGAGTCAAGACATAATATACTTTTATGTTGTTCAAATGAAGTAAGACCTCGCATTAAAAGGCATAGGCTAGTCAATGCTGAGAAAACAAATCAACTCTCCCAAGTTCTATGGTTTATTTCTTATTCACAGGATGTTCAATGTCAACAGGATGTTTTTCTCTTCAACATTGTAGCAACACTATCTAGAATGGAACAGTTACCACAATAGTGGAAAGAAGGTCTAAAGAAAGCATGCTAACTTCAAACTGCCTTCGGCCAGAAGGGATGCATATCATCCCCACAGTCCTCCAACTAGAGCTAGTTTCATAGCCGCAGCCCAACTGCACAAGAGGCTAGGAAACATGGAGAGCATATGGGTATTCTGTGATCACTAATTTTATCATAGGTCATCACTTCTACTCAATGAATAGTTCACAGAGTCTACTTCACAGAAAACTGAGAATGTGTCTTAGAGAATGCTTCTGACTTAGATAACTGGAGGGAAGAAGGAAAGCAATAGAATTTCTTGGTTTTCTTAATGGTCATTAATGATTTCTAGGCAGAAGGGTGGAAATCTGTGTAAAGGTAAGGTTAGAGAGTTCAACTGGGACAAGATTGCAAAAGGTTGTGAATGTTTATCTGAGGACATTAATGCATAAGAATTATTATGTACATACTACTGAAAGATTTTCAGCCAGAGACTAATATGAATAGGTGAAATATTTAGGAAGATTAATCTAATAGTCACATGTAACTTGGCTTATGTTATTCTAGGGACAGCTCTGATTATGAGCATTCTATTGACCTTAAAACATCTTTTGGAAGACTTCCATTTCTAGGAAAATGGCAGGCTAGAAATCCCCAAAATATCCCCTTACAAAACACCTCAGATATAGGGAGAGAGAATCCAGATGGCTCTGGAAGCCCAAACTCTTTCTCATTTCTGTATTTTAGCAAGAAGCTGCCTCAACAGATCTATGTTAGCTGAGCAGAAGAACAGTTTTGTGTTTTGTTTTTGGTACCAGCTATTCACCCCAGGTGTACTTAACCACTGAGCCATATACCCAGCTCTCTCTCTCTCTCTCTCTCTCTCTCTCTATATATATATATATATATATATATATATATATATATATATATATATATATTATATAGAGACAGGGTCTCATCAAGTTGCTTAGGGCCTTGGCTTTGCTAAATTACTGAATTTAAACCCATGGCTTTAAACCCATGATCTTCCTGCATCAGCCTCCTGATCCACTGGGATTATAGGCATGAGCCACAACACCCAGCAGAAGAGTTTTCCAGAATCCAGAGGCTCCTCCTTTTTAAACAAGCTAGTTTCATTGACCAGGAAACTCTTATCATCTGTCATAGTCAAATTTCTCCACAAATTAGCTATTCCTTAGCCAAGTACATTAACTATAGGATAGTGAGAGAATGGAGTACCCAGTACTCTGCTGATTCACTGCCTGCTAATTCTGCAGTAAAATTCACATTACATTTATTATACCACATGTTGTTAGTTGTGTGTGTGTCTGTGCCCTTTGCATGATAGAATGAACATCTTTTCAATGTATTGTTATAATTAAAGCTTCATCCCAGGGTTTCATAAGTTGATTTCAGACCACTCACATATAATTGAATCAAGCCTGTATTGAAGCACACCGGTGGCGACTGACCAATACAAAAAGCTGTTCCCCTGATCAGCCCCAAACAATTGCAAGGGCACTCCTTATAAGCCTGAAAACTGCAAAAGGCCCCAATCGCATTGGGGGCCTAGCCAATGCAAGCAAGCCAAGTGACAGAAGCGGGACAGTGCAGTCAAGCAGTGGGAAGCCTATCACAGTTAGCCCAGTCACCCCAGTTACAGAAACAGAGCCCCGTTACCCTAGTTACAGAAACAATGCCCCATGAGGTAGTTCCGTGTTCTTAAAGATTCTATAGCAAAAGGAAAAGAACATCTTGCCCCAGTCATGACCCTTCTATTTGACATGGTTGTTTTACAGAATGGAGTCACAAAACAAAATGGAGTCACTTTGGCTTGACTATCACAGAATGTCCAAGCTGATAACAAAGTAAGAGAAATCCTCAGAGGCCAAAGGTTGAATGCCACAAACTGAGAGATGTTTGCAGCCAACAAAGAATTAGTATCCAGAATATGTTAACTGCTGTTAAATATTAGTAACAGAAGACATACGGTCCAGTGGGGCAAAAGGAAAAAAGACAAGAGCAGGCAATGCACAGAAGAAAAAAAGCATGAAATCTATGAAAATCTCATTAGTAAATCATGGAAATAGATAAATAAAATCATATCATCTGGGGGCTGGGGATTTAGCTCAATTGGTAGAGTGCTTGCCTCGAATGTACGAGGCCCTGGGCACCACCTCAGCACCACCATGCACGCATACACACACACACACACACACACACACACACATATCACATCATCAAATTTAAAGTTTGGCAGATTCAATGGTCACTGCCATTACTTATAAAGCAGAAACAATAAAACTTTATATACCTCCTGGTGGAAGAACATACTACCACTTATGAAATGTTCTTGTTGAAAATTTGATTCCATATCTGCTCAAGCCTCTGAATCTAACAAACACATTACTAGAAGTATAGGGAACAGAGAAACATGTTAAATAGCACTGAAACCTTCAACAAAATCTTAATGAAAGGAAACTGCAGAAAAATTGCAGGAGTGGAGAAGGATAGTTTTAATTTGGACTCTGGTTTGTGCAGGCAATAAGATAAACAACAAAAACAAAGGCATGTGACAAATTGGAGAAATCTGAACATCCAATGGATATTTTATGATATTAAAAACTTACTGTTAGGGCTGGGGATGTGGCTCAAGCGGTGGCGCGCTCGCCTGGCATCCGTGCGGCCTGGGTTCGAGCCTCAGCACCATGTGCAAACAGGGGTGTTGTGTCTGCCAAAAACTAAAAAATAAGTGTTGTAAGTTTTCTCTCTCTCTCTCTCTCCTCTCTTTCTCTTTAGGGAAAAAAAAAACTTACTGTTAAACTTTAGGCAAGATACTTATATTGTTCTCATGAATTTTAAGGATGACACAGACAAAACTTCCAAAGAAGCTGGAAATAGTCTAAATCTTAATCTGACTTTAGCACCTGTGAACATATTAAAAAAAAATTCACCAGTGAGCGACCCTCTTAATATTTGTGCATTTTACTCTATAATATTTATTCATTTATTTCATGTTTTGGTACCAGGAGTTGAATCCAGGGGTGCTTGATCAATGAGCCACATCCTCAGCCCATTTTTTAAATTTTTATTTTGAGATAGGGTTTGGCTAAGTTGTTTAGGGCCTCACTAAGTTGCTGAGGCTGGCCTTGAATTTGCAATCTTCCTGCCTCAACCTCCCGAGTCACTGGGATTACAGACATATACCACTGCATTTGGTTTACTTTACAATTTTTAAAAGGCAGAGTCCCTAATTTTCAGGGACATATTTTGAAATGTTTACAGATAAAGTGATATAATATTTGGGGTTAGCTTTAAAATACCCTAAGAAAGATGTAGAAGATTGGCCATGAGTTGGTAAATGTCAAAGTTGAGGGATGGTTTACAATATAGTTCTTGTACCTGTTTGAATTTTTGTATAATATAAAGTTTTAAAAAATGTTTGACATGATAATGTCAAGGATGTTTGCAATGGAAACCCTATACACTGCTGGAGAGAATGTAAATTATAAACTGAACAACAATTTCATGTTCTCTAATAAGTCTGAAAATGGATATATGCTGTAATTTAGCATTTTCTCTCTGAAAATATAGCCTAGAAGAATATAAGAAGTTCTGCTTACAAATATGTGTACATATAGCAGTAATAGCATATATGACTATGCATTTAAATCTATTCTTTCTTTGTATGACTAACTTCTAGAATTTTATTCATTATATATAAATTAGGGCTAAATATATTAATACTCTAAATTAGAGAAGAAAAATATGTATGTGCATATAAAACAATTTATGCAACATTGCTTGTAATAGACCAAAATAAAAAGTGCTGTGTCTGAATGTATCCTCCTAAATTCATGAAAAAAATGTTTAGATTTTGAGGATTATGTCCTCCTGAATAGATTAATGTCATTATAAAATGGTCATATGGAAGGAGTCTGGCATTTTAGTTTTTTAGGGTTTTTTTTTTTTTTTTTTTGTACTAGAGATTGAACCTAGGGGTACTTAACCAGTGAGCCACATCCCAACCCCTTTTTAAATATTTTATTTAGAGACAGGGTCTCACTAAGTTACTTAGGGTCTCACTGTGTTGCTGAGGCTGGTTTTGAATTTGAGATCCTCGTGTCTCAGCCGCTGGAATTATAGGCATGCCCCCCTACAGCCAGATGGCTTTTTGTTCTTCTGACACTTCTGCCATTTGAAGTTACAGGACCCCTCTGGAGAATGCAGCATCAGGCATCATCTTGGAAGTAGAGAGCAGCTCCTTCCAGAAAATCAAGGCTGCTGGCTTCTTGATCTTGAACTTCCCAGCCTTCAGAACTGTGAGGAAAAAAAAAAATCTGTCATTTATTAGTTACCTAGTTTCAGCTCCAAGTAGGTGTTGTAATAGCAACACAAAGTTGGACAGAAAGAAACAATGCTGACTGAAAGGAGAATGAATATATAAATTGTAACATATCAGGACTGGGTTGTCTCTCAATGGTAGAGCAGTAGAGCCCTCACTTAGCACTTGAGAGGCCCTGGGTTGGATCCTCAGCACCACATAAAAATAAATAAACAAAATAAAGGCAAAAAAAATTGTAACATATTGACACACCAGAATTCTACATAGCTATGAGAGAGTTATAGCTATACTTATCAACATAGAGGGATCTCAAAAAATTAATAAGCAAAAACTTTGCAAGTTGTAAGAAAATAGAGTGATACCTTAATTAAAGCTTCAAAATATGCAAAACATGATAATGTATTTTAGGGCTATGTGGTGTGTGTGTGTGTGTGTGTGTGTGTGTGTGTGTGTGTGATGAATGTGTTATTATACACAAACCCTAAAGAAGAACAAGTATGCAAAAAGCACAATGAAAACACAGGGTGGTGCAATTGGAGAGGGGCCTACAGAATCTTCCAAGTTCTGATAATATTCTATTTCTTAAGCTGGGTGATGGATACTTAGATATTTATTTAAATATCACTTTATATCCCATATACATGTTATAAACAATTTTCATATGCAGAAATATTTTATAATAAAATTAATTTAAAAAGTCATGTTATTTTTCAGTAGCCCTAGGACCTGGCTCAAAGGTGATGATATGTTATGATGCAAAGAATATGAGACCAAACTGAACGACACTTCCCAGAAGAAAAAATATAACTGATCAACAAATATACCAAAAATATGAAAAGAATGTTCAACATCTTCAGCAATTAGAGAAATGCAAATGAAAACTACACTGAGATTTCATTGCACTCTAGTCAGATTGGCAACTATCAAGAACACAAGCAACAATAAGTGTCAGCGAGGATGTGGAGAAAAAGGTACACTCATACATTGCTGGTGGGACTGCAAATTGGTGCAACCATTATGGAAAACAGTATGAAGATTCCTCAGAAAACTTGGAATGGAACCACCATTTGACCCAGCCAATCCATTCCTCAGGTTATACCCAAAGGACTTAAAATCAGCTTATTACAGTAATGCAGCCACATCAATGTTCATAGGCGCTCAATTCACAATAGCTAAACTGTGGAACCAACCTAGATGCCCTTCAAAAGATGAATGGATTAAAAATGTTATATATATATATATATATATATATATATATATATATATATATACACACATAATATTCCATCATATATATGTGTGTGTGTGTGTGTGTGTGTGTGTGTGTAATGGAATATTACTCAGCCTTCAAGAAGAATGAAATGATGGCATTTGCTGGTAAATGATGGCATTGGAGAATATGCTAAGGGAAATAAGCCAATCCCCAAAAGCCAAAGGTGAAAGTTTTCTCTGATATGTGGATACTAATTCACAATGTGGGAAGGAGGGCTAGGGAAGAATAGAGTTACTTTAGATTAGGTAGAGGGAAGTAAATGGAGGGGGTATGAGGGTAGCAAGGATAGTAGAATAAATCAGATATTATTACCCTATGTACATATATAACTATATGACTGGTGGGATTCTACATCATGTATAACCAGAAGAATACATATATACTTCATATATGATGTATCAAAGTGCATTCTACTGTCATGTAAAACTAATTAAAAAAAAAAGAATACCAGACCATCAGGAATTTGGGAAACTTGGATTTTAGGTCCAGCTTTACCACTAAGTAGTCCTGTGATTTTTCACAAATCATTTTAACTTCTCTAAATTCATTTCCTTATCTAGAAAATGAGCTAATTAGAAATTTAAAACTACATTCTTCAGAACACCGTATGTATTATATGTATCAATATATATGTTAATAGATATTTTATAGCAACAAAAAAAATTTTTTTGGTCAAATTAGACTGAGAACTCTAGATTAAATAATATTTAGAAAGTTTATTTATTGTAGGACTTCTCAGACCCTTGAATATACAATTGTGAGTTATGAATCTCCAAAAGGGGAATATGGAATTTTTCTCAAGTAGTTTATATCACTGCTCTAGTTTGGATATCATTTGAGTATGTCCCCCAAGGGTTCATATGTTGAAATTTATTTCCCATTGTGAGGTTATTAAGAGGGTGGAAACTTAATCCAACTACGATGTGTTAAGTGCAATCTTTGGAAGGTGATTACAATTAGATAAGGTCATTAGGGTACATCCCCAATAATTGAATTCTATGGTTTTATAAGAGAGACCAGAGGACATATGTCATGTAGACTCTCCCTGTCTCTTGTAATGTGATGCCCTGCACTTCCTTGGGACTCTGCCAGCAAGAAGGCCATCACCAGATGCAGATACCTTGACCTTGGACCACTAGAACCATGAGCCAAAATAAACTTTTTTCTTTGTAAGCAGTCATCTTCAGGTGTTTCATTATAGTAATAAAAAAACCAGACTCATACAGATGTGTATCTGTATGCATAGCAGCTTTGAAAAGGAGCACAGTTTGAGAAATCTTAGAGGAGCAGCTTTCTAAGTCTCCCTCAATCTACCTTCAACAATCATACATTTCTCAGATATCACAGAATGTAAAGTGCATTGTCAAGAAAGATAAAGAAAATGGGGATACCCAGGAGGAGATTATTTCAGTGGTCTAAGCATTCTGGGAGCATGGTGATAATGGGAATGGAAAGGAGGAGACATGGTCAGGAAACATTGCTAAGGGTCAGTGACCCAGGGGTGAGCACAAGATTAGACTTTGAACATCTCAAGCAAAATCCCAGTATTTGATTCCTGCTGAATCAGTTCATTACACTGCACTCAGCTGTGGCTTTGCAACATGTAGAGTACAGAAAGTTTTAATAGAAAGGGCTTTTAGAGCTTGTTGGGTCCAATTCTTAAATTTGCATTTGAGTTGTTGTGTTCCAGAGTTCAAGTGACTTTCCCAAGGTCATATAGCTCGTTAGTGTCAAGAGCAGAAAATTGACAACTTAGAATCTATGAATTAATTCCTTGAAAATCACAAACTACAAAAACTCATGCAAGATGAAATAAACAATCTGAGTAGTCATATAATCATTAAATAACTTTGATTTACAATTTAGAAGCTATCCCATGCTGCCGTCCAAAAACCAAAACTTCCTATGAAGGGGGATATGTCAAAAAGACACGGGTGCCAGCTGGAAAGAAATGCCCAAAGGTCAAGCTAGAACAACTTTTAAAAATGATAAAATTTTTTTTAATATTTATTTTTTAGTTTTAGGTGGACACAATGTCTTTATTTTATTTTTATGTGGTACTGAGGATCGAACCCAGTGCCTCATGCATGCTAGGCAAGCACTCGACCACTGAGCCACCACCCCAGCCCCAATAAAATTTTTTTAAAAAGATATTTGATTATAATCTAAAGTTTAAAATGAATTTTTATGAGCCTATATATATATATATATATATATATATATATGAATAAATAATTGAATAAGAAAACAAATGGGGAGAAGAGATAAAATCTTCTATGCAAAAGAATTCAATGTAATTTGCATGGGTACTGTGCCCTCAAGAAAGGGGAGCATAACCCTCCATTTTTAAAATGAGGCTGCATATAAAGGCTTCTTTCCAAAACATGGAAAGTAGAGAGGAAAGAAAGTAAATTTACGGTGGAGACATTCTATAAATACTAGTTCAGCCAGGTGATCAAGGTCAACATCCACAATGATAAATCATGTAGATAGTAATAGTGGTCTTCCTCCAGAAACCCATATCTCCAGTCTAATCTTGAGAAAAACATTGGAGAAATTCCAGTAGGTAGAAATCCTACAGAATACCTGATTACTACTCTCTGAGATTGTTAAGCTCAGCAAAAACAAGGAAAAGTCTGAGAAACTGTCACAATCAAGAAAAGCTTAAGGGACCATGGCAACAAAATGGAAGTGGTAGCCTAGATGGGATCCTGGAATGGAGGAAGCACACAAGGTAGAAAGTAAGAAAATCTGAATAAGGTATGGACTTTAGCTAATAGTAATATCAATATGTTCACGAATTAATACATGTATCATACTAATCTAAGACATTAATAATAGGGGTAACTGTATATGGGGCATATGAAAACTATGGCATCTTGTCAATTTTTTTTTTTGTAAATCTAAATTGTTCTAAATAATTTATTTCCCCCACCTCTTGAAAAACAACAAAAACCAAAACAAAAAAACCACAAAAAAATTCCAAACCAAAACAACAAAAACTTGTGGCTCAAATAGTTTTATTGGAGAATTCTACTGAACATTTAAAGAAAAATCAAAATCAACCTTCCAGAAAAGAATCTTTTTTTTTTTTTTTTTTTTTTTTTTTTTTGTACTGGGGATTGAAAGCAGTGGCACTTAATCTCTGAGCCACATCCCTGGCCCTTATTTATTTATTTAGATTTCTGGGGATTGAACTCAGGGGCTCTCAAACACTGAGCCACATCTCTAGCCCTATTTTGTATTTTTATTTAGAGACAGCATCTCACTGAGTTGCTTTGTGCCTCACTAAATTACTGAAGCTGGCCTTGAACTTGCTATCCTTCTGCCTCTGACTCCCGAGTTGCTGGGATTACAGGTGTGCACCACCATACCCAGCTCTAGAAGAGAATACTTCTTAACACTTTTTGTTATTTTTTATTCCTATTGTTGATAATATATATGATTAAAGCTGTGAGAATCAATTTGTTTAGAAAATGTTTTATAATATATACAAAACCAGCAACCACATGTATGCCAAAGTTATTCCATTTTAAGAGCCAACTCTATGAAAAAATACTTAATAATTTTATCTCAAATATATATGATGCTTTGGTTTTAATAGTGCTTTTTTATTGGTTCTTTTCAGTTATATATAACATTAGGATTAATTTTAACATAATTACAGAAGCATGGAATATAATTTGTTCTAATTCACTCCCCATTACCTTTCCTTCCCCTCCTCTCTCTCCCTCTACTGATCTTTCTGCTCTTTACTTACAGTCTTGTTTTAAATTAGTGTCTAGTGGATATACATGATGGTGAGATTCAACAAGATATATTCATATATGTACATAGGAAAGTTAGGTCAGATTTATTCCACTAACTTTCCCTATCCCATTCCTCTTCCCTTCCCTTCATTCCCCTCCACTGATCTTTCTTCTGTTTCTTTTTTTTTTAATTCCTCTCAACTCATTTCATAGTCGGTGTTACCCTAATACCAAAAACAAAAACATTAAAAAATAATAGACCAATATTTCTCATAAACTTAGATGTGAAAACATAATTCCTTTTATGGATGCAGTTTGCTAATATTTTGATTATGTTAATATTGCAAATCACCATCTGATAAAGTACTACTGTCTATAATATAAAAGGAACTCTCAAAGCAAAACAATAGAAAAACAAACAACAACAAAAACAAAAACAAAACCCAGCCAATTGGAAAATGGTAAAAGACATGAACAGACAATTCAGTGATAAGGATATTTGGATGGTAAATAAATACATGAAAAGATGGAAGTGTGAACAATAAAGGAATATTATGAAAGTTATGCCACAAGTTTGATAACTTAGAAGAAATGGACTAATTCCTATAAATGTACAATCTACTGAAACACACAAGAAGCAAACAATCCAAATAGGTTTAACTTTATTAAGAAAGTTAAATAAATAACTAGTAACTTTCTTTTTTTTTAAAGAGAGAGGGAGAGAGAGATAGAGAGAGAATTTTTTAATATTTATTTATTTTTTTTAGTTTTTCGGCAGACACAACATCTTTGTTGGTATGTGGTGCTGAGGATCGAACCCAGGCCGCACGCATGCCAGGCGAGCGTGCTACCGCTTGAGCCACATCCCCAGCCCTAGTAACTTTCTAAAACAGAATGCACAAGGCCTAGTTGAGTTCACTTGTGAATTCTATCAAATAATTTATGGAGAAATTTTACCAATTCTCTACAACTGCTTTCAGAAGAGAAAAGCAACAGAATCCTTCTTAACTTGTTCTATGAGACCAGCATTACTCTAATACCCAAACCAGACAACAACATTAAAAGAAAACTATAGATTAATATCTCTCATAAATATAGCTGTAAAAAATCCTCAACAAAATATTAACAAATCTAATCCAATAAAGTACATAAAGAAATATATACCATCACCAAATGGAATTTATCCTAGTATGTAAGGCTGGTTCAACATTTAAAAAAATTAATGAATATATCTGGCATGGTGGTGCTTACCTGTAATTTCAGCCACTCAGGAGGCTGAGGCAGGAGGATTGCAAGTTCAAGGCCAACCTCAGCAACTTAGCTAGACCCTGTTCCAAAATACAGAAGGGTTGAAGATGCAGTTCAGTGACAGACCGCTCCTGGGTTTATTTCCCAGTATGACACACAACATAATAATAATAAACAAACAAATAAACCAACGAATATAATACATGTCATCATAGGCTAAAGAAGAAAATCACACGATTATATCAGTAGATACAGAAAAAGCATTTGACAAAATCCAACACCTGATCATGATAAAAACTCAGTGAACTAGGAATAGAAGGAGAACTTTCTCAAGTTGATAAATAATATCTAAGAAAAACCTTCAACTAACATCATATTTAATGGTGAAAGATTAGAAGCTTTTCCACTAAGATCAGGAACAAGTCAATGATGCTCCTTCTCACTACAGACTTTCAGTATATTATTATACTGAAATTATACTGGAAGTCCTAGATAATACAATATGAGAAGAAAAATAAATAACAGATATTAGGAAGAAAGAAACAAAACTCTTCTTTCACAATCACACTATGTGTGGGTGATGTGATTGTTTATGCAGAAAACCCAAAATAATTGACAAAACAACAACTCCTGAGACTAATGAGTGGGTATAGCAAAGTTACAGGTTACAAAGTTGAAACGTATGAAAACTACTTTCCTATATACCAGCAATGTACAAATGGAATTTGAAATTAAAAACAAAATACCATTTACATTAGCATCATAAAAAGGAAAACTTGGGTATAAATCTAAAAAAAAATATACAGAATAGCTGTATGAGGAAAACTATAAAACTCTGATGAAAGCAATCAGGTAAGAATAAATAAATAGATTATTCATGTTCATAGATTGGAAGATTCAGCAATGTAAAGATGTCAGTTCTTCCCAACTTGAGCTATAGATTCAATTTAATTCTAATAAAATTCTCTGCAAATTATTTTGCAGATATTAAAAAAAACTGACTCTAGGGCTGGGGATGTGGCTCAAGTGGTAACACGCTCGCCTGGCATGCACGGGGCACTGAGTTCGATCTCAGCACCACGTAAAATAAAGATGGCTCAAGTGGTAACACGCTCGCCTGGCATGCACGGGGCACTGAGTTCGATCTCAGCACCACGTAAAATAAAGATGTTGTGTCCACTGAAAACTGAAAAATAAATATTAAAAAAAAGAACCTGACTCTAAGGCAAAAGACTCAGAATAGCCCATCCAATATTGTTAATTAGAAATAGCTTTGTAGGTGCTGGGGTTGTGGCTCAGCGGTAGAGTGCTCGCCTAGCACGTGTGAGGCCCTGGGTTCAATCCTCAGCACCACGTAAAAATAAATATATAAAATAAAGTATTGTGTCCAACTACAACTAAAAAATAAATATAAAAAAAGAAATAACTTTTTATGATGTTAATGTAAAAGTGATTGATTCTCTAGCTAGCCCGTGTGTCTCATGATCTATAGACTCTTTAAGAATATCAAATGCTAGACCCTACTTATGCTTGATAACAAAATCTCATTCCATCCTGTCAACAACTCTATGAGGTAGGTAACTGTTACTATCCTAAATTTATAGATGAAGAAACACAAGTAGTGAGAAGATGAATGACTTGCTCATTCCACACAGTAAACTGGGAAACTAGCACATACACCCAGTGATCTGTCCCCCAGATCTATTCTGGCTGAGCCTATATGTTCCAAGTCAGAGTCTCTAAGAGGTTGGTATCTGAGTGTTTTTCATTTTATAAAACAAATGCATCTCTACAGATGACAGAGTTCCAGGTTTGGGACCTCTAGGTTAAAAGCCATCCTGAGTCAGGTATGGTGGCATAGTCCTGTAATCCTCCCAGTGACTCAGAAGGCTGAGGCAGGAGGATTACAAATTTAAGGCCAGATTCATCAAATTAGTAAGATCATATCTAAAAAAAAAAAAAAAAAAAGGACTGGGAAGGTGGTTCATTGGAACAGCACTCCTAGTTTCAATCCCCATTACCACATACACATGCACAAAAAAGCCATTCTGAAGAAGAGGTAGTGGTAATTTATTTATTAGGGCAAGAAAAAAGACCTAGTGGCTGAGGGGTCAATTACAGGCACCAATAAAAGTCAGAGCCCTAGTCATAGCATCAACTGCCATCTCCTGAAGAAGCAGGCCTTCCTCTTACATTTCCTTCCTCTGTCCAACTTGCTGTACTTTCAGAAAAAGTGCTCCTGAAGAGGCTGCAAAGAGGAAACTGACCAAGACTGCTGATGATTGATGGGCACCATCATTTCCTGGAGTTAGAAAATGGGCAAAATTCTCATTCTCAGAGAGAGAGAGAGAGAGAGAGAGAGAGAGAGAGAATATATATGTGTGTGTGTGTGTGTGTGTGTATATATATATATATATATATATATATATATATATATATATATAGAGAGAGAGAGAGAGAGAGAGAGAGAGAGATGTTGTTTTAGGACCCTTCTCCCATCTCCCATGCCCAGCTTGAACCCAGGATGCCAGACCTGAGAGGGTGTTGATTGTATGTGGGTGCAGGTTGGGTGTTAGTAGAGGTGCTTACCTGGCCTTGGGAGGTCCCTGCAGCTCATGGCTGGCAGGGAAATGGGGGTCCAGCAGTTGGAAACAGACTCTCCAGCCTACCTGCAAGAGGCAGATGCTCATGAGCGGAGGGAGGTGCTCAGGCACAGCCAGGAGCTAAGGGCTGACTTCCCAGTGACCTGGTTGTCCTTAAATAGATAGCATCTGCAGTACTTAAGTGTTTTATATGTAGCTTTTCCTTACAACTGCCATCCAGGTATCTTTATTTTATTGAGGAAGAAACTGAGACTCAGAAAAGATAACTTGCCCCAGGTCACTCACTCTCAGCTAGGAATTGGCAAAGGCAGGATTTAACACTAAAACCTAAGTTCTTAGCATCCCTACTGCCTCTTCCCATGCACCTGTCAACCCTGACCAACTGGTTAGAGCTCCTGGCCCAAGGGATTAGGGGAGAAATATCCCAGAAGTGCTTTGCAATCTTCAAGGTAGAATAATAAACATGATTAGTTTTCAATACTCCAGGGAAAATTTGAAATGCTAGGACCTCAGGCACTGTGATTAATTTATAGGAAAGACCTATAAAGACTGAGAAGTTGTTCAGGACCTCTTTATATCACAGCATCCTCAGTGCTGCCTGTGGGTACCCACCTGTTCCCAGCCCACAAAGCTGCCCTTTGCTAAAACTAAGAGTGACGATATGTTGACCCTATCCCGGCCTTTCTGACTTCCGGAAAGTTTCGATTTTCATTCCTTTTTTTTTTCTTTGCCTCTACCATTAAATTTTGCCTTTTCCATGAATAGAATGAAGTTTTTTTTTTTTTTTTTAAAAGTTCTGTATATGTATAGTTCATGTTTGCCCAGTTTAAACAAACCACTGTTCGTTGTATTGTACATAATGGTGAAACTCATTAAGTGCATAATGGCTTCATGTTCCCTAGCCTAAAATATAGATTGTGTTCAATATTAAAAATTAAAATCAATCCTTCAAAAGCTAATATCTAAATAGGGATATTAAAAAGTAAGAAGCATTATTTGGACCTGTGTAAATTTGTCATGGGATTCATGAAAATAATTGGAAATTTTGACATAGGACAGAGCCTGAGGTAAAAATAAAATCTCTTGCAGTTCAAATTACAGGTTTATGATGGCCACTTAGGGTAAGGGTTAACCTTCTGGTGCCCAAGTCTCAGTTCCATTGTCCTGAGCCCCTCCCCATCTTTCAGCCAGCGTGCCCCAGGGTGACCTGAAGCCCAGACAGTAAAATGAAGAGGGAGTAATCAATCTACACTGTTAAATCTGCTGTGGGCTTCCTTCCTGCACCAATTTTGTCTTCAACTCTTTACAATATTTTAATCATTTTGAACTCTTTCTGGTGGGTCTTTGACTCACCTGGCCCTGTATTGATGTCTGTTGTGGAAACTTGTTTAAATTTTTTAGCATTGATGCATGGAGTGTGTCACTATGTAACTAAACAATAAATGAAGTAATGAATATTTAGTTTTGGTAGATTTACAAGATTATTTAAAAAAAATTTTTAAAAATGTTTTTAGTTGCCAATGGACCTTTATTTATTTATTTATATGTGGTGCTGAGACTCAAACCCAGTGCCTTATATGTGCCAGGCATGCACTCTACCACTGAGCCACAACCCCAGCCCTACAAGATTATTTTTTTGGTAGTAGTTTTAGTAGGAAACTCCCAGGTTAGGATTTTCACCTGATATTCCAGGGAGATATATTTGATGACTCACAAAGTCTTTGTCATTTATCAGCCTTTGTGATCACACCAATGCCTTTAAGACAATGAGAAGAACATGTCATCTTTAAAAGTGGAAAAAGAAAATTTTTTACTCATTAATCCCAAAGAGGAATAAATATTTGGTCTTTTTAAACCATACCTTTCATTAAAAAAAGTTTTTATAATTATACAGCAACACATGCTCATTTTAGAAATGGATAAAAGAAGAAAGAACTATTATATATAGTCCAATGATAATCTCATACTTAAAATTTTGGTTTAAAGTAATTTTTCCTCCTGTATATCATTTTTGCAGAATTACTCATAATGGACACCAAGTTCTCTATATATTCTTTTAAAACTTAATTGTAAAAAATATTTTCCCATCATATAAGCCATATTTTAAAGAAATGGGATATCCTGTTGAATCAATATATACTATCTTGCATAAGCATTCAAAAATTGTTGGACAGTTTTAAGACTTTTTTTTGCCATTTTATAAAGAGTGCTTTAATTAATATATAGACACAGAAAACTTTCTGTCCATAGAATCTAGCTTAGGATTTGTTTCCAGAAGCAAAACTACTTTGAAAATTAGTGTTTAGTATTTTGATATATATTGCCCAATGTCTCTACAAAAATTGTACCACTTTACATTGCCCAATCACTGTTCAAAGGTTTCCAATTTACTACATCCTCAAAAACATTGACTATTGTACATTTTAAAAATTGTTCCAATCCAATAATCAGAAGCTGGTGTTCCAGTGTTGTTCTAAAACCACATAATATATTTATTTGTGGTGCAGGGGATCAAACCTAGGGCCTTGTACATGCTAGTCAAGCACTCTAGAATACACTCACCATATTAAAGCCACAATTTTTAAAAATTGCAATAGTCTTATTAATAATGTTTTCTTTAAAAATATTTTTGGATACATATATTTAGCTATGACCAAAAATAAATAATTCCTCATGCCTTTTGAATGCTAAGAAAACACTTAATTACTAAGCTATATCCATAGCCTCTTTTAAAATTTTTATTTTGAGACAAAGTCATGCTATGATGCTGAGGCTAGACTCAAATTTGGGATCCTCCTGCCTCAGCCTCCCAAGAGCTGGGAGTTTGTCACTGTGCCTGGCTCATTTTAAATTTTTTAAGTTTGTCATGCTTACTCCTACCCCATAAACTTTGCATTCGTTGTTCCCTTTGCCAGTAATTCCCCTTTCCTTTTTTCTTTTCTGAGCTGGTTAACTGCTATTCTCATACAGATCTCAGCTCCACATCCCTTCCTAGGGAAGTCTTCCCTGATCTCCTCCTTGATTCCCTCATAGGCCCTTCTACTCTTTCATACAACTTATCAGGAGTTACTATATAATTATGTGATCATCCCCTCTATACTCCCATAAGATCCTTGGACCATGTCTGTTTGGCCCACTCTTCTGGGCATGAGCACAGCATCCCACTTAGTCTTCAGGAAAATCCAAGAATTATTTATTGAATAAACAAAAGGTCAACTCAACTTGAATTTCCTCCTTTAAGCTGGACATGTTTTCCCTCTCTTCTGAAATTCAGCGGTCTGTGAGATCCTCCCAGCCACTCTCACGGCATTCATTGCACACTGCCTGGTGTGGCTAATTGTCATATCTAATTGCCCCAGCTAGATCAGGAGCACCTGTGGGCCAGGGACCATGCTTCCATGAAGCTGGCCCTGTCACAAGGCCCTGTGCAGTTCCCAGCGTTTGACATGTGTGCAGTAACAATTTATTCAAAGAATTAATAAAGATGTTGGTGGTGATGAGAGGAAGTTTTAATTCCCTGATGCTTGGAAATGCAGTGGAGACTGCATTTTTATAGAGTGGAGCTAGGAAAAGATATTAGGATTTTGTGTCCTTTTATTGCAAGAACATTTTCTCTGCCAATTTTGCTTGGCAAAGCAAAGCCTTTTCTGGAAACACAGCAACTGGTTCTAATTTTATGCAAAAAGAGGAAATTATAACCAAAATGTTGCACATTCACACAAAGGTAAACTGTTTTTTATGTATTGGTTTGAGTAATATTTTCATTATAGTTTGCTCATGATCACATGCTTTCTAAAATCACAACTATAACTTTCTTTTTTTTTTAAGAGAGAGTGAGAGAGGAGAGAGAGTGTGAGAGAGAGAGAGAATTTTTAATATTTATTTTTTAGTTCTCGGCAGACACAACATCTTTGTTGGTATGTGGTGCTGAGGATCGAACCCGGGCTGCACGCATGCCAGGTGAGTGCGCTACCGCTTGAGCCACATACCCAGCCCAACTATAACTTTCAATCTGCAGTATTTCACAGTGGAAGACATGGGTAATATTATCATAACTGTGGAACTAATAGGCCAGACAAACACAAGAATTAGGATCTCTTTCTTGGACATATTAGGCAGGGTCTCCCTGCAGGAAAGCACACTGATTCTAGAGCCATTTCAAACATTTAACCCAAACCATGATTTTCTGAGTGTGCTGGGTCAAAGAAAAAAGATATAAACATTGCCCAAGGACACCAGAAGATATTGGGCTGTGAGGGAAGAGGGAAATAACCGATGGGGAACAAGAAGACTGCCTGGTAGAATGAAGAGAATGGTGTGAAGAACAAGGTATGATCAGGGCAAGGCCTTAGTTGGGTAGTAAACCAAACCATTAGATTTTGGGTATCTGGTGGACACTCCTCTAATTCAGGCCCAGGTAGGAAGAGGGCTGAGGTGATTCCTCAAGGGTTCTAGAACAAACCACCAATGGTGTGCTTCTGATTCATCCTTGCCTTTGAGATGTTTACAGTTAGGGGTCTTTGCAGATGATCACACCCACAGCTGACTTTAAAGACATTGAATTACATGTGGTACAATGGTATGAATATTTGTCCTTTCCAAAACACATGTTGAAATTTAATTGTCATTGTAGTGGTTCTGGGAGGTATGACCTTTAAAGAGGTGTTAGGTAGTGAGGGCTCTGCCTTTATGAATGGACTAACGCTGTTATGGCATTTTCCTCCCCCACTTCCTCCTATTCTCCCAGTCTCTTCTTGCCTTTCTGCCATTCGATGCCCTCTATCCCCTTATCATGCAGTGAGACAACTTTCAACAGATGCCAAGACCTTGATACTGTACTTACCAGCCTCCAGAACTGTGAGCCAATGCATTTCTGTTCATTATAATTTACCCAATCTGTGGTATTCGGTGTTAACAGCACAAAACACACACACACACACACACACACACACACACACACACACACACACACACGGGCGTATGTCCTGAGGCATACTCCAAAGCCAGCAATATTGGATGAAAGGTGAAGAGAGTGTGGCAGAGTTTCTGCCTGGACAGGGATATATGATGGGAGGGGACAGGTTAGGGAAAAACATTACATTTCATATGTTTCCCCTTTATTCATTAAACCTCTGCCCTCCCTTTCTAACTTGATCTGTTTGCCCTTTGGTGGTCTTCAGCTTGGATTTCACCCACTCCTAGGACAATGGCGCTGTCTTGAGTGGGTGTTTCACTTTAAGTCCTGCCTCTCCACTCACCCAGAGTCCCCTGCTTTGTGTCTTGGAGGCAGGGATTTCTCATCCCCCAGGCCAAATCCACTCATGTTCAGATAAGGACTTTGCACAGGAAGAGCCTACTTGCCCATGACATTGAGCTGTCTTCTGGTCAAGGTGAGTTAGACACATTCTTACTTTGGGAGTGCATAAGCCAAAATAAAAAAGGCAGATACAGAAGAGATGCCTCAACATCTGAGCTGTACCAGGGAAGAAGGCAATGGAAGGCTCTGAGCTGTGAAGGGCAAACAGTACAGATGCTCCCTCTACATGTGCCTGTAGCCACTGGACGCCTCAAGCCTCATCTCATGCAGGTGATTCCTGGATCTGTTTCCATAATTACTGTCTTACTCACCTTCAAAGAGAAATCTTAATTGTGTCTGGTACATCACTGCTTAAATACTTCACTCTGCAAGATAGGAAGTTCCCAATCTGAACACATCACTCTTTGTCCTAGACTATGGCCTTTCCTAGTTTTTCCTTTCTTAGTTTGTTTTCCTGTACCTATACCAACCATGGACATTGTTTTAGCACTTCACAGATTATAAAACCTGTCTTTGCAATTGAGTTAATTAATTTCCCCAGCTGCCATCTAGTGTGGTGGTATACACCTGTAAATCTTAGTTCTCAAGAGATTGAGACAGGATCACAAATTTAAGGCCAACCTCAGCAACTTGCTGAGACCCTGTCTCAAAAATAAAATAAAATAAACTCTAGGGTTGTGGTTTAGTGGTAGAATACTTGCTAGTATGCATGAGACCCTGGGTTCAATCCCCAGTATGACTAATAATAATAATAATAATAATAATAATAATAATAATAATAACAACAACAACAACAAATTTTAAAAAAGAATCCCTAATTGTGTACCTGCCCTTGGTTTGACTTAGAGATAGTGTGATTGTCATTCCTTTTGGTTTTGTTGTTGTTGTTTTAGAAATAAGACCTATCTCATTTCACTTATTTATACAGAGAAGCCAAAGCATTTTTGGAAAGTGAGATGTTTGCCATTGAGCTTAGACACGGCTGTAAATTTGACACTAGATCCCCAAAAATGCATGGCTTGTGAAAGTAAAGAAACATAAATAGGTAGTTTGAAGATATTCTTGTATATTGACTTGATGCATACACAATATCTACACAGTAAAATAACATTTGATTTTTTAAAAAAATATTTTTTAGTTGTCAATGGACCTTTATTTTATTTGTTTATATGTGGTACTGAGAATGGAACCAGCACTTCACATATGCCATGCAAGCACTCTACCTAGTGCCACAACCCCGCCCCTACCTTTTGATTAAAAAAAAAAATTCATTATATGGTCTTAATAGACCCTTTACATTAAATTACACCTCTCAAATGTTTGCATTCAAGCCAATAAGTATTCCCAAGGTAGATTAGTTCCCTATGTCCTCCCCCTAATCCCCTACTGCCTCCTCTCCTCCTCACTCCCGTTGGGGGCTATTTTACTGCACAAACCTCTCTAGACAGTATAGAGAAGTCATATTAAATTTAATATTTGCACTTTAAATCAATGAACTAGAGAAGAAGAATCAAAGGCAGTAGATTTATGGGGATTTGAGGAAGAGCCCCAAGTAAACAAAATTTTGAGGGAAGGGCAACCAAGCCGACTGGAAGTTAGTTTGTAAACAGGTTCCCATGGAGGAAAATGACTTGAACTGGAGAAAATCCAGGGTAGTGCAGTGTAGGGAAGAAAGCAGCTGCCTCTACAAACATGTCAGTTATTTTTGGAGGCCACTCCAGTATCTTTCTACCTTCCTGAACTCGGTGGTCAGCACTAC
Source organism: Spermophilus citellus (assembly GCF_964194105.1). NCBI lineage: Eukaryota > Metazoa > Chordata > Mammalia > Rodentia > Sciuridae > Spermophilus > Spermophilus citellus. The sequence continues at coordinate 26,046,118 of NC_138196.1, read as the reverse complement.
CAGCCAGTGGAAACATGAGTGTCGGCTGCACTAAGCAGGTTTAATTCATTCAAGGTGTCTCATGTTCAAGGCAATCAAAGAAAGCATTCTAAATATTTTCTTAACTGGGAAGCTCTGCTTAGTGTAAACCATGACAAGAGAAGGCTGAGACACCAAATTACCGATAACGTTTAACAATAGAAAATTGCAATATACTTGGTTTACAAGTCTTGCCTGCTTACTATGCCTTTACACTGATTCACATGAATGTTGCATTTATAACAATATAAGTTATATAACAACTTATATGTTTAGCCATATATTTTAGTAGCAATTCTGAACCCATAAAACATGCTGCATTTTGGTTTTTGCTAAGCTGACGTTTTATATATTTGGACAAAGTTAATTTAGGTACTCGGATTCTCTCATATTTAGGGTCAGCTCACTTCCCCCTTTCTTTTGCTTTTGGAAAACTCCCTAAAAGTCCATTTGGCTCTTTTTGATCACTTTAGATATGGTTGTTTCATTTTTTTTTTAATTAGAAAAAAAGTAAATGCACTTCTAAATTCATAACTAAAAATGACTGTTTTTAATAACTTTGGCATGTACTAAATTTGGTCTTAGATAAGAAATAAGGCCTTATTCAAAGAAAACAGAATTTACGTATCTATATTTGTGGATATTTTTGAAATGTCTTTCTTCACAGAACCAATGTTTTCTGCTACTTTTATTTAAATATTACCTCTGATATGAATTTGTAGAATTAAGTTATAAATTTTTACATAGAAAAGGAAGAAAAAGAGTAACTTAACTTGAAAAAACAAACTTGAATTATCAAATATTTCATTATGAAGAGGTAGTTTTATCATTTAATAGCTATACAGTAGCGTAAGCTGATTACAATTACAGTGTTGTCAAATATGGAACTTCTAGTCACAGGTATGGAGCATACTAATTGTGTACTTGGTATTATTCCAGCACGGCCTAAAGGTGAGTGGAAGTCACCCAGAGCTGGGTCTTACTCCCTGACCTTGGTGGGAAATAGAATCATCTAGTTTCATGGTAGTGAAGACTGATTAGTTTACAGATATGGGAGGGGCTTCTTTCTGCACGAGCCCAAGTTTATAGGTTGCATTCAGGCACTGCCAAGGGAGTCTGTGACCTGGAGGACCAGAGCTCAGAGGGGAGAAGCTCAGGAGTGAGGCGTTTGAGACTTTTTTTTTTTTTTTTTTTTTTGGTGGTGGAAATCAAACCCCAGGGCCTCACACATGTTAGGCAGGTGCTCTGCCACTGAACTGCATCCCCAATCTGAGAAACACCTTGAGAGACCCTGAATACAAGAAAATTCCATCCCTGGGAGACCCTGATGAAGACCTACCTCATTAGGAAACCAATTTCATTCATTAACATGTCTTATTTGGGGGGAAATGTCTCATCTTTATTTATTTTTTTAATTGGGGTAAATGTATCATCTTATTGAACAAATTCTGCCTGTTTGCAACATCTAGTCATTGGCCCTATTCCATATCACACCATTAATACTATATCTTGAGATGTGTGTGTTTGTTTATTTATTTGTTTACTTACTTACTTATGGTATGTGGAACCCAGGGGCGATTTATCACTGAGTACATCCCTAGTCTTTTTATGTTTATTTTGAGGGTCTTGCTAAATTGTTGGAGCTGGCCTCTTACTTGATCTTCCTGCTTCTGCCTCCTGAGTTTCCGAGATTATAGGCATGCATCACCATGCCTGCTTATATGTCTGCATTTAAAAAAAAAAAAATTTAAGTTGTTGATAGACCTTTATTTTATTTTATTTATTTATTTTTATGTGGTGTTAAGGATCGAACCCAGTGCCTTACACATGCTAGGCAAGCGCTCTACCACTGACCACAATCCTAGCCCTGGCTGCAATCTTTTTAAAGGCGGAATTGATAGCACAATAAAAATGATTGGAGATTTAAAAAAAAATCAAAGTTGATATTAGATTAATTCTCCCCTGTTTTATCTTTGTACATTTTAAGACAAGGTCATACTTCTTCTATGACAGTTTGTATTGGATTTTTAATTTATCTGTCTCAACTATTGGAATGATATTGAATCTTAGCACTTTCTAAAACTAGAAGGAAACTGACATTTACTGAAGTTCTCTCTGCAGTGTTTTACTTTTGTTGTATGGCTTAATTCTCATTTGAAGTATTCCCATTTTACTAAGTTTCAGAGAAGGAAATTGAAGCTCAGAGACCATCCTGAGCAAGTGGGTGGGTGAATGCCTGCATGACACTCTCCAATATGTCAGTTATCCCTTACAACATAGGGTAAATTATAAACCTGATCAGCTAGTCTTCCATGTTTCCATTAAGGAGACTGACAAAACTACGGCACCGAACACTCAGACACAGTAATCCTAGGTCCCCAGGATTACTGTGCAGATTCAACAATTCACTCTAGCTGTTTGTTCTACCAGCCAGGCAGCTGCTCTGTTTCTGTGAAGCCAGTACTCCTGCAGACTTGATCTTGCTGATCAAGCAGAGACCCTGAGAGATCTTGTTGAATGTTTGTTGCACGTAATGGTAAGCAGCTTCCCGTTCTGTGTGTTTTTATCAGTCATTTAAAAATATTTTTGAAATAACTGAAGTTAGTTTGGCTGTTTATTTTATTTGTTCCTTTTCACAGTGCTTACTTACCATCTGTTATTTGTCCCTTTGGGAATTTTGCTGGAGATCAAAATTAAACAAAATCAAACAAATCTTTTCTAGGTTATGTTCTTTCCTTTATGTTGAATTTTAGCACGTTTGGTTGTTACCTGTTTTAAGTTTACAAACAATTACTGAAAATGGCTTAAATTACATTCATAGTGTGCTGTGGGGTGCCTTTCATGTTGACTTAAAGTTATTTAAGGAGATAAAGTTTTTCTATTAGAAGTGGCTCTTTTGCTGTTTTACCATTATAATGCCCAATTTTTAATGGCTTAAGGGTTATCTCTTTATAAACAAAGTTGAGGGGACTTTCCTTCCCAGTATTTTTCATTGGAGATATCCAGACTAAAAGGAGTGTTGACTATGCCTCTGAGAGTTGCTGTGGGGGTGCTGAGTGTTGGATTTGTTTAATTTTGACCTCTTGAATGTGAGACAAGTTGGACTTCAAAGGCAGATTTACCATTCCTATTTTATATCTAAAGTGTGTCTTTGGTGATTTCTCTTCAATCTTTCTTGTCATCTAAGCACATATAAAAAGTAAGTGAAACTAAACAGCAAAGGACTAGTGTTTTGAATTCCAAAATTCTGAGGGTTAAGTGAGTTCAGACTTCTCAGACACTTTGCCCTGTGTGGAGCTGCCACCATGGTACCTGTTGGTCCATCTGGATTTACTTAAACAGCCATAACCGCTTATCTGCTCCCTCTCTTCAACAAAGCTCTTCCTGGAATTCCTGACAGCACTTAGCTCAACCTAATGAGCAGAATGTGATTCCCAGATGATAGTGCATAATAAATCCAGCCAACCTACCGTGCATGAATGTCTTCAGTGGGCGTGGAACTTACAAAGGGCTAATTCCAGAGTCTTACATTTTGAGATAAAACAGGTGCCCTTGCTGGGAATTTGAACAACTTTGGAGCAAATTTGTTGTTTTCTTTGATATTTCCAGGTATGGGTTATGACCCAGTTCACATAGAAGGGTTCAGCTTCGGCAGGGCTAGTGGGTACTTGTCTGTAGCAGTGAAGTCTTCTTATTTTTGTGTCACCTGTCACAGTGGCCAGGAATCCTCAACCAAGAAAAGAGACGTATGCCACATTGAATGGGACTATCAATTGCCTAATAATAGGAAAGCTGTTCATAGAGCCAGATGTCTGTTTACTCAGCCTATCAAGCACCTAAAATGATTCTTAAGGATTTACAGAAGGTATTTTAAACAGATGTGATGGGATCTAAGGATATCTGAAAGATGGATTTAAGTTTGCCCTTCCACTTAGGGGATTTTTGGTGTTACGCTTTGTGTCTGGAAATGTGCTGCTTATGTCTTTCTTCTGTGTAGCAATCTCTCTTCTGTCTTCAGTTCTTGGGATAGCTATCATTTCCCTGAGAGGCCTGTTTCAAGTACCTCATCTAAAGTAGCCACCTCCCCCCTTCTTCCATCCCCTGGTATTTTAGCAGGGAACTCAATATGTAATTAGATATTTATTTGCTTACATGTGCTTTTCTGTCTCATATACTTATTATCTCCATACACTCTCCATACACTCCAAAATTCTATTTTCTCCTCCACTTCCTCTTCTTCTTTCCTCAATGCCTAGCACATACTGCTTAATTGGTACATGGTAAGTTTTTTTAAAATTATTTTTAAGTTGTAGATGGACACAATACCTTTATTTTTTATTCATTTGTATCTTTATGTAGTGCTGAGGATCTAACCCAGTGCCTCACATGTGCCAGGCAAGTGCCCTACCACTGAGTCTCATCCCCAGCCCCATAGTAGGTTTTTAATAAATGTTGAATTAATAAGTAAATTAATCAAATAAATGATAGCACTATTGGGGAGAGCTTTTTTAAAGCTTTCTATTTATTCTTTTTATTTTTTTTAATTGGTTATACTTTTAAACTGGTTTGGAAAAGTTGTTCAAATCTCAATGCCAGTATCTACCAATGGACCTAACATTTTTCAGGGCTGCAGTACTAATCAGATATCCCATTCTTTTAAACCCCGATAAATTGAACTTGCCTCTTAGTTGGCAAAAACTATGGTCCCTAGACTGAGGGTTCATATCCAGATACACTCCAATGAGTTGAGGAAGAAAATATTAGAATATCTATTTATGTACTTTTATCTACAGATAAGAAATAAAGTTTTATGAATAGTTAATGTTTTGGCAGCCATTCTTTTTTTCTTTTCTTTTTTTTTTCCTTTTTTGGTACTAGGGATTGAACTCAGGGGCACTCGACCACTAAGCCATATCCCCAATCCTATTTTGAATTTTATTTAGAGACAGGGTCTTACTGAGTTACTTTAGTGCTCACTTTTGCTGAGGCTGGCTTTGAACTCATGATCCTGCCTCAGCCTCCAGAGCTACTGGGATTACAGATGTGTGCCACTGTACCAAGCTTAACAGCCATTCTTATATAAATATTTAATATATGTTTGAAGTAGCTCCTGTGTAATTAATTGCACATTAGCATATGAACATTGTAAGGTACACGCTCACACTTCTTTTACTGGTAGGGGTTCTCAAGTTACAAAGTGTGGAAACACTAATCTAGAACATCATACTAATAATGAAAGTGTCTTGAAGGTAGGATCATAATTTATACTTCTTGAATTTCTCTGAGGGCCTAGCATAATGGTTGAAAAATACAAATAAGTGACTAATAGTTGCTTGCTTGATTGATGAGATCAAAGATCACATGCCCCGTTAAGGACCATTAACTTTTCAAAAATGGAAATCAAGAGGCTATACCTCTAGTCGTCTGTGGTTCATGACAGCATCACTTTGCAAACACTTATAACCAGTTCTAAGAAAACAACTTCAAATGGAGTTGATAGTGTGTTGCTGGTAGTGAGTTGGTAGCATTGTCTAAAGATATGAAGGGTAGATTATTCCATTCTTACTGTACATTTTCCCCTGAGTCTCAGAATCAGAATCAGATTCAGAATTAGAATCAGAGTCTATTTAAGTGGGTGAAAGTCAAACTGGAGGGTCATAGAAGAACAAGCTGTTAGTTATTTACATGATGGATACCTATAGGCTTAGCTTATACACTTCTAGTAGTGTGGGACACTCTGCCTCTGTAGGATACTCTGCCTCTTTTGAATGCCTAATCCTCATATTGACTTTTATTTATAGATAAGAAATAAAGTAAGTTTTACTCTGCTTCTCCATAACTTCTGCTTACAGACAACTCTTGATGCTTCTCAGCCCCTAAACAAGCCTAACCTTCTTCTACACAAATGCTTCCCAGGGGCTGGAAGAGAGCTTCTAATGCTCTTTGGCTAGAAGAAGGTTAGATACTCTTAAATCTTTCCAAGATTTTCCCATGGTTTTGGTCTTGGGGAAGAAAAGTTTTATGAATAGTTAATGTTTTGACAACCTTTTTTTTTTTTGTACCAGGGATCGAACTCAGGGGCACTCGACCACTGAGCCACATCCCCAGCCTTATTTTGTATTTTATTTAGAGACAGGGTCTCACTGAGTTGCTTAGCGCCTCACTTTTGCTGAGGCTGTTTATTATTTTCCTGAATCGAGCACTAGTATGTTAGTCTCCTCTGGAGTATTGTGCCCCAAACTATATGTATTTATTAAAATGTGGCTTCGAGAGTGTAGGCCAGGTGCCCCTGCCTGGTTCCAAACATTGTTTTCTATTAAGTAGGTGAGCACAAATTTGGCTGTTCTTAGTGACACATGGATTGCCAGTGTCCACTGGGACTCCAGATTAGGAAATCCCCTCTTCCTTCACTAGCTCCAAACCAAAATTTAGTATTTTTGTGGTACTGTGAACTTTAGAAGAAGAAAATGCTACAAACTTAACAATATCAGCTCTTTGCAGCTCTCTGCTTACTTCTGATCCTTATCAATGATCAAGCAGACTGATTTATATTTACAGCCAGTGTACATTTTCTTTTGCATTATTCTCTTCTAGCAATATGTTACATGTGCACTTTGATGTATCAACACAGTTTGTAAACTCAGTTCCCTTCATTAACAACGTAGAATTCCATTGTCTCAAAATATCTCAGTTTGTATAACCTCTTCCCAATTTTGGGCATTGGGTCACATTCCACTTTTTCACTGTTATGAATGGTGTTACCATAAACATTCGTGGGCTTTTTGCTTTCTTTTCTTTCTTGTATATTTCCATGGAGTATATTCCAAAAGCAGAAGGATTGGTCAAAGATATAAATAGTTTTATAGCTCCTTTTATATATTGCCAGACCCATCTGCAGAGGGGACGGATACTTTTAAAAATGCCAAATAAGACAAAGGGGACTGGAAAAGTGGAAGTTGAACTGAAATAACTGGGTCTGCATGCCACACCAGGTCCTGTTCCATGTATCCCCTTTCAGGTCCCTTACTCTTAGCTCAAGTTATCTAAATGTGAGTGAGGGGACATTAGAAAACCCAGCATCCCCAACATTATGGTTTAGATATGAAGTGTCTCCCAAAAGCTCATGTGTGAAACAATGCAAGAATTTTCAGAGGGGAAATGATCAGAGTTGCAACCGAATCAGTAGATTCACTGATATAGATTAATTAACTGGATGGTAACTACAGGCAGGTAGGGTGTGGGTGGAGGAGGTCGGTCATTGGGGATGTGACTTTGGGTTTATATTTTGTCCCTGGTGAGCAGAGCTCTATCTCTGCTGCCTGTTGCCATCCTGAGCTGCTTCCCTCTGCCTTTCAGCCATGATTTCCTGCCTCATTTTGGACCCAGAGCTAGGTAGTTGGCTGAACATTGACTAAAACTCTGAGACTGTGAGCATCAAATAAACTTTTCCTCCTCTAACATTGTTTTTGTCAAGTCTTCGGTCAGAGCAAAGAACCAAAGCCCTCACCAGATGCCCACCAGATTCCAACATCATGCTCTTGGACTTCCCAGGCTCCAGAAGCATGAGTCAAATAAGCTTCTATTCTTTAAAAAATCACTTGGCTGTGGGCTGGGGTTGTGGCTTAGCGGTAGAGCATTTGCCTAGGATGTGCGAGGCGCTAGATCCTATCTTCAGCACCACATAAAAATAAAAAATAAAATAAAAAAAAAATCACTTGGCCAAGTCGGGCGTGGTGGCTCATGCCTTGTGATTCCAGTGGCTTGGAAGCTGAGGCAGGAGGATCACAAGTTCAAAGCCAGCCTCAGCAACTAAATGACACCCTAAATAAATCAGTGAGACACGGTCTCTAAATAAAATACAAAAAAGGGCTGGATATGTGGCTCAGTGGTTAAGTATCCCTGGATTCACTCCCTAGTACTAAACAAAAACAAAACCAAAAAAACCCCCACCTGGACAAAGCAAATGACAAAGCAAAAATCCCTAGAGCTAAGAGTTAAGTTCCCCAGTTATGTGTGGAGTGACTGTTCTATGGCAGCCCTATCCCGAGAGTCTCAGATCTTAAATGAGGACCTGCTTAGAACACTCAGATGCTTAGGCCAGTCAGTAGACCCTCTTGACTTGTGGCTCAATAGTAGAGCAGTTGTCTAGCATGTGTAAGGTACTGGGTTTGAGTCTCAGCATCAGATGTAAATAAATAAATAAATAAATAAATAAAGGTCCATCAACTATATATATAAAATCTCACCTGTAACTCAATGGCAGAGCACTTGCCAAGCACTTGTGAGGCACTGGGTTACATCCTTAGCACCACATAAAAACAAACAAATAAAATAAAGGCATGTTGTCTATCTATAACTACAATTTTTTTTAAATTACCTGGTCTCAAGTATTTTGTTATGGCAACAGACAAGGGACAATGACATACATGCCCTTGAATGTTTATAGGATGTTTGGGGCATGAGCTTTGGTTTATTCACCAAGCCAAAATATATTGCTGCAGGAAGAACATCTTTAGTTTTTCAGGACTTCCTGATGCATAAGATTTTGCAGTAGAGATACATAAGAAGCTTAAGGAGAGAGGTCTGAGAAAGTGGTTTTAACAGAGATATCCTGGGTCTCTAGGATGTTTGCAGCAACTCTCAGCCTCCAAGAGAGTTTGGAAGGATATGTTTTTAAGACCTGCTTGACATCTCTCTGGTCACCTCCCTTTTGCTGAAGGGGAAGCTGGAGAAATGAAAGGGTATGTGTGCAGGTGGTCCTCTTCTGGGTAAAAACTCCTTTCATTATCCAACATTCTGGGTTGATAATGGCCACAGATTTTTGATACTTCTCCCATTGAGAAGTGGCAACTATGCCCCTGTTGGGACTAGTCTGATCTCAGAGGTCTGCTTGATTCATAGAATAATACTACAGAAGTTCTTCTCTCTGAGGGAAGAACATAATCATTTTGTAGCTTCTACCCTGGCCACTTAGAATACTTTTTCTGAGAGTCCTTAGCCAGCAGGTAACAAGTCTGACAACCATGAAACTGCCATGCTGTAGAGACCACATGAACATGCTCTGGTCAGCAGTACCAGCCAAGCTCACCAAGGCTCTAGATGGATGAGTAGAGCCACGGTGGACCCTCAAAAGAAGGCCATCTGCCAGCTGAATACAATGGCCTGATATCAATGGATTTGACACAGGAAAAAAAAAATTGTCTGGTTAAACTCTCCCAAATTCCTGACCCGCAAAGTCATGAAATAGGATATTTGTTGTTTCAACCTGCTATGTTCTGGAGCAATTTACTAGGCAGCAATAGATAGTGGACTCCAGGGCTAGCCAAGCTGTGTTGAACCTCTGCTTGGCTCCATTTCCTCCTCCCAGCACTCCCCAGCAGAACCAACACTGGGATTTGTGATCCTGCTCCTCATTGTTTGGACTAAATATCAGAGGCCATGTAGAAGTCATTGACGTCAGTAGCTCTACTTGACAGAATTCCCCAAATGTATTTTTGGAATGGTCTATTATTTGTGATCCCTTGTTTAATTTTACAGTCAGATAGGGCAGGAAGAGTTGACAGTATTCCAGAATACCAGCTACATGGGTTTTTTTTTTTTTTAATGTAAGGAGGAAATGACAAAGCAAAAATCCCTAGAGCTCTTCCAATTAAGCTAAGCTCCCAGTTATGTGCGGAGTGACTATTCTATGGCAGCCCTGTCCTGAGAGTCTCAAATCCTAAATTGAGGACCTGCTTAGAACACTCAGATTCTTAAGCCAGTCAGTAGACCCTCTTGACTTGCCTCATCCCTTGGCAGGTAACCAAGAGGGTTTTAAAAATTTTATTTAAATACTTTAGAAGCTTAAAAGAGTGTCTTGCATTGCTGATGTTTTTCCATGGGTTACATGGTGACTATGACCAAGATCCAGACATATAGGAGAATCCAAAATGATGGAACAGTTGGCATTTCAGTTTTCAGGTTCTCAATTACAATGTGTCAATTATGAACTAGAAAATTAATCATTAAGGGCATTAATTAAATTGGTTCAATGTCTCAGGGAGCTACCTTGCTTCTTAAACAACAAAGTTAAAGGACTGATACTACCTGATTTCAAGTCCTAGAGAAAAGCAACAAAAATCAAGGCTGTGTGTTATTGATAAAAAACAGAAAAACAGATCATTGGAGCAGAATAGAGAACGCTGAAATAGATTCACATAAATGCAATCATCTGATTTTTGACAAAGGAGCAAAGGTAACGCTATGTAGCAAAATCGTAATGGGACATCCATATGCAAAAAAAATGAAACCATACATCAACCTTAAACCCTTCATGAGTGAACTCCAAATGTAAAATACAAAATTACAAAACTCCTAGAAAATAAAGTAGAAAAAATCTAGATAACCTTGGGCTTGGTCATGACTTTTTAGATATAAAACCAAAGGCAGGATCCATGAAAGAAAGAAAGAAGTTGAACTTCATCAAAATTAAAACTTTTTTGCTCTGCAAAAGACAAGCAAGATACTGGGAAAGATATTTGTAAAAGACATATTTGATAAAGGCTTGTTACCCTGAGTATACAAAGAACTCTTCATATTGAACAATAAGAAAACAAACAATCCAATTTAAAAATGGGCTGATGACCTTACCTGACACCTTACCAAAGATAAATAGATGAAAAATAAGCATATGAAAAGGATGAGCCATGTCATACTCATCAGGAAAAAGCACACTAAAATGACAATGAGATACCAATACAGACATGAGAATGGGAAGAATCCAGACACACCACTAAAGGCTGGTGAAATATGTGAACTCTCATGCGTTACTGAAGGAAATGCAAAATGCTATAGCTGTTTTGTAAGACAGTGTGACAGTCTCTTACAAAACTAAATATACTTTAACCATTTGATCCAGTAATTGTGCTCCTTGGTATTCACCTGAATGAGTTGCAAACTTCTGTCCACTCAGAAATCTGTATGTGGATATTCACAGCAGCTTTATTCATAATTGCCAAAACTTGAAAGTAAGTGATCAAGTGGTCTTTCTAGTTGTACAAGTTGTGAAGGGAAAAACTAGTACATACTGACAATGGAATATTATTCCGCTTTGTAAAGAAATGAACTGTCAAGCCATAAAAAGACACGGAGGAAACTTAAATGCATATTACTAAGTGAAAGAAGCAAATCTGAAAAGGCTGTGTACATACTGACTGAGTCCAATGACATGACATTCTAGAAAAGGCAAACAAAGCCAAACTATAGAGAGAGTAAAAAGCTCATTGCTCACAGAGAGAGTTGGAGGCAAGGAATGATGAATAGATAAAGGACAGAGGATTCAGGGCAGTGAAACCATTCTGTGTGACACTATTGTGGTGGACACATGTCATTAAACCTTTATTAAAACCCACAAAGTGTACAATATAAAGAGTGAACCTTTCTGGATGCGGTGGCACACGCCTGTAATCCCAGAGACTCAGGGACTGAGACAGGAGGATCCCAAGTTCAAAGCCAGCTTCAGCAAAAGTGAGGTGCTAATCAACTCAGTGAGACCTTGTCTCTAAATAAAATACAAATAAGGCTGTGGCTAGGGATGGGCTCAATGATCCAGGGCCAGAGTTCAATCCCTAGTACCAAAAAAAAAAAAAAAGTGAAACTTAGTGTAAACTATAGACTTCAGGTGATAAGAGTATGACTATGTAGGTTAATGGTAACCAGTGTAACATACTAGTGGTACACTGGGGGATATTGATAATGTGAAATGTTGATAATGGTGAGGCTTTGACTATGTTGGGGAAGGAGATGTATGAGAATTATCTGTGGGTTCCTCTCAATTTTCCTGGGAATCTAAAGCTACTCTTAAAAAAATAGTCTACTTATAAACAAACAAGCAAACAAAGCAACAACAAAAAGCAGGTCATAAAATAGTACAACTTAAAACTGGAGAAAAATATACTAAAATGCCAATTGTTATTAATATCTCTAGATGGAATGGTAAGCTTTTTTTTTTTTTTTTTTTTTTGGGTACCTGGGACTTAAACACTGAGTCACATCCCCAGCCCCTTTTTGTATTTCATTTAGAGACAAGTTCTCACTTGAGTTGTTTAGGGTCTTGCTAAGTTGCTGAGGCTGACTTTTTTTTCTTCCCCCACAAATAAACCAACTTTAATAGATATTATTTTTTATTTATACAGCACCTTCTTCAAGAACCTTAAATACTTTACAGAAATTATCTCTAATTAATCCCCACAACAACCCTATGAGGTAGGTTTTATACCCATTTTACAAGACAGGGAGTCTGAAGCACAGAGAGTTTAAGTGACTTGCCCAAGGCCACACAGTTAAGTTCACTGAAAAGCCAGGACCCAAGCACCTTAGGCTTCTAGCTCCCAGATGAGACTGACTTTGAACTCACAATCCACCTGCCTCAGCCTCAAGAGCCACTGGAATCACAGATGTGTACCATTGCGCCAGGAGAGTGATTTTTATTTTATATTTTGTTACTTAGATATTCAGTAAAAGAATATGTTACTTTGATATTCATTAAAACCGTAATATTTATTTTTAGATAAAAGAAAATAAAAGAATACAGACTTTGAGGTAAGAACTGAATTCACTTCAGGCTGAACCCCTTACCAGTGCTGTGACTAGACACAGAAAACCTGTTTCCCCATTTGCAAAATGAAGATAGTGGAACCTACCCACAGAGGGTTTGTGTATGTGAAGAAATAATTTATATAAGGTTGGGGTATGTAACTCAGTGGTAGAATGCTTGCCTAGCATGAGAGGGTTCAATTCTTAGCACCACACACACACACAAAAATAATTATTCAAGGAATATGAATGTGCAGGGCTTGCTATTGCTAGGTTTTGATCACTTTAAGCATATTTGGATGCTAACGGGTTCCAAGAAGACTTTGCAGAGCTTACACAGGGCCTTTTGTTCATATTTATTCCTTTCCCATCCTCCCTTTCCTGCTGAAACAAATCACCAGGCCTAGGGCAGCTCCTGCCCCACACCCACCCAGCTCCTCCATTTTGGAGGAGAGAATGGAGCCCTAGAAAGGAAGCCATAGTAAACATTTATACTTTGAAAATCCCAGAAAGCTCAAGGCTCTGGAGCTGGCTGGGTTTTGTTTTTCCTCTCCTTCTGCCATTCTTTAAGCGTGTTTTGATTCTTCCTGTCTCAGCCCCAGAGAGAAGCCAAGTATGCTTCTCCCATCAGGAAACAGCTGCAGGGCCAGAGTCACACGTGGATTTGGATGGGGAACAGGCTCTTAACAGACAAGGAGGAGACTGTTGCAGGCTTGGGGGCAGCAAGGAAGGATGCCCAGAACCACAAGGAGCACAGAAACAAAGGACTTAGTCTCACCACAAGCCTGGGCCAAATCAGGTGGAATTGGGGAGTCATGGGGGGGGGGGAGTTTGCTGCAGCTAGGAGTGAGGTGTGGAATGTGAAAGGAAGGTGAGTGGAATGGAATGAAGGGACTTTGGTTCTTTTACATGTCAAGTGTTTGCTCTGAAGTATTCCAAACATGGCAGGAACAAAGCCTGCGTGAAAAGGATTATTATCTGAGGCCAGGGCAGGACATAAGGGATGAGAAAGGCGCTTGGGTGGGGTGATGGCTGAAGGCTGGAGAGAGCATTCCAACTTGGAGATAAGTGAAGGCAGAAAGTTGGGCAGAACTGCTGATTTCACTCCTGATGTGAGTTAAAGTGAGATAAATCACAGAGAACCTCTTGGTTGTTGTTGTTGTTGCTTTTTTACCTTTCTGTGGTGCCAGGAGCTAACCCAGGGCTTCGCTCATGCGCGGCCCCTGCCACTGAGCTATGTCCCCAACCCAGACCTCAGAGAACTTTTGAAGCCGTGTTGGCCTTTCCTTCTGCGGGGATAGATTGGTTGCCGTCAGATTTCCTTCAAAGGCTACTCTTAACCTAGATTTTAAGTATAGCTATTTATTCTCTATTCTTTCTTTTCTTGTTTTCAATGGCAGGCGGGGTCTTTAAAACTAAGAAAATTTGAATTAAAACTACCAATAACCTCCTTCAGTTGACTGACAGTCATATTACTAGAGCTGATCATGACAGGAGCATGACAATAGATGACAACAGAATTTCACAGGCACCCTTTAGTGATAAACACCACACGGGGGGTGGGGGGTGGGGGGGGTGGCTGGGGATGTGGCTCAAGCGGTAGCGCGCTCGCCTGGCATGCGTGCGGCCCGGGTTCGATTCTCAGCACCACATACAAACAAAGATGTTGTGTCCACCGAGAACTAAAAAATAAATATTAAAAAAATTCTCTCTCTCTCTCTCTCTCTCTCCTCTCTCACTCTCTCTTCAAAAAAAAATAATAAAAAAAAAAATAAACACCACACGGCTGTCTTTGTCATTTTACCTGCCTCCAGCCAAATTCCCTTTTGTCCCATGAGCTCTCCCTGTGCTTTTGGATACAAGCCGTTTTGGGGACTGGAGATGAAGGGTATGTTACAAATGCACCTTTGGCATCACTCACAAACATTTACCGGTCACCATGAGGATATAAGGATGCAGGCAACTCACTCCTTGCCTTCGGTGATCTTACACTCTGCTGTCAGGACATGTAATAGTTTTTGGTGTTTTACATGGATAAACCATGAGATTATGGAGCACCCCAAGAATTAACTCATTTTGAAATGTTGGGGAGAAGGCAGATGTTCATTTATGAGCCTAGTGCATCATTCTGGTTTATACTCTTTCCTTGATCTTCTGAGCTACTATCTTCTTTTTATAAAAAACAAAACAAAACAAAACAAATACCTGACACAGTAATTGTATGTATTTATGAAGTAACTGTTATATTTCAGTACGTATACACAATATGTAATAATCAGATCAGGGTACTTGGCATATCTACCACATCATTAATTTGTGTTAGGAACATTCAAAATTCTCTTTACTAGTTATTTTATAATATATTACTTAGTGTAAACTAGAGACTTCAGGTGATAAGGGTGTGACTATGTAGATTAGTGGTGACCATGATGGTTACCCAGTCTGTTGTATATTATTTTATAATACACAATTAATTGCTGTCATCCATATCTCTACTACTGTGCAAAAAAACATTACAAGTTTATTCCTTCTATCCAGGCCACTATCTTAATTCCCATTGTGTCCCATCATTCTATGTATAGGACACCTATAAAAGCATATTGAGCAATTTTATAGGTATTCTATAAAATTTTATAGGTTTTTATAGGTGTCCTGTATGTAGGATGATGGGACATAATAGGTTAACTCACCAAAATGTTGGAGGAAGGAGCAAGCCAGGCTTTTGCATTTGCTATTTCATGGGCACATGCTATTTCATAGCTCACCACTTCCTTACTTTCAGATTTTTGCTCAAATGCCATTTTCACAGTGGAGTCGTCTGTTATGGGTTGAATTGTGTTCCCCAATAAAGACATTTCGAGTTTTTAACCCAAAATGTGAACATGACCGTATTTAAAGAGGGTCTTTTCAGGTCATCAAGTTAAAAAGAGGTCAATAGGGTGGGCCCTAATCCAATATGACTGGAGCACTTTTAGAAAGGGCTGATTTGGACAGAGACACATGGATAGAGGGAAGACAAGAAGACAGAGGGGATATGTCTGTCATCTATAAGCCAAAGAAAGCCTGAAGCTACCAGCACTGGTAGAGAGACATGGAATTTATTCTCCTTTACAGTATTCAGAAGGAACAAACCCTGCTTTCATTTTGGACTTTTGTGACACAAAATTAATTTGTTACTTAGGTCATTTAGTTGGTGATGCTTTGTTACAGCAGCCCCAGGGATCTAATTCACCTTCTTTGACCCACATTATTTAAAGATGTTCACCCCATTCTCTTCTTTTCTTTAGAATACAGTGATACCTCAGTCTCTATTCTCTTCTTTTCTCTAGAATACAGTGATACCTCAGTGTCAAAGGGCACTGGTCTCAGGAACCCCACATATACCAAAATCCAAGGATGCTCAATTACTTTATTTAAAATGATGTAGTAATTTCCTGTGACCTGCATATATTCTCCCATATACTTTCAATAATCTCTAAAGGTTTTTTTATGCTTAACATAATATAAATGCTATGTAAATAGTTGTTATATTGTGTCATTTAGGAAATAACGACCAGAAAAAAAGTCTGTACTTTTTTTAATATAGATGGGAATTTTTTCTCTATCCTTCCTCCCTCTTCCTTCCTTCCTTCTTTCCGTCCTTCCTTCCTTTCTTTCATTTTCTTTCTTTCACTTTCTTTCTTTCTTTCCTGGTGATTGAACCCAGGGATACTCTACTGCTGAGCTACATGTCCAGCGCCCACCACCCCTGACCCCCTGCTTTTTAAAAAAATTTGAGGCAAGGTCTCAGTTGCTGAGGCTGGCTTTGAACTTGTAATCCTCCTGCCTCAGCCTCCTGAATTGCTGAGATTACAAGCATGTACCACCTGCATGCCTGGCTTAGATGCAATTTTTGTCAAATGTTTTCAATCCACAGTTGGTTGAATCTGCAGACACAGAATTAGTGGATTTGAAGGACTGATTGAACTCATTACTGTTAAATACACTATATATTTGGTTATTTATTTTCTCATGTATTTGTTTATATTTTGTCTCCATTCATTGAAATGGAAGCACCATGAGAGTAGAGATTTCTGTACATTTTCTTTATTAATTTTTAGCATCTAGAGTTGGGCTGCCTGATATCCAGTCAAGTTTCAGGCTGCCCTCTCTGTCTACCTAGCCTACTGGTCTTAAGAGGTGGAGAGATTGGGCAGCCAAGTGGATGTGCCCACAGGACCCATTCTCCATTAACTCAATGCTTCAGAAACTCATACCTTGCAATAATCTGAACAGATGGCCCCAAGCCCAATTCAGATTCTGTAAGCCACTTCTCGCCCATGCTTCCTAGTGTACAGCCCCAGGGTGTGGACGGAGCTTAGGCAAGTTGGATGCAGTTTCTGCAAAGTTTATACATGGCCCCTCCAGGGACAGGATTGGGGGACATGAGAAGGGAAGGGTTCCATGGTCTTTATTTGTCTTCTTGCCCTATGTTCTACAAAAGGTAGGGGATTAGGGATAAGCCTTCCCTGAAAAAATGATTAGTGTGAGATAGGCACTCGATGAACATAAATGAATGGAAAATAAATGTGTGAGTTACTTTTACAAGAATCCAATAATTTAGAATCACAAAGATAAATGGAACTCATAACAATCCCTTAATTAAAGAGAACATCAGGAATTTAACCATTCCAAATGGAAGCGGAGCATCATCTTGCATTCAAGTTTGACCAAGCCTTCTATAACTATGCACTAGAGTGAGACAAAGCATTCACCCAGTGCCCTTCATCTTTGCAGCTTAGTCTTTTCTCCTCTTCTCCCTGTCTATCCTCCTTAACATCCTACTTAGTCCCTTTCAGATAGAACAGAGATAAGTGTTGTTTACATCAACTCACACCAGAGTGTTAATAAAATAAGATATGCTTTCAATAGAAGTGGCATTTGAAAGAGATATAAGGAAATAAAAAGAAATAAAAGAATTACATCTAAGGATAAAATTTGGGAGACAGTGTGCCACCTGGAATTGGGAAGGGAGATTAGATTTTGGAACTTGACTGCCCTGTATGTGGCCAGTATGGCTGGCTTTTGTGATGTAAATCAAACCTGGATATAAATTGCTTTCTTTGCTAGTAAACTATCGGGTAGACCATTTTATTTCTGATGCTTACCAACTTTATTTGCCATTCTTCTCTTATGCAGAATTCATAGTTCATCATGTTTGAATGTAAAGGAAGATTCACAGTTGTAGAAGGCTGGGCTCAGTTTGAATGCAAAGGAAGATTCTTTGCTTTCAATTGGAATTTTTGAAGTCTTGACATTCTGTTTAATTAAAGGATTTGTGATCCTAATAAAATTATTAGATTCTTATAAAAGTAAATTACACATTTAAATATTCATTTATTCATGTCCATTGAATGCCTTCCACAGGCCATTATTCAATAGCTCATGTGAGAGATCTCACATGAGAGATCTGTGGTGACTAGAGTTGATAGTAGTGTAATGTAGAACTTGAAAATTGCTGAGAATAGATTTCAGTGTTCTCACCACAAAAAGAAAAATGAAATATGCATATATTAGTAGAATTTAACCATTCCATGACAGATATATACATATATGTGTGTGTGTGTGTGTGTGTGTGTATTTCAAAACATCATGTTGTATGCTATAAATAGACAATTTTTATTTAATTTTAAGTAAGAATTTTTAAATCAAATGAAAGACTTATTTAAAATAAGTAGATAAATTGTGACTTTTGGCAGTGGGATGAGAATACATGATATTTGTACTAATTACTGCCCATGGACTCTTATGGAAGGGCATCCCTTTTGTTTTTCCACAGGAAGAGCCTGGAGAAGCTGGGCCCTGCAGACTTGCTGTGGGCTCCTGCATCACTTAGAAGGATGGTAGATCCAATACCCAAATCTTTTCCTGAGTATTTAGTACTATATAACCCAAGACCCCCAAATTATGTAGCCCTAGAGAGGCTGCCTATTTCACATAGATAGTTGATGTTTTGCAGGTCCTTACTGCTGCAGGGTTGGAAGGACAGTAGCCCAGTAGCCAGGTCTTTCAACAAGTGAAGCACAAACACTAAAACACTGTTTTTTTGTTTTTTGTTTGTTTTTGGTGGGAGTGGGGTTTATCAAGTGTAAAGAGTATGTGAAAAAATGGGAGTTCATAACCCACTTGAATCAATCTGTGAAATATGGTATATTAAGAACTATGTAATGTTTTGAACAACCAACAATAAAAAAAAAAAAACAGCTGACCCATCTAAAAAAAAAAAAAAACACCAAAAAAAAAAAAAAAAGAGTATGTGAAGAATACCCAAGTATGGGATAAACATTCTTCTTCTTTTAGAAATGAAAACTAGAAACTGGATTAATAATTTCTGATATTTTTGCAACTAAACTGTATTGAAAAACTATTTTAATTCTTTGAAGACTAGTAATTGTAAGTGTTATGGTTTGGATATGTTCTGTCCCCCAGAAGCTCATGTGTGAGATGGTGCAAAAAGGTTTAGAGGAGATATGATTGGGTTATAAGAACCTCAACTAAATCAGTGAATTAATTCCATGATGGGGTTAACTGAGTGGTAACTGAAGGTGGGTAGGCTGTGGCTGGAGGAGGTGGGTCACTGGGGGCATGCCTTTGAGGTATATATTTTGTATTTGGTAAGTGGAGTGTCTCTCTCTCTCTCTCTCTCTCTCTCTCTCTCTCTCTCTCTCTCTCTCTCTGCTTTCTGATCATGTGAGCTGCTTTCCTCTGCCACACTCATCCACCATGATGTTCAGCCTTACCTTGAGTCAGGAGGAATGGAGCCAGTTGTCAATGGACTGAGACCTCTGGAACTGAAAGCTCTCAAATAAATGTTTCCTTCTCTACTGTTATTCTAGTCTGGTCTTTAAGTAGCAGCAGCAGAAAAGCTGACTAAAATAGTAAGTACAATTTATCGAGCAGTTATTATAGTTAGGAACTTCACACTTGTCTTTCATTCAATTCTTGAAGTGGAAACAGTAATTCTCCCCATTTTATAAAGGAGCAAACTAAATAAAACTCAGAGTTTAAAGATCTCACCTAAGGATGCACCATTCATTAGTTAGGAAGTGGCAGATCTATCTTACTGCACAGCCTGTGCCACTGACCTCTAGATTACTATGCCTTTCTGATGTGGTTTCCATTTTATAGTTAATTACTTCATCTACAAATGTGTGTCAAGTGCCCACTTGGTGACAGGCACACTGCTACTTTCTGAGGACTACAATGGTGAACAAAATTAGACCTAATCCCTGACTCATACATCTGATAGGCTACTAAGAGACAAACAATTAAAAATGCACATGAAGGGGCTAAAGGTGCAGCTCAGTGATACAGCCCATGCTTATTATGCATGAGGCCCTGAGTTCAATTCCCAGTATGGGAAAAGAAAAGAAAAACCCATCTATAAAAATAAAATTGCAATTGCAAATGTGACAAATGTTACAAAGGAGAGGCACACAATATCTGATTTTAAATTCCCATATTTTTCTATAATTGCTTTATGTGTATAGATCTTGTTACTTAACAAGATGATGTATACTAGTTCTCCTCCCTTACATAAGATTTCTCTTTCTGTGGTTTCAGTTATTAGCAATCAACTGTAGTCCAAAAATATTAAATGAAAAATTCCAGAAATAGACAAATAAAAGTATTAAAAACTTTAATTACAGTATGATTATTCTATTTTATTATTAGTTGTTGCTGTTAAAGTCTTACTGTGCCTATTTTATAAATTAAAATTTATATAGGCATGTATAGGAAAAACAGTATTTATAGTGTTTGGTACTATCCAAAGTTTCAGGCATCTGCTGAATGTCATGGAAGATATGCTCTGTGGATAAGAGGGCCACTATACACCTTTTAGAATTACACCTCAGAACTGAAATTAGAATTAGTTTCCACAGTGCTGGATACACAACAGATTCTCCAAATATCCCTTCTGGGCTTGGTGAAAACAGTTCTTTCTATTTCTGCAATCCAAACGTCTCTCATACTAACCATGAAGAATGGCATGCTGGAAGTCTGATAGAGTGTCTTCAGGAGTAGGAGAATCAGTGCTGGGGATAGAGATTCCAGTGGTATTTTGTGAGTTACATTTTACAAGCTCATACATTCTTCTCCTGCTCCCACATCCACTCGTGGAATGACCATCCTCAGTTCAGCTCAGCGGGAGCAGAGGAAGGCACAAGCCAGGCCTCAGAAAGTATGTTAGAAACTGGGCTTCTCAGACAGATGACTGGGAGGGTGGGACTCTGTACTACTGACAAAAGGCAGTCTGTCACATCCTAGCACTCACTGAA
This sequence comes from Spermophilus citellus, assembly GCF_964194105.1. Taxonomy (NCBI): domain Eukaryota; kingdom Metazoa; phylum Chordata; class Mammalia; order Rodentia; family Sciuridae; genus Spermophilus; species Spermophilus citellus. Next base: position 26,025,209 of record NC_138196.1, on the reverse strand, counting down.
TTTGTTCTTTGTTCTTACATTCCAATTTTATGGTACTTATTACCTCCCAACATGTTCGATTTTTATATATTGTATTGTCTCTCACCTCTGACTTCAAGGTAAACACCCTTAGAATAAGAACTTGTATTTGTTTTGCTTTTGCAAACATTTTATTTAAGTAAAGCAAAGATACAGAAGCTGCACAGATCCTAAGTGAACAACTTGATGAATTTTTGCAGCATAAACATACCCAAGTAATTAGCTACCTGTTCTATGCAATGAAATATTGAGAACACTCCAGAAGCCTTGCCATTCACCCCTGACAATGGCTTTATTTTGTGCACTCCATTCAGAACCTGGCATATAGTATATGTCTAATAATAGTTGGGTAAATTAATCCACTTATTTAGTCATATTTATTAGGTGCTTATGGTATGCTAGGCACTATTCTGAGTACTAAATACACAAAGAAAAATAAGATAGTCTGCCTTTCTGTAAAGACTCTCAGTTAAGTTGGTCAAGTGAACTTCCAAGTTGGACACCCTCAGAGGGTGATTGGGAAAATACGTAGCTGGGATCCTGTAGAGAATGGTCTACTCTGAGGGATATCAGCCACTAGGCAAAAGGAAGGAATACAGCCTGAACACCTGGGGAATTTCTCTGGTGTCTCAATGTTTGGCTCTATGTTCAACTCTCTTTACAGAGGTATCCAGTTTGATTAACATTTACTGACTTCTCACATTTCATAGCAAAAATGGTTTACTTTTGGTAGGGTCCTTAACAGAATCATTGAATATTAAAAGCTGAAGGGGGTCTTCATTGATTATCATGTCTAAACCCCCATTATATGAGTTAGGAATTGTTTTAGTCGGCTTTTGCATCACTGTGAGTAAAACACCTGACAAGAACAACTTAAAGGAGAAAAAACTTATTTGAGGCTCAAGGTTTCAGAAGTCTCAGACCATAGTGAACTCTGATTCCGTTGCTCTGGGCTGTCATAGGGAAACAGCCCAAGGGAGGAAAGCTGTTTTGCTCGGAACAGAGTCAGGAAGCAAAGAGGGGCAGGTGTGGGGAAGAATGGGCCTCAGGGAAGAAGTACCCTTCCAGGGCAAGATCCACCTCCTCTAGTCATACCCCACCTGCTTACAGTTACCACCCAGTCAGTTCTTTCAAACTAGGATGCACTGATTAGGTTACAGCTCTCATAATCTATCATTCCACCTCTGAATATTCCTGCACTAACAGGAGCTTCTGGGGGACACCTTATATCCAAACCATAACAGGAATCTTTTGATTGAAAGTAACAGAAAATCCAGTCCCAAACAGATTATACAACAAAGAGAAGTTACTGGCTCATATAATTGAAAAGACCAGGTGTATGGTGATTTTCAGGCAAACTTTGATACAAGGGTCAATAATCTCAAGAAAAGCCCACTACACTACCTGTTGTATCATGAGGCTGGCTTCTCTGTGGTATCAAGGTGACTGCCAGCATCATTTGTGGGCTTAGCCTTTTTCATTCATGTCTGTATGGAAAAGAATATCTCTGAAGGCAGCATCCATATATATATTTTTCCCCTTTGAAACATATCACCTATTTTGCATTTCATTGGCTTGGAGGGAGATCCATCTTTGACGAAATCACTGTGGCCAGGGTAAAGTCAAATGGGATGTGATATCATTAGCCAGGAGTAGGATCAGATTTCCCCAAAGGGCATAGAAAGTACGAGCAAGGAAATGATACTTGATGAAAAGTGGAATCCTGCTATCGAGAAAAAGAAAGGACAGACAACTGTCAAGAGAAAAAGATTGAGTATTTGCCACCCTTGTGTTAGTCTCATCTTTAGTGGCCAGGCCAGGTTTAGAACCTGATCTCTTTGCTCTGTGCAACCTTTTGTTATTTTACCTGTAATTGGCAACTCATTGCACTAAATGCTTGGTAAATAAAGTCCCAGATGCCCTGAAACCAGAGGTTTAATATGAGATAGAAGGCACACACAAATAGCTATAGTGGAAGGTAGTATATAATACATACCATTAAAAAGATATAAGCAGGGTGATTCTCCCTGCAGAAAAACCTCCCCATGTGGATGCACAATGCTCCCTTCCTTAAGTAGATTTGAATAAGACTTTTTTTGTGTGTCATGTTCTGAGTGTCCTCACCCTGTGTACGGCAGGTTTTACAGAAATAGCACATTGCAAAATCTTCCCTTAAAGTTAACATGTAAGATGAACTAATATGGAGAAAATCTGAGTCTTTTATGTCCAATACTCTTACCACATTTTTTCAGAGGAACTAAAGGCTTAACTGAGTGGTGCATTATTCAAAGCTAAGCTTCAAAATGTGCCCTTGAGCCTCTAGGAAATATTCCTGAAATATTTTTCCCTACATGGGATAATGTTTAGTGAGACCCTTTCTTCCTTTCTCAGTCCTAAAATAGTTCTTTTTTTCCCCCACATTTCTCTGCTCAGCATCAAAGAAGGGATATAATTCTTTTGTTCTGAACTTAATGTTTCTTAAAATGCCTAGGCTAAAGCCTATTGTGTAACAGGCCCTTGGTAAATGCTGGATGAACCTGAGTCTACATATACAAAGGATTATCATGTCTTTCTTCTCTTTAAGATATTCTGCTTAGGCAATATCTGATATTAAAGTGTTCTTGTCTAAAGATTTTATCCCCCCCAAGTATCTAAGTGGAAATTACCTTCTCCTTTTTGTGTTCATTTTCTGGAGTACAGTATATTACCATATCCACTAAAGGATGCAAGCTTGAAGTTACAGGGACCAGCCTTACAAACAAATGAGAACTAAAGCAGATATGGTAGGAATCTCATAATCAATTTTGACATTATATCCATAGATTTTTTTTGCATTTCCTTCAAATAAAAAATTCAACACAATAATGAGAAATGGTTGACTTACTGAACCTTTATGGAATAAATGAAAAGATCATTTGAACACCAAGAGCAGAAACAATCAAATTCTCCATCTTCTCCCAGCCAGCTACCATTCCTACATTTTCTTTTCCCACACAGTCTTTATAGGTATCTTAGTATGTTTGTGCTACTATAACAGAATACCACATACTATTACTTTATAAAGAAAAAAATATTTCTCACAGTTCTGGATGATGAGAAGTCTAGTATCAAGGTGTAGGTAAGGCCGGTTTGGCTGTCTGGGGGTGGGTTGCTTTCTTCTTCCAGGATGGTGCCTTGATGCTGCATCCTCTGGAGGGGAGGAACACTATGTTCTTAAATGGCAGAAGATGGAAAGGCAAAAGGGAAAAACTTCTTCCATTAAGAATTTTTATAAGGATATTCAATCCCAACTAGAGCTTGGTGATGCAATCACTTCCCAAAGACCACACCTCCCAACGTGGTTGTGTTGGATTAGGTTTCAACATGAATTCTGAAGGGAGAAAATAACATTCAAACCATAGCAATATTGAAGTAGTAAGCTCATGAGCAAAACCAAGCAGAACATGACTCTGTGAGGTGCAAATGCCAATCTTTGTTTAGCCAGATCCCATCCACTAGGAATAAGTTGAGTATTGCCTATGTCTACCACGATGAGAGCCAGAGATCACAGGGAAGAACAACTACAGGTACGTCACCCACCCGAGGCTTCTCCTTGGCAGGTGCAGAGTATGGAGTGAGACCTTTCCATGCAGGATGCAGGAAGTATTTCAAAGACCCTACAATGGAAATTTTGCCCACCTTCAAGTACATTTAGAATTATTTGCCTCAAGACACTTATAAACCTCTAGTCCTCCAAAGATCACTAAACGCTTGACTGACAGAGGGTATATTCACTTGACAGTTGAGAATGCAGTGATAATTTCTGAAAGAGATAGAGAGATATAGAGATAGAGATAGAGATAGAGATGAGAAAGGGAGAGGGAGAGGGAGAGACAGAGAGGGGGGCGGAGAGAGAGATTGAGAGATTGATTGAGGGCTTGAGGAACAGGAACATTCATTCTCTGAGGCCAGACATTTTTTTTTTAATGGCAAGTCAGATTAAGAGCATTTAAAAATGATAAATAAAAAAATTAAAAAATTCTTCATAAAAGCATCAATTTGCTGAAATATCAGGCCAAAAGCTAAGAGAAAGCAAAAATCCAGAGATCAACATAGAGTTTGAACTGCTTTTGTCTTGAGAGTGTTTGCCAAATTCATTTGAGAAACCAAGCAGTGTTTTTTTACAGACTCTCAGTGCAAGAGGGATGGAACCAAAAATCTAGGACCCTCTAAAGATTTAATGGAAGCCTCTACGTTAAATGGGACTCTCAAGATGAATTCACTCTCCTGTGTCCACTCTTCAGAAGTTTGAGGAGACTTAACTTAGAAGGTGCAAGGGAGAAAAACAAAATTCATGGAAATTATAATAACAGTTTCTCCCATAGGTCAAAAAACTTGGGTGATCTAAGAAAACTTAAATTCTAAATGAAGATTAAAGTGGTTCTAGATAGAAATGTATCTATGTACTTAAAAGAGGCAAATACAATTTCTCCTCAAGGGCAACTTCATCTTAGGCTACAGAGCATCTCCACAAACAATATTCTAAGCCAATGAGCACCATATAATTAAAGATATTCAAGCACACAAGGAAACCAATAGAAACAACAGAGAAAAAACCCCAAGTGACTTTAGGTTATTGACTTAGCAGTTATAAATTATAAAACATCTTTGTTTAAAGAAATAAAACACACATTTAGAAATATCTGCAAGAAATTTATAAACTATAAAATGTGTCTGTGGATTTTAAAAATAACTAAGTTTAAGAGGTCTTTAACCCAAAGTAGAAACTCGGAGAATGATGAAGAAGAAAAATGAAGAAACAATTAATGAAGAAAAATAAAATTTTCTAAATGAAACACAAAGCAAAAAAAAAAAGATGGAAAATATGATAGAGAATTGAGACATGACAGATAGTGTTAAATAGGAATCTAGAAGTGGGAGGACAAGTCAGCAGAAGACATATTTGAACATTTTCAGAACTGATCTAGACATTGATCCAGAGATTAAGGAAGTCCATCAGATTCAAAGAAGGAAGAGAAAAACATACTTTGACATATCATAGAAAAATTATAAAAGACTAAGGATGAAGAGAAAAATCTTAAAAGCAGCTGAGGGTGGGGGAGACAGGAAAAAAGGAAAGAAAGGAAGGAGGAAAATATTGCCTTCAAAGTAGCAGTAGCTACACTGACAGAAACCTTTTTAAAACTTTTTAAAAAATTATCAATGAATCTTTTATTTTATTTATTTCTATTGGTGCTGAGGATTGAACCCAAGGCATACACATACCAGGTAAGCACTCTACCACTGAGCCACAACTCCAGCCCTGGCAGAAGATTTTTAACAGCAACAATGGAAGCTAGAAAGATCATTATATGACATCTTTGATGTGCTGAAAAATAATTGCTAATGTTAGGTTTGGATATGAGGTGTTCCCCAAAAGATCCTGTGCAGGAGGTGAACCAATTTGATTATGAGGGCTGTAACCTAATCAGTGGATTAATCTATTTGATGGGTTAACAGTTGACAATTTGAAAAGACTAGTTGGGTGGTAACTGTAAGAAGGTGGGGGTGGTTGGAGGAGGTAGGTCACTGGGGGCATGCCCTTGGGGATTATATCTTATCCACCTGGTTCCTCCTTTCTCTGTGCCTCCTGTCTGCCATGTCCTGAGTTGCTTTCCTCCACTAGGCCCTTCTGCCATGATTTTCTGCTCCATGTGGGGGCCCAGAGCAATGGAGTCTGCTGACTATGGACCAAAACCTCTAAAACCATGAACCCAAAATAAACTTTTCCTCCTTTAAGTTGTTCTTTTTTTTTTTTCTTAACATTTTTAGTTGTAGATGGTCACAATACCTTTATTTTATTCATTTATTTTTATGTGCTGCTGAGGAGCAAACCCAGTGCCTCACACAAAGTAGGCAAGTGCTCTACCTCTGAGCTACAACCCCAGCCCCTCTAAGTTTCATATCCAACTTATTGCTTAATATGCAATCCAAATATTTGCATATCAGCAAAAAGTTGACTAACAAAAAGAATAAGGACAAAATAAACAAATATTCCAGATAAATAAAAATTATAATTTTCATCACTAACAAAACCTGTTAAAGAAAGTGATAAAGGATATACCTGAGACAGAAAGTGCTTTTGAATGAAATATTTGAGATATAAAACGAATGAAAAGCAAAGAAAATAGTAAATGCAAATAAATATTGACTGTATATATTTATTAATAATTTTGGTTGTGTTTTAAAACTTGAATTAAAATAAATAAAACTAATAATTTGTAAGTAGTTAGGGGGCAGGGGCTTCAAGTATTCTAAGGTCTTTGCATTGACTGGGAGTTAGTACAGACACTGATTAACTTTGATACTTTAAGTACGCAAGCTGGACATTTTTAGGATAACCATTAAAAGAACAGAAAGAATGTATAATTTCCAAATTAGTCGTTGTGGGATGGGCATAGAATGATTAAAAACCTCTCAGTTAATTAAAAAAAAAAAGAAGGATGTAACAGTAGAAGCATTCCAAACTACACCATTTCCACGTATTTTTGAGAAATGTGCAGGACATGGAAATAGGAGTCTGCCCTATCAAACTATCCTATCATGGCCCACATCCCTGCTAACTGTCCTGAAACGGTAGAAACCCCTGATTCAAGCTATAATAACTAGATTCTCTTGCAAAAATGTGAAAGCATGGACAGAGATGATAAATAAGTAGGTTTGAAACACATGACAACAGTAACCCAGAAAAATAGCCATAAGCTCTGGCCCCTAAAGGAACCCGGGCTTCCTGTTCCCCTGCCCTTCCCAAGACCTGGCTGTGCAACTCTTCCTTTGAGTCTGCGAGTTCCCCCATGTGCTTCCAAGACATTCTACCACCAATCTTTTCCCCTAACATCCTTTCTTTTTATTCTTGCTTAATCACCCTCTGGTTTGCTTGAAACAAAAGAAACTTAACTGATGCCATGTGCTGTTATGGCTCACACCAGGAATATCTCACTCTCTCACACAAAAATCCAGATATTTGCGTGGATGATGAGGTTTTCTTAGTAACATCTGAACCTGAAATGCAACTGAATCCTTTGCCTTATATCAAATATGAGAAATGAGGATTCCCACAATGTCATTCAGATAGGTTGGGTCACCCATCGAGGGCCTTACTTTAAACCCACAATAAGGACATACTCACCATTTTGTCATATCATCCCAAACACATCCAATGCCACAGCACATTAATGAGAAAATTGGTGTTTAATTGAAGATGCTATGGAGTTGTGAAAGAGGGTTCATTCCATATAACATATCAAATCCTCAAAGGCTGAGAGTCAAGATATAGATGAAGGTAGATCTGAAAGAGAAGAAATCAATAAAAATACTGAGGAATTGTACAACAACAAAGCACTGCAATCAAAAAACGGCAACTATGGACTTGGGGCCATTTTTCATCAGGGGCCTGATATATGGAGACTTTATTAACCATTTTGGTTGGAGGTAGGATCTATCTAGATTATTAGAAAGTTTGATTTTAAGGGTACTTTAAAAGAAAGATTAGGGCTGAGGTTATGGCTCAGCTGTAGAGCGCTCTGCTAGCACGTGTGGGGCCCTGAGTTCAATCCTCGGCACCACATAAAAATAAGTAACCAAAATAAAGGTATTTTTCCATCTACAACTAAAAAAAAAGAAAGAAAGAAAAAGAAAGACAACTGGAGTGTAACTCAGTAGAAGAGTATTTGCCTAGCATGTACTGGGTTTAATCCCCAGAACCAATCTCTCTCTCTCTCTCTCTCTCTCTCTCTCACACACACACACACACACACATGAATAAATCTTATTTTCTTCAAGCATATATTATAATTAGAAATAGATTGATAGCTGCACATGGTGGTGTATACCTGTAATCCCAGCTACTTGGGAGGCTGAGGCAGAGGATTGCAAGTTCAAGGGCAATCTTGGAAATTTAGGGAGACTCTGTTTTAAAATTTTAAAAAAATAATAAAAATAAAAAAGGAGCTGGAGATATGGCTCAGTGCCCTAGGTTAAACCTTCAGTACCATGCACACACACAATTAGGTTGACCACTGGGACTTATAGAAGTCCTGCTTTAATAAGTAGGCAAGAAGAAGATATACCGTTAAAATGTCAATGAGTCACACTAAGCAGTGATTGACTTCTGCTGTTGTTTGGATGTCAAATCCCCTAAAGGCCCATGTATACAGTGTGTCCCATTTTGAGAGATGTGAAATATGTGAAACCAGGAATCTGCTCAATAAAATGATTCCAAGATGGGTCACATCGTGGCTAACTGTCCCAAAAGAGTAGAGATCTCGGCATCAAGCTATGCTAACCAGCAGCAGCTATGGGAGTATACTGTACAGTGATGTATAGAACAGAGTTCTGCTCTTAAGGAACTTATAATAATTTATAACTCTGTGTATTAATACTAGAATAGGGTGGAAAGTTATGAATACTGCAAGAGGATTCAAGAAATTTTAGTAAAATAAAAGTAACAGGGGTAGAGAGCACTTCAAGCAGGAGAGTGTAGGGACAAACTTCTTAGCTAACAGAGCTTTTGAGCTTGCTTCTAAGGTAAGATGAGATTTGATCATATGGCAAAGAGGGAGATAAGGCCTTGGAACTAGGAAAATCACACAAGCAAAGATTAACGGCTGGGGCTGGGGATGTGGCTCAAGCGGTAGCGCGCTCGCCTGGCATGCATGTGGCCCAGGTTCGATCCTCAGCACCACATATAAACAACGATGTTGTGTCCGCCGAAAACTAAAAAATAAATATTAAAATTCTCTCTTTAAAAATAAAAAAGATTAATGGCAGACAAAATGGGGATATGTGTGGGAAATGATCATGCATGCAGGTCAAAATCACTTAGATTTTCTTTGGTGATAATGGGAATATATGATTTTTAAATAAGGGAGGAATGTGGCCTTATGAGTAATAAAGCCAACAGTGCTTTGGAACAGAGGAGGGAAAGGGGGCATGCAGTTGAGGGTGTTAGAGTTTTATAAGTGTAAAATAACAATATTGTGACTAGGAGATGGTTAACAAGGAGAAAGGAAATGAAGAACCCTCTTATTGTAGATACTCACAAGATTTTTGAGTAAAGAAGGATATCTAAAGAGTAGGGAGCAAAAATGGGCTGGGAACTGAAGGAGCCAAGTATAGGTGTGATGGGCCCCGTGAAACTATGAGAAGGAGGTGGCTGAGCATTGCCAGGGGCTGGAAAGCCTTCTTTAAGTAAGAGCTGGAAGTAAAGCCAGCAGGTGCCTCAGTTGCTGGCCTGACAGGGAAAGTGGAAGGTGCAGGTTACCCAGAACAGGGGCTTCATGAGGTTTCTGAAGGAGACACTCAAATGAAGGCGTAAGGAGAACCTCATAGACATGATGAGGGCAGGAAATGGCTTACCAGGGAGGATTGGATGCTCAACTGTGGGCAGTCTCTAGGCTGGGTGTCTTAGTCTATTTTCTATTTTTTTTTTTTTGAGGCTAAAAAATCTTATACATTATTGAGAAAAATCCCACTTCAACTTAGATCTTTGTTAAGTCCACCCCTTTCTCCATTGGATTTGACTGCTGTGTTCTTTGTTTCCAGGTTTCCAGCTGAAAAGGTTTGATACCACCCAATATTTATGTTTTTTTCTTTTTCTTTTCTTTTCTTTCTTTCTTTCTTTCTTTCTTTCTTTCTTTCTTTCTTTCTTTCTTTCTTTTTAAAATTTATATATGACAGCGGAATGCATTACAATCTGTTTTCTGTTGCTATAACAAAATACCTGATACTGGGTCATTTCTAAAGGAATGAGGTTTACTTTGGCATAATTCTGGAGACTGGGAAATTCGAGAAAGCACCAGCATCTGCTTGGCTTCTTGTGAAAGTGGAAGGGCAAGCAGGTGGGTGTGAGAAAAACAAAACATGAAGGACATCCTTGCTTCATAACAATCTACTCACATGGTTATAATCAAACTCACTCCTGCAAAAAGGAGTGAATCCCTCAGAATGACCCAATTATCTCTAAAAGAGCCCACCTCTCAACACTGACATGATGGCCATCAAATTTCAATGTGTGTTTTGGAGGAGACAAACCACATTCAAATTTTAGCACTCGGTGAAGATGCAAGTAAATTAAGGAGGACACTAAGGAATACAGAGAGGAAGTGAGGGAGTCATTGGTTCATCAGGGGAAAGGGGATGTGCGACAGTGCAGAGCAGAGAGGAGAACCCCAGGAACCCGGAGTGGGGCTGTAGTGGTTTCCTGTGATCATCTGCTTGTGTCTTGATGGTGTAAAATGAGTGGAGATAAAGGTCCCTGGAACTGCAGAGGTCATGAAAGAGTAAGAAAAGGATATTCATGGATGTTTCTAGAACAGGGAGCTAAGAGAGACTAGGATATCTGAAGAAGACCCTAGAGAGTGAAGGAATGAAGAAGGTCTGGAAGAGAATGATAAACAGATGATGTGGAAGTCCATGGAGGCTGCTGAGTTGGTGACAGAAAAAATTGGCAGAAAAAGAAAGAAGCAGACACAAGAACCAGGAAAGGCCCTTAGAAAGATGGAGGATAGGGAGAGGGAAATGTCCTCCTGCAGAAAAAGTCAGATCATAAATAAAGTGAGGTATCAAAACAAGAACTTGAAGCTGGTATAGTGGTGCATGCCCATAATTCCAGTGGTTTGGGAGGCTGAGACAGGAGGATTTCAAGTTCAAAGCCAACCTCAGCAACTTAGTGAGGCCCTAAGCTACTCAATGAGACCCTGTCTCTAAATAAGAAAAAAAAAGGGTCAGGAGTGGTGGCTCATGCCTGTAATTCCCATGGCTCAGGAGGCTGAGACAGGAGGATCTAGTGTTCAAAGCCAGCCTCAGCAAAAGTGAGGTGCTAAACAACTCAGTGAGACCCTGTCTCTAAATAAAATACAAAATACAGCTGGGATGTGGTTCAGTGGGCAAGTGCTCCTGAGTTCAATCCCTGGTACCTCAAAAAAGAAAACGAAAGGGGGTTGGGGATGTGTCTCAGTAGTTAAGTGTCCCTGGGTTTAATCTCCAGCGTCAAAAAACAAATACAAAACAAACAAAAGGTGAAGGATACAGGATGGCTTATTTCCCAGGCACCCTATGGAGAGATCAGATTGAGCTGTAGAGAATCAAGAATGTCAAAAAAGATGAGCACCGGTGAACACTTTGCATAGTGAGTTTAATGCTGTTTGGATGTTGAATGTCTTCTAAAAGCCTTGACTCTAGGAGGGTGCTATTGGGAGATGATGGAACCTTTAAAAGGTGGGCCCTAGTGGGAGGTTGTAGGGTCATTGGGGCATGCTTCCAAAGGGGATTGTGGGACCCTATGCCTTTCTCTTTTGCTTCCTCGTCATGAGGTGAGCAGTTGGCCACACTCTTCTCCCATAATATGCTTCATCACAGGCCAAAAGCAATGGGCCTAACTCTTCATGCATTGAACTCTCTAAAACAATGAGCCAGAATAAACCTTTTATTTTAATAAGTTAATTATCTCAGGTATCTTGGTGCAGTGATGAGAAGCTGAGAAATACATTTAATGCAATGAGAAGTAGCTCAAGATTTCCACGAGTGATGAAGAAGAAGGTAATGAGGATGAATTCGCCCCAGATTCTTTTTAAAAGACCATTTTCACAAGTGTGGGCATGTTCCCCCTCCTTCCCTTCAATCCGTTATTTGCTTGGAAAGTCGTGTGTTTTTGTGTGTGTATATATGCATGTGTGTGCAGCTTGTGCATATTTGTGTGTGTTCGTATAACAAGGGCTCTCCTGACTTTTTGATCTTTGCTTTGTTTGGGAATAGGGTATCTGTGTCTCTTTTCAGTCACTGCAGTAGACAGTTGAGTATTAAATATTCCAAAGAAAATAAATGCCTTCCCTGACTCTCTAATTCAGTCTTCTGGAGGGAGGAGGGGAATAAAAGGAATGCCAGAGTTGACCGAGAGCTGAAAGTAGAAGCAAAGGTTATCTAAGGGCCACTGTCTGAGATAAACTCATTTCCCTCTGGGGCTATATTTTTCTCAAAACCTCATGATGGGAAGATTATCACCCCTTTTGTTTTTTGCCTGCAACCAATGTATAAGATAACCCAGCTCCAGTGCCTGATTGTGGAGAGTCCTAATTGGTGAGGTCAGGGTTGTGCAAGTAGGGAAATTAAGCACAAGTCCCAGAGCTGGGCACAGAGTCCGCCATGAAGCTTGCTCTTCAGATCCCTCCAGGCATTTGCCATCCACATTGCTCATGGGGCAGAAGCACAGTGCAGTGATTAGGGTCCCCAGCTCCATCACCCCTTAGTGTGTGACTTTGGGCAAGTTGTTTTAGTCGGCTTTTTCACTGCTGCAACTTAAAGACCCAACCAGAACAATTTTAGAGGAGAAAACATTTATTTGGAGCCTCACAATTTCAGAGGTCTCAATCCATAGACAGCAGCCTCCATTCCTTGCAGTGAGGTGAGGCTGAACATCATGGCGAAAAGTGTGGTAGAGGGAAGCAGCTCACATGATGATCTGTAAAGGAGAGAGAGAGAGAGAGAGAGAGAGAGAGAGAGAGAGAGAGAGAGAGAGAGAGAGAGAGAGAGAGTCCACTCACCAGAAACAAAATATATGCCAGAAAGCCACATTCCCAATGCCCACCTCCTTCAGCCACACCTTACCCGTCTTCAGTTACCACTGGATTAATCCTATCAGGGGATTAATCTGCTGATTGGGTTAAGGCTCTCACAACCCAATCATTTCTCCTCTAAACCTTCTTGCATTGTCTCACATGAACTTTTGGAGGACACCTCTCATTCTAACCACAACACAAGTCATTTAAATTCTGGGAAGACTTGGTGTCCTTCTCTGGATTAGGGGCATCCATGTTAGGAATGATTAATGTACCTGTATTACCTAATTAGTATAGTACCTGCTGCAGAGGTTAGCTGGTTGCCACTATTATTAGAGATTTGATGAGCTTTCAGCGAGAAGCAAGAAGGCAGCGTGTGTGGTGTCACTCAGTTCTCACTTACCCAGGACAGAATATAGAGCAGGAGCAGTGGGCAGCCTGGAGAAATGGAATCCATGGAGAGGAGGAGGAGGAGCCTCAGAAGCCCAGGGGACTGAGAACAAATTCCTCAAGTGTTCCTAGGGACGTTGTTTGTTTCTAGAGAAAGGTCCTCCAGGGCTTCGCTACTCAGAGTACTGTCTGCATCAGTGTACTGGTGTCCCCTGTGAACTAGTTAAAAATGCTGACGCTGGGCCTCCTGGACTGGAATCTGCGTTTGTAACAAGATGCTCAGGTGATTCGTGTACTTGTTGGAGTTTGAGAAGCCTCTGATGGGCTGGGGATTTAATTAAGTGGTAGCTTACTTGCCTACTATGCCCAGGTCCCTGGTTTCAATCCCCAGCACTGGAGAGCGGGAAGCCCTCTGCTATGAGCTGAGGAAGATTATAGCACAATTTTCCTAGTAACAAAGAACAGGAGAATCTCAGAACCCTTGCCCTCTGGGGAATGACTAAGAAGAGGCCAAAGAAGAATCCTCTTGGCTGGCTGTCCCCTACTCACATGGCCCCTGTCCAGAAAGGCCATTAACGTGGAAACAGAACAGGACTTGAGGCCTCAGAAAAGTGGTTGAAACAATTTCTGGAAGCAAATCACCATCCCTGTACAGGTTGAGTTTGCAAAGTGCACAGAGATGCACGTGTGTGGTGTGTGTGTGTGTGTGTGTGTGTGTGTGTGTGTGAACAACCCTTCCTACAACATTCATGGCCAGGAAAAACAATGTCTGTTTTTCCTTTATGAACAGAACCAATGTGCCAGAATAAAAGGAAATATTAATTGATATCTCATCTGAGAATACAAAAACCTCTCAGAAAGAAAGGAGGTGCGTTTCTAAAGACATGTAAGAGATTTTTTTTTCTGTGATATTTAATTGGTCTCTGAGTCCACTTCTTCCTTTCTCTTTTCCTTTTCACCAACAGGTCCTTCTCTGTTATTTATTTACTTATTTATAACAGAGAACATAAGTTTCCAGTAGACAGAATCTGTGTTCAGCTCTTTCACTGAACATGGCATGAGTCAGAGCACGTTAGTCAGCTAGAGGACGCTGTGACATGGGCCTGTGGCTGCCTTCCCTCCCTCTGTGGACAAGTGAGGGTGCGGGTGATGGGCCGCCCAGTGTTCTGCTCTCACAGTGCTCCAGCCTGACCCTTCTCCCTAGTGCTCCTTTTCCTCAGAATCCCACTCGCCCCTGCGTCTGGGGCCAGCCCTCTTTGCTGTCAGCGGAGACCCTTGTCCATCAGCACTTCTCACCCATCTGTCCCCTTTCAGTCAGGAATGTTTTTCTGATAAGGAACAGGAGTGGAATGTGGGCTCTCCGTCCAAGTTGCCCAGGGACAGCCTTTATCGCGTGGTGGGGCATGGGCAGGCGGGCTGCTCAGTCAGCTCCCTGGGAACACTAAAAACAAAAGTGACACCGAGCTCAGGAGAAGAATGTGCCCATGATGTTTTCTCCAAGCTACCTTTGACCTGGTACTGCAAACAGCCACTTCTTTCCCTGCCTCCTCCACCTATGGGAATGACCTCATGGGACCGAAGTTTACTTAACAGTTCTATTTAGCAAGCTAAGGGAGGGACTGGCCAGTTCCAGCCAACCAGTCCTCCTTCAGAGGTCCTGGATTCCTTTGTCCTTCTCCCTTGGCCTCCCCTGAGGATCCCTCTCACACAGGCAGAACAGAGAAAACAGAAAGGTTGCCATCCAAGTGTCCAAGTCTGCAAATTCCTCCCCCAGCTCCTGAAATTCTGCCTCACAAACTCCTTTCTTGGGTCCTGCACATTTTTTTTTAAAATCATTCAGCATTTCCTAATAAAATTGTGCAAGTCCCCTTGGGAAGGGAAATGACTCAAGACTTTATTTTATCATCTCACAGAGTCTAAGATGCACACAAGTCAAGGCATTGGAGAAGCCAGAGATGACTGCAGAATGAAGAAATAGACTTTGGGTGAAAACAAAAAGACGAGTTATTCCCCCGCCGACCACTAAATGGAACGAAGCAATGAACAAGGAAGAGAACACCAAGGGGGTTCTCTCTGACAGGTCTTGCCTCAGCTCAGAATAAAATTAAAGGCCAGGATTATGAAAACCCCAAACGTTGATTTAATCAAATTTTATGAGCAGCAGGATGTATACGGGAGGCAAATGTACAGTAAAGCTCTAAGTTTTTCTCTTTTTTTCTCTTTTTTACAAATTAACTTTTAGTTACCTAAGTGATATATAAAAATATTTCCCCACTTAAAATATTTCTTACCTTCCAGAGAATTTGGAAACCATCTTTAATTACTGCTACATTATACAACAGTCATGGTTCCCAATAGCCCTCTCCACCGCTGTGAGCAATTTGTAGTAGATTTTTTTTCCCCAAACTCTCTTCCATGTGTGTTTACAGTTACTTATTGTACATATATGCTCCCTTCTCTGTTCCTTTAGGAGCTGAGCAGTCTTTTGGAGTCATATCCTATATAATATCCTGCAATTTGCTCTCTTCACTCAGTTCTTTCTGTGTCATACACACAACCTCTTTCTTTTTACAACCGCGGAGTTGTACTGCCAGGCATGTCTTATTTATCCATTCCTCTCTGATGGGCACATGGTTGTGGCTGGTTTTACCATGATAAACCATGCTGTAAAGACCTGCATTCATCTCCTTGGGTACATGTGTAATTGTTTCTCTTAGGTTTTCATCATTTTTAAAAATTGACTAGATCTTCATCTTTCATACTAGAAAGGCAGTAGGGGACATCTAAAACTGAAAAATTTTAGAAATTGCTGGATAGGATTACATTTTTAAAAATAAGAAGTAGAGACAAACCAAAAACAACTTAGAGGGATAATTAGAAATAAGGACAAATACAACAGGGACACTGGTTTTTCTTTAACATTATAGCAGTATTTAGTTTTAAAACTATGTAATGTGCTTTTTAATAAAAAATAAAATTCAAATTTTAAAAAAGGAAAGAAATGAGAGAAATGAAAGATAAATGCCTCTGATTTCAGGGTTAGGACTGGCTCAGCTTTTTTCAGTTTTCTAGAACTGAAGCCATTTGGTGGCCCAACACTTTGCTGACTGGGTTGAATCATCTCCACCACACCCTTGAGAGCAGAGCAGAAAACGCTGCCAGGGTTTTTCTGTAGAAGTAGCCCTGAGGAGACTGAATTCTCTCTGTCCCTATTTGGCTTGAAAGGGGACAAGCTTGGGGTGAATCCTTAGGGCTTTAAACTACAGATGGAGTACAGACAATGAAGCTCATAAAAGGACAATTCTGTATGTCTTTTATCTCTCGGGATTTCTATTTTCCATGCCAGCTGACTCATGGTGTAGAGATCACAAAACATACCAACCTGGCCTTCTGTGATTCCTCTCACCATGACTGCACTTAGGAGTTCAGACTGCCAAGTGAAGCCTGCACTGTTTAGCTCATATTCAGCTGTACCAGGGAACGGCCCCTTTCTTCAGGTGGTTGGGAATACTGGCTTCTGGCAGCGCCTATCTCCAGTGTAGCCAGCTGTGTTCTCTGGAAACCCAGCTTCCTTGCATTTCATGTGCAGTCTTTCTCTTTATTGTGCAGAGCAGAAGCTTGTCAAAACCTGGGAAGCTGGCTGCTAGTATACCTAGACCATACTCAGATACCATCCATCAAGGTCATGGCACCTCATTTAGATATAATTAGCCTGGGAGGAAAGTACATTGAGACACTAGGTTGGATCATGCCCTATAGAATGCATAAAATGAGAATGAAGACCTTGTTATGGTTTAGATATGAGGTGTTGCCTAAAAGCTTGGGTGTGACAATGCAAGAAATTCTAGAGGTAAAATGACCTTTAACTTGATAGCACATTAGTCTGCTTGAATGGATTACTGGGTGGTAACTGCAACCAGTTAGGGAATGGCTGGAGGAGGTGGGTCACTGGAGGCATGCCTTTGGGGTTTATATTTGTCTCCGGTGAGCAGACCTCTCTCTGGTTCCTGTTGTCATATCCTGAGCTCTTTTCCTTCACCATACTTTTCTACCATTATATTCTGCCCCACATGGGGCCCAGAGCTATGGAGTCAGACATCTATGGACAGAGACCTTTGAAACCATGAGCTAAATAAACTTTTCCTCCTCCAATTTTTCTTGTGAGGTCTTTTGGTCACAGTGATGAAAAAACTAAAACAAGCATGGAGGTGTAGCTCAGTGGTAGAGACTTGCCTAGCATGCCCAAGGCCCTGTGTTTCATCCCCAGCGAGATAAATAAATAAGATGAATAAGATAAAATGAGATAATGCCAGCCACACAGTAAAGCCTCCTCCATATAGTCAGCACTCAATATTAAAATAAATACATAAGAATCAGTTATTAAATAATAATTACTATCATCTGCTTTGGTTAGAAAAGGTGCTAAGAACTGTGATAAATTAACTGTGTTCTCTTACCAACACACATTTCATTTTGTAACTAATTAAAAAATAGTTTAATACATCCATTGTTGGATGGTAAACAAATCTCTGGATTCCAGAGCTTTCTATTTTTTAATATGGGAAAACAAAACAGGAAATTTAGCCGAAGCAGGTTGTAGACAAGGATGCTTGCTGACTTTCCATAACCCTCTCAATCTTTGCCTACTGCCAGTCCTTCAAGATAATATTTGAGTAAACCTACGTTACTTCCATAATCTGTCCCCAAGTACTGGAGATTTAGGTGGTTTCTTTCTTTTCATATTATCTGGTCACTGGATAAACTTCTATGTAAAAGCCCTTTCCCATATTATTTCCTTACGTTAGAGTGACAGTAAAGAAATATTTAGAATGATGACTCTATGTCCCCCAAAGATCCTCATTAGAAGAAAAGATCCATTTTGCAGGATTTAGGCAAGGAAAGCACTTAAAATACATTAGGGAGTTTTCAGTGATAAAGATAGAAATTATGGTTCACCTGAGATTTCACTGAGGTGGCCAGAAGGGGCCCCTCCATAAGCATTTCGACCGCTGACTCTCCCTCTATGGTCCCTCTACTGTTATTAGTGTCACTTCAAGCAGCTGCTTCATACCTAGGCCTTCTTACTTTTGCATGTAAAATGAGGAATTTGGACCAAATGGCCTCTTGAGTTTTCTGCATCCCTTACCATCACACCCTGGAGAGTACACACAGACCTGGATATGGTGCTTCAGAGACTGTAGTGTGTTGTATAACTGTAGTCCAATCTTTTCTAAAAATTCTATATGGTAAAAGCAGGGACAAAACAGTCCTGACCTCCAGTGAAGGATTTTTCTGGTGGCCTGAAGTTTAACTCAATGAGCTGGACCAGAGAATGCAGTTTTTGAACATTTGAAAATGTTCAAATTTAAAAATGGTAGACTGTCTGCATAAACAAAAGCAAACATTCACATAATCCCAAAATTTGCATAAAATTGTAGCAATTCATCTACGTCTAGAGATCAGTCCATGGAAACCAGATTTAAAAAATTAGTTCTAATTAGTTATACACGAGAGTAGAATGTATTTTGACATATACATAGACGGAGTATAACTTCTCATTCTTCTGGTTGTCCATGAGGGAGAGTTACAATGTAGTGTAATCATATGTGCATATAGGGTAATAATATTCGATTCTTTCCTCTCACCATACCTGCTCCCCTCCCTTCACTTCCCTCTTTCTAATCCAAAGTATCTCTAATCTACCTTAGCCCCCCAACCTTATTGTGAATTAGCATCCACAAAGTAGAGAAAAAATTTGGCCTTTGGTTCTTTGGGATTGGCTTAGCATGATATTCTCCAGTTCCATCCATTTACCAGCAAATGCCATAATTTCATTCTTCTTTAAGGCTGAGTAATATCCTATTGTGTGTATACAACACAATTTCTTTATCCACTCATCTGTTGATTCTGTCTATGTTGGTTCCATACTTCAGCTATTGTGAATTGAACTGCTATAAACATTGATTTGGCTGCATCTCTGTGGTATGTTTATTTTAACTCCTAATTTAACTGAGGAATAGGATAGCTGGGTCAAATAGTGGTTCTGTTCCAAGTTTTCTGAGGAATCTCCATACTGCTTTCCAGAGTGGTTGCACCAATTTGCAATCCCACCAACAGTGTATGAGTGTACCTTTTCCCCACATCTTTGCCAACATTTATTATTGCTTGTATTTTTTTTTGCTTTTTTTTATTGGTTGTTCACAACATTACAAAGCTCTTGACATATTTCATACATTAGATTCAAGTGGGTTATGAACTCCCAATTTTACCCCAAATGGAGATTGCAGAATCACGTCGGTTACACATCCACAATTTTACATAATGCCCTATTAGTAATTGTTGTATTCTGCTACCTTTCCTATCCCCTACTATCCCCCCCTCCCCTCCCCTCCCATCTTCTCTCTCTACCCCATCTACTGTAATTCATTTCTCTCCTTGTTTATTTTCCCATTCCCCTCACAACCTCTTATATGTAATTTTGTATAGCAATGAGGGTCTCCCTTCATTTCCATGCAATTTCCCTTTTCTCTCCCTTTCCCTCCCATCTCATGTCTCTGTTTAATGTGAATCTTTTCTTCCTGCTCTTCCTCCCTGCTCTGTTCATAGTTGCTCTCATTATATCAAAGAAGACATTTGGTATTTGTTTTTTAGGGATTGGCTAGCTTCACTAAGCATAATCTGCTCTAGTGCCATCCATTTCCCTGCAAATTCTATGATTTTGTCATTTTTTATTGCTGCATAGTACTCCATTGTGTATAGATGCCACATTTTTTTTTTTCCATTCATCTATTGAAGGGCATCTGGGTTGGTTCCACAGTCTAGCTATTGTGCTGCTATGAACATCAATGTGGCAGTATCCCTGTAGCATGCTCTTTTAAGGTCTTCAGGGAATAGTCTGAGAAGGGCAATAGCAGGGTCAAATGGTGGTTCCATTCCCATCTTCCCAGGAATCTCCAAACTGCTTTCCAAATTGGCCGCACCAATTTGCAGTCCCACCAGCAATGTACAAGTGTACCCTTTTCTCCACATCCTCGCCAGCACTTGTTGTTGTTTGACTTCATAGTGGCTGCCAATCTTACTGGAGTGAGATGGTATCTTAGGGTGGTTTTGATTTGCATTTCTCTGCTAGAGATGGTGAGCATTTTTTCATGTACTTGTTGATTGATTGTATGTCCTCCTCTGAGAAGTGTCTGTTCAGGTGCTTGGCCCATTTGTTGATTGGATTATTTGTTATCTTATTGTCTAATTCTTTGAGTTCTTTGTATACTCTGGATATTAGGGCTCTATCTGAAGTGTGAGGAGTAAAAATTTGTTCCCAGGATGTAGGCTCTCTATTTACCTCTCTTATTGTTTCTCTTGCTGAGAAAAAACTTTTTAGTTTAAGTAAGTCCCATTTGTTGATTCTTGTTATTAACTCTTGTGCTATGGGTGTCCTATTAAGGAATTTGGAGCCCGACCCCACAATATGTACATCGGAGCCAACTTTTTCTTCTATCACACGCAAAGTCTCTGATTTGATATCAAGCTCCTTGATCCATTTTGAGTTAACTTTTGTGCATGGCGAGAGAAAGGGATTCAGTTTCATTTTATTGCATATGGATTTCCAGTTTTCCCAACACCATTTGTTGAAGATGCTATCCTTCCTCCATTGCATGCTTTTAGCCCCTTTACCAAATATAAGATAGTTGTAACTTTGTGGATTAGTCTCTGTGTCCTCTATTCTATACCATTGGTCCACCCGCCTGTGTTGGTACCAGTACCATGCTGTTTTTGTCACTATTGCTCTGTAATATAGTTTGAAATCTGGTATCGCTATACCGCCTGATTCACACTTCCTGTTTAGAATTGCTTTTGCTATTCTGGGTCTTTTATTTTTCCATATGAATTTCATGATTGCTTTATCTATTTCTACAAGAAATGCCGTTGGGATTTTGATTGGCATTGCATTAAACCTATAGAGAACTTTTGGTAATATTGCCATTTTGATGATGTTAGTTCTGCCTATCCATGAACAGGGTACATTTTTACATCTTCTAAGATCTTCTTCTACTTCTCTCTTTAGGGTTCTGTAGTTTTCATTGTATAAATCTTTCACCTCTTTTGTTAGGTTGATTCCCAAGTATTTTATTTTTTTTGAGGATATTGTGAATGGAGTGTTTTTCCTCATTTCCGTTTCAGAAGTTTTGTCGCTGATATACAGAAATGCCTTTGATTTATGTGTGTTGATTTTATATCCTGCCACATTACTGAATTCATTTATTAGCTCTAATAGTTTCTTTGTAGACCCTTTTGGGTCTTCTAGGTATAGAATCATGTCATCTGCAAATAGTGATAATTTAAGTTCTTCTTTTCCTATTTTTATGCCTTTAATTTCTTACGTCTGTCTAATTGCTCTGGCCAGTGTTTCGAGAACTATATTGAATAGAAGTGGTGATAGAGGGCATCCCTGTCTTGTTCCAGATTTTAGAGGGAATGCCTTTAACTTTTGTCCATTCAGAATGATGCTAGCCTGAGGCTTGGCATAGATAGCTTTTACAATGTCAAGGTAAGTTCCTGTTATCCCTAGTTTTTCTAATGTTTTGAACATAAAGGGATGCTATACTTTGTCAAATGCTTTCTCTGCGTCTATCGAGATGATCATATGGTTCTTATCGTTAAGTCTATTGATGTGGTGAATAACATTTATTGATTTCTGTATATTGAACCATCCTTGCATCCCAGGGATGAATCCTACTTGATCATGGTGCACAATTTTTTTGATGTGTTTTTGTATTCGATTCGCCAGAATTTTATTGAGGATTTTTGCATCTAGGTTCATTAGAGATATAGGTCTGTAATTTTCTTTCTTTGAAGTGTCTTTGTCTGGTTTCGGAATCAGGGTGATGTTGGCCTCATAGAATGAATTTGGAAGAGCTCCCTCTTTTTCTATTTCCTGAAATAACTTGAAAACTTATTTCAGGAAATAAAAACTTTTCTTGGTTGGTAGTCTTTTGATGGCTTCTTCAATTTCATCCATTGATATTGGTCTGTATCCTCCTGACTCAGTCTGGGAAATCATACGACTTAAGAAATTTATCGATGTCTTCACTGTCTTCTATTTTATTGGAATATAGGTTTTCAAAATAATTTCTAATTGTCTTCTGTATTTCTGTAGCATTTGTTGTGATATTGCCTTTTCATCCCGTATGTTAGTAATTTGAGTTCTCTCTCTTCTTCTCTTCGTTAGCAAGGCTAAAGGTCTGTCGATCTTATTTATTTTTTCAAAGAACCAACTTTTAGTTTTGTTAATTTTTTCAATAGTTTCTTTTGTTTCAATTTCATTGATTTCCACTCTGATTTTAATTATTTCTTGCCTCCTGCTACATTTGCTGTTGTTTTGCTCTTCCTTTTCTAGGGCTTTGAGATGAAGTGTGAGCTCATTTATTTGTTGTTTTTTTCTTTTTTTGAGGAATGACCACCAGGAGATGAATTTTCCTCTTAAAACTGCTTTCATTGTGTCCCATAGATTCCGATATGTTGTGTCTGTATTTTCATTTATCTCTAAGAATTTTTTGATTTCCTCCTTTATGTCTTCTGTAACCCATTGATCATTCAGTAACATATTGTTCATTTTCCATGTGATGTAGGATTTTTCCTTCCTTCTTGTATCATTGATTTCCAGTTTCATTGCATTAAGATCAGATAAAATGCATGGTATTATCTCCACCCCTTTATATTTACTGAGGGTTGCCCTATGGCATAATATATGGTCTATTTTTGAGAAGGATCCATGTGCTGCTGAGAAAAAAGTATATCCATTTGATGATGGTTGATATATTCTATATATGTCAGTTAAGTCTAGGTTATTGACTGTGGTATTGAGTTCTATAGTTTCTTTATTCAACTTTTGTTTGGAGGATCTGTCCAATGGTGAGAGAGGTGTGTTGAAGTCACCCATAATTATTGTGTTGTGGTCTATTTGATTCTTGAACTTGAGGAGAGTTTGTTTTATGAACGTCGCAGCACCATTATTTGGTGCATAAATATTGATAATTGTTATGTCTTGTTGGTGAATGCTTCCTTTTAACAGTATATAATGTCCTTCCTTATCCCTTTTGATTAACTTAGTCTTGAAGTCGATTGTATTCGATATGAGGATGGCCACCCCTGCTTGCTTACGAGGACCGTGTGCGCGGTATATTTTTTCCCATCCTTTCACCTTCAGCCTGTGTATGTCTTTTCCAATCAGATGTGTCTCCTGGAGGCAGCATATTGTTGGATCTGTTTTTTTAATCCATGATACCAGCCTATGTCGCTTTATTGGAGAGTTTAAGCCATTAACATTCAGAGTTACTATTGATATATGGTTTGTACTTCCATCCATGCTTGATTATTTAATCTTTTTTAAAAAATTTAGTTTGTTTCTCCATGATTATCTTTCCCCTCGCCCTCTGTCCTTACCGAGGCACTTCCTACTGATGGTTTTGGTTATTGTTTTTCATTTCTTCCTCGTGTAGTGTTTTGCTCAAAATGCTTTGCAATGCTGGTTTTCTGGCTGCAAATTCTTTTAACTTTTGTTTATCATGAAAGATTTTTATTTCGTTGTCATACCTGAAGCTTAATTTTGCTGGATACAGAATTCTTGGTTGGCATCCATTGTCTTTCAGTGTTTGATATACATTGTTCCATGACCTTCTTGCTTTCAGTGTCTGTGATGAAAAATCCGTTGTTAACCTTATTGGTTTACCCCTGAATGTAATCTGTCTCCTTTCTCTTGTAGCTTTTAATATTTTCTCTTTGTTCTGTATATTGGATATCTTCATAACAATGTGTCTTGGCGTTGGTCTACTGTGATTTTGTGTGCTCGGTGTCCTGTATGCATCTTCAATTTGTATATCTGTTTCCGTTTTATTTCTGGAAAGTTTTCTGTAATTATTTCATTCAGCAGGTTACTCATTCCCTTGGTTTGAATCTCTGTACCTTCTTCTATCCCGATGACTCGTAAGTTTGGTTTTTTTATGTTATCCCATAACTCTTGGATGTTTTTCTCGTGATTTTTTACCAGCCTTTCTGAGTTGGCTAGACTCTTTTCAAGATGATATGTTTTGTCTTCATTATCTGATGTTCTGGCTTCTACTTGCTCCACTCTGTTAGTGATACTCTCAATTGAGTTTTTAATTTGGTTTATCGTTCCCTTCATTTCTAGAATTATTGATTGTTTTTTATAATCTCTATCTCCTGATAAAGATGCTTAACTTCTTCTTTTATCTGTTTATGTAATTCATTCTCAATGTGTTCTTTCGATGCTTGAATTTGCTGTCTTGTATCCTCTTTAAGGTTCCATTCCATCTGTCTAAGGAGTTCCTTGAGTTCTTTATATGACCATTTTTCTGATGACTGTAGGTCCTCCTGAATATTTAGGCTGTCCTGCATTGTTTGTACTCCTTTTCTTCCTTGCTTTTTGAAGCTGCTCATGTTATTTCTTGTTCTGTTTGACTGATGAGTTACTATTTACTCCTGTAGCCGCAGGTTTCAATGAAGTTATCTCCTCCGCCACAGACTGATGACGTCATTTCTCTGCCATGGTGGTGTCTCTTGATAATGGCGACAGTTCATTTCCCTTTGCCGGGCGACCAGTGCAACGGGTGGGTCCTTACTGTCTCTCCCAAGCCCCGTTTCAAACCTGTGACCACTACCTATGAAGGCCTATGAAGGCTCGGTTGGCATTTACCTCCGTAGGATGAGAAGGGCTGACCAGTTGTTTCAGCCGGATGGATTAGTGCTGAGTCACAGCTGTTTGTCTGCGGGAAGCAGGCGAACGGGAGCTTGAATTCAGCCGATCCAGGCTCAGAGTGTGTTCTGAGAGGCCCAGACTGTTTGCGCCAGATCCACGTCAGCTCAGCACTGCCTAGTGATCCTGTCGGTCCCAGCGATGGGCTGGCCGCTCTTGGCTAGTGTATTTTTATTGCTGTCTTCTCATTTGGCTTCAGTTTAAATATTACCTTAATGGAAAAGCTGGCATGCGCGAGGCACTGGATTCGATCTCTGAATTCTTTTGGGGGTGCCTTCCTAGGCCTCAAGAATCAGCAGAAACCAGCAAACTCCAAATGTTCAAGTTCAAACAGCTTCTCTTCCCTGGAGAGACCATTGTTGCTTCTATTGCTTGTATTTTTGATAATTGCCATTCTGACTAGTGTGAGATGGAATCTCAGTGTAGTTTTAATTTGCATTTCTCGAGATCCAACATGGCCGCCGGCGAGGAAGCAGAGATTCCAATGTCTCCACATTAACGGGATCAGAAAGACCCGTTGGAACAGTGGCAGTCTACCTACTGAGGAACTTCTAGCAATATTCCATTAAGAGGGGACCTGCGGGGAATTGGTAGGTTTATTAGAAGTGTCAGTTTGTCCCAGACAAGTGGATCTTGGCCGGCCACGCGGGCGCGGAGGTCCAGTCCCGCAGCCACCAGCTGCTTCTGCAAGCGGCCAGCGGCCCAGAGCGGCGCGGCCCGCCCGAACCCGCAGACAGCACCCAGCATACCGCCGTCCCGGGGAGGCCCTGCTCTCGCTCTGCGAATGGCCACCACGCCTGCCAGGCTCGTAGCCACGCGGCTGCACCTGCCCGGCTCTACAGGCGGCCCCCCGGCGGGGGCAGAGGTACATTCCCACGGCCACCAGCGGCTTCAGAAAGCGGCCGGCGGCCCTGAGCAGCGCGGCCCGCCCGAACCCGCAGACGGCACCTGCCATCTCGCTGTCCCGGGGAGGCCCTGCTCTTGCTCAGCGAACAGCCACCTCGCCTGCCCGGATCTTAGCCACGCGGCTGCAGCTGCCCGGCTCTACAGGCAGCCCCCAGCAGCCCGGCCCAGCGAGAAGTGTCCCCGCCTGGCCCAGCAGACAGCCCGTGCCCTCCGGGGTCTACTAACAGCCCCGCCCACCCCGTGAACGCCCCCCCCAGACAGCATGAAAGGAATCTAACCAACCCTTTACGAAATAGCGAACTGGGAACTAAAACCAGAGATTGTGTCAGACCAGAGACAAGCCAGTTCCACCCCTCTCTTCGGACACTCCGGCAAGGAGCCAGGGGCCCGCCATAGCAGAGAGGGGAAGTCACCAAAGTTCGGCCAAAGAGATTCCTTCCCAGTGGAATCTACTTTAGCAGGAGTGTGACTCCCACCCACACCAGATACAAACAACCGGGAAACTTCAAAATCTCTCCGTGGGCGTGACCGTAAGGGCCAAAGGACTCTCGACCCCCAACTCCCCCTACTGCCCATGACGAGGGTGTGACTGTAGGGGCAGAGGGAAGCAGAGAAGACTCCTCACTCCCAAATCCCCCAACCGCGAACTGAGAGGGTGTGACGGTAGGGGCAGAGGGAAACAGAGGACACTCCAGACCCCCAACTCCTCCTACCGCCAGCAGTGTGGTTGTGACTGTAGGGGATGAGGGAAGTAGAGGGGATCCTCGACCCCCAACTCCTATTACCACCAGCAGCGACACCAATGGTCTTAGCTGCCATATTCCGAAGGTGTGCCCACCAAAGGGGTCCGGAAACATTAAACAATGGACTCCCAGACTACAGCTCCACAGCACTGGGGCTTAGATGAATGACAGTGAGAGTGCTCAGTAGTTAGGGAAATAGAGCACTCAGTGGGGCTGAAAGTGTAACCAAATCCTTGGGGAACTGCCTCCGGTGAGCAGGACCTGGCTGGCTGGCAGGAGGAAGGGGAGGAGGGGCCGTAGAAGTGAAACGGCTCTGGACCAACAGGATTGAGAGACTCCCAGGAACCACCTTACAGGGATTGCTGTTGACACATTGAGGGCAAAACTCAGCCCAGAGGGCACAGCTTTACCTACGGGAAGAGAAGAAAATGGATCTCTAAAACCTAATTTTATTTCCTATTTCATTTTAATTTTTTCTCTCCCTTTTCCCTCTCTCTCTCCCCTTCCAAGTTTTACTGCTCTTTCCATTCTCCTCTATGCTATCTATCTCCCTCTCCTTCTTTCTTTTCAAGAGCACCTACCTTCCCCTTCTCCCCAACTTTCATCCCAAGCATTACGTCCTCCATTTCAAGTAACTGTCTAAATACAAATAGGTGTGCGCCCTCCCCCCGCGAGTGCAAGGTAGCCAGACCTGCAACCCACCAGCAGGTCAGGCCCAGCAACCTGGGAGTGGCAGAGCTGCCCCACACGCCTGCAAGGTAGGCGCACCTGCTACCAACCAGCAGAACAGGCCCAGCGGCCTGCCGATGTGGTAGGCACAGTGCCCCAATTTGAGGAGGAGCAGAGCCCCTGCCCGCACCTGCGCGGGAGACTTTGCAACTATACAAGAGTAATACAAATATATAGGGGGAAAATTCAACAACACAACAGTCTCAGTAAGCAGAAAGAAACACGAACAGTATGAAGAGACAAGGAAAGAAAGGACCACAAGCAATGCAGGTCAACTCAACGTTAGAAGAGGTAATATCTGCAGCAGATGGAATGTCAGATAAAGAATTCAGGAGATACATGCTTCAGATGATCTGGAGTCTCAAGGAAGACATTAGACAGCAAAATCAGACAATGAAAGATCTCTTCAACAATGAAATACATAAACAAATCCAGGAAGCAAAAGATCAACTATACAGGGAGATAGAGGTTATAAAAAACAAACAAACAGAAATCCTAGAAAGGCAGGAAGCAATAAACCAACTTAAAACTCAATTGAGAATACTACCAGCAGAGTAGAACACTTAGAAGATAGAACATCAGACAATGAAGACAAAGTATTTCAACTTGAAAAGAACATAGACAGCTCAGCAAGACTGTTAAGAAACCATGAGCAGAACATCCAAGAAATATGGGATAACATTAAAAGACCAAACTTAAGAGTCATTGGGATACAGGAAGGCACAGAGCTCCAAACCAAAGGAATAAACAATCTATTCAATGAAATAATTCGAGAAAACTTCCCAGACTTGAAGAACGAGACAGAATCCCAAATCCTAGAAGCCTACAGGACGCCGAATGTGCATAATCATAAGAGATCCACACCTAGACACATTATAATGAAGATGCCCAACACACAGAATAAGGAGAGAATTTTAAAAGCTACAAGAGAAAGGAAGCAGATTACATTTAGGGGTAAACCAATCAGGATAACAGCTGATGTCTCAACACAGACTTTGAAAGCTAGAAGATCCTGGAATAACATATTTCAAACACTGAAAGAAAATGGGTTCCAACCAAGAATTGTGTATCCGGCAAAATTAAGCTTCAAGATGGAAGATGAAATTAAAACCTTCCACGATAAACAAAAGTTAAAAGAATTCGCAGCTAGAAAACCATCTCTCCAAAAAATCCTCAGCAAAACATTACAGGAAGAGGAAATGGAAAATAACAATGAAAACCAACAGTGGGAGGTAGGACAGTAAAGGGGGGAAAATAATCAAAGAGGAAAACAAACCATATTCAGTAACATAAATAAACAAATATGGCTGGAAGGATAACCCATATCTCAATAATAACCCTAAATGTTAATGGCTTAAAGTCACCAATTAAGAGACACAGGCTAGTAGAATGGATCACAAAACATGACCCAACAATATGCTGCCTACAGGAGACGCATTTGATAGGAAAAGACATACATAGACTGAAGGTGAAAGGTTGGGAAAAATCATATCACTCATATGGACTTCTGAAACAAGCAGAGTGTCCATACTCATATCAAATAAAATAGATTTCAAGCCAAAGTTAATCAAAAGGGATAAAGAGGGACACTACATACTGCTCAAGGGAACCATACACCAACAAGACATAACAATCATAAATATATATGCCCCAAACAATGGTGCAGCTATGTTCATCAAGCAAACTCTTCTCAAGTTCAAGAGTCTAATAGACCACCATACAATAATCATGGGAGACTTCAACACACCTCTCTCACCACTGGACAGATCTTCCAAACAAAAGTTGAATAAGGAAACTATAGAACTCAATAACACAATTAACAACCTAGACTTAATTGACATATATAGAATATACCACCCAACATCAAGCAGTTACACTTTTTTTCTCAGCAGCACATGGATCCTTCTCAAAAATAGATCATATATTATGTCACAGGGCAACTCTTAGACAATATAAAGGAGTAGAGATAATACCATGCATCTTATCTGACCATAATGGAATGAAACTGAAAATCAATGATTAAAGAAGGAAGGAAAAATCATGCATCACTTGGAGAATAAACAATAGGTTACTGAATGATCAATGGGTTATAGAAGACATTAAGGAGGAAATTAAAAAATTCTTAGAGATAAATGAAAACACAGACACAACATATCGGAATCTATGGGACACATTGAAAGCAGTTCTAAGAGGAAAATTCATTGCATGGAGTTCATTCCTTAAAAAAAGAAAAAACCAACAAATAAATGATCTCATACTTCATCTCAAAATCCTAGAAAAAGAATAGCAAAATAACAGCAAAAGTAGTAGAAGGCAAGAAATAAATAAAATCAGAGCTGAAATTAATGAAATCGAAACAAAAGAAACAATTGAAAAAATTGATAAAACTAAAAGTTGGTTCTTTGAAAAAATAAATAAGATCGACAGACCCTTAGCCATGCTAACGAAGAGAAGAAGAGAGAGAACTCAAATTACTAGCATACAGGATGAAAAAGGCAATATCACAACAGACACTTCAGAAATACAGAAGATAATCAGAAATTATTTTGAATCCTTATACTCCAATAAAATAGAAGGTAGTGAAGGCTTCGATAAATTTCTTAAGTCATATGATCTGCCCAGATTGAGACAGGAGGATATAGACAACCTAAACAGACCAATATCAATTGAGGAAATAGAAGAAACCATCAAAAGATTACCAACTAAGAAAAGCCCAGGACCGGATGGGTATACAGCAGAGTTTTACAAAACCTTTAAAGAGGAACTAATACCAATACTTTTCAAGCTATTTCAGGAAATAGAAAAAGAGGGAGAACTTCCAAATTCATTCTACGAGGCCAACATCACACTGATTCCTAAACCAGACAAAGATACTTCAAAGAAAGAAAACTACAGACCTATATCTCTAATGAACCTAGACGCAAAAATCCTCAATAAAATTCTGGCGAATCGGATACAAAATCATATCAAAAAAATTGTACACCATGATCAAGTAGGATTCATCCCTGGGATGCAAGGCTGGTTCAATATACGGAAATCAATAAATGTTATCCACCACATCAGTAGACTTAAAAATAAGAACCATATGATCATCTCGATAGATGCGGAAAAAGCATTCGACAAAGTACAGCATCCCTTTTTGTTCAAAACTCTCGAAAAAATAGGGATAACAGGAACATACCTCAACATTGTAAAAGCAATCTACGCTAAGCCCCAGGCTAGCATCATTCTGAATGGAGAAAAATTGAAGGCATTCCCTCTAAAATCTGGAACAAGACAGGGATGCCCTCTCTCACCACTTCTGTTCAATATAGTTCTCGAAACACTGGCCAGAGCAATTAGACAGACGAAAGAAATTAAAGGTATAAAAATAGGAAAAGAAGAACTTAAACTATCACTATTTGCAGATGACATGATTCTATACCTAGCAGACCCAAAAGGGTCTACAAAGAAACTATTAGAGCTAATAAATGAATTCAGCAAAGTGGCAGGATATAAAATTAACTCGCATAAATCAAAGGCATTCCTGTATATCAGCGACAAACCCTCTGAAATGGAAATGAGGACAACCACTCCATTCACAATATCCTCAAAAATAATAAAATACTTGGGAATCAACCTAACAAAAGAGGTAAAAGACTTATACAATGAAAACTACAGAACCCTAAAGAGAGAAATTGAAGAAGACCTAAGAAGATGGAAAAATATACCCTGTTCATGGATAGGCAGAACTAACATCATCAAAATGGCGATATTACCAAAAGTTCTCTATAGGTTTAATGCAATGCCAATCAAAATCCCAATGGCATTTCTTGTAGAAATAGAGAAAGCAATCATGAAATTCATATGGAAAAATAAAAGACCCAGAATAGCAAAAACAATGCTAAGCAGGAAGTATGAATCAGGTGGTATAGCGATACCAGACTTCAAACTATACTATAGAGCAATAGTAACAAAAACAGCATGGTATTGGTACCAAAACAGGCGGGTGGACTAATGGTACAGAATAGAGGACACAGAAACCAACCCACAAAACTACAACTTTCTTATATTTGATAAAGGGGCTAAAAGCATGCAATGGAGGAAGGATAGCATCTTCAAAAATGGTGCTGGGAAAACTGGAAATCCATATGCAACAAAATGAAACTGAATCCCTTTCTCTCGCCATGCACAAAAGTTAACTCAAAATGGATCAAAGACCTTGATATCAAACCAGAGACAAGGCATCTGATAGAAGAAAAAGTTGGCTACGACCTACACACTGTGGGGTCGGGCTCCAAATTCCTCAATAGGACACCCATAGCACAAGAATTAATATCTAGAATCAACAAATGGGACTTGCTCAAACTAAAAAGTTTTTTCTCAGCAAAAGAAACAATAAGAGAGGTAAATAGGGAGCCTACATCATGGTAACAAACCTTACTCCTCACACTTCAGATAGAGCCCTAATATCCAGAGTATATAAAGAACTCAAAAAATTAGACAATAAGATAACAAATAACCCAATCAACAAATGGGCCAAGGACCTGAACACACACTTCTCAGAGGAGGACATACAATCAATCAACAAATACATGAAAAAATGCTCACCATCGCTAGCAGTCAGAGAAATGCAAATCAAAACCACCGTAAGATATCATCTCACTCCAGTAAGATTGGCAGCCATTAGGAAGTCAAACAACAACACGTGCTGGCGAGGATGTGGGGAAAAGGGTACACTTGTACATTGTTGGTGGGACTGCAAATTGGTGCAACCAATTTGGAAAGCAGTGTGGAGATTTCTTGGAAAGCTGGGAATGGAATCACCATTTGATCCAGCTATTCCCCTTCTGGGTCTATTCCCTAAAGACCCAAAAACAGCATGCTACAGGGACACTGCTACATCGATGTTCATAGCAGTACAATTCACAATAGCAAGACTGTGGAACCAACCTAGATGCCCTTCAATAGATGAATGGATAAAAAAAAATGTGGCATCTATACACAATGGAGTATTACTCTGCATTAAAAAATGACAAAATTATAGAATTTGGAGGGAAATGGATGGCATTAGAGCAGATTATGCTAAGTGAAGCCAGCCTATCCCTAAAAAACAAATGCCAAATGTCTTCTTTGATATAAGGAGAGTAACTAAGAACAGAGTAGGGAAGAAGAGCATGAGAAGATGACTAACATTAAACAGGGATGAGAGGTGGGAGGGACAGGGAGAGAGAAGGGAAATTGCTTGGAAATGGAAGGAGACCCTTAGGGTTATACAAAATTACATACAAGAGGAAGTGAGGGGAAAGGGAAAAATAATACAAGGGGGAGAAATGAATTACAGTAGAGGGGGTAGAGAGAGAAGAGGGGAGGGGAGGGGAGGGGAGGGGGGAATAGTAGAGGATAGGAAAGGCAGCAAAATACAACAGACATGAGTATGTCAATATGTAAATCAGTGGAAGTGTAATTGATGTGACTCTGCAATCTGTATACGGGGTAAAAATGGGAGTTCATAACCCACTTGAATCAAAGTGTGAAATATGATATTTCAAGAACTATGTAATGTTTTGAACAACCAATAAAAAATAAATAAATAATAATAACAAAAAAAAGAAAATCAGAAAAAAAATAATTTGCATTTCTCTAATTACTAGAGATGTTGAACTTTTTTTTCATATATTTTTTGATCAATTGTATTTCTTCTTCTGTGAAATGTCTGTTTGGTTCCTTAGCCCATTCATTGATTGGGTTACTGGTTTTTGTTTTTTTGTTTTTTTTTTTTTTTTTGGTGTTAAGTTTTGTGAGTTCTTTATATATCCTGGAGATTAATGCTGTATATGAGATGCATGTGGTAAAGATTTTATCCCATTCAGTAGGCTCTCTCTTTACATTATTGACTATTTCCTTTGCTATGAAGAAGCTTTTTAGTTTGATTCAATCCCATTTATTGATTCTTGATTTTACTTCTTATGTTTTAGGAGTCTTGTTTAAAAAGTGAGTTCCTAAGCCAACATGGTGGAGATTTGGGCCTACTTTTTTTTTCTATTAGGTACAGGGTCTCTGGTCTAGTGCCTAAGTTTTTGATCCACTTTGGGTTTTTTTGTGCAAGGTGAGAGATAAGTGTTTAATTTCATTTTGCTACATATGGATTTCCAGGTTTCCCAGCACCATTCGTTGAAGAGGCTATCTTTTCTCCAATGTATATTTTTGGTGACTTGTCTAGTGTGAGATAACTATATTTATGTGGGTTTGTCTCTGTGTCTTCTATTCTGTGCCATTGGTCTACTTATCTGTTTTGGTGCCAATACCATGCCATTTTTATTACTATGGATCTGTAATACAACTTAAGGTTTAGTATTGTGATGCCTCCTGCTTTGCTTTTCTTGCTTAGAATTACTTTGGATATTCTGGCTATCTTAATTTTCCAAATGAGTTTCATGATTGCTTTTTCTAGTTCTATGAAGAATGTCATTGGAATTTTGGTAAAATACCTTTCTCATGTATCTTGATCATGGTGATGCAATGCTGACTAACACATAAGAGTTTTCTCTTTGTAAGTTAGTTGCCTCAGGTATTTTATTATAGTAACACAAAACTGACTAATAAAAGTGAAAGAACCAGAGAATGTGTAGACAAGGTTCTAAATTCCATATGCCTGCTTGAATCCATAGAGGTCCTTTTTCAGTACTTTCAAAATACCTGATGAGAACAATTTAGAGGAATAAAAATTTATTCTGGCTAACAGTTTCAGAGTTCTCAGTCTGTAGTTGGTCAACTCCATTTCTCTGGGCCAAAGGTGAGGCAAGGACATCATGGTGGAGGCCCATAGAGGAGGAAAACTGCTCATCTCATGGCAGCTGTGCAGCAGAGAAAAAGGGAAGAGCAAGGACAAAATATAATCCCCAAGGGCACACCTCCAGTGACCTACTTCTTCAGTGCTTTCTGATTTTATTAGCTTATGTAAGATTGTGTTAGAATAAGGGCTCTAGATATTTATTATTTTTATTTATTGGTATTGGGGATTGAACTGAGGGCTGCTTAACCATTGAGCCATCTCACCAGCCCTTTGTGTTTTTTGAGACATGGTCTTGCTAAGTTCCTTAGGATCTCACTAATTTGCTGAGGCTGGCTTTGAACTTGTGATCCTCCTGTCTCAGCCTCCTGAGTCATGGGGCTGACAGGCATGTGCTATCATGCCCAGTTCTAGGTATTTAAAAAAGTTAATCTTTAATTATTTAAAGTGATACATAAAAATATTCCGGCATTACAAATTTTCTCACCTTCTGGGTAATTCTGAAACCACCTTTAATTACCACTGCCTGACTCCAATATCCTTTTCTACCACAGTGAGCAATTTGGAGTAGGTTTTTCCAAAATTTCTTATGTATATTTACATTTACATATTGTATATACATTTACTTCTCTCTTTCCATACAATTAAACAGTCTTGTGAGACTGTGCCCCACCAATATCCCTGCAATTTGCTTTCTTCACTTAACTGATGACTTGAATTTTTTTCTGTACACACACACACACATTCAGTCGTTGATGGGCCTTTATTTATTTTATTATTTTTATGGGTGCTGAGATTAGATCCTAGTGCCTCACACATGCTAGGCAAGCACTCTACCACTGAGCTACAACCTGAGCCCATACACAAACTTTTTGCAAATTTGCTTTATTTCTCCAGTTCTATAGAGATGATTCTAAATTCTGGAGTCTTAAGATATTGCCATAAGGTTGATGGGACAGTGAGCTCTATTCTTTGTGCCAAGTCCATACAGACCACTCTGCTGAGATACATTATTTTCCACCTTGCTTTGTGCTCCTGGCATTCACTAAGATGTTAGATTCAATACCTATGAATGTTCTTATCATGGTCTTATCATGGTGTCCAGTTTTGGGTTCATACACTCTAAACCCTCATTGTCATGACCGCAGGTGCTGGAGAAAGTGGGAGGGTTGCCTCAGGCTTTCTCTGCCTAATGGCCTCCTAGGGTTCTGGTAGAAAGTGGGGGAAGAGACTGCTCTACTCTCAGACCCTCTTAAATAAATATGGGACTCTATCATTGCTCATTCTGCAGGTGTTGAGCATAAAGGAGCTACAGAGTGCAAGGACACCTTTAGGTGATACCAGCATCTTACTCTCCAACTCTTTTCCCCTGGTTTAGGAAATCACTATCTGGTTTCCCAAGGATTGGAGGATTCCAATTCTTTATTCTCTCTCTCTTTTTTTATATACCTTAATTTTGTTTATTTATTTTTATGTGGTGCTGAGGATCAAACCCAGGGCCTTGAGCATGCTAGGCGAGAGTTCTACCGCTGAGCCACAACGCAAGCCCCCCTTTTTATTCTCTTTTGAGTCCCATTGACAGCACAAAATTCATGATTCCTTCATGGCTTTATTTTGATACTCAAAACCAAGCTTTTGGAACCCAAACTTCTTTTCCTTATGAAAATATTTAGTTCTTTTCATTAAGATTTTGAGTTTCCATTCTTTATCCATGAAGTCCATGCACTTCAGAAATAGATCACAGACTTAGTTTCCCAACACTGCTGTGAGAAATTACTAAACATTTAGTGTTTTAAAAGAATATACATTTATTTAGTTCTGGAGGTCAGAAATCCAACACTAGTCTTACTGGTCTATAGTCAAGGTGCCAGCAGGGCTGAGATCCTTCTGGAGACTCCAAGGGAGAATTCCTTTCCTTGCCTTTTTTTTTTTTTTAAGAGAGAGAGAGAGGATTTTTTTTAATATTTATTTTTTAGTTTTTGGTGGACACAACATCTTTGTTTGTATGTGGTGCTGAGGATCGAACCCGGGCCACACGCATGCCAGGGGAGCGCGCTACCGCTTGAGCCACATCCCCAGCCCCCTTTCCTTGCCTTTTCCAGCTGCTAGGAAGTTGCCTGTGTCCCTTGGCTTCTGATTCCCTTTCTCCAGCTCTGAAACTAGTAGCATAGAGCCTGGTCAGTTCACATTGCGCGCGCGCGCGCTCTCTCTCTCTCTCTCTCTCTCTCCTCTCTCTGGTTCTCTCTCTTCTGCCTTCCTCTTCCACGTACAAGGATGTTTGTGATCACTATGGGCTCACCAGGATAATCTCAACTTGGGACCAGCTGATTAGCAAACTTAATTCCATCTGCAAATTTCCTTTGCCATTAAACTGAATATATCTGTGGGTTCCAGTAATTAGCACATGGACATCTTCCAGGAGAAGAGCATTATTCTGACAAGTTCAGTCATGCCAAACTTCAGCCAATCAGCACAATCCATTCTCCCAGCTATATTATAGCTGTCTGATGTTGGTATAGAGTATTGGCATATAGCCCATTAGGTATAGAGACTAATTCAGTTCAATATGAGAATGTCAAATCTGGCTAGGAATGCTGGGACAGAAGGATGTTCCCTCTTCAAGACTTGTGCTGATAGAGTGGTAGCCATTGGCCACATTAGGTTATTGAACACTTGAAACATGTGTTCTATGAATTGAGATGGTCTGTAAATACACATTGGATTTTGAAGATTTACTACAAAAAAGTATAAAATATCTACCAGTTTTATATTAAATACATGTTAAGATAATACTTTGTGTACATTGGGTTAAACAAAATATTTATACCCTCTTCTTCTTATTCATTTTAAAAAATGGGATTACTAGAAAATTTAAAATTACACATGCTGCTTGTTTGAATGTGTCCCCTTCAAAATTCAAGTGTTATCAATATGATAGTACTTATAGCTGAATGCTGGGCATGGTGATGCACACCTGTAATTTCAATAACTCAGGAGCCTGAGGCAGGAGGATTGTAAATTCAAGGTCAGCCTCAGCAACTTAGTACGGCTCTAAGCAACTTAATGAGACTGTCTCAGAAAAAAAGGTGGGGGTGCTGGGAATGTAGTTTAGTGATAAAGTGTTCCTGGGTTGAATCCCCAGTTCTTTCCAAACAAACAAACAAACAAAACACTTAGAGGTGGGCCCTCTAGGGGGGGAATAGGCCATGAGGGGTCTTCTTTGTTAATGGGCAGTTAATGCAAGTCTTCATGCAGCTTTAGCTTGTTATCTTGTTCCCTTCTGTCTTCTGCCATGTTGAGGATGCAGCCTGCCTCTACTCTAGAGCATGCAGC
This sequence comes from Spermophilus citellus, assembly GCF_964194105.1. NCBI lineage: Eukaryota > Metazoa > Chordata > Mammalia > Rodentia > Sciuridae > Spermophilus > Spermophilus citellus. Next base: position 25,987,955 of record NC_138196.1, on the reverse strand, counting down.
CCTTTCCAGACTGTGTAGAGCGATGACAGTGAATGGGAGAGCAGTGTCTGAAATTAGGGTCCCTGATGACTTCATGGCAGTGGCATGCTTGGTTCCTGGGGAAGTTTCTGGGCAAAGGTGCAGGATGCCTAACTGCTATGGTTATGCCCTCTATGAGTGCATTAGTGCTGGTCTTATCAGCCTCAACCTTGATCTCAGGCACACAGCTCCTGGGAGTAAAGGAACTCTTTTTCTAGACAACCACAATGTTTCACTAGCTCTGCTGCTGCTGAACCTGCCTGAATAACAGTAACTTTAAACAATGGACTTTCTTGAGAGCTATTCAAAGCTTCTAACATTGCAGGTTGTAACTGTAGTATGTAACTGAGGAATAAGCTGCATAATGTTGTTAACTCTAATTTTCATGAATACAAAGAATAATGCTTGCATAGTCTTTAGTTTTATTAATGAGACATATATAATAAAGATTGCTAGCGTAATTCTTTAGATCTGCTTCTCCGTCAGGGAGCAGTGCTCCACCCAATCCCAGCTGTTAACTTCAACAAACTGTGTATGTGAGTCTTTATTTTTCTAATGTCCCATCGCCCCTCACTGGAACCTCCTCATTTGGCTATGCTGGTCGCAGCACCAGATGACCAACCTGCCACCACCTCTCACAACCATACTTGCCTGCATCTTGATATTGTACTTCCCACTCTCCAGAACTGCAAGAAAATAAACTTCTGTTCTTTATAAATTACCCGATCTGTGGTATTATAGATGCACAAAACAGAATGAGACAGCTTGCATTCTCTTCCTATCAGCACTCTCCTAGCTGGTGTGGTGAACAGATGGAAAGGATAGAACTCCTGCAGCAATTTTTTTTTCCACTATGTGGGAAATGAGTTTAGGACAAAGGGGAAACCAAATAAGGTAAAACAGAGAGGAGAAAGTAATCATTTTCTCAGTAACATCGTTGGGCCACTGGCTCCTCTAACAGAAATCTTTCCAGTCTGAAGCACTTATAGATAATAGATTCCCTCTTCTTCAGCTCTGCAGATCGATGCTTCACCAGGATGTGCTTTCCCTTCCCACAGCTTCAAATACAATTTTTAGGGGCTGGAGGTGTAGCTCAATGGTGTAGCACATGCCCTGGGTTCAATCCCAGCAGCAATAAGAAGAAAAAAATACAATGTTTAGATAAATCTTCGAGCAATTAAAACAATTAGTGTTTTTTAAAATTATAAAAGTAGTACCTTTCATTGTAGAGAGTTTGATTAATACAATAAAGTAAGTAAGTAAGAAAATATCATAATTCAAACCTCAAAGATTGCCTCTGGGAGTGTTTATTCTTCATTTAAGCAAACATTCTATTCCGGAATGTGGGACTCAGATTTTGCTTAAGACAAACACTGCAATCATTATTACATCATCCAGTCAGCAGCATCCCGAGAGTGTTTGGCTGGCAAGATGGTCAAGAGGATGGGGATAGCCGAAGCAATTCAGAAGGCACATGCCTTCCTTCTTGCTGCTTCTGGAAACTTCTCAATTCCCACAGTCCCTCTGCTCTTTTCTGAGACTTTCTGAGGATTTGGGGCCTCTCTTCTCAAACTGAGTCATAGCTGATTCATTCTCATGGCACCTGACTGCCATCTCCCTAAAGATAAGCTCTGAGGCTTCCCTTCACCTTTCACCTTTTCAAAACAGGTCCTGTCTGTTTAGTGACTTCTGGTGCGAAACATTCCATTCTGTGCTCTGGACTCTGTTGTTCACTGCCAGCCTCATCAGCTCTAGCTACTCTGTAAGCCTCCTTCCATTACAGTGCCCTTAAAGCAATGTCCAATTTCACCTGAGCAAAGTTTAGGATGTCTTGGTAATTTGTATACTTTTTTTTTTTCTTGGTACCAGGGATTGAAGTTGAGGGGCACTTAACCACTGAGTCACATCCCCAGCCCTTTTTATTATTTATTTTGAGACAGAATATCACTAAGTTGCTTAGAGCCTCTTTAAGTTGCTGAGGCTTCCCTGGAACTCGAAATCTTCCTGCATCAGCCTCCTGAGACTCTTGAGATTACAGGTGTACACCACCACTCCCAGCTTTGTACAAAATTTTAAAATACTGAAATAGAGCTTTGCTCATAATCATACAGAAATCCCATGGGCATGGGTTGGAAATCTCACAATAACAAAAACAGCAGGAAGTTAAGAGAAAAACCTCTTTGCTTCAGAGCTGCCTCCTGCTGCTTGCTCTTGCTTATGAGAAGTTATCTAAGCCGGGAAAGCTTCCTTTCCCGTGACACTTTCTGTGTCTCTAAAATTTTATTCTGTACCAAATTAACATTGATCAGTTTACCTTCTTTTTGTTTTTTTTTTAAATAATGCTGAGAATGGGGAATCACAGATATGGAATAAAGAGATTCTAAGGACATTTTCTACTTAATTAAATGCTATTTTTTAACTAAATATTTAAAATTGATTTTGAATATAGAGATGATTTCAGTCATAAATTTATGATTCTATAAAAGTTATATGAAGACTTTCTAAAGACTATTACAGTAATTAAACAAAGGCAGTATTAGAAGTTAGAAGTGAGATGTTGCTGGTGTTAGGTTATATTATAGACAGGAGCTCAGGACTTCCTACAGCTCCATGAGACTTATATGCAGGAAATAATAGTCAGATGAGAAACAAAGGACTTCATTAATAGATGTTAACCTGTTGGATATAGTGGCCCACTCCTGTAATCCTAAAAGCTCTGGAGGCTTAGAGAAGGATTGCAAATTCTAGGCCAGCCTCAGCAACTTAGTGAGGCCCTCAACAATTTAGCAAGACCCTGTCTCAAAATAAAAAATCATATATGGCTCATTGGTTAAGTGCCCCTGGGTTCAAAAAAAAAAGTGAGAGAGAGAGAAAGTGAGAGAGAAAATGAAAAATAGACAGCAATCTTCCATGCGGGCTGCTTTGGTGGAGGTGGGGGTTAAAGAATGTGGCTTAGGCTAGGAAGACAAAGTTGGCCTTTCTGTCCTCTGCCCCATTGAATCCAAGGTGACCCTAGCTACAAAGTAGCCTCAAGCCATCTTACCTGCTCCATTGTAAGGAGAGAGAAGCAAGTTCAGAGACTTGGCCAGGCTTGACAGCCCACAGACACTGATCTTGACATATTCTGCTAATTACCTCAGATGCAGGAGGCAGAAGGTTTGAAGTTGAGGGGTCTTGCCATGATGCTACTAACTTTTAAGGTAGAAATGACAGTTTCTAAAACATTTCATAATGAGTCAGCAATTTTTCCTTTCTTTGAGTAAAGCAGGGATGAGGAGGGGTGTACAGAGGGGCAGAAATATTAGTTGCATGGTCTCTTCTCTGATAGATAACACCTAGTCTAGAACCTTATACCTAGTGACACACCAGCAGGAATTTGCTACTTACTTGACTCTGTGTGTGTGTGTATACACACACACACACACACACACACACACACACACACACATATATATATATATATATATATATTCCCGACTTACAATGGTTCAACTTATAGTTTTTCAACTTTATGATGGTGTGAAAGCAATATGCATACAGGAGAAACTACTTTGAATTTTGAATTCGATCTCTTCCTAGGCTAGCAGCATAAGGTATTACAGATACTCTGTTGAGATTCTGGGCAGGGCAGCAAATTGCAACTCCATCAGCCACACAATTGTGAGTACTAACAACTGATTTCCTACCGTGCACTGTGCTGCTAAGCTAGGATGTTTAGTAGGTTAGGTATACTCACTACATTTTCCATTTTTTTTTCAATACAAGTTGCATTTATTAGGACTTAGTCCCATTGTAAGTTGAGGAGCACCTGTAATTCCTCTCCTTAATTTATAATCTAACTGAGGAGATAAACACACACACACACACACACACACACACACACACACACACACAATGTATCAATAAAGATTTACATACCTGGAGTTTGATTCCTAGCATTGCAAAGTCAAAAAGAAACAAGCAAGCAAACAAAAAGATTTACATAGCTGAGTGTAGTGGCACATGCATGTTGTCACAGTTATTTGGGAGGTTGAGGCAAGAGGGTCACTTGAACCAGGGAATTCAAGGCCAGCCCAGGCAATATAGTGAGACTCTGTCTTAATCAATCAATCAATCAATAGACTGACATAAATGTTAAAGACAACAAAAACTATAAAGCAGCCAATGTTTAATTGTCCAGTGAATTATAAGGACAATATTTATTAAAGGCTTTCTGAAGAATGTCTCACTGTCAGCTGGGCTGGCTGGGGAAAGGCCCAAGGAAAGAAGATTTCAACTGGATCTTAGAAGACAGTTTTAAATTGGAATGAAGAAAAGAAGAAGATGTTCTGAAAAGGTGTGGACAAGTATGGCAAAGATCAGAATAGGTTTCATAGACAGTGAACCAAAAGGTTTTTATCAGAGCAAAGAATTCATTAGGAAAATTGTGGAAAATAAGATGGACAGGTTATGTTGGCATCAGATTTTGAAGATATTGGAATGACAAGCTAAGAAATTTTTAAGTACTGGGAAGCTGTTATGTTTGGGTATTAAGTGTCCCCTAATTGCTCATATGTGAGACAATGTAATAAGGATTAGAGGTGAAATGATTGGGTTATAAGAGTTTAACCTAACCAGTGCACTGATCTCCTGATAGGGATTAACTTGGTGGTAACCATAGGCAGGTAGAGTGTGTCTGGGGATCCTAGGGGACATGCCTGTGGGGTTTATATTTTGCCCTTCATGAGCAGAGCACTCTCTGCTTCCTGACCATCATATCTTGAGCTGTTTTCTCTGCCACACTATTCTGCTATGATGTTTAGCTTCACCTCAAGCCCCAAGGAGTAGAGCCAGCTGTCTAAGGACTGAGACCTCTGAAACTGGGAGCCCCCAAATAAACTTTCTCCTTAAAATTGTTCTCATCTGGGCTAGGGTTGTGGCTCAGTGGTAGAGCGCTTGCCTAGCACACATGAGGCATTGAGTTCAATTCTCCGCACCACATAAAAAAAAAAAAAAACAAGTAAAATAAAGTCACTGTGTCCATCTACAAATTAAAAAATGTTTTTAGGTCTTGTGGTCACAGCCATGAAAAAACTGACTAAAACAGAAGTCACTTAAGGTTTCTAAGCAGAGTAATGACAAAAGGTAAGTGGAGCTAAAACAAGACTTACTTTGCTCAAAAATAAATAAGAATGTGATACTAGGGTGGTCAATATTTTTTCTCCTCTACTTCATAAGCACTTTGTAATGGTTTAATTTTTACAATTCTAAATCATACTTAGGTCTTTTCTTGCTTAAAAGTATAAGTAATTTGGGTGGGGATTGTAGCTCAGTTGGTAGAGCATTTGTCTAACATGTGTGAGGCACTGGGTTTGATCCTCAGCACCGCATAAAAGTAAATAAACAAAATAAAGCTGTTGTGTCCATCTATAACTAAAAAAATAAAATAAAAAATAGTATAAGTAATTTTCTGGTCTCCATGTTTTACTCTTTATATTCTGACTCCTTTTATAGAAGCTTTTGACTTTAGATATTTGGTTTTGATTTATAATACATTGAGGTTTCAAACCGGCCTGCTATCTTACTTAGGGTTCCAGATCCATAATATGTGGACATCCCACACTTAGACAAAATCTCCTTGGCTTGTGACTAGAGAGTCTCTTGCTTAAGACATCATGTGTTGTTCTTATAAAACACCTAATTAGGAAGTTTTCTGCTTTTCTTCATCCATAACCTTATCAGAAAAAAAGGGGTAGATGTTTTAATTGCGTTCATTTCTTTTCCCAAATGCATATTGATAACTCACTGATTTCATACTGGACTCATTTTTTTCTGTGTGTGGTACAAGTTTCTTTTATAAGATAACGTAATATGCTCATGCCTTTCTTTCTACCATAGCTTATCCATCCACACATGGATTCCGTTCATCCCCATAAGCTAAAGGGAAAACAGAAACAAACTGACTTGGCCAATACATATGTTGGAAGGGTAAGGGGGGTGGAAGATTCATGGGTCATCCAATATATAAATTTTTTAACTGGGTATTTTAAAATTGTGTTTGGGCTGGGGTGTAGCTCAAAGGTAAAGCTTGCTTAGCATGCACTAGATCCTGGATTTGATCCTCAGCAAATTTTGGTAAAATATATCTACCATAACATTTACCATTTTAGCTGTATTCAAATATACAGTTCAGTGGCTTTAAGTGCATTCTCAATCACAACTATCTGTAGAACCTTTTCATCATCCCAATTGAAACTCTGTATCCATTCAACAGTAACTGACGAAGATGTGTAATTCTGAAATGTGTGCTACTACATCTATCTCCCTTTGAAAGAAGCAAGACATAGTAGAAAGGATTTTACTTTTGTTGTGCAGACCTGGGTTTGTATGCTGGCTCTTCTTAATTAGCAATGTGATATTAGAGATGCTGCTTTATTCTCTGAATTTCTTCTCCTTCAAGGCAGATGGTATATGGCCCATAATAGGGCTCAATGATAGTTTTTCCCTCTTCTTCTCCCACATTCCAGTATGCCTTTCAGCGATTGGAATGCCCAAAGAGTTCTAGTCATTTCAGTGAGTTTTAACGTGCTTCACTCTCTTCTTCACTTCCTGTTAAGTGTACTTGCCTTGAATGTCCAACTTTTCTATTTATGTCCACTCCTTTTGAGATGTCAGAAATTGGAATAATAGCTGGGTTTACAGTGAACTCATCTATTTTTCCATACTTCTTCTCTGTGGAAAAGTACCTCTTCCTTAAAATATCCTTAATTGGTGTTGTTCCTAAGAGTAGGAACTTTAAGGTCCAGGGAATTTCAAAGGAGAACTATAATCCTGGATGCTTAGTAGAACCTTTCTTATTAGCCTGGAATTGAGGTGAAGGCTGAAAGCTGTGGATGAGAACTACTAATACTGTGAGGAGTTGCCAACATCCAGAACCAGACATATCTCCCCGAGGTGACCAAGCAGTGGTGGAACAGGCTCTGTTACTATCACCCTCCCTCCCATAGATTCTATTAGAGAGAATGGGGAAGAGTTCGGGGGTCACATGCTTCTCTTCTGTGAACCCATGTGAAGAGAGGTGCTTCCCAGGGAGGCACTCATAGGCAGTGAGGTTCCCCTGGAGAAGCCCTGATTGGGCATCTCACTTCTCTGTTGGACATGGGCTTAGTCTACAGATTTGCTGTCACCTCTGGGCTGGTGTGGACAGGCATGGTGAGCCAGAAAAAGAAGGCTGGACTCAGGTGAGGGGTAGTCAAGGGAGAGTGGCAGACTTGGTGCTGGAAGATGGCACTGTCATCCATTGGGATGGTGGTATTTGTGGCAGCTTTACAATGTTAAATTTCAGCTGGGTTGAAACAAGCTACCCGGGGCTGGGGTTGTGGCTCAAGCGGTAGCGCGCTGGCCTGGCATGCGTGCGGCCCGGGTTCGATCCTCAGCACCACATACCAACAGGGATGTTGTGTCCGCCGAGAACTAAAAAATAAATATTGAAAATTCTCTCTCTCTCTCTCACTCTCTCTCCTCTCTCACTCTCTCTTTAAAAAAAAAAAAAAAAAGAAACAAGCTACCCATAACCTCCTTCCTAACATGTTACTAGTTAGGGTTGGCCATAGGAGGAACTTGCAGAAGATTTGGAAGACTAAGTGGAACAGTAGCAGTATTTACTCTTGGAACGTCCTACTAGGTCAAGCGCTGTTTCAACCTATGCAGGTTTCTGCAGATTCGATGTCTCTGTTGTTGGTGTGGAAAACAAACTAGCCTGATACTCCAGATCTGTAGGATCCCTTCCTTCAGCTTTCCTGAATCCTGGGCCAGGTGCAAGTGTGGGTCTGGGGCAAAAGCAGTAGCATCTTCTTCAGGTCATAGCAACAGAGCCAGGGGCTCTGAGATAAGAAGGGGCTGACATGGATTCCAGTGGCAGACAGATATGGGTCCAATTGCCCCCCTCTCCCCACTTTGTGTTTATCTTTCCTTTCTCATCACCTGTCCTGTATCCTAAGCACTGAATGTTTGAGTGTTTGTGTTGAAATTTAGTTTAAAAAAAAAAAGAAATATGAGCCAAAAAAGGGAGAGAAAGGAAATATTGTCAGTCAATGGACTTCCAAGTAAATGGCCAAAACTTTGATGGAAAATTCCTTTGTTCCCCAATTAATCTAAAACTAAAGTAGCTATAATAACATAAAAATGATCTTTTTGTTCATGTTTATACTAACATAGAGAAGTAATGCTCTTTCCCACAGCCCAATCCTGTGAATGTGGACTTGAATGGAAACTCTAGCATACAGACTTAAAAACACATTCCTATAATTTTAGCTCAGTGCGACGTGGCATGCCATCTGCATAAACAAACACTTCTGTGGATGTACATTACTCCTGTTTTTGATGTAGACATATTTATACAGATCATGAGGATTCCAGAAAGAGAGTTTAACTGGGAAACTCAGACATGTTCAAGCATGGCTGAGGGGCCAGGGTGTGAGACCACCCAAGATCGACTTACATGAAGGCCTGAAATGCCACATACATGGAGCCATGATGGGACAAGCTGGTACAGAGAGTAGACCCCCAAGAATAATATCACCCAACTTTGGGAAACCAAGGAGATTTGTTATCCTTTTTCTTGCCCCAGACAAGTATGTCTGAGAGGAAGGTGCTATATATACAAGCCCCTGGGTTTAGAGTATGAGGAAGATCAAAATTCCCCCAGCACCAATATGCTGCATTGGTGTCACAGAGTCCCTCCCTTGTGATCAGGAATTTGAAAAAAAAAATGTGTGTGTTACTAGAGTCTGTGGACCAAGTAAGAGATAATGGTGGAAGGAAATACTGGTGGGAGTAACTTCTGCCCCTCTTCAACATATTTCCTGCTACTAAAAACCAATAAGACCATGAAAGTAAGGGATGTGTTAGGAGCAGCACCTGTTCATTGTGACATGTCTTTGCTGACCTCTCCAGCGCATTTCCTCCTGTCTCCCCTCACTCTGTTTTCTGCCTTGGGCCATGGAAATTCCCGCCCCCCCACAACAGTAAGGTTTCTTGCACCTTCCTGGGATTCAACTCAAATGCCATTTTCATCTGCTATGTCACAGCATCTGGTATGCCATGAACCCCTTACAGGGGTTATATAGACTTTATGGCCCAAAGTGATCCTTTGAAGTGTAAGTCATGTCACTACTGTGCTCAAATCACTCCACTGGCTTCCTATCTCATTCAGATATCACAGAGTAGATGACCAGTAAATACTTGTGGAATCAATAAATGCTCCCATTTTAATAATTGCAAGCATTCCTTTGCAAATACTTATTGACAGGCCTCTACTAAGTGGTATGATTCTTGGAAACAGAGGACTTATCCATCCTTTCATTTATTGATCCAACCAAAGTTTCTGAGTACAACACGTTAGGGAGTGGAGGTACCTCATGACAAAAACAGTCCTGACCTTAACCCTTAGGGAATCTGCAGCTATACTACAAAAAGTGAATTTTGACAAAATGAATTTTGGAGGGTATGTCGAAGATGGAGTCAGAAAGCACTGTGGGAAGCATGGGATATTAATAACAGCAGCTCACACTGATGTTGTTACTACCTGTGTGCCAGGAACAGTCGCTGGGACACTATGAGGTAGATACTATGATCTTCATTTTACAGAGGAGCAAGGGAGACACAGAGAGGTTGTATACCTTACCTGAGTTCACTCATCTAGTATGTGGCAGAGGTAGGATGTGAACCCAGGAAGCCTGCTTCCAAAACCTTGCTCAGCCACTGGGCTAGGGAGGGTTTGAAAACTATTCCACTTCTGCTGCCTTACAGAGGTAGAATGTGTCTTTCTTTTTTCCACCTCCACCATCTGACTTGTTAGCTGAGTTGAGGTGACACCCCTACACAGTGCAGAGCCCACAAGTTCAGTGTCTGCCCCCTCCTGTACCATTTGGATACCTGTGGCTTCAGTATTCATCATAATTGCTGATGTCAGTAAAAACAAATTTTTGTTAACCAGTTAACAAAGCATTTTCATAGGCTTTAAAGCACTTAATTACATCATAGAACTAATTGGGAGGTATCATAGTGGCCATTTCATGTGAGAGACATTAGAGTGAGACCAGGAGGGACATTGGTAGGAAGCAGTGTTTTTTAGCTTCAGAGTTTTTAGGTTTTAGCTTCAGAGGGGCCTTTGGAGTAGCCCCACTGGGATCCCTGATCTCAGTGTGGACTTTCCCAGCTTGGGGTCTTGGACAAGTTGCTGTGGAAGCAAGTTGCTTAGAAAGCGCTTTCGTAAGCTAGTCTTATTGTCCTAAGCAGGGTTTTTCAACCTCAGCACTACTGAAAGTTGTAGGGGGCTGTCCTATTCACTGCAGGATAAAAGGCTTCTCTACTCACTAGATGCCAAAAGTACTCCTTCCTTTAGTCGTAACAACCCCAAATATCTCCAGACATTGTTAAATGTCCCCTGGAGATAAAATCACCCTGGTTGAGACCCACTGCCTTAAAGACAGGCCAGGAAGAACCAAGAATTATTGAGGCTCACCCTCCAGGATGTGGCCAGGTGGATAAGGTGATCATCTCAGCCCAGCAGCCCCATCAAAGTCCTCTTGGTCTCCAAATCAGGAATCCACATTTTGTGCCCTGCACACATTTTTTTTTGTTTTGTTTTGTTTGCGGTATTGGGGATTAAACCCAGGAGTACTCTAGCACTGAGTTACATCCTCCAATCCCACTTCTTTACTTTTCATTTAGAGACAAGTTCTCACTAAGTTGCTGAGATTGGCTTCAAACTTGCAATCCTCCTGCCTCAGCCTCCCAAATTGGGATTATAGGCTTACTCCATGGCACCTAGTTTCAGCATGCATCTTAGTATTTAACATTATAAATGTTTACACTTGATTCTGCCACAGTTCCCTGTATCCAAGATGGGTTGCAGCTGGGCTGGAGGAAAGCGACAGGCCCAGGCATCAAGTTCACAGAGCCAATGACAGGCTGAAGGTGTAGGCGATGATGGTCTTTTCAGGGTCCCCTGGCTTCCTAGGCTGTTATTGGGCCCCAGCAAGCATTGTGCACCTACCTGGATATTTCATTTGAATGTTAATAGTTCTAAGAGCACAGCTCACTTCTCTACTTTTTCTATGGATTTTTAATTACTACTTAAAATCTGTGTTCTTTTTAGAGCATCAATCAAAAAAAATCTGCTCTTTCTATGGGAGATTAATATCTTTTTTTTTAGAAAATTTTCATCCACACTGCTTAACCCATTTTGTTGTTCTGTTCCAGACATGGAACGCCTGTAAAAACTTAAATGAAACAACAGATGTACCACTTAGGTGACTTTGAAATAGTTATTATGTTTGTTTTAGAATTAAAAACTTGGTATTTAATAGGTTATGCCATTCACAAATAGCTGTATGTGCCAAAAGCAGTGTGTGGACTTCTGGTTAAATTTTTTGTATTAGTATATTATAGCTATATGTAATATTAGGTTTCGTTTTGACATGATTATAAAAATATGGAATATAATGTGCTCCAATTTAGTCCCCAGTACTTCATCTTTCCCTTCTTTCTTCCCTCCCCCTATTCCCTGTCTCTACTGGTAGTTATACATAAAGGTGAAACTCACTGTGTTATATTTATATATGTACATCTGATATTTTGGTCAATTTCATTCCACCCTTCCTTCCTTTTCCAGGCCCTCCTCCATTCCCTCAACCCCCTCCTTCTACTTTCTTCTATTTTCATGGGATCTCCATCCCCAGTTAAATTTTCAAAGCTAATTTTAATTTTATTTATTTACTTTTGTTTTACCCTGCACACTGCTGTGACTGTTGTTGCCAGAGTCCAAATCCTCCATAGTTCAATATCACTAGAGATGAAATCTGCCAACTCCTGTGGTTTTCAACAAATTTTCTTTGGGACAATTTGCTTTCAATTTTAGAAAAAAAATTAAGTTCTTGAAATCAATGCTGAAAGGGGAAGAACAAGCAAGAGGATAGAAAGCTGTATTGTGGGGTGTGATTCCTCATTGTGGACTGTTGAAATTGTGGATAAGAAGCATTGGGGCAAAGAATCAAGAAAACAAAATGAGGTAGAAAAACAAGCAGAACATGCTGACATGAATTAGAAACTTTCTAAAAAAAACCACAAAAATACTTAAAAGCACAAATCATTTTTAAATTAGCTTTTATTAAAGGTACAAAGTTTGACTTATTATCTCTCCTCAGTCCATATTATCTAACTCATTTTGTCCCAGTACATGTAAGCAAAAATAAGGCCCATTGTACTTATCATTAAAATAAAAAATATGGGTTGGAGTTCTCTCTTGAGTTGCTCATTTGTGTAACCACAACATCTGCTTCCTTGAATTTTCTTTGTTTTTCAAATAATACACAAGTTGTTGTTCATTCTATTTAATGCTTCACTCTCTGGTTATTTATTGATTCTCCCTGGGGTCCCTGGCAAATGGTGAAGGAGTTCATCTTTGGCCTCCTTGACCTCTATTCATTAATTCATTCAACAAATGTTTATAGAGAGCCTGTTGTGCTTCAGACAATGTACAGGGCAATGTGGACTTCGAAACCCGCAATAGCTCATAATCAATGGGGAACAATTAATAGTATAGAGGTAGGAGCTATGGCAGAGAGTCATATATGAAATATTGCACTACCACAACTGAGGAGTCATATAATTTCTGTTGTGGGCATGAATTTTCTTGCCTTTTGAGGTGACATGAGCTATTTTTAAATCTCCTCAATCCGTATTATCTCTCCTCAGTCCATATTATCTAACTCATCTTGTTCAGTGCATGTAAGCAAAAATAAGGCCTATTGTTCTTACCATTAAAATAAAAATATGGGTTGGAGTTCTCTCCTGAGTTGTATCCATTTTCCTTCCCCAGGTCCTCCCAGGAGAAGACTTGATAGGTGGAAGGCCACAGGATTTGGAATAAAAACCAGGATTTTTCCACCACTCAGAAATTATAAACCTTGAGCAAGTTCTTTGAACTCTGACAACCTTGGATTTCTCAATTGTACAAAGGGATGACAGTAACAACTATGTGTCAATATTAGTGATAATGTATATAAAATTACAAACTGTGGTTACATTGACAACTCCCAGTGAGTCAGTCTACTGGTATTCACAGTGTTTAAGCCCTTAGGTAGTCTCCTCCCATGTTGACTCTGGACTTGGCCCTATGACTTGACTAGTGAGACATAACTGTGACACAGCAGAAGCTTGATAAGCAGTTGCACACTGGGGTTACCCCCTTAAAATGCAGATGCCATGTAGAGAAGTTTGGGCTACACTACTTAAAATGAGAGGTTCCAGCCTTTTAGCTAGTTCTACTGACTTAGACCTCCCAGCCCCAGCCGGACCATCATCTGCAGGCAACTTCTTGAAGAAGTCCAAGAAAAGAACCACCTGGACAAACCACAGACTCTTGAGAAATAACCAACTGTATTTGCTTCAAACTACTCAGTTATGAGGTGACTGTTAAGCATTAATACATAACAGGTACACCAATATTTAAAAGATACTTATGAATGTTTACCATGAGTCAAACACTATGCTGGGCTTTAAGGATACTATGGCAAGTATGACCAATATGGGTCTTCCTCTATGGATTTCACATTCTAATAGAGAAGAAAGACTAGAAAAATAAAGTGATTACCCATTGTTTTGTATCCTATGAAGGAGAGAGTGTAGGAGCGGAGGCAGAGATGAACAGGGGATGGTATCTGCTTTTGATAAGGTGATCAATGAAAGCTCTGAGAGAAAACTGAAGCTGAAACTGAGAAAAGAAAAATGAGGGGCTGGGCATGTGGCTCAGTGTCAGAGCACTTGCCTAACATGTGCGAGGCACTGGGTTTGATCCTCAGCACCACGTACAAAAAATAAGTAAAATAAAGGTCCATCAACATTCAAAAAAATCTTCATAGTGCCATTGGGAGAGGGAGCAGGGGAGGATTAGACAAACTCTAGTTAGGGCAAAGGGGTGGGAGGGGAAGGAAAAGGGCATGGGGGTAAAAAAGATAGTGGAATGAGATGGACATCATTACTCTAAGTATATGTATGAAGACACGAATGGTGTGAATATACTTTGTATACAACCAGATATATGAAAAATGTGCTCTACATGTGTAATATGAACTGTAATGCATTCTGCTGTCATATATAACTAATTAGAATAAAGAATAATGAGAAGTAACCATGAAGAGCTTCATATAATATATACTCAATAAGTGAGAGACATATAAAATATACATTTTATTAATAGACTTGTAAAGTATTATTAATATTTATTATTTACTTATGTATTAAACACCATATAATAATGTTTCAATTGATGGCATACTGCATATATGATGGTGGTCTAATAAGATTATATCACCTTGTGACATTGTAGGCATCTTAGTTTGTCTAATATTCTATGATGTACTTACAATGATGAATTTATCAGAACATATCCCTGTTGCTAAGCAGTGCATGAGTATATTTGGTACATGGTAGGCGGTCAGTATAACGTCATTTCTGGCCCTTTGCTTTCTCTTTGGTCACCATTAGTGGTCAGGATCCAGTTAGAAAAATAAAAATCACATGAGGTTTATCAACAGAGGATATTTTATAAAGAGAAATTGTTACATGTGTAAGAAAGGCTGAAAGGGTAAAAAAGAATGCTGAGATACTTATAGGGCTGCAGAAAGTGACTAAGAGTTATAGTGCTGGAATAACGAAGAGGTTGGGAGTCACCTGTAGCTAGAAACTTGGAGTATTGGCTCATGAAGAGAAAGTACCATTCAGTTGGAATTGATATTTCTGAGGTAAGTTGATGGGTTGATAATAACACAGAATGTACAAGGGTGGATTTATAACTGAGAAATAGCAGGTGAAGGGTTAAGATTATCTAAGCCAGTCCTTACATTTTCCTACATTTGATCCAGTATAACATTTGTCCTTAATATGTTATTATTTTTAAGAAAAAAAAATTATTATTAGTTTCTTTTTAAAAAATATTTATTTTTTAGTTTTAGTTGGACACAATACCTTTATTTTATTTATTTTTATTTGGTGCTGAGGATTGAACCCAGGGCCCTGCATGTGTGAGGCAAGCACTCTACTGCTGAGCCACAACTCCAGCCCAAATTATTAGTTTCTGAATAAAGCTGGACTTAGGTACATTAATATTATAAAATTGATTAGATATGTATATATAATATCTTAAGTGACCACTAAAAGGCAATCAAAAAGATATATCAAATAATAGTATAACAGAAAATGGAATTCTGAAAAATAAACAACCTGCAGGAAGACAGGAAAAAACATAAAAAATGATAAAAGAAAGAACAGAAAATAATAGATAAAATGATAGATCTAAGCTCTAATACATCAATAATAACATTAAATGTAGGGGCTGGGGATGTGGCTCAAGCGGTAGCGTGCTTGCCTGGTATGCGTGCGGCCCGGGTTCGATCCTCAGCACCACATACCAACAAAGATGTTGTGTCCGCCGAGAACTAAAAAATAAATATTAAAAATTCTCTCTCTCCTCTCTCACTCTCTTTAAAAAAAAAAAAAACAAAAAAAATTAAATGTAAATGATATAAATTCACTAATGAAAATAAATTGGCAGAAAGGATAAAAGAAATTATGAATTCTATGTGTTTACTTCAAATACAACAATATAGGAAGGTTGACAGTTAAAGAATAGGACATGATAAACCATGAAAACATTAATCAAGAGAAAGCAAAAAAAATTTTTTTAAAGATAGACAATAATGACTGTTGGCAGACATATGGAGAAATTAGAACTTTCAAACATGCTAATGGGATATTAAAATGGTGCAAATAATGGAAAAAAATGGTTTGGCAATTCCTCAAAAAGGTAAACATAGAGTTATTACATGATCTAGATAAGGTGATCTATGAATATATCCAAAAGAACTGAAGTATGACCATATAACAAACTCATTCAAGAATGTTCATACCAGTGTTATTTATATAGCTGAAAAGTGGAGACAACTCAAAGTTTATCAGTGATGAATGAGTAAAGAAAATGTGGTATATCCGTGAATATTATTTGGTCATAAAAAGAAATGCAGTACTTGTACATGCTACAACTAAGAATAATATTGAAAAAAATTATATTAAATGAAGAAGCCAGTTATAAAACGAAATGTTCAGAATGGGAAAATCCTTGGAAATTGATAGTAGATTATTGTGTTCCAGGGGCTGTGGAAAGAGGAAGAATTGTGCATGATTGCTAATGAGTACAGGATTTCTTTTTGGGGTGAGGAAAATGATCTGAAATTCTGTTGTGACAGTAGTTACACAACACAGTGTAACTAAAAAAATCACTGAATTGTACACTTTATTCTTTTATTTGCAGTACTGGGATTGAATCCAGGGGCACTCAACCCCTGAGCTATACCTCCAGTCCTTTTTTAGTTTTTATTTTGGGATAGGGTCTAAGTTGTCCTGGGTGGCCTCAATCTCCCAAGTAGCTGGAATTACAGGTGTGTGCTACCATGATCAGCTTGAATTGTATGTTTTAAAAAGGAAATTTTTTTATGTGAATTTCATCTCAATAAAGTGTTTTTTTTTTTTTTAAGAAATCAGAACTGGCTATTTTAACATGAGAAAAGAAGACTTCAGAGCCAAATAATTGCCAGAAGCAAAGAGGAATAGAAGAAAAGAGAGAAGGAAAGAAGAAAAGAAAGTTGATGGAAAGAAGAAACAAAGAGTTTTGAAAATATTCGGATATAAATAGTTTTTAGATGACCTGTTATGGTAAAACTAATTGTCAGTTTATACATAATCACTTCAAGAATACAGTTTTAAGTATTTTTTTCTCACATTTTAAAAAGTATTTTAGGGGCTGGGGATGTGGCTCAAGTGGTAGCGCGCTCGCCTGGCATGCGTGCGGCCCGGGTTCGATCCTCAGCACCACATACCAACAAAGATGTTGTGTCCGCCGAGAACTAAAAAAAAAAAAATAAATATTAAAAAAAAAATTCTCTAAAAAAAAAAATAAAAAAAATAAAAAGTATTTTAGTTGGTTTAATTGATTTTCTTTATTAAACATTCCTTGTTGAATTTATTATTCTGTTCTTATTTATTTATTTATTTATTTATTTGTTATAGATGGACACAATACCTTTATTTTGTTTATTTGTTTATGTGGTGCTGAGGATTGAACCCAGTGCCTCACACATGCTAGGCGAGCACTCTATCATTGAGCCACAACCCCAGTCCGCGAGCCACAATCCCAGCCCTGTTCTAATTCTTATTGTTTCTTTCTTTTTTCCCTTTGGTTGTATTTGGTTCTTCCTTTTCTCATTTCTTAAGAGAAGAATAGGTTATTGATTCTGTATCTTTCTCTTCACTGTTTAAATGTCACCCCATAAATTTCGGTACATTTTATTTTTACTTATAATTTTATATTTTTTAGTCCCCCCCCCCCCCCCCCCGAGATAGGGTCTTGCTGTATCTGACCTTAAACTCACAATCCTCCTGTTTCAACCTTCTGAGTAGCTGTGATTACAGGGATAACCACTGCACCTAGTTAACTTTTATTTATTCATTTTTTTTGCGGGTACCGGGAATTGAACTCAGGATCACTTAACCACTGAGTCATATCCCCAGCCCTAATTTTATTTTTTAAATATTTTTATTAGTTGTTGATGAAATTTTTAATTTTATTTATTTATTTATATGTGGTGCTGAGAATCAAACCCAGTGCCTCACACATGCTAGGCAAGTGCTATACCACTGAGCCACAAGACCAGCCCCCTAATTTTATTTTTAAATGATAAAATTTATAATAAGTGAAACATTTTTCAACTATTTAATTATTATTATTATTATTATTATTATTATTATTATGCTGGGGATTAAACCCAGGGCATTTTGCAGGCAAGGCAAGCATTCTACCAACTGAACTATATCCCCAAACCTAATTAATTTTTTTTAAATGGGCATAAAGTATTTTCTGCTTTTAATTACTTTATTCCATTGATTATTTAGGAATGTATTATTTCACAAATATTTGTGAATGCTTTCTTTCTGTTATTGATTTCTAATTTAATTCCATTATGGTCAAAGAATAAATATTGAAAGACTTAAAAATTTTTTGCATTAGTTATATTCTAAAAATTTGCTGGAAACACCAAATTAATAAATTCATTATATATACATATTGCTGTCGTTGAATTTTTCATCCTCTTGCCTCAGCTTTCAGAGTCACTGGGATTACTATTTCTAGCTGAATTAGCAAATACTGAATTATTGCTGATAAGAGAAATGCAAACATTATTATTGATCAGTTGATGAAAATAAATGCTATTATTTTGTATATATTTTATGGGTACATTTTGTTCTACATTGATTGTTGCACAGTATGAACATTTTGCTTTTAATTTTTTACCACTGGTAACAATATTCCAAAGAATGTCACATATATATATCCTTGTTTGCATGTGAGAGTGTTTCTCAGTACTATATTAGAACTGGAATTTCTGGCTTATATAAGGCAATTGTATTTCCAATTTTGCTAGGTAATTCTGAATTGTTCTCTGTAGTGATTTTACTAATTTATGTTCCCACCAGTGTTTAAGAATCTCCCTTCTCACCACATCCTTGCCAGATGGAGTATTAAACTTCTCAATTTCTGCCAATCTGATGGGTGTAAAGTGCATCTCATTTTAAAAAATTGTGGTTGAAAATATATAACAAAATTTACCTGCATCTCACTTTTAATTAAAATTTGTATGGAAATAACTGTAGATTTCACTTTTAATTGAATTTTTATGGAGATGATTGTAGATTCACCTTTAACTGAAACTTTCATGGAAATAATTCTAGATTCATGTGCAGCTATAAAAACGAATACAAAAATCCCTTGTCCAATGAATTTTTACATAAGACTATTGCCAAGTAACAAACATTCACGTCAGCACCTCAGAAGGATCCTTCATATGCCCTCCCAATTAAAAAAAAAACTTACTAAGGACAAATTATATTGATGTTTAAATTTTATTTTGGGATAATAATAACACAATTTTATTATAATAAGAGGGAGCCATGTCTATAGCTGGTAGGTCAGAGGGCTTGGAAAATGTTTCTTTCCTTCACCCTTTGCTTATTTCCAGTGTCTGTCTCAGACTGGAGTCTCTGGCACTGTGCCTAGTGAGGCACCACATAAAAATGGAATTAATTTTTTTTTGAGAGTCATCTATGATGATCTTAGAACCTGCTCTCCACTCCAGCCCACCACCACCAAGCTTTTTCCTACTCATGCAGCCATTTCTGTATCTACTGTGAAAGACCTGGGAAGGCGCATGGGCTTGGCTGGGGGTCACCATCTTCCAATACCAGGCAGCAGACACCAAAAGGACACACAGGGTGAGCCCAGGCAGATGGTGGATGTTCCAGGCTCCGCAACCATTTTCTCTGGTCTGACTCTGAAAGATGTTATACTCTAGACATGCTGTCTCCCCTCAGGCACACATCCAAGGGTAAGAGTGAACCCACCCAGGCAAGAAGAAGGACGCCCTGCCGCCTCCCAGGTGTAGGGGAAATATGCCCAACTTGGAAAGTTAACATGCTAATTAGCAGCCAGCCCCACCCAGCCTTTCCCGACACCCGTCACAGAGGGCCAGGCCAGGAACTCGCCCTCTGGTTTATCTGGTTTATCTGTGATCTCCAGTTTCTGTGATATGTCTGGCAGCTCAACCGGGGACCTTGTGTAGAGCTTCTCATTTAATCCTCACCACCTCGTGAGGCAGATTTGCTCTTCTCTTCAAATCAAAGAGTAGATTTTGAAGGGAGGCAGATGGGGCCTAGCTCTGCCAGGTGGCCAACGATTTGTGACCTTCAGCCAATTGCCCACCTTCCTGGAGCCTCAGTAAGTGTCTGGAAAGCAGGCCACTACTCACTGACTCGTTCCCAGGCTCAAACGTTGTGAGTTTTTTTTTTTTTTTTTTTTTTTTATGAAGGAAATCAACACATGCAATACCATCCATCATTTAAAATATCTATAACGCCTTTTGATAGAGGCCCAGAGGGAAGTTCTATATGAAAGGAATCCAGAGCACTGAAAAAAAAAAATCCAAGCCTCCCCAGCTTGAAGCAACATGGGGCAAACCTCAGTCCTTATCTTTTCTTCCTTGCCCTCCTCTCTGCCAACACCCTAAATCATGAAAATAAACACTCCCAGCTGCACAGAACATTATGAAACGGCCTGTTTTCTGCCTGGTTTGCCTCACCAGGCCACCCGACTTCACTGGCCCATTGTGATGGGTGGTGGGAAAGGCTGGGTGAGGAGTGCTGCGAATTAGCATTTCAACATTCCAGGTTTGGTATATTTCCCCTACACCTGGGGGCGGGGCGGGGCAGGGTGCTGGGTTCTTCTTGCCTGGATGGGTTCACAGTTACCCCCTGGATGTGTCTCTGAGGGGGAGACAACCATATCTACAGTATAAAGTTTTTCAGAGCCAAACCAGAGCAAAATGGTGAAAGGAACTTCGGCTTCTTTCCCCTGGTGGTGTCTCTCCCTTTCTCCTCCTCCCTACCTGCTCTCCCTTGGAGCTCCTTGGTGGCTCAGACAACTTCTGGGACAGAGCCCCTGAGACTAATGTTCAAGCACCTTTACCTCAGAAGATTACAGTCTGGTAAATCATTTCTGAGGGTCTGCTTGGCCCCACTGACCTGTCACTTTCCCCTTTCTACTTTCAGAGCCATCTTGTAAGGATGGTTTTTACTGGAGGGTGTGTCTTTCTCTTTCAGAGCCTTAAGCAACTAGCCCTCAACCATGGCCTTAAACGTTCACATTGTCCCTTTGGGTTCACTGATACAGATGCTCCCTCTTGGTGAGGTGGCCCATCTGCCATGGAGCTTGCCTAGAGAAGTACTAGTTGGATTTCTAAGCTCCTCCCCTTATAGGTGCCTTTGTGTAGCACAACTATCCAAGCAGCACCACCATCAGCTGCTGTATTTTATTCACCTCTGTATCCCCCATTGCTTACCACTCTTCCTGACAGGCCATCCATAAGCATGTGTTGACTAAATGTATGCACAAATGATGGCTGAGCTGCATCTTCCCTGTAACTCTGTGACTTGCTGGCTAATAGATAACTACTTAAACTACCTACAACATGAGCCAGGAACATTGTAATCTTGCACACACAAGGATATGTGTTATATTTAAGGGATGATTTGTGTTATTTATAGCTAAACCCATACATTGGTGAAAAGGAGCTTAGATCCTACTAACTATTCCAATCACAGCTAGAACACCTAGCAATAGGCTAGACCCTTGGAAGGACATTAATAAGTGTTAAGACATGTCCCTCTTTTCAGGACACCAGTGGTTTAGTTGGGGAAGAAAGAATCATGCAGAAATCTAACCACTAATATGGGACATCAATCAAACAATCATAAAAACAAAAGACAGATTGCATTGCAATGAGTGGGACATAAAGAAAGGATATATCTGTGAGTAAAACAAGCTCAAACTCAGCCAGCTGATTCAGAGCAGTCACTGAGGAAATATCGCGAGAGTAGCTAAGCCAGGGGGTCGCAGGCTGAATCTGAGTGGGGGAAGCAGTGCTGTCCAGGCAGGGGGAGCACCTCACACCGATGTTCAGCCCTGAAAGGAATCATGACAAATATGGAACAGTGAGTATGGTAGGAGAATAGAAGGATGCTGGAGAATAAGGAGGAGACCATGGAGATCCCTTTCTCAACCCTGTGATCAATGGGAAACTATTGAAGGTTTTAAGCAGGAGGATGCTGTGCTCTGGTTTTTGAAACTTTATTTTTTGCAAAGCTGTGTGAAGAACAGACTAGAGGGAATGAAGTTGGATGTAGAAAGCCACAGCTAAGAAGTTATCACAGGAACCCCAAAGGGAGAAGAGGAGATCCTGGGACCTTGATAGAAAGATAGGGAAATGGACACACTTGGGAGATATTTTAGAGATTAAAATCAATACTGTTTGGGCTAGGACTGTAGCTCAGTGGTAGAGCACTGGCCTACATACATGAGGCACTGCATTCGATCCTCAGCACCACATAAAAATAAATAAACAATAAAGGTATGAAAAAATCAGTACTATTTAGGAAGAGACTGGATATGGGATGAGGGAAATGTTAAGAAGCCAGGTTTCTGGCTTGTACAACTTGATACCAGTGTCATGTTTTGGAGGGAATGACTAGAGTTTAGTATTTCAGAATGTTCAGTTTGTGATGCATTGTAGGCAGCCAGAAGAGGATGTGTCAGACTGGCAATTAGATACCACAGGATCTGGACTGGAGAAATAAACCCATGAGTAATCCACCTACAGAGGATGCCAGAGGCCTTGGAAGTAAGGGGAGTCCTACAAGAGAGAGGACAGAGTAAGAAAGCAAAGGCATCTAGTACCTTCAGGAACCTTTGGGTCAATGGTTGTTTTGATAGCTGAGCAGAAAAGAAAGGGTGTGCAGCAAGTTAGGGAAGAGATCAGGACGATAGGATACCAGGGAATGGCAGCCAGGGTGCATGTTCACCACTGCTGAGAGTAGACAAGGATGGGAATATACCTGCTGCTAGCAACAGGAACATCTTTGGTGAGGACATGAATAAGCTGAAGATTGAGTAGGAAATGAGGTGGTTGGAGGCAGTAGGCATAGACCAGTCTTTGGAGAAGTTTATTGGCAAAGGACATATGAGTGGAGATGGTATGTTAAAAGTGTGTGTGTGTGTGTGTGTGTGTTGTTTTGTTGTTGTTGGAAATGACTGTGCATATTGTGGAATCTGTAGGAATGATCCAAGAAATTGAGAACAAGAGAAAGAAGAGACACTAGACTGTGTGTTCCTCTGTAGGACTTGTGACCAAGATGTAAAGTAGGAACAGAGGGCCATACTTTTGGTAGAATGGGTAGCATTTGGTTTGGGGAAGAAGAGGCAACTGCTGCCTCAGCTGTTTCTGTTTCTCTGTGGTAGCAGCAAGATCACCTGCTAGGAGCAAGACAGTGTAAGAATAAGGGGTGGACTTGAAATCACACTTATAGAAATAAAAGAGTGAGGGGACTGGCAAACCTGGAGACATTACCCAGATGGTCTAGGGACCATTTGTAGGATGGAGACATTCTGAGAAGGGTCGAAGTGAAACTTGTCTCATATACATGAATGTAATCTGAAGAAAGAGGACTGGAAATGTAAAGATGCATAAGAATCAGTCTTTGCTTTCTGCGGCTCACAGTCTATGGGAAAATTTCAAGAACACAAGTTGTAGGATAAGGATTAGGTTTGACTGTTTAACAGTAGGTTAAACAGAGGTTTTGTAGGTTTAACAGAGAAATACAAAATAACAGTGACCTAAAATGCATTTTTTTCTCTCTCAAAAAATAATGGATAGGGCTGGGGATGTGGCTCAAGCGGTAGCACGCTCGCCTGGCTGCGTGCGGCCCAGGTTCGATACTCAGCACCACATACAAACAATGATGTTGTGACCGCCAAAAAAAACCTGAAAAATAAATATTAAAAAATTCTCTCTCCTCTCTCTCTCTCTCTCTCAAAAAAAAATATGCAAAAAATAATGGATAAAATAGCCCAGAGCTAATATAAAACCTTCCAGTGTTATGAACCAAAACCTCTCTTACTGCTCTAATGTGCATGGCTTCCATTCCCAATATTATCTCATGGTCTTAGGTGGATACTACAGCTCCAGCCATTACATTGCTCTTCCAATCAACAGAAAAGCGAAAGAGTGGAAGAAATGGCAGAAGGTGCCTTCTTCTATCTTCTACGAAAGTTTCCTCAAGCTATCACATGTCATTCCTACTTTAATGTCACTGGCCAAAACTGAATCATATGGCTACACTTAGCTGTAAAGGAACCTGACAAATGTCGGCTTTATTCTATTCAGCAATGTGCCCAAACATAAAAGTTAGGGATAGTTCAACTGTTAAGGAAGAGGGACAGAACTAGCTGTCTTTCCACTTAAACAGGTGAATGTGGTGCAGTGATACACACTAATCAAATACAGAGTAGGGAGACGTCAGCTCAGCCTGAATCAGTTAAGAAAAGCTTTGTGGAGGGGTTCAAGTTGTGGTTCTTTGGGTGCAATTTACAGAAAGTACCTGGAGCAGACATCTAATTGTCCCTCCATTATCACATTCTTCCCTTCTTCCATAAAACAGAGTCTCTTCTGGACATGTAGCTATCAGTTAAGGCCTATATTTCCCAGACTCTTTTGTGGGTAGATAGGTGTGGTGATTATTAAGTTCTGGCCAATGAGCTGTGAGCAGAGTGATGTGTACTACTTATGAATCTCACCCTTAAAAATCCTGGACCTCTCTGATATGCTATGCAGGCATGGTGCTGGGAGCCAGTTTTGATCTTGCAGAGAAAAGCAACACTCTAGGGATGTTTGGCTGAGAAATAAGAAGAAGCCTGGTTCCCTGAATGTCCTCTGCTGCAGAACCCCTGGCCTTCTTGGACTGAGGATATGGACTGGGGATGTAGCTCAGTGGTAGAGCACTCACTTGGTTCAATTTCCAGGACCACCACACACACACAAACAAACCAAAACCAAAACCATTGATAGATAAACTCTCCTTTTTGAATTATATGAGGGGTCTTTCTGCAGCAGTAGCATTAGCTTAGCCTATGCTATAAACAACTTATTAAACTATTTAAAGAGGAACAAAGAGGGGCACTGTTGAGAGCCACAGCCAAAGGGGCCCCAGCAAACTTCCAGCTGCCAGCAAACTTCCAGCTGCCAGCTGATGATTGGCTCACAGCGGCCCCAGCAACATCTAGCTGATTGGCTCCTCTGCGGTGATGTTCATTGGGCTGTTTCCCTGCCCTTCAGACTGCCAGCTGATGATTGGCTCACAGCGACCCCAGCAACATCTAGCTGATTGGCTCCTCCACGGAGCTGCTCATTGGGGGACTTCTTTGGCTCCGCCCACGCGACCCAGCCAATCGGCCTCAAGAACAGGAGGATTGTGGGAGGTGGTGAGGGTTGTGTGGGGGAGAGAGGCTTGTGGGAAGCGGGTGGTGGCAGTTGGGCTCTGAGGGTTTTTCCTGAGGAGCTGTTTTGTTTGGCCTGTGTGGTTCTAAAAATAAAGTTTGTTTCTTTTGACAAGTGACTCCTGAATTGTGCCCAGCCAGACTGCGGCAGGGCACTATTGTATGGAAGGTATTATGGAACCCAGGTACCACTTCACTCCTCCCCGTCATCCACAGGGGATATATTCTAAGACATTCCACAGGTGTGGACTGGGGATGTAGCTCAGTGGTAGAGCACTTGCTTGGTTCAATTTTCAGGACCACCACACACACCAACAAACAAACAAAAAACAAACTTTGATATTCCACAGATGCCTGAAACCATGGAAAGTACTGAATCCCACACCTATTATGTTTTGTCCTATTTGTACATACCTGTGATAAAGTTTAATTTATAAATTAAATATAGTAAGAAATTAACAATGATGACAAATAGTGAAATAGAACCATTATAACAATATGCTGTCATAAAAGTTATTTAAAACTCATGAATTATTTCTTTCTGGAATTTTTCATTTATATTTTTAGACCAGATTGACTGCAGGTAAGCAAAACTACATGACATGGAAAGCAAAACTACAGACAAGTGTGGGGGGGTGGGCTACAATGGTGGAAAATGCAGCCCAGCTTCAAGAATGAATAGGGAATCAGGAATTGGAGATAGGGAAGAAACCCCAAAATGCCTTTGCTGATCCTCAACCCTACTTCACTTTGCACACCTACTTCAGCTTTCTGTCCTCTGCAGACCACCTTTGTCTCAGTGCTAGGGTACCACTGGGCTCAATCCCTAGTACCAATAAATAAATGATAAAATAATAACAACAACAACAACAACAATAATAATAATAATACAACAACAACAACAACAATAATAATAATATAATTAGGTTGAGGGAGTTTCTGACCAGATTGCTGGTTGCTTTGTATTACCAGCTAGGTACATTGTGGCCTAATGAAAGACTACATTTTTTCAGCCTTCCTTGAAGCTAGATGAGGCCATAGGACTAGGTCTTTATCCTAGAATGTGAATGGAAATGAGAGGTGTGACCTCTGTTCTTTACTAAAAGGAAATTGTTTGCTCTCCACTTCTCTTCCCCTTCCCTAGGCTAAAGCATAGAAGTGATCATGACCCAGTTTTGAGCCAAGGACAACATCTTCAGAACTATGATGCAAGAAGATGGGAGGAACCCACGTCCCTAACTGACCCAGTGAATTTGAACAGCCCCATCATTCTGGACCACTCACCTCTGGTCTCTTGCTGAAGAAATAAATCAATTGCATCTTCTGTAACCCTGCATGTGTGTGTCATGGCAACTTCACCAATGCTTTAACACAGCAGTTTTGCCCTTTCCAGGCAGAGCAGATGGTCAACTTCTTCAGAGCAGAGTTGAAGTATCTCTCACCTTTTTATCTCTGGGTCCCGGTATAACACCTTATAAATAGTAAATGTTCTATATACCTCTGCCCATTGAAGTCATGTGTGATTGGTAAGGACTAAAGCTGTGAAAATTAGGGTGGGACAAATCTGAAGAGCTTGTGAAGTGCTAATTCAAAATTTGGACTTTCCATTGCCCCTCATCTAGGTTCCATGGAAGTTTTCTTTCTTTCTTTCTCTTTTCTTTTTGGAACTGGGAATTGAACCCAGGGCACTCAATCACTGAACCACATCCTCAGCCCCCCCTTTTTTTGTATTTTATTTAGGTGCCGTGTCTCACTGAGTTGCTTAGTGCCTCACTAAGTTGCTGAGGCTTTCTATGTAAGGAAAAAGAAACTCACATTTTTAGGCTTCTCGGAATCCTGTTAGCTGGTGACACCTACTGGTCAACTGGAATATTGCAGCCTAAATCAGTATAACTCCTCAGGAATCAAGGAAGGAGATGTTAAATTCAAAGTGACAAATGGTGGCTAGAGGAAATGTGATAAATAACAATAATTTGGGGGCTGCTCTGGGTCAACCACTGTGATGGGTGCTGTGGCAGGGATGTAGCACATTTTAGATATGGTTCTGTTATGTGAGGTTTTGAGGGTTTTTTTTTTATCTTTCTCAAATAAGTTGCTTTCCTTTGATCTTGATAAGCTGCAAAATGCCTCTCCCATCCTTTCCCTCTTCCTGTGATTCTTCCTTATCTATTTTCATCAGTTTATGGTTTTCTTGTTTCTACCAAAGGAGTTAGTCACTATGGTATTGTTATTTGAATCAACATGTGACTTTAGTTTTTTTTTTTTTTTTAAAGGAGCTAGTATCAAAAAAAAAAAAAAAAAAAACCCAAAAACCTCTCAAACTATCATGAAAAATCAGTCTTCCTGCATGAGATGATGCAGCAAAGCTCTTTAGCTGAGCTCCCTGGAGAGATTTCTCTCAGTTCTCAGTTTTTAAAAATGACAAGATATTCTATTTCTAAAAACCAGCCTGATCCCACTTAGACCCTGATTAGTTACTGCAGTGATGGTATCTCCTCTCTTACTCTAATGGAGGCCATGAGGGTTGTGCTGGCAGAGGAAGAGAATCTCATGAGAGGGAAGCTGCTGGGGTAGCCTGTGTGGGCGGGGCGGTGTGGGGAAGGGAAGGGAGTGTTTGCTCTGAAACCTTTCCAGTGCCTTGTTGCAGGAAAGGGGGAGGGGAGGGAGCTTTACATAGCAAGTTAAACCCGAATAACTAACACACACACACACACACACACACACACACACACACAGAGGGAAGATTATTTCTCAGTGTCTGTGGTATACTAGAAAAGGATGAGAATTTTCCTGTCCATCACAGAGATTCATCCAGTTGATTCCCTGGGGAGGTGTGCATGGGAATGCACTGGGTGCACTGCAGAGGCATTGTCCACCAATAAAAAGAAAAGGAAAGTTCCCATATTCAAGCGGAAATTAACAGCCAGGAAGAGTTGATCAGGTGCAAGAAAGTTCAGTGACTACTCAAACCAGGGAGAAAGAGAAGTGGTGGGAAGAGGTGAAGGAAAATGAGAAAAGGAAGGTACAAGCCCAGAACAACTGACCCTGTATTTCTAGACCCCAAACCTCCTAGGATGTTTTCTTGCCCTCTTCTAGAGGATACTACTGGAGAAAATAAGCATGGCCATTATATTGGAGAATATTATAGTACCAGTGTCAATTGTCTTGTGCATCATGATGGTATTGTGTTATTGAAGTCCTGTAGGAGAATGTCTTTGCTCTTAGTAGCACATGCTTAAGTATTTAGGGATGAACTGTCTCTTGGTATCTTTAACTTTCAAGTGGTTCCAGAAAAAGAAAGGATGAGAGATTGAAAAAATGAATTGTGGCAGATTAACAATTGACAGACCTAATCAAGGGGTGGACTATAAGAGTTCATGATACTATCTTGAAATTTTTCCCAACCTTAGAAATTTTCAAAATAGTAAGTTGGAAGCAAATTACTGGTACACGACAACATGGGTGAATTGACACGCGAATTAAAAAAGAAACCAGATGAAAGAGTAAAAACTGTATGATTCCATTTATTGGAAATTCTAGAACACATAAAATTCTGCAGTAAAAAGATGTCAGAACAATGGTTGCCTCGGTGTAAGGTATGTAGGGCAGAGGTGGGCAGTCGACTGGAAAGGAGCAAGAGGGAATGTTCTATGTTTTTATAGGGTCTGGTGTTTTGCAGGCATAAGACATTATTTGAAACTAGGGGCTATGGAAATGGCTCAGAGCTCTTGCTTAATATGTGTGAGGCCCTGGTTTATCCCCAACACCATGAAAACAGACAAAACAAAAAAAGCAAACAACAACAACAAATTGGGCAAATGTACACCTAGGATCTGTGCACTTTGTGGTTTGTAAAATGTTTATCAAAAGGGAAAGAATGACTAAATACAATTTTGGAGATTCATGTTGATCCCCAATATGTCTAGGCAAATTTTGAATGCTTCACTGTGCAGATTCAGAAATAATATATTGGTGCTCAGGTTTTGACATTCTTAGCCCCAGAATTGGTTTCCCTACATTCAGTTCCAGCTGAGGATCCAAAGATGAAGATACATCCATGGTTTAGTGCTGCAGAGAGGTTGGCAGCCAGCCTCCAAAATGATGCCCAATGATCATCAACTCCTGGCTTTGTCTTTGTGTATGTGTGTGTAGCTCCCTCCTACACAAAGGGGGGCCAACTTGAATAACCAATAGGATATTGCAGGGATGACACAGTGTATGACTTCCAAGACTATGCCATAAAATACACTAGATCATTCACTTTGCTCATTCTTCGATAATTTGCTCTGGGAGAAATCAACCTTGTGGAGGAGTCCAGAGGCATCCTGCCAATAGCCAGCACCAATCTGCCAGCCTTTGAAGCAGATCCTCCAGTCCCAGTCTATGCTTCACATGATGACAGACTTGACTGTAACCTCATGAAAGATCCTGAGCCAGAATTATCCTACAATCCACTCATGGATTTTTTTTTTCTACCAGGGATTGAACTCAGGGACACTCAACTACTGAGCTACATCAGCAGCCCTATTTTTTGCATTTTTATTTAGAGACGGGGTCTCACTGAGTTGCTTGGTCTCACTGAGTTGCTTAGTGCCTTGCTTTGGCTGAGGCTGGCTTTGAACTTGGCAATCCTCCTGCTTCAGCCTCCTGAGCTCTAGGCTTATAAGCGTGCACCACTCATGGATTCTTTATCTGAAGAAATTGAGATAACAATGTGTGTTAAGCCAGTTATTCTTGAAGTTATGCAAGGTTAGATAAGTAAAACAGAAAGTGACATTGGGACCTTCAGGACACTGGCAAGTGTGGGTCACCTGCTTGTGGTAAATAGAAGTTTCCCCTTTTCATTCCCATCACTGCAAAGAAAGCCTGAAAAGTATTTTGTCTTGCCATTCTGACCGCAGAGTTGTACTTAGTCATTAAACTTCTTTAAGACTGCTCTCTGGCACCATCCTCACCCCAACCTGGAGAACCTGTCCCTTGACATACTTGCCTCAGGAGTATCATGATACCTCAGGGCACTTTAAAGACATTTACTTCTTGGATCTGAGAAGCTCCCAGGTCACACACATTGAGAAGCTACTGCCAATATCTCACCTTCTCCTCACTAACCTCCATCTTCTCGTAGGGAATCTGTCTACCCACAATCAGCTTTTGTAGTTAATGAAGCACCTCCTTCAAAAAGAAACTTACAACAACATTTTCATTATAAAAGTAAGACGGACTCATTTTAGAAAAAAAAAATTAGAGAATAAATATAGCAGTCAAGGGTTGTGGCTCAGTGGTAGAGTGCTTGCCTAGCATGTGCAAGGCCCTGGGTTCGATCCTCAGCACCACATAAAAATCAATCAATAAATAAAAGTATTGTGTCTAACTACAACTACAAAATAAATATTAAAAAAATATATAGCAGTCAACTGTTAAAGTTGTGTACATATGGGGCTGGAGTTGTAGCTCACTGGTAGAGTACATGTGAGGCACTGGGTTTGATTCCCAGCACCACATATAAATAAGCAAATAAAATAAAGGTCCATCAACAACTAAAAAGTATATTTAAAAAAAAAAAGTTGTGTACGTGTGTGTATGTGCTCCCAAAGCAAATTCACTATAGACGATTCAAGATGAAATAAAATGCTGAAGTAATTTATTCTGTCATATCCAAAGCTTTGAGATTAACATATTTTCCACTTGAAGGTTTTATGTATTAAAGGAATATTCTGGCAAGTGCCAATTTAAATCTTTTCTAGAAATAATATGGGTGCAGATTAAAAGGTCAGGAAGTGATCATAGTGATCATTTGGCTATCTGATCAGAAAGAAAGGGTCACCAAACACTGGACTCAGGCCCTCTGGTCGACACTTCACCCATGTGGCCTGTGAATCCCCTCAGACATCTCACTGACCCTGGCAGGCAGAACACTTGTTCTTTTCCACACACATGCCAGACCTCTGCATAGACCCAGGTCCTCTGAGGCCACAGGGTACTGGCTTTGGTTTCCTGGGGCTGGGTCATAAAATATCATGAACCAGATCATTTAAAAAACCCCAGAAATTTATTTCATGATTCTGGAGTCTAGAAATAAAAAAATTAAAGTCAACAGGATTGGTTCATTCTTTCAGGCTCTGAGGGGAAATCTGTTCCATGCCACTCTCCTGGCTTCTGGTGGTGACTAGCAATCCTGTATGTCCCATGGCTTGTAGATGCATCACTATGATCTTGTCTTCATCTTCACATGGTATTCTCCCTGTGTATATCTATATGCCTTCTCATGGTGTGAGACATCTTCCTGTTACTGTAACAAAATTTCAAGATGAACGACTTACAAAGAGGAAAGGCTGCTGGGTGTAGTAGTGCATGCTTATGATCCCAGCTACTTGGGAGGCTGAGGCAGGAGGATTGCAAGTTTGAGGCCAGCATGGGAAACTTGCTGAGAACTTGTCTCAAAATAAAAAATAAAAAAAGGGCTTGGGATGTAGATGTACAGCACCCCTGGGTTTTATCCCCTAAGCCCCTCCCCCAGAGAGGAAAGGTTCCATGTAGCTCATAGTGCTGGAGCTTTAGACCATGGTTAGTTCCATTACCTTTTGGGCCCATGGCAAGGCAGCACTTCAAGGGGAAAGCATGTACTAAAGCAAAACCATTTTCCTCATGACCAAGATGGCGGGGCGGGGGGGAAGGGAGGGGAGAGTTCCCATTAGTCCCTTTTAAAAGCAGATCCCACAAGGCTCCACCTCTTCATATTTCCACCACCTCCCATCAGCAAGGGACCAACCTTCTAACACATAGGCCTTTGGGGAACATTTTTGTTCTTAACTGTAGTACATGCCTTCTTATAAGGACACCAGTCATTGGATTTAGGGCTTACCCTAGCTTAGTGTGACCGAATTTTACCACATTGTATCTGTAAAGACCCTACTTTTGAATAAGGTAACATTATTCCAAGGACTTGTTGGGAATAAGATCTGGATGGATAAGAATTTGGAGAGGACACTGTTCAATCCACTACCTCAACACAGATATTCTTCATTTTAGCCATGAACAATGACAGCATCTGGATTATCCCTAATGGATTACAAGTCCCTTTATCATGAGTAATAAAGACAAGAGGAGACATAAAAAAAGAAAAAAAAAGAAAGAAATTTGAACTATTTTTTAAAAAATATTTATTTTTTTAGTTGTAGTTGGACACAACACATTTTTTAAAAAAATTATTTTTATGTGGTGCTGAGGATCCTCCCAGGGTCTCCACACATGCTAGGCGAGAGCTCTACTGCTGAGCCACAACCCCAGCTCCTAAAATTGAACTCTTGTTGTAATACATTTGACTAAACAAGTTTTGTGGAGGCCCTAGGAGAGCAAGGGTGAAGATTTTGCTGACTTTCCTATTGTTGGAGAAAACAGAGGAGCAGTTTTCTGCAGAAGAAAACATTCCAAGACATGGATAATGAAAGCAACCTCATGGAAACATAAGGATTGGATCACAGTTAATTTAGGCAAGAAAACAGTGCAATGAATATCACACAAACTATCACATTGTCTCTAAAAAGTGTTCTTAAGGACACGGGAAAATGCTTATGCTGTATTATTAAGCAAACAAACAAACAAAAAGCCAGAATTCAAAACTGGGTTTGCAACATGAATTCTACTATGCAATAGAGAGAAAACATTCTCTGAAAATAAGGCTTGTGCCAATTGTGAGGTGGGGACATGAAAGCAGAGGGCTATTGCCTTTTATTTTCATGCTTCTACATTGTTTTAATTTTTTTATCCCAATAATAATGTCATACTTGTTAAAAATAAACTTTTTACTTGAGAACAGTTTTAGATTTACAGAAAAGTTGCATGCGCCAGGTGCTGGGTTCAATCCTCAGCACCACATAAAATAAAGAAAAATAAAGATGTTGTGTCCACCGAAAACTGAAAAATACATATTAAAAAAAATTCTCTCTCTCTTTAAAAAAAAGTTGCAAAGATTTATAGAGTTCCCATATACCTAGTACATTTTTCCACTATTGTTAGCATTTTGCATTTGTCACTACTAATGAGCTAATATTGATACATTATGTTAACTAGTTTCCATTCCTTTTAAAATATATTTTTAGTTGTAGTTGGGCACAATGCCTTTACTTCATTTATTTTTATGTGGTGCTGAGGATTGAACCCACCCAGCACCTCGATTGTGCTAGGTGAGCATTCTACCAGTGAGCCATAACCCCAACCTCTCTCTCTCTCTTTTTTTTTAACATATATATTTTTAGTTGTTGATGGACCTTTATTTTATTATGTAATTGTGTGTGTGTGTGTGTGTGTGTGTGTGTGTGTGTGTGTTTAGGGTCTGGCTTTGAACTTGTGATCTGCCTGCCTTCTGAATCACTGTGATTACAGAGTTGCTGGAATTACAGGAGTATACCACAGTACCTGGCTTTAATAGGATTTTTAAAGTTCATTTTTCCATTCCAGGATTCCACCCAGGTACCATGCTATGTTTAATGATCTTGTCCTCTAAGATTCCTCTACTCTATGTCATTTTCTCAGAATTTCCTTGTTTTTTATGAGTTTGATGACTTTGAGGAATATTGGTCAAGTATTTGTAGGATTTCTCCCTACTGGAATTTGCCAGATGTTTTTCTCATAATTAGACTGACATTAAGAGTTTTTTGAAGGAAAAAGAAAAGAAAAGAAAAGAAACTACAGAAGTTAAATGCTATTATGTACAGACTGTTTGGGTGCTGGGAAGTAGCATTCTCACAGCTCACTTGCTCTCTGCCTTTCAATGTGTTCGGCTTCAGCCTCCTCTACTTAAATCTCACTGAATATTATTAAAGTACATATTCTTTTGTAATGAAACACACAATGAAATACATATTTTGGGAGAGGAACAGGTATTAGAGATTGAATACAGATTGAATACAGGGGTGCTCTACAATCTACAGCCTTTTTAAGTTTTATTTTGAGACAGGGTCTCACTAAATTGCCCAGGTTGACCTCCTACTTGAGATCCTCTTTTCTCAACTTCCCCTGTTGCTGGGATTACAAACATGCTGGTTAATATTTTTAAATAAAGATTATGACAGAAAACTAACAGTGTTTGACACTGGGTGGTAGGTGGTAGGGTTTTTTCTTTAATATTTTTTTTCTATAAAAGTCCTAAAATATATTTTATACTTAGTAAAAACATTTAAAAAGGACAAATTCAAGTTTATTGGACACACACACACACACACACACACACACACACACACACACACATTATCACTTTTCGGGGCTAGAGATATCTCTGGAGAGCAAGGAGATCCAAGATCTCTACTGGGGGATTCTTAGAGCCTCCTTTATTGAGCTAGTAAGTGACTGGAAAAGTGCCTGTCATCTATGCAAATGACATGCCAAAGCGTCTAGGGCAGCCTGTCTTCCTGGTTATCTTGACAGTTTGCCCACAATTCTGTATACACTCTTAAGAGTTATTTTTTATTAAATCTTACTGTAAAAAACCTGGAAGGGCTGCAGCTGCGCAGGACTATAGGAACGAGGGGAGGAGGGAGGGAGGAGTCTACGGCCTGGATCTGGCCTGGCGAGGGAAGGGAAAGTGTCAGATTGATGGGGAACACACCAGGGCCTGGCTGCATGCTGGGAGCAGTCAAGATTACTAATGGCAGGACAGAAAGTAACAGCAACAAAAGAGCGAGGGCTGGGGCTAGAAGACAGCTCTAATGAGAACATTGAGCTGCATTCCAGGCTAAAGGGTAACCCAAAAATGTAAGCAAGCCTGGAGCTGAGATTAGTTATAGCCAAATAAGTCTTGCAAGATTCTGAGGGTGCCGGCAGCTGGTGGAACACGGGCACCTCTGCGTCTCTGAAGCCCGTGGTGTGAGACTTTGTATAAATACTGACTTTTTAGGGAAGACAGAGGAGCCTTTTTCCACTGGAGGGATTAGGAGGAGTTTATTGATTTTTAAACAGCCTATTTCTAATCAGGGTTTATTTTAGATCTAATAATGCTTTTCTTTTTCTTTCTTTCTTTTTTTTATGTGGGTGCAGAGAAGGGAATTCAAAGTCAATTTCAGGGTAGAGTATTTTTAATTGTTATAGAAGATGTTACATTGAAATAAAGATTGTAAAGCACATGCAAATCCCAAGGCACTTATCCCATGAAGATATTCTGTTAAACAAGGGAAGCCTTGCCCAGCTCTTGGTTTGGTATTATAACAGCTTGTCAGATGAATTGATATCCATATAATGGAGTAAATGATGATAAGTTCCAGAGAAAGCAATCTAAAGTTTCCACTGGTGAACTTCTATTCATTCTTCAAGACCCAGAGTTTTTCTAATTATCTTAGGCATCATAGTAGCTCTGTCCTCTGCTTTCAATATGTAATGCTATAGTTATTTTAATTATTGCAGTTACCACAACTTACTACAATAATTAATTTATGGTTCTGCTCCCTGGAAGACATGAGTTGTAGAAAGCAGAGGCTCATAACTTATTCTCGTTCTGTATTCCTTTCTCCTTCCAAATAGCTCAGTTATTAGAATACTGTGGGCAGGTTGAGGGGTACCTTGGAGGCAGGATGTAGACAACCAAAGGGGTTGGATCTTGGGGTCACAAGAACTGGCTGCAGGGCTGGGATCAGGCAGCTCAGACATCAGAGCCCAGGGAGCTGCGCAATGCAGGTGATTGATGTGTCCCAACTCCAGTTGATAGGAATTCCTTCTCCTCTTGCCAAAAAAGGTCTCTGCTCCCTAGAGTGCTTAAAGGGTTCATCCCTAAAGACTAAGTAGGGTCAGTTAGAAAAGAAAGGTTGGATTGAGGAAGTACCTAGAAAAGAGAACAACTTGGGGGCTGGGGATGTGGCTCAAGTGGTAGCGCGCTCGCCTGGCATGCGTGCGGCCCAGGTTCGATCCTCGGCACCACATACTAACAAAGATGTTGTGTCTGCCGAAAACTAAAAAATAAATAAAATTCTCTCTCTCAAAAAAAAAAAAAAAAAAAAAAAAGAGAACAACTCTGAGTGAAGGGAAATAAGGCAACAAACAGTGTGGAACTTACAAAAGACTTTGTTGAACATTATGATGTGGCTGTCTGCCAGCACTGTGCCCTTTGGCAAGTGGACTGATCTCCTGGAGACTTAATCTCATTTGTAAGACTTGAATGCTCAACCTTATCTTAATTGACAAGTAAAAGTTGCATTTATTTATGGCCTACAATGTGCTATTCTATATATACACACACATTGTGAAGTACTTACATCAAGCTAATTAGCATATCCATCTCCTCACATACTTAGGGGTGTGTGTGTGTGTGTAGTGAGAACCCTTAAGAACTACTCTTTTAACAATTTTCAAGTACAGTAGGCTTCCGTATCAGGGGGTCCCACATCTGCAGATTTAACCAACAGTGAATCAAAAATATTTGGAAAAATTATGTCTGTCCTAAGCATGTACAGACCTTTTTTCTTGTCATGATTTCCCAAGTAATAGTAAAGTAACTATTTACATAGCATTTAAATTGTATTAATTATTTATTATGTTATTCAGAGATTATATAAAGTATATGGGACATTGTGGGTAGGTTGCAAATATTGTATCATTTTATATAAGAGGACTTGAGCATCTGTGGATTTTGATATCTGCTGGGGTCTTGGAACCAATCTCCTCAGATACCAAAGGAAAACTACAGACAATGCATTGTTATTAGCTATAGTCACTGTGTTGCACAACAGATCTCTTGAACTCATTCCTCCTAGCTCACTGAAATTTGTATATCCTTTGGACAACTCTTTTTATCCCCCCATCTCCCTCAAGTTTTTCTTGTCTTTGTGAGGACAGAAAGCAAATGAGATTCTTTTGGTTGCAAGATTCACTAGAATCACCTCCAGTATGCAGAGGGTGGTGGCCATGGTATGGCAATAGAAAGACTAGAATCTCAGTGTGTCCCTGCCCAGAGTCATGGTGATTGACTAAGGGCACACATAGCTGGGACTTACTCTGAAGAGATGAAACACAAGTCTGGAAGGGAGTCTGGGACCCAGAGCAGGACTGGTGGGTAATGTACTGCTCTGTCCTCTCAGGAGCAGGCGCTCATCAGTTGCACCTGCCATTTATTCAAATATGTCTTGAGCCCCTATTGTGTACAGACTGTGTGGGTGCTGGGAAATAGCATTCTCACAGCTCACTTGCTCTCTGCCTTTCAATGTGTCCTTCAGCTTCTGCTCCCTCTACTTAAATCTCTATTTACGCATTGGTCACATTGGTCGGTAGACTTGTTTGCAAGTATCTGCCAGAAACCCATTTCAAACTAGCTTAAGAAAAGGGAGTCATTAGTGGTTCATAATGTAAATAAACCATAGAAATGCAGGGGTGGGTGAGGAAAGTAGAGGGAAACAGGGGGAGAATGAGGCTGGTCCCCTGGGATTGATGGATCTGGCTTACCAGGGCCAGCTGGGATTTAAAAATAGCTGCAAATAGAGATGGCTTAGCCTAGAATTGTGGGAAGGACACTACACAGGATCCCTTTTTCTACTTTCAGATCTGCCATTTATTAGCTGTGGGATAGTATATATAACATTGCTAAGTCTTCATCTGTTACATGGTACTTAAACAATTGCCCCTTCTTTCTACCTCACAGGGTTGTTATGAGGAACAAGTGAGTCAGTGTTTATGAGTGTTTTAGAGACTGCAAAGTGCTATATAAACACTGGGTGATATTATTATAAAAATATCTGCAGGTGAGCTGCATGTGTACATTGGCATGCTATGTA
The DNA here is from genome assembly GCF_964194105.1 of Spermophilus citellus. NCBI lineage: Eukaryota > Metazoa > Chordata > Mammalia > Rodentia > Sciuridae > Spermophilus > Spermophilus citellus. The sequence goes on along the minus strand of NC_138196.1, from coordinate 25,950,209 downwards.
GCCATATAGCCATATCTTTCTGCACGCAGACTTTACTGGAAAGAATAAAGTTGATCAACATTAGCAACTGATAATTCAGTCTTGTTGTATTCAGTGGGATGTGGGGCTTCCATCCTATGTTCCCAGCTTTATCCACTAACTGCCTATTGCTAGAACCACTGACCTCCCTCATACTAATCTCCAAGACCCTACAGTTTTCTGAGCCAGTGCTCAGACAGGAGATAATTAAGTAATTAATGTCCTATAGGGTTTAGGGATCCTGTGTCCTCCAACTAGCCCCTGGGTTTCTACTTGGTCTCAGCTGCCAATCCCACAGGGTAGGACTGGGGTGCCAGAGGCTCAGGAAAAAGCCTGATTTTCATCACTACACACAGGGCTTCTGTGTGGTTTTCAAAAAATGAATTATATTATTTTAAAATACATTTTAATATATTTTAAATGACACGTGGTAACTGTACATGTTTATGGGGTACAGTATAACATTTCAATACATGTATATGATGACAGAGTGAATAACATATCTGTCACCTAAGACATTTATCATTTCTTTGTGCCGTGAACATTAAAAAATCTTCTTTAACAGCTGTTTTAAAGTATTTAATTAATTGTTGTCAACCATAGTTACTTACCTGTGCTCTAGAACATTAGGAGTTGCTCCTATTATCCGGCTGCATCCTGTTTTAGGTGGTTCTTGATGCCCATCTTGTTCCACCTGGTTTGTCTTTCCAGGAGCTGGTAATCTGGACAAATAGGTTATCCAAGAGCCATACTATGAGGGCCACCTGTTGCTTGGGTTTGCCAAACTGGTTCCCCTCTCCAGGTGGGAACTTGCTGCCATGTGGAACCTAAACTGGGCTTGAGAGCTGATCCTGTTAGTGACCAGAAACGTCTGCTACCTCGAGCTGCATATGGTGGGTGAAGCCTACCTGCCTTGTTTTGCCAAGGAAGCTCCTGGCCTGAGCTCCAATCTGAGGTTTTAACAGATTGCTTTCATAATTTGGGGAGGGGGGGGGGAGGAATGTGTTTCTGCTTACATTTAAAGGAGATTTCTTCTAGATAATTCTCCAAATTCCCAAACACACCATGTTTTAACAACTTTCTGCTCTAAATTCAAATTTACTGAGGACTTACAGAACAATAGCAATAATATTATTAATAGAGAGCAAATGTGTATAGAATGGATCCTATGTGCCTGGCACTGTGTTAAGTGTTCAACAAGTGCCCTGTGAAGTTTTTTTCCTCTTTTACAGATGAGGAGAACAAGGCTCAAGAGGCTAAGGGTGGCATAGCTTGTGTGTTGCACAACTGGAATTACAGCCAGGTCCCAAAGCTTTTGGCCTTTCTTCCTTCCTTCCTTTCTTTTCTTTTCTTTCTTTTTTTTTCTTTTTTTCCGCCTTGTGCTGGGGACCGAACCTGAGTTTCCATAACTTATGCAGAAGGTGTGCATATTTTTGAAGGTTTTATTACATGTCTAACTTACATGTCATTTTTTTCTCTTTGGAAATTGCAGAAGGCCCATGTCCTATCCTACCCCTTCTCCTCCAGTTCTTTGTCATTCATCCTGAAAGCGTTCCACCAGGAGCTGTGGGAAATACAAAGCAATCAGACATAGCTCCTGCCATCAAAGAGTTTTAATCTAGGAGATAAACAGAGAGTGAAATATGTGCTGAATGAAGCTCTAACCAAGTTTCTTTGCTGTTTTCTTTTGGCTGTGTAGAAATGTATCAACTCAGTTCACTCTGCCAAATATCTCAAATTTGAGAAGACTTTGAATTCAACAGCTAACAGCTGTGTCAAAAGAGAAGGGACAATTTCTTTTTAAAAAATTTAAGAGGCAGAATAAAACTTGAATGGTGAATTGATACTGATACTGTCAATTATCTTAAAAAGATTTTTTAAATGGTGCTGGGGATTGAGCCTGAACTCAGCCTGAGCTGAGGGTCTTGTACATGCTAAGCTTGGGCTCTACCACTGAGTTACACCCCCAGCCCAATTACCATATTCTTCACAGTTGCAGTAATCTGCCCTTGCCCAGAGATATAGATAGGAGGATAAATTTTAAATTTGGTTACTGTGGGTGCTATTCCACATTCTAGTCATTCTGGCCCTTTGTGGAATGATTTGTTCAGTTTAGCAAACCTTGATTGATGGATGGTCCACTGTGAACCAGATAGGTTCTAAGATAGGTGGAGTGTTTAAGATTTCAAAGGGAAGGGCACCAGCCTGGAAGGATTTGTCATTGAGATAGGAGGACGGATTTGTCTGTAAAAGCAGGTCAGTGCAGTGAAAGAGGTCTGGATAAAGTGCTATGGAAGCCTAGAGAGGGGATTTAGCCCAGTCTTGGAATGTGAAGTAGTTGCATGTGTGTGTACATGTGTGTCTATGTGGTTTTTTTAATGTGTCTGTGTATGTGGTTTCTGAGTGTCTGTGTATGTGTTTGGATGTATGTGTGTGCAAGTGTCTTTACATTATGTATCTTTATGTGTGTCTGAGTATCTGCATGTCTGAGTGCCTGTGTGTTACCTACTCATGTGTTTACTTGTTTTGCGACACATCTATGTGTCTCTGTATGATTTTTCCTTGAGGACAAGATGTCTGACCAATATATATATATATATATATATATATATATATATATATATATATATATATATATTTTTTTTTTTTTTAATGCTAGTGATTGAATGTTTTTAATGCACATTCTAAATATGACCAACCACTGAGATAGACCCATAGTCCTGGTTTAAATCTTGAAAAGAGATTCCAAAAAGAGAGAAGAGGCTGAATAAGCACTTGGAGGCAGCAAATGACATCCAAAGACCCCAAATCTGGGATATGAGGTAGAATTTCAGGAGAGGGAGCTGGACAGGCAGGTTGGGCTTAGGACTGGGAGGCCTGGGGGGTGCTGACTGAAAACCTCAAGTTTATCCCGTCTTAGAATTGGGCCCTGGGAAGCAGGGAGCCATGTGATTAGGATTAGGAGACACAGCTCTGGCTGCAGCCTGGAGGCCAGAGTGATCCGGGACATGCTGGCAGTGGACCTAGTAATCAGGGGAACCATCTAGAGGGAGGTCATCTTGCCTGAATTCCAGCAAGAGAATAAGTGATGAGTGGAGAAGGCCCCACCCATACTGCCTTTCCAGACTCCTAACTGGGACTTTAGCATCTCTATTCAGTCTCCTCTCTCCTCCCCCACACCACCTACTTGCCCCTAGCAACTCCCCAGGCTCTCCAGATTATTCAGCATTCCTCAGGCTGTCCTCAGACAATTGGGAAGAGTGAAGTCAGGGAGAGGTAAAGAAGCCACATCAGAGTTTGACAGAGGCAGAACTGGCTGCTGGCTTCCCCCTTCCAAGCGCCATTGTGATCACCATGGAGTTTCTTTTACTTTTTGCAGTTTATTACATCCAACTACTTCTCTATTAGCCTACTTGAGTTGCAGACTGAGACACGTATGAGAGAGTTCAGATATGTTGCTGGGATGGAGGTTCTGCTCTAACTCTGAGATGGCTGCACATTGGTTCATTTTTTCTAAATGGACTCCCTTCCTTCTCATGCCTTCCTCTAAGTTGTCCTAAGAAAGAACCCGTGAGGACTACAAGGGGGTATTTTGTCATCTCAGGAGCAGGCTTCTACCATGAGAATTCCTTCATATGAGCTTCCAGGCCCCATTTCAGTAAATATCCGCCAGATCAATTTGCATGGTATCTTTGATGGGGAGAGTTGCTAATGGAAGTATGATTAATCTGATAGAATTATCTTATTCTGATGAAATTAAGGTCACATTGCTGTGTGACTGCTTTGTCACTTTTATAAACCGCCTTCTATATCGTCTTGGGTAGATCAGATGAGGGAGCTGCTTATGGATTTGGCAGAAGGCAAAAAGGAAGAGATACAGAGGGCGTATGAAGGGACTTGGCCGGTGTGCCCAGATGAAGGTCTGCTGGATTATTTGTTTGTTTATTTATCTATGGTGCAGGGATTGAACCCAGCGCCTTGTGTTTGCAAAACTCACTCTTTACTGCTGAGCTACAGCTGCAGCCCTGAGCTTTCTAAGGTCTGCAGTGGTGCCATTGAGGCCAATTACTGTCTGCTGTAGAAGCTGGGGTTCTCAGTCCATATTTTAACATTTCTGGGAGACTCTTGGACTGTGCTAGGTCCTCAGGGCTTCACAATTGATTCTTGAGAGCAGCAATCTCAGATCCAGATGAGGGATAAGAGGAAAATCCTGTTTGGTTGGATTCTGCAGTCTCTGTGTCCTGCGCTGAAAATTTTTGTGAGGGTCTTCCTTTTGAAACCTTCTCTAATATGCAACAAGAACAATGTACTGACTCTTTCTTCTGGTGTCATAGTTAATAATTACCAAGAATTGCAGAGAGGTTTTTCAGACCAATATAAAATTAAGGACCTTACTGCCTCCAAATTTTCCAGACAGAGATGAAAGAGCCAAACATGGCAAAAGTATATGGTGAGTTTAATCATTCTTTTTTATTTCCTGAAACAAGCTTCAGAAGATGCTAGGTTAGAAGAGGAATGGGCTCACTTACAGCCCAGGAGAGCTTGGTGCTACACTTTGCTGGAGGATTCCACTACATAGTGTCTTCTAATATTATTTTAAAGCCTTAAGAATGGATATAGCCATAACTTCGTTAAAATAACATGGATATTTGAGAAAGAAATATAATATTGGTTATGATTATAATATCGTAGTCACCATTTATTAGCACCTACCATGTTATGGGTTTTCTTTTTACTAACTGCTTTGTATACTTATTCTCAAAACCAAATTGCTCACAATCCATCGCACAGTGGTTAGTTTTTAGGGCTGATACATCAGCTTCTCCATATTGCTCTGGTTGCTGTGTTCATTTATACTTTATTAATCTTGATGCATACACTCTTTATCTTAACACACTTCTAAGGTGGCATGCAAATTAATGAAAATTTTGGAATGATATGCTAATGAGTGATCAATTATTTTCTTAAATTCTAAGGAATGGAAGGTTTATTTGGACTTTTATTCCCATTTTAATTGACATGTAATAATTGTTTATATTTATGGGATATGATACGATATTTGATGTATATGTACAATGTGTAATGAACAAATCAGGGTAATTAGCATTTTTATCTCCTTCAACATTTGTCATTTCTTCATGTTGGGAAACTTTAAAGTCTTCTATATTTTTAAATAAAATATAAATAATAAATCATTATGAACTACAGTCACCCTGTTGTGCTATAGAACATTAGAACATATTCCTTCTGAAGATCATTAGAGTAGAAGAAAGGAACTTGGGAAGGAACGACAGAAGGGAAAGGGCAGATACTAGGGAATGATATTGGCCATATTATATTATATTGTGTACATGTACAAATATGTGACAACACATCCCACCATTATGTACAACTATAATGCAGCAGTCAGAAAAATAGGGGAAAAACAAGGACTGAGGGTGTAACTCAGTGATAGAGTGCCCCTGGGTTCAACCCCAGAATTGCAAAAACAAAGACAAACAAAAATGAAAGGATTTTTCTCAAAGATCTCTCATGTCCCTTCTAGTTACAAAATCCTAAAATTCTAGCCTTCTGTCTACATGGTACATGGTCTTTGGGCATGATGTGGCATGAGAAAGAAAGAGATGGAATCTTGGTTTCTTTTTTTTTTTTTCCTTTCTTTTTTTGGTACTGGGGAATGAACCCAGGGGCACTTAACCACTGGGTCATATCCCTAGCCCTTTTCCATATTTTATTTTGAGATAAGGTCTCACTCGCTAAGTTGCATAGAGCCTTGCTAAATTTCTGAGGCTGGCTTCAAACTCTCAATCCTCCTGCCTCAGCCTTCTGAGCCTGTGGGATGACAGTCATGCACCACCATGCCTACCTGGAATCTTAGTTTCTATTTAAATCAAGGTCATAGTTCAAATACTATTGTTGGTACCAGCTGATTAGACTGTAGGTCTCAACAAATCCTGAAATTTCTTGTTATCAGGGAAAAAAAGGACCAAAATAAATTGTAATCTTTATGATAACATGTATTTATATGACTGAATTGTTATTAAACTCCTGAACTACTTTGAAATAACAAATTTTTATAGGTTTGGAAGTGTCTGAAATTTTTACAAATACGAGCATAAATTTTAAGTTTAAATGAAGAAATATAATTGCCTATAAAATGTCCATGTAGAGTTACTGTATTTTTACAATTGCAAGATGTGATCATTTATAAAATCGATCCAGTCTTATTTTTAACGGAAGAGCTTCACAATAATAATTTGTGGAGTTGGAAAATTTTTTTAAACAATGTTTTTATATGTTTCTATTTTTCTTCTATTTTTCTCCTTGTTACCCAGTTTCCCTCTATCTCCCCTCACAACTCTCCTTCCTGGTCTCTGGTACCCACTATTCTAACTTACTTTTATGAGATCAACGTTTTTAGCTTCCATATATGAATGAGAACATGCAGAATTTTCCTCTCTGCACCTGGCTCACTTCACTTAAATGTCCTCCGGATCCATCTGTTTATCTACAACTTACAACATTTCATTCTTCTTTAATGACTGAGTTATATTTCATTTTCTTAATCAAGTCCCCCTTAATGGATTCTTTTTTTTGTTGGGAAGCAAGGAAATCATTCTTGCTAAATTATTCTTTAATGTTTACTATGTAAAATAGTGGTACTTTTACAATCAGAGCTGGAAAGTGTTGATGAGGGCTTTGCAGGGGATAAAGGCAGATATGAAGGAGAGAGACTTTGTCCTTTCTGTACCTGCCCATGGATCTGTCAAAAGACAAAATTACAACTTACTTAAAGATCTAAATTGGCTTTATTTTTGATTATAGAATCAGGCTACACTTCATTCCATAAAATAAAATGAATATTCTAATGGGCTGAGCAAATAGATTAGTTTATAGACAGAGAAGAACTGATAAAAGTAGAAACAAAGAATAGAGAGCAGATTGGTCATTTCAAAGCCACTTTTTTTGTCAGGTGGGATAAGGGTGGGGACAGACAGGAAGACAGAAAGATAGAAAAATAATTGATTATTTATTTTTAAGGATTGAAGCAGAGAGGATTTTATTATCATGAAACAGGCCTGTTTAGGAAACTTGCCTGTTATCTCTCCTGGTTTCCGAGAAGATCAGATAAAAATTTATTTTCAGTTGTTGTCTAGTTTTTTGGGGCCAGTGCAGGAGCTTAGTCCTGCACTAGTTTATTTAACAGATAACAATGGACATGTGGGACTTCTAAAATGAAGTCTCACTCACTCTTCTTTTCAAACAAAAAATGTACTCATAGTTCAGGAGCTGTGACACACATGCATAATCCCAGCAGTTTGGGAGGCTGAGACAGGAGAATCACAAGTTCGAAGCCAGCCTTAGCAACTGAGCAAGGACCTCAGCAACTTAGTGATACCCTGCCTCAAAATTAAAAAAAGATGCTGGGAATGTGACTCAGTGTTAAGCACCCATGGGGGTTCAATCCCCAGTTCCAAGGAAAGAAAAAAAAATGTACTCATAGACACATAATCTTTACCCTATACTCATGAACAATTTATACATGTGTGTGCATATAAATCTGGTGTATGTATGATTCTTCCTTTAAACAGTTTCATTTCTCCCTGAGTAGCCCTTCATGGTTATGCAAAATAATTATGCACATAAACCTAATTGAAATATAAACTATTCAGAGAATTTAGATTTCCAGAGAAGAGTACAGCTGCTTATGGATCAGGACTCCTGTTTTGAGGGGGACAACTAACACCTTCACTGGAAGGGCAGGCAAAGCCACTGCTCCCTGGCAGCTTGCTGTTCACTTAGGTGGTGTGAGGTCAGAGTGGGTGCTCCCCACGTTCTCCCCATGTTATGGGGCAGGGATCCTATGTCCTATCTCAGTTGTACCATCTTTAGGAGAGGCTGTGGAAAGGCAGAGAAGGGACATGAGGTTAGGTCGTCCTCAAAATTCAGGACTGTGGACTCAAAGATCCTTTCAAGAATTTCCAGATACTTCCAAGTAAGAATTTGCAGGAATGACAAAGCAAATGGGTCCTTACAATCTGAAGTCAAAGGCAGTTCAAAAGAGCCTTACTGGTAAGGCTGATTCTGTTTTAATGTTCTGCTTTGGTGAGTCCTTGTATTGACCGAGGAGGGATAAGAATAGGTGGGGGGAATGGCAAAGAAAGGCAATGATAAAGTTTATACTTGTTATTTATTCATAATCCTACTGCCTGCTTTGAATGGAGAATGGGTCAGTAGTATGAAGATAGAAAAACCATCTTTATGTATTTATAGTAAGGTCTGGTTATATAAAAATATGGATAAGGAAAACATTAGTGGGAAATTAATAAAATGGTACCAGTGGTGGTCTCTTTCTGTTGGAGTTTCGAATACACCTTTTTCTTTCATTTCCAAATTTTATGAACAGAATAAGACATTTATCATAAAAATAAAATATGAAAAAAAAGCCATTTAGCTCTCTTTTGCAACCTGTACCACATATTTTGTCTGAATACTTCTTCAAAGGTGGTCATCTTCAACCTTGGGGACATGTATCCCCTGGAAAAGTTAAAATTTGCAGAGATTTTAAAGACTGTTTGGGGTGTTGATGCACAGCCCAGGTTGATGATCAATGAGCTTATGGTTTCCATAGACTTCTCATTAATCTGGGTATAATAACCCTGTGAAGTCCCAGGTAAATGAGGCTCTAGACCAGCATCATTGGAGCTGAAGAAGATGTCTAACTGCTGCCCACTATCATGACTATCAGAAAACCGGGTGTGAGTCTCTTTATTACTGCACCCAACTCCATGTACTTGCTGCTTTAAAGTTACAACTCAGGAGACAAGAGTTGGTGGGAAGGAAATTAGGCTGATCCCCTGAGAAGATGTGGGGAGCTATTGTCCCCCCAAATAGAAAATCTTTGAGAACTCAGGTATGAGAAAGGGGCTTTATAGGGGAGGAAAATAGGTTCAGGGGGCAATATGGAGTATTTTGTTATCCAGAGCATACGTTTCTCTGTTTTTCTGGCTGGAACATTATAATCAGTCTCAACTTTGACCTTCAGGGGCTGGTTCTGTAATTCTTTAGACAAACATATTTCTTTTCTACAAGTTAAATATCACAGAAATTTATGTTTTTTTTTGTTTGTTTGTTTGCTGATGTACAGAACTAAAGAGTAAGAAGGGATGTTACACATTCTGATGTAATTTGCAGGTTACCAAGTACTCTGGGTTCTGTGACTCTAAGGAAAAGTTGCTAATTAAAAAGTTCCTTTTAAAAGGAATACCTAATCTTTCAGTTAATCATTAAGATTTAGAATAGGGGAGGAGAGCAAAAGGGCAGCTTCCACAGGAGAACAATTTTAACCCATTAGGCAGCTTCGACGAGAGTAGCACAGGTAGTAGAAGACTAATAATATATTGCTCAGCTGTGTGACCTCCAAAATCAGAGTTTTTTAAAGTCAACTAAAAGTATATGAAGCTAGAAGTTTTATTAGGTTTTTCCCTCCATTATATCCTGTACACATGCATTTGAACAGAATTCCTCACAAAGATTTCCATGTTCCCTATTAGATTATTTATTGGATATTAAAAAATAAATAAGTTCATCCTCAAGGCAATCTTCTTTAAATTCATTTTTTTAAAAAAGTATGGATCTCATAGCACTCATGGAAATGCTAGAGGGTTAAAGAAATGAAATATATAAGGGACACTATAGGTTGGGATTCACCTTGTTAAATAAAAATTACAGTTGACCATTATTTTGAACTAAAATCCTGCACTAATCTTCAGTAGTCCTGACTAAAAATCAAAATGGTGTCTGTGTTGGTGTGGATTTGATGCAACCTTTATAAGATGGGATCTAGTGAAAGGAAGTGAGGTCACTGGGGGTGTGCCTTTGAAGGGAACACTAGGACCCTGACCTATCCTCTCTCCAAGTGGCCATGATATATGTAGTTTGTTCTGCCACATGCTTCCTCCATGATGTGCTGCCTTCCTTACCACAGGCTCAAAGGCAACAGGGCCAAGAGACCATGGATTAAACCTCTGAAACTATGAACCCAAATAAATCTTTTCTCATTTTAATCTGATTTTCTCAGGTATTTTGTCATAGCAATGGGAAACTGACTAACATTGTCACGTAAAACTTTCACTTCACCAAGTTGAAACTAAGCTCTTCATCTGACCTTCTGAGAAATCAGAATTAGGAAGAGATAATAGCCAATTTTCCCAGTCTTTTTTCTTTTCTTGTGCTGGGGGTTGAATTCAGGGCTTTGCACATGCTAGGAAAGTGCTCTATACTGTGTTATACCACAGTCACCAAACTGGCCAATTTTATTTGGCATGATAATGAAGTTCCCTTTGCTTTATTTCTTACACAAAAAGTAACCTGATGTTAACCGATCAATTTTTTTTTCCTACTGTCCTACCACAACCTTACAGGGAAAATGACTTTGAAATGACCAATTCTTTTTGTTCTTTTGTTTTTGTTTTCTTCAGGCTTTTCTGTCTGTAAAACCAACTTCTTTGGCTCAGTTCATAGAATACTCATTGCTATGTTTCCTGGAATGAAGCATTGCCTGGTTCTAAAATGGAAAATAAAGCCAATTAAGATCTTTAAATTGCTGTAGTTTTGTCCTATGACCACCTCTTAGATGATTAACAGATGGTCAATAGTGACAAGGAAGTACCATTTTTTAAAAATCTAAACATGTGTAGGAGGATCAGAAACTGTAATATATGAAATGATACAAATCCTCAAAATCAGTTTGCAATAAACAGAAAAGACCTGGATCAAAATACTGTAGACTTCGATTTAAAAGTAATATCACTATTTAAGATATTTTTATCTTAATTACCATCTCCTAGGAAAGCAGAGTATTTTCAGATTCTAGAGAGCCTATAAGTAAAAATTTCCTGAAATACAACCATACTTAAAAAAGCAATTCCTGCGGGGCATGGTGGTACACATCTTTAATACCAGCTGCTTGGGAGGCTGAGGCAGGAGGAGCACAGGTTCCAAATTAGCCTCAGCAACTTAGTGAGGCTGTAAGCAACCTAGTGAGACCCTGTCTCAAAATAAAAAATAAAAAGGGCTGGGTTGTAGCTCAGTGGTTAAGTGCCCTTGGGTCCAATCCTTGGTGCCAAAAATAAAGAAACAAATAAACAAAGAGAACCAAAGCACATGACAGACAATTTAAACCTACTAGGCAGCTTCAGCTAGAGACTCATCTCTAGCTGTGGCCTAGGCCTAGGCCTGTAATAGGAAGCATCTGGGGAGGCTGAGGCAGGAGGATTGCAAGTTGGGGGCCAGCTTTTAGCCATTTATAAGGCCCTGGCTCAAAAATAAAATAAAAAGGCTGATGCAGTTCAGTGGTACAGTGCTTCTGAGTTCAATCCCCAGCACTGAAAAACAACAAACAAAAAGAGCATATTCCTCTTTAAATGAGTGGAAATGATCAGGGTAGGAGACATTGCTGGCAGTCTCTTGCCCCTCTCTGCAGAGTTGCCACAGTTCATACTCAGGAACAACAGTCAGGTTTGCAACACAGGATCTCATACCTGTGTTCATGGGATTAACAGATTCTCCATCCTGGGAGCTTTGAGTCAGGACTGTGAGATGCTGTTTAGTCACCCTGCAGGTCAATGAAGGGAGGATACATAAACCAAGGACAAAGCGCATTGGGTCTTGCGCATGCATAAGCAATGAATGCTGGTGTGCCAAGAGATCAACAGACCAGGCAAATTTGCAAGAAGGAAAGCGATGGAAACTGCTGGTTTCCTGGCCCCATCCTCTGTGGGGCCAGCTAAACTCCATGCCCTTGGATTCCATTAGCTATCTCAAGAGCCTTCCAGGAAAGCCTTTTTGCTTAAGCTGGTTTGAAGTAGTGCTTTTAATCTCATGACTCAAAAAGTCTTAACTAGGAAAAAGCAAAAAGTATGATTTAATCAAATAATTAATATTGAGAAAGAAATGTAAATGGAAGCAAACATTAGATTATATTAGTCATTTTCCCTGCTGAAAAATTTGAATTGTCCTTTTTTTTGACTTTTTGAGAGTAGTAATGGAGAGAATTATTTAAAAAGTTCATGGAAGTTATGGGCCCTCTCTTCAGAAAACACACACACACACACACACACACACACACACACACATTTCATGTATAATCTATGGACCACTTGGAAAGTACTTGGTGTTCTGAGCCTTAATATACGTACTCATATGCCTGCTATTCTCATCTATCTCTCATTTAGACTCTAAGCTTCTTTCTAAAGGAAAAAGTTGTTGTTACTTGGTAAATTCTCTTTAGTTCCTTTACCTGGTGGCTCAATTAATATTATTCAATAAAGTTATTATCTGTTAAATTATAGGATGTACATTTTCTTATGTTTCTGCCATTAAAGTACTATGTAGAAGCAGTGGAAATTTTATTAATAAATTAGTTGACCCCAAAGAATGAGTTTAACCTTGTGGACATTATTAATATCCTTTTTGAATGTACACCATGATCCATGCCCCAAATTTAGTAAATGTTCTGTTAAGGGGACTAAGATTATTTCACATTGAAATTAACCTTCTCGCAGACTATTTATTTATTTTTTAGTGTTGCATTACTTTTTTTAACCTTTATTTTATTTTATTTCATTTTTTTAAGAGAGAGAGAGAGAGAGAGAGAATTTTTAATATCTATTTTTTAGTTTTCGGCGGACACAACATCTTTATTTGTATGTGGTGCTGAGGATTGAACCTGGGTAGAACGCATGCCAGGCCAGCGTGCTACCGCTTGAGCCACATCCCCAGCCCCTTAACCTTTATTTTATTTATTTGTTTTTATGTTGTGCTAGGGATCGAATCCAATACCTCACACATGCTAAGCAAGCGCCCTGCTCTTGAGTTACAACCGCAGTCCCTGTAGACTATTTTTTTCATCTCTATTGAATTTGTAATTTATAAAAGAAGGGCCCAAGTACGTATGGAAGGGAGAGTGTCTTGCTTGAATCCAGGCTCTGCTACCTACTACAACATACCTGAGCAAGTTGTTTAATCTTGGGCTAGATTTTCTCACAGGTGAATGAGATTAATAGCTGTACTTAATCATAAGGTTTTTGTGAGGTTTCAGTAAGATAATCCACTAGGAAGACACGAAGAAATGATAATTTATTATCTATGTGAATTGACATAGACACTCTTGACCCTTTTAATTCTCCACCCTTGCAGTAGCCAGCAGTATTGGGCCAGGGAGTTACTTTCTACACTAGCAAAGCAGGCCCCACAAAGTTGAGGCAAATTTTTGATATTTTTGTTTCAATTAGGGCACAAAATTTCTGCAAGTTAACAGGCAACCATAGCTCACATTTGCTTAAACACTTGGAAAATGTCTTATGTATCTATGAAAGTCTAGAATTAGGTTCTAAAGTTGGGCTCAGCCTCATCTTGAAGCATCTACATTTTTTTTCTATCTTTTCTTTATGGTGCTTTCCCTCATGGTGGTAAGGTAGCTGCCAGCAGTAAACAGGCAGCATGTTCTCCTATTCACATCCAGTGGGAGAAGGAAAATCTCCTCCCCCAACTATGAAATATAAGTTCTTCCCTTAACTTGTTTTAGGCAAAACTTAAGTTACATATGCTCTTGTGAACCAGTGAAAGGTTAAAAATTCATTGGAATGGACTGATTAAGTTTAATCCATGGTTTGAGTGGATAGTTGGACAAAATTGAGAATCTATTAGGAAGGGGGAAATTGGATGCTATGGTCTGAATATTTGTGGTCTACCCCGAAATCATGTTGAAATCCTATTTACCCAAGGGGATGGTATTAGGAGGTGGGGCCTTTGGAATATAGTTAGGTCATGAGGGTGGAGTCCTCATGAGTGGGCTTAGTGCCTTTGTAAAAGAGACTCAGGGGAGTTGTTCATTGAAGGTACCATATGAGCCAGGAAACTGCCCTTACCAGACACCAGATCTCCTGGTGCCTTGATCTTAGACTTCTCAATTGCCAGAAATGTGGGAAATAAATTTCTAATAAACCACAATATATAGTATTTTTTAATAGCAGCCCAGAAGGAAGAAGACAGGGAGGGTGGATGCTTGACCTTCCTCTAATGTGGCTCTTTTGTGCAAAGCTGTAATGCAGGGAGGGGCTTCCTATGAGGCAGAAAGAGGGAGGCCACTTTAGCAGAATATTACGTACAGCATGAGAGTTTGCTCTCATCATATTTTATATATATATATATTTTTTTTTGTACGGGGATTGAACCCAGAGGTGCTTTGCTACTGAGCTATTATACCCTCAGCCCTTTTTATTTTGACACAGGGTCTAAGAGCTGATGATAAGTTTGCTAGGTTGTTAAGGCTGGCTTTGAATTTGTGATTCTCCTACTTTAGCCGCCTGAGTTGCTGAAATTACAGTGCAACGCTCTCTTCATATTTTAGTATTTAAAACTAAGATGCACTTGATTTTGCCATGTGGCAAAAGCAGATTTTATTTATCTATCTGTCTGTCTATCTATTCTTTCTTTCTTTCTATCTATCTATCTATCTATCTATCTATCTATCTATCGTGCTTGAGATTGAACCTGGGGCCTTGCACATGCTAGGCAAGTGCTCTTCCATCCCTAAATCTAATAACTTGCTTATAATTTAGTAAAGAGCTTTCTGTTCTTTTTGCTACATTATGATAAAGTTTAAATGTAAAGAATGCCATCTGGGATCAAGTGTGGGGCATTCTTCTGATTACAAAGGATATGGAAGACCATGGCAAAGCTTTCCTGGCCACAGGGGTAAACCCTCAGTCACAATCTTCCCTTTTGTGCGTAATCATTTAAGATATATATATATATATATATATATATATATATATATATATATATATATATATCAACATCTACAACTGTGCCAGCCTGCATTAATAAAAAGTAAATATTTTAGGCACAGTTATGGGATAAACTGAAAGACTTGAAACCATTTTTTATTTTTATTTTTTTTTGGTACTGGGGATTGAACTCAGGGGAACTCAACCACTGAGCAACATCCCCAGCCCTATTTTGTATTCTATTTAGAGACAGGGTCTTACTGAGTTGCTTAGTGCCTTGCTTTTCCTGAGGCTGGCTTTGAATTTGTAATCCTCCTACCTCAGCCTTCTGAGTTGCTGGGATTACAGGTGTCCAGCTTTAAACCATTTTGTTAAAGGTGATCAAGTTCTAAGCTGGGGGTGTTGTTCAGTGGTAGAGAACTTGTTTAGCCTATATGAGGCCCTGGGTTCCATCCCCAGTATGGCAAAAAAAAAAAAAAAAAAAAAAAAAAAAAAAAA
This sequence comes from Spermophilus citellus, assembly GCF_964194105.1. Taxonomy (NCBI): domain Eukaryota; kingdom Metazoa; phylum Chordata; class Mammalia; order Rodentia; family Sciuridae; genus Spermophilus; species Spermophilus citellus. The sequence goes on along the minus strand of NC_138196.1, from coordinate 25,934,901 downwards.
AAAAAAAAAAAAAAGATTAAATTCTAAAAATCTGTTCTGTTAAAGTCAAGCACATCTACTTCAGCAATAAGGGACTCTAAAATGTTCTCTTCATGAAAGTGAGGTTGTTCTTTTGAAAGTATACATAGATCACAGAGGAAAGATTGAGGGCTTGGGCAATTCATTTTGCTGTTCCTGCAATTGACAATTCCGAAGCTATGCCTTAGAAGCCTTGCTTCCCTACCCAGACAGAATCTGTAGTGAGTTAAATGGAAAAGTCAGCTTTCTAGAACAGGCATTCATGAAATGATAATATATATCTCATCAAAATTTTATTTTAAATTTAAAACAGATACAGCAAAACATTCACCCATTGTTCCTTTGGTGTCAAGCTAAAAACGTGGAATGTGGGCCTGCTGATGCGACTGCTTGTAAGACATCTATTAACACAGCAAGAGTCATTATCGATTTCAGTTTCAGTGGAGTGAGGACTCAAAACATTTATGAAGCAAAATGAGAACCAAAGCCTTCTATATTTTGGTGCTCCCCTCTCCTCCATTCAAATTTTCAGTGTTTTGCCTACCCCTAATTCCACAGCATTTAAAAAAGTCTTTATTAGACCTTTCCCAAACACTAAACTTATTTTCATAAAGGTTACAGTTTTATTCACCCTCAAAATTGTTTGATTTTTCATACTGATCTTTGATTTTTAAATTTTTAATTGAATTATGTAATTACTAACTACAAATTGCATAAACAAAGTTGGGAACAAATAAAATTAACTTTTGGAAAGCAAACAATGCAGGGAGAGATGTGATTGACCCACCAAGGTGTAGGTTACTGACTAGTTGTGAAAATGAGGTGGGCTTGAGCATCTGGCAGTATTTTTCACACGGAGCAGAGACTGGTTCAAAGGTCTGAGCCATACAGGTAAGAAAGGAATATTGAGCTGGTTTAAGATGTGGAAAATCTAAATTCAGGGATTTTGCACCACTCAGACTCACAGGAAAGGAAGAAGTTTTGCTGAAATCCTAATGAGAGGAATGCTAATGAGAAAGATTTGACCAAACCATTCTTTGCTAGTCTCAGTGGGACTAATCATGCTTCTCTGTGGGAGGTCAAAATTCTTTTTTGTGTTGCAAGCCTAGACTCAGCAATTGCTCTAAAATATTTAAATATATCAACCTTTGAAGGAGGCTGGAGTAAAGCTGCTTCTAGTTTATGTTTAGTAAAGTATTAAAGTCTAAAGTGTTCCTAAAAATGGGTCAGATTACTAAGGGTAATAAGTCTCCAACAGCACGGTGTTTGCTAGCCAGTGGTAGGAGAACCATGCTGTGCATTGGTGCCCTCTTGTGGTAAAGCTTCAGGTCTGCAGTAGGAATTATGAAGCTTTAAAACAAAAGCATGGGAAAGAAATCTTCATTTACCTTCTTTAATTTAATGGCAGACTGCATGCTAAGAGTTAGTCCCCAAAATGATAAAAGTGGTGATGTTTGAGGGTGAACCATGAAATTAGAAGTGTTTTTTCCCCATCTTCTGAGTTGTGTAAAATGAAATTGAATCACTTTTACCAGTGAAAAACAAGACACTACTGCAAATTACCACCATAGTTAATTAGCAATGATAAACAGACCCAGTTTATAGCTTTGGACAGAATGACCTGGAGCCTGAGGTTGGGATCCCTGTTTGGGTATGTTTTAATTGAATTCAGTAGATTAAGTAATTCTTTTTTTTTTTTAAATTTCCTATTCTTTTGTCTTATGCAGATTAAGAATTTAAAGATTGTGAAGACTTGAAAAAAGGTAGATCCATATCTGTTATCTTAATTAGTATTTGAAAGCTCTATCTTAAAAGGTTTAAAAAAAATCTTCCAACAAGGCAACATAGAATATGCTTCAGATCATGAACTTTGGAGTCCAAATGCCACTTATGAGCTGAGTCACCTTGGACAGATAATTATCCTTACCCTCTCTAGGCTTTAATTTCCACAGCTGAAAAATAGGGAGAGTATCAACTACTTGATTAAAAGAATTAAAAACCCACACAAACTAAATTCACATGAGTACAAATCAGAGAGATCCTCTAAATTTTCTATGTGCAGAATGGAATCTGGGTGCCCTCATCTAGAGTTCCTTCTTTTTCTGAATGAGAATAATCTGAAGGCTACATTTACAATTAGAAGGTTGTTCAGCAAAGCTTGCAATTAGAGTCAAAATTTGGGTTATTCACAAGTCACAGTGGGAATTGATAAACTGGTCCTACATCAACAGAATTTCTGGTCACTAAATTGTCACCTCTCCTAGATTCAGGACCTCCTCTTCAATGAATAGCAGTGCATTCTGTCATATTTTGTTTCTCCAAAATCTGTTTTGGTAAGTTCACTATTTCTGTTTATATTTTCCTTCCTCAAATGAGTTAACATTCCTTAACAGCTAACAGAGTACCTGGTAAACACCGAGGTGCTTTTTTTTAAGGTTGCAATATTGAATAATTTGCACAATGTACTTAAGAAAACTATGCATCAGTGTTCAGAGTAAGCAGCTGAAATTTAAGCTGTAATCTTCAGATCGTTTAAGCACCAGGCTCTTATCTCTGTGTTTTTTTTTTTTTTTTCAGTGTTGGGATCAAACTCAGGCCTTGTACATTGCTGGGCCAGTGCTCTACCACTGAGTGCCACGCCTAACCCTACATGGTGATTCAGGAAGTCTATCAGTCTGGGGGTTCTTTGTACCAAGTCCTTAGGGTGTCTCATTGTTGCCCCCACATACTAGCAGTAGTTTGGAGAGGCCATTCAAGCAGTTTATCACAGCTTGTTCAGAGAACAGTTTAGAACCACCACAGAATTTCAAAGACAGTTTTGTAATTTCATCAGAGGTTGAGAAGTAAAATGGTAGTTATAAAAAATTGGGCATTTATGTAATGTTCTCCTTTTTTCAAAAGTTCTATGCTCAGTTCACTACAGTATGGTTCTCCAACTTGAGTTGTGACTATTCTTACCAAAATCACATCATTCAGATTAGGAACAATTAGGCTAATTTGTACTATTTGTTTCAGAAATTTAAAAACACAGTTTTCCCTATCCATAACTACAATTAAATTTTGAGAACAAAATTTTAAGTCTTTTTATCTTAGTATTATCTTTTTTTCTTCTACTGATTCAAGAGATTAAAAAGTGTGTTCTATTAAATGTATATTCTTGGATTATTAAAAAAATATTAAAGAATATTGATTGGTAACAAGAAAAAGGCAAAAAATTTTATACATAAAAATATACAGAAATATGTTTCTGAATTGGTTTTGTAGATTATATTAGCTGGCTTCTGAAAAGCAAGAGTGTTAATTACAGAAAACCACCCTTAAGGGGCTGGGAGTGTGGCTTGATGACAGAGTACATGCTTAGCAACAGGTGGCCCTGAGTTCAATCCCCAGCATCAGAAACCAAATCAAACCAAACCAAACCAAAATTTGAATTTACAATGAAATTCTCAAAATTTTGTCTACTGTGTAATTAAGCTACATTACAACAAATTAAATAACTAATGATTATTACTGTGTCAAAATAATTTCATAAATTTATAAAAATTTCAAAATCTTTTAGTTTTATTGTCCTCAGAAACCCAGGAATATCACTAAGTAGTCTTTTACTTGTCATCTTAGCATTCTTCTGAATTTATATTCTTTTTTTTTTTAAAGACCTTTATTTATTTATATGTGGTGCTGAGGATTGAACCCAGAGTCTCAACAGCCCCAGCCCCTAAAGACATCTTTCCCTGATTTCTTTGTTTTGCTGAAAAGAAAAAAAAATTTCTTAAAAATAAGGTGAAGTCTAAACTAATTCAATAGCTGCTGGTATTTCATCTGAAACTTTAAACAGCTACAAATCCATAAGAGGAAAAGGTAAGTAAACACATTAGCGTTAGTGCATCATAAAAATTAAGATAGTTATTTTGGGAAGATTAATGCAAGCCAAACTGATTGAAGCAGACTTACTAAAAATTTTGTCATCAGCAGTTTTATTTAGTTTAGCATATGCTAGAATATAATACATAACCTCATGCCATTTCTTATCATGGGTAGCCTTTTACATAATTAATTTGTGCCTAACATTTTATATAACAAAAGAAACAATGAATCTGTAAATTATCAGAAAAGAGCACAGGTATAGGAAAATAATACATTTTTATATAAATTATAAAGGACAGTTACAATGGAAATCCACTAATTTCCTCTCTCAGTTTTATCAAATAAAGTCAACACACATTATTCTGTGAGCTGCTAAGAATGTACAAACACTGTGGACCTTTCGAAAGAGAGTAGTCAAAGAGGGAACGCTATCTTGATATACCCTGTTCTCAGTTCTTAACTGGAGTTGAGCTTCCTTTCATAGTCTTCTTTAGGTGGTGATAATTTGGCAAGATTTTCATCAAGAAATCCAGTTGTAAAGTCTGGGGCTAAAAAGATAATATAATTAAGACTGGTAGAAAGCAGAGTCAAGAATATTAGGTAGAAATGATTCCTATTAGGTCAAAGAATGATAGGTAATTTTCATTGACTTATTTCTTACCTGTTTGTGTTTTTAAAATATATAATAAAAATATATTGGGGTCTGGGGATGTGGCTCAAGCGGTAGCGTGCTCGCCTGGCATGTGCAGGGTGCTGGGTTTGATCCTCAGCACCACATAAAAATAAAATAAAGATGTTGTGTCCACTGAAAACTAAAAAATAAATATTAAAAAAATTTTCTCTCTCAAAAAAAAAAAAAAATTGGTGATGTGACACAGCAATCTGTATACGGGGTAAAAATGGGAGTTCATAACCCACTTGAATCAATCTGTGAAATATGGTATATTAAGAACTATGTAATGTTTTGAACAACCAACAATAAAATAATTAAAAAAAAAATTGGGCTGGGGTTGTGGCTTAGTAGTAGAGTGCTTGCCTATAGCATGTGTGAGGCACTGGGTTTGATTTTCAGCACCACATATAAATAAATAACGTCCACTGACAATTAAAAAATATTGATTGGTAACAAGAAAAAGGCAAAAGATTTTATATAAAAAATATACAGAAATACGTTTCCAAATTGGTTTTGTAGATTATATCCTGGCTTCTGAAAAGCAAAAGAGTATTAATTACAGAAAACCACCCTTGTAAAATACTCAAGAGTATATTGCTTTCTACACAGATGAGACACAGTCATCAATCTTTACTATTCAAATGCCAGCAGTGCCCAAACTGAATGTAAAACTCACTTGGGGTACTTGTGAAAAATATGGATTTTTTTTTAGGTCTGTACCTAGATAGAATCTCTGTTTTTATTAAAGACCTCTATATAATCCTTATGATCAGTGAAATTTGGAAAACAGTGTCATACAACATTAAAAATTAAGCTACAGAATCTTGCTTACTTAATTCTAATTTCCTTTTTCCAACTCCTGCTTCACTTCTGTCTTTAATCATTTTTGTTGTTACATAGAAATAAGAAATTACTGATTTTTTCTTTTTAGTTTATAATAGCAGTTACTTGTAATAATAATAATGCCAAACATTACAAAAATAGAGTAAGAATTAAGAGTTTTAATATTTGATAAAATATGTCTAAGAAGCAGAGGCAAAGCAATAAATGTCTTGAAAATATTTCTTTGCGGGCAGGAAAAGGAGACTAGGTAATTAAAGGAATACATATTGAGTATGTCAAGCAATGATGCTCAAAACTTCAATCTAATGTTTTATATTCAAAGGAAGTCCCAGATGTCTTATATTTTTTATTGTTTATTCTAACATTAAGCTCCAAATATACATTCTTCATTATTCTTCCTGGTTTATTAAGAAAATATACAAACACACTTGCTTATTTATAAGCTGTTTTTATAATTAAGCTGTATTATGCTAATAAATTCATAAACAGATCCAGGTTAATTTGGTAGGGCCATTCCTTTGGTAGGGCCTTGAAGATTGATATTTTAGGATTGAATCAATATGGTCTGTGAGGTTTGATGATGTATCTTCAGTGAAAATGCTAAGACCAGGAATAGCAATCTGGATTTTCTTTTTCCTCATAATCAACTTGTCATTGTCATTTGTATATCAAATACACACACAAACACAGGACAGTAACCTAAATACTCAATGACTGAGCTGCAAATTAATCCAAGTTTCTTAGAAATGTTTCTCTGATGTTTTATTGTATTTATTTGCTTTTTTTTCCTTTGGTTGGGATAAAACCCAGGGCCTCATGCGTGTTAAGTATGCACTCAACCAAATGAGCTCCAAATCATTTGCTTTTTAAATGAACTTGTTGCCCATGAAGACAATTAGCTGATGTTGGGGAGGGTTAACAGTACTAGAATGAATTATTTTTTAAAGAGAGATTGTTCTAGTACCTGTGGTCGCTCAGTTTGCACCCGACGAAGGCAGTCTGCACCATAGATCACTGTATTCTCAGGGATGACTTCAAAAGTATTTAGGTTGCAACAAGCCCCAATGATGCAACCACTTGTCAATATTACATTTCTGCCCACATATGCTGCAGCAAAAACAGAAAAAAATTGCAACTTAGGACATCATATAATTATAACACTTTTTGTTGTGTTTACAACTCTTTTTTTTTTTTTTTCTCTGAGATTTAGGTATAAAAATGCAAACTGGCCTTAAGAAAAAAGCAACAACAAAAACTAAAGAAAATGCATCAGTTCAGAGTTTGCATAGACGGCACAGGGGAAGGCAATGCAAAGCATTTAAAACAGAGCTCTGCTGCTGACTATTTTTGTGGCCTTGGGCATGTCACTGGTCTTCGAGCTCAAGTTTATCTATAAAATGTGGAGACTACCCCACTTCATATTGCAATGAGAAAATAAAAGTACTAAGTTCAATAAAATAAAAGTACATAGTTCAATGAGAAAATAAAAGTACTAAGCACAGGTTTGACACATAGTAAGCTTATAATAAATAAAGAATGCCAATAATGATAATAATTGGTAATCTAAATTAAAATTACGACCATTAAGTAGGTTAACAAAAAAGTATGATCTGATTTAAAAAAAAGAAGCATTTTTCCCCCCATGCCATTGAGGACCAACAAACCACTGTTCTTAAAGAAGTGTCACTTTTCAGGTTCTTTCTGCAATCTAGTGGGATAAGCTCTTAGAGCTGGTTCCCAGCAGTTCTGGTGACTTGACCCAATTTTGGATAGTAGATATTTGTTTTTGATTGGCTGGGGGAAAAGTAATTCTAAAATAAAAGAAACAAACCTGCTTGAGTAACTAACTGATTTTTTTCTATGACTACACTAATCAACTAAAATATCACTACACTAGGATTTAGTAGATTTTTTTTTTCAAATCTTTCAATGGAACTTTATGATTTAATCCAATCACAACTTAAAAATACACACCAGCCTTTTAATTTTAATGTATTTAACCACATTATCAAATAACTACATAATTATATTAGGTTCTTTTGAGGCAAATAATTAGTTTGACAATGACTTAAGTCCAATTCTAAGCATACCACCTTGTCATAGTTTGAACTCCGGTTGTTTCCCATGACATGACAAAAAGAAAGAAGGTAATAAAACTCAGAACAAAGCTTACCTTTTGATTCAATGACATTGTTATCCCCCATTTTCATGGCTTGGGAATCTGTGAGCCCAGTTAAGTAAATACTATAAATAAGTTCACTCGAGCCCCCCCACCCGTTTTACACAGTATGTCTTTACGTTACACTGGAGCACAGAGACATGGGAAAGACTTTGCAGGCTTTCCCTTGTCAAAAATCTTTGCTCAGGGAAACCTGTAATAAAGTTTTTTAAAAAATATATTTTAGATAAAAATACCTTTATTTTATTTATTTTTAGTGGTGCTGAGGATCAAACTCAGTGCCTCAAATGTGCCAGGCAAGCATTCTGTCACTGAGCCACAACCCCAGCCCTGTAATAAAGTTTTAATCCTTAAGCATAAGTATCTCGAGGTATAAATAAATGAATCCTTTTTTAAAAGAGTAACATAACCTTGATTTTATATATTTTCACATTCTTTTAAGAAAAGCAAAACTATCCATTACCCAGTCACTGAAATACAGTAGACAGTGTTTTATGTTTTGCTGACACCATGGAAAATTTTACTATTTTTTCAGAGTATAAGACAAAGCAAAAGAACTGGTGACACCCTGGGAGAAAAGAAACTATATATATAGAATAAAATATTTTCACCCCTGCCCACCATACTTTTGAATCAGACAACATACTGTCTATTTAAAATAATAGAGAAATCAAACTGACAAAGGTGTGGTTCTTATATCAAGACAGAAGCCAGAATTACTATTTCTGTGTCCACTGCCATTCAGTCATTGCTACTTGACAATAAGTTATAGTTCCAGCAAAAGGACTTTCAAAATGCTGAGCTAAAGATGTATGCTTGTGTGTCCAAAAATGGTATGTGATATTTATTCTACTGAATTAGTCAATAGATCAGGAAATATATATATTTTCTTTTTTCTTGCAGTGCTGAGAATCAAACCTCACACAAGCTAGGCATGCACTCTACCACTGAGCTATAGACAACCCCAACCCCAGAAAAGATTTTTTAATATACTGCAAATACGTCTGTACAAAAAGCAAGACAATGTACTCTTAAAAATGTCATTATAGTTTATATTATAAATATATTTGATAGATAAATCCTGATAATTTCTACAGGGGGAGATCTGGGGACCAAAGGACATCTGGGAATGATTTATGGCAGAATAAGGATACAACAGCCAACTTCAAACACATTGTTGGTGCCAATGATCATAGGTTTAGGTTCTGGATCTTCAGTGTCAGGAGTGATATTATCTGGATGACTATAAAAAGAAGAGATAAATGATAAAACAAACAAACAAACAAAAAACCAGTAACATAATAAGCTGTTTCCTTTTCCTTTAAGAGTTTGGGTTAAGGGCTGGGGATGTGGCTCAAGCGGTAGCGTGCTCGCCTGGCATGCACGGGCTACTAGGTTCGATCCTCAATACTACATAAAAAAAAAATAAAATAAAATAAAGACATTGTGTCCACCTAAAACTAAAAAATAAATATTAAAAAAAGAGTTTGGGTTAATTCTCTCAATTTTACTTGTGTCAAGCTTAAAATATACCACTGTATCAGTTATTTCTTGGTCCAAGTGAATCATTTCTTCTTTATGTTAAAGAAGGCTTGATTTTTTAGTTGATCAGAAATGTATATAGTAAGGGACAGCCTTCCTTTATTTCTTAAACTCAGAATTCAGAGGAGACTGATTCTACTTTTAGCCTGTTAAGTTAGATCATACCTAACCTGAAACTTTTCCATTTTTATTAATCATTCAAGATTGTAAAATATAAACAGATATGCACATAAAATAATTATTTTATGGTATTAGTTGAAATATTTGAAGACAAATGCTTGTACTCTTAGGAGGAAACTGTTTTAAAACGGTGTTTATCTCTGACAGTTGAGTAACTGCAGAATATTGCTTTTGTTAACTGACTGACACTGAAGGTGCCAAATGTTTTTTAAAGAGAAACTGCTTAATATACTGAGACTCCCAAATCCTAAAGCATTCAGACAAATCAGTCTTTTTATCACAGTTAAATATTTTCCCAAGGTCTTTCTTACAAATTCCATACATTGTTGCTATAAATTAGGTAAAAGCCAAATTTTCTTGCCAAAATTTTATCTAGAAAGACTAACAAATGCTTATGAAAATTTCATGAATTAGTTCACCAAAGATCACATACATGTTCTAATATTTTATTATTTTTTTATCTTTAAAGTTTAAAAATTGCCTCTAGGATCACAAATTTTCCACCTATAACTCTTGGTATTATTATGCAGAACATGGGAAAATATACAGTTGATTTAAGCTCAAATTTTTTTGGGCATGAGTAATATTTCAATCAGAACCAAGAAATCCAACCAAAACTCTTCATAGCACCTGGAGGTTGGAGGTACTCAGGAAGTGTTTGCTTAAGAGAAGGATGAGAAGATGATACAGAAGGGGAAGGTCACTGGACCCAGAGGTGGAGATTCTAGTCAGCCATCAATCAGTAAGCTCTCACCCTGGGCAAATCTTTTCCTCTACTTGGTTTTTGGGTTCCACATTTACTTGTGTTGAAATAGATCCTTCATGTTTCTCCAGCTCTAAAACAGTGGGCATTCCAAATGTCAGGTATAATTTTTGATTTTTTTTTTCAGTGCTGGGGATTGAACCCAGCGTGTTACTCTGTGAGGAGTGAGCTACAGCCTAACCCCCAAAACTTATATTGATGAAAACTGTTACAGGTGCTGCTTAATTCACAGGTCTGTAAGTCTTACGCATTTATGATGAGGGCCTGTTCTTCTATCAGGTTACCTTCACCAATCACTATTGGCCCAGCTTCAGCAATAATTCGTGCTTTGGGGTGAATCACCGTCCTTGGTCCTGTCAAAAAATCATTTGAGAAGAAATTATCAGTGGAGATCATGCTTCCAATAGCGGGGTGGGACGTGACCAAGGGTGAGCGAGGCTATTGGGAGGAACAGGCTATGTACTTTACAAATAATATGTCCTGTTCTTAGTAGTTAGTGCCAGACCTCAAGTCAAGGTGAGTGAAAGAGTACAGGCATGAAAGCCAGACAGTTTTGGCTCAACCTCCATTTTGAAGCATCTGTGATCTTAGCCAGGAACAGACGGCAATCTTGCAGGGTTATTGTATGGGTTAGGTGAGATGATGGTGGAGACAAGGTATGTGCCATATAGGTGGCAATAAAAAGTAATTCCCAAGTTGGGTTATTAGGTCAGTTGGTAGAGCATTTGTCTTGCATATCTGAGGCATTGGGTTTGATCCTCAGCAGCAAGTAAAAGCAAATAAATAAAGGTATCATGTCTGTTGCCAGCTAAAAAAACATTTGAAAAAAAAAAGATTGTTTGGGTGTTTTTTTTTTTTTTTTTTTTTTTTTTTAAGTAATTTCCTTTCTTTCTTTCTCTCAAAAAGGTGAGGCTCTCTGCTTATGATGTGGTACTTTCTTGTGCTAGTGCTCCACAGGATTCCTCTTATTACTTACTACAAGATTCAGAGGAAAATATGAGTGGACAGTAGTCAAAAATACATGGGATGTAATCTTAGCTTTGTTATCCTTAATGCAAGCATATCCACTAGAAGGAGGCAGAGCTTCTGTTGTCTGATCTTAGATATGATTTTGACTGGTTAAAGTAGAAAAGGTGAAGGGAGAGAAAAGGAACCACAGATAAACGCTGAGGTCCTAAGACTCTGGTGCATGGAGACCTGAAGTGATGCCTCCAACCTCAAATCTAGGGGAACAAGGAGGGGCCTTATCACATACACTTCAAGAGCAGGACAATGGAGATATTGCACTCCTAACAAGGGACCCTGATTCTGGAATGCTAGCGCACTCTCCTTTCTTGGCTTTTATCTACCCACAGGCCTCAGGTTCTGGTGATAATCAAACTACTGATGAGAAAACATATTCTTCTCTTAGTCTATCTCCAACATACATCTCACTCATCCCTCAATATCAAGATTACTTCAATGGGTAAACAACTGGATAAGGAGTGACTAATTCTGAAAGTAAGGAAGGGTGGACAGAGGATCCACAGAGGGTGGAAAGTGGGTCAGGAAGGTGACCTTGTCCAGAAAATCCAGTATTTAATTGTTAACTAAAAAAAAATCATTATCTGTTTGTGGTAGGTAAGATGCAGCACTATATAGTATAGGGAAACACAAATGAACACGTGCTGGAGTGGGTGTATAGGCCAGTGGTAGAGTCTATGCTTGGCATGTATGAGGCCCTGGGTTTGGATCCCCAGCACCAAATAAATAAATAACTAAATGAACATATACTATTTTTGCCCCTTTGAACTTGTTATCTTGAAAACTGGGAATGCTTAGCACTCTTACAAATGTATTAAACCAAATAAGGATGTGTTCTTGGTGCCCAGAGAATGGGAGGGAGTCTCAGTGCAGCTTATTCTTTTTCCTGACAATGAAGAACTGCAGGGATTGATACAGTGGGTGGGGGCCAAGACAGGATGCATGTCCCAAGATGCTCTGTCTGGTAAGAAAGCATAAGAGTGGCCTTGATATTTCTCTGTCACCTCTGATTCCCCAAATTTTCAACAGTTAAGTATAAAATTCCCAGTCAAATTCTCCTTCTCAGGATAGAAGATGTGATCCCTGGGAAGTTTCTCAAGTTGATCATGAGTGTGAACCTCTGAGCTTTTCTTCTCTTATAAATACAGCTCCCCCGACATAAGTGCACAGATACAATCTAGACATGTACTTATTTTTTCACATACATATTTTAATAAATATAACTATTTTCCTAACAAACAAACAAACAAACAAACAAAAAACCAAGAAGAGTGATATCGCTTCTGAGATGATGGGACAAAAATGGATTAAGAGGTGAAACTATTAACTTTGTGAGGTGACAGCAAATGAGATTGGCAGTAATAAACTGGACAGTTCCTCTAAACCCTCTTGTAGGTCCTTTTGGGCAAAGACTAGAGAGATTTGAATACGTGTACTTCAGAATACATGACTGCTAAGATTTTGGTTAGACAGACTTCTTCAAGGAGTCTGTAGCTTCAGTGAATGATGTGGACAACCCACCTTTGTCTCTGTAAGGTTCTGTGCAGCACATTGGGCAGCAGAGAGCTCAGTAATACAAACACAATTATGCAGATATAGTTTACTCCACTCTTTACTGCATAGCATGAGAACTTTTAACCAGAATGGGTCTGAATTCAAACCAAATTTAAAGGTCTTAAGGTTAAAATGTTTTAAAAATAAAAATCTGTCACCATTGAAAGTTTTTTTCTTTTAAGTCTGTTGTGAACCTTCTTGGAACTCTTTCTGGCAGGGAAGTTAGTGAATTTTTTTACTGAATGTGCTGAAATCCTATTTGGCTTATCTCCTTGTTTGGATAAATGTGTCTTGAGTTGGAGCTGCCTGAACTGGTGGATGCATTATTTTTCTAAATGGTTGGCTGGACTCGAGGCAACACAGCCAGAAAGGCATTCCTTGCATCACATTTCCATTTCCCTCATTTGGTAAGGGGCACTTTTCCTGTCTACCTTTGCTACAGAAAGCAATCTCTGTAAATGTTTTCCTATGTCAATAAATAATTTAAAAAGCCCCAAGCTCTCTCTTCAGAAAATTAAACAATTCCCTTGACCTATAAGCTGAAGTACCCATCTGAGCTCCTTTATAAGCAATGATTTCTCAAGTCAAAGCCACGGTTCAGCCATACTGAAAAAGACTCTTAAAATAAAAAGGAGGTTTTGATTAGTATTAAAACTCTGCTGGAGAGAATGAATTAAGTGGGACAAAGTATTCCATTACAAAGAGTTCTGCCTTCATATTATAATGTCCCAACCAAGCCCTGGCCTAACACCAATAGTGTGCCCCTAGCCCTCTAATGGACTAGAGGACTGTGCTTGGAGGTATCTTTCTGAAATATTCTTCAGCTCTCAAAATGAAGATTTACAGGAAATAATTCATGCTGCATGAATCAAGGCAGCTTAATTAAAAACAGGCCTGATGCTATGAAACTTTATCCAAGTTATAATGATCAGGAGAGCTGTTATTTTTCCCAAGGTCTATTTCTGAGCAGCCCCTAGTGAGGGGGTGAGGCATGAGCAGAGATTCAAGTCAAAGGCTCCTGGATAAGAACTGTAATTTCAAGCTTCTGACTAATTTCTCTGATAAATGAAATTACCTGATTTTCTTGGAAAACAGATCAGGTTTAACATTCCACTAACGTGAATCATACCAAAAGAAAAAAAATTACTTTCTTTCTGAAATATTGTAGAATGGAATAGTTTGTAAAAGTATAAATGACTAGAAAATTGAAAAGAGGCACAAAAACACCTTGAAAAATCTTCAAACTGCATTTGAGTTTACTGGTACTTAACCCAGAAAATAGGGTTCATTAAGTACTCAGGTCTCCAATTCTATAAGCACATAAGACATAAGAAAAAGACTTAAATCAGTTATTCTAGTAAGTCAAAACACAAAAACAATAAAAGTTCTAAAATAACAAGACTGGTGGGGAGAGCTGTAACCAGATGACTTATCTTTACTCTCTGCCTGGATTTAATTTCATAATTATATCTCACAGGAGGTTTTTAAATCTGATGTTCTTTTAGAAAAATGAATAGCAGCCAAAAAATTAGAGATATTTTATACTAAATATAAGAGTAACAGAAATGCCAATTCTGGAATATTTATACAAATACATGTGCATATATATATATATATATATATATATATATCCATTAGAGGTAAGAATTGTTTTTTTTTTTTTTTAAGAGAGAGTGAGAGAGGAGAGAGAGAGAGAGAGACAGAGAGAGAGAGAGAGAGAGCGCGCGCGAGCATTTTTCAACATCCATCCCCTAGTTCTCGGCGGACACAACATCTTTGTTTGTATGTGGTGCTGAGGATCGAACCTGGGCCGCACGCATGCCAGGCGAGCGCGCCACCGCCTGAGCCACATCCCCAGCCCTAGAGGTAAGAATTGTGAGGCTTGAGTACAGAAAAATAAAAGAAGGAAACATGTATAAAAAAATGAGGTAAAAACCGTGGAAGACATAACATTGTGTAATTATATCACTCTTCTGAACTTTTTCTTTAGTAAATTTTCTTGTTTTAAAAATTTGGAGGCAGATGTGATGGCACTTGCCTGTAATCCCAGCTACTTGGAGGGCAGAGACAGGAGGATTGCAAATTTGGGGACAGCCTTGGCAACTCAGCAAGATCCTGTCTCAAAATAAAAAAATAAAAAGGGCTGGGGATGTAGCGTAGTGGTAGAGAATCCTGGGTTCAATTCTAATACCAAAAAAAAAAAAAAGAATCAAAATAAAATAAAATATAACATGGGTTTGGAGGTGGAGCTATTTAAAAGGAGCCGACTCTCTTATAGTACATTTGCTTTTGTTTTTATTTATTTATTTATTTATTTATTTTATTATTTTTATTTTTATTGGTTGTTCACAACATTGCAAAGCTCTTGACATATCATATTTCATACATTAGAATCAAGTGGGTTATGAACTCCCATTTTTACCCCAAATACAGATTGCAGAATCACATCAGTTACACATCACATTTTTACATACTGCCATATTAGTGACTGTTGTATTCTGCTACCTATTTATTTATTTTTTATTGGTTGTTCAAAACATTACAAAGATTGCAGAATCACATCAGTTACACATCCACATTTTTACATAATGCCATATTAGTAACTGTTGTATTCTGCTACCTTTCCTATCCTCTACTATCTTCTCTCTTCTCCCCTTCCATCTTCTCTCTCTACCCCATCTACTGTAATTCATTTCTCTCCTTGTTTTTTTTTTTTTCCCCATTCCCCTCGCAACCTCTTACACACTTCCCTTTTCTCATTCGAGGTGATTCTTGGTAGTCTAACATCACTTCCTGACCTGCAAGACCAGAGCTCCATGCTGGACAATCAATCGATCAGCCCTAAATTATTTACTTCTAGACTTTTTATATGTAAGAAAAAAATCTTTGTGTGCTTAAACTACCATTACATGCAGGTAAACCTTGTCTTGATATACACAATTACAAAGATGAGAAAATGAAAGTTAGTAAGGTTAAGTAACATGTCTGAAATAACCTAGCAGGTAAGGAGTACAGAGCAAGCTAACAGATTTGTGGACTCCATGGTGCATGCTCTTAATAAATCACTCTAGAATGCAAATTCCACAGAGGCAGGACTTTTCTCTGTTACGTTCACTGCTCTTTCCCTAGTGCCAATAGTGCTTGGCACATACATCATGGGTACACAACTTCTATGTCTCAAATACATGAATAAATAAACACTGTCTCATTAGTATTTCAGCTAGAAATTTAAACATGGCCTCCACCATATTATATTCTTTTTTTTTTTAATATTTTATTTTTTAGTTATCGGCAGACACAACATCTTTGTTTGTATGTGGTGCTGAGGATCGAACCCGGGCCACACGCATGCCAGGCGAGCGCGCTACCGCTTGAGCCACATCCCCAGCCCCATATTATATTCTTTTCAAAATATTAAACATAGGAGAAAACACATTGTTTTGTCAATACAATTAGGACACTAATAAAATAGACATAGAAGGCAGTATCTAAATGTAAAGCACTAAAATAGATTAATACATCAATTCTTAAGAAACAACATTAATAAACCATTTTCTTACCTATAGTAACATCTCCTCTGATTTCACTTTCTACACATACAACTGCTCCGGGAGCAATCTTCACACTATAGGAAGAAAACGGTAACTTTCATCATGGGAAAGACCAAAAATAGAAGCTATGCTGGGCCTGGTGCAGTGGTGCACCCTATAAATCCCAGAGGCTACGGTGACTGAAGAAGGAGGATCCAAAGTTCAAAGCCAGCCTCAGCAACTTAGGCTCTCAGCAACTCAGTGAGACCCTGTCTCTAAATAAAATACAATAAGGGGCTTGGGATGTGGCTCAGTGGTTAACACCTCTGGGTTCAATCCCTGGTAACAACAACAACAACAAAGAAGCTATGCTGGCAGTGTAGTGAAGAAAAGCTTAAAACAATTGATGGAAAAATGGAATGTTAATTTTAAGAGGGCAAGGTTTTAACACATTATAAATTTCTCAAGTGACATATTATCTATCAGGCCAAAATCATATATACTGTTAAAATGTTAAGAAGAAAAAGAGCTTTGATTTTTCCTTTGAATTTAACACCAGCTCTACTTCTAAATAGCAAAAAAGCTGAAAACTACCTAAATATCCATCAATAGTGGACTGGATAATAAATTATGGTACTCTAGGAATTAATGTACAGTTATTAAAATGAATGACCAATTCTTCATGTAAAGATTTGGGAATAATTTCCAAGCTACATTGTTAAGTAAAAATAGCAAAGCCAAAAAATGGGCATATGTAATATGCTACTATTTTTGTAAACAGGGAAAATAAGTATGTTTTGATTTACAGTTGTTAGTATATATAGAAATACATTAATTTTGTACATTGACTTTATATCTTGAGATCTTGCCAAACACATTTTTTATTTTTCAGTGTTAGGGATCAAATCAAGGGCTCTGTACTTGCTATGCAAGCACTCTATCATTAAGCCACACCCCCAACCCCTAAACCCATTTTTATAAATTGTTTGGAATTTTTTACATAAACAATTACATTGCCTATGAACATACACAATTTCATTTTATTTTATTTTTGGTACTGGGGATCGAACAACTGAGAGACACTTGCCCACTGAGCCGCAACCCCAGAACTATTTTGTATTTTATTTAGAGACAGGGTCTCACTGAGTTGCTTAGTGCCTTGCTTTTCCTGAGGCTGGCTTTGAACTTGTGATCCTCCTGTATCAGCCTCCCCAGCTGCGGGGATTATAGGCATGAACCACTGTGCCCAGCAGAGTTTTATTTTTTCTGTTCAGATAGCATATTCAGATAGCATGCCTATGATTTCTTTTTCTTGTGTTACTGCTCTGGTTTAGCCTTCCAATACATATTACAAAGAAATCATGAGTGGAGACTTTCTGCCTTGTTCTCAATATTATAAGAAACAGTTCCATAAAGCTACTAAGATCCTAAGATCCTAGAAACTATAATTTAAGCTATGAACTTTGCATTTTCAATATTAAGTGGGCTGGGGATATAGCTCAGTTGGTAGAATGCTTGCCTCGCATGCATAAGGCCCCTGGGTTCAATCCCAGCAGCAGCAGCACCACCACCACCATGACCAAAACCACACACCCCCTCCCCCCCCCAAAAATGGTAAGTGAAACAATTGAAGCTTTGTTGACCACAATGTTATTGCATCAATTTATAAATTTTTCAAAAACTTATTTTCTCATTTCAGTAAATATGTTCTGCAACCAGCAAGGACTGGAAACCTAAATTGAAATGTTTTACTAATTTACTTTTTCTGAACTTCTATTTTAAATATTTATTCATGAAAATGTTTATTTTTAACTTATGGTAGATAACATAAAAATTAGTGGCACTTTCTAGTTATGAGACTTTTTCAGTAAAAAAGTGCTCAAAGATTTCATTTTTAAAAAATGGACTTATGTTACTCTTTCAAATGTATGTTCCTCAATGATTATTTGAATACTTACAAACTATCACTGGAATGACAGATAAAATATGAATACTAGAAGTCTTTAGAGAGGTAATTGTGAAGTATTGTTAATAATGTTGGAAGGGGGATAAAAATACAGTCATCAACTATGTATTTTCTAACAATAAAAATAAGGTGAAACTATATAAAAACATTAGAATGCTATACTTCTATTTAAATAAACATAAATGTTTATAACAGGGGTTGTCCAAGCTCATTCATGAAATATACTGTCCATTGCAATATTGGTGCTACAGAGTTGAGTAGCTGCAAGACTGTGAGATCTCCAAAGCCTAAAATATTTGCTAACTGGTCTTTTACAAAAAAGTAGACCCCTGTTCTACATGAACAACTCATCTCTGTAATTTCACTCCTCTAAAACTTTTATTCCTCCAGTAAAGAAAAGAGATATTATTAAAAAAAAACAACAACAAAGAGCAAGAGAAGAAGCAATAACAGGTAAAGTTACAGATTTCTAGGAGACTGTACAGAAGGAAAGCAGTCAACAGGCTTAACTTAGAGGTATTAGGTTATTTAGGGAAATGTGTATGGAGTCAGGGGGGAGAGCAGTGGAGATGAGAGATTAAGGATATAAAGTAGAGCTGTTGGATACCTCAGCCCTTCTCTACCCCAGTGTGCACAGTCAGATGACCCCTCTCTGAGATGCTCTGTTCAAGATACCAGACCCAGAGGTAAGCGGGAATGATGGTCACAGTAAACAGGGAAACCATCAGCTCTACTTGCCCTGTGTGCCTCCCTGACCCTCACAAAGAATTTGAGACAGTCTGGAGAAACTACCATACATTCTGAATTCTTTAGTGAAAAGGCTGGTTTCCTGGCTGCCTTTTCCTACCCTGAGGCTCATCAGAGGATCCTCTTATGAATATACCAGAGCTACCAGGTATTTAGTCTTCATTTTTTAATAATGTATAGAGAACAAAATATTATCAGACATTTGAGGAATGCTTCCAACTAAAAGAAAAAGAGAAAAACACATGGAGGGGGGGGAAGTCTAAGGGAACACAGTCAATTCAGGTAGCAGGTAGTATATCTTAAAAATGAACAAACAAACAACCTTATAATTAATCCAGAGAAATCAGATTGTTTTTGCATTTAAAAATCAAGTTAGAAGTCTAAGAAAGAAGAATAAGAGTCTATAAAAGAGTTCCTAGGAATGAAAAATATGACCAAAGTAAGTTAAACATTCACTAGAAGTTAAAATCAAGGGTTGCAGTTTTCCAAATGAACTTTTTAGTAAAGTATGTACTTGTGTGCATCCATTAGTTTGATAAAAGTACAATCAGTATTAAATAACAGGAAAGTACAATTTTTTTAATGTAAGAAGGCTCAATATTAAATATTAAAACACAATTTTACCTATTTAAAATACACATCTAGGCAAAGACTAGAAAGTAACAAAGGAAAAACCTCTCTTTCCAGGTTGAACATTACTGAAATTAGTAGAAATATCCAAAGTAGGCAGAAAAGGGCAGATGAGGCTGGGAAGCAAAGGAAGGACCACTCATGAACAAATCTGTATAGGAGATTCATACTTGTAATCAAGATGTTCCTAAAGGCTTCTCATTCCCAAGCCAACAACAACCAAACTGTATTTAGATAACTGGTGTTTATAAGATGAAGTAGTGGGAAGAGGGCCTAGGGAGCCTAATCCTGCAGAGATTACCTGGGCCTAAAAGGAGGTGGCAATACTTAGAAGCTGTAGGTATGGCTAGGAAACTGATACGAGACTTGTCAACAAGTACTATAATTAATAAAATCTGGCTTTGAGAAAAAAAATGGGAGATGTGTACTTCCCATTCCTTATTATGACCTATGGACCACAAATTATGTATATACTTTCTTCTCAGAGCCAGGAAAATATGTTTGACTAAGGAGGGAATGGGGAGAGGGGTGAAGAGTGAAATAAGGAAACCCGTTAACCATTCTGTCCCCTTCCTTGAAGGGATGATTCCAGATGGAGAGAGGGGCTCAAGATAGTTGCTCTGATTCAGTTTTCCATTAGTGACAGAAAACCAATCAAAGGTGAGGAGCCAGGGAGCAAGATCAAAGCTTCTAGGTTTCTGATTTGCAGGACTGATGGCACCAACAGAGAAAGTCTATGGGAGAAGGGCACATTTCAAGGTAAAATCAGTCTTAAGTATTTATAGAAAAGGAAGGAGATATTCCCAATAACCACTGAAAATACAGATCTGGACTTATGAGAGAATTCTAAAAATATAGCCCCAAGAATAAAAAAAAAAAGTATGGATTCTCTCTTAAATATGTCTCTTCATCATTTACATTCCAGAATCCTCAATATTCCCTAATATAAATGTAAAGCAATTCTCAAAATATTTTTAAAAATCACACTAATTTATCTACTGATATGAGGAACTAAAAAAAGAAGCTTTCCCATCACAACACCTATTTTGTAAAGATCTAAGTTAAAAAAATGTATACACACACATATATATATATAATAGAAAAAAATGAACAATCCTTGGGTCTATTTCATGAAATGCTTGCAAGATGAGACAGCTATATCTGATTCCATCATTTTATCTGGCACTGACTTTCTACAAGGAATAATTTAATGAAATTCTTCCAAGTGATCTTTCAGAATTATCCTCTGTCCTGTCAAGAATCAATCTGCTGAAATTACCGAAAAAATATAACCTTCATACTGAGATCAGAAAAGAAAGAAAACTTTAGTAAGACAGAGCAGAGTAAAAAGAGGAAAATCATCTCTTTCAACCTTCTCAGATTACAGACAAGGAAACACATTCAGAGTTTGGAATTTCTTGAAGCAAAGTTTATTGCTGGGGCATCACTGTGCTGTCATTAGTCATCTCTTTTCTGTTCCTTCAGAGTTGTCCGGAAACATCCTGTCACTCTACTTATTTTTTCTGTGATAAATGAATGATGCTGTTCTTGAACACATCACCATTCATAAATGCCACTTTTCTGATACTTTTCATTTGACGTGGTTTTTTTTGTGTGTGTTAAAATGCAATGGTATTAAGCCCTGTTCAAATAACATTAGCTTCTACAAATTTTCTCTTCTTTTAGGCCCTTATTTCTCATTGAAGTTTTTCATTCCCTCAATCCCTTCTCATTATTTAAATAGCGTCTCAAGTGGGGGTAGAAGAAACTCATACATGATCTGTCTTTAGATTTATGTCCTAAGAAGAGATCATAAGTAGTGTTTATGTCGCCATCTGCAGGCTTCTTAGCGTTCTTAACAATTAAATTAAAACGTTGACCCCGTTGGACCTCGGAGTATGGGGTGCAGCGGGAAGAAGGCAGTTCCGAGGGGAGGGCAGGCATGCAGACTTATTAGAAGTCAATAATACCTTCCTCTTCACCTTATGCTTCGAATATACGGTATATAATATTTATAGTAATGTTTTTCTTTAGTTTTTGAAAAAAATTACAGATTACCCTCTAAGTGGAACAAAAGCCTAAATTTCAACTTATGGCACCAAAACCGATATCGGTTTTGCCAGAGTCAGCAGAGGGCGCTCAACACAGTTGCTTTTGGAAATGCTTTTACGTAGGCATTTCTCTTATCCAAGCTGTTTCTAGGTGGAATACCAAGAGTCCCTAGCGAAGAGGCAACCACAGTTCCTCTCCCTCAAGTTGACAGGGAGCTCCTACACGCCTGGCAGAACCAGTCACAGACCTGGCCCAAGTACGGCCCACTTTCTGACGCGCAACCTCGAATCAGTTTACACCTCCGCTCCTATCCTGAAGACCCAAAGGTTACTAGGGCGTGGCCAGCACTGGCGCCGGCGTCTCGCAACAAAGTCCAGCAACAGGCCGTATGCGCACTGGCAACAAGAGTATGGGAGAAATGAAGGCGGTTTCGCCCAACGTCCGGGAAAGAGGCCGGGACCCTTCTGCGCAGGCGTACTGCGACAGAGGGCGTGAGAGAAGCAAGAACCAAAACGGTCGCGAGACGAAATCTGTATCCCTTCTCCGCCCTCTCTACCCCCACTGGGTCACCTCCTCTCAGCGGAAGCCAGGTCTTAGGTTTAGGTACCAATCAGCCCAAGCGCCCAGGATGAGACACCACCTCAGTCCCCAACACTGGCGACCAGAAATAGGTACCCCCCGTTGCGGAAAGTTGAGAACAATCTTTCCTCAAGCAGCAGACGCACCTCTTTTGAGTCTTCTCCGCCATTGTACGGGCCTGATCTACAGCTGGAGCCGAGATCAACACCACAGACTGGATAAAGCGACGATCTCTACAAGCGATTGGACAGCCTGACAGGATTGGGACGGGGCGGAGCCGCTGGGCCTGCGCGCGGCGTGGGCAGGGGCGGGGCCGGGGGAAGGCGCAGAAAGCTCGCAGATGTCGAGGATGGCGGTGTGCGCTGGGATGGGCCGCTATGCCTGGCTCACTGAGGACCTCAGCACTGACCAGGGGTGCATCGAGTCGATTTTAAAACATTTATTCCAGCGCAGCTCACATCGCTATGACCTCATTTTACATCCTTACCACCTTTTGATACTTGTGATCACACTATGAAGGTGTCCCTCTGACCTCCCGAGTGTTCCTTTCAGTCTCGTTGCGGTCTTCTATGTTAAGAGTTTCGCCTTCCGACCCGTGGCCCTTTTCTTAATCTGAGTGATCTTATCTTTCCCATAGGTCAGTTGTGGCCCTCTACCTGCTGGTTTTTTTTTTTTTTTCAACTTAGTATCTCTAGTTCTGTGCTCTGCCGGGCTTCACACCTGATTTTAGATTGACTATTTGACACCTATTTGGATGCCTAAGTCTTATCAAATCGAAATCAACCTCAATGGGAGCTTTTGATTCATGACCTTGCCCTCTTTCCAACCAGTTGTTCCTTGATCTCCCTCTCAGTAAAGGAATTCACCCTTCTCCCAGTTGCTCAAGCAACTGGAAAGCCACCATTAGCACACCTCGTCACCACATACTTAATTCACCTGCAAGTTTTTGTTGAAATTTATTTCTTCCACTTTGCACCATTTGCCCCACCATCTCTAATCTCCCTGCATGTTTCTCCACTGTTGTTCCTTCCATCTTTCAATTTTTTTTTTGGTTGTAGAAAAACACAATATCTATTTTATTTATAAACCCAGGGCCTCACACATGTTAGGCAAGTTCTACCACTGAGCCACAATCCCAGCCCTGTTCCTTCCATCCTTGACCTGTAAAATCACTCCCACCCCCAACTCTCATTCAGGTCATTCTCTTACAGCAAAACCATCCTTTAAAAATCAAGTTCAGAAACCATGCACACCTTTAATCCTGTTGTCTCGGAACATCCTGCTACTCTACGTATTTTCCTGTGATAAATGAATGATGCTGTTGAACGTATCACCATTCATAAATGACACTTTTCTGATACTTTTCATTTGACCTCGGTTTTTGTGTTAAAATGCAATGTTAGTAAGCCCTGTTCAAATAAAATTAGCTTCTACAGAATTTTTCTTGTTTTATGATTTATTTTTCATTGAAGTTTTTCAGTCCCTCAGGGAATGGGAGGCTGAGGCAGGAGGATCAAAAATTCCAGGCTAGTCTCAGCAACTTAGCCAGGCCCTAAGCAACTTAATGAGACCCTGTCCCAAAATTAAAAAAAAAAAAAAAAAAAAAAAAAAAAAAAAAGGGCTAGGGATGTGGCTCAGTGGTTAAGCACCTCTGAGTTCAATCCTTGGTAATAAAAACAAATCCAATTATTTACTTCCCATTCTTTTAAAAATCTTTCCATAACTTGTCTCTGGATCAGATCCAGCCAGACTACATCTCTTGTCTTGCATTTCATGCTTCTCTTCCTCTTTCAGAGGGCCCCATTTTTTTTTCTCCAAGAAGCCAAACTGACTTTCCACCCTCAACTGCTTCCAATTGTCCTCCACCCCTAACATCTCTGACCTCAGATGTCACATACTCAGTGTTCAACTAGAGAAACAGAACCAGCCAAAGACATATATTGAGAGGTTTATTGCAAAGGATTGGTTTTTGTGATTGTGGGGCCCTGGCTGGGCAAGTCCAGAATCTGTAGACCAAGCTGGAACTCTTATACAAAGGGTGTAACTGCTGTCCACAAGTGGAATTTCTTCTTCAGGGAAGCCTCAGTTTGTTCTTAAGGCCTTTCAACTGTTTGGATCAGGTGTTAGATCAGGATTGCAAGAAAAGACCACTGACTCCAATTAAAATCAAATTAAAGCAAGCTTGTTATTTCCACTGGCCAGGCTGCCTCTCCCACCCCAAACTGCAGGAACAAGATAGCACTGCATCTTTCTTGCAGCCCAGCTTTATAGCCCAGAAAGTTACACAAAGCAGGGTTACAGATAACAAAACTTTGACGAGCATAAGATTTTTGCTGGCTCTGGCATCAGAATTTATGAAGGTCATTAGAGCCTCAGAGAGGGTTGTTATCTGGCCAGGGAAGGCCAAGATTTATGAGGCGTCACTAAAGTTTCAGAGAGGGCTGCTATCTGGTCAGAGAGCCAGGCATGGGTGAGTTCAAGGCATGGGCAGGCATTCCAAGCAGGTTCAGAATTTGTAGTAATTTATAGTAAAGCCAAAATTAGCTTTTCATGGCTTTGTGGCGAGGTGGCTCCCAATTTTAAGAGAAAAATCAGGTTGGGTCTATCACAGGCCCACAAAGATTATCTAGAATAATCTAGGATAAACTCCCTTCCTTAAAATCAACTTGTTATGGATTTTAATCACATTCACAAAACACCTTCACATAGCACTTATATTAGTGTTTGATTGGAAGACTGAATATTGTAGCCTTGCCAAATCGATAGAAAAAGAAAAGAATCATTATACTCAGGAAGACCCTCCTTGGTCATCTGTCTCAGGCCATCTTAGCTGTTCTAACAAACTACCTTAAATGGGGTAATTTATAAAGAAAAGAAATTTATTGCCCACAGTTCTAAAGGCTAGGATATTGAAAATCTAAGCACTGGAGATTGTATGTCTGGTAAGGGCCCAATCCTCATAGCTAATGTCTCTGCTGCATCCTCCGATGGTGGAAAGGGCAAACAGGTTCACTCAGGCCCTTTTATGAAGACACTAATCTCATTCATGAGGGCAGAGTCTTTGTGACATAACCACCTCTAGTTTTTTTGCTTTCCATTGCTGTGACAAAATACCTGTTGTAGAAAATACCAATCCTGCCAAGGCTACTTGCTCTTTCATGTCTCTTTGTAGATGAAAAATAGCTTGTTAGGGATAGCCCTATAATGCCCAGGGCTCAGCAGATGGATCTCCACTAGCTGAAAAATGTCCTCTCATTCTTCTTTTGGCTCTAGGAAGTCTTCTGTATTACTTGTTCATAGCCCAAAGAAAAGATTATTTAAAAATGTTTCTTCTCCACATTTTTGCTTCTACAAAACCTTTTTTAAAATTTTTTTTTTATTTCTTATATACATGACAATAGTGGAATGTGTTACAATCATAATTATCCATTCACAACACAATTTTTCATAACTCTGTATATAAAGTATGTTCACGTCAAATTATGCCATTATACATGAGCTCTTATTATTATTATTATCATTATTATTATTATTTTGCATTACAATTCTTAATACACCTTTATACCACCAAAACCCTTTAAACTTTAACAAATATTTATGGAGTACAAAGTACATATGCAGCACTTCTCTGAGTGCTGGGAGTATAATACCAAATAAAACGAAGTCCTTCCCTTGTAGAGCTCACATTTTGCCTTTAAAGGGCAGGAAATAAACTAACCAAGAAATAGATACACAAGGGATGCTGATATGAAAAAATGTAATGGAAGAGAGTGGTAGTTAGGAAGGGAAAATCTTGTTTTCTGCCTTTAGAAGCTGCTTCCCTCTTCCTGCTCCTGTTCTTGTTCCTCTTCTCAGTCCAAGGAGTTGTTTGAATACAACTGGAAAATGAGATTTTTTTTTTATTAACTTAGTGAAGAAAATATGACAGTATGATGACTGGAAAGGCAAATAACGTGCTATGTAATCTAAAAACCACAGCTTCTCAAAGCAAAGTAATAAGACCGAGATGTGTTTTGGTTTCCATGGAGCAGTTTCCTTTATCAGAAAGTCAATTTTTGTTCTACTTATCGCCAGTGCTTTTGTTTTGATTTTGCTTAGCCAGATCTTCCTAAAACATATAAAAAGACCAGAGAGCCTGGCTGTGGTTTCTCTTGCAGGAAGGCACCAATTAAGGATTCTAGCAGGACAGTGTATGTTCCAGTTCAGAATGGATTGGCTTCAGCAATTCTTCCTCCATCCTGTGTCACTTTATCAAGGGGCTGCTTTTCCTTTTGCACTGCTGTTTAATTATCTCTGCATTATGGACTCATTTTCCACTCGGGCCAGGTAGGCTGGATGGCTAATTTTGTTCTTATGCCTGGGAATACTATAATAGAAAGCAAAGAGTGGACGTGAAGATTACGTACTAATTACACTTATTTTTTAGCTCACTATCCCTGCCACTGGTTGTTTGTTTCTTGACAATGAATATATATCATAGAGTAAAACTGACCTGGAAATTGATATTATGTCTACATTGACTCAAAATTGGATAGGTTCACATTCAGTGGGAAATGGATGCAAAATAACCAGGGGTGGGGGGTGTGAGATGGATGTCAAGATGGAA
The DNA here is from genome assembly GCF_964194105.1 of Spermophilus citellus. Lineage (NCBI taxonomy): Eukaryota > Metazoa > Chordata > Mammalia > Rodentia > Sciuridae > Spermophilus > Spermophilus citellus. The sequence goes on along the minus strand of NC_138196.1, from coordinate 25,908,152 downwards.
GAGGAAGTCTGCAAATGTATCTCTCTGGGCCAACCATAAATCCCAGATATTCTTGAGCAGTCCTAACTTTATTTTCAATAAAATTAAATATCATGTTAAGTAATACTAATGTTACATTTATAACAATGTGATTTAAAAATGCCTTTGATTTCTCAGAACAATGTCAAACAAATCTTAATAGATTAGTGTATCTCAATTTCAGGTTCAAAAATTGTCACTAGAGATTTGTTAAGTTGATTTTGATGATTTTTTTTATGTCCAATAACTCCAATACATTGGAGATAGTACCCATTTTTAAAAAATGTTCAGTGGAATATTCTTTTGAAAAGTGAAAATTCATTGCCCAAAGGCCACCTCCTAATAGTTCTCTAACTTTGGAAATAAGACTTTTTTATATATCAGGATTTCTTTTCTTTTTTTCCTTTTTTTTTCTTCCTCTCCCTGCCCCCTACTCCCCCAGAGCTGGAGATACAATCTTAGGACTCCTGCGTTTGGCAAGCATTCTGTCACTTGCACTACATCTGGGCCCTAATGGTGTTTCTTAAATAAAATCTAGCCACATTTGATAATCACTTGGGGTTGTTGAGTTTCATTAAACTGAGTTTTCACTAAAATCCTTTCTTCACAGCTAGTTGATGATCCTTACTTTCATTTTTGGGATATGACAGTGGGGAAATATTTATAAAGAAGTTTCTATTGAGAATCACAAAATACTAAAGCAGAACTAGTAAAAAAAAAAAAAAGAGTTAATTCCCAGGGAGTCACTGCAGGTTTAACATTACTCATGAGAGAGTCAGCCTGCGGAACCCTCACTCCTTGACTACTGAGTGTCCTTGTATAGAAGAGTAAATACTTTCTGAGGTGCCCTTTCCTTATCTGTAAAACAGAAATAATAATGCCTCTTTCAGGGCATTATTTTAAGGATTAAATAATACTATCTTATAAAGGATTATTAACACAATACCTGGAATGGAATGAAATGGAAAGCACTCTATAAATTATATATTTTAATGTTTCTAAGTCCCTGAGGGCAGTTGCCTCTGGACAGGAGGCTTGTTTCAAGCTTCTCCTTCTATTGTGTTAGGAATCAGTGTCCTCCCATCCTGCCCTTATTTTCCCAAAGGAAGTGAGGGCTTAGGCCACAGTATGAACTGGGATACTGTGGGGATGAGTCACCCCAAGCACAGGCTCAAAAGCCCAGGAATGGCCCAAGGTTTTTGTCACTTGCAAATGACAGAGGCTTTCACAATGAGAAATTTACCATGCTCTTTGGGGAAAGTAATTCCTGCCAACCTGTGCCTGGCACTGTGTCATAGAGTCGCTATATACATCTGTGACAGTGTTTCCTGCTTCTGAGGTGTTAGAGAAAATGTGGGCTTCTTTAACCCACCTTTCCTCTCCCTTATCAGTCCATGTTGCACACTGTTTCTGATCCCTTCATTCAGCTTTATTAATTCAGCACCAATTTAAGAAAAACCACATAATGCAGAAAGAACCTAGTCTATATAACATGAACTCTCCCAGGCTTCTGCAGATCCTTATCTACTTGGCTTCTGAGGGAGACATGGTCCACAAGCCGTTTCTTTGAGGTGGGTACTTTACAACCCTGGGGAAACAAAACAAAACAAAACAAAACAACAATTGTACCTTTCCTCCCTGGATGCCTGAGGATCCACCAGTATCATGCAGACAAAGAAACTGTCCAGACCAGGAAGTTCATGACCAACTGACTACTTCAGTGGAAATGAGTGGTCACTGATGTCCTGTACCCTAGGGAGGCAATAGTACCAAGAAAGAAATTTGGGAAAAAACTAGCCCAAATGCACAAAATCACACCTGATGTCATCTTTGTATTTGAGTTAGAGCCCTGTTTTTGTAGTGACAATTGTTGTGTTGGAACATACAAAGAAAAATGAACCCAAACCCAGACTTATAAGCTATGCCTAGTAGAGGAAGAAAAAGACCTCAAGAAAATGGCCAAAGGAATGTGGGAACAGAATGAAAAAGTCAGGGGGACTAAGAAGACCAATGTTGGTACTAGGAAAAAGGAAGACAGATTCTGCAACAACTTGATCTCTACATTTTTCGTAAGAGGATTGATCAACTTAAATAGATAGACTTAAAAACCAGAATCAAATCATGAATTCGTAAGATCTAAAGTTCAGCAAGGATGAAGGGGAGATTTAAAAGATTTTATCATTGAGTTTTCAAAAATTTATCCAAAGGAAGTATTGAGTCTTTTATATATCCTGGGCTCTCTAAAATGTTTTGGGGCAGTGCAAACCCTATGAGAAGGAAAGACACTTGGGGGCTGGAGTCGTGGCTCAGCAGTAGAGCGCTGGCGGGGCCCTGGGTTCGATCCTCAGCACTACATAAAAATGAAGGTATTGTGTCCAACTACAACTAAATAAATAAAATATTAAAAAAAGAAGAAAGACACTTCATGAGAGCAGGTCTAGAGAGATCTTCTGGATCCTCCACACTGGATTCACATCACTTCTCAGTCAGACAATGCACCAGTAGCTTTTAAAGATGCCTCTACCAGCAAGCCCTCCAGAATTTCTAGAGCCAGTGGTGGAATACTTTGGATGGGAAGCACTTGCATGGTGGGTACCCCTTTAAGAGAGGGGTTGCCAGAGTCACCTGGGCAGGAGTCAGGGTTTGTCTCCTGAGGTAGTCCTTTACAAGTTGGCCCTGGCTTTTTGTCCCATGTTTGTTTCCTTCAGAAGAATGAAAGGAAGGCTTTGGTGTGATAACATCATGCTTTTTTTTAGATGTTATATTGGGGCCTACCTCAATTGGCTTCCCTGGAATGACTTTTGATGTGACTCATTTGTCTGTCCTTTTTCTTTTAGGTACCTCTTTCTCCTGGCTGGAGGAGGTGCCCTGGCCTTGGCTGCCATGGGTTCATTTGCCCTGCTTGTTTTTATCCCTGCTTTCTGTACCGTGGTTTTGGTCTCTTCTCTTGGCCCGCAGGAAGTCCACAGGCGGACTTTCTTCTTTCAGATGAGCTGGCAGACCCTGTGTCACCTGGGTCTGCACTACACCGAGTATTATCTGCAAGAGACTCCTTCCACAAGGTAAAGCACCCTGCTCATTTGGCTGTGCTTAGCTGACCTGGGGTTTGCTTGCACCATAGTTATGGAGAGAAGATGAGTGCTGACTTTGAATCCTAATTTTTTCACATTTGAGGAGTGTGGTCTTGAACGTGTTATTTAGCTTCTCTCAGACTTTGTCTCTTTTTCTAGAAAAAAAATGTGGGGCTAGCAATACCTATTCTGCAAGAGTGTTTTGAATGATAGAAATAATGAATGTAAGTATAATTGTTTGATGACACATAGCTAGTACTTGTTGTCTATGTAGCACAGTGTCTGGCACTTAGTTATAATTGTCATTGTATCAGAGAGGAAGGATGAAGCAGGAGTCCTAGAGGCTTATCTGGAAGTGACAGCACAGTTTGCTCATCTCTGTATGGTAGGTTTAAACACACAGCCAGAGAGTATAGATCCACTGTGAACCCTGGCTGCCTTCCCATGGCAGCTGCTGAGAAAGAGGCAGTTTACTGGGTAAGAATTTTATCTTCATACAGACTTCTAAGAAGAGTCTTCTCCCAAGAAGGGAGGTCATCCAATCTAGGAATAGACAAAAACAATAACCAAGAGCTAATTGCAATCTAGAGAAGTGTTTTCATGAGTCAGTGAGATCACCAAGATTAGGGAAATGAGTATCTTGGTGCTTTTGAGGCCTAATGTTTCCGGTTTCCTCTACTTATTGGCTGGTGTGGTTCTCTGTGTCACGTAGAGAACAGAGGCTGTGGTTCTTCTATGATGATGATGTTGTTGTTGTTGATGATGATGATAATGATAGGAGGAAGAGGAGAAGGATGATATTCATGATGCTGACAGTTTTCACCAAGGGCTTCAGGCTTGCTTCTCTGAGGAGAAGACAAGATGGCAGCTGGGCAGACATAGGAGGTACTGAATGGGCTGTGGTGAATCGGGATTTTAGTAGGAAGCCAGAACCTGATAGGGGCTGGAAGGGCAAGTTGAACAGGAACTGGCTGGATGAAAGGAAGGTTGAACCAGACCTGAAATGAGAATGTGTATTAGTCTGCTAGAGCTGCCATAAAAAAGCACCACAGAATGGGCAACTTACCCAACAGAACTTTATTTCTTCACAATTCTGGAGGCTGGAAGTTCAAGGTAAATGTGTGGGCAGGATTGGTTGCTCCTGAGGCCTCCCTTCTTGACTTTCTTTTCTATGTCTTTCCCTGGTTTATGTCTGTATCCTAATATCTTCTTCTTATGAGGCTTCATTTCTGTTGGATTAGAACCCACCCAGGTGACCTCACTTTAATTACCTCTTTAAAGACCCTGTCTCAAATACAGTCATACTTGGAGCTACTAGGGGTTAGAACCTCAGTATATGAATTATTTTCTGGGGGAGGGTACATATTTGGCTCATAATAGAAGGTAAGTTAGCAGGCTGGAGGCATTTGGAGGCTGCATGACTGTCAGGACGAGGGGGTCAGATTTCCTTAAATCTTCCGATAGACAGATGAGAACAGCTGTGTTTGGGCAGCAGTGCTGTTTTCTTGCCACAGGATGACTTTCCTGATTATAGAAGGTTCCACTGTAATTTTCACTAATTGTTCTCCTAAATAATCTTGTTAGCAAGCTCTTCCCCATGTTGAAGTAGTGAGAGTTCAGGTGGTTGGTGAGGAACCAAATGCCAATTGCTAATGATTCACCACATACCCTGAACCATTCCTCAGCATAAATCCCAGATCATGCAGAATCTTGCAGTCAGGGCCTGGGTAATTTAAAATCTGCAACTCTCTGTAATAATTTTACTACTAAGTGTTTGTTTGTTCTGTGGCAAATTTCTGATCTAAATTTTTATGGGGGTACTGGAAATTGAACTCAGGGGCACTCAACCACTGAGCCACATCTCCAGCCCTATTTTGTATTTTATTTAGAGACAGGGTCTCACTGAGTTGCCTAGTGCCTCACTTTTTTGCTCAGGCTGGCTTTGAATTCGAGATCCTCCTTTCTCAGCCTCCCCAGCTGTGCCTGGCTCTGATCTAAATCTTTATAAGCCATTCTTAGAAATATTATAAATATTAATTTATATTTGTTAAAAATATTCTTCATTGTACTCTTATTTGTATCTCTAATGATTAATTTCCCCATTTTACCTTTTGATCCTGTCTGGAGTAGTGTGTATGGTTCTGAATTTATCCAAGGGTTTTTATGGGGCATGATTGTCTATGGGGGTCATGTGTGGCAGACTGGAATGGGAGAGAGAATAAATATGAGATGTTTCTACATTAAAAAAAATTGTCTTTCAGGTTCTACATCACTCTTTCTTCCCTCATGCTCTTGACCCAGAGGGTCACATCTCTCTCTCTGGACATTTGTGAGGGGAAAGTGGAGGCTGCAGTAGGAGGCATCCAGAGCAGGAGCTCTTTGTCTGAGCGTCTATGTAAGGCTCTGCCCTATTTCAGCTACTTGCTCTTTTTCCCTGCTCTTCTGGGAGGCCCTTTGTGTTCCTTCCAGAGATTTCAGGCTCGTGTTCAAGGGCCCAGCTCTTTATGTTCCAGGATTTCTTTTTGGGCTCTGACTTGGAGGGGCCTGCAGATTCTTGGACTGGAGTGCCTAAAGGTGGCCCTGAGCCAGGTGGTGAGAGAAGGAGCAGGACTGACAGGTTGCCAGCAACTTGAGTGCATTTATGTCATGTGGTCCACAGCTGGTCTCTTCAAACTCACCTACTACTCTCACTGGATCCTGGATGACTCTCTCCTCCAGGCAGCGGGCTTTGGGTCTGGGCTCAGTTCAAGCCCTGGTGAGGAGGGATATATCCCTGATGCAGACATTTGGACACTGGAAACAACCCATAGGATATCTCTGTTCACAAGAAAGTGGAACCAAAGCACAGCTCGGTGGCTCAGACGGCTCATATTCCAGCACAGCAGGGGCTGGCCATTGTTGCAGACCTTCACATTCTCTGCCTGGTGGCATGGACTCCATCCAGGACAGGTACTTGGTTTTTTTTGCTGGGCCGTGATGGTAGAAGCTGACTACCTGATTCACACCTTTGCCAATTTATTTATCAGATCATGGCCTATGAGACTTCTCTATAGAGCCCTCACCTGGGTCCATACCCAGCTCATCATTGCCTACATAATGCTCGCAGTGGAAGTCAGGAGCCTCTCCTCTGTCTGGTTGCTGTGTAATTCTTACAACAGCTTCTTTCCAATGATGTACTGTATTTTGCTCTTTCTATTACTGAAGACAAAACATAAATTTAACTGATATCTTTCTCTGCCTTTCATCCTACGCTCCCATGAAACAGAGTTTAGAAGTTGCTACATGATGCAATGATGATGTGTGTCTTTCAATTTTTCAATAATAAAAGTTTTAAGTATTAGATGGACTTACCTTGTGATTTGCCATAAAAATTTGCGTGTTGGACTGGGAACGCATAGTTCAGTGATAGAGTGCTTGCCTGGTGTATTCAAGGCCCTGGGTTTGGTCACCAGCATTGCAGGAAAAAGAAAAAAAAAAAAAAAAGAAAAGAATTGTGTGTCTACTTTAACAAGCTATTTTGTTACCACTGAGGATATAAAACAGAAATAAACATGGCTTCATTCCTTAGAGTTTGCTTTCTAGGTATGGAAGCAAAATAATAAAAATACAAATTACATTGAACCACATGGAAAATGGTATATACATGAACATCCAAAAATTGAGTTCATTTGGCCCACTTAATCCTGGAATGTGAACTTTGGCAATACTGTTTTAGTTTGCTTTTCATAACCATGATGAAATATATGAGACACACTAACTTAGGAAGAAAAGGAGGCTTATTTAGCCCTTGATTTTGGAGGTTCAAAGTCCAAGATTGAATGGGCCTCACTGGTTTGGCCTCTGGTAAGTGCCTAATGATGGATGGTGTCACTTCATGGTGGGTATGTGTATGGGGGCAAAGGATCACCTGTCAAACAGGAAGCCAGAGAGCTGGTTGGGGCCAGGATCAGGCTTTTATAACACCTCAGGAGAACTATCAAATGGTTTCACGAGAATTAGTTTGATCTCATTAGTGGGAATACTCTCAATTAACCTCCTAGTGGATTCTACCTCTTGAAAGTTCCACTGATTCCCAACATCACCTTCCTGGGCACCAGGCCTCTTAAAGGATAACCACAGCAACAAAAGCAAAACAAAATCTCCACTGTATTATCATTCATCTATATAATAATATATACACATACACACCCAATGTGAATTAGATACTCATCTGTTATGGTTCATATATGAGGTGTCCCCCAAAAGTACATGTGTGAGACAATGCAAGAAAGTTTAGAGGTGAAATGAATGATTGGGTTATAAGAACTTTAACCTAATCAGTGAATTAATCCCCTAATAGGAATTAGTTGGGTGGTAACTCCAGGTAGGTAAGGTGTGGATGGAGGAGGTGGGTCCTTGGGACTTGCCTTTGAAGTCTATATTTTGTCTCTATTGAGCAGAGCAGTCTTTCTCTGTTTCCTGGTGCCAAGTCCTAAGCTACTTTCCTCCACCACACACCTCCATCATGATGTTTTGCCCCATTTCAGGCCCTGAGGAATGGATTTAGCCACCTATGAACTGAAACCCATGAAACCATAGGCCCCAAATAAAGTTATCCTCCTCTAAAATGTTCTTGTTAGGTCTTTTGATCACAACAATGAAGAAATTGACCAAAACACTTCTCCTTATTCATAAGTTTGAAACATTTGCTCTAAACTTGGAAATTTGAATGATTAGATCTGATAATGGAAAGACTGACATTATTCTCAGACAGAATAATAGATGATAATCCACTTATGATTTGATAACTACTTATATAATTGTTAAATATAAAACTGACTCAAAATGGGAACACTCTAATAGCAGGAATAAATGCTATTTTAGTAGAATTTTGAAAGTGAGTCTTATTCTTTTCCCTCTGTGTATCCTAAATAATTCCCTCTGTTTCTTCCTTTGATAGGATTTAAAATACACTAAGAACTTGAACTTGAACTTCCAAATTGAACTGATGTAATAAGATTTAACAAGCACTTTCACACTACTGCCACATCTGTGGGCACCTGAACTCAGTGGTAGAGAGCATATTTAGCATGCACAGGTCATGGGTTCAATCTCTAGCACCAAAAATAAATAAATAAATAAATAAATAAATAAATAAATAAATAAATAAAATAAAACTCCAGGGAAAATACTGGGGAGTGATATTGGGCAAATTATATTGTCATATTGTGTGCATGTACGAATATGTAGCAATAAATTTCACCATTTTGTACTACTATAATGCACCAATAAATAGCAAAAATAAAACCTACCCTCCTTCTAGGCAATGATAATGAAGAAAACTGGGTTTGGTGTACTAATTACATTTTATTCTTTTAAAAAATATTTGTTTTTTAGTTGTAGTGGAAACAATTTCTTTATTTTATTTATTTATATGTGTTGCTGAGGATTGAACCCAGGGCCTCACAAGTGCTAGACGACTGCTCTACCACTGAGCCATAGCCCCAGCCCCCTACATTTTTTTTTATATTTACTAAAACAAACATATTTGTTTAGAAAAAAAGTATTTGTATACTACTTAAAACCATCTGCTTACCCAGGTGACATGTCACACCATAAAAAGCATCATACAGGGACTGGGGGTACAATTTAATCATAGAGCAAATGCTGAGTCCCAGTTGAGATCTATTCTACACCTGAATCTATGGATAATGAATTGATAGGGTAAGAAATCTATACAGCCCTCCCTCAGCCCATAAATGTCTCTGGAGAAAACAACCATTCAGACAGTACTCCATGAAATCTGAGCATTAGTTGAATTCTGGCACCTAAAATTTATATGCTACCAAGCAACTATTCTCAGTTCCAAGTATAGATTTGAGCTCACTGGAGGTTTTTATGCAAATATTTAATGTTTAGGTCATGTGATGTCCAATAAGTGGCATTGGCAGATATTGAGCACTTGACATGTGAGTAGGCCCTCATGTTGAAATGGCAATAATTTTGGATATATAGGATTAAAGGATATTAGATAAAGTGCTTTGCATCTTTCTCATTGAAGTTTAGAAGTACATCTACAGGGATATTTAAGAACATATGCATGGTTCTCCTGGTTTCTTTGTGTAGCATTTGCTGAAAATATGACTTCGCAAACTAGAATGTATATTAAATTCCATGGAAGTATCATTAAAATGCAATTCTAACTCTATAGGACTGGGCAGTCAATTGTAGGCTGGACCTGAGTAATTGCTAATTTACTTTTTTATATTCTTTCCCAGAGATCAGGGCATTGAATATTGACATAGCCAACAATCAACACACCATTTCTGAGGAACTAAAGCATGTCCACCAGGATATTTCAAACATAAACACACAGCACGCTGAGAGACTCAAACATGTAATATGTGTCCAAAGCTTCATTTAATTCACCTCCAGTCATCCCTATTATTTGTGAACCCGGGTATAAGCAAACAATGGGTTGTGGGTGTTTGCAAAGACACTTTTAATCAACAAGTAGCATTCTACTAAATTTGTTTAGAATGTGGTTTCTGGTTTCAGAATTGAAGTGCTCCTATCAGCCAGCACTGTGCTATTAACTACTCTCTGGGTGACCCTGCTTATGCTACTTAGGGATACTTCTGGTTATCAAGTTTTTGAATTATGTCCTTTTATGTCATTAGTGATGGATTCCATATCTTTTCACTCACTGAAGTTTTGAGGCTGAGTCACTGTGCCCAAATTTTGCTTCTACAAATCCAATGAAAATTATCATGGCTTCCTGAGTATCTGTCTTGTTATGAGTCTGGGAACTGTCATATTTCATTTACCCTGATTAAGGTAAATATGCTTTCCCCGCATTAACTAACTATTTTAATTATTGAAGTCTTTGCTTCAAGTGCCTCATTTAGTTTTTTTTTTTACAAATACACTCTTATCCACAATAATATTTATAAACAAATCACTTTGTGCTCAAAGTTTAAAACTTTCCCACTTGGTACACATGTGAGACACAGCAGAAAAGTGTGGAATATTTCCTAAATCAAGTTTCATAAATCCAATCATCCTTTTCTGTGGCAAACAGCACAGTACCCCACACTGGATAGGTTTAAACTAAAAAAGGTTTATTTTTGCTCACAATTCTCATTCAAGGTTGAGAGGCCACACTCTGCCTTTGGCAGAGTCCTGAGGCAGTGCAGGGCAGCACATGCCTAGAGACCAGGAGCCACTAGCGACCCAACCATCTGGCTTTTAGGGCAGATCTGCTTTTAAGATAATCCATTAACCAATGAATTAAGTGCATTTTTTTTGATACTGGGCATAGAACTCAGAGCACTCAACCACTGAGCCACATCCCTAGCCCTATGTTTGTATTTTATTTAGAGACAGGGGGGTCTCACTGAGTTGCTTATTAGCACCTTGCTTTTTGTTAAGGCTGGCTTTGAACTCACGATCCTCCTGTCTTAGCCTTCCAAGCTGCTGGGATCCCAGGCTTGTGCCATTGCACCTGGCAAATGCACTTTTCACTTATGATTTTTTTTTAACTTTTTGCATGTATCATACATGGTCCCATCTTATGTCAAGGGAGTATGGGTGGTAAAAAATATATGGTGTATATGCATCCAGTTAAAAAATGGACAAATCCCTGCATAATATGAAGATAGAAGATGTATGTTCACCGTTTTTATTAGACCAGTGCTTTTGGTGTTAGAAAACCTGAAATTTAATTTCCAGTTTAGGTTATGCCTCTGGTATCAGATGCTCTGTGGGGAGCCACACTGAATGACCATGCCTTCCAGTCCTGATGCAGCAGGCTCTGGCCAACCACTGCATTCATTGTGGCTTGGGCAGTGACCTGCTTGGATAGCAAGGTCATGTCTTTGTGAGCATAACTTTAGGGTTGAGTTATACTCACCTGTTCTCTTGTAATCCTACCCCTTCTGCCCTATTATGGATAGAAGTTTCTAAGAACAGTGTGCCCCCCAGTAAAAGCTGACTTCCAAGTGTACTCTCTCTTGTCGGCCTCTTGTGACTTTCTCTTGCTCTCCCTTTTGAGGATCCTGAGGCCAAGAGCCGAGGAAGCTGTCCTGAAGCTTGTATAAAGGTAAATTGTGTCTGTTTTATTTTGTGTCCCTACAAATTCACATGAGCGAGCTTTGTTCAGCTGCCTGCGCTGGTCAGGTGCGGCAATGCTCTGCTCACCCATTCTGCCCTTGGGTGCCATGGGCACCTATTACTCTTTCCGCTCCTTGCAAAAGATTTCTGCCTATAGTTACTGCATAGTAGTCCATGAAAATTATTAACCCATCAAATAGATTAATCCACTGAGGAAGTTATAGCTCTCATAATCTCAACATTTACCTCTGAGCATTGTTATATTGGATATCATGTTTCCAACACATGAGCTTTTGGGGCGTACTTCATATCCAAACAATAACATTCCCTATCAGTGTAGTATAACAACTCTTAATATTAACATTTTAGGAGGCATTAAGATTTAAATGTAAAAGAAGCCACCAATTGAACATTCAAAAGTTTTTACCCACTAAATAAAAGCATGTAATATTTATACACTCATGTATATATTGGAATATCTATAATACATATACAAACACACTTATATAACATATACTAATATAATAAACGTTATTAAATACAAAATTATAATAATATAGCAAAATTTTATATATGATAATGAAGTTAACCTCAATTTAACTTTGTTTATTATATAAATGCCCTCCTAGAAGTCAAGTATGCTTAGTAACCACTGCTAAAAAATAATGCATGAAAAGAAATTTCTAAATAAAAGTAATTCTTTTCACTTGAAATTCATCATCATGTAAAAACATAGCAGAATTCAGAAATTTTGTTTCTTAATATGTGTAATGAAAATGATTCAAAAGTACCAATTGTGTGCTATTGTTAAGAGCCAATGTTGTTCATAGTAATTATACATATTTTGTTTAATGTTTTTTTTAATTGGTTGTTCACAACATTACAAAGCTCTTGACATATCATATTTCATACATTAGAATCAAGTGGGTTATGAACTCCCATTTTTACCCCAAATACAGATTGCAGAATCACATCGGTTACACATCACATTAATTTCTGAAAACTAGTTTATTTAAATTAGGTTTTAAATACATCACATAACATTAAAATTGGAAGGGAAAAAGAAAAACATAAATCAGTTTAATACTTCACATGGCACTGGGCAGCTGTGGCTGGTGAGTTGCAAGCTCTATAGCTAGCTGCAGGACTGGTAACATTAGTTTGGTACTTGTTTCCTTGTGAAAAGTTTAACTGATATTAGACTGACTTCACATTCTATTGTTTTGGACACCCCTTAGCTAGAATATGTCTAGTCAAAAAGAAAACCTTTGTGGAAAGCCAGATGTTGCATCACCTCACTGGAATGAAGGTGATCTGAGGTCTGCCCACCTGGTCAGGTAAGAGACACCAGGAACTCTTTTTAATATCAAAGGTTCCCCCTAGTGATATAGCTGTCATTTTTGCCTTATCTCATCCTCTCCTTATTGTTCAGGTCATGTTACTGTTAGGGAAGGGGACTCTTGTTCAGGGAGAGCTGAGGAACTTCTGGCCAGACACAGCCATCTGTGATCCTGGGGCTCTGGGTTTCGTTGAAACATCATGTTATTGCTTTGTTTCAGGGTGGACACTGCCAGGCACCTACCTCTTGACTTCTATTTAAATGAGGGACTTCTAGACTACAGAGTGCATGACTCTTTTCAGTTTATTGCACGAAAGAGTTATATTCGTCCAAGTTAAAAGCAAACCCCAAATGGTTTACATTATACAAGCTTTGAGGGGTTTAAACTTGTGATAAGGAAAAGAAGGGAAATTCTACTCACTGCAAGGTAATCCTCACTTAAGCTTCAGTGAGCCATAAGCACTTAAAACTCATGATCATCCTTGATCAGTCCAATCTCTACCAGGAACTAGCTTATGTTCTTGTGCTGGTCACCCAGTAGCTGAATTACTTCCTGATATGCTCAATTACAGTACTATTGCAGGCAAAATCTTCTTAAATGCCTTCTCTAGTTTCTGTTGAATTCTTATTTGGATATAATCCTTAGTGCCAGCAGGAAGCAGGTCATACAGTATGATTCCTTTTTCCTGCTAGAAACAACTGAGGAAACTTCCTCTGCAGAAGGCAGCTATGGAAGAAGAGGGGTGGGGAGATGCAGCATTGGGAAGCAAGGGTGCTCAAGGGGGAGGCTGTCTTCAGTGGTGGCTCAGTGGCTGGGTCTTAATAAATCTTAAGTAAAGATGCCATCAGTATTCCAATAATTTATAAAATTTGTTCCATAAAGTGGTAATTGGAATCTGAATGCTGCATGCCTGTGTTCCATGTCTCTGGTCCCCCCATTGTAGTTCAATCACTCTGGCCTTTGGCAGGTGAGACATGACAGATCATCACCCCAACCCTAAAACTGGTGGTGCTGTGGAATCATGGATATTCACCTATACATTCTGCGTGTCTGGACCCACTTTTCTGAAAGTTCTTCCTCTCCTGCCATGACTGGTGTCTCCTTCTCCTGTGGTTATGCTACTGCCTTAACCAGATCCTGGAGACCTGGGGGATGTTCTCTTTTGGTACTACCTGCTTTAGTCTTCTCTGTCACTTGAGTGCTGCCGGCTCTACCCCACTATTGCTCCAAGGGCTTAGGTTCTTGATCCTACTGTTTTCCACAAACTTACATCTGGGCACTGTGCAGACCTCTTTGCAACATATTATTGTCTCTTCCACTGCTGGTAATTCTGCTTACATGTGACTCCACAGAGATGGAAATAGTCTCTTGGACACTCAGGGAAACCTGTGCATCTGTCCATTAAGGGGAACATCAGGATTCTTGATTCTCTGCAAGTTTTGACAGGATTAGTAAAACAGTCCAAGGTATTTCATGCCTCCTATAAGACACATGGTGCCCACATTTCTACCCCCAAATAAGCTCAATTGACTGACAAATTCAACTGAAACTCAAAGTCATAGTTGTTTCTAACCTGACTTTTTTTTAATTGGTTGTTCACAACATTACAAAGCTCTTGACATATCGTATTTCATACATTAGACTGAAGTGGGTTATGAACCCCCAATTTTACCCCAAATGCAGATTGCAGAATCACGTCGGTTACACATCCACAATTTTACATAATGCCCTATTAGTAATTGTTGTATTCTGCTACCTTTCCTATCCCCTACTATCCCCCTCCCCTCCCCTCCCATCTTCTCTCTCTACCCCATCTACTGTAATTCATTTTTCTCCTTGTTTATTTTCCCCTTCCCCTCACAACCTCTTATATGTAATTTTGTATAGCAATGAGGGTCTCCCTTCATTTCCATGCAATTTCCCTTTTCTCTCCCTTTCCCTCCCATCTCATGTCTCTGTTTAATGTTAATCTTTTCTTCCTGCTCTTCCTCCCTGCTCTGTTCATAGTTGCTCTCATTATATCAAAGAAGACATTTGGTATTTGTTTTTTAGGGATTGGCTAGCTTCACTAAGCATAATCTGCTCTAGTGCCATCCATTTCTCTGCAAATTCTATGATTTTGTCATTTTTATTGCTGCATAGTACTCCATTGTGTATAGATGCCACATTTTTTTTATCCATTCATCTATTGAAGGGCATCTGGGTTGGTTCCACAGTCTAGCTATTGTGAATTGTGCTGCTATGAACATCGATGTGGCAGTATCCCTGTAGCATGCTCTTTTAAGGTCTTCAGGGAATAGTCCGAGAAGGGCAATAGCAGGGTCAAATGGTGGTTCCATTCCCAGCTTTCCCAGGAATCTCCACACTGCTTTCCAAATTGGCCACACCAATTTGCAGTCCCACCAGCATTGTACAAGTGTACCCTTTTCTCCACATCCTCGCCAGCACTTGTTGTTGTTTGACTTCATAGTGGCTGCCAATCTTACTGGAGTGAGATGGTATCTTAGGGTGGTTTTGATTTGCATTTCTCTGACTGCTAGAGATGGTGAGCATTTTTTCATGTACTTGTTGATTGATTGTATATCCTCCTCTGAGAAGTGTCTGTTCAGGTCCTTGGCCCATTTGTTGATTGGGTTATTTGTTATCTTATTGTCTAATTTTTTGAGTTCTTTGTATACTCTGGATATTAGGGCTCTATCTGAAGTGTGAGGAGTAAAAATTTGTTCCCAGGATGTAGGCTCCCTATTTACCTCTCTTATTGTTTCTCTTGCTGAGAAAAAACTTTTTAGTTTAAGTAAGTCCCATTTGTTGATTCTTGTTATTAACTTTTGTGCTATGGGTGTCCTATTAAGGAATTTGGAGCCCGACCCCACAATATGTAGATCGGAGCCAACTTTTTCTTCTATCAGACGCAGAGTCTCTGATTTGATATCAAGCTCCTTGATCCATTTTGAGTTAACTTTTGTGCATGGCGAGAGAAAGGGATTCAGTTTCATTTTGTTGCATATGGATTTCCAGTTTTCCCAACACCATTTGTTGAAGATGCTATCCTTCCTCCATTGCATGCTTTTAGCCCCTTTATCAAATATAAGATAGTTGTAACTTTGTGGATTAGTCTCTGTGTCCTCTATTCTATACCATTGGTCCACCCGCCTGTTTTGGTACCAGTACCATGCTGTTTTTGTCACTATTGCTCTGTAATATAGTTTGAAATCTGGTATCGCTATACCGCCTGATTCACACTTCCTGCTTAGAATTGCTTTTGCTATTCTGGGTCTTTTATTTTTCCATATGAATTTCATGATTGCTTTCTCTATTTCTACAAGAAATGCCGTTGGGATTTTGATTGGCATTGCATTAAACCTATAGAGAACTTTTGGTAATATCGCTATTTTGATAATGTTAGTTCTGCCTATCCATGAACAAGGTGTATTTTTCCATCTTCTAAGATCTTCTTCTACTTCTCTCTTTAGGGTTCTGTAGTTTTCATTGTATAAATCTTTCACCTCTTTTGTTAGGTTGATTCCCAAGTATTTTTTTTTTTGAGGATATTGTGAATGGAGTGTTTTCCTCATTTCCGTTTCAGAAGTTTTGTCACTGATATATAGAAATGCCTTTGATTTATGCGTGTTGATTTTATATCCTGCCACTTTGCTGAATTCATTTATTAATTCTAGTAGTTTCTTTGTAGACCCTTTTGGGTCTTCTAGGTATAGAATCATGTCATCTGCAAATAGTGATAATTTAAGTTCTTCTTTTCCTATTTTTATGCCTTTAATTTCTTTCGTCTGTCTAATTGCTCTGGCCAGTGTTTTGAGAACTATATTGAATAGAAGTGGTGATAGAGGGCATCCCTGTCTTGTTCCAGATTTTAGAGGGAATGCCTTTAACTTTTGTCCATTCAGAATGATGTTAGCCTGAGGCTTAGCATAGATAGCTTTTACAATGTTAAGGTAAGTTCCTGTTATCCCTAGTTTTTCTAATGTTTTGAACATAAAGGGATGCTGTACTTTGTCGAATGCTTTCTCTGCATCTATCGAGATGATCATATGGTTCTTATCTTTAAGTCTATTGATGTGGTGAATAACATTTATTGATTTCCGCATATTGAACCATCCTTGCATCCCAGGGATGAATCCTACTTGATCATGGTGCACAATTTTTTTGATGTGTTTTTGTATTCGATTCGCCAGAATTTTATTGAGGATTTTTGCATCTAGGTTCATTAGAGATATTGGTCTGTAGTTTTCTTTCTTTGAAGTGTCTCTGTCTGGTTTAGGCATCAGGGTGATGTTGGCCTCGTAGAATGAATTTGGAAGTTCTCCCTCTTTTTCTATTTCCTGGAATAGCTTGAAAAGTATTGGTGTTAGTTCCTCTTTAAAGGTTTTGTAAAACTCTGCTGTATACCCATCCGGTCCTGGGCTTTTCTTAGTTGGTAATCTTTTGATGGTTTCTTCTATTTCCTCAATTGATATTGGTCTGTTTAGGTTGTCTATATCCTCCTGTCTCAATCTGGGCAGATCATATGACTTAAGAAACTTATCGATGCCTTCACTACCTTCTATTTTATTGGAGTATAAGGATTCAAAATAATTTCTGATTATCTTCTGTATTTCTGAAGTGTCTGTTGTGATATTGCCTTTTTCATCCCGTATGCTAGTAATTTGGGTTCTCTCTCTTCTTCTCTTCATTAGCATGGCTAAGGGTCTGTCTATTTTATTTATTTTTTCAAAGAACCAACTTTTGGTTTTGTCAATTTTTTCAATTGTTTCTTTTGTTTCGATTTCATTAATTTCCGCTCTGATTTTAATTATTTCTTGCCTTCTACTTCTTTTGCTATTGTTTTGCTCTTCTTTTTCTAGGATTTTGAGATGAAATATGAGATAATTTATTTGTTGTTTTTTTCTTTTTTTAAGGAATGAGCTCCAAGCAATGAATTTTCCTCTTAGAACTGCTTTCAATGTGTCCCATAGATTCCGATATGTTGTGTCTGTGTTTTCATTTAACTCTAAGAAGTTTTTAATTTCCTCCTTAATGTCTTCTATAACCCATTGATCATTCAGTAACCTATTGTTCATTCTCCAAGTGATGCATGATTTTTCCTTCCTTCTTTTATTGTTGATTTTCAGTTTCATTCCATTATGGTCAGATAAGATGCATGGTATTATCTCTACTCCTTTATATTGTCTAAGAGTTGCCCTGTGAGATAATATATGATCTATTTTTGAGAAGGATCCATGTGCTGCTGAGAAAAAAAGTGTAACTACTTGATGTTGGGTGGTATATTCTATATATGTCAATTAAGTCTAGGTTGTTAATTGTGTTATTGAGTTCTATAGTTTCCTTATTTAACTTTTGTTTGGAAGATGTGTCCAGTGGTGAGAGAGGTGTGTTGAAGTCTCCCATGATTATTGTATGGTGGTCTATTAGACTCTTGAACTTGAGAAGAGTTTGCTTGATGAACGTAGCTGCACCATTGTTTGGGGCATATATATTTATGATTGTTATGTCTTGTTGGTGTATGGTTCCCTTGAGCAGTATGCAGTATCCTTCTTTATCCCTTTTGATTAACTTTGGCTTGAAATCTATTTTGTTTGATATGCGTATGGACACTCCTGCTTGTTTCCGCAGTCCATATGAGTGGAATGATTTTTCCCAGCCTTTCACCTTCAGTCTATGTATATCTTTTCCTATCAAATGCGTCTCCTGTAGGCAACATTTTGTTGGGTCTTGTTTTGTGATCCATTCAACTAGCCTGTGTCTCTTAATTGGTGAGTTTAAGCCATTAACATTTAGGGTTATTATTGAGATATGGTTTGTTCCTCCAGCCATATTTGTTTATTAATGTTACTAAACCTGATTTGTTTTCCTCTTTGATTACTTTCCCCCCTTTACTGTCCTACCTCCCACTGATGGTTTTCAATGTTGTTTTCAATTTTCTCTTCCTGTAATGTTTTGCCAAGGATTTTTTGAAGAGATGGTTTTCTAGCTGCGAATTCTTTTAACTTTTGTTTATCGTGGAAGGTTTTAATTTCATCTTCCATCCTGAAGCTTAATTT
Organism: Spermophilus citellus; assembly: GCF_964194105.1. Taxonomy (NCBI): domain Eukaryota; kingdom Metazoa; phylum Chordata; class Mammalia; order Rodentia; family Sciuridae; genus Spermophilus; species Spermophilus citellus. The sequence goes on along the minus strand of NC_138196.1, from coordinate 25,889,573 downwards.
TGCCGGATACACGATTCTTGGTTGGAACCCATTTTCTTTCAGTGTTTGAAATATGTTATTCCAGGATCTTCTAGCTTTCAGAATCTGTGTTGAGAGATCAGCTGTTATCCTGATTGGTTTACCCCTAAATGTAATCTGCTTTCTTTCTCTTGTAGCTTTTAAAATTCTCTCCTTATTCTGTATGTTGGGCATCTTCATTTTAATGTGTCTAGGTGTGGATCTCTTATGATTTTGCACTTTCGGCGTCCTGTAGGCTTCTAGGATTTGGGATTCTGTTTCATTCTTCTAGTCTGGGAAGTTTTCTCATATTATTTCATCGAATAGATTGTTCATTCCTCTGGTTTGGAGCTCTGTGCCCTCCTGAATCCCAATGACTCTTAAGTTTGGTCTTTTAATGTTATCCCATATTTCTTGGATGTTCTGTTCATGGTTTCTTAGCAGACTTGCTGAGCTGTCTATGTTCTTTTCAAGTTGGAATACTTTGTCTTCATTGTCTGATGTTCTATCTTCTAAGTGATCTACTCTGCTGGTAGTATTGTCAATTGTGGTTTTAAGTTGGTTTATTGCTTCCTGCATTTCTAGGATTTCTATTTGTTTGTTTTTTATTACTTCTATCTCCCTGTGAAATTGGTCTTTTACTTCCTGGATTTGTTTATGTAGTTCCTTGTCAAAGTGATCTTTCATTGTCTGGTTTTGCTGTCTCATGTCTTCCTTGAGACTCCAGATCATCTGAAGCATGTATATCCTGAACTCTTTATCAGACTTTCCATCTGTTGCAGCTATTACCTCTTCTAGAGTTGAGTTGACCTGCATTGCTTGTGGTCCTTTCTTTCCTTGTCGTTTCATATTGCTTGCATTTCTTTCTGCTTGGTGAAACTGTTGTGTTTTTGAAATTTTCCCCCTTTTTATTTATATTGCTCTTGTATAGTTGGGAGATCTCTCTTGCAGGGCGGGTAGTGGCTGTGCTCCTCCTCTAATTAGGGTGATCTATCTACCACGCTGGTTTGTCGCAGGTCTGCCCACCCTGCGGTCGCAGGTGGCGCCTCTACTCTGCCCTCACTCCAATTGTGGTGATGTAACTACCACGCCCTCGGGTCGTTGGACCTGATCTGGATGTGGGCGGCAGCTCTGCTCCGCCCCTACTCCAATTGGTGTGACGTGTCTACCACGCTGGTCGGCCTCTAAGCCTGTTCCGCCGGTGGGTCGCAGATCTGCCTACCTTGCGGGCTCGGGCGGCAGTTCTGCTCAACCCCCACTCCCAGTGGAGGTACCTAACTGCCTCTCCAACGGGTTGCTGGGCCTTTTCCGGACACGGGCGGCGGCTCTGCTCAACTCCCACTCCAACCAGTGTGACGTGACTGCCTCGATGCTACTTGTCCACCACACTGGCAGGCTGCCGGGCCTGTCCTGCCAGTGGGTCGCAGGTCTGCTTACCTTGCAGGCTCAGACGGCGGCTCTTAACAGCCCCCACTCCAAATGGGGTGACTTGGCTACCGCGCAGTCGGGTCGCTGGTCCTGTTCCAGGCGTGGGCGGCTACTCTCCTCGGCCCCAGCTGCAGTTGGGGTGTCGTGATACCACGCCGGCGGGTCACTTGGCCTGCTCTGGGCGCAGGTGGCAGTTCCACTCTGCCCCCCAGGCCCCCACAGCACCCAGCAGGACCCGGACCGAGGAGCAGACCCTGTAGGTTCCCCAGCCCTGGGCCAAAGCAGCTTCGGGAGCCAGAACCCGGCCTCTCCGATCCCAGCCATGCTCTGCTAGAAGCAGGCTCTACAGAGCAACCGCCGCGGATTCCCAAGCCCCAGTCCCAAGCAGCCCCGGGAGACCGAGCCTGGCCACTCCAAACTCTCCCAGCTCGGTGCACGCTCAGCTAGGAGCAGGGTCAAAGACGCAGACCCCGCGGGCTCCCCAGCCCCGGAACAAAACTGTTCCGGGAGTCAGAGTGCCGCCACCCCTCAGCGCACGTTCCACCTGGAGCTGGCGTCAGCTCGCAGTCCCCGCAGGTTCCCCAGCCATGGGCTAAAGCAGTTTCGGGAGCCAGAACCCGGCCTCTCCGATCCCAGTCACGCTCTTCTAGGAGCAGGCTCCACAGAGCGACCCCCGCGGGTTCCCGAGCCCCAGGCCAAAGCAGCCCCGGAAGCCCGAACCCAGTCACTCCGAACTCTCCCGGCTCGGTGCACGCTCCACTAGGAGCAGGGTCAAAGACGCAGTCCCTGCGGGCTCCCCCGCCCTGGGCCAAAACTGTTCCAGGAGTCAGAGACCCGCCGCCCCTCAGCGCATGTTCCACTTGGAGCTGGCGTGGGCACGCAGTCCCCGCAGGTTCCCCCGCCCTGGGCCAAAGCAGCCCGGGGAACCAGAATCCGGCCGCTCAAAGTCCGGCACACGCCTTGCCAAGAGCGAGCCCTGAAGAGTATTCTCCTCAGGTTCTCCAGTCCTGAGCCTGAGCGATCTGTCTGCGAGACGCAGGCAAATACCAGCCTGGAATCACCTGTTCCGTAGTTGAATGAGCTGAGATCAGTAGAAAACAGGGATCATTACATCAGCTCTCCAAGATGGCGGCTGCTGTCCTCCTCCGTGGTCCGACCGGTGTCGAGAATCGAACTGGACCGCTTCTCTCCTCTGTCTCAAAGCCGGAACTCAGCACTAAGCACGGCCAGTGCACCACTGGCAGGAGCCCCCAGAATCCGCATCGCTGTACTCCCGCTTCGGTACCTCGCCGCTACTCAGCGCGCGCCCCAGACTCCATCCGCGGGGCAGTCCGCTGAGCAGGTTCTGCTACCCTCCGTGCGGAGAAATCGCCCGTGACCGAGCCCCCACAGTCGAATCCCGCACACTGGAAATCCGTCCTTTAGATTCTGGAGCACCTCAATTTCACTGGAAATTCCCAACAATGTAGCCTTCCGCTGTTTCACCTCGTCTTTCTCCCGCACAGTGACGCGGCGCACTGGGGTGATGCACTCTCATCGCCGCCATCTTCTCTCTATCTAGGATAATTTCTTAATTGGGATAATGGTGTTATGGTAATATACAACCACTAAACATGTGAAATTATATATTTTTTCAGTATATTAAGCTCATACTGATACAAACATGTTTAAAAAGTCAGGCATCATAGTGTGTTCTGACAAAAGTCTACCAATCAAGAAGAAAGACTCAGGTGTGTGTTAGTTGATGTCACTTCCAGCTTCTTCCTGAAGCCTGTTTTAAAGGTGGATACTTTACACCCATTTCCCTGGGTCCTTCTCCCTAGGACCCAAAAAACTTGGGTAAGGTCAGGCTCCACCCCCATGCACACATGCCACATCTTCCCCCACCATCTAGTGAAAGAATTAGGAAGATGTATGAACAGAAACAGATGAACTAGAAACACCAGAATTTTATGTATTTCACTGGGAAAAAGGAAGCTCATTGAGGCAAATAGGTGAGGGAGGGAAAGGGAACCCCTGTAATGAGCATGGGAATCCTAGCCAGGTCCAAGGCCATGGCAAATGGACTCAGAGCTTGGAATGTCCAGGTTAGCCTTCAAGCCCAGTGGTGGGGTCAGACTGAGTGTCCAAAAAAGTCTCCTTTACTCCATACTGGGTGCCTCTGATTCAGCAAGGATGAGGCTGGGTTCCAGACATGGACCTGAGCCTGGGGTGGGCTCACTAGAACCAACCTCTCTCTACTACTTCTAGGAATTTCAGGTTCCCAAAGTACTGTAGGGCCAGGAATGGTGCTGACAACTGTCAAGTGCTGTCCTTGGAGCTGCTCCTCCCAGTGGCAGGACCCAAGGCGGACTTCAGGGCTGCACCCATGTGTATAGCCCCTGAATCCTTGGGAAAGGCTGGCCAGTATTGAATGGTATGTCCAATGGGTCTGGGGTGATGTGATACCTGAAAGTCCTAGCTGCATTGTGTTGCCATTCAGTGGTTGAGCTGTGGGAGATTTTAAGCCCATAGCTAGTGCTGGGATTCCCAGGTTGCCCAGAGAAAGAGTTCTGCTATTGATGCCCATGAGCATCTCCAGTGGCAGGCTAGGGGAATGACTGCTGCATTGATGGGATGCTGGAGAGTTGCACTGTGCCCACCACATGCAGCATGAGAAGGCTCAGAGTCAATGGTGCCAGTGGGTGGTAGAATCCCATATTCATGAAGCACTCAGTAGTATGGGCTAGATTTGTTCTGGGAGGCAGGAGGAGACTGGAAGAGGACAGCTTTGAAAGAAGCTTTGATTTCCTGATCATGTGTGCAGATATATTGGCTATAGTGGTGGGAGAGACCCTTGCCAGAGTTATAGGCTGGCCAGTACTAATGAGGTTGCTGGTGGAAGGGACTAGAGGAGGGGTGGGGCAAGAAAAAGGAGGATGAGGAGAAAAATAGATTCTCTTGGGGGTTTGGGATTCCATTCTGAAGGATGTAGACTTGAAGAGGAAAGGATCTGCATTAGGAGATGTGGGGTGATGGGAAATGGGTATGCTGCAGCTTTAGCTAAGTTAGTAGGGTGTTGATACTAATTAGCAATAATGCTCACATTGGAATTTAACCTCAAGAGAGGAAGAGGGCTGGCAGGAGGAGGCAGAGGAAGATACCTAGGGATTCTCCCCTCATTACAATTTGGTTGTGGGAAAGTAGAGGGACAGACAGAATCAGGCTTAGCAGCCTGGTCGAGCGAGTGGGTGGTGGCAGGAATAGCTGGGATCTGGGAGGTGTTAGTGTGTGTGGTTAGTGAGTCCCTGCAGACTCCCCAGGTGGGGAGAAGGAAGGGGCCGGATAATTGGTTGTGCAGGCTGCTGCATTGTTTTACTCTCCAATCATGTCCTTGTTCTCCTATAGTCGCTAATCAATATTGAGAGAGAGAGAGAGCTTGTTAAAACCTCAGTCAGAGCTTTTCCACTCTCTCATTGGTGAGGAAATTTAAGAACTAGAGCTTTTTTGGGCTGTGAGTGGTGCCAACCCCTTAGAAGGCAGGAAGTCCACCCACTTAAAAGTTAAACCTTGGGCTGGGATCATGGCTTAGTGTGGCATGCTTGCCTGGCAGGTGTGGGGCGCTGGGTTCAATCCTCAGCACCACATAAAAATAAGCAACATAGAAAAATATTTCAAAAAAAGTTAAGCCTACTAACATAGGACATCACCCTTCTCTTCCTTTGAATGTTCATCCAAAATCGTTCATAAGACTAATCATACCAGCTTTAGTTTAAATAACTGAAAACTGTAATGCAGGCATCCATGAAGAACTGGTACAAAAACTCACAGTGGTAATCCATCCTATGGACTACTACTGAGCAAAAAAAAGAAAGGAATGGGACATGGACACACAGAAAACTGGCGTCTTCTCAAAATCATTATGTTTGGTCAAAGGAGTTAAAGAGGTTATGTGGTGTAAACTCATTTACATAGACTTCTAAAAAATAAATGCACATCTACAGTGATGGAGAGCAGAGCTGAACCTGCCTGAGGACATGGAGGGGTAACATGGAGAAAGGTGGAAGACAGGGCACAGGAAGGGGCATGAGGAAACTTTGGGGAGTAAGTTCCATGACCCAGTTTCTTAACTGGGTCAGTGGTTTTAAGGGATAGGAAGCCACAAAATTGTATCCTTTCAGTATAGAAGGTTGTAGTATATAAATTCTATTCATATAAAACCATGTTTAAAGAGAAGTATGTTCTAACAAAAAGTATACACTCAAGAATAGAGGGTCTGGTGAGTTAGCTGATGTCCCATCCAGCTTCTTTTCCAAGGCTGTCACAAAGGTAGCTGCTTCACATCCTTTTCCCTGGGGCCCAGAAAATTTACACAAGGTCAGGCTCCACATATCACCATATATATATATATATATATATATATATATATATATATATATATATATATATATATACCACTTCTTTCTCCATCATTTAGTCAAAGATCAAGAAGACACATGAAGCAAAACAGATGAAATATGGAAACCATTTCTGTTCTAGAGGAAGTTATTGAGGCAAACAGGTGAGGGGAAAGAGAGCACTGTAACTAGAAATAATGTACACCCTAGCCAGGTCCAAGGCCAGGGAAATTGCCCAGAGCTTGGATCAAGCCTGGTGCTAAGCAGAGTGTCCATGAAACTCTCCTCTGTGCTCCATAGTGGGGTGCTTCAGGTCCAGTGTGGTTGATACTGGGCTCTGCTCTTGGATCCAGGGCCTGGGGAGGGCATGCCAAAACCAATGTTCCCTTCACTCCTAGGAATCACAGGTCCCCCAAACCACAGGCCAGGGAGTGGGGCTGGTGAACAGTGAAACGCTGTCCCCAGAGATGGTTTTCCTGGTGGCAAGTCCCCAGCCAGAACTTGCAGTTGTGCCTGTGTTCACAGGCTGCCCTGGTGTGGAGTGACATGCCAAATAGTGTCTGAGGTGATGGCATACCTGCAGGTCCTGGCTGTGTTGTGCTGCCACTCTGTGGTTGAGCTGTGGAGAGGTTAAGACCATAGCCAGTGCTGGAGTTTCTGGGTTGCCCACTGAGAAACAGTCGCACTGTTGCTGTCCATTAGGAGCCGTAGATGTGGTGTGAAGGGTGGCTATTAAGTCCCTGTACCTGTCTAATATTAACTTGAGGAGATGGGGCAGACACAATGTTGCCACCATGAAGGAAGTTCCCAGAAACAGGAACCACACTGTAGTGTGGGCTTGAGTTGTTCTGGGAGACAGGAGGAGACTAGAAGAGGACAGCCTTGGAAGGAGGGGTGATATCCATAGATTCATCTGCAGCAGGCTTGGAGGATGACAGTGCAGAGATTCTGCCTGCTAGGAAGGAGGTCAGTGACAGATCCATGACTGGGAACATAATGAACAGAGGAGTGTTGTTGTAAAGGCCGGGCAAGCGTCGGAGGAAGAGACCACCAAGAGACTGTCTCATGTAACAGCAAAGGGTTTATTGGGGGTCCAGCATGCTGTGGCTCAGAGCTCACTTGAATAGAGCAAAGAGCCCTGAGAACAGCTTAAGCAGAGCTTATATACTTTTCTTGGAGAGGGCAGGGAGGGAAGTTCATTGACGGGTCAGGGCGAGTGGGCGGTTTGCCTGCAACTGAGTGAGGGAGTGCATTCTGCAGTTTGGCAGTTGGGGACAGCACATTCTGGGAACAAGATTAGCAAACAGTTCTCAAGATTTCAACAGTGTTTTGTTAAGCATACAGAAAAACGGAGTGACAAGTACCTATTTTATTAACCTTTCATTGTGAAGTCCTTTGTTGCCCAAGAGGACTCCTACATGGGGGCTGAGGAGTGGTTTGTGGGACAAAGGGATGGTTCCAATTGGGGATGGGATGGAAGATCTGAGGTGTAGGTTGGCCAGGGGAGACTGGTCCCTTTGTTGGCTACCTGTGCTGCCTAGGGTGGTGGAGCTGGGAGGATTGCAGGAGCTGCTGTTGGCAGGAAGGCATCAGAAAATTCCACTCTTAGAAGGGGAACCAGTGTCCATGACAGTGACCTTGTTCTGTACTATTGGCTTCTGGGTCAAGAGTGTGGATGCATTGGCTCTAGTGGTGGGAAAGACCCTTACCCTTGTTATGGGTTGGCCAATGCTAATGGGGTTGAAGATCAAAGGGACTAGAGGAGTATAGGGGAAGGAAAGGGGAGGTGGAGAATATATGTACATGGGGGTTGGGGATTCTATTCTGCAGGGGACAAGCTTATGGTGAAAGGCTCGGGTGAAAGGCTCGGGGATAGAAGGTGTGGGGAGGTGAGAAATGGGAGGTGCTGCAGCTCTTTCCAGGTGAGTAGAGTATTAATACTAGCATGAACCCCCACATTGGGACTGTACCTCAAGAGAGGGAGAAGGCAGAGGGAGGAGGTAGAGGAAGATAACTAGGGATTCCCCTCTTATCACTATTTGGTGTGGGGAAGGTAGAGGGACAGACAGGATCAGGTGCCCAGTACCCTGGGTTGCCAGTTGAGTGGCGGCAGGAATAGCTGGGATCTGGGAAATGTCAGTGGGCAGGGTCAGTGAATTTACTGCACCCCCTGCAGGGGCCTAGGCATGTTGGGAGAAAGAAAGGGAAGGCTGTGGTGGTATAGGCTGCCACAGCTTCTGTTTTACCCTCTAAGGCCTCCATGTCATCCTCCAAGATCCTGCTCTTCTTCTGACCCAGGACTTTTTTCCATAATGTGCCCACATCTTCCTCCATAGAAACAAGAGGATGTTTAGAAGCGGGGGCAGCTCACCTCCATGCCATGGCAGTGGCAATGGCAGCAGCAGGGCCACTGGCATGGGCCTCTTTCTCTTGTGGGGACTCTGCCTAGCAGCTGTGGGTGGAGGACAGCTCTGGAATGGGCCAGGTAAAGGCTTTTTGTCCTGCCCCCCTTGCCTGACCTCTAGGAACCTGGAGAATTGAGCAGATGGTGTTCATCCAGCCCTTCCTTGGCCCACTTTTCTGGCAGCATGGAGCAACCTGGGGCTGGCTTTGGTAGCACTCCTCCTTCCTTTGCATCAGGCTGCTCCAGACTCAGCACACTTTCAGCAGGGCTTTGTGAGCTGGAGACACCCCATACTCACCAGGGAAGAAGTTCACAAGTGACTCCTGGGTGCTGTCATTCAAGGTATTTGGCTTGTAGGGCCCTGGATTAGGCTCAGATGAACTCTCCCTGGGTCTCCAGAGGCTTGGATGGTGCTACTTTGTCACTGAAAGGAACCCATTCCCCATCTTCCTGCTGATCTATTTCTTCCTCAGTCACTGCTCCTGGGGCTGCCATCAGTTCTTCAGGCTGCTTTTGTGCCCTCACCTCTGTTTCTTTCAGAGGAAAAGGGAAGAGACTGGGTGAGAGAGTCCCACATTCTGGTCTAGATGCTCTGATGTTGAAGGCAGGAGAATGGGTCTGTGCCAGGGAAGAGGTATCCTTATGGTTCTGAAGGGTCTGAACATGTGTGATTTGCTAGTAGATAGCATACACTTTCTCCAGGGGAATTTCCCCAGTGCACAGTCTTCTAGAGCAGCTGAACAAGGCATACTAGTACCAGGATTCTTGTTTAAGTGCCTGCAGGTAGCATGGATGGCAGGTGCTGGAGTATCAGGGTGATCCTGCCCTGTGGCGGGTACTTCTTTGTTGAGTCTGATTGGCAGCGAGGGCAGGACAAGGCCAGGCCACAGGGCACCTGACAGCACTTACTGACGATACTAGGCATTCAGAGTACGTGGTGTGGATCCAATTCTGATACAGGAGAAGAGACCAAGGTGCTGGGCTTGAATACCGCTGTCTTCTGTTGGCCAAAGGTGCACTGTGCAGTTCAGACCTTGTGACCTCTGGCTGGAATACATGACAAATAAAAGGCTCACAGAAAGCTGGCAGCAAAGCCTGGTTTGTCAATAGGAGAACCCCAGGGCAAAAGGCAAGGCCCACTGCCCACTGCAGGGCTATCCTTTGTAGTTCCTGGGGACTTCCCTCTGCTCCTTGCAGGTGTGTGATGGCACCTGGGGCACTACAAGGGAACTGTTATGAACATAGGCAGGATCCCACATTGCTCCTGGGTTCTGGATCCCCATTCTGAAGGCTTTGTGGTGCCTGGCCCAGAACACTAGCTTGGGAACCCAGTGCTTGTGTGTTCTCAGCCCTCTCCTTAAAAGCATAAAGGGGGACAGGAGAGTGTTAGGGGTGCTGGGATGAGGGATGAGGGATGGTGGATTCCTGGGACATGGCACAGCAAGCAGGAGGTGCTGAAAGCCCAGCAACAGGGCAACTCAGATTCTTCCAGGCCCTCCAGCAACCTCTCCAGTGCCTCAATGCCACATTGTCACCCTGTACTTTCCCTATGGCTGTCATGGCCATCCTTGTGGGGCCTGGGCTTCTAAGGAGAGAAAGTGGTGCCTTAAGTTGGCTGGATGTTGCAATCCAATGCCATCCCTTTCCACTAGGCAGACTATTCACTTATTTGAAAGCATTTGGTAAGAACATACCCTTCCTGAGGTCAGTCATCTGATAGTGGTCCAGCCAGGCTTTGAACCCAGACTGTGTACTGAAGAGCTCATGCTTTGCTCCCTGGTATCTCTGTAGATCATACATGCAACATGTAACACCCTTTCCTTTTCTGTAGCTCTTTGGTCTCGAGCATGATGCCCAGTCAATAAGGGGCACATGAATTACCCACTCTGGGCTCCAGTCTAATCAGAAGATGTAGGGTGCCAGTTGTCAACAGAGCAGCACCCCTCCATCTATCTTTCAATTGAGCCCTGCAGACCAGATTACTTCTTGGTTGAGTTCCAAGGGTTCAAATATGGAAAGGTTATATTTTAAATCCATTTGGAGTCACACTGAAGGAAATTCAGCAGTGAATCATTCCATATAGATAAGAAGCCATTTGGTGTAGCCTTCCTAAAATAGGTCTAGAAAGCAAACATATAATTGATTCTCAGGTTGCATGTGTTGGATTCAAGTAAGATCAACAAAATATGGTCTTGGTGAACATGACAGCTTGGATGTTCCTACTTTCTCCATCATCCTGCCTGTGTCTCAACGACTCTCCTCTTCCTTAGTTGCCTTTGCTGCCACCATCCATTTTTTCAGGCTGCCTTTGGGATGTCAATATTGTTTCCTTTAGACAAGGAAAAAAGAGATGACCAGATATCATGAACTCTACAGCCTAGTTTACCTGCTCAGGACTGAAACCCCCATAAGTGGGACACGTGTATACTGAGCAAGACGATGGGAACTGGATTAGCTGACTGAGGTTCCAGTGCCAGGGGTTATGACTCAAAAGTTGAAAACCAAACATGGTTAGTGTTTGTATATGTTGAGCACCTGTCTCTTCCCCACTGGCACATGTATATGTCTATGAGAGATTATACTCTATTCAGTTGGTATAACTGGGTTACAGTTTATAGGGAAAAATGTAACAGAATGCTTTCTGTGGCTTTAGGACACTGGTGCTAAAGTTGTACTCATAATAGGGAATGAAGTGAAACGAGTAAAATCAAATCAGTTACTGCACACCCTACCCCACAGCAGTGTTTATATTCAGCTGTAGACGAGGACCCTGCCATCTCTTTTTTTTCTTGGCTGATAGCTGCCTGTAACAATGCTTGGTGTGATATGGGGGAGTCACCCATGGCATTACTGTGATGGCAATCTATGGAAGAACTGCAAGACTTTCTAAGAGAGTCAGGAATGAAGCAGGCACTGGTCCTGATAGTGAACCATTCACAGCAAAAATGAAGGACCATTTGCAGGTAGCTGGGAGGCAGCATTATGGGATCAAACCTGAGCTCTTGAGTGGGATTTCCTATTTTTCAAGCCACACAGATGTGATTGTATGGGATCAACTGAAAAGATCAGGAAGTGAGGAATACAGAGTATAGTTAGGAAAGTTAGAAGAAATAGAGGGCAAAGGAAATACAAAAGGTCCAATGAGAAAAAGCAAAGGCAATGTGCTTTCATGTGGGAAGGTCAACAATGAACTTTGATCTTCCACAAAGGTATTTACATAGCCTGACCAAAAGTTATGGGATGGTGGTGGCAGCTGTGGCTTGGTGGACAAAACCAGAAGCAGTAACAATGTTTTGTTATGATGTGATGTTAACTTCTGAGTCTTTCTCTGCCCTGGAGACAGCAGCTCAAACAGTGGTGGCAACACCTCCAAGACAGAAGATGGGATGTCAGCTCCTCCCAGTTACAAGGACCTGGCCTGTCTGTCAAGTGTTTGGGGGTTATCTGGTTAGGCCCCGCTATTGTAGTTAAAGTCCAATTTTTCCCTTTTCCCAGTCACAGACCTTCCTGAATGTTGAGATGTTGGCATCACTCAATTTCATACTTATCACTAATGTTAAAAATATCGCATGATTTAATAAAAAGATGAGCCTGGTGGGACTGAGAACTTGAACATTTAAAGACCTTTTCTAACACAAAAATTATGGAAATTATAAGCCTTGGGTATATAGCCCAAGAACAGCCCTATGAATTGGATGTTTTTTTCTTCCCTGAAGTGTTTGAGTTGGTCATGTGGCAATATAAGGGCAATAAATGAATTCCCTTAGGGCCTAGTTACAGCTATAGAAGGGGGCAAAGATATGCAAAGACATTTGAAATCAACTATCACTTTTGGAACAGTGTAATATATGGCAGCCCACCACCATGCTTTTCCACCAGGGAATCGGGAAGTAGACAACTTAAGCATAGCTGGAATTGTACTAGCTGAAGATGGGATCATTGGGCTACATATAAAGACAGGTCACAAGAAAAAGAAAACTCTCCACCCAAAATGAAGAATAAGGAGCTCCCTGGACAACTGTCCTGTGGACTTGAATGCAAGTCAATATATGTGTGTGTTTGAGGTTTCCTTTGTTCCATAAAAGAGCCATGATCTGTGCCTCAGGTGATGGGAAGGCAAGTCAAGGTAGGCAACTGTCCAATAGTGGCAGGTAGAATTCACTTAGACCTTTGCCCCTACTAAAAGCTTTTAAGTTTGCCCTAGGGTGTGTGGATAGACATACTGAGATGCTAGAGGCATGCGATTGCAAAAGGGACACACAGAAGGTAAACATACAAGGCTCAACTGGCTTGGCATGGTGTATGGTGCTCCTACAGATATAGACAATGTGTATGCTGCTCATACAGACATGGACCATGACCCCCACAGGCCTCATGGTACAAGAAGAGCTGAGAATTTGTACATACATTGACATCTCCATTGACTTACCTTATAACACAGCTTCAGTAGATTAACTTCAAGATTGAATGGCCCAATAAAATAGCAGCTAAATATGGAAGATGGGTCCTTGGCAGTATGGACTAAGTGACTAAGGATGGCCATTGGGACATCAATGAACATGACTGCAGCACAAGCCCCCATGCCTGCCTGATGTCTACACAAGAACCCGAGGAAACCTGAATTCTAGAGATGATGCTTGAGAAGGACATCTGCACTGCACACCTGGGAACACAGGGTCAGTTGATGTCAATGCTGTCACAAGATCTGCCTCAGGAGCGCCATAGAGTCTGTTGTCCATGGGAATGGCAAAAGGGCCTCAATGATGTGGTTTCATAGGTCTATGGGCAAAGAGACTAGGTCAAGACATAGAAATAGAAAAAAATTATCAACACAGACTTTTCATCTCTAAGTAAGAATGTCTCATTCATTATGATCTGTAACAACCTCACTGTTGTCATACTTTTGGTTGCCCAATCCTCAAGGACCACTGAGACAAGAAATATGGTATTTTAAACCTGGGGATGGGATGCAGTCTGGTACTATTCTCACTCAGAACGATCAGGTTGTTTATGTATTGTTGAACAATTAAATTTGCATGTATTAACACCTGTTACATTTTATCCTTAGAGTTAATGTATTGGCACGATGGACAGGTATCATCACAGAGGTGCAGAATAAAATGATTCCTGATGATGCAGCGAGCTGGCTTCTGTCCTTCTCCACCTGTCTCCTATGGCATCTTCAGTCAGCCACTTTTGTGCAATGTAAGCAAATAGTAAAACTAGAGCAACACCTGCAGCTCATGGACCCAGCTGGACAACAGTCCTGTGGGCTTGAATGTAAATTCACCTTCCTTTAAAGACTCCAAGAATCATGACTTTCATTTGATGTGGAAATGAATGACTATGACTAAGCCTTTCCTGGGGTCCACTGTTGACAGCTTGGGGTGGCTGTGTGCAACACTGGTACAAATGAGAAGGAAAATTCCTCTGTAAAGAAAGAAACAATGGTAGCAACACCTCTCTACCCTCTGTAAGTATGAGCTGGACCCCTGTCAATCATGTAATTTAGCCACTGTCCTCACAGACAGTGATTTCTTAGTATGACTAAGTCAACAGTATCTGTGGGATTGGCTGATGATCTTGGAAAAGTCCTTTTATGCACCTGCACACTCCCCACCATGTTTCCGACACCTACTAGTTGCAAGCTGGCTAGAGCTAGGCTCAGAGTTGCCTAGGCCAGAGATACCCAATTGTTGTGCTTTCTCTTCAGTCAGCAAAGATTGGCAATGAGCTCCAAGATGAGTGTTTAAATACCCAGCTGCTGCCTTCCATAATCCAAACAAGGACTTTGCTTAATGAAGAAGCAATGCAAATGTGGAAGGTGGGACTTCAGAGTTGAATAATACTAGACATGCTCACTGCAGCATGGGAGACACCCGTGCCCTCATCAAAGCAGAATGTTGTGCACATATTTCTGATATTCAGTATTAAGTGTCTTTGGCTCTATATAGGTCGTGAACCCATTAAGGCCATTGGTAAATTTGGTATTGATCCTGTTTCTACTTGATCCCGTGTCTCCCTGCTATCTGGACATATGTTGTATTCAATTCTTCTTGCTCTTACAGCAGGGCTGATCACATTCTGTTGCTCTTTGAATTGCTTTTGTGGAACTTGGTTACATTGTACATCCTAATGTGCTGCCTGAGGGACATTGCAGAAGATGGGCGGGATAAGATTGTAAGGGCATTCAGGCACATGGGATGTGGAGCGTATGTTCCCTAAAGAAAACTGGGACAGTAAACCACCATGTTCCTGAATTTCCCCTTTCTATTCTCAATAACCTAGCAAAGTTAAGGACACAATGAGAATAGGCCTGGACCAGAAAATCCAGATACATATTGTACTGATGGATACTGGCTTTCTTTTATGCACACTGGGATGAGGGCAAATTGCAATTACTTGTCAAAAGTTACTTTCTTATATGTAATCCAAGACAGTTGCTCCTTGGTATGCTGGCCATACAAGCAAACTAAGTAAGGTGATGCTTCTGTCACTGCTTCTGTAGCCTAAGATATCAGCCCTTCTCTGACTATTGATGGGTAGGGAATTGAGAGTACAACTATTTGTCTAGTCAGCTGCCACTGGATACATCCCCTTGAGGGATTGAGGCAAAGATGCCACTGGACACAGCATCTTGAGGGATTGAGGCAATGCTTGTTAGATGCCATCTGTTAGCCTATCACCACTGAACTCTTCTTGGAGCACTCTCTGATCCCTTGTAAGCTCTCTCCAATAAATCATATGTCTATAATACTGTCTCTGGATATTTTTTTGGCTTTCCCAAATCTATCCCAGAGCTCTGGCACAGCTGGGATATGAATGAGGTAGAGAATAAGAGGAAAGACTGGGAAAGAAATGGAGAACCAGGCATGGTGGTTCACATATGTAATCCCAGCAATTTGAGAAACTGAGGCAGTAGGGTCACAATTTCCAGGCTAACCTCAGCAATTTAGAAAGATCTTGTTTCAAAGTAAAAAATAAAAAGGGTTGGGGATGTAGCTCAGTGGTAAAGAACCCCTAGGTTCAATCCCCAGTACAAAAGGAGAACAAAGACAAGGAGGATGAGGAGGAGAAAGAAGAAGATTTTTTTCTTCCAAAACCTATGATGATTATAATTTCCTTGCATAATAAACTTTAGACCATTTGGCACATCCAATCTCTTCTATCGGTCCCTCCCAAACATCCTCTCAGCCTCTACTTTTCTTTTTATCCTCCTTGTGAATTATATATATTTTTTGGAGGGAGGGTATGGGGGATTGAACTCAGAGGCACTTGGCCACTGAGTCACATTCCCAGCCCTAGTTTATATTTTATTTAGAGACAGGATCTCACTGAGTTTCTTAGTGCCTTGTTTTTGCTGAGGCTGGCTTTGAACTCATGATCATCCTGCCTCGGCCTCCCAAGTCGCTGTAATTACAGGCATGTGCACTACTCCCAGCACTGTATTATATTTCTGTAGTAATAAGTTGTACAGATGCACCAGGTGCTGTCACATTTAAAAATCTTTATTGTTGGGCTGGGGTTGTAGCTCAGTGGTAGAGTGCTTGCCTAGCATGTGTGAGGCACTGGGTTTAATCATCAGGCACCACATAAAGATAAATAAAAACACAGGTCCATCAACAAACAATTAAAAAATTTTATTGTTCTTTCTTCCTCCGGAATATCCTTACTCCTTTATAGACTGGGAAACACTAGCTCACTACAAATTCTACTCACTAGAACTTCTACTGCCTTCATGACTCCTTTGGTGTATTACTTGCTGAAGGTAATTGTCTATCTTTCAAGGCTTAGACAGATATAGCTCTCAGATGCATACTTATACCTACTCACATATATTTAATGCCAACTATATTGTAATCTAAATAAATGTTGTTTATCCAGTTACAAAATAATCATTTAAAACTTCGAAACAGGTACAAACCATAATTCCTTTAAAACTTAGTTTCCCCAAGTAATAAAACCTAACAAATACAAGAAAATTATCCTGATAAAGTTTCAGACTTTGCTTCATATCAGTACATTGAAGTTCATATATCTTTGACAGACTGTGCTAATTATATCCAATTTAATCACAAACTTTTTGAGATTTACCTACTGTAAACCTTCTGCAACTTACTTAGACATTTACAACTTGTTTACATACTTAGTTTTGTCCTGTTTTTCATCTGGACTTTAGAGTAAAATATTACTTTATCAGACAAAATACTTTCTCATCCAGAAACATTTCTTTTACTTTCTAATTTTCTATACTATACTTTCTATATACTTCCATACCTATAACTTAATTTTATCTTATTTTATCTTCTCTAGTTTTGACCCTTTCTTAAATTCATATTCTGAAACCACCCTTATGAATGTTATCTGTGCATTAATTTATACAACAAATTTCACCCCAGCAGAGGGTTGGACAATCCGGCATATCTGATAATTGTGCTTTAATCTTTTTTTCCCTCCCAGATTGCATTTAAGGGATTGGAACACAGTATATTTGAGCCTGATATGTCTCTCTTATCATTATTAGAATGCCATAAACTTTGAGTTTCCCACTGTCAATTGCATCTGGAGGCTCCTTTTGGGCCTTATACTAGACACACAATAAAGGAGGCCCTTTCCATCCTTTTCTTTATGTTTCCTTGAAGATCCCTTTGCAGAAGCTGACTACAAAACATGGGTTGGCCTTAATTTCTTTTTCTTTTCTTGTTGTAGTTATTTTGTTTTGCCAGTATTGTTGAGCAAACAGTTGTTAAAATTTTATTGCATCATTAATGAGGGAGACAGGTGAATATTATAACTAATCCAAAGATTCATCAATAAATGAAAAATACTAAAGTAATTTACAAATGGGTAAAAATTGGCTTTTCCCACAGTGTTGGGTGGAAAAAAAAATCACTGACTCTTCCTGTACAAAATTTATTTATTTACTCTAGATGAGAATTATTTTTCATTGCCACCATGATTTACAAACTTTAAACATTTGTCATGTATACTTTATCATTCCCTCCTTCTCTAATTCAACTTTTCTGAAACTTTTGAGAGGAATATATGTGTCTTATGCCCCTGTACCCTTTAATGCCTTTAATTTGTAGTGAATTGTCCAGGAAAACACATTCTATCTCATAACTCTGAAAATTTCCTAAATTCAGGAAACTAACCTTGATACAATAATTTCCTCCAATCGTTTGTCTAGGTTTGGTAGTCGTCTTAAGAAAATACTTGATAATATTTTTCATTTTCTAGCACTAAATTCCATCCAGGGTCACATATTTCATACTGTTATCATATAGTTATCTTTAGTGGTCTTCATATTTTCAGAAAATTTTCAAGTTTGCCTACTTTGGAAATATGTAGTCAAAGACTCTGGCATTTCTGTGTGTGTGTGTGTGTGTGTGTGTGTGTGTGTGTGTTGCTTAATTGATGAATTTATCCTCAGTTAGTATGTCAAAATCCAACATTTGAAAAGAGCATTTTGAATGGCGATATTACCAAAAGTTCTCTATAGGTTTAATGCAATGCCAATTAAAATCCCAATGGCATTTCTGGTAGAAATAGAGAAAGCAATCATGAAATTCATATGGAAAAATAAAAGACCCAGAATAGCAAAAACAATGCTAAGCAGGAAGTGTGAATCAGGCGGTATAGCAATACCAGACTTCAAACTATATTACAGAGCAATAGTGACAAAAACAGCATGGTACTGGTACCAAGACAGGCGGGTGGACCAATGGTACAGAATAGAGGACACAGAAACCAATCCACAAAACTACAACTATCTTATATTTGATAAAGGGGCTAAAAGCATGCAATGGAGGGAGGGTAGCATCTTCAACAAATGGTGCTGGGAAAACTGGAAATCCATATGCATCAAAATGAAACTGAATCCCTTTCTCTCACCATGCACAAAAGTTAACTCAAAATGGACCAAGGAGCTTGATATCAAATCAGAGACAAAGCGTCTGATAGAAGAAAAAGTTGGCTACGACCTACACACTGTGGGGTCGGGCTCCAAATTCCTCAATAGGACACCCATAGCACAAGAGTTAATAACTAGAATCAACAAATGGGACTTACTCAAAGTAAAAAGTTTTTTTTCTCAGCAAAAGAAACAATAAGAGAGGTAGATAGGGAGCCTACATCCTGGGAACAAATCTTTACTCCTCACACTTCAGATAGAGCCCTAATATCCAGAGTATACAAAGAACTCAAAAAATTAGACAATAAGATAACAAATAACCCAATCAACAAATGGGCCAAGGACCTGAACACACACTTCTCAGAGGAGGACATACAATCAATCAACAAGTACATGAGAAAATGCTCACCATCTCTAGCAGTCAGAGAAATGCAAATCAAAATCACCCTAAGATACCATCTCACTCCAGTAAGATTGGCAGCCATTAGGAAGTCAAACAACAACAAGTGCTGGCGAGGATGTGGGGAAAAGGGTACACTTGTTCATTGTTGGTGGGACTGCAAATTGGTGCAACCAATTTGGAAAGCAGTATGGAGATTCCTTGGAAAGCTGGCAATGGAACCACCATTTGACCCAGCTATTCCCCTTCTCGGTCTATTCCCTAAAGACCTAAAAAGAGCATACTACAGGGACACTGCCACATCGATGTTCATAGCAGCACAATTCACAATAGCAAGACTGTGGAACCAACCTAGATGCCCTTCAATAGATGAATGGATAAAAAATGTGGCATTTATACACAATGGAGTATTACTCTGCATTAAAAAATGACAAAATCATAGAATTTGGAGGGAAATAGATGGCATTAGAGCAGATTATGCAAAGAGAAGCCAGCCAATCTCTAAAAAACAAATGCCAAATGTCTTCTTTGATATAAGGAGAGTAACTAAGAACAGAGTAGGGACTAAGAGCATGAGAAGAAGATTAACATTAAACAGGGATGAGAGGTGGGAGGGAAAGTGAGAGAGAAGGGAAATTGCATGGAAATGGAAGGAGACCCTCAGGATTATACAAAATTACATACAAGAAGAAGTGAGGGAAAAAGGAAAAGTAATACAAGGGGGAGAAATGAATTACAGTAGAGGGGGTAGAGAGAGAAGAGGGGAGGGGAGGGGAGGGGAGGGGAGGGGAGGGGGGATAGTAGAGGATAGGAAAGGCAGCAGAATACAACAGACACTAGTATGGCAATATGTAAATCAATGGAAGTGTAACTGATGTGATTCTGCAATCTGTATACGGGGTAAAAATGGGAGTTCATAACCCACTTGAATCAAAGTGTGAAATATGATATGTCAAGAACTATGTAATGTTTTGAACAACCAACAATAAAAAAATAAAATAAAAAAGAGCATTTTGACTCAGAAGTAACACTGGGGAGAAATAGCAAGCATAAATTAGAACATCAAATATGTCCCATCAGGCTTATAGTATACAAATAGCTGTTGACAATTCTGCCATACTTACTGAACTGAGTAAGTATAAGAGGTTTGCATGAATGTTTCTATTATCAGACCCAACACAGTGTACATTCACCTCAGAATATCCATTTGCATTAGAGGTTTTGAGAAGAACCTGCAAAGCCATTTGAATGACACTCTCCTTTATACAATGTAGATTCAGATCTCAGACCACCATAACCAGGGTTTTGGCACCCTCTCACCTGATCAGATACTCACAGCCACCAAATCATGGACCACCTGTTCACAGTGCCTCAGACCTCTTAAAATACCAAATGTACCCATGCCTGGAAAATAGATCCTGGAATTCTAAAGTGCCTTTTCTAGGTGCCATTGTTGTTGGTGCAGCTAGAAGAAACCACCCTTGAAGGCTGCACACCACACTGTGTCATGTGCCAGTTGCCCACTGACCACTCTAAAATAGAACCACTGGGAGACTGACCCTGAAGCATAATATTAAAGTGAATAATATTTCACCTGATTAAAGTTCCAGGTCAAGGACAGTTACCTCAGAAAATTCCTTTTTTAAAAAATTTTAACCACACACTAACTATGAAAAGTGGGACTGTATTGAAATTTGGACTACAGGCATTTCATGGTACATTCTGGCAAAGAATTATCTACATTTTGCACATGCCCTGTGACTGTGGCTGAATTTAGAGGATATGGACTTAGGTGGTCATGGAGGATTACAATGAGATTTCAAAGAAAGGCCTGGCAGTTCAAAGTACAATAAGGTCAGAATGTAGGTTAGCCCTTAGAGGGTCACATGTGAAGCTGTGAGATGGAAGCTGAAGCTGCAGTAGAGACCCTGCGATTAAAGAGATTCCAGTACTATGGAACATCGGCCAAGGAATGTTACTGGCTGAGGATAGAGCCAGCATATGGGAGAGGCCATGGGACAAGGTTGCCCAAGTCCTTTGGAGCACACTATACACAACCATGAGCCCTAGATTCTGGGCATGGAGATACAGGACTTGTGGACTCAGCTGGGTTTAGTCTTGATTTGTTCTCATCTCTTCTATGTCCATTTATCCATTTTGGAGTGGAAATATTTAATCTGTGCCACTATGTATTAGATAGACTGATAGATAAGCTGATTTTGATTTTTACAAGGGCTCACAACCAAGAATTTGACTTGGTTCTCAGAGGAGACTTTGGGCTTGCTGTTTTGGGAAATGCTAGAACTGTTAAGACTATGGGGACTCTTGGAGATGCACTGAGTGTATTTTGCATGGTGAGATGTACATAGCTTTGGGGACCGGGGGTGATATGTAATGTTTTAGAGATTAGGTGTATCTCAGAAGCTCATGTGAACTAATGTAGGAATGTTCAGATATGAAATTAGATTATGAAAGCGGTGACCTGATCAATAAATAAATCTATTGGGTGCATTAATAATTTGAAAGGACAACTGTATTTGGTGGTAACATGGCTGGAAGAAGAAGGTGACCGGGGGCATGCCCTTGGAGATTCTATTTTGTCACTCACTCCTACTTTCTTTGCCATGAGGTGAGAAGCTTATTCCAAAATTCCCTTCTTCCATGATGTTCTGCCTTACTTCAAGCCCAGAGCAATGGGGCTGGCTGCCCATGGACTGAGACCTCTGAAAAGAGGTGATCGTGAATCACCTTGGGCCCTGAGCAATGCAGTCAGCCAAACATGGACTGAGAGCTCTGAGAAATGAAGTCCTAGGCAACAGCAGAAATATTGGATCCCCTTGATATGATTCAGAAATAAGGATGTGTATGTTTTGGTTAGAATAAAAGGGACTTCATTTCAACCAAAATGTACATATTTTACCTGAAGCTAATATCAAAGAGCCACACACGGTTACTGGCTCAAGAATCCTGCTGGACAGTTCCACTGACTATTCTAATGGTTTTCTAAATTTATAGTAAGCTGGGGAATTATGGAAGAAAAACTGATTAGAGCTGTGCTGGGTAATTGATGGTAGGTTTGGTTGGATAATTAATGACTCTAGATGGCAATAGTCAGCCCAAGCAGAATCCATACAGATATCATTTGGAATCATGTAATATGACTGCCTAAATAACCAAAAGGAAAACAGCCCCGGAATAACACTCAGAAGAGCTGAGAATAATTTTGTGGTAGTTGTGGGAAAAGAAGCAGTGCAGAGTCTGGAGGAACTCTTAAACTCAGAGCAGCAGTGGACAGTGGAGATGGCTCTTTACCCTTGGGACCTTCCTTTGATGAACGTGCTCAGCTCCAAGCCCTTTCTCCATCATGTGTTCCAGCCAGACTTTACAAGGGCTAAACTCAATGGTGCGATTTTGAGCTACAGAGGAGCTGGAGTCCCAGCCGAGCTCCTTGGCTCTTTTCACTGGTGTCGGATCTGACCCACACCAAGTGCTCTGAATGGGCAGTTTTTTCAGCAAGTGTGGCTGTAGGCCCACCATTTGGCCCTGTTGGACCATCGGACACCCATCCTTCTGACATGTGATGCTCCTGCTCACAGGGATAATCCTGGTGCTCTAGCATTTGTCATCAGCCCTGCCTGCAGGCATTTCCACCCAGATCCCCATCCTCAGGTGCGTGACTCAGCTGGCTGCTGCAGAGGCCCTCTTGCAGGCAGTGCCCTCCTCTTGGAGGATCCTGCTGCTGGTGTCCTGGGGTGCCTCCCACAGAAAGACAGTGCTGTTCTTTACAAATTTGTGGATGTTTGGACCCTCTAGAACCATAAGGATCTCTCCTTCTGGGTGAAGACCAGTCCTCCTGCCTTCACCACATGTGGATTTGGTCCATTAGCCTGTGGATCCCATGAAACTCATGGGATGTTCTTCATTCAGAGGATACAGAGCTGAGGGCCCAAGAGCAGCCTGAAGAAGATGTGGTCCATCTGGAGGAGGAGAAGGAGGGTCCTCAAGGGAGATACAGGCAAGAGTATCTGGAAAGTGGTGCCCAGAGCAAAGGAAAAGCAGCACTAGCAAATGTTTTGGAGACTCTGGGAGACCTGGGCCTCTGGGGAAAACACCTTTCAAGGAAGGCCCCAGGAATCTCCCAAGAACCTCTTCCATTTGGAGCTTCCACAGACCTGCTGCAGGTGTGCTGATAATGGCTCAGGCTGATGCAGAGGCAGCAGTGCTCTTGGAGCCAGACCCAGGCTGCTCCTCACTCCCAGATAACTGGGTCAAGGAGAGGCTGGACCATCTTCCCAGCTCTTGAGGCTCTCAGGGATTGAGCAAGGGGGTGCAGGTCCAAAAGCCTATGGATAGTCCATCAGGTAGCTGTCCTCTAGCCAGAGCTTCTACTTGGAGGCTCAAAAAGGGAAACAAACCCATGGCCCTGGCCCTTCCATGGTCACTGCATCAGGTAGACTGCCCCAAACTGCTAAATGGCCTCTTCTGTGTCTGCAAGAAGACTTAACGCAGTCGAGGGAGGTTCTGGTTGGAGACCTTGGAGGGTAAAAGAGGCTGTGGAGATCTGCACCACCCGTCAGCCTGTCTATTCTTTCTCCCCACCTGCAGCCCCTGCTGGATATGAAGACTTACTGACCCTACCCACTGACACCTCCCAGATTCCAGCTATTCCTGCCAGAAAGCAATCGGTATTCCAGTCTGCTGGGCCCCTGAACCTGTACGACCTTCCCCCTTATCAAATAATGATGAGGAGGCAACCCTCACTCATCTTTGTCTGCCTCCTACCACTAACCCTGTTTCTCCCTTGTGGCCCAGTCCAAATGTGGGAGTTACTCCTACTGAGTTTCACTAACCCACACCGATACCTGATAAGACCTGCGGCACCTCCAATTTTTCAAACCTCATGTCCAGGTACCTATTTCCTCCAAGCCTACTCCCTGCAAAATGAAATCCCCAGTCTCCATGTGCATTTATTTTCTTCCTACTCATCTTTATCCTCTTCCTGATCCTCATGCTCCTCCTCCTTATCCTCCTTCTTTTGCATAAAGTTGGGATCCCACCACCAGAGCCAAGTCTTCTCACCTGACCCATCATCACATTGTGCAGTCTGAGGACACTGCCATAGACACTACTCCCCTTCCTTGGTGGTGGTTTTCCCATCTCACCCTATAATCCCAGTGATACAACCTGCCTATGCTCCCAAGTCCATGGCCCTGGGCAGCACAATCAGCCAGCAAAATGTCCAGTCTCCACTGCCCCCCCCCCCACACTTTGGGTCTCTTCCTTCAACTCCAATTTGAACCAGACCTTTGTTCCTGGGAGCTCTCCTGGGGAACAATGGAAAGCCTCTCTTCACAATGGTGCTTTGCTTAAAGTACTTCATGTCATGGATCGTGCCTCCCTTCTGACATACAGAGCTCTAGCACCATCATCCTCCAAGCCTGCAGAAGATGAACCTGTGGATACCACCCTTGCTTTGAAGGATGTTCTCTTCCAGTCTTCTCCTGCCTCCCAGAACAACTTTGGACCACATTACAAGGTACTTCTAGATTCTGGGAACCTCCATCTCAGAGGCAGCATTGCTTTGGCTTCAATCTCCACTAGATGGGGTACACAGAAGGTGCAGGGACCAAGTGTAAGTCTCCAGTATATCAGCAGTTCTGGAGCTCCCTCTCAGCCTGTATCTGGGTCCCTGTTGTGCAGAGACCACACAATACATTCTTTTGGGGTAACCCAGGAAGTTCAGCCCAGGCTAGAGGCTTAAGCTCTCCCACACCTTTACTGCTGAATGGCAGCACAGGGCAGCTGGGACTTATGGGTATGACATCACCTCAGACCTCACCATGCACACCACTTAACAGCTGGCCAACTTTTCCCAAGAAACCAGGTGCTGTGCAGGAGGTCATAGCACCCAGCACTAGCTTGGGCATTGCTGACAGGAGGACCAGCTCTGGGGACAACGTTTCAGGGTTGGTCAGCTCTACTCCCAGGCCTGCTGTGTTTTGGGGACCTGAAGCTGCTAAGAGTGTAGGGAAGGCTGGTTTTGGAGTGCTCACTCCAGGACTGGGGTCTAAGTTTGCAGTCCCAGTGTTAGCCACTGTGAATCTGATGCACCCCACTGTGGATCACAGAGGAGATCTTCATGGATGCTGGGCTTGACACCCTGGCTTGATTGTAACTTGACTGACCTGAGCACTGGGCCTTGTCCCTGGCCTTGGACCTGGCCAGGGTGTTCACTGCTAGCTGGAGGGGCTCTCTTTCCCCTGGTCTGTTTGCCTCAATGGTCTTCCTCTTGCTCCCAAAATCTATATAAATTCCTATTGTTTCTAGTTCTTTTGTCTCTGTTCTTGCATCATTGTTGCTGTCTGATTAGATGTTGGAGAAAAAGTAGCACATATTCGTGGTGATGTGTGGAGCCCAACTTTATGCAAATTTTATAGATCCCAGGGACACCGACCCAGGAAAAATAGATGAAGTAGCCTTCTTTCTGACAGCTTGTAGGGAGAAGTTTCACAGGATGTTTACTCACACATCAGCCCTGCCTTTTTTTGAGTGGTGTACTTTTGTTGGAACACACTAATGTGTCTGCTTTATTAAAATGTATGTATGTAAATGAAATATACTATGAGCTACCCATACTGAAACATATAATTTCATACATTTTCAGCTGCATATTCCCATAAATCCATTGAGCCATTTAACAAAACAGACTTATCTCTTACTTGTGCAATGAGTTTAAACATTTTGGCCTCTTTACCCCTTTCCACCAAACATGATGATTTTTACAGGAAGTCATCTCTTTTTGTGTTTTGACTTCCTGTTCCTTTGCTTGGCCGAATAACATTCCATTGTATGGGTGTACCACTGTGAATTTGTTCAATCAGCCGTAGGTGGATGTCTGCATTACAGGTTTCAGTTTTCATTAATTATGCTGGTGTGAATATTCTTTTTAAAATTTTTTTTTAGATATACATGACAGTAGTATGTATTTTGACATATTATACATACATGGAGTATAACTTATTCTAATAAGGATCCCATTTTTGTGGTTCTATATGATGTGGAGTTACACTGGTTGTATATTCCTCTATGAACATAGGAAAGTTACTGTCTTTCCCATTCTCATCTCCTCTTCCTGCCCCCCCTGCTGTCAAATCCAGTGAACCTCTACTCCTCCCTCCTCACTACCTATTGAGAGTCAGCATCTGCATATCAGAAAGAACATTTAGCCTGTGTTTTTTGGGGATTGGCTTATTTCACTTAGCATGATAGTCTCCAGTTCCATCCATTTGCCAGCAAATGCCACAATGGCATTCTTCTTTATGGTTGCGTTATATTCCATTATGTACCTACCACATTTTCTTTATCCATTTATCTGTTGAAAAGGACCTATGTTGGTTCCATAGCTTAGCTATTGTGAACTGAGCTGCTATGAATATCAATATGGCTGCATCACTATAGTATGCTGATTTTAAGTCCTTTGGCTATAAACTGAGGACTGGGATGACTGGGTCAAATGGTGGTTCCATTCCAAGTATTCTGAGAAATCTCCATACTACTTTCCAGAGTGGTTGCACCAATTTGCAGTCTCACTAGCAATGTATGAGTGGTGCTTTCCCCCCCACATCCTCACCAACATTTATTATTACTTGTATTCTTGACAATTGCCATTCTGATTGGAGTGAGATGGAGTCTCAGTTTTGATTGGCATTTCTCTAATTGCTAGAGCTGTTGAACATTTTTTCATGTATTTGTTGACCATTTGTATTTGTTCTTTTGTGAAGTGCCTGTTAAGTTCCTTTGCCCATTTATTGATTGGGTTATTTGTTTTTTTTTGGTGTTAAGTCTTTTGAGTTCTTTATATATTCTATATATTCTATCCGAGTTGCAGATGGCAAAGATTTTCTCCCATTCTTCTGGCTTTCTCTTCACATTGTTGACTGTTTCCTTTGCAGTGAAGAAGCTTTTTAGTTTGATACTATCCAATTTATTGATTCTTGATTTTATTTCTTGCACTTTAGGAGTCTTGTTGAGGAAGTCAGTTCCTAAGCTGACATGATGGAGAGATGGTCTTATATTTACTTTTAGTAAGCACAGGATCTCTGGTCTAATGCGTAGGCCTTTGATCCACTTCGAGTTAATTTTTGTGCAGGATGAGAGATAGGGGTTCAATTTCATTCTAATACATATGGATTTCCAGTTTTCCCATCATCATTTGTTGAAGAAGTTATCTTTTCTCCAATGTATGTTTATGGTGCCTTTGTCTAGTATGAGATAACTGTAGATATCTGCGTTTGTCTCTGTGTCTTCAATTCTGTCCCGTTGGTCTTCATGTCTGTTTTTGTGTCAATACCATGCCATTTTGTTCCTGTAGCTCTGTAGTATAATGTAATGTTTGGTGTTGTGGTGCCTTCTGCTTCACTTTTCTCATTAAGGATTGCTTTGTCTATTCAGGGTTTCTTATTTTTCCAAATGAACTTCATGACTGCTTTTTCTATTTCTATGCAGAACATCATTGGAATTTTAATAGGAATTGCATTAAATCTGTATAGTGCCTTTGGTAGCATGGCCATTTTGACAATATTAATTCTGCCTCTCCAAGAACATGGGAAATCTTTCTTCTGAGGTTTTCTTTAATTTCTTTCTTTAGTGTTCTGTAGTTTTCATTCGAGAGATCTTTCACTTCTTTTGTTTGATTGCTTCCCAAGTATTTTATTTTTTTTGTTGAGACTATTGTGAATAGGATAGTTTTCCTAACTTCTTTTTCAATTGATTTGTCATTGGTGTACAGGAACACAATTTATTTATGGGTGTTAATTTTATATTTTATTTTATGTGACTTTGCTGAATTTTTTATGAGTTCTAAAAGTTTTCTGGTCAAGTATTTTGGGTCTTTAAATATAGAATCATCTCATTGTCAAATAGGGATATTTTGAGCTTGTTTTTCCCCACTTATATCCATTTATTTTTTTCCCTTTGGCTAATTGCTCTGGCTAGCGTTTCAGGATGATGTTGAATAGAGGTGGTGAAAGAGGGCGTCACTGTCTTGTTCAAGTTTTTGGAGGGAATGTTTTCAATGTTTCTCCATTTAGAAAGCTGTTGGCTTTGGGTTTAACATATATAGTTTTTACAATGTTGAGGTATGTTCTTACTAACCCTAGTTTTTCTAGTGTTTTGAACTTGAATGGATGCTATGTTTTGTCAAATATTTTTTTCATGCATCTTTTGAGATAATCCATGGATTTTTATTTTTTAAGTCTATTCACATGATGAATTATAATCATTTTTTATTGATTTCCATATGATAAACCAGCCCTACATCCCTGGGATGAAGTGCACTTGATCATGGTACTCTACCTTTTTAATGTTTCTGTATGCAATTTGCCAGTATTTTAGTAGAATTTTTACATCTATATTCATCAGGGATATTGTTCTGAAGTTTTCTTTCCTTGATGTGTCTTTGGTTTTGGTATCAGTGTAATGCTAGCTTCATAAAATGAGTTGGGAAGTGTTCACTCATTTTCTATTTCATGGATAATTTGAGAAGGGGTGGTGTTAGTTCTTCTTTGAAGGTTTTGTACATCTCAACTGAGAATCTGTCTTGTCCTGGGTTTTTCTTTGTTGGTAGGCTTTTGATGACACCTTCAATTTCATCGTTTGAAGTTGATCTTTTAAAATTTCTGTGTCCTCCTAATTCAATTTGGGTATGTTATATGTCTCTAGAAATTTGTCAATGTTTTCAAGATTTTCTATTTTATTGAAATAAAAATTTTTATACTTTCTGATTATTCACTACTATGAATTTCAGTAGTGTCTGTCATGATATTTCCTTTCTTTCTTTCATTTTTTGTGGTTCTGGGATTGAACCCAGGGCCTTGTACATGTGAGGCAAGCACTCTACCAATTGAGCTATATCCCCCACCCATGATAATTCCTTTTTCATCAAAAATTTTAGTAATTTGAGTTTCCCCTCTCTTTGTTACCTTGGCAATGGGTTTATCAATTTTATTTTTTCAAAGAACCAACTTTGAAAAACCTTGAAACAACCTTGTTGTTTTGAATTATTTTGTTTCAATTTTATTAATTATGACTATGATTTTAATTGTTTGTTCTTTTTCTAGGGTTTTGAGATGTAACGTTAGGTTATATATTTGTGACTTTCTATTTTTTTTAAATAAATGAGCTCAATTCAATGAACTTTCCTTTTAGAGCTGCCTTCATAGTGTCCTTTAGATTTTGATATGTTGTGTCACTATTCTCATTTATCTCTAAGTATTTTTTAAAATTTCCTCCCTGATTTCTTCTGCTATCCATTGGTCACTCAATGTATTATTTAGTCTCCAGGTGTTAGAGTAGCTTCTATTATTTGTTTTATCCATGATTTTTAATTTCATTTAATTATGATCTGATAGAATGCAAGGTATTATCTCTATTTGTATTTGCTAGTAGTTGCAAATAAATAATAAATGCTGGTGAGGTTGTGGGGGGAAAAGGTATACTTGTACCTTATGGTAGGACTGCAGACTAGTATGATCACTCTGAAAAACATTATGGAGATTACTAAAAAACCTGGAGTTAGAACCACCATATGACCTTGCTCTTTCTCTCCTTGGTACTGTCTCCAAAGATCTAAAATAAGTATACTATAATTATATATATATATATATATATATATATATATATATATATATATATATATATATATATACTGCTATGGGCTGTGGTAGCAGCAGGCACAAGGCCATTGGTGTGGGCCTCTTTCTGTTGTGGGGCCTCTCATTAGCAGCTATGGATGGAGGATAGCTCTCAGATGGGTTAGTTAGACTTTTCCCCCTGAACTTCCTCTTTTGGCTCCTGAGAGCCTGGAGAACTGGGTAGAAGGTCTTCATCCAACCTGTGATTTACCCACTTGTCTGGCAGCATGCAGCAGCCTGGGGATGGCTCAGAGACTGCTGACTTTGCATCAAGCTGCGCAAAACCTGCATACATGCAGTAGGGATGTGCCACCTGGGGATAGTGGGGCTGTCAGAGGAGACACCTGATCTCTCTCTTGCAAGATGTTTCCTGTGTCTCTAGAGGCTTGATGTGTGTGCGCTGCTTCCCCATTGCCAGGGGGCACTTATTTCCCGATTGTCCTGCATATCTGTCTTTTGGCTACACTCCTCCCCCTCCCCTCTCCCTCTTGTGCCACCACAGCCTCTGTCACTGCTGCTGCCATCAATTTCTGTGGCTACTCTTGGGCCCTCACCTCTGTTTGCTTTTCCAAGAAAAAGGGTGGTATGTGACCAGGTATCCTGGGCTTGTCAGTCTGATGAACTTGCTTAAGTGGTGAAGGCAGGAGGATCCATCCAGACTAAGGAGGAGGGATCCTGAGATTCTGGAGGTCGGAAACTATCTGAGTCGCCAGTGGACAGAGAGGGCTCCTTTTTCCTGAAGCTGTGCCCTCTCTCCAACCCTGCCCCACGAGGCTAGGGGAGAATCCTGAGAGAGGAGTTTGCCTACTGCAGGAGAGGGCCTTTGTAGCCGACAACTGAGGAAGGTACATGAAGACAGGGATCCTGGTGGAAGCATCTGCAGGTAGGGATGTCGGCAGATGCTGGAGTGGCAGAGTGATCCCACTCATGTACTGGAGCATGGCAGGACAGGCCAATGGGCTGACAATTGCCAGGAAGGGTCACTTGATCCTCTGCCCTTGCTGAGGAGACTACCCATTCAGAGCACATGGTACAGGTCCAATCTAGAGAGGGGAGAAGAGACCCAGGGAGCTGAGCTTAGACTTGCCAACTTTTGTTGGTTAAACATGCATGGTTGAATCCAGTTCTTGTGATGCCTGACTGGAAGATGTGACAGTGAAAGGGTGTTCAGGGAGCTTGTGGGGAAGCCAGTTGGTGAAGAGAAGGCCCCAGGGTGAGGCTCACTGTTCACTGTGGGTTGTTCTGTGACTCCAGCTTTCCTCACCGTTGTGTGGTGCTATGGGGGACATTAGGTGCCAGCTGTTGGGACTGCTAATGATCTTACATGCTTATGGGTTCTGATACCGGTTCCCAAGGCTCTGTGGAGCCCATTGAAGGTGCTAGCTTGGGCATCCACTGCCTATGTGCTGCCAGTCCTGTCCTGGGGAGCATCAGAGCGGGCAGCAGTGGGGTATAGGGGATGCTGGGTTGTGGAAGAGTGGTGCAGGTGGTGCTGAAAGCCCAGCCCCAGGCAATTCAGATCCTGCTGGTCCCCTCCTGCAATATCTCCAGTTCCTGGATTCCACCTTGCTTCTAGGAGCATTTTCCCTCAAAGCCAATGTCTTACCTGCTAAGCCTAAGCTTCTGAGGAGAGGGAGTGGTACCTTGAGTTAAGGGCATGCCACCACACACCCCACCAAAACCGCAGGGCAGATTCTGTTACTTCCTTGAAGACATTTGGTAAGAGCATACTGAAGCTCCACACCATTCCTGAGGTCAGTCACAGGTTAGTGGCTCAACCAGGCCTTGAAGTCAGACTGTGTGACTGCAGGGCTTATGCTCTGCTCCATGTCATCTCTGTAGATTATATATGCAACATAAAGTATTATTTTCTTTACTGTAGTCTTGGTTCTTGAGCACCATGTCCAATCAATAAGAAGCACATGAACTTCCCAGGAGGAGGTCAGCTCATGGGGTGACCAAGACCTACTCTGGGCTAGAGCCTCCTCAGAAGATATAGGGTTCCAGTTGTCACCAAAACATTATCCCTCAATCTCTCTTCCAATTGAGCTCTACAGCCCAGATTTCTTCTTGGTTGAGTTGGAAAGATTCCAATATGGAAAGTTCATATGCTAGATTCATTTGGGTTCATGCTGAAGGAAACCCAGCAGTGTTTTATCGCATATACATAAGAAGCCAGTTGGTGTGGCCTTCCTGGAATAAGTCTAGGAAGCAACATATTGTTGATTCTCAATTTGATAGGGAAGCAATGTATTGGATTCAAGTGAGCTCCACAAAATGTGGTCTCTTTGAGTATACCTGCTTGGCCCACACTTAATGAATTATTTACTCCTTAATGTCAGTTTTGGTATCTAAAATATGAAACATTCTCTTTGGTGTCAGAACAAGGGAAACAGATTCTTGTCCTAGGTGCTTCAGCTTGATGAGAAAGATTTGGAAGATCCTCTACATGACTTGATCCAGACTGAATCTTGTTTCTATGGCTTCCTTCCTCACAGTGTTTCTCTCTCATGAGAGTGACTTGTATCAGGCACATGGCATGCAGAATGTTCAGAACCAGGAATCATAGAGATCAGTAAAAATATTTGTCATATATCTTAGTTTAAAACACTTTTAGCAGTGCTATTGAATATTCTATGTATTGAAAAATTAGTTTTGCCTTCTGCTCATTGGCACTATGTCAAAGTAAGTTTGAACTTCTGTCCTGTGCAAACTGAGACTGGGGATACAGGAGGTTTTATCCAGAACCAAACTCTGTTGGAAAAAGAGGTAACTCATAATATAAGTTCTTTCTAACCTCTGCAGGAGCAAAAATGATGTACATTTATGGCATTAAACCACAGTTCCTTGATAGCACTTGAAGAGATTTCAATAAGAAACCAGGTTTTGTTTTTTAAAATATTTTATTTTAAAAATTTGTTCTAAATAGCTATACATGACAGTAGAATGCACCTTGATGCATTATATATAAATGGAGTCTAATTTCTCAT
This sequence comes from Spermophilus citellus, assembly GCF_964194105.1. Lineage (NCBI taxonomy): Eukaryota > Metazoa > Chordata > Mammalia > Rodentia > Sciuridae > Spermophilus > Spermophilus citellus. Next base: position 25,857,374 of record NC_138196.1, on the reverse strand, counting down.
TTTTCTGGTTGTACATGCTATAGAATCACACCAGTTGCATAGTCATATATGTACATAGGGTAATAATGTCTGATTCATTCTACTGTCCTTCCTGTCCCCATACCCCTTTCCTCCCATCACTCCTTTCTGTGTAAGCCAAAGTACCTCTATTCTTCCCTAGCCACTTTCCCATTGTGAATTAGCATCTGCAGACCAGAGAAAACATTTGGTCTTTGTTGTTTTGGAGGTGGGGGCATTGGCCTATTATGCTTAGTATGATATTCTAATATGGGCAAATGCCATAATTTCATTGTTTTTTAAAGGTTGAGTAATATACCATTGTGTATATACACCACATTTTCTTTATCCATTCATTTGTTGAAGGACACCTAGGTTGGTTCTATAGTTTAGCTATTGTGAGTTGAGCTGCCATAACATTGATATGGTGTGTCACTGTAATATGCTGATTTTAAATCATTTGGGTATAAACTGAGGAGCAGAATAGCTGGGTTAAGTGGTGGTTCTATTCCAAGTTTTCTAAGGAATCTCCATAATGCTTTTCTAATGGTTGCATCAATTTGCATTCCCACCATCAATGTATGAGTGTACCTTTTCCCTCACATCCTTGTCAACATTTATTGTTGCTTGTAGTTTTGATAATTGCCATTCTGACTGGAGTTTTGATTTGCATTTCTCTAATTGCTAGAGATGTTGAACATTTTTTCATATATTTGTTGATTGATTGTATTTTTCCTCTGAAGTGTTTGTTCAGTTCCTTAGCCCATGCAGTTCCTTAGCTCATTTATTGATTAAATTATTTATTTTTTTGAGTTCTTTACATATCCTGGAGATTAATGCTCTATCTGAGGTGAACATGGTAAAAATTTTTATCCCATTAGGTTCTCTCTTCACATTGCTGATTGTTTCCTTCACTGTGAAGAAGCTAAAAAGTTTGATTCCTTCCCATTTATTTATTCTTGAGTTTACTTCTTGCACTTTAGGAGTCTTGTTAAGGAAGGTCAGTCCCTAAGTTGATATGGTTCCTCCACCTCTTTCTTGATCAGCCCTCCACTAGTCACTTCCACTGGCAAACCTGTTAGCATCAGCCAGCCTGTAACTATGACAAGGTTCTCTCCCATCACTAGAGATAATGCATTTGTGCACCTGGCCTGGCAACCAATTGTCCAGCTGAAGTCACTCCCAAGAACACTATTCCCCTTTCTATGATGTTGATTTCCAGACCTGCTCTGGACTCCAATGACAGCTCCTGTTCATTCTCACAGGTCCACAACCCTAGGTAGCACAGGCAGCTATCAAAGGTACCAGTCTCTACTGGACCAACTACACCAAGAGTCTCCTGGTTCAATGCTTTTTGGAATCATCCGTTAGTCCCAGAAAACACTCCTCAGCTCACATGTGATAATACTCAGAAGCATCTAAAGTGAGCCTTTCTCCACAACACTCCTGTGCTCATTGCATTCCCTGTCATGACTCACACTCTGATCTCTTTCCTAGATGACAGAACCAGTGTACCATCATCCTCCATACTACAACTGATGATGTTCTGGATACCTCTTTACAACTCTGTCATCTTCCAATCTCCTCCTGTTTCCCAGAATAAATCTGACTCATCCTACAGGGTGCTTCTGGGTTCTGGGAATGTCACACCTAATAGCAGCATTGCTTTAGCCCCAGTCTTTACTAGTTGGTGTGCACAGTGGGTGCACAAACCAAGCACAACTTTATAGCATCCCTGCTGCTTAGGAACCATCCATCGGCCCACATCTAGGGGCCCTGTGGTCAGCAATAGCACAACTCATTCTCTTTGAGCAACTTGGGAATCCCAGCTTAGACACTGTAGCAGCACAGAGCAGCTGGAACTTGTGGGTCTCACATATCCCCAGACCAGATTTGACATACCACTCAACAGCTGGCTAACCTTTTTCATGAACCAAGGTGTATGCAGAGGAGCTAATCTCCAAGATGTGGCTTGGAAAATGTCAAGAGGAGGTCCAGTTCCAAGGACAGCACTTCACTGTTTGTCAGCACCATTCCTGGACCTGCAGTGCTCTTGGGACCTATAACTCCTAGGATTGGTGGGAACGAGGCTTGACTGAACAGTGCACATTTTGACAAAGGAAGAAGGTGGTGTACAATCTGCCTTGGACTCTTCTATCCTCTCTGCGTTTGTCCCATACCACATGTTCTGAATACACTGTATTATATATAAGCTTGGTCATGGGTCAATAGATGTTGTAGGCCTATGGCCAACCCATTGTCCTAGATTCTAGGTGGGGTTACCCTGCTGCACCAGCATCTGTGACCCACCTTACTGAGCCATAAAAAAAGGAATTATGGCATTTGCCAGGATATGGTTGTAACTGGAGTGAAATAATCCAGGCCCACAAAGCCAAAGGTCAAATGTTTTCTTTGATATGCAGAAGCTAGACCAAAAGGAGGAAAGAAAAGTGCATATGGAGGAGTCCTCACAAATAGAAAATAGATTACTGGAGCAGAGGATGGGGATTAGAGAGGTAAGCAAACAGGCAGAAAAAGGGAGGAACAGTGGAATGAATCTAATTTAACTTTCCTATGTACATAAATGAATATACCACAGTGGACTTGAATTTAATGTATATCCACAAGAAAATAATAAAAACTATAAAGGGACATGAACAGAGTATAGACAAGAGAACAGAGGAGGGTGGAGGAGAGATAAAACAGAAAAATTGTGGTCTGAATTTGAGCAAATTCTGTTCCATGTTTGTATAGTTATGTCAATTGAACCCTAAAAATGTTTCCTTGTACCACTTGCTGTGCCCTGTTTCCCATCTTTCCCATTGCTAGTCTCCATATCGCAGGCAGATGTTGATCTGTTCTCCATCACTATAGATGTTTCATTACTTTTAAGAAATGTATGTAAATGAGTTTATACAAGGTGGCCTATTTGGCTCCTTTAACCAACCATAATGATTTTGAGAGGAAGATAAAATTTTGTTTGTGTCAATGACCTATTCCTTTGTTTTGTTGTTTAGTATTCTCTTGTATGGGAATATAATGGTGAGTTTGATCACCCAACTCTTTTTGGATAACTGTGTTATAGTTTTCGGTTGCTAAAGGTAAATCTTGTGTGAATATCTCATGAAAAGCATTATAAAAACATACAAAGGATTTGAAGGGCTGTGTCATATGCTAGGAATAGTTTCAACTTTTAAGTGGTTGGACTTCCTGTCTTCTGAAGGGATGGTACCACTAGCAGTGCAGAAGAGTTCTACTTCCTACACTTTCTACCAGCATTTTGTGTGGTCACACTTTTGAACTTCAGCTCTTCAACTGGTGTGCAGTTGTATCCTCTTATGATCTCATTTTTTATGAAGCTGTTTGTTGATTATGGTAAGTACATTTTCATGTGATTATTTGATATGTATATGAATCCCTTAATGAAATCTCTTCTCAAAGCATTTTGTCTATGCTTCCTATTTTATTTTAATTTTCTAATATTTGGGCTTAGATTTTATCATATGATACAGACATTCTTTTTGCATAGGATTAGCAAATATTTTCCATCAATCTTTGCAATGCTCTTTGATTCTTATAACAATGTCTTCCAGGGCTGGGGATGTGGCTCAAGCGGTAGCGCGCTCGCCTGGCATGCATGCGGCCTGGGTTTGATCCTCAGCACCACATACAAACAAAGATGTAGTGTCTGCCAATAACTAAAAAATAAATATTAAAAATTCTCTCTCTCTCTCTCTCCCCCCTCTCTCTTATTAAAAAAAATGTTTAAAAAAACCCCCCCAAAACCCACAATGTCTTCCAAATATCCTTCTTCAGTTCAGTTGTCTCCTTTCTTTCTTTCTTTCTTTCTTTCTTTCTTTCTTTCTTTCTTTCTTTCTCCTCTTCCTCCTCCTCCTCCTCCTCCTCCTCCTCCTCCTCCTCCCCCTCCTCCCCCACCTCCTTCACTTTTTGGTTGTCGTGGCTATCAGATTAGATCTCCATTTGAGCAGATACCTGGTTTCCAATTCCCTCCCCCTCCCCAGTGGTGATAACTCAGCATAGTGACCACCCAACACAAAACAACTCTCAGTTGGACAGGAATGCAGTGTGACCAGGGCGCTGCCCACCTGGTGTGATCCTGGAGGTGAGAGATCTCACATTGGGATCTAATAAGTAAGGGGTGGGGGACTAAAATCTGGAGCATAACAGAGAGACCAGATCTGGGAAATCTCCAGGCAAGAGAGGGAGACAATACTGGGGGCTCAAGTCAGATGAGTGACCACAAAAAAGAGACCGTGGGGTGCAATTTCCCTGCAGGGACTGGTGGGCAACACCCACCTCTGCCTCCAGATGTTCCACACCAGGTCCAGTCTTCTCACCCTGGTTGCCTCCACCATCCTGAGGGTAGAGTTACCAGCTTAAAATAGACAACTCCACCCACTGGATGAGAAGATAAGCAGGAAAGAAACGGGTCTCTAAGGGTATTTTTTTCTTCTTTCTCTTCTACTCTTCTATCCTCTGGCCCTCACATCCACAACATATATGAAACCAAGAACTTTGCTTGAAATAGGACTTTGGGGACTTAGTCACCTGAATAATATAATATAGAGGAGTTGCATAAGCCCTTTTTTCTTTTTTCCTTTTCTTCTCTTTTTTCTTTCTTTCCCTTTTTCTCCTTCTTCTTCTTTCACCCTCCAAATTTTACTATTTTTACATCCTGTATTTTTCTAAATACTTATGTGTGTTTGTTCTATGTACTATGTTCTATGTACTCTTCCCATGTACTTATCTACCCTAAATTACTTCCTGTCTATTCCTCTGCTACTAACCCTCTTCATTAGATTTCCCCTTCACATTTCCTAAGATATATTAACTCTACATCCTCACATCTATCCCCATCAGCATATTGTCCTATGCCTGACCCCAAGTTCATTGTCCACTGCCAGAAACTGTAAAACTACTGATTATATTATAAATAATAATTAAATCCAACATTTCTGGACATTGAGACTAAACTCTAAATGTCTCAATGACAACAATTACAATTTGTTCATAGGTGATGTATTGTTGATATTGGGATCTGTTAACATTGTCCTTCCTCACAAAGGGTAGATCTTGGAACCCTACAAGAGCACTATAAATCTATAGGGTAAAAACAATAACACACCAGATCCACAGGGCTGGAAAGGAAGACACACGAGCAACATGAAAAGACAAGGGAAGAAAGTACCACAAACAAATTAAGACAACACATCATTAGAAGCATTGGCAGCTACAGCAGAAAAAAATGACAGAGAAAGATTTCAGGATATACATGGTTAAAATGTTCTTGGATCTCAAAGGAGAATAAATAGAGGCAGTGATCACTTCGACAATGAGCTACATAAACAAATCCAAGAAGCAAAAGATCACCTCAAGGGAAATAGAGGTTCTAAAAACAAACAAACAAACAACAACAAAAAAACCCCAGAAATCCTTGAAATTAAAGAAATGAAAAACCAAATTAAAAACTCAAATGAAAGCATCACCAACAGAGTAGACCACTTGGAAGATAGGACATCAAACAATGAAGATAAAATAAATCCTTGTGAAAAGAACATAGACCACATAGCAAAATTGATAAGAAACTATGAGAAGAACATTCAAGAAATATGGGATAGCATAAAAAGACCAAATTTAAGAGTTATTGGGATAAAGGAAGGCATAGAGGTTCAAACCAAAGGAATAAACAATCTATTCAACGAAATAATATCAGAAACTTTCCAAACAGGAAGAATGAATTGGAAACCCAAATTCAAGAAGCCTACAGGATGCTGAATGTACAAAATTACAACAGATCAACACCAAGACACCTTATAATGAAAATGCCCAACATACAGAATAAGGAGAGAATGTTAAAAGCCACAAGAGAAAGGAATTAGATTACACATAGAGGAAAACCAATTAGGATAATGGCAGATTTTTCAACACAGACTCTGAAAGCTAGAAGATCCTGGAACAACATAGATCAAGCTCTGAAAGATAGAGCTTTCTATCTTGGGTGCCAACCAAGAATCTTGTATCCAGCAAAATTAAGCTTCAGATTTAAAGATGAAATAAAAACCTTTCATGATAAACAAAAGTTAAAAGAATTTATAGCTTGAAAACCAGCACTATAAAACATCCTTGGCAAAATATTTCATGAAGAGGAAATAAAAAACAACAATGAAAATCAGCAGAGGGAGGTAGTACACTAAAGGAAAAACTAATCAAAGAGAAAAACTAAGTAAGTTAAATAACAAATTTAATAAATATGGCTGGAAATACAAACCATGTCTCAATAGTAGCCCTAAATGTTAATAGCTTAAACTCAACAATCAAAAGACATAGGCTAACAGATTGGGTTAAAAAAAACCCCAACAATATTCTGCCTCCAGGAGACTCATCTGTTAGGAAAAGACATACACAGACTGAAAGTGAAAGGTTGGGAAAAATCATACCATTCACATGGACTGTGGAAGCAAGCAGGGGTTTCCACACTCATGAAATAAAGTAGACTTCAAGCCAAAGTTAATCAAATGGGATAAATATGGATATTACATACTGCTCAAGGGAATTATACACCAACAAGACATAACAGTCATAAATATATATGCTCAAGTTCAAGAGTCAAATTGACCACAGCACAATAATCTTGGGAGATTTTAACACACCTCTCTCACCACTGGATAGATCTTCCAAACAAAAGTTGAATAAAAAAACTATAGAACTCAATAACACAATCAATAACTTAGACTTAACTGACATATATAAAATATTTCAATCTGTATCAAGTGGATACACTTTCTTCTCAGCAGCACATGAATCCTTCTTTAAAATAGACCATATACTATGCCACAAAGCAACTCTTAGTAAATAAAAAAGTGAGATACTACAATGCATTTTATCAGATCATAATGGAATAAAATTAGAAATCAATGACAAAATAAAAGATAAAAATCTTTCCTTCACCTGGAGACTAAACAATATGGTACTGAATGAACAATGGGTTAAAGAAGACATCAAGGAGTAGATTAAAAAATTCTTAGAGGCAAATGAGAATATAGATACAACATATTGAAATCTCTGAAATGAAAGCAGTATTAAGAGGAAAATTTATTGCATGGAGTTCATTCCTTAAAAGAAGAAAAAGTCAACAAATAAATGACCTCACACTACATCTCAAAGACCTAGAAAAAGAAGAACAAATTAGCAGCAAAAGCAGTAAAAGGCAAGAAATAATTAAAATTAGAGCTGAAATCAATGAAATAGAAACAATTGAAAAAATTGACAAACAGTTGGTTCTTTAAATAAATAAATAAAATTGATAGACCCTTAGGCACACTAACAGAGAAGGAGAGAGAGAACTCAAATTACCAGCATACGTGATGAAAAAGATAATATCACAATAGACAATAGAGAAATACAGAGGATAATTAGAAATTATTTTGAAATATTATACTTTAATAAAATAGAAGACATCAAAGGCATTGACAAATTTCTTAAGTCATATGATTTGCCCAGATTGAGTCAGGAAGATATACACAATTCAAACAGACCAATATCAATTGAGGAAATACAAGACACCATCAGAAGCTTACCAACCAAGAAAAGCTCAGGACTGGATGGATACACAGCCGAGTTCTACAAGACCTTTAAAGAAGAACTAATACCAATACTCCTCAATTTATTTCAGGAAATAGAAAAAGAGGCAGTAATTCCAAACTTATTCTATGAGGCCAATATCACCCTGATCCCAAAACCAGGCAAAGACACATCATAAAGAAAACTTCAGACCATTATCTCTAATGAACATAGATGCAAAAATTCTCAATAAAATTCTGGCAAATTGAATTAAAAAAACATATAAAAAAGATCGTGCACCATGATCAAGTGGGATTCATCCCAGCGATGCAAGGTTGGTTCAGCATTCGGAAATCAATAAATGTAATTCATCACATAAATAGACTTAAAGATAAGAATCACAAGATCATCTCAATAGATGCAGAGAAAGCATTTGACAAGATACGGCACCACTTTATGTTCAAAACACTAGAAAAACCAGGGATAACAGGAACATATCTTAACTTCATAAAGGCTGTCTATGCTAAGCCTCAGGCCAACATCATTCTAAATGAAGAAAAAATGAAGGCATTCCCTCTAAAAACTGGAACAAGACAGGGATGCTCTCTTTCATCACTCCAACATAGTTCATGAAACATTGGCCAGAGCAATTAGACAGACAAAAAAAATCAAAGGTATGTGTAAAGGAAAAGAAGAACTTAAATTAGCACTATTTGCTGATGATATGATTCTATACCTAGAAGATCCAAAAAACTCCACCAGAAAACTTCTAAAACTAGTAAATGAATTCAGCAAAGTATCAGGATATAAAATCAGTACCCATAAATTAAAGGCATTTCTGTATATCAGTGACAAATCCTCTGAGAAGGAAATGAGGAAAACTACCCCATTCACAATATCCTCAAAAAAAAAAAAGATACTTGAGAATTAACTTAATGAAAGAAGTGAAAGAGCTATACAATGAAAACTACAGAACCCTAAAGAGAGAAATTAAAGAAGACCTTAGAAGATGGAAAGATCTACCTTGCTCTTGGATAGGCAGAATTAATATTATCAAAGTGACCATACTACCAAAAGCACTATATAGATTTAATGCAATTCTGATCAAAATTTCAATGGCATTCCTCAGAGAAATAAAAAAAGCAATCATGAAATTCATCTGGAAAAATAAGAGACCCAGAATAACTAAAGCAATCCTTAGCAGGAAGAGTGAAACAGGTGGCATCACTATACCAGACCTTAAACAATACTACAGAGCAATAGTAACAAAAACAGCATGGTATTGGCACCAAAACAGACTGGTAGACCATTGGTACAGAATAGAGGACACAGAAACTAACCCACAAAATTACAATTATCTTATATTAGACAAAGGTATCAAAAACATGCTCTGGAGAAAAGATAGCCTCTTCAACTAATGGTGCTGGGAAAACTGGAAATCCATATGCAACAAAATGAAATTAAATCCCTATCTCTCATCATGCACAAAACTCAACCCAAAATGAATCAAGGACCTAGGAATTAAACCAGACACTCTTCATCTGATAGAAGAAAAAGTAGGCCCTAATCTTCATCATGTGGGATTAGGCCCCAACTTCCTTAATAAGAGTCCTATAGCGCAAGAATTTAAACCAAGAATCAATAAATGGGATGGAATCAAACTAAAAAGTTTTTTCTCAGCAAAAGAAATAATCTGTGAGGTGAACAGAGAGCCTACATCTTGGGAGCAGATCTTTACCTCTCACACATCAGATAGAGCACTAATCTCTAGGATATATAAAGAACTCAAAAAGCTAAGCACCAAAAAAACAAATAACCCAGTCAACAAATGGGCCAAGCACTTGAACAGACACTTCTGACAAGAGAATATACAGCCAATCAACAAATATATGAAAAATGCTCATCATCTCTAGCAATTAGAGAAATGCAAATCAAACTACTCTAAGATATCATCTCACTCCAATCAGAATGGCAACTATTTTTTTTTTATTTTTAAAAATTTTTTTAATTTTTTTTTATTGATTGTTCAAAACATTACAGAGCTCATGATAAAGTGGCAACTATTATGAAGACAAATAATAATAAGTGTTGGTGAGGATGTGGGGAAAAATTTGCAGTCCCACATTGCTGGCGGGACTGCAAATTGGTGTAGCCAATATGGAAGGCATTATGGAGATTCCTTGGAAAACTGGAAATGGAACCACCATTTGACCCAACTATCTCTCTCCTCGGTCTATATCCAAAGGACTTAAAAACAGCATACTACAGGGACATAGCCACATCAATGTTTATAGCAGCACAATTCACAATAGCTAAACTGTGGAGCCAATCTAGATGCCCTTCAGTGGATGAATGAATAAAAAAAAATGTGGCATATATACACGATGGAATTTTACTCAGCAAGAAAAGAGAATATAATCATGGCATTTGCAGGTAAATGGATGCACTGGAGAAGATAATGCTAGATGAAGTTAGCCAATCCCCAAAAAGCAAACGTGGAATGTTTTCTCTGATATAAGGAGGCTGACTCATAGTGGGGTAGGGAGGGGGAGCATGGGAAGATTAGATGAATACTAGATAGGGAAGAGGGGTGAGGGAAAGGGAGGGGCCAGGGGATTAGCAAGGATGGTGGAATGTGATGGACATCATTATCCAAAGTACATGTATGAAGACTCAAATTGGGTGTACAAACAGAGATATGAAAAATTGTGGTATACATGTATAATAAGAATTTTAAGGCAAAAAAACAAAGTACATGTATAAAGGCATGAATTGGTATGAACATACTTTATATACAAAGATATGAAAAATTGTACTCTGTAGGTGTAATAAGAATTGTAATGCATTCTGCTGTCATGTATTTAAAAAAATAAAATCAATAAAACAAACAAACCCCAAAAATAAAAAAAATAAGTACAAGAACAACAAGAGAGAGAGAGAGAGAGAGAGAGAGAGAGAGAGAGAGAGAGAGAGAGAGAAGAGAGAAGAGAGAAGAGAGAAGAGAGAAGAGAGAAAGATTGGAATGAATACAATCTGCATTTACATTTGTAAATGAATACAATCTGCATTTACATTGTCCTGAGATTATGATCAGCCACATGAAAATCCAAAGGTGGTAATGGCATCTAACAGTTAAACCTCAGCTCTTTTGGTGACTCTTCTCATATACCAGCTCCTTTGTCTATTATTTTAAATATATTATAAAATAAAAATTCAGAGTTGGAGTTGCTTAATTTCTTGGCAGGAGAGTGAGTATAGTACATGTGCCTTTTTGGTATCATTTCTAAGAAATTATCAACGATTAATTTCACTTTGAAAGATCTTGTTTATACCCATCAAAATCTGTTTAATCAAAATTTTATTAGATCATTATTTCTTTTTTAAAATTCCCTATTAAAAATTTTACTTCTCAGTAGATTCATCATGAGCCACCTTGTCATGTTATCTTATTTCTGAAGTGCCTCTTTTTATACCTTCTCCTAAGCACTTACAGTGTTTATATACCTTAACACTTCTCACGAGGCCTGTCAGTAGATCCTGCATTACTTTGTCCCAACTTTCCTAATTTGATTATTTCTGTAGGTTGTTAACAGGACTATGTAAAAAAAGTGATAAATTTTGATTTTTCTTACAAAATCTTTGATGATTATGACTTCCTTACCTAATACCTCTTTAGACAAAGTGGCAAACATTCAAGCTCTTTATCAGTCCATCACCTTCTTCTCCACACTCTTTGTGTATTATATTTCTGTACAAATGGGGTGTAGGGATGCACCAGGTACTCTCCCATAACTTTGTCTTTGTTCTTGCTATTTCTTCATCTGGAAAGTCCTTACTTCTTTTCCGCTTTAGAAACCTTAACTCACTACAACTTCAGCTCTCTTCACGACACCTTGGGTATGTTCCCAGCTAAAGGTAATTATAATTTTCTCTATCCCTCAAAACGAGAAAATTCATATATGAGGAAAAAGGTTACCTTCCTGTCCAAATCAATTCCAGGATCATATTGATATTAGAGGTCATTTAGGATTCAAGAAAACAAACAAATTAGGATAAAGAAAAAAAAATTTATTGGTTCATGTAATTGAAAACTCAGTACTTGAGCTGCTTGAACACTAGATGGGGCTAATGTCCTCAGAGATCTCTCATTTTGTCTTGGCTCTGATTCCCTTCATGTTGATATCAGTCTCAAGGAAACCCTCCTCAAATCCTTGGAGGAAAAGTGGTTTTCAGGAGCCACAGATTTTCAAAGTATGTTTAGTTCTTGATCTTAGATGGAGAGAAATTTTCTTTCACAGCAGTCAGCCATCACAGGACTTGGATAGTTTATGGAGCATGTCTTCACCTTGAGCCCTTTATTACTTTTGGCCAGTTATAGTTCAGTCCTATGGCAAAGGTGGTGGGGTCAGCTAGTGAGAAGGAATAGAAAAATTATTTAGAGTAAAAAAGACAATTTCAGGGGAAAGAACTTTTGGGTCATAGTATTCTCTATTGGGTGCTTTCATCTTGCCTTCTGTCAGAGCTAGCTGCTTATACGCTAGCTGCATATACCTTATGAGTAATTCTAAGCTAGGTGAGGGAAAGTATCAACAAATGTTCAATAAGACAGCCCAATTCAACAATGGTTAGCTGAGTCAGGAAACTTCAGGGAGATGGCAAGTGAAACAGAAACCAAGGTCAGCATGTTATTAAACTCATGGTCTTTCAGATCTTTTCAAAAATTGAAATTTGATATTCTCCAATAATTTAGGGAAATTGGACTTTATTTAACTTCCCTTAAATGAAGGAACAGGGTTAGTGCTTAAGATGAAATCAGAAAAGGAAGGGACAGGGTTAGTGTTTAAGATGCAATCAGCTATTTTGAAATATCTGATCCCTAATGAAGCTATGGTTTGAATAACAACAATAATAAATTAAAAATTTTTTATCATAAAATTATTGTATTTGGAAATAAAATGTTGATTTTTTTGGGCATTTTAAGCATAAACTCTGTCTAATTGCTCTGGCCTGTGTTTAAAGTTTCAAGGACTATGTTGAATAGAAGTGGTAAAAGAGGGCATCCCCGACTTGTTTCAGTTTTAAAACGAATGCCTTCAATTTTTCTCCATTTCGAATGGTGTTGGCCTGGGGCTTAGTATAGATAGCCTTTAGGACGTTGACATATGTTCCTCTTATCCCTAGTTTTTCTAGTGTTTTGAACATCAAGCAGTGCTGTATTTTGACAAATGCTTTTTCATAAGAGTCTTATCTTTGAGTCTATTGATGTGATGAATTACATTTATTGATTTCCCTATGTTGAACCAACCTTGCATACCTGGGAGGAATCCCACTTGATCATGGTACAGGATCTTTTTGATATGTTTTTGTATTTGATTTGCCATAATTTTATAGAGAATTTTGCATCTATATTCATTAGAAATATTGATCTAAAGTTTTATTTCTTTGATGTGTCTTTGCCTGGTTTTGGAATCAGGGTAATATTGGCCTAGAATGAGTTTGGAAGTGCTGCCTCTCCCATTCCAAAAGGGAGAAATTGGTACATAGAAAGAAGAGATGGGACCAAATCAAGACTAAAACCCAGGTGTTCCTTCTTACTCTCTGCTTTGTGGCCGCCATGAGGTGAGCAGCTGCCCTTCAAACTGTCCTTGTATCCTACTGTTCTGCTTCACCTCTGGCCTAGGGCCATGGAGCTGGCTGCCTATGGACTGACACCTCTGAGACATGAAATGTTCTGCATCACCTTAGCCCCAGAGCAATGCAGTCAGGCAAACATGGACTGAGATCTCTGGAAAATGCAATGGTAGGCAACAGGAAGAACACTGCACACCTTTAATGTGGTGTAGAGAGAAGGATGTGTATGTGCTTTGGTCAGGATGAGAGGGAACTCTTCCCAAACAAAATATACATATTTTACCTGAAATAATACCAGAGTCAGGCACCATTACTGGCTCAAGGATCCTGTGGGGCAGTACCAGGGACCACTGTAATGGTTTTCTAAATTGATAGTATGGTGGGAACTATGGAGGAAAAATTGACTAGAGCTATCTGGGGGCAACTGATGGTGGTTTCACTGTGGATGGCTACAGTCATGTCCAGTAGAGCCATGGAGATACTATTGGAGCCAAGTAAAATTACTGTCTAAGTAACCCAATGGAAAGCAGCCTCAGAATGACCCTCTGGAGGGTGAGAATAACTGTGTGGTGGGTGTGGGAGAAGAAGCAGCACAGAGTCCGGAGGAGCCTGAGCTCAGACCAATTGGGGGTGTGGGGTCTCTTCACCTTGGAGCCTTCCTTTGACCAACCATCTTGGCCCAAGTCCTTTCTCCATCATGCGTTCCAGCCCTACGTCACAAGGGCTAAACTCCAGTTCAGCCTTTGGTAGAAGGAGGAGCTGGATTCTCAGCCAAGCTGCTCTATGCTCACTAGCGTTGGACTAGTGTGGACTTCTGCCTAGTGATGAGCCCCAGGTGTCCTTCATGGGCAGTCTTTTGACTAAGTGCGGTTGCAGGCCACACCACAGGGCCCTCTTGGGCCATCAGACTCCCCTCTGCCTCTCCCAGGATGCTCCCTCTCCTCACAGGGACCACCCCGCTGCACCTGCCTCTCCCATCAGCCCTGCCAGCAGGCGTTTCCTCCAGGATCCCTGACCTCGGGGGCCTCCTGCTGCTGGCAGGTACAGAGACCCGCTCCTCTGTAGGGGGATCCTGCTGCTGGTGTCCTGGGGGTCCTTCCGCAAAAAGCCAGTGCTATCACGGAAGAACTCCCGGATGTTTGGACCCTGGACAGCAGTAAGGATCCCCCCTCCTGGGCGCAGGCCACTCCTCCTGCCTTCAGGTCCTCAGCTCATCCACCAAGCTGAGGGGCCCATGACACCTGCTCACTGCCCTGTTGGTGCGTCTAAGGAAGCTGAGCTCAGGGCCCAGGAACAGCTTGAAGAAGGCAAGATCCACCAGGAGGAGGAGGAGGAGAAGGAGAAGGAGGGGGAGGAGGAGAAGCTGAAGGAGGAGAAAGAAGAAAAGCAGGAGGAGGAGAAGGACGAAGAGGAATAGGAGGAGGAGGAGGAGGAGGAGGAGGAGGAGGAGGAGGAGGAGAAGGAGGAGGAGGAGGAGAAGCTGAAGGAGGAGAAAGAAGAGAAGCTGGAGGAGAAGGATGAGGATGAGAAAGAGGAGGACGACTACACTCAGGGAGACTTCAGTGCCCTGGAGCAGTTCTTGGCCCACAGAGAGAAAGAGTATTCCAGAGAGGGCCCAGGTGACTTCCAAGAACTTGACATGTGGGAGCCCTGTCACCTGCAGCTCCCACTGCCCTGCTCAAAAAGTGCTTGTCCTGCTTAAAGCTGAGGGCTGCTTAATACTGGACAAGTGGGCCCAGGAGCCTGTAGGTGAACTGGATTGGCCCACCTCTCCAGCCTCCCAAGCATCCATCCAGGGAGAGCAGGGCCTAAAGCCGACCTGTGTTCTATCCCAGAGTTGGCCTTCACTAACTGCTGCTTCTAGGAGGCTACATAAAAGAAAACAGCGCATGCGAGTGGTCCTGCCATCATTGATTGCCTGGCATCAGGATGGGTTTCCCCCACCTGCAAAGTGGCCACTTTTATGTACAAAAGGCACCCTGAGGAGGGTTCAGAGTGCCAAAAGTAACAACGTGGAGCCTGAGGCAGAAGTCTCACAGGGCAGAAGAGAGGCTCTGGAGGACTGCACCACCACTGTCCATTCATCCTCCCCACCTGCAGGCCCTTCCTAGAATGCAGGCCCCCTCCCCCCACCCACTGACCCCTCCCCCATAGCAACCATCCTTGCCAGCAGGCAGTTGGAATTCCAGCCTGCTGGGCCCCTGAACCTATCCATCCCTCCACCTTCCCCCTCAACTATTAAAGATGAGGGGGAAATCCCACCTTCCATTCCTCTGCCTCCTCCCACTAAACCTCCTTCTCCCTTCAGCCCCAGTCCCCATGTCAGAGTTACCCCTAATGTGTTTCACCCAATCACACAATTGTCAAGACCTTTGATACCTCTCATTTCCCACCTCCCCACACCTCATACCCAGGTCCCTTTCCCCTCCAATCCTAACTCTTCCAGAACAGAATCCCCAACCCCCATGTGTATTGATTCTCCTCCTCCTCCTTTTTATCTTCCTCCTCCTCCTCCCCCTCCTTACCCTCTCCCTATTCCCTCTCCTCCCCCTCCTCCTTTTTATCCTCCCCCTCCTCCCCCTCCTCCTCCTCATCCTTTTTATCCTCCTCCTCCTCCTCAATTTCAGCCTCCTCCCCCTCGCCCTCATTTCCCTCTCCCTCCTCCCCCTTCCCCTTCTCCCCTTCCTCCTCATCCCCCTCCCCCTCCTTCTCCTTTTCCTGCTACTCTTACTTCTTCTCCTCCTCCCCCTCTTCCTCCTATTCCTCCTCCTCCCCCTCCTCCTCTCCCTTTTCCACCTCCTCTTTCTTCTTCTCATCCTCCCCCTCTTCCTCCTCCATCTCCTTTTCCTCCTCCTTCTCCTCTTCCTCCTCCTAATGTTCCCTTTCCTTTGGCTGCTCCTCCTGCTGTCCCTCTTCCTCCTTCTTCTTATTCCTTCCTAAGACCCACTCCTGTCCCTTCCACCCACAACCCCAATACCCAGGGCCAGCACTCCACTAGGAGTGTCCCTCCAACCCTCATTGCTATGTCATCAGCTCACCTTTCCCAGCATCCCGCTGTGCTGCCTGAGGACATGGCCATGGACACTACCCCCTCTTCCATGGCAGTCATTTTCTCATCTTTTGCCTCCAGTCACAACTCTGGCCCACACAGCAAAGTCCATGGCCGTAGGCAGCACAGGCAGCCAGCAAAGGGACCAGTCTTCCCCGGACCCCCAACCCTTCAGTTCTCCCAACCCAACCCCAATCTGTCCCATTCCACTGTCCCACCACCCAGCCTGCATCTGGGAACCCTCCTGGACAGCAAAGAGCCTCTCTTCCCAATGCCCCCATGGTTACCATGCTGCCAGTGAAGGTCCACTCACTGGCCTCCACCCTGGCACAGAGGGCGTCTGCACCACCAAACTCCCAGGCTGCCAATGAAGAGCCCATGGATACGACCCCTCCTTCGAAGGCTGTCACGTTCTAGTCACCTCCTGCCTGCCAAGTTCTTAGACTGACTCAATTTGGTAAGCATAGCAGACAAGTTGACAGCTATTTCTATATTGTAGGCCTGGTGCCACATATTTGGGATTTGATTTCTGCTTTCTATTTTTTTCCCAATGTTACTTTTGAGGTAAAATGTGCTTTGCAAATGTTGGCTTTTGACATAATAGCTGAAGACATAATCACCAATGAAGCAGCACATATGTGTACACACACACACACACACACACACACACACACACACACACACAGAAATGCCACAGTCTTTGCCTCTGAATTTCAGAAGTAGGCAAACTTGAAAATTTTCTACAACTATAAAGGAGACTAAAGAGATGTGATAAGTGTATGAACTGTGGGAGCCTGGACTTAAGTCAAGCATGGAGGATGACAACAGGACAACTAACCAATTGGGCTATAGACTGGAGGAAAGTATTGTGTCAATGTTAGTTTCCTGAATGTAGGAATTTTCCAGGGTTATGGGAGAGAATGTGCTATCCTGGACAATTCACAGCAGAGTAAAGGCATTAAGTGTCCAGGGGTATGAGACACAATACTCTTCTCAAACTGTTGGGAAAAGTGTAATTAGGGAAAGAGGCAAGATAAAGTACATGTGGCAAAATGTGAAAAGTCTGTGACTCCTCCTAGAAATTCCAAATAACTCTCATGGAGAGACAGGAAATACAGTTCATCCAGGAAGTTTCAGTGGTCTTCCCTCTTCCACTAGGAAGAAAAGTTTGGCATTCATTTTCCAATACGCTGACTTCAATAATTCACATGTATAGATGAATCTTCCAACTATTATAATATAGACCTGTCTCCCTCGTTAATGATATATTAAAGTCTTTTAAATCTGTTGCTCAACAAGATTGGTTCAATAAGATTGTTAGATCAATTAGGAAAGGCCTTATAAAAATTCTCTTAACAGTCTTATGGAATTCTAAAGTTTGAAAATCCTGCAGAATGAAAAGAAAACATCTAAAATGACTACAAAATGTAAATCACAGTGGATTGAAACTGATATAAGAATGAATGCATGTTGTGTTTACATAGAAAGCAGAATTGGGCTTTACAGGAGGAAATGTAACCTGGCCAGAAACAGGGCAGCAATGAAGTTATGTAAGTTGTCAAAAGTTTGATAGCACCATGATTTTGACCATGAAACTGTTCTTTTCCCTGGAAGTGTCTTTCTTACTTTGTTTTTTCTACTCCTTCTCATTACCAGGCCCCACATCCTTTGCCACAGGAATGAACTCACCACCTGCACTGGCCCATCAGGGAACTCAAACTTCCCCAAAGTAACAAAGGATTCAAGGTGGAGAAGTGTTCCATATGGCGGCCACTCAGGTTCTGCAGTGGCTGACTGCTGTGAAAGAGAATCTCTCTCCATCTGAGATCAAGAACTAAACAAGCCAGATATATGTGTTGCCCTGTGTGGTTTCTGTGAATGGGAACAGGAGGACACAACATGGCTGCATTTCTTCTCATGGTCGTGCTAGCCACCTACTAGACTGCTGTTAGTAAGGCCAGGCAATCTCTGCATCTTGGCTGTTTCCTTCTTGTCCAATAAATAAAGACCATCCCTGCTCAGGGAATGGAGTGTGGTTTTAGAGTTTCCAACCCTTGCGACAGCCTCCATTTCCCCGACCAAGAAGGTGACTGAACATTCCAGAGCCAGACTGGATTTCCACACAACCTTGTTCTGACTTTTGTTCTATCAAGCATTGATGCACGAGTTAGTTCCATGTCACAAAGTTGGATGACATCTACCATTAAGAATTAATTTTGAAAGACAAAACATGTCAGTTGGGCAAAGGCTTTCCTACAATGCCATTGGCAGGCCAGACATTCTCATACTTGATGGAATACACCGCGTAGAATCTCTATCCCAATTCCTGAAATTTAGTAGCTCATAGGAAAATATTTCTCCTTTACTTATTTTTTTTAAGCAGATAAAAATATTTTAATTGTTAACTAGTATTAGAAATTCTTTTGGTATCTCCCTCATAATTATTTTAAATTACTAAAACAAGTGCTTCTGTCAACTCAGTATCAGTGCCATTATCGCTTTTAAACCAGGTCACCCTGTAGGTAAACGGGCTACAGTCTAGTGTTGCAGATGCACACTAGACTGAGGACAATGATGAGAACTGAAGGTACTGAAGCCAAATGTCCTCAGAGGTCAACTGACAGTCACTGTTCATTTGAGATTAAGAGCTGTCGTGCACTGCAAATTCATGTGTGCACCCTGCCAACTCTGCAATGGAGGAGTCAAGGTTTCTAGCACCTATGATGCTGGGCAAACTCTGTACAAGACAACTAGAGTTGGGTGCTATTGTATGTTACAGGCAGAGCAGCACGGATCATCAGGCTGAGCAGCACAATCCATGTGCCTCAGGATTTTAGCACAGAGGTAGTCAACCTCTGTGAAAGAGTGAAAGAGTGGTCTTTCATTCTTAATGTGTCATATGTGAGGAACTAACAAACAGAGGAGACAATCACAGGGATCTTTGGACCATGACAAGAGTTGAAGGTGCTCATGGAATGGTTTTATTTTGCGTTACTACTAGTCCACATCTGAACCACTCCCAATTCACCTACACTTTCACATTTTTCACTTTTGGACATCTTCTAAATGTGTTAGGGATGATGTTCAGATAAAGTGGTACCCTACCTGCTTTTTATTGGTTATAGGTTTACGACTCTATTTAGCTCAACTGTCTGGTATCAAAGTTCCTCAGGTACATTCCCACCGTGCAAACATCACCACCACCCACTACTCACTACTTTTTATTGCTACTCTATTTCCTTCCTGTGACATGATGCTTCTCCCAGAAGGTGCTGTTTAACTGTACTTAGAGTTCTGGGGACTTTAATACAGGTCAAGCCTTCATTATCCACTAAAAAAAATTTGAATAATTCACATGGACTTTCTTCAGTGAATTTAACTGTCCTGATCATGTTCTTCTCAGGAGTAGGGACAATTACTATTAGTTTACACACTGAGCCTAGACCTCATATGAGTCTTAGAAAAAAATATCCACAAAAATTGGAAAATTTAAATAGGATTAAGTAAAATATTACAAGAAAAAAATGGTTATCAAGGAAGCAGTTGAATCTGAGAGACATGAATAATTTCTGACAGACTAAACCAGGAAGAATGGTCACATTGGTACATTGTTCTATGCATTGTGCACCAAATTGGTCATTAAAAGTTCCTGACTAGTGATGATTGTGTGGTTTGCTATTTGCCAGATACTATAAAGCATCCTCTCTGCCCTCTCAGCAGCCAACATTCTAAATTAAAAATGCTCATATTTCTTCAGGTGGAAGGCTAATTGGAAAGTCAGTGCTCTTAGTAAAAATAAAATCCTAAATGATAACCTAGTTTTATGAATATATGAATGGTATTTATCTCTCATCTCATCACCCTAATATTTCAGGTTGCTTAAAAATAATACAAAATACTATTTGATAACATGTTAAAGGAGAAGGAAAAAGCAAAACTAAGGATAGAAACATAAACAAGGTGTAGAAAGAGGTCACTATGTAAATGCCTGCCATAATGCCATTGACCTTGTTCTGAATAAACTTAGGGTCAATTGACGGTAATTTTTGTTTGATTACTTTTCAGATTTTATTTTTATTCTAATTTTTATACATGAGAGTAGAATGCATTACAGTTCATATTGGACATACATAGAGAACACATATTTTCATATTTCTGGTTGTATACAAAGTACATCCACACCATTCATGTCTTCAAACATGTACTTAGAGTAATGATATCCATCTCATTCCACCATCATTTTTACCCCTAGGCTCCCTCTCTTCCCCTCCCACCCCTCTGCCCAGTCTTGAGTTCATCTAATACCCCCATGCTCCCCCTCCAAACCCAACTATGAATCAGTCTCCTTATATCAGAGAATATATTTCACATTTGGTATTTTGGGGATTGGCTTATTTCACTTAACATTATATTCTACAACTCCACCCATTCACTTGCAAATGCCATGATTATGTTCTCTTTTATTGCTGAGTAGTATTCCATTGTGTACATATACCACATTTTCTGTATCCATTCATCTATGGAAGGGCATTGAGTTTGGTTCCACAGTTTATCTACTGTGAATTGTGCTGCTAGAAACATTGATGTGGCTCTATCCCTGGAGTATGATGCTTTTAAGTCCTTTGGGAATAGACCAAGGAGTGGGAGAGCTGGGTCAAATAGTGATTCCATTCCCAGTTTTCTAAGGATTTTCCATATTGCTTTCCATTTTGGCTACACCTAATCAGACTCCCGTGAATAATGTATGAATGTGCCTTTTTCCTACATCCTCGCTGACACTTATTGTTGTTAGTATTCTTAATAGCTGCCATTCTGACTGGAGTGAGATGAAATCTTAAGAGTAATTTTGATCTGCATTTCTCTAATTGATAAAGATGTAGAACTTTTTAAAATATATGTGTTGATTGATTGTATATCATCTTCTGAGAGGTGTTTGCCTAGTTCCTTAGCCCATTTGTTGATTGGGCTATTTGGTTTTATGGTATTTCATGTTTTGTGTTCTCTATATACCCTAGAGTTTAGGGCTCTATCTGATGTGTGAGTGGTAAAAATTTGCTCCCAAGATGGAGGCTCTCTATTCACCTCGCTGATTGTTTCTTTTGCTGAGAAGCTTTTTAGTTCAATCCATCCCATTTATGGATTATTGATTTTAATTTTTCCACTATAAGAGTCTTATGAGGGAAGCTGGGGCCTAATCTGACATGATGAAGATTTCTGCCTACTTTTTTTTTCTGGTAGATGCAGTCTCTGGTTTAATTTTGATCCACTTTGCATTGAGTTTGCTGCATGGTTAGAGATAGGGGTTTAATTTCATTTTGCGGCATATGGATTTCCAATTTTCACAGCACCATTTGTCAAAGAGGCTATCTTGTCTCCGATGTATGTTTTTGGTGCTTTTATCTCATATGAAAGAGCTGTGAGGGGGTATCAGTGATGCAGCAGGGACAACAGACACCATGCAATAGGGCCCCATGGAGCATGTCCCTGTACTGGTCCATACTGGAAATAACCCATATGAGTGCCAGGTCAGAACTGTGTCTTTTCCAGTTTATCTTAGTTGACAAACACAGGGGTGCTAAACTCTCTTTGCTTTTGGATATAGTTTGACCCAGAATCCAGCAAAAAGCAAAACCAAACCAACACTTGTGAAATGAAACATTTTATCCAAAAACTTTCCATTTGTCTGGCCTCCTATAGTTTCACTCAAGGGACCATTCTCATTGCTCTCAGCATGGTTTCAATGGACTTTCTGCATCACAGGACAAATAATATTTGAACAGGACACTATAAAGTGTTACAGTTTTCAATATGAGGTGTCCCCCAGAAGCTCCTGTGTGAGACAATGCAAGAAAGTTTTGAGTTGAAAAGACAGAGTTATAGGAGCTTTAAATGAAGTTGTACCTTAATGCATGCATAGGACTAAATGAGAAATAAGTATAAGCAGGTAGGTATTGGCTAGTAGAAGTAGTTCCATGTGAACGTGCCGGGGGGTTTCCATTTTGTGCCTGGTGAGTTTCCATCTCTGTGCTTCCAAGTGGCTATGCCTGAGCTGCTTTTTAAAAAAAATTTATTCTCTTTTATTACTGAATAATATTCCATTGTGTATATATGCCACATTTTTTATCCATTCATCTATTGAAGGGCATCTAGGTTGGTTCCATAGTTTAGTTATTGTGAATTGGGCTGCTATGAACACTGATGTGGCTGTGTCCCTGTAGTATGCTGTTTTTTTTTATTATTAGTTGTTCAAAACATTACATAGCTCTTGACATATCATATTTCATAAATTTGATTCAAGTGGGTTATGAACTCTCATTTTTATGCCGTATACAGATTGCAGAATCACATCAGTTACACATCCACGTTTTTACATACTGCCATACTAGTGTCTGTTGTATTCTGTTGCCTTTCCTATCCTCTACTATCCCCCCTCCCCTCCCCTCCCCTCCCATCTTCTCTCTCTACCCCATCTACTGTAATTCATTTCTCTCCCTTGTTTTTCCCCTTTCCCCTCACTTCCTCTTATATGTAATTTGTGTAACAATGAGGGTCTCCTTCCATTTCCATGCAATTTCCCTTCTCTCTCCCTTTCCCTCCCACCTCTCATCCCTGTTTAATGTTAATCTTCTTCTCATTCTCTTCCTCCCTGCTCTGTTCTTAGTTGCTCCCCTTATATCAAAGAAGACATTTGGCATTTGTTTTTTAGAGATTGGCTAGCTTCACTTAGCATAATCTGCTCTAATTCCATCCACGTCCTTGCAAATGCTATGCTTCTGTCATTTTTTAGTGGCTGAGTAATACTCCATTGTGTATAAATGCCACATGTTTTTATCCATTCATCTATTGAAGGGCATCTAGGTTGGTTCCACAGTCTAGCCATTGTGAATTGTGCTGCTATGAACATCGATGTAGCAGTGTCTCTGTAGTATGCTCTTTTTAGGTCTTTAGGGAATAGACCAAGAAGAGCAATAGCTGGGTCAAATGGTGGTTCCATTCCCAGCTTTCCAAGGAATCTCCATACTGCTTTCCAAATTGGCTGCACCAATTTGCAGTCCCACCAGCAATGTACAAGTGTACCCTTTTCCCCACATCCTCACCAGCACTTGTTGTTGTTGTTTGACTTCATAATGACTGCCAATCTTACTGGAGTGAGATGGTATCTTAGGGTGGTTTTGATTTGCATTTCTCTGACTGCTAGAGATGGTGAGCATTTTTTCATGTACTTGTTGATTGCTTGTATATCCTCCTCTGAGAAGTGTCTGTTCAGGTCCTTGGCCCATTTGTTGATTGGGTTATTTGTTTTCTTATTGTTTAATTTTTTGAGTTCTTTGTATACTCTGGATATTAGGGCTCTATCTGAAGTGTGAGGAGTAAAAATTTGTTTCCAGGATGTAGGCTCCCTATTTACCTCTCTTATTGTTTCTCTTGCTGAGAAAAAACATTTTAGTTTGAGTAAGTCCCATTTGTTGATTCTTGTTTTTAACCCTTGTGCTATGGGTATCCTATTAAGGAATTTGGAGCCCGACCCCACAGTATGTAGATCGTAGCCAACTTTTTCTTCTATCAGACGCAGCATCTCTGTTTTGATATCTAGCTCCTTGATCCATTTTGAGTTAACTTTTGTGCATGACGAGAGAAAGAGATTCAGATTCATTTTGTTGCATAGGGATTTCCAGTTCTCCCAGCACCATTTGTTGAAGATGCTATCCTTTCTCCATTGCATGCTTTTGGCACCTTTGTCTAATATGAGGTAGTTGTAATTTTGTGGATTGGTCTCTGTGTCCTCTATTCTGTACCATTGGTCTACCTGCCTGTTTTGGTACCAGTACCATGCTGTTTTTGTTACTATTGCTCTGTAGTATAGTTTAAAATCTGGTATGGCTATACCACCAGTTTCACTCTTCCTGTTTAGAATTGCTTTTGCTATTCTGGGTGTTTTATTTTTCCAGATGAATTTCATGATTCCTTTTTCTATTTCTGTGAGGAATGCTGTTGGGATTTTGATTGGCATTGCATTAAACGTATAGAGTACTTTTGGTAATATGGCCATTTTAATGATATTAGTTCTGCCTATCAATGGATGAGGTATATCTTTCCACCTTCTAATTTCTTCTTCAATTTCTCTCTTTAGGGTTCTGTAGTTTTTCATTGTATAGTTCTTTCACCTCTTTTGTTAGGTTGATTTCCAAGTATTTTATTTTTTTTGAGGATATTGTGAATGGGGTGGTTGTTCTCATTACAATTTCAGAGGATTTGTCACTGGTATACAGGAATGTCTTTGATTTATGCATGTTGATTTTATATCCTGCCACTTTGCTGAATTCATTTACTAGCTCTAGAAGTTTCTTGGTAGAATCTTTTGGGTCTGCAAGGTATAGGATCATGTCACCCGCAAATAGTGATAATTTATGTTCTTCTTTTCCTATCTTTATGCCTTTAATTTCTTTCGTCTAATTGCTCTGGCCAGTTTTTCGAGAACTATGCTGAACAGAAGTGGTGAGAGAGGGCATCCCTGTCTTGTTTCAGATTTTAGAGGGAATGCCTTCAATTATTCTCTGTTCAGAATGATGCTAGCCTGAGGCTTAGCATAGATAGCTTTTACAATATTGAGGTATGTTCTTGTTGTCCCTAGTTTTTCTAGTGTTTTGAACATAAAGTGATGCTGTAGTTTGTCGAATGCTTTTTCTGCATCTATCGAGATGATCATATGGTTCTTATCTTTAAGTCTATTGATGTGGTGAATAACATTTATTGATTTTCGTATATTGAACCAGCCTTGCATCCCAGGGATTGATTCATCCTACTTGATCATGATGCATGATCTTTTTTTTTTTTTAAAGAGAGAGTGAGAGAGGAGAGAGAGAGAGAGAGGAGAGAGAGAGAGAGAGAGAGAGAGAGAGAGAGAGAGAGAGAGAGAGAAAATTTTTAATATTTATTTTTTAGTTCTCGAACCCGGGCCACACACATGCCAGTCAAGTGCGCTACTGCTTGAGCCACATCCCCAGCATGATCTTTTTGATATGTTTCTGTATCCAATTTGTCAGAATTTTATTGAGGATTTTTGCACCTATGTTCATTACAGATATTGGTCTGTAGTTTTCTTTCTTTGAAGTGTCTTTGTCTGGTTTAGCAATCAGGGTGATGTTGGCCTTGTAGAATGAATTTGGAAGTTCTCCTTTTTTTCTATTTCCTGAAATAGCTTGAAAAGTATTGGTATTAGTTCTTCTTTAAAGGTTTTATAAAACTCTGCTGTATACCCATCCAGTCCTGGGCTTTTCTTAGTTGGTAGTCTTTTGATGGCTTCTTCTATTTCCTCAATTGATATTGGTCTGTTTAAGTTGTGTATATCTTCCTGACTCAATCTGGGCAGATCATATGACTTAAGAAATTTATTGATGCCTTCACTATCTTCTATTTTATTGGCATATAAGGATTCAAAATAATTTCTAATTATCTTCTGTATTTCTGTAATGTCTGTTGTGATATTGCCTTTTTTTTTATCCCATATGCTAGTAATTTGAGTTCTCTCTCTTCTCTTCATTAGCATGGCTAAGCGTCTGTCAATCTTATTTATTTTTTCAAAGAACCAACTTTTAGTTTTGTCAACTTTTTCAATTGTTTCTTTTGTTTGAATTTCATTGATTTCAGCTCTGATTTTAATTATTTCTTGCCTTCTACTACTTTTGCTGTTGTTTTGCTCTTGTTTTTCTAGGGTTTTGAGATGAAGTGTGAGATCATTTATTTGTTGTTGTTGTTTTTTTCTTTTTTAAGGAATGAACTCCAAGCAATGAATTTTCCTCTTAGAACTGCTTTCATTGTGTCCCATAGATTCTGATATGTTGTGTCTGTGTTTTCATTTATCTCTAAGAATTTTTAAATTTTGTCCTTGATGTCTTCTGTAACCCATTGATCATTCAGTAACATATTGTTCATTCTCCAAGTGATGCATGATTTTTCCTTCCTTCTTTTATCATTGATTTCCAGTTTCATTCCATTATGGTCAGATAGGATGCATGGTATTATCTCTACTCCTTTATAATTTCTAAGGGTTGCCCTGTGACATAATATATGGTCTATTTTTGAGAAGGATCCATGTGCTGCTGAGAAAAAGGTGTAACCACTTGATGTTGGGTGGTATATTCTATATATGTCAATTAAGTCTAGGTTATTAATTGTATTATTGAGTTCTATAGTTTCTTTATTCAACTTTTGTTTGGAAGATCTGTCCAGTGGTGAGAGAGGTGTATTGAAGTCTTCCATAATTATTGTATTGTGGTCTATTTGACTCTTGAACTTGAGAAGAGTTTGTTTAATGAATGTAGCTGCACCATTGTTTGGGGCATATATATTTATGATTATTATGTCTTGTTGGTGTATGGTTCCCTTGCGCAGTATGTAGTGTCCTTTTTTATACCTTTTGATTAACTTTGGCTTGAAGTCTATTTTATTTTATATGAGTATGGACACTCCTGCTTGCTTCCAAGGTCCATAGGAGTGATATGATTTTTCCCAACCTTTCACCTTCAGTCTATGTATGTCTTTTACTATCAAATGCATCTCCTGTAGGCAGCATATTGTTGGGTCTATGGCTGGAAATACAAACCATATCTCAATAGTAACCCTAAATGTTAATGGCTTAAACTCACCAATCAAGAAACACAGACTAGTAGAGTGGATAAAAAAAAATTCAACAATATGCTGAGCTGCTTTCTTAAACATCACTCTTCTGACATGATGTTTGGCCTCATCTTGGGCCCAGAGTTATGAACACAGCTGACTATGGACTACCTCTGAAGCCATGAAAGATACATTTTTCCTCCTCTAATTATTCTAGTCATCTTTTTGGATATACAGACAAAACAAACCAACTAGAATAGAAATAGGTATCTACAGGTGAGCAATTTGCAGTGACTTGCCTAATTATTTGGTTCAGGAACTTGTGGAGACTTTGGTAAATTGGGATAGATACTTTGAATACTTTAGATATGTAAGCTGGAAGAACTTTGAACACTGTAAGTGAAGCTTATCATGTGATTCTGGTAGAAGTTCTAAAGAACAAAATGCTGATAGGATTGTTGCTAGGAAACACTGTGCTCATGAGTTTGCACAGGAGGAGGACTCTACTAGAAAAGGGACTAGGAGACATTTATGTTACATTCTGGCAAAGATATTGTCTACCTTATGCATATGTCCTATCACATTCCTGTGGCTAAACTTAGAGGTGATTTACTCATTACTCTGATGGAGGAAATGTCAAGGAAGCACAGCATTCAAGCAGTGATATGGATGTTACTAGCAGCTTTTACTCATGTTTACTGTGAGAATGTGGAGCACAAGGAAGAATGTAAACTTACATTTTGGTCACAAAAGGGGGAATAATTCTGGGCCTCAGGAATTGTGGTTGTTAACGCATTACAGTCACTAAAGAGATTCTAAAGAAATTACACAGACACAGTAGAGAGGTAGCTTAAGGTCATTTCAGGATTTGGCAAGATCATACACAACTCATGTTCACAAGATATGAAAATACAAATTCCACTGAGAAGAGAAACTACTGGGAAGTTTTTTCTCCATGCTCACTCAGCCACTCAAACGTTGCCTCTTCCATGGTCCTCAGAGGCTTGGCTACTGCTTGAGATGGTGGCAGACATTGGCTTCAACTACATGGTGCTGGTTCTGCAGGAATGTAGGATGCTGGAATTAGGTGGTCATGAAGGCTTCCAACAAGATTGGAAAGGAAGACCTGGCAGGTCAAAGTATAATGAGGTGAGAAGCCATGTAGGTAGGCCCTGAGAGGGTCACATGTGCAGTTGTAGAAGGAAGTTGAAGCTGCAATAGTGATTCCTGGGATGACAAGATGCTGGCAATGTGGACTATATGTCAGGGGATGTTGCTGGCTGAGGATAGAGCCAACCTATGTGAGAGGACATGGAATAAGGCTGCCCAAGTCTCTTGGAGCCCACTGTCCACAACATGTGCCCTACTTGCTGAGCATGGGGATAGAAGATTTGTTGGCTCAGCTTTATTTCAGTTTGATTCATAGCCATCTCTTCTTTCTATGTGCCTATTCTCCCTTTGGAATGGAAATACTTATTCTGTACCACTGTATATTGGATATGCATGAGTTGATTTTGATTCCTACAAAGTCTAAAAGCCAAGAGTTTAATTTGAGTCCCAGAAGAGACTTTGGACTTGCAGTTTGGGGCAACGCTGAAGCTGTTTAGATTTGGGCATCTCCTGGAAATACACTGAATGTATATTCTCAGGTGAGATGTTCATAGCATTTTGGGGATTGTGGGTGCCATGTGAAATTTTGGAGTTCAATGTACCTCAAAATCTGAAGTGAGGTAATGTGGGAATGATCAGAGGTGAAATTATTACATTAAGAGATTGGTGCCATAATCTATGAATAAATCCACTGGGTGGATTAATCATTTGAAAAAAAGCACAATATTGGGGGGGTAAAAGGATAAAGAGGTATGTCTGTAAGAAGTAGGTCACTGGGGGCATGTCCTTGGAGATTATATTTTGTCATTTCATCGTCCTTTCTTTCTGCTTCATAGCAGACATGAGTTTAGAGGCTTCCTGAAAAATGCCCTTCTTCCCTGATGTTCAGACTCACCTCATGACCAGAGCAATGGAGCTGGCTTCCCATAGACTGAGACCTCTGGGACATGTGTTCTACATCACCTTGGGCCACAGCACAGCAGCCAGCCCAACACAGACTGAGATCTCTGAGAAATGTGGTCCTAGTCAACATCAAGAATATTGGATTCCATCAATATGGTTCACAAATAAAGATAGATATATATTACAATAAAAAGGGCTTCATCCCAATCAAAATGTCTATATTTTGCCTGAAGCAAATATCAAACATTCAGGCACCATTACTTGTCCTCATTATTGCTGGACTGTTCCTTCCACATACCATTCTATTGGGTTTCTTAAATTGTACTATGGTGAAAATGATTGAGAAACCATGAGTAGAGCTGCTCAGGGGTAATTGGTGGCAGTTTTGATTGAGTAATTGATAAATCTAGATGACCTCCTCATGTCAAAGAGAATCCATACAGGTATCATTTGGAGTCATGTGGTAATAGTGTCAAATAACCAATAGGAAAGCAGCCCCAATTAACACTCTGAAGAGATGAGAATCATTTGGTGGGAAAAGAAGCATCTCAGAATCCTGAGGAGCTCTACACTCAGACTAGCAGTGGAAATTGGGCCTTGCTCCCTATCCTGGTGACTTTCCTCTGGCCAATATGGCTTGTCCCCAAGCCCTTTTGCTGTCATGCATTCCATCCAGAAGACACAATAGGTGAACTCAACAGTGCTCCTTTGGTCTCCAGAGGAACAAGTGTCCCACATGAGCTCCTTTGGTCTTCTCAATAGTGTTAAATTGGACCTCACCAGCTGATATGAATGGTCAATTTCTGAGCAAGTGTGGTTGTGGGCTGTGCTACCTGGCCCCTTTGGACCATCAGGCACACCTTACCCACAATTCTTTCACTCCATGGTAGGATCACCAAGCTGCTCCAGTAGCTTCCATCAGATGTGTCTCCAGGCACTTCTGCCAGGATATCCATACTCCCAGGCCTGGATCAGCTGCCTCACAGGCCTAGTCCTCCAGGTGCTGCCTTCCTGGGTGCCTCCCTGATAAATCCAATGCTGTCTTACACCAACCCATGGATGTTCTGACCATCCATAACAGTAAGGGTCCCTTCTCCTCACTGAAGACCAGTACTCCTGCCTTCAAGAGTTGAGCAAGTCCATTGGACTGTGCTGATCATGACACCCACCAAACTCCCTATTCCTCATTCAGAGAAAACAGAGCTGACAATCAAAGAGCAGCCTGAAGAAATAGTGGTCCACCAAAAGGAGTAGGAGATTCACAATGCAACAGACAGGCAGCAGGATCTGGAACTGGGTGCCTTGAGACTATAGCAAGAAACATCAGTAGAGCTCCTGGAGACCCAGGAAGACCTCAGTTCTCTGGAACTCAGTCCTGGGTCTGGAGAAGGAAACACCTTTCAAGAAAAGGCCAGGACATTTCCAAGATCTTCCGTGTGGGGGACCTCTCATCTGCAGCCCCCACAGACCTGCTGCAGGAGGGCTGCCCATGCTCAGGCTGATGCAGAGGCAGCAGTGCTGCCAGAGCCAGACCCCAGCTGCTCCTCACTTCCAGAGAAGTGGGCCAAAGAAAGGCTGGAGAAACACCATCTGCCCAGCTCTCCAGGCTCCCAGGGCTCAAGCATGGATAAAAGTATTGTTGTGGTCCATCAGAGAGCCATCCTCAAGCCAGAACTGCTCCCTGGAGGCCCCAAAAGGAAAACAAACCAATGCGT
This sequence comes from Spermophilus citellus, assembly GCF_964194105.1. Lineage (NCBI taxonomy): Eukaryota > Metazoa > Chordata > Mammalia > Rodentia > Sciuridae > Spermophilus > Spermophilus citellus. Next base: position 25,826,771 of record NC_138196.1, on the reverse strand, counting down.
ATGACCCTGCCATCAAGACACTCTGCTGCCTGTTAAGAGATCTGTTAAGAGAACTCTAATGTGTCTGAAGAAGACATAGGCACCCTGCACACAGAAGTTACAGGTACAAAGAAGAAGCTGGGGGATAGTATATAGGCCTTTGAGGAGAGATAAGAAGCAATGGAGGCCACTACAACCAGACCTTACTGTCTATTCTTGGGCCCCACCTGGGGCCCACTGTGAGATGACTAACACATGGATCCCACACACAGACCCCTCCCACATCCCAGATATCTAGCCAGCAATCAGTGGCAATTGCAGCCTGATGGACACTTAAACCTCTCTGTCTATCCTCCTTCCCCCTCACTAAGTAATGATGAGTGGGTAATGACTTGTTCTATGCTCCTGCTTCATCCCACTAACCCTGATCTCTCATGAGGTCCAGTCCCAAAGAGGGAGTGACCCTACATTATTTCATGCCCCTCCTCACCTGAGAAGCACTGTGGCACCTCCCATTTTTTCACTTTACCACACCTCATATCCAGGTCCTCCTCCCCTCCAAGCCTACCCCATGCAGAATACAATCCTCAACCTCAATGTGCCTTGATTCTCCTCCCTGTCTTTCTCCTCATCCACCTATTCCATCTCCCAATGATCTTCTTCCTGTTCTTCCTCCTAGTCCTTCTCCATTTCCTCCTCCTCTTCATCCTCCTCCTTTTACTCCTCGACTTGCTTTCAATCACTTGCTTCTAATCTTCCTCCTCCTCCTCCTCCTCCTCCTCTTCATTCCTTTCCAAGGCCCACTCTAGTCCTTTCCACCTGCACCCCAATAGCCATGGCCAGAACTTAACTGCTACAAGAGTCTCTCCCACCCACACAACCAAGTCCTCTGCTCACCTGACTCACCATCCACTGTGCTGTCTGAGGACATGGCCAGGGACACTACTCCCTATTCTATGGCAGTAATATTACTAATTGCACCTTCCTCCAATGACAGCTCCCACCAATGCCCCAGGTCCATGGCCCTAGGTAGCACACGCAACCCACTGGCTCCCCAACACCTCAAGTCTCCCACCCCAAACCCTGTGTGAACCAGTCCTTTGCCTCACTAACCATACCTTAGCCCTCATCTGGGAGCCATCCTGGGTGCCATGGAGAGCCTGCCTTCACAATGCTGCCCTGCTTATAGAGATCCCAGTTATGGACCATGTACTGGCTCCCACCTGGCACACAGTGTCTCCGCCATCATCCTCCTAGTCTGCAGCACAGAGGAACCTGTGGATTCCACCCCTCCTTCCTAGGCTGTCCTAGCACAGTCCCCTTCTGCCTCTTGAAAAAATTTTGGAACATAACATGGGCTGCTTCCTGGTTCAGGGAACCTCCATCAGAGTGGCAGCATTGCTTCAAATCCAGTTTCCTCCAACTGGAGTACACAGCAGGTGGAGGGAATAAGTGTAAGTCTCCAGGCCCCCAGCAGTTCTAGAGCCACTTCTCAGTCCTCATGTAGGAGCCCTGGTGGGCAGTGGTAGTATAACACATTCATTTAGGTAACCCACCCAGGAAGCTCATCCCAGTCTGTGGGCTTGAATTCACCAACCTTAAAACCCTGATTAACAGCAATGGGCTGTTTGGTTCTTGTGGATATGATGTCACCCCAGACGCCCTTGTGCACATCACTCAACAGCTGGCCAGGCTTTCCTATAGTGCAGTGCAGGGGTTTAGAGTCTCCAGGACAGGCTTGGACTTGCTCACAGGTGGGCTGGATATGGGACATCATATCCAGAATTCCCATTTGCCAGCTCCCCTCTCAGGCCTGCAGTGGTCTTGAAACCTGCACTGCTGGGACTGGAGGAAAAGCTGGTTTTGAAGTGCCCATTCCAGACCTGGGGTCCAAGCCTGCAGCCCAGAGTTTAACACTGTGGATCTAAAACACTCACTATAGAGCATAGAGTAGATCTGCATGTATGCCTGACCTGACACCACCACAAAACACACACTCTGGTTTGATGGTAACCTGTTTGATCTGAAGTGAGCAATTTTCTTGGCTTTCAACCTGGCTATGCTATTCACTGGTAGCTGAAGGGGCTTCCTAATACCTCATATGTTTGCTTCCATGGCCTTCCTCTTGGCCCGCCCAAAATCCATAAATTCTTATTGTTTCTACTTTGACTCTGTTTATGCATCTAACTTGCTTTCTTATTAGATGTCAGAGAATGACATGTTCATGGTAATGTGTGGAGCCTGACATTATGAAAATTTGGAATAACAGTGTGTTTTGTGTGTGCAGAAGACAGATCCAATGTTGGTCTCCCACTGAGATTTGCAGAAGGCTTTTTATGGTTCATTTTGTGACAGGGTCTCACTACTCTGGGGTTGCGGCTGTAGAACTCAATAAATTCCTGGCTCAGACCATGAATGATTCAGATTACAGGAATGCACCACCACACCTGGATTGACTAATAATTTTAAGTCCATTTCCCTTATTTCTTAAATTTGAACCCATACTTTTTAGAGGAAAGCTTCATCTTCACCATGGTATGGAGTGTTTTCTCCCATTAAACAGCATGGTCCAGTGCTGGCTGAGAATCTGGGCTATGCACTGTGTGTCTGGGCTCACTAGGTCACATGTGGTCATCATTACTGGGGGTGGATATGGGAACATGTATAGATTGGGACCTGGAAAATAACATAACTTTCCATCTCTGTTTGAGACAAGTGAGTGGCCAATGAGCCCAGGAGGCCCTTCTGACCCTCAAGATCCTACCTCTGTGGTTAGGGTATTTATCATCCTTTGTGCTCTGTCTATCCCTTCAGCTGCCAGCATAGCACCAGCATGTGGAGGAGAACCTGTTGCTACCCTGCAGCCCTGCCTCTCACCTTGAACCCTCCCATCTAGTGCCCCAGGAGACAGTTCAGACAAGCCATTGACCTTCCCTCTCCACAGGCTTTGTAGCACTAGTCAGTGGTGAAAATCACCTACTATAGCACTGGTCAATCTTTTCCTCCTCTGTGGCTCCAGAACTCCAGGTTCACAGGCAGGTCTCTATCCAAATGTGACAGATGAATCCCTTCCCTTCAAGGCAAGTGTCCCTTCTAGGACATCGAGGTGGTTCAGAGAGAAATACAGGAATAAATCCCATTCCTCTGCAGCCTCTCAGATCAAAGCTGCCCCTTCAGCATGTAGAGGATCCACCCACCCTGGCCATACTTGTCTTTGCAGCTTTCTTGGTCCCTTGGACACCAATAATGGAATGTGTGAGAGGAAGTTGATTCTGGTACCAGGGGGTCAGCCCATATGAGAAGACAGAGAGCCTTATAATGATTTTTCTTCAGACACAAGGAAATGGTAACTGAAACAGTGGGAGAGGTCCTGGGTGTGTGGGAGAAAGAATGGCATGAAAACCAACACTGCCTCTCCCTGAAATCTGAAAAGTTAAAACAGCAGAGCATCTCCACGCCCAGATATATAAAAGTTGGCCCCAGGTAGCCCCCCTATTTAAGGGATACTCAGGTCCATAGGTGACCCAAAGCCTGAAACTCAGGAACACACAACCAGCTCATGAACCATCAAACATGGAACTCCTGCCAGTGCCAGACATGACTGGCACAGGAGGGTAGAGGTGCTTTGATCCTGGGACAAAGGCCAGTGGTCCTCCCACACAGGGCACCATCCCCCAACCCAGCAGGGTTACCAATGTATCAGCTAGATTCGAGAGCCCCACTGCCCCTTTTAGCCATACCAGCCCCTGATTTCCCAAACACAATTGCACCATCCCCACTACAGCAATCCTATGTACCAAGTGCCCACTAGGATACTGCCAGCCAAGTGGACCCACACTTCTTCCTTTCACTGCAATAGGAGCCTGCATCCCTAGAGATACACAGTTTACAGGCATAATTGGAGGGTCCTGGAGTCAAGGGGTCTCCTGGGTTTCCAGTTCTTACTACCCTGACCTGTGGGGAACTCCTAGCACTCTGCTGTGTAAGATCCCCTCATAACAACCACAATACTCTGGTTCTTATATTCTCAGCCCCAGGCCCTGTCCTAAGACCCATTGCCCTCTTGCTTTCAGATTGGTCTTGGCAACACCAACAGGTCTAGCCATCCCCATGATGACTGGCTTTTCCTGGTTACAGACAGATAGGGAGGGAAATAGTCCAGCCCCCAGGCCAGCCACATCTGATAGATGGCAGCCTGGGAGGAGTGGAAGGGAAGAGGAAAAAATAAGCAGAGAGGCAGGGAGGGGAGCAGGAAGGAAAAGAGACCCTGCATTTGTCTGACCCAAGACCTTGGAACTCAAGTTGCCCACTAGATGCCAGCAGAGGACAGGGTTCTTGGGACCTCAAGCAATGACAGTCAGCAGAGTCTCTGCCTCCTGTGATCCCATGCCAGGTCTCAGGAGAGCATGAGGGCTACCAGGCAGTGGTGTCAGGGAAGAGGACATCAAGGGAAGGAGAGTATGAGACTGGACATACCTGGGTACTGAGAGAGCCAGGATCAGGACATTTGGGACATGATAGTGGGCAGAAGAGCAGAGTCCTCTCATGCAACAGGCACAGGTTACACAATGCAGGTTACACGATGTGCCCATATACTGCTCCCCAAAAGATGCATTTATTAATTGGTCTACAAAAGGGGGATTCTACTGACACCCACACAGACACTGGAGGTCACAGAGGTCAGAGACCCCCCCTAACATTACCCACTTTTACATCTGCCAGCACTTGCCCCTTCCAATGTTGTGCTCACCCCACAGGGTGCTGAGCGTTCCTGGGCAATGCAGGCCAAGAAATGCCCTCTGCTGAAGTGCTGCCTCTTGTAGGTGCTTCACTGGGCCCAGTGTCCACTGTCTCTGCCACTCACTGACCATGTGCCTCAATTTACCCCTCTATGGCACAAGTTAAAATCCCACCCTGCATATGTAGGGGCCATGTAAGTCTGGTAAAAAGGGTTCTGTGACTGAAGAACATGCAAGTAGGGCAAAGAGGCTCCTGTCGTGACTCTCTTGCTGAGGAATTACATCCATCGGGCTATAGTCAGGCCAGCCTGCTGTGGAAGCCCAAGTCCCTGGACTGGAGAACCTTGTTCCCAGGTCATATATCATAATTGAGGTCATCAATGCCCTGGGGAATCTGAGGTGGAATGGAAGTAGACCAGCCCTCCATTATCATACCCTTGCAGGTTATCCTGTGATAGAAGGATCAAATTTAGACTCATTTCTAAACCTGGATTCCCCCTGGAATTAGGCCTTTGGAATGAAGTCAGGTCCTGTGGTTACCATCTACAGGCTTCTGGTTTTGGATATTGAACATGGTTGCATCTGGAGTGTGGAAAATGTTGTTAGGTTAGTATGTTAACATAGTTTATGAAGAAGACCCCCACAAGACCCTGAAGTCAAAATCTCTCCACCCAACTCCTTACCCATAGACAATGTTCAAATGTTTTTTTTTGTTTTTTTTATTTGTTTGTACCAGGTATTGACCCAACAGGCCCTTTGACACTGAGCCACATCGCCAGATTGTTTTTTCTATATTATTTTGTGATAAGGCCTCCCTACATTGCTTATGGCCTCTTTTAGTTGCTGAGGCTGGCTTTGAACATATGATTCTCCTGCCTCAGCCTCCCAAGACACTGGGATTGCGGGCGTGCTTCCTACAAATTCTTAACAAAGTTAGAAAAGCTTGTGAGGCAGTTGGAACCAGACTGTGGGAGATTAATGAGACCTTACCAGGATTATCCCAATTAATCCTGGAAAGAAACCTGCCATTATTGAATCTCTTGGACAGGTGAAGATAGTGGGGTTGGAAGTTAGGTAGGAAACAACTTGCAGCCCTCCAAGTCCAGACAAAACCAGCAGAGATGCACTGCAGCTCACAATACAATCCCTTGTAGATCTTTCAGGCTTTCTGGGTAGCCTCCACCACCTCAGTCTCCTGCATATAGCTGCAAGGTAGGGCATGGGGGTGCAGGTCTGTGATATGTCTGTTGGAGGGACCAGGCTCCTTCATATGCAGGTGTTCACTAGGTCACCCCTCTCTGCCCTGCCACCAGTAGCCAGGCAGTTCATGAGAGGAGTTGCGATTCTTCCCCTGTGCTGGCCCCATTTGTTCTCTTCCTTATCCCTCCACATCTGACCAGGTTTTGGGCACTAGATGGGGTCACCAATCCCTTGACCCTGGGATATCGACCCCCTTAATCTAGGTGAGGTAAGCTTGCACCCCCTGGAAGGCACACTAATTGGTTAGTGAACAGGAATTCAGGGTTTAAGCTGTGCTAACTCTGGTCAGCTCTCCCTTCCCACAGTTGTATGTTTTAATGATGGAAAGAGAATATAAATATAAATCACAACCTCATCATTATTTTAAGATGAATAATCTTTTAGTTTATATCACATACTTGATATTCAAAGGAAAAAAAAACTTTAGCTAAGTTCAATTCCACAGAATTTATCTGAGCCAGCAGAAAAATAAAAATGAAGAAGCAGTAACTTGAATGATTTAATTCCCTGGAAGCCCTTACTATCACATAATGTCCAAGGATCCAGTGTGTGCAGTGCCATGTGTCAGTATCTATGAACTGAAGTGAAACACAAACCATTTCCTTGCTTACAGCAACTTAGTCCATTACAACTCTGCAATAAACAAGCTCAGCTGCTGTAATTGCCTGAGACATAGCTATTCAAGAAAGAAGGCTGTCAGTCAGTCAAACTACTAAATTGTATTGTAGTTTTCAAAAGGAATTGAGTGTGAGTCCCTACATGGGTTCTCCACTGATGCCTGCCTGGCCGGCTGGGCCCTTGGAGTTTGTGGTCCTGCACAATCTGAACAGCCAAGCCTTCGCTCTGTTCACAGTGCCACTGGGCCCCACTGCAAACCTATTGTTGAACCTGCCAGAGAGCACCAAGTGCATGAACTGTGGCTCCATCCAGATACCACTGTGGTGGCAAGACAGCACTGGCCACTACCTGTGCAAAGCCTGTAGCCTCTACACTAAGATGAATGACCTCAGTCTGTGCCTCATCAGGCAGCAGAAACTTGTCACTTCAACCCAGTGTCCAGGAATATACTGTGCCAATTTGCACACTACCACCACAGCCTTATGGTGCTGAGGGTGATGCTGTGTGCAATGCCTATGGACTCTATCAGAAACTGCATGCAGTGCCTTGACCTCTTCTGTAAAAACAAAAACAAAAACAAAAACAAAAAAACAACAATAAAAAAACACAACAACACAAACACACAAGAAAATAAACAACAGGAAATTCAAACCAGGAAACCAAAACCTAAAAACAAGGAAGTCAAAAACTTGTTCTCCTAATAGCAATAATTTGGTCCCTGTGACTCCAACTTCTTCCTCTTCTAACTCAAAGGATTTCAGCAGAACTTCTTCCCCCTCAAGACATCCAACAGCCTCAGGGACTGGAGCCCCAGTGAGATCTGCTGCAGGAGAAGGCACCAACCCTGAATATAGCAAGCTCAATTACTTAGGTCAAGTGGGTTCCACATAGGCTTCAGTCTGTCCTTGTCTGGTGAAGTCACATGCTCAGTGGGACAGGATTCCTATTGTGCTCTGGCCCTGGCCTCAGCCCTTGTGACCACGAGGTGGGAAGGTCTTGCACCTCCTGTGTCTGAATTTGTCCAGCAGCCCAGGCTGTGCCGATGATGCAGTCAGAACATCCCGCCCATGTGTGATTTCTCCAGGAGGCTTTCTAAAGAGAAAAAGAAGATGAAGCTCCTCTAGGAAAGGGCCACTGTGTGAAAACATGGCCTGATCCATTGGGCCAGGGCCACTTCCAGTCGGTATGTCATGGGTTGGCTCCTGAACTGCTTACAGAAACTGGGACTAGGAGCAGGGCCAATTGCCTGCTAAGGAAGACGGAGAGATTCTTTCCAACAAGGTTCTATTCGAATTGCTCCAAATCGTGTGTTTCTTCTGATCAATTTAGGTTATTCCAGAATTTCTGCTCACTTCTTCCACATGCATATTTCACAAGTATTTGTGGAGAAGATCATTGGAGGCTATTTGGCACAGTCCTGGAGACTGAGTGAGTTCCTGGCTCTCTTGTCAAAATATTTTTCAGTTTGAGTAGTGACTCCAACAGACTCTGTGACTAATTTTTCTCAAAGGTCATCTTGCTTGACTGATCTGAAGTCAGCTGGAATTTGTACACAGGTAGCAAACAAGATATTATTCTTCCATGTATATAATATTTTTTTAAAAAGTGCAATTTGCATTTCAGCAATCAGAGTTACATCATTTGCATAAGATTAAACAACATTTTTATAATGAATGTAAACCTTTATCTTAATGTTACTTAAGATTATTTAAAAGAACCATGTGAATTTAAACCTTCTTATGATTATTTACATTTACTTTTCATTGCTATATTCCCAATTGTTTAAGAGAAATATTTCAAGAAAATCTTTTTACAGAAAATTTGCCTTTTCCCATTTGTTAAGAATTTTTAAACAAGAACTCCAATATACACCCTTTCTTGTACTGTAGAATATGTGCCAGAAAAATATCAATAGTACTTTATAACCTAGTGAACATCATTTGTAAATATTCTAAGCTCCAATGAACACTCTGATGGAAGTCTGTAGAGTGTGCTAACCCACAGGCTGGTTAACATTAATGTTTTAAAAATGTGGTGTCATGGAAAACTATTTTGATAGAATTTTTACAATAAAAGGGTATTGTTTTTTTCTGTAAAAAATGATATGCATTTTTTTTTTGTGGTGGTCACTTTTTTGTCACTGTGACCAAAATACCTAACAAGAACATCTTAGAAGAAGAAAAGATATTTTCACAATATCAGAGATTTCTGTTCATGATCAGCTGGCACCATTGTTTTGGGCCAGAGCAGAAGCAGAATGTCATGGCCAAAGCCCATGACAGAGGAAAGCTACCCTGTCCCATGGCAACAGGAATGCACAGAGACAGAGCAAGCTCCCAGGGAGAAAATGTCACACACAAGGGCATGCACCCATGACCTCCTTCCTGCTGACTCACATCACCTGCTGGCAGTTACCACTCAGCTCAAATCATCCGCTCAAAACCATCCAGGATTTGGAGGTCTGGGGTTATGGCTCAGTGGTAGTGCACATGCCTGGCATGTGTGAGGCACTGGGTTCCATTCTCTGCACCACATATAAATAAATAAAAATGAAGATCTATCAACAACTAAAAAATTTAATAAATAAAAATAAAATTATTAAAAAAAATCAGGAATTTTTAGGCCAACTTTTAGGCCACAGCACTCATAATCTAATCACTTCACTGTGAGCATTTCTGTATTGTCTCCCATGAGCTTTGGGGGATAAGTCACACACAAAGCATAACACATTTTAATTGCCAAACAGAAAGCAGTTTTTGCTCAGTGTCTAAGTAGGTTGTTCAACATCAAAACATAGATGGTGTAATTCTGTCCATCCTGTGGCCTGGTGAAACTCCTTTCCAGAACTCCTATGGAAGTTCCATCAGACCCGTCCAGCATACCAACATGTTGGCTGGTATCTACACCCAATTAGGTCCCATCTCAAGTCCCATTTCCAAGGCAGTAGCATCAGGCATCACAACTTACTGAACACAGGAGTTGTTCCTGTGCCCACTGAAGCCTTTGAAGCCCAGCTGCATTTTTAAATGATGCTTCTCTAAATACAAGAGCTGCTTGCTGGTCAAAGCCCCACACTCCTTTTGCCTTAGGAATGGTGCTACATCTTCATACTGCAGTGCACCTTCAATTAATGCTAGAACAACCAGCACTGGAGCCTCCCAAGGCCCTCAGTGCCACAGACAGCAATGAGACACCCAGGTACTGCATTAAGGGTAAGTTTTCAAAGACTTAAGAGTCAAAAAAGATCTGGTTGGGGAGTGGTACAACATCAGCCAACTAAGCACATGGATGCCTTCTTTCTCCACAAGAGGAGTGTCTAGAGTGGCTTCACATACTCTTATCTTTGGTGAAACTCCAAACCTCTTAAATTCTTCTGCTAATTTTCCTGCATTTGCATTGGCTAGATCCTGTGTAGGAAGGAATCTTACTTCATACACATGACATTCATTGAAGAAAATACAGTTTCTTCAACAAATCGTGCTGGGAAAACTGGAAATCCATATGTAGAAAAATGAAATTAAGCCCTTATCTCTCACCATGCTTGAAATTCAACTCAAAATGGATCAAAGAGTTAGGTACTAGAACAGAGACCTTGGGTCTAATAGTAGAAAAAGTAGTCCTGTGTTGGCCAAGAAACTGACTTCCTTAACAAGACTCCTAATGCAGAAGAAATAAAATCAAGAATCAGTAAGTGGGATGTGTTCAAATTAAACCTTCTCCTCATCAAAGGAAATAATCAATAATGTGAAAAGAGAGCCTACAGAATGGGAGAAAATCTTTGCCATGTGCACCTCAGATAGAGCATTAATCTCCAGAATAAATAAAGAAATCCAAAAACTCAAAACCAACAAAACAATTAATAAATGAGATAAGGAACAGAATGGACACTTCACTAAGAAAAAATACAATTAATCAACAAATATATGAAAAATATTTAACATCTCTAGTGAATAGAGAAATGCGAATCAAAACTACCCTAATATTTCATCTCACTTCATTCAGAATGGCAATTATCAAGAATACAAGCAACAATAAATGTTGGTGAGGATGTGGGGAAAAATGTACACTCGTACATTGTTGGTGGCCCTGAAGATTGGTGCAACCAATGGAGATTCCTCAGAAAACTTGGAATATAACCACCAATTGACCCAGCTCTTCAACTCCTAGGTTTATTATATTGAAAGCACTTAATCTTAGCATACTTCAGTAATGCAGCCACATCAAATTTAAAAATTCACAATAGATAAACTATGGAATGAACCTAGATTCCCTTTATCAGATGAATGGTTTAAAAATGTGGCATATATACACAATGGAATATTACTCAGCCTTAAAGAAGAATGAAATTATGGTTTATACTGGTAAATGGAAGGCCCTGGAAAATATCAGCTAAGCAAAATAAACCAATCTGAAAGAACAAAGGCCAAATGTTTTCTCTGATATGCAGATACTAATCCACAATAAGGCAGAAACTGCTTTAGATTAGACAGAGGGGAGTAAGGGAGGAGAGGAGGTATGGGTGTGGGAAGAATACTAGAATGAATCGGACATTGTAACCCTATGTGCATATGTGACCGGCGTGATTCTACATCATGTGCAATCCTAAGAATGAGAAGTTAAACTCCATTTATGTATCACGTGTCAAAATGCATTCTATTCTCACATATAACTAATTAGAACAAATTAGAAAAGGTAAAACAAAGAAAAAACTGACAATATTATTTGATTCTCAGTCACAAAAGGGGAAAAAAGGAAGATAAGTAACCCACAATCCTGATCTTCCACATGAGCACTGCATTGAACTGAATAGGTATTGGACTTGGTTGAATGTGGCATATGTGCAAAAAGTGATATATATCTTGACACACCACATCCTTCAATCCTCAGATTGAGAAATGAGTCCCAAGTCCTAGGAGGTTTCACAGCAGCTGAGGGATTCCAGGACTGGGATGTGTCCCACTCGTCCTTGAAGCCATAGTGTCCCTGCTTGAGGCCAGGACTGCTTGCCCACAGGGCTGCAAATCTGGGTGCAGTGGGTGGTCCTGCCTGCATGAGGAGCCTGGGAGACTTTGAAGGCCAGGTTTTCCCAGTCCTTCCACACCTAGTGATTCACTGACCATGGCCCTGATGAGTTGAGGGTTGGACAGGCAGAGTGGTTGTCAGTCCCTGCAGAGTAAGAGATTGGATTTCTGTGGCATCTCCATCAGGGACACAGTGGGCAGCCCCCTCTGACTCACACACCCTGGTGCCAGCAGCACCTGCAGCCTCTGCATCTGGATAGAGGAGACATGGAGCCTCAGCCTGGCAGCAGGAGGAGCAGCTATGGAGTGGTGATGGATTCCCTGGGAGAGTGTTCTGGGGCTTTCTTAAATGAAATACGTGGATTGTCCCATCCTCTTGTCTCCACTTGTGAGCTCACACAGTAGCAGCCTCTGCAGAGCTCCCCTCAGTGTGTTTGGTTTCTTCCCATGTCAACTCCTAAAAAAAATGAGCCGGGCACTTTAGAACATGGGCACCTACTTTTCTGACTCTGCATCCACCCCCTGAATCTTACATTTCCCCTCTTCCTCTTAGTAGCCATTCTTCTCCTTCTTCCTGTAAACTGGATTCTGGTGCAGGAGGTTCTTATTCTCCCTGCATCTCCCTACAATGGTGGGGCATTATATGAAAATATATGACAAATTCATCCCAAACAAAACACTCCTGAAGTATCCAGTCCTCGCTGTGCCCTGTTATCCAGATGTTGACAGTGAGGAAGAGAAGGTGATGCTGCTGCACATCATGAACCTGCAGAGAGTGGGTGCACTTCCCTCCTTCCACCTGGCAGATAACAGAATTTTGTCTCCTGGCTCCAGGTTGTGCCTGTGAGAATTTCATCCCATGCCCTGTCCTCCTGCCTTCTGCCATGTGCAGACACAGCAAGAATGCCCTCAGCAGACCAATGCTCAGCTTCTGGATCTGGGGCTCCATGGTCTCCAGGGCTGTAAGAAAGGAATTTCTCTTCCTCTTAGATGACCATCCCCAGGTAATTTATTGCAGAGAAGAAAGAATCTAAGCAGAAATAAACACTAATTCCAAATAAGATCTCCTGGGATTGTTGCCTAAGAGGTCATCACCAATCAGAGCCCAAGGCTAGATGTTTGGGTGACAAGGGGAGAATGAGCTCATCTCCTGGCAAAGGTCAACTTTCCACGTAGGGCTAGAAAAGGTGGTTACAAACAGCACACTCAAAAGTCATGGAATCAGATTGCTTGACACAAGGTCATTAAGATATGAAAAACATAAAGAGATCTGGATTCAGACATATATTTTTGGATTTCAAAACTCCCTCCCCAGGTTCAAAAGCAGCAGTGTCTTCTAGCTGTTATAGAGACCTGCTCCCATAGTGTCCTACCTTCAGAATGTGACTGCCTGGTGGGTCATCCAATTCACTGCTGAAGATAAAGATCCTCTCCAGGTTCCAACCATACAAAACAGAAACAGAAATACCAGGTGGCTACAGTGTGGCTCTGCCACTGCTCCTACCTCTGAGTCCAGGCTGGCCCACGGGGCTTCTTACTCTGACTTTCCTGTGGTCAGGCCCTCCCTGGGTTCTGCACAATCAGAGGCCTTCCACAAGACAGTGCAATCAGAACAAAGCCTCTTCTACTTGGAGTTTGGGGAATCTATGCCTCTGATTTGGCAGTTCTTCACTGAGATGCACAGGATGTTCTACAAGAACATAGAGTAAGTGTCAGTACATGGGTCTGGTTGAAGATTTCTCAGGCAGCAGTGTATGGACACAGGGCTGGAGTGGTTGGAGGTGGTTAAAAAACACCCAGAGATAGAATTGCTGCTGGAACATGATCTATGGTGGACAAAGAAATGTAAAGGCATGGATCAGTAGGGCATGAAAAGCAGACACTTGGCTTTTCTAGCTAAAGTCCGGCTAACCAACGTGGGATGGTGAATTTACCAATGGGTTAATACATAATAAATGCACTGTACAATTCAAGGACAGCATCTTACCACTCCTCCTGCCAACTCCCCACTCTTCTCTATGTTTCATGATCATTTGGTTTCTTCTTATCTCCACTTGCTTCTAATGCATTAATCATTGCTTCTAGGAGAGCTTTAAAATTCTTTTTTTGTAGTATGCTGATTTATTTTTAAATTAATTAATTTATTTTAATTAGGTGTATATGACAGCAGAATGCATTGTGATTCAGCACAACTTTTCATTTCTCTGGTTGTACATGATGCACCATTTGTGCATTCATACTGGACCTAGGGTAATGATGTCCATCTCATTCCACCATCTTTCCTGCCTCCATTTCCCCTACACACTCCTCCCTCCCTTTGCCCCATCAAAGTCTCTCCAACCTCCCCCCTGCCCAATTATGGATCAGCATCCACTTATCAGAGAGAAGTTTCAGCCTTTGATTTGAAATAGCTGCAGAGTCCTGCCCTTTCCTTGGCGGGATGGTGGGTAAGTGGCTCCTGGTGTGGCCCACCAACCTGAGGCCTTAGATGCTGATGCAGACCCTGCGGGTAGGGGGCGCACTGTCCACCATGGTACTCTGCAGGGGATGGCGGTGCCTCTAGGGTCCTGCTCAGGCTGCTGCCTGGGCTGCCCTGGGCAAGATATCCCTTGGCCGGTCCTCGAGCTCTGCCTGTAGTTGGCAGGTGTGCAAAGGCTGACTGGTGGAGGCAATCATTTCCGAGGCCCGTGGGCGCTTGAAGTTGGTGGCTGAACCAGAACTTCCAGAACTTCGGGGGCCTCTTTCCCGGTAGGGCGCTGTCTGTGCTGCTTGGGCTCCAGGCTGCCTGGAGGTGGCCGGCAGGTGTCCTGAAGGAGGCGCAGCTGGGACCCACTGCAGGCGGGGATGGCACACAGCAGCCTGTGTCTTTCTTAACCTTTGGTGCCTGTGGTGCCTGCTGATGGGGACTGGGTGCCTTGGCCCACCCAGGACGGTTTCCTGCCCGGGCGCCCTGGAGCTGGGCAGGGGCGGTGGTTGAATGCATGAGTAAACCTACACCCACCTAATTTCTGATTAACTACTAGAAAAATCCCAAACATCATTTCATCTATAAATAATTCAATATGCATCTCTAAAAGATAAAGACAATTTTTACTTCTAAACATAATCCTGATAAACATTATCATGTTAATATGTTAAGCTGTAATTCCTTAATATCATCAAATAGCCAGTTCAGTTTTGATTCTATAAACTCTTTTTGACAGTTCAATTGTTCAAATCAGCACCCAAACATAATCCATACATCTAACACACACATTTGTAATTTCTCTTTTACTCCTACAACACAACTCCCATTTCTACTTTATTCAGCATTACTACTGTCACTACCACATGAAAAATCTTAAAATAGATATACTTAAGGAAAGACAAAAAGGAGAAGTTGATATATTTATTTATTTATTTATTTATTTTTTGGTCAGAAATTGGCATTTTATTTATTTATTTATTTATTTTTTTTATTGGATGTTCACAACTTTACAAAGCTCATGACAAATCATATTTCATAAATTAGAATCAATTGGGTTATGAACTCCCATTTTTTCCCCAAATACAGATTGCAGAATCACATCAGTTACACATCACATTTTTACATACTGCCATATTAGTGACTGTTGTATTCTGCTACTTTTCCTATCCTCTACTATCCCCCCTCCCCTCCCCTCCCATCTTCTCTCTCTACCCCATCTACTGTAATTCATTTCCCTCCATGTTTGTTATCCCATTCCCCTCGTAAACTCTTAAATGTAATTTTGTATAACAATGAGGGTCTCCCTCCATTTCCATGTGATTTCCCTTTTTTTTCTCCCTTTCCCTCCCGCCTCATGTCTCTGTTTAATGCTAATCTTTTCTTCCTGCTCATCCTCCCTGTTCTGTTCTTAGTTGCTCTCATTATATCAAGGAAGACATTTGGTATTTGTTTTTTAGGGATTGGCTAGCTTCACTAAGCATAATCTGCTCTAGTGCCATCCATTTCCCTGCAAATTCCGTGATTTTGTCATTTTTTAGTGCTGCGTAGTACTCCATGGTGTATAAATGCCACATTTTTTTATCCATTCATCTATTGAAGGGCATCTGGGTTGATTCCACAGTCTAGCAATTGTGTATTGTGCTGCTATGAACATCGATGTGGCAGTATCCCTGTAGTGTGCTCTTTTAAGGTCTTCAGGAAATAGTCCGAGTAGGGCAATAGCTGGGTCAAATGGTGGTTCCATTCCCAGCTTTCCCAGGAATCTCCATACTGCTTTCCAAATTGGCCGCACCCGTTTGCAGTCCCACCAGCAGTGTACAAGAGTACCCTTTTCCCCACATCCTCGCCAGCACTTGTTGTTGTTTGACTTCATCATGGCTGCCAAACTTACTGGGGTGAGGTGGTATCTTAGGGTGGTTTTGATTTGCATTTCCTTGACTGCTAGAGATGGTGAGCATTTTTTCATGTACTTGTTGATTGATTGTATGTCCTCCTCTGAGAAGTGTCTGTTCAGGTCCTTGGCCCATTTGTTAACTGGGTTATTTGTTTTCTTATTGTCTAATTTTTTGAGTTCTTTGTATACTCTGGATATTAGGGCTCTATCTGAAGTGTGAGGAGTAAAAATTTGTTCCCAGGATGTAGGCTCCCTATTTACCTCTCTTATTGTTTCTCTTGCTGAGAAAAAACTTTTCAGTTTAAGAAAGTCCCATTTGTTGATTCTTGTTATTAACTCTTGTGCTATGGGTGTCCTATTAAGGAATTTTGAGCCCGACCCCACAATCTGTAGATCGTAGCCAACTTTTTCTTCTATCAGACGGAGAGTTTCTGATTTGATATCTAGCTCCTTTATCCACTTTGAGTTGACTTTTGTGCATGGCGAGAGGAGGGGATTCAGTTTCATTTTGTTGCACATGGATTTCCAGTTTTCCCAACACCATTTGTTGAAGATGCTATCCTTTCTCCATTGCATGTTTTTAGCTCCTTTATCAAATATAAGATAGTTGTAGCTTTGTGGTTTAGTCTCTGTGTCCTCTATTCTGTACCATTGGTCCACCCGCCTGTTCTGGTACCAGTACCATGCTGTTTTTATTACTATTGCTCTGTAATATAGTTTGAAATCTGGTATCGCTATACCACCTGATTCACACTTCCTGCTTAGAATTGTTTTTGCTATTCTGGGTCTTTTATTTTTCCATATGAATTTCATGATTGCTTTATCTATTTCTACAAGAAATGCCATTGGGATTTTGATTGGCATTGCATTGAACCTATAGAGAACTTTTGGTAATATCGCCATTTTGATGATGTTAATTCTGCCTATCCATGAACAGGGTATATTTTTCCATCTTCTAAGCTCCTCTTCAATTTCTTTCTTTAGGGATCTGTAGTTTTCATTGTATAGGTCTTTCACCTCTTTTGTTAGGTTGATTCCCAAGTATTTTATTTTTTTTGAGGTTATTGTGAATGGAGTGTTTTTCCTCATTTCCGTTTCAGAAGTTTTGTCACTGATATACAGAAATGCCTTTGATTTATGTGTGTTGATTTTATATCCTGCCACTTTGCTGAATTCATTTATTAGTTCTAGTAGTTTTTTTGTAGACCGTTTTGGGTCTTCTAGGTATAGAATCATGTCATCCGCAAATAGTGATAATTTAAGTTCTTCTTTTCCTATTTTTATGCCTTTAATTTTTTTCGTCTGTCTAATTGCTCTGGCCAGTGTTTCGAGAACTATATTGAATAGAAGTGGTGATAGGGGGCATCCCTGTCTTGTTCCAGATTTTAGAGGGAATGCCTTCAATTTTTCTCCATTCAGAATGATGCTAGCCTGAGGCTTAGCATAGATAGCTTTTACAATGTCGAGGTAAGTTCCTGTTATCCCTATTTTTTCTAATGTTTTGAACATAAAGGGATGCTGTACTTTGTCAAATGCTTTTTCTGCGTCTATCGAGATGATCATATGGTTCTTATCTTTAAGCCTATTGATGTGGTGGATAACATTTATTGATTTCCGTATATTGAACCATCCTTGCATCCCAGGGATGAATCCTACTTGATCATGGTGCACAATTTTTTTGATATGTCTTTGTATCCGATTTGCCAGAATTTTACTGAGGATTTTTGCATCTAGGTTCATTAGAGATATTGGTCTGTAGTTTTCTTTCTTTGAGGTGTCTTTGTCTGGTTTCGGAATCAGGGTAATGTTGGCCTCATAGAATGAATTTGGAAGAGCTCCCTCTTTTTCTATTTCCTGAAATAACTTGAAAAGTATTGGTATTAATTCTTCTTTAAGGGTTTTGTAGAACTCCGCTGTATACCCATCCGGTCCTGGGCTTTTCTTGGTTGGAAGTTTTTTGATTGCTTCTTCTATTTCATCTATCGATATTGGTCTGTTTAAGTTGTGTTTCCTCCTGACTCAGTCTGGGCAAATTATATTACTTAAGGAATTTATCGATGTCTTCACTTTCTTCTATCTTATTGGAATATAGGTTTTCAAAATAATTTCTAATTGTTTTCTGTATTTCTGAAGCGTCTGTTGTAATATTGCCTTTTTCATCCCGTATGTTAGTGATTTGTGTTCTCTCTCTTCTTCTCTTCGTTAGTATGGCTAGGGGTCTGTGGATCTTATTTATTTTTTCAAAGAACCAACTTTTTGTTTTGTTAATTTTTTCAATAGTTTCTTTTGTTTCAATTTCATTGATTTCTGCTCTGATTTTAATTAGTTCTTGCCTTCTGCTACATTTGCTATTGTTTTGCTCTTCCTTTTCTAGGGCTTTGAGATGAAGTGTGAGCTCATTTATTTGTTGGTTTTTCCTTTTTTTGAGGAATGACCTCCAGGCAATGAATTTCCCTCTTAAAACTGCTTTCATTGTGTCCCATAGATTCCGATATGTTGTGTCTGTATTTTCATTTATCTCTAAGAATTTTTTGATTTCCTCCTTTATGTCTTCTGTAACCCATTGATCATTCAGTAACATATTGTTCATTTTCCATGTGATGTAGGATTTTTCCTTCCTTCTTTTATCATTGATTTCCAGTTTCATTCCATTATGATCTGATAAAGTGCATGGTATTATCTCAACCCCTTTATATTTACCGAGGGTTGCCCTATGGCATAATATATGATCTATTTTTGAGAAGGTTCCATGTGCTGCTGAGAAAAAAGTATATCCACTTGATGATGGTTGATATATTCTATATATGTCAGTTAAGTCTAGGTTATTGATAGTGATATTGAGGTCAATAGTTTCTTTATTCAACTTTTGTTTGGAGGATCTGTCCAATGGTGAGAGAGGTGTGTTGAAGTCACCCATGATTATTGTGTTGTGGTCTGTTTGATTCTTGAACTTGAGGAGAGTTTGTTTTATGAACGTCGCAGCGCCATTATTTGGTGCATAAATATTGATAATTGTTATGTCTTGTTGGTGAATGGTTCCTTTTAACAGTATATAATGTCCTTCCTTATCCCTTTTGATTAGCTTAGTCTTGAAGTCGATTTTATTCGATATGAGAATGGCCACGCCTGCTTGCTTACGAGGACCGTGTGCTTGGTATATTTTTTCCCAACCTTTTACCTTGAGTCTGTGTATGTCTTTTCCAATCAGATGAGTCTCCTGGATGCAACATATTGTTGGATTTGTTTTTTTAATCCATGTTACCAGCCTATGTCGCTTTATTGGAGAGTTTAAGCCATTAACGTTTAGAGTTACTATTGATATATGGTTTGTACTTCCTGCCATGTTTGATTATTTATCTTTTTTCCCCCCTAATTTAGTTTGTTTCTCCATGGTTAGCTTTCCCCCCTTCCTCTGTCTTTACCGAGGCACTTCCCGCTGATGGTTTTGGTTATTGTTTTCCATTTCTTCCTCGTGTAGAGTTTTGCTCAAGACGCTTTGCAATGCTGGTTTTCTGGCTACAAATTCTTTTAGCTTTTGTTTATCATGAAAGATTTTTATTTCATTGTCGTATCTGAAGCTTAATTTTGCTGGATACAGAATTCTTGGTTGGCATCCATTGTCTTTCAGTGTTTGAAATACGTTGTTCCAGGATCTTCTCGCTTTCAGCGTCTGTGATGAAAAATCCGTTGTCAGCCTTATTGGTTTACCCCTAAATGTAATCTGTCTCTTTTCTCTTGTAGCTTTTAATATTTTCTCCTTGTTCTGTATATTGGATAGCTTCATAACAATGTGTCTTGGCGTTGGTCTACTGTGATTTTGTGTGCTCGGTGTCCTGTATGCATCTACAATTTGTATATCTGTTTCCTTTTTTATTTCTGGAAAGTTTTCTGTAATTATCTCATTCAGCAGGTTATTCATTCCCTTGGCATGAATCTCTGTGCCTTCCTCTATCCCGATGACTTGTAAGTTTGGTTTTTTTAAGTTATCCAAAATCTCTTGGATGTTTTTCTCGTGATTTTTTACCAGCCTATCTGAGTTGGCTAGACTCTTTTCAAGTTGATATATTTTGTCTTCATTATCTGACGTTCTGGCTTCTACTTGCTCCACTCTGTTAGTGATACTCTCAATTGAGTTTTTAATTTGGTTTATCGTTTCCTTCATTTCTAGAATTATTGTTTGATTTTTTTTAATAATCTCTATCTCCTGATAAAGATGCTTAACTTCTCTTTTATCTGTTTTTGTAATTCCTTTTCAATGTGATCTTTAAGGTTCCTTTCCATCTGTCTAAGGTGTTCCTTGAGTTCTTTATATGGCCATTTTTCTGATGACTCCAGGTCCTCCTGAATATTTAGGCTGTCCTGCATTGTTTGTACTCCTTTTCTTCCTTGCTTTTTTATGCTCATGATACTTCTTATTCTGTTTGACTGCTGAGTTACTGTTTACTCTTATAAATTTATTTGATGCTTGGGAGGAGAGGTATTAGAGGGGAAGGGAAGAAGTGACTAAAGAGAGTGAGTGTAGGCAGGTGGGGTTCAAGAGAGGGGGAATAAGAAAGTTGAAAAGAAATGAATAGACAAAAGAAAAAAGTGAGAAGAAAGAGAGAAAAAACGAAAAAATAAAAATTTAAAACAAACAAACAAAAATTATAATGGTATTAAAAAATGGAAATTAAAGTTTAAAAAAAATAGTAATAATAATAGAATAAAAAGAATTAAAAAAAATGAAACCATTGATAAGAAAGTTAAAGAACAACAACAACGTCAACTACAAAAAGTGAAAATAAAAAAAAAACTAATAATAATCATTAAAAAAAATAATAATAATAAATGCAGTCATAGAGCTTGATTAACTTCTCTTCCAGTAGGTGGAGCTATGCCCACTGGGCCAGGCTTCTCCTCTTGATAGGTGGGAACCAATCACTGTGCCTCAGCTCTTCTTCCCATACTGTGCGAGTCTCCAGTCCTGAGTGCCTAGGTCCTTCTCTTGTGGTTCCTCAATCCAGGCCCCACTCGCCTGTGATGCTTACCACATTACTGGCTACATGCCGGGTCTGCTGCTCCTGGGAGCCCTGTTTTCAAGGATGCCTGGGCACACCCTTTCTGTTTTCCTCCCTCGGACCCTACGTTTGTAGGGCTTGGGGCTGAGGACCCCCAGCGAATTTGTTTGCCCTCAGGTAGCAACTCCCCTGGTAGCTGGTGCAAGGGACCTCTGTTGTCAGCCCTGGTGGGAGCTCTTGGGCGCCACGCTTGTTCACAACCTTAGCAGCGCCGCCGCGGCCTCTGCTGCTCCTCGGCCTGGTGCCTAGCTCCCAGGGCCCAAGCGGCTGCCGCCGCGGCTCTCCAACCCCCTCCTCCAGAGCACGGGTCCCCTCGCAGGGGGATGCCCAACGACCCCAGAGCAGGCTCTGCCCCAAGGTGCAGCAGGGAACAGGCGACTGAGGCGCTTGAGGCCGTGGTCCAGCCTTCAGAGGACAGGGCTCGGCACGCAGCCCAGTTCCAGTCTCTAGATGTGGCTGCTGGACAGTGTAGACAGGGCCATCAAGGCAGCATGCCGAAAGCAAATGGCGGCTCCCGCGGAATGGATTTTCGGCCCGAAACCCCAGCCCAGCCAACAATTTCAGTCCACTAACTCTCCCTGTATAGACAATATTCAAAAAAAAAAAAAAGGGCGGGGTGTACTGAGCTTTCTTTGCCTCAGGTACTTAAGATCCACTGCTGATTACCCATTCAGCTTCTCTGCAGGGAGCAAAGTGAAAGAGGAAGCATATGGGCGCAAAGCGCCCGCGGCTCTGAACAGGAAAGCGTCTGGGAGCCAAGCGTCTCTTTTTCAATCTTTTTGTTTTTTCTGCTGCTTGGCCGGGTGGTCCACTACAGACTAATGGTGAAAGGAGCTCTAACAAGCTGTGCAAAGTCTCTATTAAAGCCGCTACTCTGAGCACCAGTTTCAGCAGTTCAGCAACCCCCGTATGCAGCCCAGTTCGCTATTTCATAAAGGCTTGGTTAGATTCCCTTCACGTCGCCTCCTGAGCTGGGTGGGCGGGGGGGCTGTTTGCTGTGCAGGTGGGGACCCTTATCGCCCCGCTGGGCCCGGCCGCCGGGGGCCGTTTGCAGAACCGGGCAGGTGGCGCTGGCGGCCGTTTGGCGGCGGCTGGCAGGGAGACTGAACCTCTGCACCGCGTGGCCAAGATTCACTCGTCTGGGACAAACTGTCACCTCTCATAAACTTACTGATTCCCGGCAGGTCTCCTTTCCACGGAATTTTGCTAGAGGTTCCTCCGTAGGTAGATTCTAGGTGTATTAATGGGTCTTTCTGATCGCTTTACTGTGGAGATCCTGAAAATACTGCTTCCTCCCCGGCCGCCATGTTGGGTCTCGAAGTTGATATATTTAAAAAAAAGAAAATTTAAACCTACCCTCTTAATTCTCTTGCACATGCCTGTTCTCCAAGTGAAAGCAGAGAGACTTTGTTCTTTCTACATTTGCTGCTTCTTTTCTGATTCCTACTAATACTAACCTCCCCAGACTTCCATGGGTGTGTTGGACAGCAATGGAGCAAGAGTAAGGGACTGTAGTTTTGTAGACAGTAACACTCTGCTCACAGGCAGGAGAGGCAGAACCACATGCAAAGGAAGTTTCAGCCCCACAGTGGGACAAGATGGAACTTCTCTTTGCAAGTTCTTGAGCTCAGCTCTCAATTACTTTAAAAAGAAATGGAACAGAACCATTCACAAGATAAGCACCTCAAGTGAAAGCACATTAACAAGACACTGGAATAGCATCTGCATCTTATCAAAAATTGGTAAGATGATATCCTAATCCAAAAACAAACAAACAAACAAACAAACAAACAAAAAAAACCAGAACTCCTCTGAATGGTATTCTCCTTCTAGAATTCTATTCTGTCCCTAAAAAGCCATTAGGTTAAACATCTGCTTCTATGAAGCAAGTAGTTCTTTTACCTTTTTATACCAGTCAAGTTTTGCATACATGGGATTAAACTATTTCTAAAATGTACAAGCTAGAAGGAAAACCATGTATAAATTCCACTAAACTTTTAAGATTTCCTCAAGCTAATCAACTTTTTTTTTTTTAATACTGGGGATAAAACCCAGGGGCATTTTAAGACTGAGCCCTATCCCCAGCCCTTTTAAGTTTTTATTTTGAGACAGGGTCTCACAAAATTGCTCAAGCTCTCAGTAAATTGCTGAGGCTGGCCTCAAACTTGGGATACTCTTGCCTCAGCCTCCTGAAGTGATGGGATTACAGGAGTGAGTCCCTATTCCCAGCAAAGGTTGGGTTTTCATTTTTCTAATTTGGATACAGTTTACCAATAAAGTCTTGTGATCCTTCCTGATATCCTAACAGGATTGATCTTATTCCTTTTATTCCAATCAATCTTCTTCCTTTTAAAACACTAAACAACTTTGCTGCAACCAGGTTTGGATCAATTCTATGTTCAAAGTTTCTCTTCTCTCGTCTACTAAGGAAAGGAAAGTTGGACAGAGGGGTGGCCTCAGGGTTCAGAGGCTAAGAGGAGGAAGAGAGCACAACACAGCAGCCTCCTCCTAAAATTATCACAAGCCACTTCCACTCACTGAAAAGCAGGATGGGAGATTATTTAGGAAAAAAATTATTTCTCAGCTGTTTTCTTTATTTTTGGCCATGTGGGAGGGCAGAAGGCCTCCCACAAAAGTTCATGAGAATTTTTGTCAAAATTTCCTCAGAGACCATATCTTAGTCTATATTGTTTTTTTAATGCCTAGGACTGGAACAGACACACAATACTCACAGCTATAAAAAGAAAAACATTATCACCAAAAATGTCATTATAGTTGTCACATCATTACATTTAACCTATCAATTAAAAATGAAAACAATGTAGAAAAAGCCTGCACTTTTATATTAAATTTCCTGTAAACAACTGAGAGTACTCTGCATGAGGAGAGTATTAATTTTTATTATGAAAAATATCAAACATACACAAAATTACAGGGAATAAAATCATATATATCCACCACTCAAATTGTAGCATTGTCAAAATATTGTCACTTTCCGGACTGGGGGTTAGCTCTGTGGCAGAGCACTTGTCTAGCATGAGTGAGACCTGGGTTCCATCCCCAGCATTGCAAAAAGAAAAAAAAGGAAAAAAGAAAAAGAAAAAGATATCATTTTCTTCATCTATTATTAACTCTCCTCCCCTTTTCGGGGGTAATGTATTTTAAAACAAATCCTCTAATGCAGATGAACCTGTACAAGACATCAACCTTGTGAACTTGCTGACATAACATACCTAAAAGGTCACAACATCCCTCTTGTAGTATTCTACCAAAAAAAAAATGCAAATCCTTTACTTACTCATGAGAAAATATCAAGTAAATCTAAATCCAAGGACAGTCTATAAAATACTACCCAGTACTTTCCTTTCCTCTCCCAGCCCAGGAACTGGGGGCAAAGAGGGAAGATGAGAGGCTGTACTTCAGAATGCCACAGACTCCCTTTTATAGAGTTAGCTGAATTGGGGGATTTGTTTTTGTGTATCCATTATTTTTCATCAATGACATTTATTTTTATTTTTAATGCTTAAATTGTCCCACATTGGCCCTTTCATATTGTCTCTTTCTACATTCTTTTGCAATAATTTTGGACTCTGATATTTCTCTGTGAACTGTGTATATTAGCACTACAGGAATTCATTACTGTCTCTTGAAAGACAAGAGATCAATTATCTAATGGGGAGCTCAGGATGACAGATTTTCTTCAATGGAATTATTATAGAATGAATAATCCCTTCTTAATGTAAAGGGGACCTCTGGGATCATTGTCAGTAGACACATACAGGAAACTACACCCTAAATCCTAAAACAAGGAAAGCCAATTATCCTATTTTTTCTAATTTTTTTGATTTATTTATGCTTCATAAATAAGCTTAATAATGATATGAGGATATGTTGATATACTATACAATTTTTAATATATCACATAATTTTCTTAAGTGTACATCAATGACACAATAAAAATATTACAATTGGTCTGGGGGCATAACTTGGTGGTAGAGTGCTTAATACCAAACACAAGTCCTCAGAATTCTATTTCTAGCACCAAACAAAAATATAATCATACCATAACTAAATGGTATAGATATCTGTAAGACAGATTTTCATGTATATGCCATAGACTGCTTCAACATATGAAGGTCACTGTCAACTGGATTCTTATTAACAGCTAGGTCATATGAGATTTCATTGACTCCATTGTAAGTGTCCTTTATCAAGACAGAATAGTTTCCAAATCTCCAAATTTGTATTTCAGCCTACAAAGATGAAATAAAAATATGACAAATGGCTAGAGTAGACCACAGAGTTGGACTTTCCTAATTCACCAAGGGAAAATGATACCCCTTCCTGGGTATAGATCAGGAGAGAGAAAATATATTTAAGAGAGTAAAAACAAAACCACATAAGAAAAAAAGCAGAGAGAAAACTCAGACTTCAGTTAGATCACATCAAAGCAGAAACGAACCTACAAACTTCTTTCTATGTAGAAATTTGTAGAAAATTTGTGTTTGGAGCTGACAGAGACCTCTGCAATGCTAGGCTTCCCAGGTTTCCCACTCTGAGAAACATTTACCAGAAACGGAAACAGGCACTGTAAGATAAATGCACAACAGGTAAACTGTGAGGGGTTTTCTGCAGTGCTACAGATCAAACCCCAAACCCAGGGTCTTTAGCATGAGAAGAAAGTTCTCTTCCACTGAGTTATCCTTGCAGCCCTATTAGGGAATTTTTAGAGTCTCTGGGTTGTTGGAGTACATAACTATACAAATGAAAATCCTATTATGAATTTTCCTTCACACTTTTAAAAAACTTCTATATTTTAATAACTTACATAAAATGTACCAATTATTTTATACTAAAGCAATGACTGTTTCTATGAGTTAAACAATCTCTACAAATTGACAAGTCTAGCCTACATTAAATTTTGCATCCTATTGTTTTACTTATTATTTAACAAGTAAACTTCCACGATTCTACTGTAACAAACACTTTACAACCCTTAATGGATGCCCATATTTCGACAATCACTATAATTGTGGGTATTTGGGCTGGTTTCAAAGCTTTTCTGTTTTTCCTTTTGATGTTTTTTGTTATATAAATATGCTGTTTTAAAAGATCTCCATACAAGGGATTCTCATTCCTTTAAATTCTATTCCTGAGGTAAATTTCCCAAAGTAAGATTACTGGATTAAAAAGTAATCATTTTAATGATTCCTGTTACAAGGGGTCAAATAGTACACAAATAAGAAAAACTACAAACATATCTAAATTTCTTATTAGTATTCCTAGGATTTTTTATATCTTTATTTTATTTGTTTACTTAATTTATTTTTCCTGTGGTGCTGAGGATCAAACCCAGTACCTCACACTTGTTGGGCAAGTGCTTTATCACTGAGCCACAACCCCAGCCCATCTTGATAGGATTTTAAATAATTTTTATATTTGTTCATTTACTAGGTATCTATATCACAACATTAAGATTAAATTTTAAATTATCTAGAGATCAAATAAGTCAGTGCTTTTGCTATTTTGTTTCCATGGTGTGAGCCAACAAGACCTCAAGTTCTCCTGAGTTTAATCTGAGAAATATCCCCATATGCTGTAATAATAAGTTTTTGACCATCTTAAGCATTTCTACATTCTACTACTTCCATTTTCATCTTGTTATATTTTATTATTTTTAATTAAAGTTTTAAAATTTTATATAGTCATACTAATCTGGCTTATTTCTTCTATTGCTTCATTAATTTAAAAACATTCTGCTTTTTTTTTGTTTTTGTTTTGTGGGTTATACTTTTAAATTTAATTGCCTTGGAGTATTTGATAGATGAAATATAGTAATTTGAATTATCTTCTCCATAATTTAAGTCATAATACTTTATATTCTTTTTAAAAAAAATTTCCGAATCTGGGAATTGAACCCCATGGCACCATACCACTGAGCTATATCCTCAACCCTTTCTTCTTTTTTTTTCTTTCCTTTTTTTGAGGCGGGGTGGGAAAGCAGGTTCTCACTAAATTTCACAGGATGGCCTTGAATTTATAATCCTCCTGCCTCAGCCTCCTGAGAAGCTGGGATTGCAGACATGTACCACCACATCTGGCTAAGAAAAATCAGGTTTTGAATCTTAACTTTAATATCTTATAAATAATTGTTGAAAAACAAAATGTTTGTTCAACACAATATTTTAAATTTCAGCTGATATACTTTTTTTTTTTCCTGAGTCTGTGGGGTTTTTGTTTGTTTTGTTTTGTTTTTTAATACATTTTTTTTTTAGTTGCAGATGCATACACTACCTTTATTTTATTTATTTATTTTAAGTGTGCTGAAGATTGAACTCAGTGCTTCACATGTGTGAGGCAAGTGCTCTACCACTGAGCCACAACCCCAGCCCCAAATTATTGTAATTTTTAATATTTTTAATTCCCATTGTTCCTTTAAATTTATGAATTCTATGACTTTTAAGTTTTTAATATTTCTTGACTCTTTTCTCAATTCTTCTCATTTCTGATTTAAATACTTATTACTTTTTTATACCTTTATGTTATTTATTTATTTTTTATGTGGTGCTGAGGATAGAACCCAGTTCCTAGCATGTGCTAGGTGAGCACTCTAATGCAGAGCCATAACTCCAGCCCAAATTCTTATTACTTTTATTGTTTCCTTTTTTGTGTGTGTTAGGTGATAACACTGTTTGCTTTCCAAAACTTTGAGATTGATACCAACAGTTTTGTACTTCCCTTTTTCTTTCTGATTAATAAAGCAGAGGTCCATAAAGCCTCTGGCCACAAAAAGTCACAGTATGTATCTTCATCTAGGTATCACCATTTGTAAAATCCTCTCTATTCTACTATTGTGAGGATTAAATGAGATATGTACAAAATAGAGTGAGCCTTCAGTCAACAATAGCTATGATTTCTGTTACCATCATTTTTATTGTTATAAGTATTTAAATAAGCCAGGTGCAGTGGCACACACCTATAATTCCAGGGATTTGGAAGGTGTAGGGAGGAGAATTCCAAGTTTGAGTACAGCCTCAGCACCTTAGCAAAGTCCTTAATGACTTAGCAAGATCCTGTCTTCAAATAAAAGTGAAAAGGACAGAAGATGTAGCTCAGTGGTGAAGCAAACCTGAGTTCAATCCCCAGTAACATCCACTCCCACCCAAAACAATGGAAATTAATTTTTTGTAAGAATTTCTTTTGATTCTTCCTTGAAATATTATATCCTTAATTTCATTAGTTTGATTTCTCTTGTGCAAAGGAATGTGGGATATATAATCCCTCCTTTTGCTATCTATTAGTCTCATTTTTTTTGAGATTTTTAAAGAGGCACTTTATTTTTTTTATCTTTATTTTTTTAAAAATTTTATTTATTTTTTTATTGGTTGTTCACAACATTACAAAGCTCTTGACATATCATATTTCATACATTAGATTGAAGTGGGTTATGAACTCCCAATTTTTACCCCAAATGCAGATTTCAGAATCACGTCGGTTACACATCCACAATTTTACATAATGCCCTATTAGTAACTGTTGTATTCTGCTACCTTTCCTATCCCCTACTATCCCCCCTCCCCTTCCCTCACATCTTCTCTCTCTACCCCATCTACTGTAATTCATTTCTCTCCTTGTTTATTTTCCCATTCCCCTCACAACCTCTTATATGTAATTTTGTATAGCAATGAGGGTCTCCCTTCATTTCCATGCAATTTCCCTTTTCTCTCCCTTTCCCTCCCATCTCATGACTCTGTTTAATGTTAATCTTTTCTTCCTGTTCTTCCTCCCTGCTCTGTTCATAGTTGCTCTCATTATATCAAAGAAGACATTTGGTATTTGTTTTTTAGGGATTGGCTAGCTTCACTTAGCATAATCTGCTCTAGTGCCATCCATTTCCCTGCAAATTCTATGATTTTATCATTTTTTATTGCTGGGTAGTACTCCATTGTGTATAGATGCCACATTTTATTTTATCCGTTCATCTATTGAAGGGCATCTGGGTTGGTTCCACAGTCTAGCTATTGTGAATTGTGCTGCTATGAACATCGATGTAGCAGTATCCCTGTAGTATGCTCTTTTAAGGTCTTCAGGAAATAGTCCGAGAAGGGCAATAGCTGGGTCAAATGGTGGTTCCATTCCCAGCTTTCCCAGGAATCTCCAAACTGCTTTCCAAATTGGCCGCACCAATTTGCAGTCCCACCAACAATGAGCAAGTGTACCCTTTTCCCCACATCCTCGCCAGCACTTGTTGTTGTTTGACTTCATAGTGGCTGCCAATCTTACTGGAGTGAGATGGTATCTTAGGGTGGTTTTGATTTGCATTTCTCTGACTGCTAGAGATGGTGAGCATTTTTTCATGTACTTGTTGATTGATTGTATGTCCTCCTCTGAGAAGTGTGTGTTCAGGTCCTTGGCCCATTTGTTGATTGGGTTATTTGTTATCTTATTGTCTAATTTTTTGATTTCTCATTTAACCTCACACATAATCAATGTCACTGAAAAGTAAATATAGATATTGTTGGAGTTATCTACTTTTTTCTATTTAATTCCTGTGATAAATGTCACTTGTTTATTGCCAATAAAGACATTTAGATAGAAAGGCCTTATTCTGCTTCAATTTACATACACTAAGTCATGAAATGTTCACAAGGAGATAATAAGCAAGTTCCATTTCCCCCCAGGTTCACAAGTAAAGAAAGCGAGGCACAGAGTACAGTAAGTGCCATACACAAATTCACACAGAAATAGAGTGACAGAGGCCAGGCACGGTCGTGCACGCCTCTAAACTAGCAACTTGGGAGGTTGAGGCAGGAGGATCACATATTCATGGCTAGCCACAGCAATTCAGCAAGGCCTTAAGCAATTTAGTCAGATGAGACCCTGTCTCAAAATGCAAAATAAGGGCTGGTAATGTAGCCCAGTGGCAAAGCGTCTTGGAGTTCAAAGCACAGTACCTAATAATAATAATGATGATGATGATGACGTGACAGAGGTGGGACTTGAACCAGGCACTTTAGCTGTGGAATCCACGCTCTTCACACTGGTTCAGTTCAGCTGCTTAAACCCCAATCAGCTTGCTCTATCACAGTCTGATAAATGTGTATTGTCATTTGTCTCTACAACTTTGTTTTGCAGTTTCTACCATTATCATCTATTTGCTTTTGCATAAATTGGGAGACTTTTTATCTAGGCTATCCATATTTTGTATTAATATTCCTTTATCAATTATGCAAAGGATAAAGCTTTGACTGGACCCTTTTACTCCAACATCTGCCTCTTCAAAAAGCATAATTTCCTTTCAGTTTTCAATGTATTCTTTATAAGTACAATATCATATTTTGGTTTTAAAAACTTTATTTATCAATATTTATTTATGTATGTTTAACATATTATGTATGTTTCACTGTCCTTTTTCCAAAAGTGACTTTAAATCATCCACACTATTTTCAATACAATCTGAGAGTCTTTTGTTTTTTTTTTTCAGTCAGTGCAATGGATTGAACCCAGTGCCTTATGCATATTATACCCCCAGCCCTTGAGAGTCTTATTTTTATAGAAGTTAGTACATTTGCATTTATTATAATTATTCTAGTTTTAATTACCCTGAATTCTCTCCTCTGCTTTTATTCTGTTTCCATTTATATGTTTTCTATGTTGTATACTTTTCCTTCTTTAGTAATATTTTAAAGATACAGCAACCTTATCTATATTTATCACACTTAGAGCATGTCTACTTACAAAAATGTTATTTATTCTAGTTTATGCTTGAAAATAATAGTAAAAAATAACAGGTAATCATTTTGAATTCCCTCAATGCAATAAAAGCACAGAATTTCTATATTCTTTTTCCTTCTTCTACTTCCAGATCCCTTAAGGAAGGAATATTGTTTAGTATCCTGAAGAGCAATTTTCATTGTCTTTTTGTCAGTTACATCTTAATTCAGTCCATTATAATAGTTGTTCATTGCTAATAATACAATAACAAAATTTCTCTAAAACTTGTTCTCTAGTCAGAAGAACTTGGTAATATATTAAATTGTTTTTAGATGTCTTAATGCTGTCTATCACCAGGCATGTTGGCACATGCCTGTAATCCCAGTGACTCAGGAGGCTGAGTCAGGAGGATTGCAAAATCAAGACCAGTCTCAGCAACTTAGTGAGGTGCTAAACAACTTAGCAAGATCTTGTCTCAAAATAGAATATAAAAAAATGGTTGAGGATGTGTCTCAGTGGCTAAGCACCCTGGGTTCAGTCCACTGGACCAAAAAAAAAAAAAAAGACCTGTCAAGCTGATCTACTGATCTGCATATTTTTTTCTATGTTTA
The DNA here is from genome assembly GCF_964194105.1 of Spermophilus citellus. Lineage (NCBI taxonomy): Eukaryota > Metazoa > Chordata > Mammalia > Rodentia > Sciuridae > Spermophilus > Spermophilus citellus. The sequence goes on along the minus strand of NC_138196.1, from coordinate 25,795,411 downwards.
TGGATCTATAAAAGTCTTTCTACTTTATAGAAAGAGAGATAAAGAAAAGGGTATAGGAAATTCTCAACTAGGTAATTGTTCTTTAAGGCCTGCCTTCACCTTTAAATATTTTAAAGATACCTGTCTACCATTCCCAGATTTTTATTATCTGTGTTAATATATATGAAGTTATAATAATTTGTATTGTTTTGAGTACTTGTCTCTTCTTTGATCCATATTTTTTAAAGACTACCAAATTATTAGCCAGGCATGGTGGCACACACCTGTAACCCCAGCAGTTTTGTAGGTGAGGCAGGAGGATTATGAGTTCAAAGCCAGCCTCAGCAAAAGCAAGGTACCAAGCAACTCAGTGAGACCCTGTCTCTAAATAAAATACAAAATAGCCATTGTGTGGCTCAATGGTCGAGTGCCCCTGAATTCCATCCCCAGTACCCCTCCTCCCCACAAAAAGATTTCCAAATTATTAAAGTTCAAATTTAAAACCGTTTAAGTAAGATTTCATTCTCTGGTTGCTTAACCTTTAAAGGGTCATAAGTTTCTTTTTCTTCAATTGCAGGACATTCTCTTACTATAATAATTCACTATGTCCCACTTCTTTACACATTTTCCTTAGACACAATGATCTCTGTGCCCTTTTAGTAAATTACTAATTTGTGTGTGTATGCAATACTGGGGATCAAATCCAGGGTCTCACACATACCAGGCACATTGCTCTACCATTGAGCTATAACCTAGTCCTTCTGTTTTTTGGATTCTTTAGTCTGCCACCTGACAATGTTTTGTATCAATGAAACTGATATTTTTGTTTTGTTTCCAGGAATTGAACCCAGGGGTGCTTAGCCATTTAGCAACTTCCTCAGCCCTTTTTATTGTTTAATTTTGAGACAAAGTCTCACTAAGTTGCTTAGGGCCTTGCTAAATTGCTGAGGCTGGCTTTGAACTTGCAATCCTCCTGCCTGAGCTTCTCTAGTCACTGGGATTACAGGAATGTACAAAAAGCCTGGCTACTTTTTATTCTAATGTTGCTCTTACTTGCCCTACACCTCATTTGTTGACAATACAGTTGACCCACCCCCCCCCACCGGACAACTTGATTTCTGTGGACTTTACACTTTTTTTTTTTTTAGTTGTCAATCGGCCTCTATTTTACTTATTTCTATATGGTACTGAGGATCCAACCCAGTGCCTCACACATGCTAGGTGAGCACTCTACCACTGAGCTACAACCCAGTCCAACTTTAGACTTTTAAAATCTTGTTAGAAGAAATTTTGCCCATTCTCTGAATTATGTTTCTTGTCACTTCTTAATTTCAGTTGTTATTGATTTTTTTAAGGCTTCTTTTAGGCTCTTTATAGACTGATAAAACTTTTTTCTCCCAGTGCTAGGGATAGGACCCAGGATCCTACCCGAGCTAGGCAAGCACTCTACCATTGCGTCACAACACAGCTCCTGGCTAATAAATTTTGTCTTGACCTACTTTTGTTTTTAACCATTAGAGGTTTTATTTTTTCATAGATTTTTCGATGGGTTTAATCAAATAAAGGGGTATTATATACTGTGTTTCATCATCTTTTGAGTTGATGCCTGTACTGACGATTTTGGTTTTTGAAAGCTATTTACTGTTGGGCATGGTGGTGTATACCTGTAATCCCAGTTACTAGGAAAGCTGAGGAGGATCACAAGTTCAAGGCCAGCCTAGACAACTTAGGGAGACCCTCTCTCAAAATAAAATTTAAAAAGAACTAGGGATGTGGCTTAGTCGTACAGCTCCTGCGTAGTATATGAGGCCCTGGGTTCAATCTCCAGTATGACAGACAAAAAAATAAATAAATAAGTACACACCTACATACATAAAACTTTATTTTCAGGGAGGCAGATTTCTTCAATAATGGTCTTTCCCTCAACTTGCACCTTCCTACTGTTCTCACTATGCTTGTCCTCAGATATGACCCACTATGCTTCCTTGATTACATTTCTTCTAATTCCTTCTAATAACCTGTTTCCTTGCCTATAAAAACTGAAAGTAACATTTAAAGGGCCTTAGATGTGAGGGTATTAAGGTTCATACCAAACAAGCCCCAAGGGAAACAAAACTAAGATTTCGAACACAATACATACACAGTAACAGTGTTCCAATTTCTAGGAAACAGTCAAGTTTGTTCCCAGCTATTTATTATGGATGAGTAGCAAAGCCTGGTCCACCTTCAGCACCACATGCCTGTTTTTAATATAAATCTACATAGAAACAAAAGTTTAAAAAAATCTGAAAGAGATGCTAGAGACCAATGAAGTACAACAGTGAGTGCTTCTTAAATACCTGTACTCTATATAGAGTTTTAGGAGTCTCTAAAACATTGCTTTCAGAACACATGAATGTATGTGTGCATGCAAGTGCATTCACATACACACATAGATACCCAATGGCACAAATTCCTCTACTACAAACAAGGATTTGGTCAACACCATTCACATACAGTGGGCAAAAAAACTGTGAAAGGAACTTACACCCATCAAATGCTAAAATGAGACAGGCACTGAATTTAGCAGTTTTCATATAATGACAACCTTGTGAACTAAGTATTTTCTCCAATTTTCAGATGAATAAATCAAGCCTCATATGAGTTAGATAAATCCCATGACCACAGAGTTTTCTAATGAAATCTAGGACCTAAACCCCAGTGGTATGATTTCAAACCCCTGACTTTCCTCTATCGTGTTACCAGTCTATGAGCTCAGCTTGGGCAGCTTGTTAGAAATGCAGAGCTCCATACCCTCTATCTCACCACGGGCAGGTTAGCAGGATTCCTAGATGACCTGTACATTCTTTTAAATTTATTTTTTAGTTGTAGGTGGACATAATATCTTCATTTCATTTTTATGTGGTACTAAGGTTTGAACCCAATGCCTCATGTGTGCTAGGTGAGCACTCTACCACTGAGCCCCAGCCCTGATCTGTACATTCTTTAAAGTTTGAGAAGTTCAGCTCTTGATCACTTTGGTGTGGGGTTCTGAATCTCTTTGTCACTTCAATGACAGATTTGAGAGGGGACAGGAGTGGATTACACACTTGTAGGGTTAGAAGGTAAGCCTCAGTCTGAATGGAAGACCCACTGTTCTGATATTGAATCACATGCACAGGCCCCCGTTTACTAGATGGCATTCTTAGGATAACAAAGGTGACGGACATTCAGAATGTAGGGTGTAGTCTAATATGGATGAAGCCTTGGGTTCCATGGCCAGCACTGTAGAGGGAGGGAGGGAGGGAGGAAGGAAAGGGATGGAGGGAAGGAAAGGGATGGAGGGAAGGAAAAGGGATGGGAATGGAGGGGAGGATGCATACTCTATGTTTTGCTAATTTGGAAAACAAACTGAACTGATATTATCTGAAATTAAAGCAAAGTAGTTCATTTAAACAAACTATTATTGTATGGAAGTGAAATCAATCTACCCTCTAGCTTCTAAGCAAAAGGAAAATGAGGAGTAACCAGCCAGGTGCAGTGGTGCATGCCTATAATCCCAGAAGCTTGGGAGGCTGAGACAGGAGGATGTTGAGTTCAAAGCTAGCCTCAGCAGTGGTGAGGTGCTAAGCATCTCAGTGAGACCATGTGACTAAATAAAATACTAAATAGGGCTGGGGATGAGGGCCCCTGAGTACAATCTCCAGTATCAAAAAAAAAAAAAAAAGATGAGATCTTAAGAAAGAGAAGGGAAATTGCATGGAAATGGAAGGAGACCCTCATTGTTATACAAAATTACATATAAGAGGATGTGAGGGGAAAGGGGAAAAAAAACAAGGGAGAGAAATGAATTACAGTAGATGGGGTAGAGAGAGAAGATGGGAGGGGAGGGGAGGGGAGAGGAGGGGAGGGGGGATAGTAGAGGATAGGGAAAAAAAAAGAAAAATAAGAAAAAAAAGAAAGAAAAAGAAATACCCCCCCCCCCAAACAAACAACAACAACAACACAAGTGTAACAATTTAATAAACCCACTAGAAGGGCATAAATTTTGTCTCTTATTTTGTAATATGAAAGCTTTCTTCAGGCCTCCTCAATAACTCATCTGAATGGTTCAGAAATTTTTACTTTACCAGCTTAAATCCCTCATTTTTATCTTAATTTACCCTTACTTTACTCAGTGAAGACAAAACACACAGACAAAACTGAATTATCCACTGACACTTTTTCTTCTCTAGGATAAATAAAGGACTATCCACCATTTTTTCTGATCTTACGTGTCCTTCTGCAAAATTTTTGATACAAGCAATGTTTGGGCCCAGGGGTAGGACACAGTGTGTTAAATGTCTACAATGCCAAATTGGATCACCTTGAACCTGAATTCCACCCTGCCTCGGTTCTTCATCAATAAATTACGGTCATAAGAGTGCTTACTTTGTAAGATTGTTGGAGAAACTAAATATGAAGATATATGTAATATTTGGCACAGTGCATAAAACAAGTGCTCAATGAATGATCAGTTGAATGATCCAGGTTACAGCGGGAGCTTCTTTAGGATTGAGAACATCTAGTTTAAACTTTTTACAGGTTGTTTCTTTTTTTATTTAACTTAATTTCTTGTACCTACTTCCTATTTCTTTATAGTTTAAGAAATGATGATAGATACATCTGAAATTAATATATTATTCTTTTGATATTTTTTCTTTCTTTTCCCCACTACTGGGGATTGAACTCTGGGGTGCTTTATCACTGGGATATATCCTTAATCCTTTTATTTTTTATTTATTTTTATTTATATATGACAACAGAATGCATTACAATTCTTATTACACATATAGAGCACAATTTTTCATACTTCTGGTTGTATACATAGTATATTCACACCAATTTGTGTCTTACACCTGTACTTTGGATAAGAATGTTCATCACATTACACCATCATTAATAACCCCATGCCCCCTCCCTTCCACTCCAACCCTTCTGCTCTATCTAGAGTTTCTCTATTCCTCCCATGCTCCCACTCCCTATCCCACTACAAATCAGCCACCTTATATCAAAGAAAACATTCAGCATTGGGTTTTTTTCTGGTAGTGGCTAACTTCACTTAGCATCATTTTCTCTAACTTCATCCATTTACCTGCAAATGCCATGATTTTATTCCCTTTTATTGCTGAGTAATATTCCATTGTGCATTTTTGCCACATTTTTTATCCATTCACCTGTTGAAAGGCATCTAGATTGGTTCAACAGTTTAGCTATTATTGTGAATTGTGCTGCTATAAATGTTGATGTGGCTGTGTTCCTGTAGTATGCTGTTTTTAAGTCCTTTGAGTATAGACCCATGAGAGAGATAGCTGGGTCAAATGGTGGTTCCATTCACAACTTCCCAAGAAATCTCCATACTGCTTTCCATATTGGCTGCACCGATTTGAAGTCTCACCAGCAATATATGAGTGTACCTTTTTCCCCACATCCTCACCAACACACATTTTTGTTTGCATGCATAATAGCTGTCATTCTGACAGTGAGTGAGATGAAATCTTAAAGTGATTTTGATTTGCATTTCTATAATTGCTAGTGATGATGAACATTTTTTCATGTATTTTTGATTGATTGCACATCATTTGGAAAAATAAGAGACTGAGAATAGCTAAATCAATCCTTAGCAGGAAGAGTGAAGCAGGTAACATCACTATACCAGACATTAAACTATACTACAGAGCAATAATAACAAAATCAGCATGGTATTGACACCAAAACAGACTGGTAGACGAACGGTACAGAATGGAGGACACAAAGACTAACCCCCAAAGCTACAATTATCTTATATTAGTCCAAGGTGCCAAGAACATGCATTGGAGAAAAGATGGCCTCTTCAACAAATGGTGCTGGGAAACCTGGGAACCCATATGCAACAAAATGAAATTAAATCCCTCTCTCCCACCATGCACAAAACTCAAAATGGATCAAGGACCTAGGAATATAACCAGACTCCCTGCATCTAACAGAAGAAAAAGTAGGCCCTAATCTCTATCATCTGGGATTAGGCCTCAACTTCCTTAATAAGACTCTTGTGGCACAAGAATTAAAATCAAGAATCAATAAATGGGATGGACTCAAACTAAAAAGTTTCTTCTCAGCAAAAGAAACAATCTGTGAGGTGAATAGAGAGCCTACATCTTGGGAGACAATCTTTACCCCTACCCATCAGATAGAGCACTAATCTCTAGGGTATATAAAGAACTCAAAAAGCAAAACACCAAAAAAGCAAATAACCTGATCAATAAATGGGCCAAAGACCTGAAGAGACACTTCTCCTTTTTATTTTTTAAATTTTGAAAGAGGGTCTCACTAAGCTACTGGGTGTCTTGCTAAATTGTAAGGCTAGCCTTGAACTTTTGACCAGCCTCCTGAGTTATTGGGATTATAGGTGAATGCCACCACACCCAGCTCCTGACATGGTGCCTGAGAATGAACTTCCAGAAATAAAATTTTTAATCAAATATAGCCTTTGATATTAATCTCCAGGATATACAAAGAACTCAAAAAAACTTAACAACAACAACAACAACAAAAGAACCTGAAATAACCCACAGAAGGCATACCAATGGTCAAAAACTAGAGGGAAATTTTTTCAGCATCTCTAGCAATTAGAGAAATGCAAATTAGAACTACACTGAGATTTTATCTGACTCTATCCAGAATGACAATTATAAAAAATATAAAGAACAGTAAATGATGGTGAGGATATGGGGAAAAAGGTTCACTCCTACATTACTGCTGGGACTGGAAACAAGTAAAACCTCTCTGGAAAGTCTTAAGGAGATTCCTTAGAAAACCACCATTTGACCTAGCTATTGAGAAAAAAGAAAATTTGTTTCTATGTATTTATATCCATATTTGTATACATAACTCTGTATGTGTGTATATATATATATACACACACATATACATATATATATATTTGGAAATATGTATATGTGTATATAAGTAATACATATATATATATATATATATATATATACATATATTTGTAAATATGTATATTTGTGTATAGTATACATATATACTAAATATATACATGTATATTTGTAAATATGTATATATGTGTGAATAAGTATACATATATACATATATATAATTATACACACACACACACACACAATTTTGAAAAAATCCAATGGGAGGCTTATCACTAGATTTTCTTTTTGTGGTATTGGGGATTGAACCCAGGGCCTCAGGCTTGCCAGGCAAGCACTACTTTAACATGGAGCTATATTTTGTCTCAAAGTAAAAAATTAAAATACTGGTGGTGTGGCTCAGTGACAAGTGCATCTGGATTCAAAACCCAATACTAAATGATAATGATGATGATGATGACGATAAATAATTAATAGACTTACACATAGAGATTTCATTTGCTATCTCTCTAGAACCTATTCATTCATATCAGTAAAATCACTAAACATAGCAGAATTAAAATGGAAAATGGATCAACAAATTAACTTTAAAAAAGGCTTACAGATTATAATTAGTAGACTCTGAGAATGAAAGGTTTATTCCTGCTAAATAGAGAAAAGGGCTACAATAGCCAAGTTGCCTTTTAATTAAATTTTAATATCCAAGTGGCATTCTTCATAAGAGCTCTCTGGAAACAAGCCCTTTAGATACTTTCTACATGAGACAGAAGTAACAGAGCATTTCCTCACCATTATCAATGACTCATGTTCATTAATGATTTGAGATGGGAAACTATTTCCTGGGGGGGAAAAGGAGAGAAAGATTAGTATCCTTAAATATAGTCAGTCTATCCTGACATTACCACAGTTAGGATGTAAAAATTTTTCACAACTTGAAATTTGATGCCTTTATTTTTTTGGAAAAGGAAACAGGATTCTGAATACTGAAATAAATTAGATTTTTCCATGGGTTGATGGTATAACTCAGTGGTAGAAGGCCCTGGCTTCAATCCTCTATAATATTAAAAAAATAGATCTTTATCTGCAAGGCAGAAAATAAAGGCAAAAACAGTCAGCCAAGTAATTAGAGACTAAAACAGTTTGTTTTACAATGATCCATTTGAGGATTTGAGGCAATACAGGAGTTTGCATTTGAGGCAATACAGGAGTTTGACTATGAAATGTATCCTCTCCTTTATTCTCATACTTTTCTCAGATCTCACTGCAATCTGGTTCTTCCAGATTCCCCGACCTCCATTCTACACTGCTCTTCCTCTCCATAGTCACCAAGTACATCCTACCATTGCTTCTTCTCCTGCCACAAGAGTGTGTAATTTTTGCAGCTTTTAAAATGATGGCTTTCACATTCACTGTTCTCCTTCTATCTGCCACAACACCATTTTGTTTTATCATTGTTTTTGGCAGTCCTGGGTATCAGTGGAGGGCCTTGTGCATGCTAGGCAAGTCTGCTACCACTGACCTGCATTCCCAGCCCCAAAATAGTAATTTCAATTTTGCTTATCCCTACTCGTGTAACTCAATCTCTTATTTTTTTTTAGTTGTTCTTCCCTTTAAATGTTGGTCTTCCCCAGGTTTCTGTCTTTGGTCCTTTGTTCTTTTCTTAGCTCTCTTCTTGGATAATCTCATCTATTCTCATAGCTTCAGCTACAAACTCTACAGAGAGGTTTAATCCCTAGTTCTATGGTGCATCCCATTTCTACATTTCTAATTCTAAATATCTGCTTCCTAGACCACTTTGTAAACCCTCAAACTCAGTTGATCACTACCACCCCTAGCTAAGACCAGATCTCAAGTTTTATTCTCAGACAAGTGAATCAGCACCCACTCCATCAGCCAGGCTAGAAGCAGCTTCATCTCTGGCTCCTCTCCCTCCTTTGTACCCCACAGCCAAATATTACATGTTAATGATGCCCTCTCAAAGAGTCCTCACAGAGAAAGTCTTCCCCTTTCTATTCTCACTGCTGCCTCCTTCACTTAGGATGTGTTCACTTCTCCCCTTCGTGATTTCAGAGCCCCTGATCTTCCTGACAACAGGCCTTTCCATTCAATCTGTCTTTCATCATGCCATCAAAATTCACTTTCAAAAATATAAAAATAGGACTGGGAAGACTGTCGGGATGAGGGATTGGTGTTGGGGAAGGTGGAGACCTGGGCTGGGGCCAGGCTCTGTGGCTTCAGGGCTCAGAAAGAGAGAGGGAGGATGGCAAAGAGAGTGAGTCCATGCCACTGGTGGCCTGAGTAATGAGAAGGGGATCCCTTTGGCCCTGAGCCCTTCATGGGCCAAGAGTGGTAAGTCCCTTGGAGCCTCTCAGGCCTCATGACCCCTGAGGACCCCACCCCCATGGCCTTGCTTCTCTTTGTGAGCGCTCCCTTCCCAGGGGTGGTCCTGGTGGCAGCAAAGGGCCGAGTGGGCATGACTGATGAGGGGCCACGGAAGGGACCCCAAGTGCCTGGGCTATGTGAGGACTGGAGATGGCCAAGGCCAGGTCTGGCCAGTTCCCTGGAGCCACTACCTCCACCTCCGGGCACTTCCCTGTGCCATCCTGGCTGAGCTCCAGCGCTGAGGGTGCCCCCTGGGCTCTGGTGGTTCCCTAGTCCCCTAGCTGTCCTGTCCAGCTCTCTCTCCCCACCCCGCCCCTAGTCATAGAGCATGGGTTTGGGGGTTTACAAAATGACCTATAGGTTTTAATAAAACTGACCCATATATTAAAAATCTAGATTTTGAGCTCCAGTTCTTCCAGGATATATGGCACAGCAAATTATGTGATTAATTTTTCATGTTGGCCTTATTCATCATTGAGGCAAGGAGAATAAAATAATGAAAATAGTAAAATTCATGCTTTTAAAGCAGGACTTAGAAAAACCAAAAAGTAAAAGCTCCCTAAATTATAATCATTTGATCTGTAATGCATAAAAACTTGCCAGGCATGAATTGGTTCTTTCCTGGCTTCTTCTTTCTCACTTAGAAACTAAGGTTTAGGCCACTGGGTTCTCCTGGTATCCCTTTCCCACTTCCTTTCTTGTCTCCAGAAGGATTATAAACACACACAAGTGTTCCCTGATTCTTTTTCTTCTCAAGCCTCATTTAATTTCCTTAGATAGTATGTTACCTCTAAACATTCTTATACAAAACACTCAGAACCCAAACTACTTAGACTTATTATTCTTTTCTTATGAAAATATTTACTTCATATTGTCTGAAGATTCTTTTTAAAAAGCCTGTGTGATATTGTTCTGATGTGTCTGAAATATGAAATTTTAATAAAGTAAACATTGATGAGAACTATCAATTCAGGGACATTTATGTCATTTCATAATTTATCTTTTACAATTCTACAATAAAGTGCATGTGGCCATCCTTTTTCAGCTCGCTTTGTCCTAGAGCACTGTTTCTGGAAATTAAATGTCAAAAAAAATCACCCAAGGATTTTTACTAAAATACAAATCCTGACCATTGGTTCTGATCACAAATCATCACAAATTCCCAGATGCTGCCACTGCTGTTGGTCCATGATCAAATTACAAGTAGTAAAACCCTAGGGCACCTTGGCAGGAGCCCAATTGCCACAAAGCAGTCAGCCATCACCTAGAAAGGGCCCTAGAAAGGCTTCCTCTCTCCTTTTGAATTTGCTGAATGACCCGAGGCAAATCACTAGGAGAAGCTGTGACAAGAACACCACCTAAGCAGCTGCTGGGTCACTCACTGTCCAGCTCGGATTAGGAGGATTTCTGTGGCTGGTCGGCTGCTGCCTTGAACAGGGTTCGGGAATCAGTCTGAGTGGCTGGTTAAGGAATAGGATTCGTTTGGAAGGTTTTATATGAATAGACCCCAATCTGAAAGAAGATCGATTACTCTCTCATTAAAATGCAGAGGATAGGGTTGGGGTTGTGGCTCAGTGGTTACAGCACTCGCCTGGCATGCATGAGGCACTGGATTCAATCCTCAGCACCATATAAAAATACATAAATAAAAAATAAAGATATTGTGTCCATTTACAACTAAATTTTTTTAAGTAGAGGATAGACTGGAAGAAGGAAGATCAGACTATATAGTTCCTTTATTTTCCAATTAAGTTTCTCCAACTCTATAGAAAAATAATGACCTATTTTCCATAGTCCTCCCAATAATATATATACAATGTTTGGACCCAATCCTTCAATGCCTGTAGCTTCTTTCAAACCTGGAACTTGGGACAATGAAACACTATCACTGTTAAGATAAGTCAGTTTTCAGCTTTCCCAACAAAATAAATGCAAGCAATAACTCAACTATACACTATATTATTTGGCTTTATTTCTGAATTTCTCTTATTAAAATTGCTAGAATGACACCTGAAGAAGAATTTACTCAGCACTACTCACTTCATTTTTAATAACAGAACTCAACAATTCAAACAGAAATACAAATTATTTTATTAGGACTACTTAATTTGCTCCTAAAACAAGTGTAAGTGGCAAAATAAGCCACTTGGAACTTGTATGGAGTATCATCACACAAAGAAGAGCACCAAAAAGTTCAACCAGACTCAAGTGGAGAATCAATAGGAGCCTTACATCCCAGGCCGGGTGTATTTCAGGGGCCTCAACAATCTGCAAAACCTCAGAGAACCAAGTTTTAATATGTAATTCAGTTTTTGTTACCAAAATATTAACTGCAAATCAAAAGAATTACCACAAGAATCTAAGAGGAAAATAAACGCACCTCTCAAAACAAAATCTTCACAGAACTTATAAAAGTTCTATGTGTACCCATTTTCTTTAAGAATGTTTTCATAAAACACATTGGCACTAAGATGAAGTATCAAGTTTGTGAACTGTATACCTCAGAATTCACACTGTAAACATTTAAACAATTTTAAAGAAGTTTTCCAAAGTGTAGTTAAATGTAATTTATTTCACTTATCTCAAAATAATCAGCCAATATAGTATTCTAGTTTTCCATTCCCATTTACAAAATGAAACAGAAAGTCTCTCTTTCATTTACAAACAGGAAAGCATAACAAATAGACATTCTGTGACATTAAAAGATTATTTCATAGATATGGAAGTTTGCTTTTCACTTCAGCTGAAATAAAAAGTAGCCTGACTGATGTATTATTCCCTTTGTTATCAAGTATCATTTAAAGATATATCATAAATTGATATGTCTTATACTATTTTTCAGTAACTATGACAAACAGCATGAATTCTGATGAAAAAACAAGTCAGATTCAAAATCAATTACAACCTTATTAGGTAGAGAAACATCATTTGATAAAAGAACACAGACCAGATACATATAATCAAAGGGGAGAGTCTGAAAGGAATACACAGAGGGAAATTTTTATATTGACAGAATAAGAAATAAATCTGTTTGGACAAAGGCAAAGGCTGATCCCAATACACAAGTCAAAACAAAAATTAAGAGATTAAACATACACATATACACACACACAATCCCTGTGCTCTTTCTTTTGTCTCTAAGGATAATCTGTAAACTCCCTTGATGTTTCCTTTCTCGACCTTCTAACATTCCTCTTCCTGACTTTCATGAAGAGCAAACAAGAGAAATGGGAACAGCACAGATCCAAATTTAGTATGATTCACTCTCTTTAATAACACCTAGAGTAAACTTTAAAAATATTAGTAGGAACCAACACACTTCCTCTATATGAAATTATGCTGCATGGCTATATATTTAAGGCTATAAAATATGTAATCAACCATCATTGTTGAACATATGGATTGGGTGGGAGAATTGGTATTGGCCTTGGGTAGTGGATAGTCCTATTGCCAATTTTTAAGAATATTTCTGGCCCCAAGAGAGCCTCAGGGAAGAACACTGGGTCGAAAAGACCAAAGTTACCTGTGCCAAGAGGCGCCCAGCTCAGTGCCCTGCGTCCCACCTGGCACAAACTCCGGGACATCTCTTCCTCTACTCTGTGACCACCTCACCTCAGAGGGCTACGAAAGTTTTCCCCAAATCCTTGACCCCCGCCCAGGCAAGTAGCCACATCGCACAATCCCGGGGCTGGGGTGATTCGTCGGGGCTGTGGAAGCCCAACCCACCCGCAAGCCACCAGGGACACTAAGCTGCAGAGAACTGGCCTTGGTCCGGCCCCAGAAGAGGTTAAAGGGAGAGGAGCAAGAGCGCCACAAAAGCAGGCAGTGCCTCAGGCGCGGAATCCATGTGGAGTTTGGGAGACTTTTCAAGCAGCTGTGTTGGTCGCCTAAGCTTTGTCACCTGCAGCCGCTCAGAGGTAGCAAGCGGGAAAGAGGATGTGGCACAGCTCACTTCCCTGCTCCAGAAGTCGGAGTTTGAGAGGAGAGTTTGCAAACAGTGTGGCCAGACTACAAAGGTTGAGCACAGGAACAGACCACAGCCGCCTGAGGAGAGATGTCTTGTCACTTTCCAATTCAGGTTTCATATTTCTTTGAGAAACCATACTTTGAATCTGAATCATATAATTGCTTTTTAATAAAGAGGTAAATTATAATAATTTAAATACCATTTCAAATATCTTACCTGGTTTCCTTAAATATGTTAATTTGCTATGATTTATAGATTCTGTATCAAGTATAATTCTTCTTAATTTCTTTCTCTTACAAAAACTTAGCTTGCAGAATATCACATGAAGTAAACTTTAAAAAGCTAGTAGAATCTTGTGATTTAAAGAAGAATAGAATAGAAATCTGAGAGCCTTTGTAATACCGAAACTACTCTTTACTCCCTTATTACCCAACAATTACATAGCTAATGGTTAGTTAATAAACTTACTTGAGGACCCACTGAAAATCCTAGACAAGGTATCTGTGACTTAGCATTTGTAATCCAAAAAGATTAAGAAAACAGGAAGGCACAAACTCTCAATTTATTCTATGAATGCATAAAAATAAAGTATTCTATTCATCTGAAAAAGTTTTGCCTATTGGTCAGTAGACTTACCTTTGAAATCAATATATTAAGATACAAGTAAAGAAATCAAAGTGAAAGGAAACCCATGTAGAATGGTAAAGTAAGAACCACTGTAATTTTAGTAATAAATCTGCCCCGTTGCATATCTAGTACCTAGAAATATGCAACCAGTGTATTTCATTTATCTGTATTCATTATTTATCACATGTCAAATTATGTAATATTTCATACACACAAGTTTTGTGTGTATGAAATATTACATAATTTTGTGACATATGAAGACTATTATTTCATGTTATCTTCACATTAGCAGAGAAGATATTTGTTGTCTCTCAAAAAATAAACAACAGAAGCAACTGAGAATACTGTAGTTCATCCTTGTCCAAGGTCACACCTGCTCATGTGGAGTTAGAACCAGTCACAGATCTGCAGTTTGGTGCTGTCCACTCTGATTTCAGAGTAGTGGCTCCTGTTCACTCTCTCCTATTTTAATTTTAGAATTCTGGCAGGATGGAAAGAGTATAAAGAAATTGTTTCACTGCTTCCTCTACTATACACTTTATCTTGTAAGAATTTATGGTATGTGGTGCTTGAGAACTGTGCCTTCCTTGCAATTCTTGCAGCATCTCTAGGGATGTATACCATCCTATTTTCTTCTTTGCCACACTGTAAATCAGCTTTACAAATAGCCACTCATACAGGAAAGAGCACTTCAAATTGGACAGTCTAGTGTACTTTCCAATTTTGTATATGGCTTGGTAAGTGCTACCTCTTAAATATGCCACATTTTTTATCACTGTCATCTTGAACCACCATTAATATTAACCAATAAGTAGTAATTGAGTTAACAGACTCAAAACTCTTTTGCCACAGAAATGATGATGTTGCAACAGAACTTTGTTATGAAGGATGTATGTAGTTAAATAATAAATTTTGGATACCTAAATAGCTACTTCATGAGGTTGAGGTAGAAAACCTTCACCAGAAGAAGCGGGGGGGAGGGGGGAAAGGTAAAGTGGATGCTGTATAGTAAGATGCTGCTGATAAACGTTGGTGAAAGCAGATGAGGCAGAAAGGGGTATTTGGAGATTTCTCAAGAAAACTGTTGAGCTAGTCCAACTGAATATAAAGTAGAGCTGCAAGCTCAGGGTGAGGTTCTGCAGTGGGCACTGACCGTGAACGTGTTTATAATTTTCAACAAGAACTAGCTACTTTTGCCCATGACTTTGAAAGTCTCTGGTAGGTGAGAATCAGCATGAGCCATTGAGGGAGAAACAAACTAGCTAGAGGCACCTCAATTCATAATCCTAAGAAAGGGACTAAACAAGTGGCTTAATCTGAAAGACTTGATCAGGCACCATGTCAAGTAGGTTAGACAGGTGATGCAGAGGCAGGCATAGCAAGAGCTGCATGAACTTGTGACTTATGAGAGTAAATGTCTTGCCTCAGTTCTTTTTGGCTAAGGGCAGCTTTGTTCTTTGTGTTTCCTGCTCCCCCATGGGGTGGAATTCACAGCTCTCAAAATTTCAAGAAAGTCTAGAAAAGCTCTGTTTCCTGGAAATAATACCATATCCTTAATTCCTCAGGTAAAGGCTTTGTGTTCTGAATAACAATTTCTTACTACTTTTTGTCCTGACTGGTAAACCCATTCTCTGGTGCTAGGAAAAGGGAAATTTGAACTATGAAAAGGAGAATCATAAAGACAGGTGTACAATTGTCCTCAAACAGCACAGTCCTCAGAGAGGACCCATAATATCTGCAGTTCTCCTTATTTTACCCTTGATTCTATCAGCTCACTTCCTTTAAAAAATGTGGGGGACAATGATAATATGGGTTCCCTAGAGTATATCCACCCCCTCTGCAACCTGACTGTGGATTGATAATTTATATAACACTAACTCTGAATATTTGGAGCTGACAGTTGTCAATTTAATATTTATACAAAGTTTACCCCATATGCAAAATCAGTAGGGCTCAAGTGTCATCAGTGGACACTGGTTTAACAGTGCTTTAAATGACATCTGGTACGACTGAATCTTGGCATAGAACTATGGTAGTTTAAGAGGCTGCTGGGACTTTTAATGCATTGTAATTTAGTATCTTACATAATATAACTTTATTATTATCCTTCAGGAAAATCATGAAACACTTTAAACATTATTCTTACTTTTCTCTCCAATCTAGTTCTAGTCACAAATTCTCACAAAAAGTAGAATTTTCATTGTCTCATAAATTTGGTACAATTCAAATAGAGCTTCATCAATTGGAATAGGCCCCAAAATTCCTTTAAAGGCCATTTGATGACCAAATTTTCTCTTTCCTATGTTTACAAAGTAGGCAATAACCTTATGCTATAATTATTCCAAAAAATTGCACAAGCTGAAAATAAATACGTAATTAAAATTATATACATGTATTTAATAACATTTGGATACATTAAAGCAATGTCTCTGTATATTATTATCATAACACTTCCCAATGGTATGAAAATGTCTGAAAAACAAAAATTTAGTCAATGGGTAATTTCTGGACAATTTCTGAGAAGGTAAATAAATAGAACAAAGAAGAATTAATAGAGAATAAAAAAACAAGAAAGAAAATTCTCTTTCACTTCATCAGACACCTTCATCATCCTGCATATTTTCTCCTATGACTCTTGGAAAGTTTATGTGTGTGTGTGTGTGTGTGTGTGTGTGTGTGTGTGTGTGTGTGTATGTATATATGAGTGAGAGAGGATTTTTTAATATTTATTTTTTAGTTTTCGGTGGACACAACATCTTTATTGTATTTTTTGTGGTGCTGAGGATCAAACCCAGCACCCCCCACATGCCAGGCGAGCACACTACCCACTACTGCTTCAGCCACATCCCCAGCCCAATATATATATATATATATATATATATATATATATATATATATATATATATATATATATATATAATTTGAGTTCTCTCTCTTCTTCTCTTCGTTAGCATGGCTAAGGGTCTGTCGATCTTATTTATTTTTTCGAAGAACCAACTTTTAGTTTTGTTAATTTTTTCAATAGTTTCTTTTGTTTCAATTTCATTGATTTTTGCTCTGATTTTAATTATTTCTTGCCTTCTGCTACATTTGCTGTTGTTTTGCTCTTCCTTTTCTAGGGCTTTGAGATGAAGTGTGAACTCATTTATTTGTTCGTTTTTTCTTTTTTTGAGGAATGACCTCCAGGAGATGAATTTCCCTCTTAAAACTGCTTTCATTGTGTCCCATAGTTTCCGATATATTGTGTCTGTATTTTCATTTATCTCTAAGAATTTTTTGATTTCCTCCTTTATGTCTTCTGTAACCCATTGATCATTCAGTAACATATTGTTCATTTTCCATGTGATGTAGGATTTTTCCTTCCTTCTTTTATCATTGATTTCCAGTTTCATTCCATTATGATCAGATAAAATGCAAGGTATTATCTCCACCCCTTTATATTTACTGAGGGTTGCCCTATGGCATAATATATGGTCTATTTTTGAGAAGGATCCATGTGCTGCTGAGAAAAAAGTATATCCACTTGATGATGGTTGATATATTCTATATATGTCAGTTAAGTCTAGGTTATTGATTGTGATATTAACAGATGAAAGAAATTAAAGTCATAAAAATAGGAAAAGAAGAACTTAAATTATCACTATTTGTGGGTGACATGATTCTATACCTAGAAGACCCAAAAGGATCTACAAAAAAACTACTAGAACTAATAAATGAATTCAGCAAAGTGGCAGGATATAAAATCAACACGCATAAATCAAAGGCATTTCTGTATATCAGTGACAAAACTTCTGAAACGGAAATGAGGAAAAACACTCCATTCACAATATCAAAAAAAAAAAAAAATACTTGGGAATCAACCTAACAAAAGAGGTGAAAGATTTATACAATGAAAACTACAGAACCCTAAAGAGAGAAGTAGAAGAAGATCTTAGAAGGTGGAAAAATATACCCTGTTCATGGATAGGTAGAACTAACATCATCAAAATGGCGATATTACCAAAAGTTCTCTATAGATTTAATGCAATGCCAATCAAAATCCCAAGGGCATTTCTTGTAGAAATAGATAAAGCAATCATGAAATTCATATGGAAAAATAAAAGACCCAGAATAGCAAAAGCAATTCTAAACAGGAAGTGTGAATCAGGCGGTATAGCGATACCAGATTTCAAACTATATTACAGAGCAATAGTAACAAAAACAGCCCATGCTGGTACCAGAACAGGCGTGTGGACCAATGGTACAGAATAGAGGACACAGAGACTAATCCACAAAGTTACAACTATCTTATATTTGATAAATGGGCTAAAAGCATGCAATGGAGGAAGGATAGCATCTTCAACAAATGGTGTTGGGAAAACTGGAAATCCATATGCAACAAAATGAAACTGAATCCCCTCCTCTCACCATGCACAAAAGTTAAATCAAAATGGATCAAGGAGCTTGGTATCAAATCAGAGACTCTGTGTCTGATAGAAGAAAAAAGTTGGCTCTGACCTACATATTGTGGGGTCGGGCTCCAAATTCCTTAATAGGACACCCATAGCACAATAATTAATAGCAAGAATCAACAAATGGGACTTACTTAAACTGAAAAGTTTTTTCTCAGCAAGAGAAACAATAAGAGAGGTAAATAGGGAGCCTACATCATGGGAACAAATTTTTACTCCTCACACTTCAGATAGAGCCCTAATATCAAGAGTGTACAAAGAACTCAAAAAATTAGACAAAAAGATAACAAATAACCCAATCAACAAATGGGCCAAGGACCTGAACAGACACTTCTCAGAGGAGGATATACAATCAATCAACAAGTACATGAAAAAATGCTCACCATCTCTAGCATCCAGAGAAATGCAAATCAAAACACCCTAAGATACCATCTCACTCCAGTAAGATTGGCAGCCATTTTGAAGTCAAACAATAACAAATGCTGGCAAGGATGTGGGGAAAAGGGTACTCTTGTACATTGCTGGTGGGACTGCAAATTGGTGCAGCCAATTTGGAAAGCAGTTTGGAGATTCCTGGGAAAGCTGGGAATGGAACCACCATTTGACCCAGCTATTGCTCTTCTCGGTCTATTCCCTGAAGACCTTAAAAGAGCATACTACAGGGATACTGCCACATTGATGTTCATAGCAGTACAATTCACAATAGCTAGACTGTGGAACCAACCCAGATGCCCTTCAATAGATGAATGGATAAAAATGTGGCATTTATACACCATGGAGTATTACAAAGCACTAAAAAATGACAAAATCATGGAATTTGCAGGGAAATGGATGGCACTAGAGCAGATTATGCTAAGTGAAGCTAGCCAATCCCTAAAAACAAATGCCAAATGTCTTCTTTGATATAATGGGAGCAACTAAGGACAGAGCAGGGAGGAAGAGCAGGAGGAAAAGATTAACATTTATCAGAGACATGAGGTGGGAGGGAAAGGGAGAGAAAAGGGAAATTGCATGGAAATGGAAGGAGACCCTCATTGTTATACAAAATTACATATAAGAGGCTGTGAGGAGAATGGGAAAAAAAACAAGGAGAGAAATGAATTACAGTAGATGGGGTAGAGAGAGAAGATGGGAGGGGAGGGGAGGGGGAATAGTAGAGGGTAGGAAAGGTAGCAGAATACAACAATTACTAATAGGGCATTATGTAAAATTGTGGATGTGTAACCGACGTGATTCTGCAATCTGTATTTGGGGTAAAAATGGGAGTTCATAACCCACTTGAATCTAATGTATAAAATATGATATGTCAAGAGCTATGTAATGTTTTGAACAACCAATAAAAAAATAAAAAAAATTAAAAAATAAAAAAAAATAAAATAAAAGAAGTGAAAAGTACTTATATATTTCGTGGCAATTTTGGAAGGGACCAACAGTATTGATCCATAAAACAACTTCTTCTTTATCTTGAAACTGACTTTCCTGCCTTGCTCCAGTCCATCATTCTGAAAACCATCCGTCCTAACTGAAAGCCGCTCCTAGAGTCCTTAACATCCATGCTTGGATGTGAAAATGCAATTAAACCACTGATCAACTTTAGAGCAAATGCAAGAGATTGTTCCAGGGCCAGCCCTTCGACTGGGAAACTCGAGACTTTAGGGTTAGAAGTGGCCCAAGGTACTGACCATCTGAATGGAGCCTCTGCTGGGAACCCGTGTTCCTGCTCATCTGCCTGGGCCCTGGGCGGTGGCGGCATCGCTGTGGCTGCTGACATGCCAGGAGCGCCCTGCAGTGGCCTCATCCTGGGCGCTCGCGCTGGACCAGCCCATCAACTGCTCTGCCGCCATTTGTTCCAGGGCCGTTTCACATCCACAGTGAGTGGGCAGACTCATGGACCTGGCTGCCCGCCCCTGTCCCCTGCCAGCCTCTTCCTCTGACTCAGCCACAACAGCATTGTGCAGATTAAAGTGAGTCTTTGAAAAATGCTTATCCCACCCCCAAAAGATAAAAAATTCACAGGGACAAGGACATCACTTGTTCTCATCTTGAGTCCCCACACACCATGCACAGATCTCGCCAAAGGTGAGTATTCCATATTTTTTGAAAGAATATATGAATAAATTTCTTTCAAATAGGTGAAATAAAAAGTAAATGAAGAACTAAGGAGGTGAGTGGGTAACTAGAGGTTAAGACAGTCAAGGAAGTAAGTTCAAGAATGCTGTAGAGGGAGGGTTGACAAAAGACTAAAGACTGGGCTATGCACCCTGATTGACAGCCTGTTGGATCCTAGTGCCCCACAGTGCCCAGGTGCTGATCAAGGATAGGAAGCATCCATCACAAGACCTGAAGGGGACTCTTTCCCTGATAGTGTAGTTGGCTGCGAGCTATTATCTTACTTTGGATTCTAGTTCCATCCTGTGTATGCAGTAATTGTGTGACAGGCCAGGTGAGCATTAATAAAGGCTGTTTTCATTTCTTCAGCTCCCTGTGCAGTTATTTAGCATCACAGACAATAGACAAAGAAAGCAGACAAACAGACATTTGTCAGCAGATTTTCAGAGTGGTCATCAATATATCATTATTTTAATTCTTCAAAGTTCTTGGTATCTTTTAATTGTATATTCAACAGGAACAAATCTAAGCTTACTTGTCTAACCAGTTGGTGCGTAATAATTAATACACATAATAAAATAATAAAAGACCATCTTAGCTAATATAGCAAGTTATCTTTCTTACAGGGCTTTTTTTTTAAACAATTTGCAATATAATTTATTCAGGCTACTTTATGTTCACAAAATTTTTTACATACTGTCTACAAGAAGAAATTTCTCTCCTTTTCTTAATAGGCTTATAAATTTGAGTTTTAAAGTCAATTAAAGAAAAAAATCACCAAATTAACTCAGCCTAATTTATTTAACTAGCTACTTTTACAGAATAAAAAATATATGGAATTTATATCTTCTTTGGCCTTTAATGACTTTCGTTGTAGTACCTTAGTTTTTAGTACCTCCATTACATAATCCTGCAAAAAGGGTCAGTAATTTATGAATATGACACAAGTGTTAATATTTTTTTTTAAAACTGCATTAAGGAATTTGTTTTCACCTCTTATTTACTAAACTTTTTAAAAAAGTCCTCATGTTTTTAGAAAACATTTATTCACATGCCAAGCATGATGTTGGGGTTACCAAGATAAAAAATTTGATTTTTATCCCTCAGAAGGTCATTTTACATTGGAAATAGAGATGCAGAAACCATGCATTTCTTTCCACTGTGATAAGTAATATAATAGTGGTATTTACACAACATATAAAATTGCAAACAAAGACTAGAGGCATGTTATTTAACTTCAAAATTGACTTCATTCGCAAAGATTTTGAAAGGCAACTATAAGAGATTTTTGTTTGTTTGTTTGTTTGAAGGGAAAGAAAATAGCAACCAGAGGGTGTGTGTGTGTGTGTGTGTGTGTGTTTGCAGAGTCTTCATGGGGGAGTATAATTGGGGTATTTCAAGTATGTGCAAAGCATGTGAAAAGTCATTAAGGCTTTAAATAGCAGTTTCTCACTTTTAGTTCTATATAGCAATTATGTAACCATTGATGAGATGCTGTGGCAGACAAATCAGGAACATAATGACTCTTTATTCTAAGGATAATGATGGACCCACTGGATTTTATTCAGAATTGTTTCTTAGCTTTTCTTTTCCTTTCCTCTTTCTTTCTTTACACCACATACTCTCGTTCAACATTCACAAAAAGAATATGGCCTCCTTTAAAAGATTTTGACAATTCTAAATAAACATTATAAAACAATTATAATCACATCAATAACCTTTCCCAGTTACTCTATGGTGAATATGATTTATTTAATTAAAGATGTCACACTCCTTTTACCCTACTCCTCCCCCAACACTTAAATGAAATTGTTATATGATTTCTTTGCAGTCACTGTGTAGAAAATAAAAATTTAAGATCAGTGTGGAATGTGGATAGATAATTTTCAGAAAAAACTTAGGGGATCTGTTAGGATGTTATTATGTACTTCACATAAAAATGATAAATGACTGAATTGAAGTAGTAGTGATACGAGCAGAGAGAACTGTGGTGAGCCGTTTCTGCGGACTGTGGTCACCATTACAAGATGGCGCTGGCTCCGCTGTGGTCTGTGATAAACAACTCCTTATTTGGGAGAGTTGGCACGTGATTTCTTAACACCCTATGAGAAAGCTCCACGTAGCAGCTTCGCATTGGGGCTTGGGATGCTTTATTAAGGCTGGGAGGGGCATCCGGGGAAGAGAAGAAGAAACATCAGGGGCCTGAATAAACGGCTGAAAGAAGATTCCTGTTGTTGCGTCTTCCTTGCGGGCAAGGGGTCGCGACAAGTGGTGCCAAAACCCGGGAACCAGAACTTTCAGCCGTCAGGGGTGGTGCACCGGCTAGTCCCAGGTAAGTGGGATCCGCGACCAAAGCGGGGATAGTCCCAGTAAGTGGGATCCGCGACCAAAGCGGGGTCAGCTCCTCTACAAAGAAAGAGAGAGCTTTATATTTTATTGCAGCTGCACTGTGTACTTTCACTTTTGTTTTCTGTGTTTCTTTTGTTGCTGTGTAATGGGTGCCGCATCTTCAAGTCCGCTTCTTCTGGCCCTAGACGGCCTGTTACGTTCCAAGGGCCTGAAAATGAAACATAGCACTTTACAAAGATTTTTACAGAAGGTGGATATTGCTGCACCGTGGTTTGCATTTTCGGGCAGTCTTACTATACCTAGTTGGGATAAATTAGGCAAAGATCTTGACTTTGCTTCTGAGCAGGGCATATTAGAGGGCGGGGTGATACCCCTTTGGAAAATGGTCCGTAGTTGCCTCACAGATGGCAGATGTCAGGAAGCACTTACTAAAGGACAGGAAGTTCTAGAACAATTACATGAGGAGAAATCGGAGACGGCAGGAAGTGAGGTATCTCGGGAGGATGGAAGTGTGCGGAGCGTGAAACAGGGGAAGAGACGATTGTATCCAGATCTCAGTGCACTGCGCACACCCCCATGTGAAAGTGGGTCAGAGGAAGAGGAGGATGAGGAGGAGGAGCTTGGGAGGCTGTCTCGCCAGCTAGGGAGTTTAGCTATAGGAGAAGGGAACAAAAATAAACAGGAGCTCAAGAAATGTGATCCTCCGGATCCACCGCCGTATGGCGGGGGTGTTTCGGGGAGAGCTTTCCATGCTCAAACATGGAGGGCTGTTAACGCTGAGATGGGTCTTGCTTATCCAGTTTTTCAGGATGATAATAGGGGAAGATTCCATGAGCCTTTAGATTTCAAAATTGTGAAGACTCTGGCGGAGTCTGTGCGCACTTATGGGGTGGATGCCGCCTTCACACTAACTCAGGTGGAGAGTCTGTCTAGATACTGTATGACTCCCTCTGATTGGGCTAGCCTTGTTCGGGCTTGTGTTTCCCCAGGCAAATATTTGGACTGGAGAGCATTTGTGCTAGAGGGCGCAATAGAGCAGGCCGCCCAAAACCATGCGGCGGGACACCCTCATTGGGATAAGGACATGCTTTTGGGGCAAGGTAGATTTGCTAATCAACAGACGGGATTCCCTCTTGAGGTATATGATCAAATTAATAACATTTGCATTCGGGCATGGAAGTCACTTCCAAATAGAGGAGAGGTATCTGGTAATTTGACTAAGATTATACAAGGCCCTACAGAACCCTTTTCAGACTTTGTAGCAAGGATGGTGGACGCCGCTGGAAAGATTTTTGGGGATCCTGATAGAGCCATGCCCCTTGTCAAGCAATTGGTCTTTGAGCAATGCACCAAGGAATGTAAAGCAGCAATCGCTCCTTATAAGAACAAAGGCATAGAAGCATGGATGAAGGTGTGTAGAGAGATTGGAGGACCTTTAACTAATGCAGGTCTTGCAGCTGCTGTCCTTCGGATTGCAAAAGGGGGCGGTCCTGCCGCCGGAACATGCTTCCATTGTGGTCAACCCGGTCATGTCAGACGTGAATGTCCCAAAAAAGACAATTCCAAAAAAGACAATTTTACTGGACCTTCTCACGGTGGCCTTTCCAATGGCCTTCGTCTACCGGGGTTGTGTCCAAGATGCAAAAAGGGGAAGCATTGGGCAAGAGAGTGTAGATCAGTAAGGGACATCCATGGACAGCCTATTTCAGCTGGGCCAAAAAACGGCCGACGGGGCCCTCGACCCCAGGGCCCACAAATATATGGGGCAGTGGAGAATGTCACACCCGAACCCGAGACATGGCCATCTCTACGCCATCCCATGAAACGCGGAGAGCCACTACAGGTGCCGCGGGATTGGACCTCTGTTCCACCTCCAGACTCGTATTAACACCTAAGATGGGAGTCCAATTGGTGGAAACTGAGTTTACAGGGCCTCTACCACCTGGCACTGTAGGTTTGCTAATTGGACGTGCATCCTCTATTTTACAAGGTCTTCATGTTTTCCCCGGAGTCATAAGTCCTGATACTGTAGGGATAATAAAGGTTATGGTGGAAGCTCCAAGGGGCATTGTGTCCATCTCCCCAGGGGATCGGATTGCTCAATTGCTAATTTTGCCTAGCTTACATAATCACTTCCCTGCTGATTCAAGGTCACAGACAGGGAATGAGATTGGTACCACCGGAGGGAATTGTGCCTATTTGTCACTAGATATGAGCAATCGCCCCACTTTGGAATTAAGCATAGAAGGTAAATCTATTGTGGGATTACTGGATACCGGAGCAGACCGTAGTATTATAGCACTTAGGGACTGGTCTAAGGGATGGCCAGTGCAGACTTCTGATCAATCCTTGAGAGGACTTGGATATGCCCAGGCCCCTCAGATCAGCTGTAGACATCTAGTCTGGAAGGATCCAGAAGGACATAATGGTACCTTTCAGCCTTATGTACTTGATTTACCTATCTCTCTATGGGGCCGTGATCTGATGAAAGACATGGGGTTCACTCTTAGTAATGACTATTCCCCAGTGTCTCAACAGATTATGCAAAATATGGGGTATAGGCCAGGTCTAGGACTAGGAAAACATTTACAGGGACGTAAGAATCCTGTACAAGGTCATCAAAAGCTTGACAGATTTGGTCTGGGTTTTTCCTAGGGGCCGCTGGGGCTCAAATACCCATAACATGGCTCACCGAGGAGCCTGTTTGGGTGCCTCAGTGGCCTCTTCCCTCGGTTAAATTGGCAGCAGCTCATGCTCTAGTTAAAGAACAACTTGACTTGGGTCACATCCAGCCTTCTACTTCTCCATGGAATACTCCCATATTTGTCATTAAGAAAAAATCAGGGAAGTGGCGCCTACTGCATGATCTACGAGCAGTTAATGCTCAAATGCAACTTATGGGGCCCATTCAAAGAGGGCTGCCTCTGCTCTCCTCGGTTCCACAGGGTTGGCACATTATTGTTATTGACATTAAAGACTGTTTCTTTTCTATTCCTTTGCATCCTAAAGACTCGCAGCGTTTTGCCTTCACCCTTCCCTCGTGTAACCACGAGGAACCAGATCAAAGGTTTGAGTGGGTAGTGTTGCCGCAGGGAATGGCTAATAGTCCCACGATGTGTCAGATGTATGTGGGGAAGACACTCGCACCTCTCAGACAAAAGTATTCCTCCATCAAGATCATTCATTATATGGATGATGTATTATTGGCTGCTAAATCAGAGCAGACAGTTCATGAGGCCTATAAAGACCTAGTGAAGTTGTTAGCTCAATATGGACTGCATATCGCACCTGAAAAGATTCAAACAGGGGATTCTATTAAGTATTTGGGAGCAACAATTGGGTATGACAAATTACGACCACAGAAAATCACCATACGAGCTCAGGATCTCCAAACTCTAAATGATTTTCAAAAACTGCTGGGAGATATTAATTGGATACGAGGATATTTACATATTTCTAATGTTATGCTACAGCCTTTGTATGCTACTCTTAGGGGTGATCCAGATCTTACTTCCCCTCGTAGCCTCACCAAAGAGGCTAGAGCGGCCCTTATGACAGTAGAAGAAGCTATACAACATGCTACTTTATGCAGGCTCCAGAGTGATAAACCTTTCCAGTTATGTGTGCTTGCCACTATGCGGCAGCCTACTGGAGTACTGTGGCAAGATGGACCTTTGCTATGGATTCACCCACATGTATCCCCAGGAAAATCCTTAGAATATTATCCTGATGCTGTTGCAGCATTAGCACTTAAAGGGATTCAACAAAGCATTCAATTTTTCGGACAATCACCTTCTTCTCTTATTATACCCTACACTAAAGCTCAACTTAGTGTCTTGTGTGCTACTCTAGATAACTGGGCTATTCTATGTTGCTCGTTTCAAGGGGATATTGATAATCATTACCCTTCTCATCCGTTACTCCATTTTGTTAAAGAACATCCTATCATTTTCCCTAAAGTAACTTCATCCAGTCCCATTCCGGGGGCTGTTAACATTTTTACTGATGGTTCCAAGTCTGGAATGGGAGCTTATGTAATTAATGATTCTCCCCCTGTCCAGCATCAATTTGCTCCTGGAAATCCACAATGGGTAGAACTACAAATTGTTATTGAGGTTTTTAAACAGTGTTCTTTTCCTTTTAATCTCATTTCGGACTCCATCTATGTGGTGCAAGCACTACAAATCCTGGAGGCTGTGGGAGCTATTAGTGATGCCCGTAATGTATCTGCTTACTTTAATCAGCTTCAACAGCTTCTCCGTGGCCGCACTGCTCCTTTTTATCCAGTGCACATCCGGGCTCACACCTCTCTTCCTGGTCCGTTATCGCAGGGTAATGCCTGTGCGGACTCAGCCACTAGAGGTCAGTTGATCTGTTTGGCTTCCTCCTTAGAGGAGGCTAAATTGTTTCACCAAAATTTTCATGTTAATGCTTTAACACTGCGCAGGCGTTTTTCTATTTCAAGAGCAGATGCTCGGCAGATAGTATTACACTGTCCCCATTGTGTCACATTTCTTCATCCCCCTACTTATGGAGTGAACCCACGGGGATTGAAGCCATTGGTTGTCTGGCAAATGGATGTGACACACATACCTGACTTTGGTAACCTCAAGTATGTCCATGTTTCTGTTGATACGTACTCTGGAATTATTCATGCTTCTGCTTTATCGGGAGAAAAGGCACGTAATGTCATTACTCATTGCCTGGAGGCCTGGGCGGCGTGGGGTGCACCTACGTCCCTTAAGACTGATAATGGACCTGCTTATACTGGAAGACAATTTACATCTTTTTGTTCTACTATGGGAGTGCAACTTACTCATGGTTTGCCTTACAATCCTCAAGGGCAAGGCATTGTTGAGCGTGCTCATCGCACCTTAAAGGAAACTTTACAAAAACAAAAGGGGGGAATAGGTGCTGAACATACTCCTAAAGAACGCCTGTCCTTAGCTCTCTTTACCATTAATTTTTTGAATTTGGATATTCATGATCGCTCTGCGGCCGATAGACATGTGTCCCCTCAGCCCTCTGTGATTGGCTATGTTAAGTGGAAAGATGTTCTTACGGGCCAATGGAACGGCCCCGACCCCGTGCTGACATGGGCACGAGGATCTGTATGTGTTTTTCCCCAGGATCGCACGGAACCGTTGTGGGTCCCTGAACGCCTGACAAGAAGAGTCTTGACGTCGGCTAACCAGCAACAGGAAATACCACAGCAATCCCGTGATGAGGATCTTCATTCTGCTAAGTGTTCTGGCTCTGGTGCTGATGCCGATGACACAGATGACACCAATGCAGTGGTGGGCAGTGGCACGGGCTTGGCCAATGCCAATGCCGGTTCATGGTAATTCTAGTGTCCTCCCCACTCTTTTCTCTACCTCATGTGAGATGTCTGCTCCCTGTGCCTCTCCTAGAGGGGACGTGGATAGCATTTTTAATCAATCTCAAGTTAATCTCACAGGAGTTTTTTGTTTCAGCCTTGGGAACACTCATTGTATTAGTCTTAAGACCAAGAATTTGACTAACTGGGAGGACCCATTGCGGTCCAGTCAGGTTTCAGGGAGCATTCTCAGTGCTGTGTTGAGCCAAGTAGTCTCAGGGGAACAATCAGGCTCAGGAACCCCCGCAAATAGCTCTGCTTTAAACACAACTACCTTGGCTATTATCTCCGAGGTACTAATCCCAGTGCCTCCTTCTTCTAATAGTCTTTATAATGCCACCCATTTTAAGGCCTCTCCTTACTGTACCCCTAATCTTGGTTTCCCCCCAACATTTACGCCTTGTCAGGATCATTCTTGGGAGCAACGTCAAGTTGCTAAAGGTTTCTCCCTTTCCCCCTCTCTTAAGAGGTATGTTTATAACTTTAACAACAGTGTCAACTCCTCTACAGGAGTGGGTTGGTCCTGGTTTCAATGGCTGATCTCCAATGAAAAGGGGGCTTCAGCTGATATTTCTGCATTGGCTCAATTGCTGGGAGCCAAAAGTTGGCTGGCTAATGTTTCTGGCACTGTTAGGGAGAGTGAACGAGGTAAAAGACTCACATCTGTTTCGTTCAACTCTCTGTTATATAATGCCACATTGCCCCCTGCAATGGTCTGTGTCCAATCCCCGTTCTTACTCCTTTTGGCTAATGACACCTCGTCAGGGGTGCTGGATTGTTCTAGTGTTACCTGTCTCTTATCTGAGTGTTGGAATGGTTCTTGGACTGTAGCGGTGGTTATGAAAATTCCAACTTTTGTCCCAATCCCAGTCACTGCGGACCCTGACGAATTCCCCATTGTTGAGCTACTTAGAGTCCGCAGGGATTTTGGAATCACAGCTGCTATAGTGACAGCCGTGGCGGTATCTGCTGCTGCAGCGGTCACGGCCGGAGTGGCCATGGCCAGTCAAGTGCAGACTGCTGCCACCATTAATCAAGTTGTTCAACAAACTTCCACCATACTTGAATCCCAGAATACAATTAATCAACATATTTTGTCAGGGATTTTAGCTGCCAACCAAAGAATAGATTTACTCCAAGCTCAGGTAGAAGAATTGGCTGATTTGGTGCTTTTGGGCTGTGTTGACCAACGTGCACATTTATGTATAACCTCTGTCAGATTTAATGATTCCAGGAATGCCTCCCGTATCATTGGCGAATACTTGGCCGGAAATTGGTCCATGGCAGCGGAAGACATGATCCAGTCTCAACTAACCCAGATAGCTGTCTTGAACAGTACCCATGTCGATCCCGTAACTTTGGGTCAATTCACCGATTGGATATCCTCTGCCTTTTCCTTTTTTAAAGAGTGGGTGGGGGTAGGCATTTTTGGTGCAATGTGTTGCTTTGGTATGGTTCTCTGCTTGTGGTTTCTCTGTCGCCTCAAGGCCCGCAATGCTCACGATAAAGCTATGATCATACAAGCTCTTGCAGCTTTAGAAAATGGCAACTCACCTCAAGTTTGGCTTGCGCAAATTAAACAGTAAATCTTTGACATGGTCGTCGCACCCCAAGTCTTACGGACATTGCACTGGGATCGACATGTCTTTCCTTGTTATTCTCTTAGTGTTGGAAAGCCCTTGCACTCTGCCGGCTTTCCTACCATTGCACGCAGATGGGTTTCCACACTAGTGCTTTTCTATCGCCTTAAGACCCGTGCCTTTCTTTTAGGGTGTTACCAACTTGTTTATCGTTGTATTTCTATACAGCCACAGTTCAGCCTTAGCTATCCCCCTTCGTCCACCATCGTCACGATACAGGATGCGAGGCAAGGCACTGCACTTGAGTGATCCTTGAAGTGGACCTCAAGGAGAGCATGTCCTATTGTATGCGGGTTAGACGCGTCCACGCCCCGTCCCACGGAGAAAAGCGTCGGCTGATATGGCCTCAGATCTGGGGAAGGCGCCTCCTTGGGGCTGAGTCATACTATGCAGCCACTTCTGCACAGTGGGATAGGACCTCTACTCTCTCCTGTGTTGTTCTTAGAAAACAAAAGGGGGAACTGTGGTGAGCCGTTTCTGCGGACTGTGGTCACCATTACAAGATGGCACTGGCTCCGCTGTGGTCTGTGATAAACAACTCCTTATTTGGGAGAGTTGGCACGTGATTTCTTAACACCCTATGAGAAAGCTCCACGTAGCAGCTTCGCATTGGGGCTTGGGATGCTTTATTAAGGCTGGGAGGGGCATCCGGGGAAGAGAAGAAGAAACATCAGGGGCCTGAATAAACGGCTGAAAGAAGATTCCTGTTGTTGCGTCTTCCTTGCGGGCAAGGGGTCGCGACAGAGAACAGGATTGGTATGGGAGATACTTAAGGAGGTTGGATCAATAGGACTGGCTCAAAGATTGAATGTGGGTTGGAAAAGATAGAAATGTTCAAGTTGACTGCCCAGGTTCTGACTCAGCCTTTTGGGTAGAAGGTGACCATATTACAGTGTGCTGAAGGGTTAGGTTCAGAAATAAGATAGGAAAGATTCTGAGTGTTCCTGGGAATCTAATGATTCAGAGATGGATGTTGTATAAAGTATATGGACATATTGACTGGAGCTCAAGAGAGAGATCTGATAGGACAACAGATTTGAAACTTAATGCTGAACAGTCAGTTGTTGAAGTTACAGGATTGACTAAAATGTTCCAGAACAAAGTTAAGTGGGATCATAAGAAACAAATTGAAGAAAATTCCATATTTACAGGGAAGAGGAGAAGATAAAACCTGAAGGATACTAAGAGAGAACATCATAGAAGTAGGAATTAAGGAAAATTATCAGAATCTTGGGAGATGATAGAGAAAATAATTTTAAGATTATTCAAGAAGAAGGAGTCAATGTCAAAAGTGACTAAGAAGTCAAGGGGGTTAACCTCTACAATTGTCCATTTAATTTTGGTGTTAAAAAGTCATAATGGCCATCATGAGGTGGCATTTTAAGTTTTTTTTTTTTTTGTTTTAGCACACTGATTTCATTTAGAGAGAGAAAACCAAATGAAAACAAAAGTATTCTGATATCTCAAAAACATTTACTGGGCTGGGGATGTGGCTCAAGTGGTAGCGCGCTCGCCTGGCATGCGTGCGGCCCGGGTTCGATCCTCAGCACCACATACCAACAAAGATGTTGTGTCCGCCGAGAACTAAAAAATAAATATTAAAAATTCTCTCTCTCTCTCTCTCTCTCTTTTTTCTTTTTTTTATTGGTTGTTCACAACATTACAAAGCTCTTGACATATTATATTTCATATATTAGATTGAAGTGGGTTATGAACTCCCAATTTTACCCCAAATGCAGATTGCAGAATCACGTCAGTTACACATCCACAATTTTACATAATGCCCTAATAGTAATTGTTGTATTCTGCTACCTTTCCTATCCCCTACTATCCCCCCTCCCCTCCCCTCCCAACTTCTCTCTCTACCCCATCTACTGTAATTCCTTTCTCTCTTTGTTTATTTTCCCATTCCCCTCACAATCTCTTATATGTAATTTTGTTTAGCAATGAGGGTCTCCCTTCATTTCCATGCAATTTCCCTTTTCTCTCCCTTTCCCTCCCATCTCAAGTCTCTGTTTAATGTTAATCTTTTCTTCCTACTCTTCCTCCCTGCTCTGTTCATAGTTGCTCTCATTGTATCAAAGAAGACATTTGGTATTTGTTTTTTAGGGATTGGCTAGCTTGACTAAGCATAATCTGCTCTAGTGCCATCCATTTCCCTGAAAATTCTATGATTTTGTCATTTTTTATTGCTGCATAGTACTCCATTGTGTATAGATGCCACATTTTTTTATCCATTCATCTATTGAAGGGCATCTGGGTTGGTTCCACAGTCTAGCTATTGTGAATTGTGCTGCTATGAACATCAATGTGGCAGTGTCCCTGTAGCATGCTCTTTTAAGGTCTTCAGGGAATAGACCGAGAAGGGCAATAGCTGGGTCAAATGGTGGTTCCATTCCCAGCTTTCCCAGGAATCTCCAAACTGCTTTCCAAATTGGCCGCACCAATTTGCAGTCCCACCAGCAATGTACAAGTGTACCCTTTTCTCCACATCCTTGCCAGCACTTGTTGTTTGACTTCATAGTGGCTGCCAATCTTACTGGAGTGAGATGGTATCTTAGGGTGGTTTTGATTTGCATTTCTCTGACTGCTAGAGATGGAGAGCATTTTTTCATGTACTTGTTGATTGATTGTATATCCTCCTCTGAGAAGTGTCTGTTCAGGTCCTTGGCCCATTTGTTGATTGGGTTATTTGTTATCTTATTGTCTAATTTTTTGAGTTCTTTGTATACTCTGGATATTAGGGTTCTATCTGAAGTGTGAGGAGTAAAAATTTGTTCCCAGGATGTAGGCTCCCTATTTACCTCTCTTATTGTTTCTCTTGCTGAGAAAAAACTTTTAAGTTTAATTAAGTCCCATTTGTTGATTCTAGTTGTTAACTCTTGTGCTATGGGTGTCCTATTAAGGAATTTGGAGCCTGACCCCACAATCTGTAGATCGGAGCCAACTTTATCTTCTATCAGACGCAGAGTTTCTGATTTGATATCAAGCTCCTTGATCCATTTTGAGTTAACTTTTGTGCATGGCGAGAGAAAGGGATTCAGTTTCATTTTGTTGCATATGGATTTCCAGTTTTCCCAACACCATTTGTTGAAGATGCTATCCTTCCTCCATTGCATGCTTTTAGCCCCTTTATCAAATATAAGATAGTTGTAACTTTGTGGATTAGTCTCTGAGTCCTCTATTTTATACCATTGGTCCACCCGCCTGTGTTGGCCAGTACCATGCTGTTTTTGTCACTATTGCTCTGTAATATAGTTTGAAATCTGGTATCGCTATACCGCCTGATTCACACTTCCTGTTTAGAATTGCTTTTGCTATTCTGGGTCTTTTATTTTTCCATATGAATTTCATGATTGCTTTATCTATTTCTACAAGAAATGCCGTTGGGATTTTGATTGGCATTGCATTAAATCTATAGAGAACTTTTGGTAATATCGCCATTTTGATGATGTTAGTTCTACCTATCCATGAACAGGGTATATTTTTCCACCTTCTAAGATCTTCTTCTACTTCTCTCTTTAGGGTTCTGTAGTTTTCATTGTATAAATCTTTCACTTCTTTTGTTAGGTTGATTCCCAAGTATTTTATTTTTTTTGAGGATATTGTGAATGGAGTGTTTTTCCTCATTTCCATTTCAGAAGTTTTGTCGCTGATATACAGAAATACCTTTGATTTATGCGTGTTGATTTTATATCCTGCCACTTTGCTGAATTCATTTATTAGTTCTAGTAGTTTCTTTGTAGACCCTTTTGGGTCTTCTAGGTATAAAATCATGTCACCCACAAATAGTGATAATTTAAGTTCTTCTTTTCCAATTTTTATGCCTTTAATTTCTTTCGCCTGTCTAATTGCTCTGGCCAGTGTTTCGAGAACTATATTGAATAGAAGTGGAGATAGAGGGCATCCCTGTCTTGTTCCGGATTTTAGAGGGAATGCCTTCAACTTTTGTCCATTCAGAATGATGCTAGCCTGAGGCTTAGCATAGATAGCTTTTACAATGTCAAGGTAAGTTCCTGTTATCCCTAGTTTTTCTAATGTTTTGAACATAAAGGAATGCTGTACTTTGTCAAATGCTTTCTCTGCATCTATCGAGATGATTATATGGTTCTTATCTTTAAGTCTATTGATGTGGTGAATAACATTTATTGATTTCCCTATGTTGAACCATCCTTGCATCCCAGGGATGAATCCTACTTGATCATGGTGCACTATTTTTTTGATGTGTTTTTGTATTCGATTTACCAGAATTTTATTGAGGATTTTTGCATCTAGGTTCATTAGAGATATTGGTCTGTAGTTTTCTTTCTTTGAGGTGTCTTTGTCTGGATTCGGGATCAGGGTGATATTGGCCTCATAGAATGAATTTGGAAGAGCTCCCTCTTTTTCTATTTCCTGAAATAACTTGAAAAGTATTGGTATTAATTCTTCTTTAAAGGTTTTGTAAAACTCCGCTGTATACCCATCCGGTCCTGGGCTTTTCTTGGTTGGTAGTCTTTTGATGGCTTCTTCAATTTCATCCATTGATATTGGTCTGTTCAGATTGTGTGTATCCTCCTGACTCAGTCTGGGCAAATCATATGACTTAAGAAATTTATCCATGTCTTCACTATCCTCTATTTTATTGGAATATAGATTTTCAAAATAATTTCTAATTGTCTTCTG
The DNA here is from genome assembly GCF_964194105.1 of Spermophilus citellus. Classification (NCBI taxonomy): domain Eukaryota; kingdom Metazoa; phylum Chordata; class Mammalia; order Rodentia; family Sciuridae; genus Spermophilus; species Spermophilus citellus. The sequence goes on along the minus strand of NC_138196.1, from coordinate 25,760,969 downwards.
TATTTCTGTAGCATCTGTTGTGATATTGCCTTTTTCATCCCGTATGTTAGTAATTTGAGTTCTCTCTCTTCTTCTCTTCGTTAGCATGGCTAAAGGTCTGTCGATCTTATTTATTTTTTCGAAGAACCAACTTTTAGTTTTGTTAATTTTTTCAATAGTTTCTTTTATTTCAATTTCATTAATTTCCGCTCTGATTTTAATTATTTCTTGCCTTCTGCTACATTTGCTGTTGTTTTGGTCTTCCTTTTCTAGGGCTTTGAGTTGGAGTGTGAGCTCATTTATTTGTTGGTTTCTTCTTTTTTTGATGAATGACCACCAGGCGATGAACTTTCCTCTTAAAACTGCTTTCATTGTGTCCCATAGATTCCGATATGTTGTGTCTGTATTTTCATTTATCTCTAAGAATTTTTTGATTTCCTCCTTTATGTCTTCTGTAACCCATTGATCGTTCAGTAACATATTGTTCATTTTCTATGTGATGTAGGATTTTTCCTTCCTTCTTTTATCATTGATTTCCAGTTTCATTCCATTATGATCAGATAAAATGCATGGTATTATCTCCACCCCTTTATATTTACTGAGGGTTGCCCTATGGCATAATATATGGTCAATTTTTGAGAAGGATCCATGTGCTGCTGAGAAGAAAGTATTTCCATTTGATGATGGTTGATATATTCTATATAAGTCAGTTAAGTCTAGGTTATTGATTGTGGTATTGAGTTCTATAGTTTCTTTATTTAACTTTTGTTTGGAGGATCTGTCCAATGGTGAGAGAGGTGTGTTGAAGTCTCCCATAATTATTGTGTTGTGGTCTATTTGATTCTTGAATTTGAGGAGAATTTGTTTTGTGAATGTTGCAGCACCATTATTTGGTGCGTAAATATTGATAATTGTTATGTCTTGTTGGTGAATGGTTTCTTTTAACAGTATATAATGACCTTCTTTATCCCTTTTGTTAACTTAGTCTTGAAGTCTATTTTATTTGATATGAGGATGGCCACCCCTGCTTGCTTGCGAGGACCGTGTTCGTGGTATATTTTTTCCCATCCTTTCACCTTCAGCCTGTGTATGTCTTTTCCAATCAGATGTGTCTCCTGGAGGCAGTATATTGTTGGATTTGTTTTTTAATCCATGATACCAGCCTATGTCGCTTTATTGGAGAGTTTAAGCCATTAACATTCAGAGTTACTATTGATATGTGGTTTGAACTTCCATCCATGTTTGATTGTTTATCCTTTTTTTTTAAAAAAAATTTTAGTTTGTTTCTCCATGATTGTCTTTCCCCTCACCCTCTGTCTTTACTAAGGCACTTCCCACTGATGATTTTGGTTATTGTTTTTCATTTCTTCTTCTTGTAGTGTTTTGCTCAAAATGCTTTGCAATGCTGGTTTTCTGGCTGCAAATTCTTTTAACTTTTGTTTATCATGAAAGATTTTTATTTTGTTGTCATACCTGAAGCTTAATTTTGCTGGATACAGAATTCTTGGTTGGCATCCATTGTCTTTCAGTGTTTGAAATACATTGTTCCATGACCTTCTTGCTTTCAGTGTCTGTGATGAAAAATCCGTGGTTAACCGTATTGGTTTACCCCTAAATGTAATCTGTCTCCTTTCTCTTGTAGCTTTTAATATTTTCTCTTTGTTCTGTATATTGTATATCTTCATAACAATGTGTCTTGGCGTTGGTCTACTGTGATTTTGTGTGCTCGGTGTCCTGTATGCATCTTCAATTTGTATATCTGTTTCCTTTTTTATTTCTGGAAAGTTTTCTGTAATTATTTCATTCAGCAGGTTTCTCATTTCCTTGGTTTGAAACTCTGTACCTTCTTCTATCCCGATGACTCGTAAGTTTGGTTTCTTCATGTTATCTCATAACTCTTGGATGGTTTTCTTGTGATTTTTTACCAGCCTTTCTGAGTTGGCTAGACTCTTTTCAAGATGGTATATTTTGTCTTCATTATCTGACGTTCTGGTTTCTACTTGCTCCACTCTGTTAGTGATACTCTCAATTGAGTTTTTAATTTGGTTTATCATTTCCTTCATTTCTAGAATTATTGTTTGAGTATTTTTTATAATCTCTATCTCCTGATAAAGATGCTTAACTTCTTCTTTTATCTGTTTGTGAAATGCATTATCAATGTGTTCTTTCGCTGCTTGAATTTGCTGTCTTGTATCCTCTTTAAGGTTCCATTCCATCTGTCTTAGGTGTTCCTTGAGTTCTTTATATGACCATTTTTCTGATGACTCTAGGTCCTCCTGAATATTTAGGCTGTCCTGCATTGTTTGTACTCCTTTTCTTCCTTGTTTTTTGAAGCTGCTCATGTTGCTTCTTGTTCTGTTTGACTGCTGAGTTACTGTTTACTCCTATAAATTAATTTGATGCTTGGGAGGAAAGGTATTTGAAGGGAAGGGAAGAAGTCTCTAAAGAGAATGAGATTAGGCAGGTAGAATTCAAGGAAAAAGGGGGGATAAGAAAAATGAAATGACTAAAGAAGAAAAAGAATAGAAACTAAAAAAGAAAAAAATTAAAAAAATAAAATAATAATAATAATTAAAAAAAATTTAAATTAAAATTAGTAGAAAAAAAATTAAAAAAATATTTTGTAAAAAAAATTAATAAAACAACAAGAAAGAAAAAAATGAAAATGAAAGAAAAACCCAAATCAAAAAAAAAAAAAGAAAGAAAAAACCTAATAAATGCAGTCTTAGAGTTTGATTAACTTCTCTTCCAGTAGATGGCGCTGTGCCCACCAGGTCAAGTTTCTCCTGTCAATACGCGGGAACCAATCACTGTGCAGCAGCTCCTCCCAGACTGGGCAAGTCTCCAATCCTGAGTGTCTAGGGCCTCCTCTTGTGTCTAGTCACTTCCCACTTTTTCTCTAGCCAGACCCCTCTCACCACAATACTGGCTACACGCCAAGTCTGCTGCTCCTGGGAGCCCTGTTTTCATGAACGACTGGGCACACTCTTCCAGTTTGCCATTCCCTCAGACCCTAAGCTTGTAGAGTTTGGGGCTGAGAATCTTCAGCGGATTTTACTTGCCCTCCGGTATCCACTTCCCCGTAGCTGGTGCAAGAGACCTCAGCAGTCAGCCCTGGTGGGAGCGATAGTTCCACTCTGCGGGACCCGCACCACCTCTGATTCCCTCGGGCTGGCTGTAGCACTCACAGGAGAGCTGGGAGGGGCCCTTAAGGTTTTCCCGATGTGTGGAGAGGGAAGGCTATGGGATCACACACCTGTTTCAACGAAGTTATCTCCTCCGCAGCAGTCTGATGACGTCGTTTCCCTTTGCCGGGTGACTAATTCAACGGGTGGGTCCTTCTCTCCCAAGCCCCGTTTCAAACCTGTGGCCACTACTTATGAAGGCTCGGTAGGCATTTACCTTCGTATGATGAGAAGGGCTAACCAGTTGTTTCAGCCGGATGAATTAATGCCGAGTCATAGCTGTTTGTCTGTGGGAAGCAGGTGACCGGGAGTTTGAATTCAGCGGGTCAGAGCTCAGTGCGTGTTCTCGGATCACTTGGATTTTAAATTGTCACTCATCTTATCAGCTGTTTCATATAATTCGGCAGCTCATTCGCGCGGTGAAGAGTCTGCTCTATGGTGCTCCGCGGGAGGCGGTGGCGGCAGCGGCGGTGGCCTTCGGGACCCCCGGGGAGGGGGTGCGGGTTGGGGGAGGGGAGGCAGCGCCTCAGGGCCGCGCGGTCCGGGTACCGGACACTCAGGAGAGCGGGCGGGGTGGGGGAAAGAAATTGAGATCTAAATTTAGAGACTGAGCTTGGGAGGAGAGACAGCTGGGGAGAAGGAAGCAAGGCGGAGAGGCAGAGAGGAGAAGGAGCCGAGGGAGCCGGGCAGCTCGGGCTGCGTCCTTACTGCTCGTGCTGAAGTTGTGCTGGACTCCCTTCACCTTGGCTGGATTAGTGGCGGATTCACTCCACCTAGGCCCCTTTCTTGATACGGTGCTGGGTTTTTGTTGACAGATCTCCTTTAATGATCTTTACCTCATCTTTTCAGACGTGGCGGCGCGGGGCACAGAGCGGCTTACTCACTTCCCGCTGCCATCTTCCTGGATCCTTCTACGCGGTCAAATGAAAAGCGAGAAAAACTTCCTATAGATAGGAACCACTAGAACCCAGCAGTCTAACAGCCTCACTTCCACTTCCTCCAGGTAGGACTGATTTTGTTGCCGGTCTCTCTCTCTCTCTCTCTCTCTCTCTCTCTCTCTCTCTCTCTCTCCTCTCTAACTCTGCTGAGAACTAAAAAATAAATATTAAAAAAACATTTACTTATTTTTCTAAATGTTCCAGGACCATTTGATCATTTTTAGGAAAAGGAAGAGAAGCGGGCATATTTTATTTGCTGCTTCAATATCATTATTTCAGTCAATGGTTGATTTTAGTAAATCCATATTACTAAAAATGAAAAAACTCTCTTCTCAAATCTCCTTTTTTTCAAGACATTAGCTGCATTTTCTTCATTATGTTAAGGAATAACTCAGAATGTTATTTTCTAACATATTATTAACAATTCTAGATTCATGGTACAGGGATTGTAGTTTGAAATTTTACATCAAACTACTAATTAATTTTAAAGCAACAGCAACCAAACCTTGTAGCATCTCTTATGAAGGGGTCCATGTGATTCACCAAATTAATCAGCAAATTAAAAGCATCAAGGAAAATTTATTCCCACAGTGAGATTTTGCTCTTTATTCAGGCCTTCCAGTTTAACTTCTAAGTATGGAAGACAACATATACAAAGTTCAAATCTGGTGTCAATGAGAACAGGATAGAGGAAGAAAATATAAAGTTTCCCCTCTATTCCCTAACAATATCTTGTAAACAACAGGTCAACAAGTATTTCAAAGTAATGTGAACACAAAGCTCAAAATAGCCTTGGGCAATATAGGAGAGCAGAGAAAGCCCTCAACCGTATGCCAAGGACAAAAATCAGATGAGAAGGTACAGGTGAAAAAAACTGGTAGCTGGAATAACATTTTGGGATTAGGAAGGAAAGAGATGCTTCCCAGGATTTGCCCACTTTCTGAAACAGGATTGTGTGAGTTATGATTCCTAGATAATGTAGCATTTACAACATGGATGGCTAGTAACTCTGGAGATGTTAAACCAATTATGTATTTAATCCCAGGTCAGTACCCATATTTCTCAATAAATAATCTCTTCAATTAACTAAAGAAGATTCCAAGAATACATAGCATTTCCTAAGCGATGGTATCCTTTGTGAATAAATACATGTCTTCTTATTTTTTTGGTCTGTTGTTCACCCAAAGGGCAGAGACAAGAAGGCTAAAATGGGATTCTATTCTCTCAACAAATTAAACATTGCTATTTGGAGTCTTTAGCCTTCAGAACATCTACAGAGCAATAGAATTATCTAATTCATATCAGGAGAGACAGAAGACTGTTGTCTCTCTAGAATCAGAGAGGCACTCTAGATACTTCAGAAAACTATAAGCACAGAACTTTCCAAAATCTCCTATGAAGCCATATCTGGTAAATGTAATTTACTTTCTAATTGACTTAAAATGTTCTCAGTTGGGATATGAATTAGAATGTTTATCTAAATATTTCAATAATCTACCACAATGCAAAACTTTAAGACTTGGAAAATCACAGCACATGTCAATATAAGCACATGGACACACACATGGTTTGTATATTTCATTTAGGATATGACAGAAGGAAATGCAAGATTGAACACTGAAATGGAAAATTTTCAAGTCTTCATGAAATTACATGCATTTGAAGAGATAGAAAAGGCTTCATGTCTTGCTTGATGTGCATAAATAATTTTTGAAAGAACTGCAAAAAGATACTTTGTAAAAGAGGCATATAGCTCTAGAAAGTTTATTAAACCAATGATAGCCAAAAGTTGCCAACAAAGAAAAAGTATTTCAATTTCTGTGATCTTCAGAAACATCCTAATAACATAATAATAACATTACTATTAGAAATAATAAAACATTATTTCATAAGATTGATTTCCAGTTTTCCAAATGTGAGGGCTGTTGGGAACAAACTAAAAAGCATTAGAAAGTGCATCCAAATCTCTGTTTGGAATAAATAAAATTGACACTAGAGATGTTGAGGCAGATTCTTAGCTCCTGCTTGTGAAACCCTAGCCACATATGGGTGACTCCTTTCTGACACCAGCACCTATCTCTATTATTCAACCAGATTCATAGGTTATATGCTAGCTAGAAAATAACCTTTCAACCTTGCTCCACCTGACAAAAATCTTACATGGTTTCAGGTTGTTTCTGAAATGTCACCTGCTTCATAAAGCCTTTTCTCAATCTCTTCAACTGAATGTAATCTCTCCTTCCACTGCCCTTGTAAAGAATCTCACTCCTCACCTTGGTGACATCTATTTGTATTACTTGTTCATTGCCCACACTCTTTTTCAACTTCCTAGAAGGAACACAGTTTCTTGTTGAGATATGTATTCTTTGTCTCCTTAGACCAATATCAGATAGATGGATAAACAATCAACAATGCTCAAATATTTTATTTTTAATTCAATTAAATTACAGAGAGGAAGAGTAGGCAGGTATAAAAGGATTTTAAAGGACAGACAGACACTTTGGCCAAAATGTACTTTATCAGAAGTATGCAAATAGGCCTAAAATAGAAGGCATCCTGCCAGTCTATGGAGGGACGAATTCTCTTTTGTCTACACATATTTTTTGTTTTTCATTCTTATCACCATGGCTTGTTTATTATATTTTTGTCTTACTCACTTGCTTCCTACAGTTGATTTTCACAATGATCATGTGCCAGTTGGCTAGAGCATGAAATGTTTATTTGTGGAAGTCAAAAGTGGTACAATAACAAGGTCATCTTATCTCTGCACTTTTAATCAACCATTTAATTCATCCTGATATTTGACTTTTGTGTACTTCCAACTCATGAATATAATTTTACTTCTGACTTTGGATCCCATTTTAGAAATGTCAGCTCTGAGTTTTGAGTCTATTATTCTTCTTGGCTCTCCTTGCTTTGACTCTTACAACCCTGGCATGCTCTTTTGTAAGACCCTTTGAAGCATTTTTTATTGGATTGAATGGAAAGAAGAGCCAGAGAATGGTATCGAAGACAGTATTTGTGATTGCTTTTCAGTATTATCTAAGTTCAGAATTTTTTTTTCATCTAGCTCTTCCTCTGTAGTTTGTCTGATGGCTATTTCTGTGCTAAGTGGTTCTGAAGTCTTTGTTAGGGACAGTTCTGTTTCTATAATGATCCCTTAAATCAAGTGTAATCTAGAACATTCACATATGGGATTTTATCTTCTTCAATTACTCATTCTCTCCAAATTCCAATATGCATGAGTAAAACTTCACAGAATTCGTTAAAAGTTTTTAAGTGATTAATTTCAAAGTACATGTAAATTTATTTCTGTGGGATATCAAGATTAAAAGAGATGATATTCTAGAAGGTAATATTGTGGTCCTAAAATAAACTTTGTATATTCTGAGATAGTCTATATCATAGCTTTGAAAAAAATAAAAATTATGAATTGAATTAAAAGATTTAAAATACATTAGGAGGAGTAAATTATGCACTTAAAAACCATTAAATGAGTGCAGTAGAAAGGATGTGCATAATATTAATTTATTTTAAAATTTGAGTAAGTAAATTAATTTAATTTTGAAATAGTTCTAATATTATAATTTTGAAATTAATTTCTAAAATGAACTATATTCTCTAAAGTAAGTTTCACTTTTAAGAAATAGTCTGAACTTTGTTTTCTCTAAAATACTCTAAAAATGATCTCACAATTTCCAATTCAAATTGATTGAATTTAGTATGCCATCTAAAATTTTTTGCAATTCCTGGTAATAATAGGAAAAATCAACTGCTTGTTTATCCAGATTATCAGTACTGTTTGAAAATACATGCAATATTTACTTATTATTTGTTTTTACTGTTGATAAATTTCTCTTTGGAGGAGTGTGGGAGGTAATAATATGTCCTCACTTTAGGAAAAATAAAAGATAAGATATTTATGCTTATTTAATGCTTATTATGTGCACTGTATAAGTAATCTCACAATTACCTTTTGAGATTTTTGAGGTTCTGAGTTTTTCTTTCTTTCTTTCTTTTCTTTCTTTCTTTCTTTCTTTTTGTTTGTGTTTTTGCATTTTATAGGGTTTGAAGAAAAAAAATACCAAGAAGTTAAGTAACTAAGGTGGAAACATTCTAAACAAGTCAAAAGTCAATTACTTATATAAGTTCACAGTTTACCACAACACAAAGTAAGCAAAGAAAATGTAGTAAGTTATTATTATTTGATGACATAAAATACATACTAGATATTTGCAATTAAAAATAGGTAAAAATGCATACATTTTTTATGTGTGTACTTCTTTTTAAAGTAAGTTAAAAACATGTAAGACAGACTCAAGGAATCACATAAAAACAACAAATCACATAAAAATAGAAAAACCTGTTAAAATTTGCTTTAGTATTAATTTCAGAGTAATAAATTACAGGTTATTTTCATTCTGTTATTTACTCTAAATTTCTGACTATGACTATTTCACAAGGTGTTTTCTTTTCTTTCAACGCCCCCCAACCTCCACTAGTACTAGGGATTGAATCCAGGTACATCCCCAGCCCTTTTCCTGTTTTATTTTGTTTTGTTAAGACAGGGTACAGGGTCTTGCTAAATTGCTGAGACTACCCTCAAACTTGTAATCCTACTTCTTTGGCTTCCCAAGCCTCTGGTCTCAGTTTTCTTTAACAACAACAATATATTTTTGCTGGGAAAGTTGCTCAGTAGTAGAACATGTGCCTAGCATTTGTGAAGCCCTGGGTTGAATCCCCAGTACTGGAAAAGGAAAGAAGGAAGGAAGAAAAGAAAAAACAATATATTGTTTTAGAATCATAGATACATATACACATAGTTGTAAACATAAAAAATCAGATTTGAAACATAAGGTTATATTCTTTTTACTACAATCAAAGATTGACTACCTAAGTCTAAGAAAAGCTTTCAAATACTTTTGTTGGTGTTTGGGTGTCTGTGAGTGAGAGGGAGGGAGAGAGGGACGGGGAGAGAGAGGAGAGGGTGGGAAGCACACAAGCTCACCTCTCAAAAAGCCTCTGTTTACCTTTAGCTGTTCTCTGTGTAGACAACCTTCATGATAATTACTTTTTGTGCAGATGGGAAAATCCTTCATGTAGCAATCCTTTCTTTATGAGTTCTATTGATTGTTATTGAAGATTCATTAGAACATTTGGAATTACCTTCAGAGCAATTAAAAATTTAGAGTTCCAGGGAAATCTGACTATAGATTCTCTTGATAGATTCTCTTGAAATAGCTAGGCAAGTTGAACTTATGGTGAGGTTCATATTCAGCATTAGGAGATTTGGCTGTTTCTGTTTAAAGGCAAATTTAGCTAACATCCAGGTTAGAGAGTTCCAAATTAAATCAATGATGCACACAGAGGAACCTGAAAAAAATAAAGTAATCCACTTGAACGACAGACTAAGGATAGTAATTAGAGATCACATGTCCAACCACCAATTAGTAAGATTGCATTACAAAAGCCAAAATCAGCAATAAAAGAAAATAAAGCCAGGAGCCCTGATCAAAGTCAGGTATGACAAAGGTTATAAATCAAAACAAATAGCATCAGAGTTTAAGGATAGGTGGACCAGCAGCAAATGAGTGGTAAACCTAAGTGAGTTGTTGCATGTGAGTGTTGACTCTAATTCTCTTCCTTCCCTGCTTCTCTCCTTTTCTTCCTCCTTTCTCTTCCTTTCTTCAACTTCCTTCCTCCATTTTCTTCCTTTTTTAACAATCATCTCTCCTACATGCAGTTTAAAGTGTCTGTTATAATGATGAATACGTGTGTTCCCTGTCCTCACAGTGTTCTCAGACTATGTGTGTTGAGACCATAGGTTAATATTTGTCTTTGTTTAATTTATCTTGAACGCTCATCTGCAGAGTTTTGGTTGTTCGCAATCTAAAATATGAATCTAATGCTGAACACATGGTCTGTGCTGTGAAAAGTTATGGGCTTTGGGGCAGAAACCCCACCCCTGACCTTCAAACTGAAATGAACATTCTATGCAATGTAGTGTCTACAGCTACTGATCCTGTAGAGTTCACTTGTAACAGTGGTGCAAAACCTTGGATAATAGCCCCATGTTGACTTGGTGATAAAAGCAGAGAAATTCATGATGAAACTTCAAGGAAGAGGGATCATTTTTCTTACAAGATAAATGAGTTCTTGTTATTATAAGAAACACTGGGGTGAAATTTTACAAAACACACTGGCCCACTGCTATAATAGTATGGAGTACCATATCAAATCCAGACTTGGAAAGAATAGGAACATAGGCTTAAAATTTGTTATATTCAAGTAGAAGTTCATAAGAGCTGAATAAGGGATATGATATTGCCTTTTAGCAAGCTAATTTCTTCCCAATTTTAATAGTGACCAAAGGCCAGTCCTTTTGGATTGTGTGCAGAACACACTTGTAAGAAGCTGTTATAAATCATCCTTACGTTCAAGTGCAAGGCAACTGCAACACAAGTCTATGTATTAAATCAAAAGTGTCTTTTACAATGTGGGACAGAGAAGCAAATGTTTATAGTAACAGTGCACTAGTGCTTTATGAAATAGAAAGTTAACTTTGCTACTTTTGTGTTGGACAGGGTTTATGTAAAAGAAAGTTTTTTTGTAGAGGATACAAAACCATGCAGAACAATCCTCATTTTGATGTGGACTTATGTGCTGTCTGTTTCTGTGTCAATCTTTCTATCTTAACACCACATTTTAGAAAATACTAACTGTGTACTGAATGTCCCTAATGGATTAGATTTAGAGAGGGCTTGTTGGCTCATTGGAACATTTCTGATTGATCAGTTAGAGGAACTGAAATATAGCGAGTGCCACATCTGACACCAGTACAGAAACTAGAAGTCGGTAGTTGGTGTTGATGGATGGATAGAACTTGCTATTCATCACAAACTTTAAAAGGGATCCAGAGAAGTATTTCTGATAAAATGATAGTTAAAGGATATGGAAATGGGAATATAAATTGGTGTAATATTTTTGAATTTCAAACTATTAATTAAAATTACATATGGTTTAGTACTTTTTATATGACAGGAACTATGCTGTTTATACATATAATTTAATAACAATTATTTATGATGTGTCAGGAATTTAGAAGTATTAATTTTCCTTATGGAGTATTTCTATATTTAGGACCATCTACTATGTAATAATCAATATTCACATAAAGAATTATGTAATAAGCTATTTGCTTCAGCATGATTTATATGGCATGAAGTTTGAAACAAATGTCTAACAATGAATACTAAAATTACATAATAGAATATTATACACTCAATGAAATGTTTGCAAAGCATACCTAATAAAGTAGAAATGTATTTTGCTTGGAATGTTAAGTGAAAAAGTGAAATGCAAAAGAGTATATGTAAAACAGATTCAAATTACTAAACAATAAACAGATACTTTAACAGAAGTAGAGGAAATAGAGCTGAATGTTAATTGTAATTGTATCTGGGTGATAGGAATTATGAATGATTTTAGTCTTTTAGAATGCATTTCCAAGTAATCTACAATAAATATACATTCAATTTATAATTCCAATGATAAACTTAATTTTTTTTCTGGCTCAATGTGATTCCTGGCTTCTCTTCAGGAAGATTTCCTTCACATGGCTCCCTGCCCAACTACCTTGTCAGTCAGACGCCCTGCTTTTTGAAAATACAATCTTTGTACTAATTTTTGAATCTTCAGAGTAGAGTGATTTTTTTTGTAGACTTAGAAGATTTTCGTTTATTCTTCTTAGGAATTCAGCCCCCACCATAGTCAACTATTGATTATGGAACCTCCTTATCTGAATACATTCTGGGATGGAGATGTAAATCATTCCATTCTACCTTCATTTGCTCACTGACACCCTGGCTGACTTTATGCTTTTCTGAAGGAATTCTGTTAGGACTTTCCAGTAATATATTGAATGCCCCAAATATCAAGTAAAATTTGGCGATGTCAAGGGGGTACATCAAATGGGCCTCATTTCTCAAAAACTTGGCTCCACCTTACTACAAATATGCCTGTCTCCACTGAGGAGTTTGCTGGTAAAACAGGCTATCAGAATGTTCTCCTAAGGATCCCTAGGACACCTTGGTAAATTAAAAGGGGTTTGGGCATTAAAGGCAGTTTCTCTCAGAGACCTTGGTATAGTGTAGGGAACTCAAGAAATAGTTGATGAAGAAAAGAATGCTACCTTTATATTGCCAGGCAGATAACCTGCCTGTCTGAAAATAAATATAGTTTTTAATATAGCAATATTTTTATTAATCAAAATATTAAAGAGTGTTTCAGAGAATAAGTAGGATGTGGGTATGACATAAAATACAGAGATCACTTTGATGTAGGGGATTTCATAGGATAAATGTCCTATCTTGGGACAAATATTCAGAGTTAATAAGGAATATTAAGAGGATAGTTTATAGTGTGATATATGTGAACATGGAGGTAAATTGTTTTTTTTTGCCTAAGGATCCTAAGAGCTAAAATTTTTATGGCCCTGAACTTCTGTATGACCATAGTAGGTTGAATAATTCCTGCACCAAATATCAAGTCCTGAGCTCTGGAATTTTTATATTTTAACCATATTGGAAAAAAGGGTCATTTGCAGATGGACTAAATTTTGAGATGAAAAGATTACCTTGGATTACCTGGGTGGACTCTAAATACTGTTGCAAGAGTCCTTATAAAATAGAGGCAGAGGGAGATTCCATGCAGAAATACCAACAAGAAGCCAAACAGAAGAGGAGGCAGTGATCCGATGATAGAGGCAAAGATTAGAGTGATGAGGTCACAAGCCAAGATGTGCTGGGAGTCACCAGAGGTGGAAGAAGCGAAGCAGGACACCAGGGACTTGGGGACTGCAGTCTGTGACATGTTGATTTATGACATCTGGATTTCAGAAGTGTAAGGAAATAAATTTCAGTGATTTTAAGCAAATAATTTTGTGGTAGTTTGTTTTATGGCAGCACTGGCAAGTGAATACAGTGATTAAAATAACCCTTACATTGGAGAACATCCTCAGTGTGATTGGCTGTGATGAAGTCCTTCTAAATAGTGCACTTGTAATTCAATGAGAGGTAAAATCAATTTTTAGAAGCAGGTCTGCAGAGGTGGCAGGTCAGCAGAACTGAGGTAAGAGCATTTGCTATCATAAGGCCCCAGAGGAGGAGAGTGATGGGGGAGCAAGTGAGGGCAGGGGCTCCTCCCTAGGTGCCTGTCTCTCTTTCAGTCAACGTATTCCACTGAACCACCCAGATGAGATGGTTTTCTGGTTACTGTCCTGGGTGGGAATTGGGGCCATAGTCTGTGGTGTTATTTCTCCAAATTCTGCAATACTCTTCAAAATCATATGGATTTTAGTAAACAGGATTTATGGTATAGTTTATCAACATGGAGACCATTACAAAGGAAGTTTCTAGACTAAGTTTTCTAGACCTGAACAACAGATCTTTTTAAAGGAATGGATTAAATTACTGGTTTGGAAATAAAACGACAAAAAAACCTCTGCTGCTTCAAAACTCAAAAGAGATCACCTCCAAAAGTATTCTTTTCTCAAAACTCTCTGGTAGATGTCAGGCTTGGTAAATTTACATTTGGTAGACAAATATGAAACTTTTTCATGTTACACAAAGGCAACATTATAATCTAGCTGTCAGGCCTTAGCTCAAGTGAGGTACTGAGATGTGGGCCAGATAAGATAATTTAGGGAATCCAGCTGCAGCAAGAGTCTCAGGGGGCCCTCCCTCAGTTAGCTGAAATCTCAAAGGCTTATTGCAAAAGCAAGAGAAACTTGATAATCACCTGGCAGTGGTGACCAGGCTTATTCTTGCAAGAATAAGAAAAAGATTGATATACTCTTCAAATGATCAAAAGAGAAATGCAAGGGCTTTCTTTTCAGGCTTTCAATCTACTTCAAGACTAAGTTAATCAAAAGGGATAAGGAAGGACATTATATACTGTTAAAAGGATCCATTCACCAACAATACATAACAATTATCAATATTTATGCACCAAATAATGGTGCTGCGATGTTCATAAAACAAACTCTCCTCAAGTTCAAGAATCAAATAGACCACAACACAATAATCATGGGTGACTTCAAAACACCTCTCTCACCATTGGACAGATCCTCCAAACAAAAGTTGAATAAGGAAACTATTGACCTCAATATCACAATCAATAACCTAGACTTAACTGACATATATAGAATATATCAACCATCATCAAGTGGAAATACTTTTTTCTCAGCAGCACATGGATCCTTCTCAAAAAAGACCATATATTATGCCATAGGGCAACCCTCAGTAAATATAAAGGGGTGGAGATAATACCATGCATTTTATCTGATCATAATGGAATGAAACAGGAAATCAATGATAAAATAAGGAAGGGAAAATCCAATATCACATGGAAAATGAACAATATGTTACTGAATGATCAAGGGGTTACAGAAGACATAAAGGAGGAAATCAAAAAATTCTTAGAGATAAATGAAAATACAGACAAAACATATCAGAATCTATGGGACACAATGAAAGCAGTTTTAACAGGGAAATTCATGTGGTTTCCCTTTTTTCTCCCTTTCCCTCCCGCCTCATGTCTCTGTTTAATGTTAATCTTTTCTTCCTGCTCTTCCTCCCTGCTCTGTTCTTAGTTGCTCTCATTATATTCAAGAAGACATTTGGTATTTGTTTTTTAGGGATTGGCTAGCTTCACTAAGCATAATCTGCTCTAGTGCCATCCATTTCCCTGCAAATTCCGTGATTTTGTCATTTTTTAGTGCTGCGTAATACTCCATGGTGTATAAATGCCACATTTTTTTTATCCATTCATCTATTGAAGGGCATCTGGGTTGATTCCACAGTCTAGCAATTGTGAATTGTGCTGCTATGAACATCGATGTGGCAGTATCCCTGTAGTGTGCTCTTTTAAGGTCTTCAGGAAATAGCCCGAGAAGTGCAATAGCTGGGTCAAATGGTGGTTCCATTCCCAGCTTTCCCAGGAATCTCCATACTGCTTTCCAAATTGGCTGCACCCGTTTGCAGTCCCACCAGCAGTGTACAAGAGTACCCTTTTCCCCGCATCCTCGCCAGCACTTGTTGTTGTTTGACTTCATCATGGCTGCCACTCTTACTGGGGTGAGGTGGTATCTTAGGGTGGTTTTGATTTGCATTTCCTTGACTGCTAGAGATGGTGAGCATTTTTTCAAAAGGGAAATCACATGGAAATGGAGGGAGACCCTCATTGTTATACAAAATTACATATAAGAGTTTATGAGGGGAATGGGATAACAAACATGGAGGGAAATGAATTACAGTAGATGGGGTAGAGAGAGAAGATGGGAGGGGAGGGGAGAGGGGATAGTAGAGGATAGGAAAGGTAGCAGAATACAACAGTCACTAATATGGCAGTATGTAAAAATGGGATGTGTAACCGATGTGATTCTGCAATCTGTATTTGCGGTAAAAATGGGAGTTCATAACCCACTTGATTCTAATGTATGAAATATGATTTGTCAAGAGCTTTGTAATGTTGTGAACATCCAATAAAAAAAAAAGAAAGAAAAGGAAAAAAAAAAAGAGGGAAATTCATTGCCTGGAGGTCATTCCTCAAAAAAAAAAAAAAAAAAAAAAAGGAAAAACGAACAAATAAATGAGCTCACACTTCATCTCAAAGCCCTAGAAAAGGAAAAGCAAAACACCAGCAAATGCAGCAGAAGTCAAGAAATAATGAAAATCGAGCGGAAATCAACGAAATTGAAACAAAAGAAAGTATTGAAAAAATTAACAAAACTAAAAGTTGGTTCTTCAAGAAAATAAACAAGATTGACAGACCCTTAGCCATGCTAACGAAGAGAAGATAGAGAACTCAAATTACTAACATACGGGATGAAAAAGGCAATATCACAACAGATGCTACAGAAATACAGAAGACAATTAGAAATTATTTTGAAAACGTATATTCCAATAAAATAGAAGATAGTGAAGATATTGATAAATTTCTTAAGACATATGATTTGCCCAGATGGAGTCAGGAGGATACACACAATTTGAACAGACCAATATCAATGGATGAAATTGAAGAAGCAATCAAAAGACTACCAACCAAGAAAAGCCCAGGACCGGATGGGTATACAGCGGAGTTTTACAAAACCTTTAAAGAAGAATTAATACAGAGAGGATCCAACAAGGCCGCCGGCGAGGAAGCAGCGATTCCAATGTCTCCACATTAACGGGATCAGAAAGACCCATTGGAACAGCGGCAGTCTACCTACTGAGGAACTTCTAGCAAAATTCCGTGAAGAGGGGACCTGCCGGGATTTGGTAGGTTTATTAGAAGTATCAGTTTGTGGCCGCCGGGACTCGGGGCCCAGGGACTGCGGTACTTGCCGGGGAGGGGCTGTCGCCTCCCCAGCCCCGGGCGCCGCTGGAGCCGAGAGCCGGAGAGACATGGAGCGGGCTGCGGCGCGGCCAGAAGCCGGGAATGCCAGGTGCGGAGAGAGCGGCCGGGGCAGCGCTGGCTGTGGAGGCCGCGGCGGAGCGAGGCGCGGGAGCCCGAGGCTGAGACACACCGGAGGGAGTGGAGCGAGCGCCCTGCCATCATCCCGAAATTGCGAGAAGAGGAAGATGGCGGCGGGAAGTGAGTAAGCCGCTGCGTGCTCCGCGCCGCCGTGTCTGAAAAGATGAGACAAACAGCTGTGACTCAGCATTAATCCATCCAGCTGTAACAACTGGTCAGCCCTTCTCATCCTATGGAGGTAAATGCCTACCGAGCCTTCATAACTAGTGGGCACAGGTTCCAAACGGGGCTTGAGAGAGACAGTAAGGACCCACCCGTTGCATTGGTCGCCCAGCAAAGGGAAACGAACTGTCGCCATTTGCAAGAGACACCACTATGGCAGAGAACTGACGTCACCAGACTGCGGCGGAGGAGATAACTTCATTGAAACCTGCTGCTACAGGTGTGTAATCCCCAGCCTTCTCTCTCCACACATTGGGGAAACCTTAAGGGCCCCTCCCAGTTCTCCCGTGAGTGCTACAGCCAGCCCAAGGGAATCAGAGGTGTTGTGGGATCCGTGGCGCGGGACTACCGCTCCCACCAGGGCTGACTGCTGAGGTCTCTTGCACCAGCTACAGGGGAGTGGCTACTGGAGGGCAAGTAAAATACACTGAGGATTCTCAGCCCCAAGCTCTACAAACTTAGGGTCTGAGGGAATGGCAAACTGGAAGAGTGAGCCCAGTTGTTCATGAAAACAGGGCTCCCGGGAGCAGCAGACCTGGAGTGTAGCCAGTATTGGGGTCAGAGGGGCCTGGCTAGAGGAAAAGTGGGAAGTGACTAGACACAAGAGGAGGCCCTAGGCACTCAGGATTGGAGACTCGCCCAGTCTGGGAGGAGGTGCTGCACAGTGATTGGTTCCCGCGTACTGACAGGAGAAACTTGACCTGGTGGGAACAGCGCCACCTACTGGAAGGGAAGTTAATCAAACTCTAAGACGGCATTTATTAGTTTTTTTTTTTTTTGATTTGGGTTTTTCTTTCATCTTCATTTTTCTATCTTGTTGTTTTTTTAATTTCTTTTTCTTTTTCTTTTTTCTCTTCTAATTTTAATTTTAATTTTTTTAATTATTATTATTATTTTTTAAATTTTTTTCTTTTTTTAGTTCCTATTTCTTTCTTCTTTTGTCTTTTCATTTTTCTTATCCCCCCTTCCTTGAATTCTACCTGCCTACTCTCATTCTCTTTAGTGACTTCTTCCCTTCCCTTCTAATACCTTTCCTCCCAAGCATCAAATAAATTTATAGGAGTGAACAGTAACTCAGCAGTCAAACAGAACAAGAACCAACATGAGCAGCTTCAAGAAGCAAGGAAGAAAAGGAGTACAAACAATGCAGGACAGCCTAAATATTCAGGAGGACCTAGAGTCATCAGACAAATGGTCATATAAAGACCTCAAGGAACACCTTAGACAGATGGAATGGAACCTTAAAGAGGATACTAGACAGCAAATTCAAGCAGCGAAAAAACACATTGAGAATGAATTACATAAACAGATAAAAGAAGAAGTTAAGCATCTTTATCAGGAGATAGAGATAATAAAAAATAATCAAACAATAATTCTAGAAATGAAGGAAATGATAAACCAAATTAAAAACTCAATTGAGAGTATCACTAACAGAGTGGAGCAAGTAGAAGCCAGAACGTCAGATAATGAAGACAAAATATATCATCTTGAAAAGAGTCTAGCCAACTCAGAAAGGCTGGTAAAAAATCACGAGAAAAACATCCAAGAGTTATGGGATAACATAAAAAAACCAAACTTACGAGTCATCGGGATAGAAGAAGGTACAGAGATTCAAACCAAGGGAATGAGAAACCTGCTGAATGAAATAATTACAGAAAACTTTCCAGAAATAAAAAAGGAAACAGATATACAAATTGAAGATGCATACAGGACACCAAGCACACAAAATCACAGTAGACCAACGCCAAGACACATTGTTATGAAGATATACAATATACAGAGCAAAGAGAAAATATTAAAAGCTACAAGAGAAAGGAGACAGATTATATTCAGGGGTAAACCAATAAGGTTAACAACGGATTTTTCATCACAGACACTGAAAGCAAGAAGGTCATGGAACAATGTATTTCAAACACTGAAAGACAATGGATGCCAACCAAGAATTCTGATCCAGCAAAATTATGCTTCAGGTATGACAACGAAATAAAAATCTTTCACGATAAACAAAAGTTAAAAGAATTTGCAGCCAGAAAACCAGCATTGCAAAGCATTTGGGCAAAACACTACATGAGGAAGAAATGAAAAACAATAACCAAAACCATCAGTGGGAAGTGCCTCAGTAAAGACAGAGGGCGAGGGGAAAGGTAATCACGGAGAAACAAACTAAATTTTTTTTTAAAAAAGGATAAACAATCAAACATGGATGGAAGTTCAAACCATATATCAATAGTAACTCTGAATGTTAATGGCTTAAACTCTCCAATAAAGCGACATAAGCTGGTATCATGGATTAAAAAAACAAATCCAACAATATTCTGCCTCCAGGAGACACATCTGATTGGAAAAGACATACACAGGCTGAAGGTGAAAGGATGGGAAAAAATATACCACGCACACGGTCCTCGCAAGCAAGCAGGGGTGGCCATCCTCATATCAAATAAAATAGACTTCAAGAATAAGTTAATCAAAATGGATAAAGAAGGCCATTATATACTGTTAAAAGGAACTATCCACGAACAAGACATAACAATTATCAATATTTATGCACCAAATAATGGTGCTGTGACATTCATAAAACAAATTCTCCTCAAGTTCAAGAATCAAATACACCATAACACAATAATTATGGGTGACTTCAACACACCTCTCTCACCATTGGACAGATCCTCCAAACAAAAGTTGAATAAAGAAACTATAGAACTCAATATCATAATCAATAACCTAGACTTAACTGACATATATAGAATATATAAACCATCATCAAATGGAAATACTTTTTTCTCAGCAGCACATGGATCCTTCTCAAAAATAGACCATATAGTATGCCATAGGGCAACCCTCAGTAAATATAAAGGGGTGAAGATAATACGATGCATTTTATGTGATCATAATGGAATGAAACTGGAAATCAATGATAAAAGAAGGAAGGAAAAATCCTACATCACATAGAAAATGAACAATATGTTACTGAACGATCAATGGGTTACAGAAGACATAAAGGAGGAAATCAAGAAATTCTTAGAGATAAATGAAAATACAGACACAACATATCGAAATCTATGGGACACAAAGAAAGCAGTTTTAAGAGGAAAATTCATCGCCTGGTGGTCATTCCTCAAAAAAAGAAAAAACCAACAAATAAATGAGCTCAAACTTCATCTCAAAGCCCTAGAAAAGGAAGAGCAAAACAACAGCAAATGTAGCAGAAGGCTAGAAATAATTAAAATCAGAGTGGAAATCAATGAAATTGAAACAAAAGAAACTATTGAAAAAATTAACAAAACTAAAAGTTGGTTCGTTGAAAAAATAAATAAGATCGACAGACCTTTAGCCATGCTAACGAAGAGAAGAAGAGAGAGAACTCAAATTACCAACATACGGGATGAAAAAGGCAATATCACAACAGATGCTACAGAAATACAGAAGACAATTAGAAATTATTTTGAAAACCTATATTCCAACAAAATAGAAGATAGTGAAGACATTGATAAATTTCTTAAGTCATATGATTTGCCCAGACTGAGTCAGGAGGATACACACAATTTGAACAGACCAATATCAATGGATGAAATTGAAGAAGCCATCAAAAGACTACCAACCAAGAAAAGCCCAGGACCGGATGGGTATACAGCGGAGTTTTACAAAACCTTTAAAGAAGAATTAATACCAATACTTTTCAAGTTATTTCAGGAAATAGAAAAAGAGGGAGCTCTTCCAAATTCATTCTATGAGGCCAACATCACCCTGATCCCGAAACCAGACAAAGACACCTCAAAGAAAGAAAACTACAGACCAATATCTCTGATGAACCTAGATGCAAAAATCCTCAATAAAATTCTGGCGAATTGAATACAAAAACACATCAAAAAAATTGTGCACCATGATCAAGTAGGACTCATCCCTGGGATGCAAGGATGGTTCAACATACGGAAATCAATAAATGTTATTCACCACATCAATAGACTTAAAGATAAGAACCATATGATCATCTCGATAGATGCAGAGAAAGCATTTGACAAAGTACAGCATCCCTTTATGTTCAAAACATTAGAAAAACTAGGGATAGCAGGAACTTACCTTGACATTGTAAAAGCTATCTATGCTAAGCCTCAGGCTAGCATCATTCTGAATGGACAAAAGTTGAAGGCATTCCCTCTAAAATCTGGAACAAGAGAGGGACGCCCTCTATCACCACGTCTATTCAATATAGTTCTCGAAACACTGGCCATAGCAATTAGACAGACGAAAGAAATTAAAGGCATAAAAATTGGAAAAGAAGAACTTAAATTATCACTATTTGCAGATGACATGATTCTATACCTAGAAGACCCAAAAGGGTCTACAAAGAAACTACTAGAACTAATAAATGAATTCAGCAAAGTGGCAGGATATAAAAACAACACGCATAAATCACAGGCATTTCTGTATATCAGCGACAAAACTTCTGAAACGGAAATGAGGAAAAACACTCCATTCACAATATCCTCAAAAAAAAAAATACTTGGGAATCAACCTAACAAAAGAGGTGAAAGATTTATACAATGAAAACTACAGAACCCTAAAGAGAGAAGTAGATGAAGATCTTAGAAGATGGAAAAATATACCCTGTTCATGGATAGGCAGAACTAACATCATCGAAATGGCGATATTATCAAAAGTTCTCTATAGGTTTAATGCAATGCCAATCAAAATCCCAATGGCATTTCTTGTAGAAATAGATAAAGCAAACATGAAATTCATATGGAAAAATAAAAGACCCAGAATAGCAAAAGCAATTCTAAGCAGGAAGTGTGAATCAGGCGGTATAGCGATACCAGATTTCAAACCATATTACAGAGCAATAGTGACAAAAACAGCATGGTACTGGTACCAAAACAGGCGGGTGGACCAATGGTATAGAATAGAGGACACGTAGACTAATCCACAAAGTTACAACTATCTTATATTTGATAAAGGGGCTAAAAGCATGCAATGGAGGAAGGATAGCATCTTCAACAAATGGTGTTGGGACAACTGGAAATCCATATGCAACAAAATGAAACCGAATCCCTTTCTCTCGCCATGTACAAAAGTTAACTCAAAATGGATCAAGGATCTTGATATCAAATCAGAGACTCTGCGTCTGATAGAAGGAAAAGTTGGCTCCGATCTACATATTGTGGGGTCGGGCTCCAAATTCCTTAATAGGACACCCATAGCACAAGAGTTAATAACAAGAATCAACAAATGGGACTTAATTAAACTTAAAAGTTTTTTTCTCAGCAAGAGAAGCAATAAGAGAGGTAAATAGGGAGCCTACATCCTGGGAACAAATTTTTACTCCTCACACTTCAGATAGAGCCCTAATATCCAGAGTATACAAAGAACTCAAAAAATTAGACAATAAGATAACAAATAACCCAATCAACAAATGGGTGAAGGACCTGAACAGACACTTCTCAGAGGAGGACATACAATCAATCAACAAGTACATGAAAAAATGCTCACCATCTCTAGCAGTCAGAGAAATGCAAATCAAAACCACCCTAAGATACCATCTCACTCCAGTAAGATTGGCAGCCACTATGAAGTCAAACAACAACAAGTGCTGGCGAGGATGTGGAGAAAAGGGTACACTTGTACATTGCTGGTGGGACTGCAAATTGGTGCGGCCAATTTGGAAAGCAGTGTGGAGATTCCTGGGAAAGCTGGGAATGGAACCACCATTTGACCCTGCTATTGCCCTTCTCGGACTATTCCCTGAAGACCTTAAAAGAGCATGCTACAGGGATACTGCCACATCGATGTTCATAGCAGCACAATTCACAATAGCTAGACTGTGGAACCAACCCAGATGCCCTTCAATAGGTGAATGAATAAAAAAAATGTGGCATCTATACACAATGGAGTACTATGCAGCAATAAAAAATGACAAAATCATAGAATTTGCAGGGAAATGGACGGTACTGGAGCAGATTATGCTTAGTGAAGCTAGTCAATCCCTAAAAAACAAATACCAAATGTCTTCTTTGATATAATGAGAGCAACTATGAACAGAGCAGGGAGGAAGTGTAGGAAGAAAAGAGTAACATTTATCAGTGACATGAGATGGGAGGGAAAGGGAGAGAAGAGGAAAATTGCATGGAAATGAAGGGAGACCCTCATTGCTATACAAAATTACATATAAGAGGTTGTGAGAGGAATGGGAAAATTAACAAGGAGAGAAATGAGTTACAGTAAATGCGGTAGAGAGGGGGATAATAGTGGATAGGAAAGGTTGCAGAACACAACAATTACTAATAAGGAATTATGTAAAATTGTGGATGTGTAACCAACGTGATTCTGCAATCTGCATTTGGGGTAAAATTGGGGGTTCATAACCCACTTCAGTCTAATGTATGAAGTATGATATGTCAAGAGCTTTGTAATGTTGTGAAGAACAAATTAAAAAAAAGAAGAATTAATACCAATACTTTTCAAGTTATTTCAGGAAATAGAAAAAGAGGGAGCTCTTCCAAATTCATTCTGTGAGGCCAACAGCACATTGATTCCGAAACCAGACAAAGACACCTCAAAGAAAGAAAACTACAGACCAATATCTCTGATGAACCTAGATGCAAAAATCCTCAATAAAATTCTGGCGAATCGGATACAAAGGCACGTAAAAAAATTGTGCACAGTGATCAAGTAGGATTCATCCCTGGGATGCAAGGATGGTTCAATATATGGAAATCAATAAATGTTATTCACCGCATCAATAGACTTAAAGATAAGAACCATATGATCATCTTGATAGACGCAGAAAAAGCATTCGACAAAGTACAGCATCCCTTTATGTTCAAAACATTAGAAAAACTAGGGATAGCAGGAACTTACCTTGACATTGTAAAAGCTATCTATGCTGAACCTCAGGCTAGCATCATGCTGAATGGACAAAAGTTGAAGGCATTCCCTCTAAAATCTGGAACAAGACAGGGATGCCCTCTATCACCACTTCTATTCAATATAGTTCTCGAAATTCTGGCCAGAGCAATCAGACAGATGAAAGAAATTAAAGGCATAAAAATTGGAAAAGATGAACTTAAATTATCACTATTTGCAGATGACATGATTCTATACCTAGAAGACCCAAAAGGTTCTACAAAAAACTACTAGAACTAATAAATGAATTCAGCAAAGTGGCAGGATATAAAATCAACACGCATAAATCAAAGGCATTTCTGTATATCAGTGACAAAACTTCTGAATCGGAAATGAGGAAAAACACCCCATTCACAATATCCTCAAAAACAATAAAATACTTGGGAATCAACCTAACAAAAGAGGTGAAAGATTTATACAATGAAAACTACAGAACCCTAAAGAGAGAAGTAGATGAAGATCTTAGAAGATGGAAAAATATACCCTGTTCATGGATAGGCAGAACTAACATCATCAAAATGGCGATATTACCAAAAGTTCTCTATAGGTTTAATGCAATGCCAATCAAAATCCCAATGGCATTTCTTGTAGAAATAGATAAAGCAAACATGAAATTCATATGGAAAAATAAAAGACCCAGAATAGCAAAAGGAATTCTAAGCAGGAGGTGTGAATCAGGCGGTATAGTTATATCAGATTTCAAACTATATTACAGAGCAATAGTAACAAAAATAGCATGGTACTGGTACCAAAACTGGTGAGTGGACCAATGGTACAGAATAGAGGATACAGAGACTAATCCACAAAGTTACAACTATCTTATATTTGATATAGGGGCTAAAAGCATGCAATGGAAGAAGGATAGCATCTTCAACAAATGGTGTTGGGAAAACTGGAAATTTATATGCAACAAAATGAAACTGAATCTCCTCCTCTCACCATGCACAAAGGTTAACTCAAAATGGATCAAGAACCTTGATATCAAATCAGAGATTCTGCGTCTGATAGAAGAAAAAGTTGGCTGCGATCTACATATTGTGGGGTCGGGCTCCAAATTCCTTAATAGGACACCTATAGCACAATAGTTAATAGCAAGAATCAACAAATGGGACTTACTTAAACTGAAAAGTTTTTTCACAGCAAGAGAAACAATAAGAGAGGTAAATAGGGAGCCTACATCATGGGAACAAATTTTTACTCCTCACACTTCAGATAGAGCCCTAATATCCAGAGTATACAAAGAACTCAAAAAATTAGACAATAAGATAACAAATAACCCAATCAACAAATGGGTGAAGGACCTGAACAGACACTTCTCAGAGGAGGATATACAATCAATCAACAAGTACATGAAAAAATGCTCACCATCTCTAGCAGTCATAGAAATCCAAATCAAAACCACCCTAAGATACCATCTCACTCCAGTAAGATTGGCAGCCAGTATGAAGTCAAAATTCAAACAATAACAAATGGTGGCGAGGATGTGGGGAAAAGGGTACTCTTGTACATTGCTGGTGGGACTGCAAATTGGTTCGGCCAATTTGGAAAGCAGTATGTAGATTCCTGGAAAGCTGGAAATGGAACCACTATTTGACCCAGCTATTGCCCTTCTCGGTCTATTCCCTGAAGACCTTAAAAGAGCGTACTACAGGGATACTGCTACATCGATGTTCACAGCAGCACAATTCACAATAGCTAGACTGTGGAACTAACCCAGATGCCCTTCAATGGATGAATGGATTAAAAAATGTGGCATCTATACACCATGGAGTATTACCCAGCACTAAAAAATGACAAAATCATGGAATTTGCAGGGAAATGAATGGCACTAGAGCAGATTATGCTCAGTGAAGCTAGACAATACCTAAAAAACAAATACCAAATGTCTTCTTTGATATAATGAGAGCAACTAAGAATAGAGAAGGGAAGAAGAGCAGGAAGAAAGTATTAACCTTTAACAGAGACATGAGGTGGGAGGGAAAGGGAGAGAAAAGGGGAATTGCATGGAAATGGAGAGAGACTCTCATTGTTATACACAATTACATATAAGAGGTTGTGAGGGGAATTGGAAAATAAACAAGGAGAGAAATGAATTACAGTAGATGGTATAGAAAGAGAAGATGGGAGGGGAGGGGAGTGGGTATAGTAGAAGATAGGAAAGGTAGCAGAATACAACAGTTACTAGTATGGTGCCAATGTCTTGGCTTGGCACAGAATCACGAGCCACCACACAGGTTTGTAGATTCAAACAGCAATTCTTTATTTCCGAACTCACACTGGCCTCCACACACGTTCTGGGGAATCCCAGTTCTGCTGCCACCCAATTCACCTACTCCCCGAGGCTCTCTTCCCAAAAATACTCTCTGAATCTCACGAGAACTCAAAGGGAGCTCAGGTAGCAGGAACGCCCTATTTCCAGCAGCAATAATCCTCAACATCAAACTTCCCTAAAACCCAAGTTCTTAAACTGGGAACACCCTTAACCCAAGGAGCGGGATACTTCCTCAAACTGCAGGATACACCCTAATCCTGGATCCACCCTGGTCATTGAGCAGGGTCACCTTTCACAAACACACATGCAAGGTCACAGCAAATTTCCAAGGCAAGTCCATTTAAACTTGGGGTACGCTGGAAAGGAAATATTGATGTGTCATTCCTACTTGGCAATGGCCCTCAGCAGTATGGCATTATGTAAAAATGTGGATATGTAACCGATGTGATTCTGCAATCTGTATTTGGGGTAAAAATGGGAGTTCATAACTCACTTGAAGCTAATGCATGAAATATGATATGTCAAATACTTTGTAAGGTTTTGAGCAACCAATAAAAAAAAAGAAAAAAAAACCACCACCAGACTTCATATTCCACAGGATATGATAACTCTGCCTTATATAGCCATCCAGTTTACCCTCTCTACAGAGGGGTAGATAGAAAGTTCTGTGAACCACTGCATCTGTTTCTGATTGATATTCATTCTTTTTCTGGACTTGGTTCCAATCTCCATTAATATTGTGAAACCTTTAGGCTGAATTATAAGTCTGATGTTACTATTATGCATCATTATGCCAATGATATAATAATTCAAGGCTGAATTATAAGGTCAATGTTACTATTATGCATCAGTTAGTATGCAAATCCTTTGTCCATTTCCTTGATGGTATAAAGAAGTCAAAGTGACTAGGTAAGTTCCATGGACTCATTGTTAGGTCTTCTAGTGGAAGCATTTATTTTTCAGAAATTCAGTCCTCTAAACCTGCAGAGCCAAAAGGGGGAAGACAGGATACAAAGCTTTGTGACTGGCCCTTAAGGATAGCAGGAGAGAATAACCATGTCCATTCCCACCTCTTGGTTCCCTGATGCATGTATTCTGGCTATGGGAAAAGGTAGTATCATGCTTGTTGCAGGTTCATAAAATACACAAAATCTTGTAGGACAGTACATCCCTAATGAGGTATTATTAATACTTAGCCAGCACTATAACTGTTTAATAGGATATTTCACTGCTGTCTCAAGCAAGCCAACCTGAGGTGATGTGGTATGGGCTAAGAGGTTCCATGGATGTGAACCTCTCCCTCATTCCTTGCTGGTAAATGTGTTCTTTGGCCAGAAACTGAGTCGTGTAGGTATCATTATAGAGAACCATAGTTAATATTAGCCTATGGTTAATAGTTACTGAAAAAGCAGAGCACTCAGGGAAGGCAATTTATATCTACTGTGTTTGTTCTGGTGAAGGATGTTCCTTCTTCCATCATGGAAATAGTCAACATGGCGAGCAGATCCCAGTGGGAATGGAGCCACAAGGAGACACTATCAAACACCACTGATGGCATGTTATATGTTTAACAACAGTGACAGCTAGAATAGTCTTGTTGAAGGGAAAACTATCCTTTATGACCACATGATTGCTTCTATACCTGATGCCTTGACTGTCTTGTGTATGAGCCCATTGTTCAAGCTGAAGTGACTGGAGAAAGGTTGACTGATGTTCACAGAAAGGGTTGTCATCTCCACTTTGCTACTGAGAAAAGGCTTTGCAGTTGGGCACTAACTTAGAACACAAATACTTTCAGATTTTTGCCATTTCCAGTAGTTCATTGCTTCTTAATCAAAACCTATTATCCATGCCTCAGTTTTTGTTTCTTTCAAAATTCTGAGAAATGGGAAAATCATTGTTCACTGTCCATTGTGTAGGTCTTTTAAGAAAAAGAAAAGAAAATGAATGTGGTTCTGACTACTAGGAAGATTTCCTTTCTTTTCCTTTGTAAGGGCCATTATATTGTGGAACTGAAATGTCAGAAGGTTGTACAAGTTTATTGATGGACATATCTGTAAACCATCATTGACTTCTTTTACCTCTGCCACTTGATCATGGACACCTCCTGAAGTCCAAAGTCAGCTTAGCTAGCAATGTTGGTTATAATACCTTTGAATTTTGGAGTCAGTTCAAATTCTCCCCGAAGTCCTATATTCTACCTGTCTAATTAGATAGGTACCTGTTACCAGACCTATATGAGCTTTCTCCCCTACAAGCTAATTATTCACCATATTACTGAGTGTATAATAGATCCAAGTAGAGCATAAAGACAACTTGGATGTTTCTTATGGCCATTGCAACATTTTCCTCACAAGTTCCTTAAATAGTATAAAATTAAACACACAAAAAGGAGAAAAATACAACTTTAGGAGTGTTTTTGCCTACTATTTTGGGGGAGTGAGTGAGAGTTTGATAATCATTCCATTAGGCAGCTTTGGATTATTTTTATGGATTATGTCCCAGATGGATATTAGCGTATTTGTAGGGCATAGTCACATAAATGGTAAAGTTTTTAAAAAAGCAACAGCTAGTAGATTGGATCCAACTGTTTCCTTAAAATGGGAGGTTATGTTTATGATTGGTGTTTTAATACAGCTTCACAGCAGAGCAGGTTAATATAATTTGGTCACCTGCTATAAACATCAATTTTAATCAATCATACATATGTTTGTCAATATACCTTATCATTGGTTAATGTTTGAGGATTTCAAGTAAATTCATGATAAAATTAAGGAGCCATCTGGGATTGGAAGTGTTCCCTAAATGGTTTACAAGTCATCAATTTGAAATGCTGCATACATGGAGAGGATACACATGTAAGTGCACATTCATTTTGGCCCTATTTGCAATACTGTTTGTGAGGAAATTTTATCATAAATGATACAGAAAATTTACCTACTTAACACAGCCTCTAAATCACCACAGCCAGAAATATATTTGAGATTTGCTGGTATAGATCTGTGTGCTTAGATAATGAATCCACCTGCTCAAACAAGGACTACTCAGTGATTATGAGCCAAACTCTGTAGCTTTTCAGTTAGCATAAAATTATTGCAGAAACCAAAATCTGATTTCTGATATTTATTTTGAGTAAAACTGCTTTAATAATATGCCTCTAATACATAGGTAATTTGGGAAGAAAATGTATTTATGTTATGCAAGTTAGCAATCCAAATCAGAGTAACAGTTTCCTAAACTGTTTAGGAAAGACACACTCAAATAATTTGTACAAAGAGTGTATTATAGTCTGGATCTGTGGAAGAAATCATCTTGAATATCTAAATTAGCAGTAATTTCTGCACGTAACCCATCAGTCTGCTTAGTTTGATGACATGGCTTATTTTAGTTTTTCTTTTCCCCTGCTTATTTTGGATTTGTTGACTTATTCATTACTATTGGTAGGGAATGTAGGTGTTTGTTTTTATCTTCTCTGTTGATTCTCCTTTTTGTACTTCTTTTATGGTTCATTTTAACATGCCACCTATGGGGGTTTCTCTTGGAAATTACCAGAACTCCTCCAGCTAGAAACATATTTTATTAGATTTATAGCTTATCCCTTCCTATTATTCAAAATCAGAGGTTTTGAAAAAGACTGGCTACAAAATAAAAAAGGTAAAATGTAAAAATGAACAAAAATATTTTTAACAAAGTTTTAGAAGTGTCAACAAAGACTCATTCTTATCACTTATAAAAAAAGCCATTTAAAAGTCATTAGGGATGATATATTTTTAATTTTCTGCAGCCATATTGAAAATATATGGAGTCTTTTTAAATATACATTTCTAAAGTTGTACATTGACATAACACCTTTATTTCATTTGTTTATTTTTATGTGATGCTGAGGATCAAACCCAGTGCTGCACATGTGCTAGGCAAGTGCTCTACCACTGAGCTACAACCCCAGCCCATGGAATATGGAATCTTTATAGAGATTGACTTTGAGCATATAAATACACCAAGTCATAGGTATAACCCATCTTGTGCATCCTTTCTTTCATTTATAATTAAGATGCTTTCTATATTTTAAGTGTGTCTTTAGGTTATCACTTCATATTGAGACATGGAAGGCTTTAACACATTCATATACACATATAATAGGCTGGGGACTTACCTATCCATCATCTGATGTAAAAACCTGTGAGGTCACAGTGTCCAAATCTAGGTGGTAATTTATCATCAATATACCACATTATCTTTTGTGTAATTTTTGTGAACTAATCTGATGCCTGATATAGTAATTATGAATAAATATCTGTTTAGAAAATAGGGAGGAAATAATCTACTCCTCCTTGAAGTAGGTAATGATTTCACAGAGGAAGTTGTATTTATATTGATCTGTAATATTAGAAGATGGGATTTATTAGACACCTTATATGATTGTGGATAGTCCCCAGTGGCCATCTGTGGACTGCAGAGCCAGAGGACCGAGTAGCTTCCAGACCAAGAAGTTGGAGTCTCAGAATAAGAGGAATGAATGATGCAGCCTCAGTTTGAGACTGAAGACTTGAAACCTTCTTGGAAAGTCACTAGGGCAAGTCTGCATACAAAGGCTGAAGAATCTAGAATCTGATATCCATCCATGGACCATAGCAGCAGCAACACACAACAAATGCACCCTAGTCTGTTTCCTTCTCTTCTGCTTTTTGTTCCATCCAGGCTCCCAGCCCACTGAATAGTGCTATACACTGTGGGGTGGGGGGGCTTTGCCCTGAGCTTGCTGATCCCCATGACAATCTTCTCTGGATTCACCCTCAGATAAGAACCCAAAACTGTGCTTTACCAATCTTTAGGCATCTCTCAATTGAGTCAAGTTGACAACAAAAATTAACAATCATCCAGGCTTTGATGGATGTGTCAAATTGAAAGGCAAGGTGAGGCATGCTGAGTATGAGAATAAAGAGTTTATTCAGGCCAACAGAAAGATGATCATGCACGGAGACAATCATATAATCATCCTAGAATTTGTGCTTCTGAAATGACATCTGAGGGGTCAGAAGCTTTATTGCTAACAAAATAAAAACAAAGGAGGTTACAGCAACTCCCTTCCTATAATATGCCTTGTGTGTCAAGAAAACACAAGACATAGAGTGTTAACTGGTCACTTATTCATTCCAAGTATGAGTTACAATAATAAGGAAAAGGCTTTTACCAAAGTTATTTATTATTCTTATGGAATCATGGGGTCTCAGAAAATTGCTATATTCCAGGTCATAGTGACCAATGGGACTGCAGTCTCACACCTCACATTTCCCCAGGCTCAAGAATTTTGTGACCTCATTTTAGTTGTGTGTGTGTGTGTGTGTGTGTGTTATGTGTGTGTGAGAGACACACACACACACAGAAACAGAGAGAGAGATAGAGAGAGAGAGACAGAGAGAGAAAGAGAGACAGAGACAGTGAGCAGAGAGACATTTTAAATGTTTTCTCAGATGCTTAGGAATATATCACACATATTAGAAATTAAGAGCATTCCAACAGAAAGAATAGTATTCAAGAGTATTGTCAATTAAGAAAAGGCCTAGAAGTTGAAGTCCATAGGATTGGGAAAGTAAACAAGGCTCTTAAAGCTAGTTAAGGTCAGGATAAGAAGGGGATTATTGCTATTATAAAAATGTATTCTGTACATAAAGAGCTGGCTTATTTTAAAGCAAAGGATTGACACAAATTGATGGGTTTTCATAATAGATTATAAAGTGATACTATGGAGTTTGTGTCAAACACAAAAGACTGATAGCAGAGCCAATTATGCACAAATGGTATGGTCTAAGATTTTTTTCCAGTAGAAAATGAAACCACAGGTTTTTCTTGAAAGACTTGAAAGACCTCTCTTACATATGTCACTTACTAGCATTAGTTTTACTTTTAGATGATATTTAAAGACTTAAAAATGCTGCATATATCTAAATTTTAAAAATTTAACAGTTAAAAAAATTATCAACCTCTGATGATTTTAGTTCATCTTCATACTTTTTTAAGCCTTGTGGTTTTTTTAGTCCAAGTTACTATTGTATATGTTACTGAGATAATTTGGCAACATTGACGAATGAACTCTTATAATCCCAAAATTTAATTTTAAATATAAATATGTCTCCTCTAACAACATTTTACAGAAATCAAAAAGCAAAGGCAATTTTTGTGTGTTTTGTTTCCTTTTCCTGAATCTTCCTCAAAAGCACACAAACTGTAAATTACTAGAACAATATCCAAAAGGCAGTTCTCTGAATAAAGAAAAAGAAGGTACATAAACAAGAAAACAACAGAAGATAATTTAATTCTTATGAAATTGAAAATTAAATCATAAAATGTCATGAGCCTTGGAAAATAGAAACCCTTGTTATGATGAGTATTATTACTGATATATGCAGTGTCTTTATTATTTACTGCTACCTAAATATCCCTACTTTAATGAGTTATGAAACAGGGTATTCTTAGGCATGGGATTATTAGTCCCTGCCAAAAATTATTTGATGGTTTTGACTTAATTTAATAGGTCAGGTAAATCAAAACAAACAAGCCTCTATAGCAATTTAGTCTAATTATACTGTCAAAATTTAGAGATTTTGTAATGATAAATGTGTCAGTTGTTCCCTGCAAAGAGTTTAGGATCCTTGGCTGCCCTCTAGCAATTAAAATGTTGTTAACTTTAGTGAATATGTAAATAAATAATTGGATTAAAATTTTGAGCAAAGAAATCTATTTTCTTACTTAAAGCAAGACTAGTACTAGTAATTCTTGTAATGATTGCAATAAAGATGATTCATATTTTTATGTGGCTTTATAAATGCATCAACTAGCATAAGAGAGATGATTCTAGTTTAATTTCTGCCATTTATCTTTTTGGGTCTCATTTCCCCCTGTAGTAACATTTGTAGAAATGACAAAAAATAAATCATTACTTAAAAGATTGAGTTTTCAAAATGGAATTCGAGGTTATTATATAAATGTTTTGTAGGGGATAGTGCTAGATATATCATAGTTTATGTAACTATGTCTAATAGATATAATTGAAAATTTAAAGGTTATATCATCTTTTGGAAGTCAAAGGTTCATTTAAATAATAAGCACTTGTAATTTGCTGTGTTTTCAACATAGGATAAGTAACTTTTTTGATCATTCTTCTCTTGTTCTCTGTCTCATCATCCATCCCACAGTCTTAATGTGCTAAATAGTGTCAGATATATTGCTGTACAAAGAATATATCAAGGCAAAACCAGCTATTTAGGATCAAGTCCAAATATCTAGTTAAGTTGAGAGAGTTTTAAATGCAAGAGGTCATATCCAGTGAGCAGAATAGGAGGTTTTATTAGATGACTCAAATAAGGAAATAGTCAACATATTACAATTCACTGTGTGATGTTTTAAGCATATTCTTACAAGGAAAAAACAATACATAGTACTGAAAAGAGGCATGGGAGGGTAAGAAGAGGGAGGCACAATCTGTGGCTTCAGCTTTCAAAGAGGGTGAACTCATGATACAAAATAACCAAGTTACTTCAACTTCAACCGTGGACATTTGCAGGATCATAGTGGCATGACCAAACAGAGTAGACCTTGTCAAAAATATTAACTTACTGGTTCAGTGACCTCTTTCTTTTTCTTTTTATTCTTTTCTTTTCTTTTTTCTTTCTTTTTTTTGGAGTAGGAGAATATCATAGAATGAAAATGGTATCTAGGGAGAGTAATTTCAGAGAGCCAACTTGTTGAATAATTGAATGAGAGTTGTCCACCATATGAAAGGTTTATTTCTGACATGGGCAAAAGAAGGGCAGTGGACTTGTTTGCTGAACATTAATGCAAAGAGTAAAGAGCAGAATTAAATGAATCTGTGAGATTTAAAATTTCTTTCTAATGAAGATATGTAGACTTTTGTTTTATGCAGCCAATGGTGGGGCACTTACCAACTCAAACATGATTGGCCAAACCAGATATTTGAAAGTGTATTCTTACATTGGACCAAATTCTGATACTCAGAAAAATATATTTAGTGACTCTAATTTTAATATGAAGAGATATTCAATATAAACATCTGCATATACTGATTAGGATAGCTCAGTCGTAGAGTGCTGGCCTAGCTTGCATGAGGCCCTAGGTTCAGTTTTCCATGATGAAAAAAAGAAATTGCAAAACTATCATTTCACAGGTCATTATAGTCACAATGCAGATATAAGAATATTTTATAAGATCTAGGATATTTTATTTAAAATGATTCCTACTGTTGTCCTAGTGCAAACAAAGAGAACAGGTCTCAACAGACTGTCTTTTATAAGGCTGGTTTTCATTGATTCTCAGGATGCTATGTCAGGACTTTTATCTTTTTAGGAATATCATTTTAAATATGGTGTCCCAGCTTGGAAAACAATGTCATTAAGAGATGCTATATGTGGGAGCTATCAGATTGCGTTTATGATAGTTACTAGTCTTCATAACATGCAGTCTTTGTTTTTATATTAAAACTTAATAATGAAGCCTTATTATATTTTTACTAGTTCGTGTATCAGAAGGGGAACTTCACTCTTAGATGAAAACATAAAGGATTTCTCAGAAAAGGAAACTGACTCATTTGAAGAATTAATTTACCATCCAATTCCTAATTCCTTTGATTCTTCAATACTTCCTAAGTTTTAATAGCCCTTTCCCTCCAGAATTCCCAGACTTATTTTGATACTATTCTCAGTAATGAATATAATGATAGCTAATGTTACTAAATTAGATATAAGGGTAACTAACATTTGTTAAGTGTGTCTAGTGCTATTCTGGATTCTTTGTAAGTATGAAGTTATGTAATCATATTACTAGAATTGTGAATGAACTAGTAATATAACCCATATTTTAAGGAAACCCAAGGGTTGAATAAATCTAAGCAGTTCAGTTCAGGACCCTGTGCTCATGGCCACAATGCTAAGACAGAAAAATTTACACCAATTTCCCATGGTTTTGTATCTGCAAGACTTTATTTAACTGTATGTACAGACAAGCTGAAACAAATGTCTCATAGTAAAAGCCTTTGAGGAAATAGGAAGACATAATGAATACAAAAAATGAATCACAATTATCTTGGAGTCCAGACAAATATAGCTAATTAAAATTAATCAGCTAATTAAAATTATCAAAGTCTCACTATGTCTTCATTGTCTTAAAGTTTAATTTATAAAATTTTCACTAGGAGTGTATCTGTTGACAGCTTAATGTCTTAGAACAGTAGTTCTTAAACTTTGTGAGCTTCCTTCTGCTTTTAAAAGTTATTCAGCACTCAAATGTTTGCTTATGTGAAGACTATCTATATATATTTATTTTATTAGAAATTAAAATTCAGAAGTCGTTAAATATGAAAATAATTTGTTAATGTTAGTTCATATAAAATGACAATAACATATTCATTATATGTCTATCAACTAATTTTTTTTAAATACAAGTACATTTTCTGGGACTAAAGGTAAAACTCAGTGTTGGAGCACATAGTGAACATGGGTGAGGCTCTGCATTCAATTACTAGGGTGCACGCTACACAAACTCCACCCAAACTACATTTTTAAGACAAAACTATTCAGTGAGAAGAGTGATGTTGTTTTTCATATTTGCAAATATCTCTAACATTTGGCTAAATAAAAGATAGCTCCATTTTCATATCTGCTTCTACATTTAACCTGTTGCACTACCACAAACCAGGTAGCCTCTGGTAAATGCCAGTGTAAGCTTGTGTCAAAAATAATGAAAGAAGTAAACAAGAGTTTGGTGATATATTGAAATTACCATGGAAATCTTATGAACTCCCTGAAAAGTTTCAGGATGCTCAGTGGTCATAGATCACCCTTTTGAGAAATAATATGTTAGAATGATGGTCTAGAAGAAACACAGACCTGAGGGTTTCCATTAGATCATTACATCAACCCTGGGTTATCCTATTTTCAGTTGTCCAACCCCATCCCCTTGCCAAACACAGCTTTGTAGGAAGCTTCAAAATTTCTAAGGGATTTAAGTGCATTAAGTCCATTTCTATTCAAGAGATAATCAATAACTTTCACATATTCACAAATTAATTCTCTATTTAAAAGCTTTTTATGAAGGTAAAAGCATAGAAATAAGTAATGGCAAATTGAAAGTATTATCAAAGCATTTTGAGGTTTGTAGTGAAACCCCCTGATTTTTTTATTGTGAAAGAACAAGGGTCTCCTTCAGGAACTGGCTTTTCCCCATTTGTGTATTTCTCACATTAGGCAATCCATAACAACCTATATTCAATTGCTTACTCAAAGTGGATTCTATAAAACCTGGACCTAAGGGCTAGAGCTATGTGCTGTCTCAGTTTCCCAGAAACACCTTGCACTGTTGGCAAGACTCCTTTGCTTGACTGTCTTTGCACAGAGGCTGAATTCTTCCTGTAGGAGCAAAATCATTAATTTGGGGACAGAGAAACAGTCTTTCTTTTATAAATCAGCTGCTTGTGCTGAAGAAGACTGAAAATGAACAAAGATATAATCTAATGTTAGGTACTAATAAGTCCTATAAAATAGTTAAGCAAGGTATGGACAAAAGGAGAGACAGGGGATTTGATAAGGTGGTCAGTGCCATTGCTGATAACTCAGGTAACATTTGTCACAAGACCTAAAAAGATTGAGGGAGAAGTCCATTTCTGAAGTAAGAGCAGTCTGAATGGAAGCCATAGAAAATGTTAATTCTCTGAGGAGAGAAGTAACTTGACTTATTTGCAGTTGAGGAAACAACAGGACAAAGTTTGGCTGGAGCCAAATGAGTGGTCAACATTAAGAAACAGAGGGTGCTGATAGTTCCAGGACAGCTCATACAGTATCATGAGAAGACCATGATAGGTTATCACCCTGCATTACAAGAGTGCACTAAGCTATTGGGAGTTTGTCAGTAGTAGAGTCTTATTCAAAGGGGCTCATTCCTAGTACATTGGGGATGTTGCCTGGAAGCAGGTAGCCCAGTGGGGAAAGATGTCCTGCAGGCTTTCCCTAGGATACTTACCATGAGGGAAGAGTGATATTTCCTAAGCACAGCATATTTAATTAATTTAATTTAATTTAATTGAGTCCCAGAAGCACAGCATATTTAATTTCTTTAAAAAATTCCCCCCCAAACACTGTTTTCCTATGCAAGAAGTTTAAAATGTTTAAATTTTATCATTCATATCAAAAAAGTGGTGAGAAATAAAGCTGTGGGACTCAATATGCCATCCTAATATAATCTGGGATTTTAACTGAAGAGTTTAAACAAAACAATCACAAGGACTTAGGTCACTAATTCTATGTGACAATTTAGGTAGCAGAGGCTTGATTCTTTGATCTCTATCATGAATTTTAGAGTTTGAAAATAAAACCTTTACTCTCAAAGACATTTTCACTTACATGCAATTTGGCCTCTAACAGGGTCTTTCCAGAAGTTTCCATAGCAACTTTCAGGGTTTAGACATGGAATGAAGCCTCTTTTCCATCCCCCGATTCAGTGACATATTCATTTAACATGGTTTATTGACTGCCTCCTATATGAAAGTATTTTGAAGTATTTTTCAAACCAATGTGTATAAACCTCCAAAATTTGGGAAGCACACTTGGAGGCTGGCCAATAATGTATTATCCTGACAGTATTAAGAGTGGAGTATCTTCTTATGGAGAATGTACATTTCTTTTCTCTCTAGGGAAGCAAATTTGGATAGAAGTTATGGAGTGTTCTCAAGATTTCTGGGGATTTAGGAAGGGTGATCTTTCAGATTTTCTAATACAATAATCATGTTTCAATAGTTCATATTTTGTTTACTCCTTTATTTGATGCCATTAAATCTAATTCCCAGTGTGATTTTTTTTTATGTTTTCATACATGTACTTTGGATAATGAGGCCTATCACATTCCACCTTTTCTGCAATCTGGCTGGGCACAAAATAACCGAATCGCCACAAGGCACTTGTGGGTTCAAACATGCCAGGCATCATTCTGACTAAACTGTGTCTCTCAACAGTCTAGAAGGTGACTAGCACCACCATGAGAGGAAAATGCAGCCATGTTGTGTCCTCATGTTCTCATTCACAGTAGCCACACAGGGTGGCACGTATATCTGGCTTGTTTAGTTCTTTTTCTCAGATGGAGAGAGATTCTCTTTCACAGCAGTCAGCCACTGCAGGACTTGAGTGGTCTCCATATGGAGCATGTCTCCACCTTGAATCCTTTGTTACTTTGGGGAAGTTTGAGTTCCCTGATGGGCCAGTCCAGGTGGTGAGTGCATTACTGTGGCAAAGGAGGTGGGACATGCAAATGAGAAGGAGTAGAAAAATCAGAGTAAGAAAGACACTTCCAGGGAAAAGAACATTTTGTTCATAATATTCTCTATTGGGTGCTTCCATCTTGCCCTCTGTCAAAGCTAGCTGCTCAGGTATATTTATTTATAGTTCAAAGCTAGTTGAGGGAAAGTATCAACAAATATTCAACAAGCCTTAGCCTAATTCAACAATGGTTAGCTGAGTCAAGAACCTCATTCCCTTGGTGCTGCACTGCTCTGCTTTCAACCTGTGATGGGCTGAGTTCTCTGTTGCTTAGTACTGATCATTGCCAAGGACAACTGCTATATTTGATGACAAACACCCCACCTGAGGATCACAAGGCCAGACCCAATGTGACTCCTCATGTCCCACATGTTAGAAAGGTCTTCCTCCAATTGAGATGAAATGTAATGTTTTTGAGAAATAGAAAGCTGCTCTACTCCAGCTTCTTCAATATAGAGAATGTGAAGCAAAGCAAAGCATAGAGTACAGAGTCATGGAAACAGGCACCTCAGGGTACTCATGAGGGCAGACATCATGGAACAGTTTCATGGTCAAAGTCATGGTGCTATCAAACTGTTGACAACTTACATAACTTCATTGTTGCCCTGTTTCTGGCCTGGTCACATTTCCTCCTGTAAAGCCCAATTCTGCTTTCTATGTAAACACAACATGCATTCATTCTTACATCAGTTCCAATCCACTGTGACTTATGCTTTATAGTCATTTTAGATGTTTTCTTTTTATTCTGCAGGATTTTCAAACTTTAGAATCACATAAGACTGTTAAGAGAATTTTTATAAAGCCTTTCCTAATTGATATAACCAATCTTATTGAACCAATCTTGTTGAGTAACAGCTTTTAAAGATTTTAATATATCATTAATGAGAGAGACAGGTCTATAATATAATAGTTGGAAGATTCATCTATACATGTGAATTATTGAAGTCAGTGTATTTGAAAATGAATGCCAAACTTTTCTTCCTAGTGGGAAAGGGAAAACCACTGAAACTTCCTGGATGAACAGTATTTCCTGTCTCTCCATGAGAGTTATTTGGAATTTCTAGGAGGAGTCACAGACTTTTCACATTTTGCCACATATACTTTATTTTGCCTCTTTCCCTAATGCTGAGAGCCATTGCCAAGTAGGAGTGATGCATGGCAATTTCTTTGTCAGCCTACCCAATGTTGCTTAGAGGGAGGACTCTCCATTGTGGAAATGGGCTTGCCTTGGACCCAGGTCATTTGCAGTGACATTGCATGAATGTTTGAGAAAGGTGACCCTGCTCAAGGACCAGGGTGGATCCAGGTTTAGGGAGGATCCTGCTGGATTAGGGTGGGTCCAGGTTTAGGGTGTATCCTGCTGGGAATATGGAGTATCCTGCTGCCTCAAGTGCCTGCTCCTTGGGTTAAGGGCGGTTCCAGGTTTAAGGTGGACCCTGCTGGGAATAGGGCATATTCTGCTGCCTCAGGCGCCCGCCAGCTCCTTGAGTTCCCCTTGAGTTCTCATGGGATTCAGAGAGTATTTTGGGATGCAGAGCCTGGTGGAGGTGTGGATTTTCCCCAAAACGTGCCTGTAGAGTGCTGGTGAGAGTTTCAGAAATAAAGAATTGCTGTTTAAACCTACAAGGCTGTGAGTGGCTCGTGATTTTGTGCCCAGCCAGATTGCGGCATTTGGTGGTCCGTGCGGGGAACATCTAAAGCTTGGAGGTAAGTGAAATTGATCGCCCCTGAAGAAGGCGAGAGAATGGGTAACCTTTAAAAAAACAATGTGTTTTTGTTTTGATTTATTCTGTTTTTGTTTCAAGCTGCCTATCCCTAGTAATTTCTCAGGCAAACTGGGAAAAATGGTTGGCTCAAGGTCTGAAGTTTGTCGGCCCTGAGGAAGAGAAAATTGATACAATGATTTTTTATTCCATTTTTGTTTCATTCAGTTTCGGTTTTGTATTGTGTTATCTTTTTGGGTTGCGTTATCTTTATAGTAGATTAGAAATTAGTAAAAAACAAACTGAAAGAGTGTTAAGTAAATTGTTAGAGGTTCAGACCATGGAGAAAGACATTTTAGATCAAGCAAAAGAGAAGGTCTCTCGAGCTAGTCAGATAGAGGAAGAAAATTTAAAGGAAAAGGGGCTATTAGGAAAAAGGCTACAACAGGAAGCTGCTACTAACTCCGTTCTATCACCAGAGGTCATAATTCAACCAACAGCTCCACCTATGGAGATAGCTGAGTGGCCCTCAACACCCATAGTTGACAAATGGGATCCTGAGACATGACCACAAAGATTAGCATGCCCTGTACTTGAGCAGACAGGAGGGTAGTGAATTCACCATGCTTTAGATTTCAAAACAGTGAAGCAGTTAAAGGAGGCTGTAACAACATATGGTACCCAAGCAACCTTCAAGGTAAGCATGATCGAATCCATTACCAACTTGGATATGACACCAGCAGATTGGGCTAGCATGTGTAAATCTGTGCTAAATGGAGGACAATATTTGTTATGGAAGATTGCCAATGAGGAATTTTGCACGGAGACAGCTAGGCGAAATGCAGCATCCGGTTACCCTCAAAGAAATCTAGATATGTTGTTAGGAAAAGGACCTTATGAGGGTCAATGGCAACAAATTGAATATGATCCTGCTATATATGCACAAATTGCTGCAGATGCAGGTAGGGCATGGAAGACTTTACAAGGACATGGAGATTTACAAGGTCAGCTATCTAAGGTAATACAGAGAGCTAATGAACCTTATGCTGAATTTGTAGATAGGCTTATTCAAACAGCTGCCAGAATTTTGGGGGATACAGAACAAGCAATGCCATTAATAAAACAACTGGCTTATGACCAAGCAAATTGTTACTGCAGAGAGGTTATTAGACCATGGAAACATGAAGATTTAAACACATATATTAAATTATGTAGAGACAGTAATGAATAAGGGCAAGTTCTGGCAGCTGCGATACAACAGGCTTTAGATGCCAGGCCAAAAACATGCTACAATTGTGAACAAACAGGACATTTTAAAAGGAATTGCTCCATAGGAAAAGGGTTTAACAAAACTAGGTATCAAAGGAATAGAATACCAGGTATTTGCCCACGATGCCGTAGAGGGAGACATTGGGCTAATAAATGCTGTCCTCAAACCACCATAGAGGGTACTCCCTTATCAAAAAACAGAAAAAGACCAGGTGTTTACCCACGATATCATGGAGAAAGGCATCAAGCTCCATTGCCAAAAAACGGATTGGGGGGCCCAATGCTCCGGGGCCCACAACCACAAATATATGGGGCAATGGAGGAACACAGCAACACCATCAGGGTAGTGCCCAGGACACATTGTCCATTAAATCCCTCATCAGACAAACCAGAGGGAGCACAGGGTTGGACATCTGCACCTCTGCCAGAGCAGTACTAACTTCAGAGATGGGAGTTCAAATCATTCCCACAGGAGTAAAAGAACCTCTTCCCCAAGGAACAGTAGGCTTATTATTGGGACGTAGTTCTTCTACACTAAAAGGACTTATAATAAGTCCTTGAGTAATTGATCCCAATTATGTAGGTGAAATAAAAATTATAGCTAGTTCTCCAAGAGGTATATCAGTAATTTCACCAGGAGATAGAGTAACACAGTTGTTAATAATACCCAGCCTGCATGATAAATTCTCCAGCCGTAGTGTAGAAAGAGGTTCCAGGGGATTAGGCTCCACAGGTGTAGATTGGGCTATGCTGTCTTTAAATTTAGATTCTCACCCAA
The DNA here is from genome assembly GCF_964194105.1 of Spermophilus citellus. Lineage (NCBI taxonomy): Eukaryota > Metazoa > Chordata > Mammalia > Rodentia > Sciuridae > Spermophilus > Spermophilus citellus. The sequence goes on along the minus strand of NC_138196.1, from coordinate 25,718,890 downwards.
TGCTAAAACTAAATATTCGATAACATGAGTTTAATGGGCTACTGGACACAGGTGCTGAGCTTAGCATCATATCTCGTCAAGAATGGCCAAAACATTGGCCATTACAACAAGCCACTCAAACGCTTCGAGGCCTAGGAGTGGCGACTAATCCCCATAGAAGTGCAATAGTATTAGATTGGAAGGATCCTGAAGGATGTGAAGGAACTATACAGCCATATGTATTGGATCATCTTCCTTTAAATTTATGGGGACGAGATGTCCTAGATCAATTAGGTTTGACGTTAACAAATAACATTAATTCTAATGCAACCACTACTAGGGCTAGACAAGGTTTTAGGAAAGAAAAAGGATTAGGAGAACAAGAACAAGGTATAGCAGCACCAATTCAAATAGTTCAAGGAATAAATAGACATGGATTGGGTTTTCAGAAAGGGCCACTGAGACAATCAAAATTACTTGGAATTCAGAAAGACCAGTGTGGGTTCCTCAGTGGCCCCTGACCAAAGAAAAGATACAAGTAGCCCATGATCTGGTCAAACAACAATTAGCAGAAGGACATATACAACCTTTGGATAAGGCCTTATCTAGGCATACCAACAGGAGAGTTGGGACCTTTATTTGATATCCTAAAAGGTCCATCAGATCCAAATTCACCCTGCATGTTAACTCCAAAAGCAAGAAAGGCATTAAAAATTATTGCAAAATATATGGAAAATATGCATTTGGATAGAATTGATATAAGTTTGCCTTTATTATTTATTGTACTACCAACAAAAAAATATTCCTACAGGAGTATTTTGGCAAGAAGGTCCATTATTGTGGATACATTTATCTTATTCTCCTAACACTATTCTTACTAGGTAACTTGAGGCTGTAGGACAATTAATACTCAAAGGAATAAAAGCAGTGAAGGTTGTGTTTGGAATTTATCCCAGTAAAATTATTACTCCATATACTATTGATCAAATTGATGAGTTAGCTAATGAGTTAAATACTTACTAGATATCCTGAGGCTGTAGAACAATTAATACTCAAAGGAATAAAAGCAGCAAAGGGAGTGTTTGGGATTTCTCCCAATAAAATTATTACTCCATATACTATTGATCAAATTGATGAGTTAGCTAATGAGTTAAATACTTGGGCAATAATCATGTGTAAATCTAATGTTTCATTTGATAATCACTTACCATCTAATCCTTTGTTGTCTTTTTGGTCTAAGCATCCTGTAGCTTTTTCAAAAATGACAAGAAAAACCCCTATCATGAATGCTCCAAATATATTCACTGATCGGTCAAATAATTGTACAGCAGCAGTAGTTACCCCTGAGGGGAGGAGGGGCCATAGAAGTGAAACGGCTCTGGACCAACAGGATTGAGAGACTCCCAGGAACTGCCTTACAGGGATTGCTGTTGACACATTGAGGGCAAAACTCAGCCCGGAGGGCACAGCTTTGCCTACGGGAACAGAAGAAAATGGATCTCTAAAACCTAATTTTATTTCCTATTTCATTTTAATTTTTTCTCTCCCTTTTCCCTCTCTCTCTCCCCTTCCAAGTTTTACTGCTCTTTCCATTCTCCTCTATGCTATCTATCTCCCTCTCCTTCTTTCTTTTCAAGAGCACCTACCTTTCCCTTCCCCCCAACTTTCATCCCAAGCATTACGTCCTCCATTTCGCGTAACTGTCTAAATACAAATAGGTGTGCGCCCTCCCCCCGTGCCTGCAAGGTAGCCGGACCTGCAACCCACCAGCAGGTCAGGCCCAGCAACCTGGGAGTGGCAGAGCCGCCCCACGCGCCTGCAAGGTAGGCGCACCTGCTACCAACCAGCAGAACAGGCCCAGCAGCCTGCCGATGTGGTAGGCACAGTCCCCCAATTGGAGGAGGAGCAGAACCCCTGCCCACACCTGCACAGGAGACTTTGCAACTATACAAGAGTAATACAAATATATAGGGGGAAAATTCAACAACACAACAGTCTCAGTAAGCAGAAAGAAATGCGAACAGTATGAAGAGACAAGGAAAGAAAGGACCACAAGCAATGCAGGTCAACTCAACATTAGAATAGGTAATATCTGCAGCAGATGGAATGTCAGATAAAGAATTCAGGAGATACATGCTTCAGATGATCTGGAGTCTCAAGGAAGACATTAGACAGCAAAATCAGACAATGAAAGATCTCTTCAACAATGAAATACATAAACAAATCCAGGAAGCAAAAGATCAACTATACAGGGAGATAGAGGTTATAAAAAACAAACAAACAGAAATCCTAGAAAGGCAGGAAGCAATAAACCAACTTAAAAACTCAATTGAGAATACTACCAGCAGAGTAGAACACTTAGAAGATAGAACATCAGACAATGAAGACAAAGTATTTCACCTTGAAAAGAACATAGACAGCTCAGCAAGACAGTTAAGAAACCATGAGCAGAACATCCAAGAGATATGGGATAACATAAAGAGACCAAACTTAAGAGTCATTGGGATACAGGAAGGCATGGAGCTCTAAACCAAAGGAATGAGCAATCTATTCAATGAAATAATACGAGAAAACTTCCCAGACTTGAAGAATGAGACAGAATCCCAAATCCTAGAAGCCTACAGGACGCTGAATGTGCATAATCATAAGAGATCCACACCTAGACACATTATAATGAAGATGCCCAACATACAGAATAAGGAGAGAATTTTAAAAGCTACAAGAGAAAGGAAACCGATTACATTTAGGGGTAAACCAATCAGGATAACAGCTGATATCTCAACACAGACTTTGAAAGCTAGAAGATCCTGGAATAACATATTTCAAACACTGAAAGAAAATGGGTTCCAACCAAGAATTGTGTATCCAGCAAAATTGAGCTTCAAGATGGAAGATGAATTAAAACCTTCCACGATAAACAAAAGTTAAAAGAATTTGCAGCTAGAAAACCATCTCTCCAACAAATCCTCAGCAAAACATTACAGGAAGAGGAAATGGAAAATAACAATGAAAACCAACAGTGGGAGGTAGGACAGTAAAGGGGGGAAAATAATCAAAGAGGAAAACAAACCATATTCAGTAACATAAATAAACAAATATGGCTGGAAGGATAACCCATATCTCAATAATAACCCTAAATGTTAATGGCTTAAACTCACCAATTAAGAGACACAGGCTAGTAGAATGGATCACAAAACATGACCCAACAATATGCTACCTACAGGAGATGCATTTGATAGGAAAAAGACATACATAGACTGAAGGTGAAAGGTTGGGAAAAATCATATCACTCATATGGACTTCGGAAACAAGCAGGAGTGTCCATACTCATATCAAATAAAATAGATTTCAAGCCAAAGTTAATCAAAAGGAATAAAGAGGGACACTACATACTGCTCAAGGGAACCATACACCAACAAGACATAACAATCATAAATATATATGCCCCAAACAATGGTGCAGCTATGTTCATCAAACAAACTCTTCTCAAGTTCAAGAGTCTAATAGACCACCATTCAATAATCATGGGAGATTTCAACAACCTCTCTCACCACTGGACAGATCTTCCAAACAAAAGTTGAATAAGGAAACTATAGAACTCAATAACACAATTAACAACCTAGACTTAATTGACATATATAGAATATACCACCCAACTCAAGCAGTTACACTTTTTTCTCAGCAGCACATGGATCCTTCTCAAAAATAGATCATATATTATGTCACAGGGCAACTCTTAGACAATATAAAGGAGCAGAGATAATACCATGCATCTTATCTGACCATAATGGAATGAAACTGAAAATCAACGATAAAAGAAGGAAGGAAAAATCATGCATCACTTGGAGAATGAACAACAGTTACTGAATGACCAATGGGTTATAGAAGACATTAAGGAGGAAATTAAAAAATTCTTAGAGATAAATGAAAACACAGACACAACATATCGGAATCTATGGGACACATTGAAAGCAGTTCTAAGAGGAAAATTCATTGCATGGAGTTCATTCCTTAAAAAAAGAAAAAACCAACAAATAAATGATCTCATACTTCATCTCAAAATCCTAGAAAAAGAAGAGCAAAATAACAGCAAAAGAAGTAGAAGGCAAGAAATAATTAAAATCAGAGCTGAAATTAATGAAATCGAAACAAAAGAAACAATTGAAAAAATTGATAAAACTAAAAGTTGGTTCTTTGAAAAAATAAATAAGATCCACAGACCCTTAGCCATGCTAACGAAGAGAAAAAGAGAAAGAACTCAAATTACTAGCATACAGGATGAAAAAGTCAATATCACAACAGACACTTCAGAAATACAGAAGATAATCAGAAATTATTTTGAATCCTTATACTCCAATAAAATAGAAGATAGTGAAGGCATCGATAAATTTCTTAAGTCATATGATCTGCCCAGATTGAGACAGGAGGATATAGACAACCTAAACAGACCAATATCAATTGAGGAAATAGAAGAAACCATCAAAAGATTACCAACTAAGAAAAGCCCAGGACCGGATGGGTATACAGCAGAGTTTTACAAAACCTTTAAAGAGGAACTAATACCAATACTTTTCAAGCTATTTCAGGAAATAGAAAAAGAGGGAGAACTTCCAAATTCATTCTACGAGGCCAACATCACACTGATTCCTAAACCAGACAAAGATACTTCAAAGAAAGAAAACTACAGACCTATATCTCTAATGAACCTAGACGCAAAAATCCTCAATAAAATTCTGGCGAATCGGATACAAAATCATATCAAAAAAATTGTACACCATGATCAAGTAGGATTCATCCCTGGGATGCAAGGCTGGTTCAATATATGGAAATCAATAAATGTTATCCACCACATCAATAGAATTAAAAATAAGAACCATATGATCATCTCGATAGATGCGGAAAAATATTCGACAAAGTACAGCATCCCTTTTTGTTCAAAACTCTCCAAAAAATAGGGATAACAGGAACATACCTCAACATTGTAAATGCAATCTACGTAAGCCCCAGGCTAGCATCATTCTGAATGGAGAAAAATTGAAGGCATTCCCTCTAAAATCTGGAACAAGACAGGGATGCCCTCTCTCACCACTTCTGTTCAACATAGTTCTCGAAACACTGGCCAGAGCAATTAGACAGATGAAAGAAATTAAAGGCATAAAAATAGGAAAAGAAGAACTTAAATTATCACTATTTGCAGATGACATGATTCTATACCTAGCAGACCCAAAAGGGTCTACAAAGAAACTATTAGAGCTAATAAATGAATTCAGCAAAGTGGCACGATATAAAATCAACACGCATAAATCAAAGGCATTCCTGTATATCAGCGACAAACCCTCTGAAATGGAAATGAGGACAATCACTCCATTCACAATATCCTCAAAAACAATAAAATACTTGGGAATCAACCTAACAAAAGAGGTAAAAGACTTATACAATGAAAACTACAGAACCCTAAAGAGAGAAATTGAAGAAGATCTTAGAAGATGGAAAAATATACCCTGTTCATGGATAGGCAGAACTAACATCATCAAAATGGCGATATTACCAAAAGTTCTCTATAGGTTTAATGCAATGCCAATCAAAATCCCAATGGCATTTCTTGTAGAAATAGAGAAAGCAATCATGAAATTCATATGGAAAAATAAAAGACCCAGAATAGCAAAAACAATGCTAAGCAGGAAGTGTGAATCAGGTGGTATAGCGATACCAGACTTCAAACTATACTACAGAGCAATAGTAACAAAAACAGCATGGTATTGGTACCAAAACAGTCGGGTGGACCAATGGTACAGAATAGAGGACCCAGAAACCAACCCACAAAACTACAACTTTCTTATATTTGATAAAGGGGCTAAAAGCATGCAATGGAGGAAGGATAGCATCTTCAACAAATGGTGCTGGGACAACTGGAAATCCATATGCAACAAAATGAAACTGAATCCCTTTCTCTCACCATGCACAAAAGTTAACTCAAAATGGATCAAGGAGCTTGATATCAAACCAGAGACAAGGCATCTGATAGAAGAAAAAGTTGGCTACAACCTACACACTGTGGGGTTGGGCTCCAAATTTCTCAATAGGACACCCATAGCACAAGAATTAATATCTAGAATCAACAAATGGGACTTGCTCAAACTAAAAAGTTTTTTCTCAGCAAAAGAAACAATAAGAGAGGTAAATAGGGAGCCTACATCCTGGGAACAAATCTTTACTCCTCACACTTCAGATAGAGCCCTAATATCCAGAGTATATAAAGAACTCAAAAAATTAGACAATAAGATAACAAATAACCCAATCAACAAATGGGCCAAGGACCTAAACAGACACTTCTCAGAGGAGGACATACAATCAATCAACAAGTACATGAAAAAATGCTCACCATCGCTAGCAGTCAGAGAAATGCAAATCAAAACCACCCTAAGATATCATCTCACTCCAGTAAGATTGGCAGCCATTATGAAGTCAAACAACAACAAGTGCTGGCGAGGATGTGGGGAAAAGGGTACACTTGTACATTTTTGGTGAGACTGCAAATTGGTGCAACCTCTTTGGAAAGCAGTATGGAGATTTCTTGGAAAGCTGGTAATGGAACCACCATTTGATCCAGCTATTTCCCTTCTGGGTCTATTCCCTAAAGACCTAAAAACAGCATACTACAGGGACACTGCTACATCGGTGTTCATAGCAGTACAATTCACAATAGAAAGACTGTGGAAGCAACCTAGATGCCATTCAATAGACGAATGGATAAAAAAATGTGGCATTTATACACAATGGAGTATTACTCTGCATTAAAAAATGACAAAATTATAGAATTTGGAGGGAAATGGATGGCATTAGAGCAGATTATGCTAAGTGAAGCTAGCCAATCCCTAAAAAACAAATGCCAAGTGTCTTCTTTGATATAAGGAGAGTAACTTAGAACAGAGTAGGGAAGAAGAGCATGAGAAGATGACTAACATTAAACAGGGATGAGAGGTGGGAGGGACAGGGAGAGAGAAGGGAAATTGCTTGGAAATGGAAGGAGACCCTTAGGGTTATACAAAATTACATACAAGAGGAAGTGAGGGGAAAGGGAAAAATAATACAAGGGGGAGAAATGAATTACAGTAGAGGGTGTAGAGAGAGAAGAAGGGAGGGGAGGGGAGGGGAGGGGGGATAGTAGAGGATAGGAAAGGCAGCAGAATACAATAGACATGAGTATGTCAATATGTAAATCATTGGAAGTGTAACTGATGTTACTCTGCAATCTGTATACAGGGTAAAAATGGGAGTTCATAACCCACTTGAATCAAAGTGTGAAATATGATATATCAAGAACTATGCAATGTTTTGAACAACCAATAAAGGAATTAAAAAAAAAGAACATATTGTTTTTTGAAATGGTCACCCATTCTCTCGCCTTCCCTCAGGGGTGATCAATTTCACTTACTTCCAAGCTTCAGATGTTCCCCGCACGGGACGCCAAATGCGGCAGTCTGGCTGGGCACAAAATAACCGAGCCACCACACAAGACTTGTAGATTCAAACAGCAATTCTTTATTCCCGAACTCTCACCGGCCTCTACATGCACGTTCTGGGAAAAATCCACACCCTTCACCGGGCTCTGTGTACCAAATACTCTCTGAATCCCATGAGAACTCAATGGGAACTCAAGCAGGATACCTTCTATTCCCAGCAGGATCCACACCCTAAACCTGGAACCTCCCTAAACCCGGATCCGCCCTAATCCCTGAGCAAGGTTACCTTTCAAATCAAAACTCTCAAACATTCATGCAATGTCACTGCAAATGACCTGGGTCCAAGGCAAGCCCATTTCCACAATGGGTAGACTGACAAGGAAATTGCCATGCATCATTCCTACTTGGCTATGGCTCTCAGCAGTCTGTCTGCAAACTATTGAACCTAGGAGAATCAAACGTGGGGAACAGAATGTATTTCATGAAAGGATGAATGCTGCTGACTATCAAAGCATTGGAATGAAAAGATTTTTGCAACTCTTTAAGTACATGGGAATTATCTTGGTAGCTCCTAATGCACTGACAGGGAACGCCATTTCTTTGTGGCTCTGCTTTGAGATAATTTCATCACAACAAGCTTCAGGGTGAACACTTAGAATGGATTGGGTGTGTGAAGATTCAAGCAACTAGCACCAACCGTATATGATTTGCAGCTGTATTTCCATCCAGTTGTGTAGTGCAAAACAATGTGAATCCTAAAAATTCAAACTGTTCCTGTCTGCAAATTGTTGAACCAAAAGGAACTGAACTTTGGCAACAAAGTGTTTTTTAGTTAAAGGATGAATCCTGCCGAGTATCAAAGAATTTCAGCAAAAAAATTTGCATTTCTTTCAGTGTATGGGAATTTTCCTGGTAGCTCCTAAAGCACTGATAGATAAAGCCCTTTTTCATGCCTCATCTTGGAGCTAATTTGACCAACATCAATCCATGGAGTGAAGTCATAAACCTCTTTTTGTGTGTGAAGTTTCAAGCATCTAACAGAAACTGTGTTTGATTTGCAGTTTATTTCCATCCCCATGTATAGTGTTAATTGAATTGAAATCTGAAAATTCTAACTGATCTCTCATTGACCCTACAAGAACCAAACTTGGTGATTAATGTGTGATTAGTTAAAATATGAATTCTATCAATTATCAAAGATATCCAAAAACATTTTATACATTTTAGTAAATTGGAATTTTTGTGATAATGCCTAAAGCACTGATAAGGAAAACAATTTCTGCATGTCTCTCCATGAAGCTACTTTCACAAGAAAAAATCCACAGAGTGAAATGTTAGAAGAGATTGGGTTGTGAAGTTTCAAGAATCTAGCATAACCATGTTGCTTTTGCACCTTTATTTCTATCTAACATAATATTGCAAAATGAACTGAAACATGAATATTTAAACTGTTTATGTCTGAAGACTATTAAAGCTAGGAGAACCAAACTTGGTGAACAAAGTGTGCTTACTGAAGGGATTAATCCTGCTAATTATCAAAGAATTCCAATAAAGAATTATTGCAGCACTTTCAATACATGCGAATCATACAGGTAACTCCCAATGTGCTGATGGAAAAAGCCATTTCTTCTTGCCTCGGCTTGGAGATACTTTCACCAGGAAAAAACAAAAGAGTGAACTCAGAGAAAAGAGAGATTTTGTGAAGTTTCAAGCATCTAGCACCAAACATATTTGATTTGCAGCTCTATTTGCATCCACTCATATAATAAAAACTTAAGTTAAAACTGAAAATTGAAACTTTTTGCAAACCACTAAAACTAGAACAATGAAACTTGGGGAACAAAGAGTGTTACGTGAAAGAATGAATCCTGTAGAGTATCAAAAAATTGGAATGACAAAACTTTGCATCACTTTCAGTACATGGGAATTGTCCTGGTTTCTCTTAATGCACTGAAAGAGAAAGTAATGTCTGTGTGTCTTTGCTTAAAGCTACTTTCAGAAGGAACAAACCACAGAGTGAAAACTTAGCATGGATTGGATGTGTGAAGTTTCAAGCATTTAGCTCTAATATATTTGATTTGAAGCTGTATTTCTAACCACCCTTATAATTAAATATTCAGCTTTTACATAATATTTTAACTGTTTTTGTTAGGAAACCATTGAACCTAGGAGAATAATACTTAAGAAACAAAATGTGTTTTGTGAAAGGATGTATGCTGCTGCATATGAAACAATTGGAATGACAAGAGTTTTTGCAACTCTTTCAGACATGGGAATAGTCCTGGTAGCTCCTAAAGCATTGGTAAACAAAGCCTTTCCTGCATGCCTCTGCTTAGAGTTAGTTTCACCAGGAACAAACCACAGAATGAACAAATGCAATGGTTTGGGTGTGTGAAGTTTCAAGCATCTATCACCACTATCACCAACCATATTTGATTTTTACTTCTATCTCCATCCACCTATATAATGAAAAACGAAGTGAATACTGAAAATTTAAACTGGTTCTGTTTGCAAACTGTTGAACCAAAAAAAAAGTGGGGAATAAAGTGTGTTCAGTGAAAGAATGAATCCTGCCAAGAATCAAAGAAATCCAGTGGAAAAAAAATTTGCAGTTCTTTCAGTATATGGGAATTTTCGTGATATCTCCTAAAGTGCTGAGAGATGAAGCCATTTCTGTATTATTTTCATTATAGCTTCTTTCACCAAGAAAAATCCACCATGTGAACACTTACAACTCTGTGTGTGTGTGAATATTCAAGCATTTATCCCAAACCATGTATGATTTGCAGTTTATTTCCATCCACCTGTATAATGAAAAATGAAGTGAATACTGAACATTTAAACTGGTTCTGTCTCAAACTATTGAACTTAGGAGAATCAAACTTGGCGAACAAAATGTGTTTCATGAAAGGATGAATGCTGCCAAATACCAAAGCATTGGAATGACAAGAATTTTTACAGCACTTTTAGTACATGGGAATTATCTTGGTAGCTCCTAACATTTTGATAGGGAAAGACATTTTTGTGTGGCTCTGCTTTGAGATAATTTCATCAGCAACAAGCTTGTGAGTGAACACTTAGAAAGAATTGGGTGTGTGAAGATCCAAGCATCTAAACCAACCACGTTGGGTTTGCAGCTCTATTACTATCCCCCAGAATGGTGCAAAATGAAGTAAAACCTGAACATTTAAACTGTTTTTTATGTAGACCATTGACTATAGGAGAACGAAAGTTGGAGAGCAAAGTGTGTGCAGTGAATGGATGAATCCTGCTGATTATCAAAGAAATCCAACAAAAATTTTTTATAGCACTTTGAGTACATGAGAATCATTCTGGAAGCTCAAAATGCACTGATAGAGAAAGCCTTTGCTGTGTGCCTCTGCTTTGCATAACTTTCACCAGATAAAAACCTCAGGGTGAGCATTTAAAAATAATTGGGTGTGTGAATTTTCAAGCATCTAGCAAAAACTGTACTTTATTTGCAGCTGTAGTTTCATCCATCTATATAATGCAAAATGAAGCAAAATCTGAAAATTTAATCTTTTCCTGTCCGCACATCATTGAACCTAGGAAATCCATACTTGGGGAATAAATTTTCTTGAGTGAAAGAATAAATCTTACTGAGTATCAACCATATTCAATTTGCTTCTTTATTTGCATCTATCTTTATAGTGCAAAACAACTTGAAACCTGAAAATTCAAACTCTTCCTCTTTCAGAACCACTGACCATAGGAGAACCAAACGTAGAGAACCAACTTTGTTTAGTGAAAAGTTGGATCCTACCAAGCATCAAAGAAATCAAATAAAAAAAAATGTTTGCAGCTCTTTCAGTATATGGGAATATTCCTGATAACTACTGATCCACTGATAATGAAAGCTCTTCCTGCATGCCTCTGCTTAGAGATACTTTGACCAGAAGATAACCACAGACTGAACACTTAGAACTAATTGTGTGTGTGATGTTTAAAGCATATAAAACAAACTATGTTTGATTGTAACTCTATTTTCCTCCATCTCTATAGTGTAAACAAAGTGAAACGTGTAAATTAAAACCATTAATGTGTGCAAACTCTTTAACCTAGGCATCCAAAAGTTGAGCTAACAAATGGGATTAGTGAAATAGTGAGTCCTTCTGAGCATCAAAGCATTCAAAAAAAAAAAAAACTTGCAACAACTTTGACCAGGAACAAAGCAGAGAATGAACACTTTGAACTGATTTTTTAAATGAAGTTTCAAGCATCTAGCAACAACCATGTTTGTTTTGTAGCTCTATTTGCATCCATCTCAATTGTGTAAAATAAAGTGAAACCTGAAAATTCACTCTTTCTATGTACAAACAGTGGGACATAGAAGTCCAAACCTTGGGCTATAAACTTGATTTATTGAAATGGTGAAACCTGCCAAGTATCAAAGAAATCCTATGAAAAAATTGTTGAAGCTCTTTTCTTACCTTGCAATTATCCTGCTACCTCCTACAGCTGGTTCTTAAAAGCACTTCCAGGCATGCTTCTGCTTAGAAGAACTTCAACCAGGAAAACTCACAAAGTGAGCACTGAAAACTGTTTGTGTATGTCAAGTTTCAAACAGCAAGTACACATAATGTTTGATTTTCAGCTCTATATTCATCTACCTGCATAGTGCAAAACAAATTGAAACCTGAAAATTGAAAACCTTCCAGTCTGGAAACCATTGAATCTAAGAGAACTAAACTTAGAAAAAAAGTGTGTTTATTGAATGAATTAATCCTGCTGAGTACCAACGAGATCTAAGAAAGAAATATTCGCAACTCTTTCAGTACAGGGAAATTCTTCTCCTAGCTGATAATATGCTGATATAGACAGCTTTTCCTGCATGCTTCTGCTTAGAGCAACTTGGACCAGGAAGAAATCACTGGCTGAAAACTTTAAAATGATTGTTTGCATGAAGTCTCAAGGATCTAGCAAAACCATGTTTGATTTGTAGCTTTATTTGTATCCATCTCTATATTGAAAAATAAATTAAAACCTGAAATTTCAAACTCTTCCTGCATTCCTGTGCTAGGAGTTTCTTTTTTGAGTAAGACAAACATAGGGTTTATTTAGTACTGATTGTGTGTGTGAAGTTAAGAGCATCAAGAAAAAAAACCTGTTTGATTTGTAGCTCTAGTTTCCTCCATCTCTATAGTGACAAACAAAGTAAAACCTGAAAATTCAAATTGTTCCTGTGTGCAAAACGTTGAATCTAGAAGTCCCAAACTTGGGGTACAAAGTGGGTATTGTGAAATGTTTAACTGTGCTGACGATCAAGGAATCAAAAAAAATTAAAATATTTTTGATGCTTTTTCAGTATATTGGGATTCACTTACCAGCTCCTAAAGTGAGTTAGTAAAAGCTGTTTCTAGGAGCTTCCACTTAGAACTACTTCAAACAAAAACAAACAACAGAGTGAGCACTGATAACTGATTGTGTATGTCAAGTTTCAAGCAGCTAGCACAAATTGTGTTTGATTTGCAGTACTATTTTCATCCACCTGTAAAGTGCAAAACCAAGTGAAACCTGAAAATTTAAACTATTCCTGTGTGCAAACCGTTAACCTAGAATTCCCAAACTGGAGGTAGAAAGTGAGTATAGTAAAATCGTGAACGCTGCCAAGGAACAAAGAAATCCAATGAAAAACAATAATGCAGCTCTTTCAGTATATTTGGATTCATCTGCCAACTCCTAAAAGTAGTTAGTAAATGTTATTCTTGCATGCTTCCGTTTAGAAGTATTTAAACCAGGAGCAAATCACAGAGTGAGCACTAGAACTGATTGTATGTCCTGTTTCAAATAGCTAGCACAAACCATGATTTATTTGCAGCTCTATTTTTATCCATCTGTATAATGCTAAACAAAGTGAAACCTGAAAATTCTAACTGTTACTTTATGCAAACCATTGATTCTAGGAGAACTAAACGTGAAGAAAATGTGTGATTAGTGAAAGCTTGAATCCTGCTAAGTGTCAAAGAAATACAATGAAAAAATATTTGCACCTCTTTTAGAATATGGTAATTTTTATTCTAGCTCCAAAATGTTGATAGAGAAAGCTGTTCCTGCGTGCTTCTGCATACAGCATTTTGAACAAGAAAAAATGACAGAGTGAAAACTTAGAACTGATTTTGTGTGAGAAGTTTTAAGCATCAAGCATAAACCATGTTTGATTTGTAGCTCTATATGCATCCACCTCTATATTAGAAAATAAAGTGAAACCTGAAAATTCAAACTTCCTGTGTGCAAAATGTTGAACCTAGGAGTTCAAAACTTGAGGTATCAAGTGGGTATTGTGAAATGTTGAACCCTGACAACTATCAAAGCAATATAAAAAATTTGTTGATGCTCTTTCAGTATATTGGGATTCAACTACCAGCTCCTAAAATGAGTTAGTATAAGCTGTTCCTGTGAGCTTTTATTTAGAATTATTTCAAGCAGGAACAATCCACAGAGTGAGCACTAAGAACTGATTGTGTATGTCAGGATTCTACAGCTAGCTAAAATTGTGTTTGATTTGCAGCACTATATTTATCCACCTGTATAGTTCAAAACCAAGTGAAACCTGAAAATTCAAATTGTTTGTGTCTGAAAACCCTTGAATTTAGGAGAACCAAATGTGAAAAAAAGTGTTTTTTGTGAAAGGATGAATCTTGCTGAGAATCAAAGAGATCCAATAAAAAAAATTTGTAGCTATTTCATTACATGTGGATTTTTCTGCTAGCTCTTAAAGCACTGATAGAAAAAAACTGTTCCTGTGTTCCTTTGCTAAGAGCTCCTTTTACCAGGACAGAACCACATAGTGTGCACTTAGCATTCATTGTGTGTGTGAAGTTACAAGCATCAAAAAAAAAAACTTGTTTGATATGTAGCTCTATTTCCCTCCATCTATATAGTGGAAAACAAAGTGAAACCTGAAAATTCAAACTCTTCTGATGAGCAAATCTTTGATTCTAAGAGACAGAATCTTGGGGTACAAAATGGGCATAGAGAAAGGGTGAACTCAGACTAGTATCAAAGAAATCAAATAAAAAATTTTGAAACCCTTTAAGTATACTGGGATTTTCCATACAGCTCATGAATCGAGTTAGTAAAAACTGTTCCTGCATGCTACATTTAGGAATACTTCATCCTGAAACAACCAAAGTGAGTAATTTAAGACTAATTGTGTATGTCATGTTTAAGCAGCTAGCACAAAACATGTTTGATTTGCAGCTTCATTTACATCCATTTGTATAGTGCAAACCAAAGTGCAACCTGAAATTTTTAACTCTTCCTGTCTTGGAAGAGACAACCCAACTTGGAGAACAAAGTGTGTGTGTAGAGAAAGGGTGAATTTTGCCGAGTATCAAAGAAGTCCAACAAAAATTTTTGCAGCTATTTTAGTACATGTGATTTTTTCAGCTACCTCAGAAAGCACAGATAGAGAAAGATGTTCTTTTGTGTCTATTCTTAGTGCTAATTTGACCAGAAACAAACCACAGAGTAAATATTTAGAACTGATGTGTGTGTAAAATTTCGAGTATCTAGCACAAACAGTTTTTGATTTGTACTTCTATATCCTTCAATCTCTGTAGTGCAAAACCAAGCGAATCATCAATTTTGAAACCACTTTAGTATTGAAACTGGTGTACATCAAGTCCCAAACTTGAGGAACAAAGTGGGTATAATGAAAGAGGAACCATGCAGTGTATCAAAGAAATGCAATGAATAAATTGTTTCAGTTATTTTACTACATGGGGATTCACCTGCTAGCTCCTAAATCAAGTTATTAAAAGGTTTTCCTGTGAGCCTCTCTTTGGAAATATTTCAACCAGGAACAAATCAGAAAGTGAGCTCTGAGAACTGATTGTGTATATCAAGTTTCATGCAGGTAGAACAAACCACATTTGATTTGCACTTCTATTTTCATCCACCTGTTCAGTGCAAAATGTAGTAAAGCCTGAAAATTAATATTCTTTTTGTCTTCCACCTTTTGAATCTAGGAGAACCAAATTTAAACAACAATATTTGTTTAGTTAAAGGATGATTTCTACTGTGTATCAAAGAAATCCAATGGAAGAAAATTGCAGCACTTTCAGTACATTGGAATTTTTGTGCTAGCTGCTAAAATGCTGATAGAGAAGGCTGCTTCCTGCATTCCTGTGCAAAGAGCTCCTTTTAACTGAAAAGAACCACAGAGTGACAGCTTAGAACTGATAGTGTGTGTGAAGTTTCAAGCATCTAGATAAAAACGTGTTTTATTTGTAGCTGTATTTCCATCCATCTCTATTGTTCAAAACAAAATGAAACCTGAAAAATCAAACTATTTATGTGTGCAGACCATTGAATCTAGGAGCGCAAAACTGGGGGTACAAAGTGGGTATAGTGAAAAGTTAATGCTTCTTAGTATCAATGAAATCCAATGAAAAAATTGCTGAAGCTCTTTCAGTATATTAGGATTTGCCTGCCAGCTCCTAAAATGATTTAGTAAAAGCAGTTCCTGCGTGATTCCATTTAGAAGTACTTCAGAAAGAAACAAACCCCCAGAGTGAGCACTAAGAACTGATTGTATATGTCATGGTTCAAGCAGCTGTCACAAACCAAGTTTAATATGCAGCACTATATTCATCCACCTGTATAGTGAAAAATGAAGTGAAACCTCATATTTCAAATTGTTACTGTCTGCAAACCAGTTATTCTTGGAGAACCAAACTTTGAGAACAAAGTGTGAATGGAAAATGCATGAATCCTACCAAGTATCAGAGTGATTCAATGAAAAAATGATTGCAGCAATTTCATTACATGGGAATTTTTGTACTAGCACCTAAAGGACAAATAAAGAAAGCTGTTCCTGTATGTCTCTGCTTAGACCTATTTTGACCAGGAACAAACCACAGAGTTACCACTTAGAACAAATTGTGTGTTTGAAATTTCAAGCATCAAGCAGAAACCGTGTTTGATTTGTAGCTCTCTTGTCATCCAACTCTGTAGGGCAAAACAATGTAAAAACTGAAGATTCAAAGTAATCCGGTGTTCCAATTGTTGAATTTAGATGTCGCAAACTTGGGGTAGAATGTGGCTTTAGAGAACAGGTGAGGTCTTCCGAGTATCAAAGTAATTCCATGAAAAAATGTTGAAGCGCTTTTAGTATATCAGATTATCCTGCCAGCTCCTAAAGAAAGTTAGTAAAATTTTTTCCTGTATGCTTCTGTGAGAAATAATTCATCCAGGAAAAAAACAAAGAGTAAGAACTGAGAACTGAGTGTGAATGTCAAGTTTCAAGCAGGTAGCACAAACCGTGTTTGATTTGAACCTATATTTTCATCCAACCATGTAGTTCAAAATAAAATGAAACCTGAAAATTCAAACTTTTTCTGTTGGAAAACTGATGAATCTAGGATATCAAAAGTTGGAGGACAACATGGGCTTAGAGATAGTAAGTACCTTTCGAGTATCAAATAGATTCAAAGAAAATATATTTGCAGCTCTCTCATTACATGGGAATTTTCCTGCTAGCTCCTAAACCGCTGAGAGAGAAAGCTTTTTCTGCAATTGTGTGCTAAGAGCTAATTTTTATGAGGAAAAAACACAGAGTAGCCACTTAGAACTGATTGTGTGTGTTAAGTTTCAAGCATCTAGAACAAACCACAAATTATTTGTATCTCTATTTCAATCCATCTCTACAGTGCAAAACAAAGTGAAACCTGAAAATACAAACTGTTCATGTGTGCAAAGTATTAAATCTATAAGTCCCAAACTTGGGGTACAAAGTGTGTATAGTTAAAGGGTAAACCCTGCCTAGTATTCAAAAAATCTAATGAAAAAATTGTGGAAGTTCTTTCAGTATACTGAGATTCTCCTCCCAGCTCCTAAAGTGAGTTGGAGGAAGCTATTCCTGCATGCTTCTGTTTAAAAGTATTCTGACCAGGTAGAAATAACAGAGTTAGCATTGAAAACTGATTGAGAATGTCAAGTTTCGAGAAGCTAGCACAAATGGTGTTTGATTTGCAGCTCTATTTTCAACCACCTGTATAGTACAAAATGAAATAAAACTGGATAAATCTGGCAAAGAGTCACAGAAAGCCAACAAAAATTTTTTTGCCACTATTTTAGTAAATGATAAATTGCCTCCTAGTTTCTAAAGTGCTGAGAGGGAAAGCTGTTCCTGTGTGTCCCTGCTGAGACCTAATTTGACCAAGACTAATCCAAAGAGTAAACCCTTAAAGCTGATAGAGTGCATGGAGTTTAAAGCATTCAGAACCAAATGTTTTTGATTTGTAGCTCTATTTCCATTCATCTCTATAGTACAAACCAAAGTAAAACATGAAAATTCAAATTTTTCCTGTTTGCAAACCGCTGAAACTGGAAGTACCAAACTTGGCTTACAAAGAGGGTTCAGTGAAATGACTAATTATGCTGAGTATCAAATAAATCAAATAAAAATATTTGAAGCTTTTTTACTACATTTAAATTTTCTTGGTAGCTCCTAAATTGACTTAGTAAAAGCTGTTCCTACGTGCTGCACCTTAGAAATACTTCAAAGTGGAACAAACCACAGAGTAAGCACTGTAAACTGATTGTGTATGTGAAGGTTCAAGTAGCTACCATAAACCGTGTTTGATTTTTCAGCTCTATTTTTATCCACCTCTATTGTGCAAAATGAAGTGAAACTTGAAAATTTAAAATGTTCCTGTCTGTAAACTCTTGAACTTAGAAGATTCAAACTTGAAGAACAAAGTGTGTTTAGTGAGAGGATAAATCCTGCTGAATATCAAGTTTCAAGCAGCTAGCACAAATGGTGTTTGCTTTGCAAATTTATTTTCATCCAGCTTTATACTCTATATGAAGTGAAACCTGAAAATTCAAACTGGTCTTGTCTGCAAACCCTTGAACCTAGGAGAACCAAGCATGGAGAACATGTTTATTTTTTTTTTTCAGGGAAGAAATGAATTCTGCTGAGTATCAAAGAAATCCAATAAAAAAATGGTTGCACCTCTTTCAGTACGTGTGATTTTTCCTGCTATTCATTAATTCACTGATAGAGAAAGCTGTTCCAGCATACCTCCTATTAGAGCTACTTTGACCAGGAACACAACACAGAGTGAACACTAAGAACATATTGTGTGTATGAAGTGTGAAGTATCTAGCACCATGGAGTTTGATATGTAGCTGTATTTCCATGTATCACTATAGTGCAAAACAAAGTGAAACTGGAAAATTCAAACTGTCCCTGTGTGCAAATTATTGATCCTAGGAGTCCCAAACATCAGCAAAAAAAAGTGGGTTTAGTGAAAATGTGAACCCTTCCATGAATCAATGCAATACAATAAAAAATTGCAGTTCTTTTAGTATATTTGGATTCTTCTGCTAGCTCCTAAAGTGATTTCATAAAATCTGTTCTTGTGTGTTTCTGATTATAAGTACTTCAACCAGGTAATAACTACAGAATGAGGACTGAGAAATGTTTGTGAATGTCAGGTTTCAATCAGCTAGCACAAAGTCTGATTTACAGTTCTAATTTCCTCCACCTGTACAGTTCAAAATGAAGTAGGACTTGAAAATTCAAACTATTCACCTCTGCAAACCCTTGAACCCAGAAGAACAAAATTTGGACAACAAAGTGGGTTTAGTAAAAAGATGAATCCTCCTGAGTATTAATAAATTCAAGATAAAATTTTTGCAGCTCTTTAAGTACATGGGTATTTCCAATCTAGATCTTAATTGGTTGATAGGGAAAGCTGTTCCTGTGTGACTGTGCTTATAGCTACTTGAATTAAAAAGAAACCTCAGAGTAATCACTTAGAACTTATTGGGTGTGCGAAGATACAAGCATCTATAAGAATCCATGTTTGATTTGTAGCTCTATTTCCATCCATCTCAATTTTGCAAAATGAAGTAAAACCTGGAAAAATCAAACTCTTCCTGTGTACAAAATGTTGAATCTTATCCGAAACTTGGGTTATGAAGTGTGTATAGTTAAAGTATGAAATATGCCAAAAATCAAAGAGATCCAACTAAAATACTTTTTAATCCATTTCAGTATATTTGACTTCTCCTGGTGGCTCCTAAAGCAAGTGAACAAAAGTTGTTCCTTCATGCTTCTGCATAGAAGTACGTCAAGCAAGAAAAAAACACAGAATGAGCATTGAGGTGTGATGGTGTATACCAAGTTTCAAGCAGCTAGAAAAACTGTTTGATTTGCAGCTCTATTTTCATCTACTTGTGGAGTTCAAAACAAAGTGAAACATGAAAATTGAAACTCTTCCTGTCTGCCAACCCTTGAAGATAGGAGAACCAAACGTGGAGAACAAGATTGATTAGTTAAGGGAAGAATCCTGCTTAGTATCAATGAAATCCAATGAAAACATTGGTGCACCTCTTTTAATATATGTAATCTTTCATGCTAGCTCTTAAAGCACTGATAGAGAAAGCTGTTTCAGCGTGCCTCTGCTTAAACTACTTTGACTAGGAAAAAACCACAGAGTGATCATTAAGAACTTATTGTGTTTGTTTAGTGTGAATTGTCAAGCAAAACCCGTTTTTTATTTGTAGCTGTATTTCCCTGTATCTCCATAGTGCAAAACAAAGTGTAACTGAAAATACAAACTGTTCCTGTGTGAAAACCATTGATCATAGGAATCCCCAAGTTTGGCTACAAAGTTGGGTTAGTGTAATTGTGAAGCCTGCTGAGAATCAATCAAATAAAATAAAAAAAAAATTGTTGCAGTGCTTTTAATGTATTTGGATTCTCCTGCTACCTCCTAAAGTGAGTTAACCCAAGCTATTTCTGCATGTTTCTGCTAAGAAAAACTTCAACCAGGAATAAAGCACAGAGTGAGCACTGACAACTGGTTGTGGATGTCAAGTTTCAAGCACTTAGTTGAAATCATGTTTGATTTGCAACTCAATATTCATCCAACTGTATAGTACAAAACAAAATGAAACCTGAAAATTTAAACAGTTCCTTACAGCAGTCCCTTGAACATAGCAGAACCAAACTTGGAGAGCAAAGTGTTCTTAATGAAAGAATGAAGCCTGCCATGTATCAAAGGACTCCATCAAAAATTTGTTGCAGCTCTTTCAGTACATGGAAATTTTCCTGCTAGCTCCTAAAGTGCTGATAGTTAAAGCTGTTCCTGCTTGCCTCTGCTTAGAGCTACTTTGCCTAGTAACAAACCAAAGTGAACACTTAGAACTGATTGTGGTTATAAAGTTTCAAGTATCTAGCCCAAACTCTGTTTGATTTGTAGCTCTCTTGCCATCTATCTCTATTGTGCAAAACAAAGTGAAACCTGGATTCAAAAAGTTCCTGTGTACAAACCATTGAACCTAGGAGAGCCAAACTTGGGCTACAAAATGGGTTTAGTGAATGTGTGATGATTGCCAAGAATCAATGTAATCCAATAAAAAAATTTTGCAGCTTTTTCACTATATTTGGATTTTCTTGCTAGGTCCTAAAATGTGTGAGTGTAAGCTGATCCTTCATTCTTCTGCTTAGAAATATTTCAACTAGGAACAAACTATAGAGTGAGCACTGAGAACTCTTTGTTTATGTCAAGTTTCACCATGCAGCTCCACCAAACCGTGTTTGCTTTGCAGCTCTATTTTCATGAAGCTCTATGGTACAAAAGAAATGAAAACTTAAAATTCAAATTGTACCTGTCTGCAAACTTTTTAACCTAGGAGAACCTAAATTGGAGTACAAAGTTTTTTTCAGTGAATGGATGAATCATGCTGAGGATCATAGATATCAAATGAAAAAATGCTGCAGCTCTTTCAGTATATGGAAATATTTCTTGAAGCTCCTAAATCACTGATAAATTAAGATGCCCCTGCTACCTCTGCTTAGAGCTACTTTTACCAGGAAAAAAATAACAGAGTGAAAAATTAAAACTGATTGTATTTATGAAGTTTCTCGCCTCTAGTCCACACTGTTTTTGATTTGTAGCTCTATTTCCATCCATCTGTATAGTGAAAAATAAAGTGAAACCTGAAAATTCAAATTGTTCCTGTGTGTAAACCATTGAACCAAAGAGTCCCAAACTTCAGTTAAAAATGGGTTTAGTGAAAGGGTGATCCCTGTGGAGTATCAAACAAATACAATGAAAAAATTTTTACAGATCTTTCAGTATATTTGGATTCTCCTTCTAGGTCCTAAGGCAAGTTAGTAAAAGCTGTTCCTCCATTTTTCTGCTAAGAAGTACTTCAACTATGAACAAACCACAGAGTACTGAGAACTCTTTGTGTATGTCAAGTTTGAAGCACAAAGCAAAAACTGTTTTTGATTTACAGTTCTATTTTCAACCACCTGACTTATTCAAAATGAAGTGAAACCTGAAAATTCAAACTGTTCTTCTCTGAAAATGCTTTAACTCAGGAGACTGAAACTTCGAGAACAAAGTGTGTTTAGTAAAAAGAAGAATCCTGCCTAGTATCAAAATAATTCATTGAAAAAAATTATTTAGCTCTTAGGTACATGAGAATTTTCCTGTAGCTCCTAATGCACTGATAGGGAAACCTGAAAATGAAAACTATTTTGGTGTGCAAACTATTGATTGTAGGAGTCCTGAACTTGGGCTACAAAGTGAGTTTAGTGAAAATCTAAAGCCTGCTGAGAATCAAGGAAATCAAGTGAAAAAACTTGTGGCAGCTCTTTTAATGTATTTGGATTCTCCTGCTAGCTCCTAAAGTAAGTTAATAAAAGCTGTCCTTGCTTGTTTCTGCTTTGAAGTACTTCAAACAGGAATACACCTCAGAGTGACCACTGAGAACTGGTTCTGGATGTCATGTTTTAAGCAGTTAGTAAAAATCATAATTGATTTGCAAATCTATTTTCATCCACCTGTATAGTAAATTATAAAGTGAAATTTGAAAGTTTAAACAGTTCCTGTCTGCAGCCCCTTGAACATCATATAACCTAACTTGAATAACAAAGTGCTTTTAGTGAAAGGGTGAAGCCTGCCAAGTATCAAATAAAGCCATCAAAAAAAAATTGTTGCAGCTCTATCTGTATATGGATTTTTTTCTGCTAGATCCTAAAGCGGGGATAGGGAAAGCTGTTCCTGTGTGCCTCTGCTTAGAACTACTTTGGTCAGTAACTCACACAGTGAACACTTAGAACTGATTGTGTTTGTGAAGTTTCATGCATTAGCACAAACAACGTTTGATTTGTAGCTCTATTTACATCCATCTTTACTTTGCAAAACAAAGTGAAATCTGGAAATTAAAACCATATCTTTCTGCAATCACTTGAGCTTAATAGAAATGAACTTCATGAACAAAGTGTGTTTTGTGAAAGAATGAACCCTGCAGGATATCAAAGAAAACAATCCTAAATTTTTTTTGTGGATTTTCCTGATAATGCATAATACATATTAGTAAAAGTTTATACTATGTGCTTCTGCTTAGATGTACCATAGTGTGCACTGAGACCTGATTGTGTTTGTATGAAGTTTCAAGCATCTAGCAAAAACTGCGTTTAATTTGAAGCTCTATATCCATCAAACTCTATAGGGCAAAACAACGTGAAACCTGAATATTCAAATTCTCTGAGTGCAAAACATTGAACCTAGGAGTACAAACTAAGGGTAGAAAGTGGGTCTAGTGAGGGCTGTGTATTTTGCTCAAGTGGTATCAAACTCACCTGGCATGCATGGCATGCTTTGATCCTCAGCACCACGTAAAAATAAATTAAAGATGCTGTGTCCACTTAAAACAACAAAAAAATAAATATTAAAAATTCTCTCTATCTCTTTCTTTCTCTCTCTTAAAAAATAAAGTGGGGCTAGTGACAGTGTATATCCTGGGAGTATCAAAGAAATCAAATAAAAATTGTTGTAGTACATTCTGTACATTTGGATTCTCCAGCTAGCTCCTAAAGCAAGTAAGTAAAATCTATTCCTGCCTGCTTGTTCTTAGAAATACTCCACTCAGGAACAATCCACAGAGTAAACATTGAGTACTGGTTCTGTATCTCAAGTTTCAAGTTCCTAGCACAAACCATGTTTGATTAGCAGATATATTTCCATTTAGCTGTATAGTGCAAAAGAAAGTAAAATGTGAAAATTTACATTGTTCCTGTAAGCAAATGTTCAACCTAAAAGAAAAAAAAACCTTAGAAAAAAGTGTATTCAGTTATAGGATGAATCATCCTGGATATCAAAGAAATCCAATTAAAAATTTTTGCAGTGATTTCAGTACATTGGGACTCTCATGCTTTTCTCAGCATTGTTAAAAGCTGTTACCATGTGCTTCTGCTTAGAAGTACTTCAACCAGGAACAATCCATAGTGATCACTGAGTACTGATTTTGTGTGTGAAGATTCAAACATCTAGCACAAACCATGTTTCATTTGTAGCTCGATTTCCATTCCTCTATATAGAGCAAAATAACGTGAAACCTGAAAATTCAAATTCCATGAGTGCAAACTGTTGAACCTAGGAGTCCCTAATTTGGTTTGCCAATGGGTTTAGTGAAAGGGTGAACCCTGCAGAGTGTCAAAAAATCCAACAAAATATTGTTTCAGCTCTTTCACTACATCAGGATTCTCCTGCTAGCTCCTAAATCAAATTAATAAAAGCTGTTCCTGCGTGCTTCTGATATAATTTCTTCAAGAAGGAACAAACCACATTGTGTGGACTCAGGACTGATTATTCACGTCATGTTTCAAGCAGCTAGCCCACATCATGTTTTATTTGAAACGCTATTTTCATCCAAGAGTATAGTGCAAAACGAGGTAGAACCTGAAAATTCAAACTTCTCCTCTCTGCAAACTATTGAACTAGGAAAATTAAACTTGTGTTTAGTGAAAGTATAAATTCTCCTGAGTATCAATAAAATCCAAAGATATTTTTTTTCAGCTCTTTAAGTAAATTGAAATTTTTCTGCTAGCTCCTAAAGTGCTTATAGAGAAAGGGTTTCCTCCGTGTCTCTGCTTTGAGCTACTTTGACCCAGAACAAACCACAGATTTAACAGTTAGAACTGATGGTGTGTGTGAAGTGTCAACCATCTAGCACAAACTGTGTTTGATTTGTAGTTCTATTTTCACCCATCTCTAT
Organism: Spermophilus citellus; assembly: GCF_964194105.1. Lineage (NCBI taxonomy): Eukaryota > Metazoa > Chordata > Mammalia > Rodentia > Sciuridae > Spermophilus > Spermophilus citellus. The sequence continues at coordinate 25,694,402 of NC_138196.1, read as the reverse complement.
ATTGGAAAAAAAGTGAAACCTGCAAACTCAAACTGTTTCTGTATGCAAACCTTTAATGGTAGAAGTCCCAAATGTTGTATATAAAGTAGCTTTAATGAAAGGGTGATTCAAGCTGAGTATTAATAAAATCCAACAAAAAAATTGTTGCAGCACTTTGAGTACATGATAACTGTACTCTGGATAACTTTTAATACAAGTTAATAAAAGCTGTTCTTCCATGCTTCTTCTTAGAATTACTTCTACCAGTAACAATCCAGAGTGAGCTTTAAGAACTGATTGTGTGGGTGAATTTTCAATCATCTAGAACAATCCATGTTGTATTTGTTGCTCTATTTCCATGCATCTCTAGAGTGCAAAACAAAGCAAAACCTGAAAATTCAAACTGTTCCTGTGTACAAACCATAAAAAGAAGAAGTCACAAATGGGGAAAATGGGGGTTTAATGAAAGGGTGAACCCTACAGAGCATCCAAAAAATCCAACAAAATTTTTTGCAGCAGTTTCAGTAAATTGGGATTCTCCTGCTAGCTTCTAAAGCGAATGAGTAAAAGTTGTTCCTAGATATTTCTGCTTAGAAGTTCTTCAATAGGAATAAAAGACAGGGTGAGCACTGAGAAATGATTGTGTATGTCAATATTCATGCAGCTAAAGCAAACCATGTTTGATTTGAAGCTCTATTTTTATCGACATGTTTAGTGCAAAATGAAGTGAAACCTGAAAATTCAACTGTGTCTGTCTGTAAAGCGTTGAACCTAGAAGAACCAAACTCACAGAAAAAAAGTGTGTTTCGAGGAAGGATAAATAAGGTCTAGTATCAATGAAATTCAATGAAAACACTAGCAAAAAACACTAGCAAAAAAAAAAAAACCACTAGCAAATACCATGTTTGGTTTGCAGCTCTATTTCCATAATTTTCTATAGTGCAAAACAAAGTGAAACCTAAAAATTGATACTGTTCTTGTGTGCAAACCATTGACACTAGAAGTTGAAACCATGGGTTACAAAGTAACAAAGTAGGATTAGTGAAATGGTGAATCCTGCTGAGTATCAAAGAAACACAATGAACAAAATTTTTGCAGCTCTTTCAGTACATTTGGATTGTACTCCTAGCTCATGAAGTAACCTGGTAAAAGCTATTCATTCCTGCTTCTCCTTAGAAGTACTTCAAAAAGGAACAAACCACAGAATGAGAACTGAGAACTGATAGTGTATGTCACGTTTCAATCAGCTAGCAAAACAGTGTTTGATTTGCAGCTCTATTTTTATCCACTTCTACAGAACAAAACAAAGTGAAACCACAAATTCAAACTGTTCCTGTCTGCAAACTGTTGAACCCAGAAGAACTCAATTTGAAGAACAAAGTTTGTGTCTTGGTAGTTCCTAAAGTGCTGATAGAGAATGATGTTCCTGTGTGCCTCTGATTAGAGCACTTTTACCAGGAACAAACCACTGAGTGAATACTTAAATATTATTGTGTGTTTGTAGCTTCAAGCATCTCACAAAAACAGTGTTTGATTTGTAGCTCTATTTCCATCCATGTCAGTATTGCAAAACAAAGTGAAAACTGAAGTTCAAACTGTTCCTGTATGCTAACTGTTAAATCTAGGAGTCCCTAGCTTGGGGTACAAAGTGTTTAGAGAAAGAATGAATACTGCTGTGTATCAAAGTAATCCAACGAAAAATTTGTTACCATTCTTTCAGTACATATGGTTTCTCCTGGTATCTCCTAATGCAAGTTAGTGAAAGCTGTTCCTGCATCCTTCTGATTAGAATTACTTCATCCAGGAATAAACAACAGAGAGAGCACTGAGAAGTGATTGTGTATGTCAAGTTTCAATCAACTAGCAAAACCGTGTTTGATTTGCAGCTCTATTTGTATTTAACTGTATTGTGCAAAATGAATTGAAACCTGAAAATTCAAATGGTTCTTGTCTGAAAACCTCTAAACCTAGGAGTAAAAAATTGGAGAACAAAGTTTGTTTAGTGAAAGCATATATACTGCTCTGTAACAAATAAATCCAAGCAAAAATTGCTACAGCTTTTTCAGTACATGGGACTTTTCTGCTAACTCACAAAGTGCTTACAGAGAATGCTGTTTCTTCTTGCCTCTGCTTAGAGCTACTTGGAGAATAAAGAACCCACAGAGTGAACACTTAGATCTGATTGTGTGTATAAAGTTTCAACATCTATCACAAACTGTGTTTGATTTGTAGCTCAATTTCTATCCATCTCTATAGTGCACAACAAAATAAACATGAAATTCAAACTCTATCTTTCTGCAAACCTTTGAACCCAGGTGTTCCAAACTTGGAGAACAAAATGGATATAGTGAAAGCCTGAACACTGCTGAGTATCAATGAAATGCAAAGAATAATTTTCTGTAGCTCCTTCTGTACATTGGGATTCTCCTGCTAGCTCCTAAAGCAACTTAGTAAAAGCTGTTCCTCCATGCTTCTACTTAGAAGTACTGCAACAAGTAAAAAACCAGAGTGAGCACTAAGAACTGATTGTGTATTTCAAGTTACAAGCAGCTAGCACAAAAAATGTTTATTTGCAACTCTATTTTCATACACCAGTATTGTGCTAAATTAAGTGAAATGTGAAAATTCAAACTGTTGTTGTCTGCCAATCATTGAACCTAGGAGAACAAAACTTAGAGTACTAAAGTGTGTTTAGGGAAAGGATGAATGCTTATGAGTATTAAGAATATTCAACAAGAAAATTTTGAGCTCCTTCAGTACATGGGAATTTTCCTTTAAGCTCCTAAAGCAATCATAGAGAATGCTGTTCCTGCATTCTGGTTCTTAAAGTTACTTTGACCTGAAACAAACCACAGAGTTAAAAGTAGACCTGATTGTGTTTTTGAAGGTTCAAGCTATTAGCACAAACAATTTTTGATTTGCAGCTCTATTTTTGTCCAACTCTATAGTATAAAACAAAGTAAAACCTGAAAATTCAAACTGTTCTGTGTGCAAACAATTGATCCTAGGAGTCACAAACTTGGGCTACAGCATATGTTTAGTGAATTGGTGAACTCTGTCGAGTATCAAAGTAATCCAACAATAAAAATTTTTAGCTCTTTCAGTACATTGGGATTCTCCTGCTAGCTTCTAAAGAGAGTTAGTAAAAGCTGTTCTTCTGTGCTTCTGCTTTGATTATTTCAACCAAAACAAACCACAGTGTGAGAACTGGAAACTGTTTTTTTCTGCGAAGTTTCAAGCATCAAGAACAAACTGTGTTTGATTTGTAGCTCTATTTTAATCCATCCCTGTAGTGCAAAACGCTGTGAAACCTAATAATTCGAACTGTACCTGTGTGCAAACGATTGAACCTAGGAGTCCCAAACTTGGGTTACAATGTGGTTTTGTAAACGGGTGTACCATGCCTAGTATCAGAGAATTCCAATGAAAAAATGTAGCTTTTTAAGTAAATTGGGATTCTCTTGCTAGCTCCTAAAGTGAGTTAGTAAAAGATGATCCTGTGTGCTTCTACTTAGAATTATTTCAACCAAGAAAAAATCACAGTGTGACACCTGGATACTGATTGTTGCTGTGAAGTTTCAAGCATCAAGCAAAAACCGTGTTTGATTTGTAGCCCTATTTTCATCCATCTTTACAGTGCAAAGCACTGTGAAACTTGGAAATTCAAACTATTCCTGTATGCAAACCATTGAACCTAGTGGTCCCAAACTTGGGCTATAGCATTAGTTTGGTGAAAGTGTGTACCATTCCTAGTATCAAAGAAATCAAATGAATATATTTTTGTAGTTTTTTTCTGTAAAATGAGATTCTATTTCTAGCTCCTAATGTAAGTTAGTAAAAGCTGTTCCTCAGGGATTCTGCTTAGAACTTTTTCAACCAGGTAAAAACCACAGAGTTAGCACTATAAACTGATTGTGTGTGTGTGAAGTTTAAAGCATCTAGCACAAATAATATTTGATTTGCAGCTCTATTTCCATCCATCTGTATAGTGCAAAACAACTTGAAACCAGTGAAATTCAAAATGTTCCTGTTGGCAAACCCTTAAACTTCGAAAAATCAAACTTGGAGAACAGAGTGTGTTCTGTGAACAAACTAATGCTGCCAAATATCAAAGAAAACTAATGAAAAAAATTTGCAGCTCTTTCAAACTTTTCCTGCATTGAAAATAAGAGTCCCTAACTTGGGGTACAAAGTCAGTTTAGAGAAAGTTTCTTTGATACTTCATTATACAAAGTATCAAAGAAGTCAAGCAAAAAAAATGTTGCACTTCTTTCAGTACATTGGAATTCTACTGCTAGGTCCTTATGTGAGTTAATAAAAGCTGTTCCCATGTGCTTCTGCTAAGAAGTATATCAACCAGGAAAAAAACACACAGTGAGCACTGAAATCTGATTGTGTAAGTCAGGATTCAAGCATATACCATAAACCATTATTGATTTTCAGCTCTATTTTCATCCACCTATATAGTGCATAAGAAAGTGCTGAAAATTCAAACTGTTCCTGTGTGCAAACCCTTAAACTAAGGGAACCAAACTTGGAGAACAAAGTGAGTTTAGTAAAAGGATGATACTGCCAAGTACCAAAGATCTAACAAAAATTTTTTGCAGCTTTTTCACTATTTCAGTATTTTCATTCTAGATGCTAAAGTGGTGATAGAGGAAGCTGTTCATGTTTTCCTCTGCTTAGAGCTGCTTGACCAAGAACAAACCACACAATGAATGTTCTATGATTAAAAACTTAGAACTGATTGTGTGTGGGAAGATTTAAGCATCTAGCCCAAACAGAGTTTAATTTGTAGCTCGATTTTCATCCACCTGTATACTGCCAAAAAAGTGAAACCTGAAATTTCAAACTCTTCCTGTGTTCAATCCATTGAATTTAGGAATCCAATATTGGGGTGCAAAGTGCTTTCAGTGAAATGGTGAACACTGCCAAGTAACAAAGAAATAAAAAAAAATCGTGCAGCTCTTTCAGTAAATTGGAATTATCTGGCTAGGTTGTAATGTATGTTAATATCATCTCTTTAAGCTTGATTCTATTTAGAAGTACTTCATCCAGAAATTAAGCATATAGTGAGCACAAATTTTGATTGAATATGTCAAGTTTCAAGCAGCTAGCACAAACCATGTTTGATTTGCACTTCTATTTTCATCAAAATATATAGAAAAAACAAAAGGGAAACCTTAAAATTAAAACTGTTCCTGTCTGCAAACCTTTGAAACTAGGAAAACCAAAGTTCAAGAATAAAGTGTGTTTAGTGAAAAGATGAATCCTGCCAAGTATCAAAGAAATCCAACAAAAAATTTGTTGCAGCTCCTTCGGTATATGGGAATTTTCTTGCTAGCTCCTAAATCACTTATAGAGAAATCTCTTTCTGCATGCCTCTGCTTAGAGATATTTTAACAAGATACAAACCACAGAGTGAAAACTTAGAATTGATTGTCTGTGTGAAGATTCAGCATGCAGCAAAAACCATATTTGTTTTGTAGCTCTATTTTCATTCATCTTTATAGTGCAATAACTGAAAAGATAAACCTAAGAATTCAAATTGTTATTGTGTGCAACCCATTAAACCTATGAATCCCAAACTTGGGGTATACAGTGGGTTTAGTGAAAGAGTTAATCCAGTAGAGTATGAAGGAAATTCAATAAAATAAATTGTTGCAGCTCTTTTAGAACATTGGTATTCTCCTGGTATCTCCTAATGCGACTTACTGCAAGCTGTTTCTGTGTGCTTCTTCTTACAAGTACTTCATCCATAAATTGTGCTCAGAGGAAGCACTAAGAAATGATTGAGTATGTTAAGATTCAAGCAGCTAGCACAAACTGTGTTTGATTTGCAGCTTTATATTTATTTGCATGTATGATGCAATACAAATTGCAACCTGAATATTGCAAACAATGAACCTAAGAGAATCAAACTTGGAGAAAAATGTGTTAAGTAAAAGCATGAATACTGCTGTGTATCAAAAAAAATACAATGAAAAAATTGCAGTATTTGAGTATATGGGAATTTTCCTGCTATCTGCTAAAGCACTGATAGTGAAAGCTGTTCCTGTGTGTCTGTGCTTAGAGCTACTTTGACCCAGAGTAAAATACAGAGTGAATACTCTAGACCTTATTGTGTGTGTAAAGTTTTCAAATCTGTCACAAACTGTGTTTGATTGTATCTCTATATCCATCATTCTATAGTGCAAAACAAAGTTAAATTGAAAGTTCAAACTATTTCTGTTTCCAAACCATTGAACCTAGGAGTCCCTAGCTTGGGGTACAAAGTGTGTTTAGTGACAGATGAATGCTGCTGTGCATCAAAGAAATGCAATGAAAAAATTGTTGCAGCTCTTTCAGTTCATTTGGTTTCTCTTGGTATCTCCTAATGTGAATTAGTGAAAGCTGTTCCTGTGACCTTCTGCTTAAATCTAATTCATCCAAAAAAAAAATAAAGTAAGCACATAAAACTGATTTTGTATGTCAAGTTACAAAGAGCTAGTATAAACCATTTTTGATTTGTATCTCTCTTGTCATTTACCTGTATAGTACAAAAGTAATTGAAACCAGAAAATTCAAACTGTTCCTCTTGGCAAACACTTGAACATAGTAGAAACAAACGTGGAGGAGAAAAAAGTGTGTTTAATGAAAGGATGAATCCTGCCAATTATCAAAGAAATCCAACAAAAATAAAATTCAGGTCATTCAGTATATGGGAATTTTCCTGATGGCTCTTTACAGTGCTGATGGAGAAAGCTGCCCCTGCGTGCCTCTGCTTAGATCTGTTTTATAAAAATAAAAAATAAATCACAGTGTTATCATTTAGAACTGATTTATTGTGTGAAGATTCAAGCATCTAGCACAAACCATGTTTGAATTGTAGCTCTATTTCCATCTATATCTACAGTGCTAAAATAATTGAATCCTGAAAATTAAAACTGTTCCTGTGTGCAAACTGTTGAAACAAGTTGTCCCTATCTTGGGATACAAACTGGGTTTAGTGAATGGGTAATCCCTGCTGAGTATCAAATAAAACCAAAGAAAAAAATGCAGCTTTTTCAGTACTTTGGGATTCTCATGCTGGCTCCTACCACAAGTTAATAAAAGCTGTTCCTGTGTGCTTCCGTTTAGAAGTATTTCAACTAGGAACAAACCTCTTAGTGAGCACAGAGAACTAATTGTATATGTCAAGTTTCAAACAGCTAGAAAAAACCATGTTGGATTTGCAACTCTATTTTAATCCAACAATATATTGGTAAATTAAGTAAAACCTGAAAACACAAACTCTTCCTGTCTGCAAACCCTAAACACTAGGAGAACCAAACCTGGAGAAAAAAGTGTTGTTAGTAAATGGATGAATTCTGCTGAATATCAAGGAAATCCAATGAAAAAAAAATTAAAGATCTTCTAGTAAATACGATTTTGTCTACTAGCTCTAAAGCATTGTTTTGATTTGTGGTTCTATTTCTATCCATCCATATAGTGCAAAACGTAGTGAAACATGAAAATTCAAATTGATCCTGTTTGGTGACCATTGTACCTGGAGTCCCAAAATTGAGCAAAAAAGTGGGTATTATGAAGGGGTGAACAATGCCAAGTATCAAAGACATCCAAGAAACAATTTTTGCAGTTCATTTAGTACATTGTGATTCTTTTTCATGCTCCACAAGCATGTTCATAAAAGATGTTCCTGCATGCTTCTTTTCAGAAATACTGCGACAAGGAATAAACCACAGTGTGAGCACTATGAACTGATTGTTTATGTCATGTTTCAAGCATGTAGAAGAAAACGTGCTTGATTTGTGGCTCTATTTTTATTCGCCTGTATAGTTAAAAATGAAGTGAAACCTGAATATTCAAACTATTACTGTCTGCAAAGTCTTGAACCTAGAAATCCAACGAAAAAATGTTTGCAACTCTTATGATATATGGGAATTTTCCTGCTAGCTCAAAATGTGTAGATAGAGAAAGCTGTCCTGCATGCCTCTGCTTAATGCTACATTCTCCAGGATAAAAGCACAGAGTGAGAAGTTAGAAGTGATTGAGTGAGCAAAGTTTCAAGCATCTAGCACAATACATGTTTTATTTGTAGCTCTATTTCCATCGAGCTCTACAGTGCAAAATACAGTGAAACCTGAAAATACAAACTTTTCTTGTGTGCACACAATTGTACTTAGCAGCCCCCAACTTGGGGTAAACAGTGTGATTAGTGAAAGATCTAACATTTCTGAGTATCAAACAAATCAATTGAAAAAATGTTGGCAGTTTTTCAGTTCATGAAAATTTTTCTACTAAGTCCTAAAGCACTGATAGAGGAAGCTGTTCTTTAATGCCTCTGCTTACAGCTACTTTGACTAAGAATAAACCACAGTGAGAACCATTAGAACTGATTATGTATGAGTGAAGTTTTCAAAGCGTAGCACAAACCGTGTATGATTTGTAGCTCTATTTCCATCCATCTCTCTAGTTGAAAACAAAGGGATACCTGGAAATTCAAATTGCTCCTGTGTGCAAACCCTTGAATCTAGGTGACCCAAACTTAGGCTAAAAGTGGGTTTAGAGACAGGACAATCCCTGCCAAATATAAAAAAAATACATGAAAAAATGTTTCCGGTTTTTCAGTAATTTGGGATTTTCCTGCTAGCTCCCAACGTGATTCTGTAAAAGTTGTTCCTGAATCTTTCTGCTTAGTACTAATTCAAGCAAAAACAAACTACATAGTGAACACTGAGAAGTGATTGTGTATGTCAATTTCAAGCACCTAGCACAAACCATGTTTGTTTGTCTGCTCTATTTTCATCCACTTGTAAAGGGAAAATCAAAATGAATCCTGAAATAAAGAGAAAGTGTCTCTGTCTGCAAACCCTTAAACCTAGGAGAACCAAATTTGGAGAAAAAAGTGTGTATAGTGAAATAACAAATCCTGCATAGTATAAAAGAAATCCAATGAAAATTTTTTCAGCTCTTTTAATAAATGAGATATTTTCTGGTAGCTGCTAAAGAGCTGTTAGAAAAAGCTGTTTTGTGTTCCTCTTTGTAGAGCTGATTTGATGAAGAACAAATTACAGAGTTAAGACTTAGAACTGGTTGTGTGTGTGTGAAGTTTCAAGCATCTGTCACAAACTATGTTTGATTTGTAGCTCTATTGACATCCATCAATAGAGTGCAAAAAAAAAAAGTGAAACCTGAAATTTCAAACTTTTACTGTGTGGAAACCATAGAACCGAGGAGTCCCAAACTTGGGATAAAAAGTGAGTATTGTGAATGGGTGAGTCCTGCCAATTATCTAAGGAATCCAACAAAAATAAAAATTTTGCAGCTCTTTCAGTATATTTTATTCTTCTGCTAGCTCCTAAAGTGATTTAGTAAAAGATCTTCCTGAGTGCTTCTGTTTAGAAGTCTTTCAACCTGAAACAAATCACAGAGTGATCAATGAAAACTGATTCTGTATGGCAAGATTCAAGCAGCTATCACAACCATGTTTGATTTGCAATGCTATTTTAAACCTCCAGTATAGTGCAAAACAAAGTGAAACCTGAATATTCAAACACTTTCTGTGTACAAACCATTGAATTTAAGATATCCAAAATAGGGAAAATATTGTTTTATTGAAAGAAAAACTATGCCAAGTATCAAAGCAATTCAATGAAAACAATATTTGCAGCTTTTTCAATATGTGGGAATGTTCTTGCTAAAACCTAATGCACTGATAGAGAAAGTGGTTTTTGCTTGCCTTTGCTTAGAACCTCTTTTACCAGAAACAAACCACAGAGTGAACAATTAGAATGAATTGTGTGTGTGAAGTTTCAAGATTATTTCAAATTATGTTTGACTTGTAGCTCCATTTTAATCCATAACTTAGTGCAAATTAAAGTGAAACCTCAAAATTTAAACTCTTCCTGTGTAAAACTGTTAACCTAGAAGATCCAAACTTGGGGCACAATGGGAGTATAGTGAAATTGGGAACACTGCCATGTAAAAAATAAATCCAATAAAAAAATTGATGCAGCTTTTTATTATATTGGGATTCTTCTACTAACTCCTAAATAAATTAATAAAAAATTGTACCTGCATGCTTGCATTAAAATTTTGCAGCTGTTCCAGTACATTGAGATTTTCAGGATACTGCTAAACCACTGACTGAGAATGCATTCCTGTGAGCCTCTGCTCAAAGTTACATTTACCAGAAACAAGCCACCAAGTGAACATTAAGAACAAATTGGGTGTGAAGCTGTTACCTAAAATGAATGCGTAACCCTAGAAGAACGAAATTTGGGCATCCGAATGGGCTTAGTGTACTAATCATTAATGCCAATTGTCATCAAGATTGAATGAAAAAAATATTTGCTGAGATTTCAGGAAACTCGTAGTTTTTTGGAAGATTGGCAATGCCTTTCAATGAAAGCGATTTTTGCCAGGCTCTGCTTAGGGCTACATCAGTAGGAAACAAACCTTAGAGATAGAACTTGGAACTACTTTATTGTGTCAAGTTTCAAGGAGTTATCAGAAACCGTGTTTGATTTAGTGTTCCAACTACATCTATCCATATAGGAGAAAACAGAGTGAAACCTAAAAATTCAAACTGCTACTGCAAATGAACGCTTCAACCTAGAAGAATGAAATTTGGTGAGCCAAGTAGGATTGGTGTTCTGATCATTACCTGAAAGTATCATCAAGATTGGGTGAAAAAATATTTGCTGAGATTTTAGGAAACTCCCAGTTTTTTGGAAGATTGGCAACGCCTTTCAATTAAAGTGTTTTTCTCCAGTTTCTTCTTAGGGCTACTTCAAGGGGAAACAAACCATAGAGATAGAACTACTTTATTGTGTCAAATTTCAAGGAGCTAGCACAAACGGTGTGTGATTTAGAGTTTCAACTATATCTATCAATATAGAAGAAAACAGAGTGAAACCTAAAAATTAAAACTGGTACTGGAAACGAACACTTCAACCTAGAAATACAAAATTTGGGCAGCCAAGTGGGAGTAGTGTACTGATCGTTACCACCAAGTATCATAAAATTTGGGTGAAAAAATGTCTGCTGAGATTTCAGGAAACTCGTAGTTTTTAGGAAGCTTGGCAACCCCTTTCAATGAAAGTGTTTTTCCCCAGTCTCTGAGTAGGGCTACCTCAAGAGGAAACAAACCATAGAGATAGAACTTGGAACTACTTTATTGTGTCTTAAATCTTGCAATGATCTTCTTTTACCAGATTTCTTTTTAATGACAAAAATGGGAGTATTATGGGGAGATATGGAAGGTTGTATATGTCCCTCCGCTAATTGTTGTTTGACCAGGTCATGGGCTACTTGTATCTTTTCTTTAGTCAGGGGCCACTGAGGAACCCACACTGGTCTTTCTGATTTCCAAGTAATTTTGATTGTCTCAGTGGCCCTTTCTGAAAACCCAATCCATGTCTATTTATTTCTTGATCTATTTGAATTGGTGCTGTCATACCTTGTTCTTGTTCTCTTAATCTTTTTTCTTTCCTAAAGCCTTGTCTAGCCCTAGTCATGGGCACATTAAGTTGATGTTATTTGTTAATGTCAAACCTAATTGATCTAGGACATCTCATCCCCATAAATTTATAGGAAGACGATCCAATACATAGGGCTGTATAGATCCTTCACATCCTTCAGGATCCTTCCAATCTAATACCATTGCACTTCTATGGGGATTAGTTGCCACTCCTAGGCCTCGAAGCATTTGAGTGGCTTGTTGTAATGGCCAATGTTTTGGCCATTCTTGACGAGATATGATGCTAAGCTCAGCACCTGTGTCCAGTAGCCCATTAAAGTCATGTCCTTGAATATTTAGTTTTAGCATGGGGCAAGAATCTAAATTTAAAGACAGCATAGCCCAATCTACACCTGTGGAGCCTAATCCCCTGGAACCTCTTTCTACAGTATGACTGGAAAATTTATCATGCAGGCTGGGTATTATTAATAACTGTGCTATTCTATCTCCTGGTGAAATTACTGATATACCTCTTGGAGAATTAGCTATAATTTTTATTTCACCCTCATAATTGGGATCAATTACCCCAGGACTTATCATAAGTCCTTTTAGTGTAGAAGAACTGCATCCCAATAATAAGTGTACTGTTCCTTGGGGAAGAGGTCCTTTACTCCTGTGGGAATGATTTGAACTCCCATCTCTGGAGTTAGTACTGCTCTGGCAGAGGCGCAGATGTCCAACCCTGCACTCTCTCTAGTTTGTCTGATGAGGGATTTAATGGATAATGCGTCCTGGGCACTACCTTGATGGTGCTGCTGTGTTCCTCCATTGCCCCATATATTTGTGGTTTTGGGCCCTGGAGCATTGGGCCCTCCAGTCCGTTTTTTGGCAATGGAGCCTGATGCCTTTCTCCATGATATCGTGGGTAAACACTTGGTCCTTGTCCGTTTTTTGATAACAGAATACCCTCTATGGTGGTTTGAGAATGGCATTCATTAGTCCAATGTCTCCCTCTTTGGCATTGTGGGCAAATACCCGGTATTCTATTCTTTTGATACCTAGCTTTGTTAAACCCTCCTCCTATGGGGCAACTCCTTTTAAAATGACCCACTTGATCACAATTATAGCATGTTTTTGGCCTGGCATCTAAAGCCTGTTGTACTGCAGCTGCTAAGACTTGCCCTTGTTCATTAATGTCTCTACATAATTTGATATATGTGTTTAAATCTTCATGTTTCCATGGTCTAATGACCTCTCTGCAGCAACAATTTGCTTGGTCATAAGCCAGTTGTTTTATAAATGACATTGCCTGTTCTGTATCTCCAAATATTCTAGAAGCTGTTTGAATAAGCCTATCTACAAATTCAGCGTAAGGTTCATTAGTTCCTTGTATTCCTTAGATAATTGTCCTTGTAAGTCTCTATGCCCCTATAAAGTTTTCCATGCCCTAACCGAATCTACAGCAATTTGTGCATATATGCCAGGATCATATTCAATTTGTTGTCGTAAACCCTCATAAGGTCCTTTTCCTAATAACATATATAAATTTCTTTGAGGGTAACCAGCTGCTGTATTTCGCCTAGCTGTCTCCATGCAAAATTCCTCATTGGCAACCTTCCATGACAAATATTGTCCTCCATTATCACAGATCGACACATGTTAGCCCAATCTGCTGGAGTCATGTCTAAGTTGGTAATGGATTTGACCATGCTCACAGTGAAAGGTGCTTGCGGCCCATAGGTTGTTACAGCCTCCTTTAATTGCTTCACTGTTTTGAAATCTAAAGCACAGTGAATTCGTTGCCCTCCTACCTGCTCAATTACTGGGCATGCTAATCTTTGGGGTCCTTCCTCAGGATTCCATCTATCAACTATGGGAGTTGAGGGCCGCTCAGCTGTAGATGGAGCTGTTGGTTGAATAACGCCCTCTGGTGATAGAACGGAGTTAGTAGCAGCCTCCTGTTGTAATTCCCCACCTGATGGTTGTTTTTTCTCTAAGCTTTCTTTCTTCAAATTTTCCTCTGTCTGACTAGCTCAAGAGACCTTCTCTTTTGCTTGACCTAACATGTTTTCTACCATAGTCTGAACCTCTAACAATTTACTAAACAGTCTTTCGGTTTGTTTTTTACTAGTTTCTACTATAAAGATAACACAACCCAATAAGATAGCATAAAACAAAACCGAAACAGAATGAAACAAAAACGGAACAAAGAATGTTGTATCAATTTTCTCTTTCTCAAGGTCGAACAACTTCAAACCTTGAGCCAACCATTTTTCCAGTATGCCTGAGAAAATTCTAGGGATAGGCAGCTTGAAACAAAAACAAAATATATCAAAACAAGAACACATTGTTTTTTGAAATGGTCACCCATTCTGTCCTCTTCCCTCAGAGGCGAGCAATTTTACTCACCTCCAAGCTTCAGGCGTCCCCCACACGGGCCACCAATTGCCATAGTCTGGCTGGGCACAAAAATCACGAACCACTCAAGCAGGAACAAAATTTATTTTTTGAAACTGCCGCCAATGCCTCCTACATCCCCAGGAACAATCCCGATACATGCACTTGGCATTGTCCCGGAACCCCAGAGCAAGTTCCTCCCCCGGAATTCCCTCCTACTGTATTTACCCAACCAATGGGAATTCTCCAGGAGTCGCATAGCAGGCCTGGGTGAACAGCAGGAGTCCAATATCCATATGAATGCAAATCTTAACATAATCATATCATGTCAATGGCTAGCTGGCATCACCTTTCAACAAAAAATGCCATGCATCATATTACTTGGCTGTGGCCCTTAGCATCCTAGTTTTTACGAAGCTTGGCAACCCCTTACAATGAAAGTATTTTTCACCAGACTCTGCTTAGGGCTACTTCTAGAGGAATAAAAGCATAGAGACAGAACTCAGACTACTTTATTGTGTCAAGTTTCAAGAAGCTAGCACAAACTGTGTTTGTTTTAGAGTTCCAACTACATCTATCAATATAGGATAAAACAGAGTGAAACCAAAAAATTCAAACTGTTACTGGAAATTAACACTTCAAACTAGAAGAACAAAATTTGGCAGCAAGTGGGTTTAGTGTACTGATCGTTACCACCAAGTATCTTAAAATTGGGTGAAAAAATATTTGCTGAGATTTCCGGAAACACGTAGTTCTTTGGAAGCATGGCAACCCCTTTCAATGAAAGTGTTTTTTGCCAGTCTCTGCTAAGGGCAAACTTCAAGAGGAAAAAACCATAGAGATAGAACTTAGAACTACTTTATTGTGTCAAGTTTCAAGGATTTATCACAAACCGGGTTTGATTTAGGGTTCCAAGTACATCTATCAATATAGGAGAAAACAGAGTGAAACCTAAAAACTCAAACTGTTACTGCAAATGACTGCTTCAACCTAGAAGAACGAAATTTGGGCAGCCAAGTGGAATTAGTGTACTGATCATTTCCACCAAGTATCATCAACATGGGGTGAAAAAATATTTGCTGAGATTTCAGAAAACTCGTAGTTTTTTGGAAGCTTGGCAACCCCTTTCAATGAAAGTGTTTTTCGCCAGTCTCTGCTAAGGGCTACTTTAAAAGGAAACAAACCATAGAGATAGAACTTAGAACTACATTATTGTGTCAAGTGTCAACGAGCTAGCACAAACCGTGTTTGATTTAGAGTTCCAACCACATCTATCAACATAGGAGAAAACAGAG
Source organism: Spermophilus citellus (assembly GCF_964194105.1). NCBI lineage: Eukaryota > Metazoa > Chordata > Mammalia > Rodentia > Sciuridae > Spermophilus > Spermophilus citellus. Next base: position 25,679,288 of record NC_138196.1, on the reverse strand, counting down.
TGAAACCTAAAAATTCAAACTGTTATTGGAAACGAACGCATCAACCTAGAAAAACAAAATTTGGGCAGCCAAGTGTGCTTAGTGTACTGATCATTATCTGAAAGTATCTTCAAATTGGGTGAAAAAAATATTTTCTGTGATTTCAGGAACCTCGTAGTTTTTTGGAAGCTTGGAAACCCCTTTCAATAAAAGCGTTTTTTGCCAGTGTCTGCTTATGGCTAAATGAAGAGGAAATGAACCACAGAGAGAGAACTTAAAACTACTTTATTGTGTCAAGTTTCAAGGAGCTAGCACAAACCATGTTTTATTTAGAGTTCCAACTACATCTATCAATATAGGAGAAAACAGAGTGAAACCTAAAAATTCAAACTGTTACTGGAAATGAAAGCTTCAACTAGAAGAACAAAATTTGGTGAGACAAGTGGGCTTAGTGTACTGATCAATACCTGAAAGTATCATCAAGTTTGGGTGAAAAAATATTTGCTGAGATTTCAGGAAACTCATAGTTTTTTGGAAGCTTGGCAACCTCTTTCAATGAAAGAGTTTTTCGCTGCCAGACTCTGCTTAGGGCTACATCAAGAGGAAACAAACCATAGAGATAGAACTTAGAACTACATTCTTGTGTCAAGTTTCAAGGAGCTAGCACAAACCGTGTTTTATTTAGAGTTCCAACTACATCTATCAATATAGAAGAAAACAGAGTGAAACCTAAATATTCAAACTGTTACTGCAAACGAATGCTTCAAACTTGAAAAACGAATTCTGGTGAGCCAAGTGGGATTGGTGTACTTATCATTACCTGTAAGTATCATGAAGACTGGGTGAAAATATATTTGCTGTGATTTCAGATAACTCATAGATTTTTGGAAGCTTGGCAACCCCTTTCAATGAAAGTATCTCTCTCCATTCTCTGCATAGGGCTAAATCAAGAGGAAACAAACCATAGAGATAGAACTTATATCTACTTTACTGTGTCAAGTTTCAAGGAGCTTGCACAAACCCTGTTTAATCTAGAGATCCAACTACATCTATCAATATAGGAGAAAACAGAGTGAAACCTAAAAATTCAAACTCTTACTGCAAATGAACACTTCAACATAGAAGAACAAAATTTGGACAGCCAAGTGGGATTAGTGTACTGATCATTACCGCAAGGTATCATCAAGATTGGGTGAAAAAATGTTTGCTGAGATTTCAGGAAATGGTTACTGGAAACAAATATTTCAACCTAGAGGAACGAAATTTGGGCAGCCAAGTGGGATTAATGTACTTATCATTACCACCCAGTATCATCAAGATTGGTTGCAAAAAAATTGCTGAGATTTCAGGAAACTCATAGATATTTTGAAGCTTGGCAACCCCTTTCAACGAAAGTGTTTTTTGCCAGTCTCTGCGTAGGGCTACTTCAAGAGGAAACAAACCATAGAGAGAGAACTTAGAACTACTTTATTGTGTCAAGTTTTAAGGAGCTAGCACAAACGGTGTTTGATTTAGAGTTCCAACTACATCTATCAACATAGGAGAAAAAAGTGTGAAACCTGAAAATTCAAACGGTTAATGGAAACGAACACTTCAACCTAGAGTAACAAAATTTTGGCAGACAAGTGGGATTAGTATACTGATCCTTACCATCAAGTATCATCAAGATTGGTTGAAAAAAAATTGCTGAGATTTCAGGAAATTCGTAGTTTTTTGGAAGCTTGAAATCCCCTTTGAATGAAAGAGATTTTTTGAGAGTCTAGGCATCAGGCTACATCAATAGGAAACAAACCATAGAGATAGAACTTGGAACTATTTTATTGTGTCAAGTTTGAAAGAGATAGCACAAACAGTGTTTGATTTAGAGTTCCAACTACATCTATCAATATAGGAGAAAACCGAAAGCAACCTAAAAATTCATACTGTTACTGCAAACGAACGCTTCAACCTAGAAGAACGAAATTTGGTGAGCTAAGTGGGATCATTATCTGAAAGTATCATCAAGATTGGGTGAAAAAATATTTTCTGAGATTTCAGGAAACTCGTAGTTTTTTGTAAGCTTGGCAACCCCTTTCAATGAAAGTGATTTCGCAAGTCTCTGCTTAGTGCTACATCAATAGGAAACAAACGATGGAGATAGAACTTTGAACCACTTTATTGTGTCAAGTTTGAAAGAGCTAGCACAAACCGTGTTTTATTTAGAGTTCCAAATACATCTATCAATATAGGAGAAAAAAAGATTGAAACCTAAAAATTCAAACTGTTACTGCAAATGAACACTTCAATTAAGAAGAAGGAAATTTGGTGAGGCATGTGGGATTGGTGTACTGATAATTACCTGAAAGTATCATCAAGATTGGGTGAAAAATATTTGCTGAGATTTCAGGAAACTCGTAGTTTTTTGTAAGCTTGGCAACCCCTTTCAATGAAAGTGATTTCGCAAGTCTCTGCTTAGTGCTACATCAATAGGAAACAAACGATGGAGATAGAACTTTGAACCACTTTATTGTGTCAAGTTTGAAAGAGCTAGCACAAACCGTGTTTTATTTAGAGTTCCAAATACATCTATCAATATAGGAGAAAAAAAGATTGAAACCTAAAAATTCAAACTGTTACTGCAAATGAACACTTCAATTAAGAAGAAGGAAATTTGGTGAGGCATGTGGGATTGGTGTACTGATAATTACCTGAAAGTATCATCAAGATTGGGTGAAAAATATTTGCTGAGATGTCAGGAAATTCGTAATGTTTTGGAAGCTTGGAAACCCCTTTCAATGAAAGTGTTTTTCGCCAGTCTCTGCTTAGGGCTACTTCAAGAGGAAAAAAAAACCATAGAGAGAACTTAGAACTACTGTATTGTGTCAAGTTTCACGGAGCTAAACCAAATCGTCTTTGATTTAGAGTTTCAAGTATATCTATCAATATAGGATAAAACAGAGTGAAACCTAAAAATTCAAACGGTTACTGGAAAGGAACCCTTCAACCAAGAGGAACGAAATTTGGGAAGCCTAGTGGGCTTAGTTTCCTGATCATTACCACCAAGTATCATCAAGATTGGTTGAAAAGAATTTGCTGAGATTTCAGAAAACTCATAGATTATGGAAGCTTGGCAAAACTTTTCAATGAAAGTGATTTTCACCAGTCTCGGCTTAGTGCTACATCAATAGGAAACAAACCATAGACAGAGAAGTTGGACCTACTTTATTGTGTTGAGTTTCATATACAAAGCACAAACCATGTTTGATTTAGAGTTCCTTCTAAATCTATCAATATAGGAGAAAACAGAATGCAATCTACAATTTCAAACTTTTACTGCTAATGAATGTTTTAACCTAGAATAACGAAATTTGGTGAGCTAAGTGGGATTGGTGTACTGATGATTACCTGAATGTATCATCAAGATTAGCTGAAAAAATATTTGCTGAGATTTTAGGAAACCCGTAGTTTTTTGGAATCTTGGCAACCCCTTTCAATGAAAGTGTTTTTCACCAATCTCTGCTTAGGGCTACTTCAAGAGGAAACAAACCATAGCGATAGAACTTAGAACTACTTTATTGTGTCAAGTTTCAAGGAGCTAGCACAAACCGTGTTTGATTTAGAGTTCGAACTACATCTATCAATATAGGAGAAAACAGAGTGAAACCTGAAAATTCAAACGGTTACTGGAAACGAACACTTCAACCTAGAGAAACGAAATTTGGGCAGCCATTTGGCTTAGTGTACTGATCTTTACCACCAGTATCATCAAGACTGGTTTAAAAAAATTTGCAGAGATTTCAGGAAACTCGAAATTTTTTTTTAAATCTTGGCAACCCCTTTCAATGAAAGTGATTTCACAAGTCTCTGCTTAGGGCTACATCAATAGGAAAGAAACCATAGAGATAGAACTTGGAACTACTTTATTGTGTCAAGTTTGAAAGAGCTAGCAGAAACCTTCTTTGATTTAGTGTTCCAACTACATATATCAATATAGGAGAAAACAGAGTGAAACCTGAAAATTCAAACGGTTACTAGAAACGAACACTTCAACCTAGAAGAACATAATGTGGTGAGCCAAGTTTGCTTAGTGTACTGATCATTACCACCAAGTAACATCAAGATTGGTTTAAAAAAATTTCTGAGATTTCAGGAAACTTGTAGTTCTTTGGAAGTTTAGCAACCCATTTAAATGAAAGTGTTTTTTACAAGTCTCTGCTTAGGGCTATATAAATAGGAAAAAAACCATAGAGATAGATCTTGGAACTACTTTATTTTTTCAAGTTTCACGGAGTTAGCACAAACCGTATTTAGATTTAGAGTTCCAACTACATCTATCCATATAATGGAAAACAGAATAAAACCCCAAAATTCAAAGTGTTACATCAAACATACGCTTCAACCTAGAAGAACGAAATTTGGTAAGCCAAGTGGGATTGATGTAGTGATCATTACCTGAAAGTATCATCAAGATTGGGTGAAAAGATATTTGCTGAGATTTCAGGAAACTCATAGTTTTTTGAAAGCTTGGCAACCCTTTTCAATGAAAGAGATTTTCACAAGTCTCTTTGTAGAGCTACATCAATACGAAACAAAAATAGAAAAAGAACATGGAACTACTTTATTGTGTCAAGTTTCAAAGAGCTAGCACAACCCGTGTTTGATTTAGAGTTTCAAATAAATCTATCCAAATAGGAGAAAACAGAGTGAATTCTAAAAATTCAAACTGTCACTGCAAACGAACGGTTTAACCTAGAAGAATGAAATTTACTGAACCATGTTCAATTGGTGTACTGATCATTACCTGAAAGTATTATCAATATTGGGTGAAAAAGTATTTGCTGAGATTTCAGGAAACTCATAGTTTTTTTGCAGGCTAAGTAACCCCTTTCAATTAAAGTGTTTTTCGCAGGTCTCTGCTAAGGGCTACATCAATAGGAAACAAACCATAGAGATAGAACTTGGAACTACTTTATTGTGTCAAGTTTCCAAGAGCTAGAACAAACCGTGTTTGATTTAGAGTTAAAAATATATCTATCCTTATAGGGAAAAACAGAGTGAAACCTAAAAATTCAAACTGTTACTGTAAATGAACAATTTAACCTAGAAAAGCCAAATTTGGTGAGCCAAGTGGGATTGGTGTACTGATCATTACCTGAAAGTATCGTAAAGATTGGTGAAAAAATATTTGCTGAGATTTCAGGAAACAGGTAGTTTTTTGGACGCTTGGCAGTCCCTTTCAATGATAGTGATTTTTGCCATTCTCTGCTTAGGTCTCCATCAATAGGAAACAAACCATAGAGATAGAACTTGGAATTACTTTATTGTGTCTAGTTTCCAAGCCTAGCACAAACCGTGTTTCATTTAGAGTTCCAAATACATCTATCCATATAGGAGAAACCAGAGTGAAACCTGAAAATTCAAACTGTTACTGCAAACGAACGCTTCAACCTAGAAGAATGAAATTTGATGAACCAAGTGGATTAGAGTACTGATCATTACCTGAAAGTATCAAAATATTGGGTGAAAAAATATTTGCTGAGATTTCAGGAAACTCATAATTTTTGGAAGCTTGGCAACCCCTTTCAATGGAAGTGATTTTTGCCAGTCTCTGCTTAGTGCTACATCAATAGGAAAGAAACCATAGAGATAGAACATGGAACTCCTTTATTGTGTCAAGTTTCAAAGAGCTAGCACAAACCATGTTGGATTTAGAGTTCCATATTCATCTATCTATATAGGAGAAAATGAGTGAAACCTAAAATTTCAAACTTTTACTTCAAATGAACTCTTCAACCTAGAGGAACGAAAAATGGTGAGCCAAGTGTGATTGGTGAACTGATCATTACAACCAAGTATTATCAAGATCAGGTGAAAAAATAATTGCTGAGATTTCAGGAAACTTGTAGTTTTTTGGAAGCTTGGCAACCCCTTTTGATGAAAGTGTTTTTCGCCAACCTGTGCTTAGGCCTAATTCAAGAGGAAAGAAACCATAGGGACAAAACTTAGAAGTATTTTTTTGTCATATTTCAAAGAGCTACTACAAACCATGTTGGATTTAGAGTTCCGTATTAACCTATCTATATAGGAGAAAACAGAGTGAAACCTAAACATTCAAACTGTTACTGCAATCGAACACTTCAACCTAGAAGAACAAAAATTGGTAACCCAAGTGGGATTCATGTAGTGATAATTACAAATAAGTATCATCAGGATTGGGTGAAAAAAATATTTGCTGAGATTTTAGGAAACTTGTAGTTTTTTGGAAGCTTGGCAACCCCTTCGATGAAATTGTTTTTCACATGTCTCTGCTTAGGGCTACTTCAAGAGGAAACAAATCATAGACAAAACTGAGAACTACATTATTTTGTCAAGTTTCAAAGAGCTACTACAACCCATGCTGTATTTAGAGTTCCAAATTCATCTATCTACTTTGGAGAATACAGAGTTAAATATAAAAATTCAAACTGTTTCTGCAAATGAATCCTTTGACCTAGATGAATGTAAATTGGTGAGCCAAGTGGGACTGGTGTACTGATAATTACAACCAAGTATCATCAAGATCGGGTGAAAAAATGTTTGCTCAGATTTCGGGATAATCGTAGTTTTTTGGAAGCTTGGCAACCCCTTTCGATGAAAGTGTTTTTCAACAGTCTCCTCTTAGCTTTACTTCAAAAGGAAACAAACCAAAGAGGCAAAACTGAGAACTACTTTATATTGTTAAATTTCAAAGAGCTACTACAAACTCTCTTGGATTGAGAGTTCCATATCCAACAATCTATATAGGACAAAACAGAGAGAAATCTAAAAAATCAAACTGTTACTGCAAACAAACGCTTCACCTAGAAGAACAAAAAGTGGTGAGCCAAGTGGGATTGGTGTACTAATCATTACAATGAAGTATCATTAAAATTGGTGAAAAAGTATTTGCTGAGATTTCAGGAAACTCATTGTTTTTTGGAAGCTTGGCAACATCCTTCGATGAAACTGTTTTTTGCCAGTCTAGGGTTACTTCAAGAGGAAAGAAACCATAGAGACAATTGAGAACTACTATATTTTGTCAAGTTTCAAAGAGCTACTACAAATCATGTTGGATTTAGAGTTCCACATTCAACTATTTATAGAGGACAAAATAGAGTGGAACTTAAAAATTCAAACTGTTAGTGCAAACAAACGCTTCAACCTAGAAAAACAAAAGTTGGTGAGCCAAGTGGGCTTGGTGTACTGATCATTTCAATTAAGTATCATCAAGATTGGATTAGTGTACTGATCATTATAACCAAGTATCATCAAGATCGGGTGAAAAAATGTTTGCTGAGATTTCAGGAAACTCGTAGGTTTTTGGAAGCTTTGAAACCCCTTTTGATGAAAGTGATTTTCACGAGTCTCTGCTTAGTGCTACTTTATGAGGAAACAAACCATAGAGACAAAACTGAGAAATACTTTATTTTGTCAAGTTTCAAAGAGCTACTACAAACTATGTTGGATTTAGAGTTGCATATTCAACTATATTTACAGGAGAAAACAGAGTGAAACCTAAAAATTCAAACTCTTACTGCAAACGAATGCTTCAACCTTGAAGAACGAAAATTGGTGAGCCAAGTGGGATTTGTGTACTGATCATTACAACCAAGTATCATCAAGATTTTTGAAAAAGTATTCGCGTAGATTTCAAAATAGAGTGGAACTTAAAAATTCAAACTGTTAGTGCAAACAAACGCTTCAACCTAGAAAAACAAAAGTTGGTGAGCCAAGTGGGCTTGGTGTACTGATCATTTCAATTAAGTATCATCAAGATTGGATTAGTGTACTGATCATTATAACCAAGTATCATCAAGACCTGGTGAAAAAATGTTTGCTGAGATTTCAGGAAACTTGTAGTTTTTTGGAAGCTTGGCACCCCTTTTGATGAAAGAGTTTTTTGCATGTCTCTGCTTAGGGCTACTTCAAGAGGAAAAAAACATAGATACAAAATGAGATCTACTTTATTTTGTCAAGTTTCAAAGAGCTACTACAAACCATTTGGATTTAGAGTTCCATATTCAACTATCCATATAAGAGAAAACAGAGTGAAACCTAAAAATTCAAACTGTTACTGGAAGCTGTTACTGCAAATGAATGCTTCAACCTAGAAGAATGAAAATTGATGATGCAAGTGAAATTGGTGTAGTAATCATTACAACCAAGTATCATTAAGATTGGTGAAAAAGTATTTGCAGAGATTTCAGACAACTTCTTGATTTTTGGAAGCTTGGCAACCCTTTCAATGAAAGTTTTTTTTACGAGTCTCTACTAAGGGCTACTTCAATAGAAAATGAATCTTAGAGATGAAACTCAGAAATACTTTATATTGTGAAGTTTAAAAGATCTACTAGAAACCATGTTGGATTTAGAGATGCATATTCATCTATCTATATAGGAGGAAAAAGAGTGAAACCTAAAAATTCAAACTGTTACTGCAAACAAACGCTTCAAATTAGAAGAGCGAAAATTGGTGAGCCAAGTGGGATTGGTGTACTGATCATTGCAACCATGTATCATCAAGATCAGGTGAAAAAATATTTGCTGATATTTTAGGAAACTCATATTTTTCGGAAGCCTGGCAACCTTTTTTGATAAATTTTTTTTTTCGCCAATCTCTGGTTAGGGCTACTTCAAGAGAAAACACACCATAGAGACAAAACTGAGAACTACTTTATTTTTTCAAGTTTCAAAGAGCTACTACAAACCATGTTGGATTTAGATTTCCATATCCATCTACCTATATAGGAGAAAAAAGAGTGAAACATAAAAATTCAAACTGTTACTGCAAACGAACGCTTCAACCTAGAAGAAAGAAAATTGGTGAGCCATGTGGGATTGGTGTACTGATCATGGCAACCATGTATCATCAAGTTCGGGTCCAAAAATATTTGCTGAGATTTCAGGAAACTCGTAGTTTTTTGGAAGCTTGGCAACCCTTTCGATGAAAGTGTTTTTCACCAGTCTCTGCTTAGGGCTACTTCAAGAAGAATCCAATGATAGACAGAAATCTGAGAAATACTGCATATTGTCAAGTTTGAAAGAGCTACTACAAACCATGTTGGATTTAGAGATCCATATTCATCTATGTATATTGGAGGAAACAGAGTGAAAACTAAAAATTCAAACTGTTACTGCAAATGAACGCTTCAACCTAGAAGTATGAAAATTGCTGATGCGAGAGGGATTGCTGTACTGATCATTACAACCAAGTATCATCAAGATTGCTGGAAAAACATTTGCGGAGATTTCAGAACACTTGTAGTTTTTTGGAAGTTTGGCAACCCCTTTTGATGAAAGTGTTTTTCTCCAGTCTCTGCTTAGGGCTACTTGAAGAGGAAACAAACCATAGAGACAAAACTGAGAACTACTTTATTTTGTCAAGTTTCAAAATCTACTACAAACCATGTTGGATTTAGAGTTCCATATTCATCTATTTATAGGAGAAAACAGAGTGAAACCCAAAAATTCAAACTGTTACTGCAAACGAATGCTTCAATGTAGAAGAACGAAAATCGGTGAGCCAAGTGGGATTGGTGTACTGATCATTACAACCAAGTATCATCAAGATTTTTGAAAAAGTATTCGCGTAGATTTCAGAAAACTTGTAGTTTTTTGGAAGCTTGGCAACCCTTTTGATGAAAGTTTTTTTCACCAGTCTCTGCTTAGAGCTACTTCCAGAGGATACAAACCATAGAGACAAAACTCAAAACTACTTTATATTTCCAAGTTTGAAAGAGCTACTTCAAACTGAGTATCATCAAGATCGGGTTAAAAAAATATTTGCTGAGATTTCTGGAAACTCGTATTTTTTTAGAATCTTGGCAACCCATTTCGATGAATGTGTTTTTCGCCAGTCTCTGCTTAGGGCTACTTCAAGTGGAAACAAACCAGTGAGACAAACCTGAGAACTACTTTATTTTGTCAAGTTTCAAATAGTTACTACAAACCATGTTGGATTCAGAGTTCTATATTCAACTATCTATATAGGACAAAACAGAGTGAAACCTAAATATTCAATCTGTTACTGTAAACGAACGCTTCAACCTAGCAGAATGAAAATTGGTGAGCCAAGTGGGAATGTTGTACTCGTCATTACAACCATATATTATAAAGATCGGGTGAAAAAATATTTGCTGAGATTTCAGGACATGTAGTTTTTTGGAAGCTTGGCAACCCCTTTCGATGAACTTTTTTTAGCCAGTCTCTGCTTAGGGCTACTTCAAGAGGAAACAAATCATAGAGAGAAAACTGAGAACTGCTTTATTTTGTGAAGCTTCAAAGAGCTACTACAAACCATGTTGGATTAGTAGTTCCATATCCATCTATCTATATAGGAGAAAACAGAGTGAAACCTAAAAATTCAAACTGTTACTGCAAATGAACGCTTCAACCTAGAAGAACGAAAATTGGTGAGCCAAGTTGGATTTGTTTATGGATCATTACAACAAAGTGTTATCAAGATCGGGTGAAAAAGTATTTGCTGAGATTTCAGAATACTCGTAGATTTTGGAAGCTTGGCAACCCCTTTCGATGAAAGTGTTTTTTGCCAGTCTCTGCTTAGGGCTACTTCAAGAGGAAACAAACGATTGAGACAAAACTGAGAAATACTTTATTTTGTCAAGTTTCAAAGAGCTACTACAAACCATGTTGGATTTAGAGTTCCATATTCATCTATCTATATAGGAGAAAACAGAGTGAAACCTAAAATTTCAAACTGTTACTGCAAACGAACGCTTCAACCTAGAAGAACGAAAATTGGTGATACAAGTGGGATTGATGTACTGATCATTACATTAAAGTATCATCAAAATCGGGTGAAAAAATATTTGGTGAGATTAAAGGAAACTCGTAGTTTTTTGGAAGCTTGGCAACTCCTTTTGATGAAAGTGTTTTTCGCCAGTGTCTGCTTAGGGCTACTTCAAGTGCAAACAAACAACAGAGATAAAACGGAGAACTACTTTATTTTGTCAAGTTTCAAAGAGCTACTACAGACCATGTTGGATTTAGAGCTCCATATTCATCTATCTATATAGGAGAATACAGAGAGAAACCTAAAATTTAAAACTGTTACTGCAAACGAATGCTTCCCCCTAGAAGAATGAACAATGGTGAGCCAAGTGGGATACGTGTACCGATGATGAGAACCAAGTATCATCAAGATTGATGAAAAAGTGTTTGCGGTGATTTCAGAAAACTCATAGTTTTTTGGAAGCTTGGCAATTTCTTTCGATGAAAGCATTTTTCACCAGTCTCTGCTTAGGGGTACTTCAAGAGGAAGCAAACCATAGAGACAAAACTGAGAACTACTTTATCTGATCAAGTTTCAAAGAGCTACTACAAACCGTGTTGGATTTAGAGATCTATATTCATCTATCTACGAGCAGAAAACAGACTGAAACCTAAAAATACAAACTGTTACTGCAAATGAACGCTTCAACCTAGAAGAACAATAATTGGTGAGTCAAGTGGGATTGGTGTACTGATCATTACATCCAAGTGTCATCAAGGTCGGGTGAAAAAAATATTTGGTGAGATTTCAGGAAACTCGAAGTTTTTTGGAAGCTTCGCAACCCCTTTGGATGAAAGTGTTTTTTGCCAGTCTCTGCTTAGGGCTACTTCAAGTGCAAACAAACCATAGAGATAAAATGGAGAACGACTTTATTTTGTCAAGTTTCAAAGAGCTACTACAAACCATGTTGGATTTAGAATTCCATAGTTATATATCTATATAGGAGAAAACAGAGAGAAACCTAAAATTTAAAACTGTTACTGCAAACGAACACTTCAACCTAGAAGAACGAAAAATGATGAGCCAAGTGGGATATGTGTACCAATCATGAGAACCAAGAATCATCAAGATTAGTGATAAAGATTTCAGAAATCTCATAGTTTTTTGGAAGCTTGGCAATTTCATTCGATGAAAGTGTTTTTCACCAGTCTCTGCTTAGGGGTACTTCAAGAGGAAAAAAACATAGAGACAAAACTGAGAACTACAGTATCTTGTCAAGTTTCTAAGAGCTACTACAAACCATGTTGGATTTAGAGTTCCATATTCATTTATGTACATAGGAGAAAACAGAGTGTAACCTAAAATTTCAAACTATTACTGTAAACAAACGCTTCAACCTAGAAGAACGAAAATTTGTGAGCCATGTGGGATTGGTGTACTGGTCATGACAACCAAGTATCATCAAGAATGGTGAAAAGTATTTGTGCAGATTTCATAAAACTCGTAGTTTTTTTTTTAAAGAGAGAGTGAGAGAGGAGAGAGAGTGAGAGAGAGAGATAATTTTTAATATTTATTTTTTTAGTTCTCGGCGGACACAACATCTTTGTTGGTATGTGGTGCTGAGGATCGAACCCGGGCCGCACGCATGCCAGGCGAGCGCGCTACCGCTTGAGCCACATCCCCAGCCCAAACTCGTAGTTTTTTGGAAGCGTGGTAACCCCTTTCGATGAAAGTGTTTTGCACCAGTCACTGCTTAGGGGTACTTCAAGAGGAAACAAACCACAGAGACAAAACTGAGAACTAGTTTACTTTCTCAAGTTTCAAAGAACTACTACAAACCATGTTGGATTTAGAGTTCCATATTCATCTATCAATATAGGAGAAAACAGAGTGAAACCTAAAATTTCAAACTGTTACTGCAAATGAACGTTTCAAACTAGAAAAACGAAAATTGGTGAGCCATGGGGGATTGGTGTACTGATCATTACAACCAAATATCATCAAGATTGGGTTGCTGCATTCTAGGAGGGCACAAGATCATGAGCCACTCACAGCTTAGTTGATTCAAATAGCAATTCTTTATTCCTGAACTCACACTGTTCCTCTACTAACACGTTCTAGGGAAATCCAAGTTCTGCCCTCCCTAAACCCAAATTGTCCTAAACCGGGAACACCCTAAACCCAAGGAGCAGGATACTTCTTAAAACCTGTAGGATACACCCTAAACCTGTATCCTCCCTGCTCCTTGATCAGGGTCACCTTTCTCAAACACACATGCAATTTCACAGCGAATGTCCAAGGCATGTCCATTTCCAGGAGTCCTTCCTCTAAGTAACATGGGGTAGGCTGGCAAGGAAATTTCAATGCATCATTCCTACTTAACAATGGCCCTCTGCATCTCCCCCCTTCTGTTTAATTAAACAACATGCCATGTGGCCCAAGGACCATGCCTGGTAGGTTGTCCAATTCAACATATGGTTCTTACCCGTCATGGGAAAAACTGACCTCTAGGCGTCAGCCTCCTGTCTTAAGTTGATACCACTGCACCCGTCACTGACTACTGGTCCAGCATAAAGCCATACTTGTGGTTAGGCCTATGCACCAGTGGGGGGTGAGGTTCTTGCCTCACCTCTGTTGGCCCCCAAATTTAGCCTTGGTGCCAGTGGGGGGGGTGAGGTTCTTTGCCTCACCTGTGTTGGCCCCCAAATTTTAGACCATCACTAGTAGAAGGGAGGAGGATACAGAAATGCCACGACACCAAGCTAATTGACGGCTCTTTTGGAAAAATTGCATCACTGGTGACACCATCAGCAAAGATATGCCAGCACTACCACAATTAACATGGGGTGCACTGGTAAGGAAATTGGATCACTGGTGACACCATCAGCAAAGATATGTCAGCACTACCACAATTCGCTGCACCAAACGATAGTTCACAATGCATACAAGTGATATATAGTCCAGGCAAGTTCTGCAAGCAGTTCAAAGCAGAGGAGTCTATCAATATGTCCATTTCCTCCCAAAGTAAATCGAGTCCTTGATTGAGCATTACTTGTTGAGTTATATTCATTGATGCATCAGTTTATATAGTTTACTGTGATAGCTATCATAGAAGCTGTAGTTTGGTTTTATCTTAGTCTTCACCGGCACTGGGATGGAGATGGGAATTCTGGCAATGATGCTAAAGAGACATTGTCCTGAACAGAATTATTAAATATAATGAAAAGGAAAGGTGAAAGTAAACAAACAGATCTGTTAACCTCCTTTAAAAACAATCCTTAACAGCTGTTTACCTAATTTAAATTAAACCATTTAAATCACGTGAATAAAAAAATTCTGATCCATTTTTTCATGAGTGCTCCTCATATATGAAATATATACATACACACATACAGACATACAACACAAAACAGAAGTGTGCACACATAACCTACAACACATAAAACACTAGTAAAGGCCTTGTAGTTTTACCTAGGTGAAATCTCCATTGCAATGTTTAAAAACTCCACAGTCAAAAGATAAAACTGATCAGAAAAACATTAACCTAGGTTTGTATGAGCTCAAAAATAAAATAGAACTTTATGATGTGGAAAAAATGCAATAATAAAATAGATATTGAAAAAAGCACCCTGGTTAATCACTGTTGCATATGTAAGAATAGCCAAGCTGGAGCTCTGGATATCAGCTGTTATGAATTTGAGTCAAATTATCTTCTTTTTGGTCTGTAGAAATTGCTTTAGTTAGTGTCTCTGGCTGCTGTTCTCCCTGTGGAAACACACAAACACAACCCCGACTCCAGACAATCACTGGGTCAGAACCTTTCAATTTTCCTGTTAGAATATCTTTCCAAAGTACCTTAGGCTTATGTACATATTTTGGATACATATGTCTTTCCGCAGCATTAAGTCCTGATGAATCCAAATTTAGAAAGTTTAGAGTAAAAAGGGTTATTTTAAGTTTATCTTTGGGGGATATATACCCCTTAAAGATCCTTGTAAATTTAAGTCTTTCAAATGCATTCTGCCTTAGTTTTTAGAATTATTTTAGTCCTTTTAAGTTTTTTGATGTGGTTTTAAACCAATTTCCTTCTAGTTTAAATTTTAACACCCTCATCTGAGACTTCTAATTTCTGCACCACCAGAAATTAAAGTTGATGGGCTTTTTGAAAAAAAAATACTAATAATCTTCTTGTTCTTTTATTTTATCCAATATTTGACTTTAAATTTCTCTCTTTTACCTTTTTCTATCTTGAATGTCTGTATCTAATAGTTGTCTTAGCTTTTTTGTATTTTTTATCTGAAATATCTTTACTTGACATTTTTAACCATTTTTTAATCTTATTTTTATATTTTAGTTTTTTCTTTTCCCTAAGGTTTGTACATTCAACCTTAGTTGCATTTTTTTCTCCTAGTTTTCTTTTGTTTCCTATTTTGTGGGTTTAAAATTCTTGTCTTCCTACATCTTTTTTATCTTTCTACATCTTCTCTATCTTTTTTCTTTTTAACTTTCTATACTTCTGTCTTTAAAGTTTTTCACTTCAAATTTTTAATCTTCTTTTTGTAAATATCTTTTATCTTATTATCTTCCCATTTTCATGGGTTTTTTTCCCTCCATCATGAAGGCATCTTAACCACCTTCAATTTATCCTTTTAAAGCCTTTTGCAACTTATTTAGACATTTTACAACTTTTTACTTTACCACACAAAGATTATCTCATCTAGAAACATTTCTTTTTCTTTTAACCTTCCATATTAAAATATATTTCCACATCTTGAATCTTTTTATATCACTTTTTTCATTTTTCCGCCATGAAGGTATCTCAACCACCTTCAATTTAACCTTTTAAAGCCTTCCAATTATCATCTACACTGTACTTTTAAATGTACTTTTTCACCACCTACAGCTTCACTCTTTTAAACGAGGCTTAGATTCTGTATAAATCGCTTTAATGTTAGTTTACATGGCTGCCCTTCAACTAAAGGCCCCCTCTTTTTTTCTTCATTAAGAAGCTTTGTCTCAATCTGCCATGTACAAGTACCTTTTTATTCTTTCTTCCTTTCTCAAACTTTTAAAGTAAGTCTAGTTTCCTCAAAATCTTTTAAAATGGCATTTTACAACTTTTTACTTTACTACATAGAGATTATCTCATCTAGAAACATTTCTTTTTTCCTTTAACCTTTTATATTAAAATATATTTCCACATATTGAATCATTTATATCTCTTTTTTAACCATTAACCCTTTTTATAAATTCACATTCTGAAACAACCCTTATAAAATTTTTGAATTTAGACAAATTACTCCACCTTAATAAGATGAAATTCTTTCATTTTTTAATGGTACTATAATACTATAATCGAAACCCAACTGAAACTTCTTATACTCTTTGTATATATATTACACGTGATATAATTTTAATTCTTAGTAACCTTGTTTCAGCAAAGACACAGACCAAAGCAATATTGAACTGTTTTCTATTTACCAATTTATGAAAACACACATAATGTTTAAATATATTACCTTATAGAACTTAATAAGTAAAGAGTACTTGATTTTATATTTACTGGTTGATATTTTAACACTTTAGCTTTGTAAATTAATCAGATGTCTGTTAAAACCAAGATCTTAGACAAGTATAGTAAACAGAACTAGCCATCTCTTTCTTGTTGAAGAAAAATCTTTCTACAGGATACCATTATGGTCCCATTGATATACTTAATAACTCATCTTTAAAAAGCCATGGGCTACATTTTTGTATTGTATCAACATATGCCCTAACTGTTCTTGGTCTTACTGGAGTGCCTCCTTCCTCTAACAATTTCTCTTCCTCAGTGGTGAACAACTTCAAACCTTAAGTCAAGCATTTTCCCCAGTTTGCCTGAGAAAGTTCTAAGAACAGGCAACTTGAAATAAAAACAAACTAAATCAAAAGAAGAACACATTGTTTTTTGAAATGGTCACCCATTCTCTCGCCTTCCTCAAGGGTGAGCAATTTCACTTACCTTCTCTTAAGATGTTCCCCACACGGGCCGCCAAAGACACTTACTCCACCAGGCTTTTTTTTCTATTCCCAGCAGGAATAACCTCAAACCTGGATCCACCCTGGTCCTTGAGCAGGGTCACCTTTCTCAAACACACATGCAATGTCACAGTGAATGTCCAAGGCAAGTCCATTTCCAGGAGTCCTTCGTATAAGCAACATGGGCTGGCAAGCAAATTTCGGTGCGTCATTCCTACTTGGCAATGGCCCTCAGCATTGGGTGAAAAAATACTTGCTGAGATTTCAAGAAACTCATAGTTTTTTGGAAGCTTGGAAACCCCTTTTGATGAAAGTGTTTTTCGCCAGTCTCTGCTTAGGGCTACTTCGAGAGGAAACAAACCATCGAGACAAATCTGAGAACTACTTTATATTGTCAAGTTTCAAAGAGCTACTACAAACCATGTTGGATTTAGAGTTCCATATCCATCTATCTATATTGTAGAAAACAGAGTGAAACCTAAAAATTCAAACTGTTACTGCAAACGAACGCTTCAACCTAGAAGAATGAAAATTGGTGAGCCAAGTGGGATTAGTGTACTGATCATTATAACCAAGTATCATCAAGTTTGGGTGAAAAAAGGTTTGCTGAGATTTCAGGAAACTCATAGGTTTTTGGAAGCTTTGAAACCCCTTTTGATGAAAGTGATTTTCACGAGTTGCTGCTTAGTGCTACTTCACGAGGAAACAAACCATAGAGACAAAACTGAGAAATACTTTATTTTGTCAAGTTTCAATGAGCTACTACAAACTATGTTGGATTTAGAGTTCCATATTCAACTATCTAAAAAGGAGAACACAGAGTGAAACTTAAAAATTCATAATGTTACTGTAATTGAACGCTTCATCCTAGAAGAACAAAAATTGGTAAGCCAGGTGGGACTGGTGTACCAAACATTACAACCAAGTAACATCAAGATTGGGTGAAAAAATGTTTGCTGAGATTTCAGGAAACTCGTAGTTTTTTGGAAGCTTGGCAACCCCTTTCAATGAAAGTGTTTTTCGCCAGTCTCTGCTTAGGACTACTTCAAGAGGAAACAAACGATTGAGACAAAACTGAGAAATACTTTATTTTGTCAAGTTTCAAAGAGCTACTACAAACCATGTTGGATTTAGAGTTCCATATTCATCTATCTATATAGTAGAAAACAGAGTGAAACCTAAAATTTCAAACTGTTACTGCAAACGAACGCTTCAACCTAGAAGAACGAAAATTGGTGAGACAAGTGGGATTGATGTACTGATCATTACATTAAAGTATCATCAAAATCGGGTGAAAAAATATTTGGTGAGATTAAAGAAAACTCGTAGTTTTTTGGAAGCTTGGCAACCCCTTTCAATGAAAGTGTTTTTCGCCAGTGTCTGCTTAGGGCTACTTAAAGTGCAAACAAACAACAGATAAAACGGAGAACTACTTTATTTTGCCAAGTTTCAAAGAGCTACTACAAACCATGTTGGATTTAGAATGCCATATTCATATATCTATATAGGAGAAAACAGAGAGAAACCTAAAATTTAAAACTGTTACTGAAAATGAATGCTGCAACCTAGAAGAACGAAAAATGGTGATCCAAGTGGGATACGTGTACCAATGATGAGAACCAAGTAGCATCAAGATTGGTGAAAAAGTGTTGCGGTGATTTCAGAAAACTCGTAGTTTTTTGGAAGCTTGGCAATTTCTTTCGATGAAAGCATTTTTCACCAGTCTCTGCTTAGGGGTACTTCAAGAGGAAGCAAACCATAGAGACAAAACTGAGAACTACTTTATCTGGTCAAGTTTCAAAGAGCTACTACAAACCGTGTTGGATTTAGAGTTCCATATTCATCTATCTATAGAGAAGATAACAGAGTGAAACCTAAAAATTAAAATTGTTGCTACAAACAAATGCTTCAACCTAGAAGAAAGAAAATTGGTGAGCAAAGTGGGATTCATGTACTGATTATTACAAACCAGTGTCATCAAGATCGGGTGAAAAATGTTTGCACAGACTTCAGGAAACTCTAGTTTCTTGGAAGCTTGGCAACCCCTTTCAATGAAAGTGTTTTTCACCAGTCTCGGCTTAGTGCTACTTCAAGAGGAAACAAACCATAGAGACAAAACTGAGAACTACTTTGTATTGTCAAGTTTCAAAGAGGTACTACAAACCATGTTGGATTTAGAGTTCCATATTCATCTATCTATATAGGAGAAAACAGAGTGAAACCTAAAAATTCAAACTGTTACTGCAAATGAATGCTTGAACCTAGAACAAGAAAAATTGGGGAGCCAAGTGGGATTGGTGTACTGATCATTACAAACAAGTATCATCAATTCGGGTTAAAAAATATTTGGTGAGATTTCAGGAAACTCTAGTTTTTTGGAAGCTTTGCAACCCCTTTCGGTGAATGTGTTTTTCACCAGTCTCTGCTTTAGGCTACTAAAAGAGGAAACAAACCATAGAGACAAAACTGAGAACTACTTTATACTGTCAAGTTTCAAAGAGGTAGTACATAAAATGTAGGATTGAGAGTTCCATATTCATCTGCCTATATAGAAGACAACAGAGTGAAACCTAAAAATTAAAACTATTGCTACAAACGAACACTTTAACCTAGAAGATCAAAATTGGTGAGCCAAGTGGGATTGGTGTAGTGATCATTCCTACCAAGTATCTTCAAGATTGGTGAAAAAGTATTTGCGGAGATTTCAGAAAACTCGTAGTTTTTGGAAGCTTGACAGCCCCTTTCATGAAAGTGTTTTTCCCCAGTCTCTCCTTTAGGATACTTCAAGAGGATACAAATCATAGAGACAAAACTGAGAACTATTTATTATTGTCAATTTTCAAAGATCTACTACAAACCATGTTGCATTTAGAGTTCCGTATTCATCTATCTATATAGAAGTCAACAGAGTGAAACGAAAAAATTCAAACTGTTGCTACAAACGAACGCTTCAACCTAGAAGAAGGAGAAATGTTTAGCCAAGTGCGATTGGTGTACTGATCATTACAAACAAGTAGTACCAAGATCGGTTGAAAAAATATTTGCTGACATTTCAATAAACACGTAGTTTTTTGGAATCTTCACAACCCCTTTTGATGAAAGTGTTTTTCACCAGGCTCTGCTTAAGGATACTTCAAGAGGAAACAAACCATAGATACAAAACTGAGAACTACTTTATCTTCTCAAGTTTCAAAGAGCTACTACAAACCATGTTGGATTTAGAGTTCCATATTAATCCACTATATAGGAGAAAAGAGAATGAAACCAAAAAATTCAAAGTGTTACTGCAAATGAATGCTTCAACCTAGAAGAACATAAATTGGTGAGCCAAGTGGGATTGGTGTTCTGATCATTACAAACAAGTATCATCAATATCGGGTCAGAAAATATTTGCTGATATTTCAGGAAACTTGGAGGTTATTGGAAGCTTGGCCACCCCTTTTAAGGAAAGTGTTTTTCGCCAGTCTCTGTTTAGGCGTACTTCATGAGGAAACAAAGCGTAGATACAAAACTGAGAACTTCTTTATCTTGTCAAGTTTCAAAGACCTACTATAAACCATGTTGGATTTAGAGTTCCATATTCATCTATCTATATTGAAGACAAAAAGAGTAAAACCTAAAAATTAAAACTCTTGGTACAAACGAATGCTTGAACCAAGCAGAATGAAAAATGGTGAGCCAAGTCGTATTAGTGTACTGATCATTACAAACAAGTAGTATCAAGATCGGGTGAAAAAATATTTGGTAACATTTGAGGAAACTCGTAGTTTTTTGGAAGCTTGGAAACCCTTTCAATGAAAGTGTTTTCGCCAGTCTCTGCTTAGGCGTACTTCATGAGGAAACACACCATAGATAAAAAACTGAGAACTGCTTTATCTTGTCAAGTTTCAAAGAGCTACTACAACCCATGTTGGATTTAGAGTTCCATATTCACTGATCTATATAAGAGAAAACAGAGTGAAACCTAAAAAATCAAACTGTTACTGCAAAGGAATGCTTGAACCTAGAACAATGAAAATTGGTGAGCCAAGTGTGATTGGTGTATTGATCATTCCTACCAAGTATCATCAAGATTGGTGAAAAAGTATTTGCAGAGATTTCAGAAAACTCATAGTTTTTTTAAGCTTGGCAACTCCTTTCGATGAAAGTGTTTTTCACCAGTCTCTGCTTTAGTTAATTCAAGAGGAAACAAACCATAGAGACAAAAATTAGAACTACTTTATCTTGTCAAGTTTCAAACAGCTACTACAAACCATGTTGGATTTAGAGTTCCATATTCATCTGTCTATATAGGAAAAAAGAGAGTGAAACCTAAAAATTCAAACTGTTACTGCAAAAAAGCGCATCAACGTAGAAGAACGATAATTGGTGAGCCAAGTGGGATTGGTGTACTGATCATTACAAAAAAGTATCATCAAGATAGGTTGAAAATATTTGCTGAGATTTCAGGAAACTCTAGTTTTTTGGAAGCTTGGCAACCCCTTTCGATGAAAGTGTTTTTCCCCAGTCTCTGCTTTAGGCTACTTCAAGGAGAAACAAAAAATAGAGATAAAAATGAGAACTACTTTATCTTGTCAAGTTTCAATGAGCTACTACTAACCATGATTGATTTAGGGTTTCATATTCATCTACCTATATAGAAGACAACAGAGTGAAACCTAAAAATTAAAACTGTTGCTACAAATGAACGCTTCAACCTAGAAGAACGATAATTGGAGAGAAAAGTGGGATTGGTGTACTGATCATTACAAACAAGTAGTATCATGATCGGGTGAAAAAATATTTGCTGACATTTGAGGAAACTCGTAGTTTTTTGGAAGGTTTACAACCCCTTTTAATGAATGTGTTTTTCGCCAGTCTCTGCTTAGGCATACTTCATGAGGAAACAAACCATAGATACAAAACTGAGACCTACTTTATTTTGTCAAGTTTCAAATAGCTACTTCAAACCATGTTGGATTTAGAGTTGCACATTCTTCTATCTATATTGAGGACAACAGAGTAAAACCTAAAAATTAATACTGTTGCTAAAAACGTACGCTTCAACCTAGCAAAACGAAAATTGGTGAGTCAAGTGGGATTGGTGTACTGATCATTACTACCAAGTTTCATCAACATTGGTGAAAATGTGATTGTCCAGATTTCAGAAAACTCATAGTTTTTTGGAAGCTTGGCAACACCTTTCAATGAAAGTGTTTTTCACCAGTCTCTACTTTAGGCTACTTCAAGAGGAAACAAACCATAGAGACAAAACTGAGAACTACTTTATCTTGTCAAGTTGCAAAGAGCTACTAACAACCATGTTGGATTTAGAGTTCCATATTCATCTATCTATATAGGAGAAAACAGAGTGAAACCTAAAAATTCACACTGTTATTGCAAAAAAGCACTTCAACCTTGAGGAACGAAAATTAGTGAGCCAAGTGGGATTGGTGTGCTGATCATTACAAACAAGTATCATCAAGATCTGGTGAAAAAATGTTTGCTGAGATTTCAGGAAACTCATAATTTTCTGGAAGTTTGGAAACCCTTTCAATGAAAGTGTTTGTGCCAGTCTCTGCTTAGGCATACTTCATGAGGAAACAAACCATAGATACAAAACTGAGAACTACTTTATCTTGTCAAGTTTCAAAGAGCTACTACAATCCATATTGGATTTAGAGTTCCATATTCAACAATCTATATAAGAGAAAACAGAGTGAAACCTAAAAATTCAAACTGTTACTGCAAAGGAACGCTTGAACCTAGAAGAATGAAAATTAGTGAGCCAGGTGGGATTGGTGTACTCATCATTACAAACAAGTATCATCAAGTTTAGGTGAAAAAATATTTGCTGAGATTTCAGGAAACTCGTTTTGGGGAAGCTTTGCTCCCCCTTTCAATGAAAGTGTTTTTCACCAGTCTCTGCTTTAGGCTACTTCAAGGAGAAACAAAAAATATAGACAAAATTGAGAACTACTTTATATTTTCAAGTTTCAAAGAGCTACTAGTAACCATGTTGGATTTAGAGTTCCATATTCATCTATCTATATAGGAGAAAACAGAGTGAAACCTAAAAATTCACACTGTTACTGCAAAAAAGCACTTCAACCTAGAGGAACAAAAATTGGTGAGCCAAGTGGGATTGGTGTACCGATCATGACAGAAAAGTATCATCAAGATAGGGTGAAAATATTTGCTGAGATTTCAGGAAACACTAGTTTTTTGGAAGCTTGCGAACCCCTTTCAATGAAAGTGTTTTTCAGCAGTCTCTGCTAGGCGTAGTTCATGAGGAAAAAACCATAGATACAAAACGAGAGCTACTTTATCCTTTCAAGTTTCAAAGAGCTACTACAATCCATGTTGGATTTAGAGTTTCATATTCAACTATGTATATAAGAGAAAACAGAGTGAAACCTAAAAATTCAAACTCTTACTGCAAAGGAAACCTTGAACCTAGAAGAATGAAAATAGGTGAGCCAAGTGGGAATGGTGTAGTGATCATTCCTACCAAGTGTCATCATGATTGTTGAAAAAGTATTTGCCCAGATTTCAGAAAACTCATAGTTTTTTGGAAGCTTAGCACCCCCTTTCAATGAAAGTGTTTTTCACCAGTCTGTGCTTTAGGCTACTTCAAGGAGAAACAAAAAATAGTGACAAAACTGAGAACTACTTTATCTTGTCAAGTTTCAAAGAGTTACTACTAACCATGTTGGATTTAGAGTTTCACATTCATCTATCTATATAGAAGACAACAGAGTGAAACCTAAAAATTAAAACTGTTGCTACAAATGAACGCTTCAACCTAGAAGAATGAAAAATATTTAGCCAAGTGGTATTGGTGTACTGATCATTACAAACAAGTAGTACCAAGATTGGTTGAAAAAATATTTGCTGACATATCAGTAAACACGTAGTTTCTTGGAATCTTCACAACCCCTTTTGATGAAAGTGTTTTTCACCAGGGTCTGCTTAAGGATACTTCAAGAGGAAACAAACCATAGATACAAAGCTGAGAACTACTTTATCTTGTCAAGTTTCAAAGTGCTAATACAAACCATGTTGGATTTAGAGTTCCATATTAATCCTTCTATATAGGAGAAAAGAGAATGAAACCTAAAAATTCAATGTGTTGCTGCAAAGGAATGCTTCAATCTAGAAGAACGTAAATTGGTGAGCCAAGTGGGATTGGTGTTCTGATCATTACAAACAAGTATCATCAATATCGGGTCACAAAATATTTGCTGATATTTCATGAAACTCGTAGGTTTTTGGAAGCTTGGCAACCCCTTTCAATGAAAGTGGTTTTTGCCAGTCTCTGTTTAGGTGTACTTCATGAGGAAAAAAACCATAGATACAAAACTGAGAACTTCTTTATCTTGTCAAGTTTCAAAGACCTACTACAAACCATGTTGGATTTAAAGTTCCATATTCATCTATTTATGTTGAAGACAAAAGAGTGAAACCTAAAAATTAAAACTGTTGCTACAAATGAATGCTTCAACCAAGCAGAACGAAAAATGGTGAGCCAAGATAGATTGGTGTACTGATCATTACAAACAAGTAGTACCAAGACCGGGTGAAAAAATATTTGCTGACATTTGAGGAAACTCGTAGTTTTTTGGAAGCTTGGAAACCCTTTAATGAAAGTGTTTTCGCCAGTCTCTGCTTAGGCGTACTTCATGAGGAAACACACCATAGATAAAAAACTGAGAACTGCTTTATCTTGTCAAGTTTCAAAGAGCTACTACAATCCATGTTGGATTTAGAGTTCCATATTCACTGATCTATATAAGAGAAAACAGAGTGAAACCTAAAAATTCAAACTGTTACTGCAAATGAACCTTTCAACCTAGAAGAACGAAACTTGGTGAGCCAAGTGGGATTGGTGTACTGATCATTACTACCAAGTATCACTAAGATTGGTGAAAAAGTATTCAAAGGATTTCAGAAAACTTGTAGTTTTTTGGAAGCTTGACAACCCCTTTCGATGAAAGTGTTTTTCCCCAATCTGTGCCTATCCCTATTTCATGAGGAAACAAACAATAGAGATAAAACTGAGAACTACATTTTCTTGTCAAGTTTCAAAGAGCTACATAAAACCATGTTGGACTTAGTGTTCCATATTCAACTATCTATACAAGAGAAAACAGAATGAAACCTAAAAATTCAAACTGTTACTGCAAACGAATGCTTGAACCTAGAAGAACAACAATTGGTGAGCCAAGTGGGATTGGTGTACTGATCATTACAAACAAGTATCATCAAGATTGGTGAAAAATTATTTTCGGAGATTACAGAAAACTCATAGTTTTTTGGAAGCTTAGCAAACTTTTTCAATGAAAATGTTTTTTACCAGTATCTGCTTTAGGCTACTTCAAGAGGAAACAAATCAGAGAAACATAACTGAGAACTACTTTATCTTGACAAGTTTCAAAGAGCTACTACAAACCATGTTGGATTTAGAGTTTCATATTCATCTATCTTTATAGAGGACAACAGAGTGAAACCAAAAAATTAAAACCGATGTTACAAACGAACGCTTCAATCTAGAAAAAAGAAAATTAGTGAGCCAAGTGGGATTGGTGTAATCATCATTACAAACAAGTATCTTTAAGATTGGTGAAAAAATATTTGCTGAGATTTCAGGAAACTCGTAGTTTTTTGGAAGCCTGTCAACCCCTTTCAATGAAAGTGTTTTTCGCCAGTCTCTGCTTAGGCGTACTTCAAGAGGAAACAAATCATAGTTACAAATATGAGAACTACTTTATCTTGTCAAGTTTCAAAGAGCTACTACAAACCATGTTGGATTTAGAGTTCCATATTTATCTATCTATATAGAAGACAATAGAGTGAAACCTAAAATTTTAAACAGTTGCTACAAATGATCGCTTCAGCCTAGAAGAACAAAAATTGGTGAGCCAAGTGGGATTGGTGTACTGATCATTAGCAACAGGTATCATCATGTTTGTGTGAAAAAATATTTGCGGAGATTCCAGAAAACTCGTACTTTTTGGAAGCTTGGCAACCCCTTTCGATGAAAGTGTTTTTCACCAGTTTCTGCTTAGGGCTATTTCAAGAGGAAACAAACCATAGAGACAAAACTGAGAACTACTTAATATTGTGAAGTTTCAAAAAGCTACAACAACCATGTTGGATATAGAGGTCCATATTCATCTAACTCTATAGGAGAAAACAGAGTGAAACCTGAAAACTCAAACTGTTACTGCAAATGAACGCTTCAACCTAGAAGATTGAAAATTGGTGAGCAAGTTGGATTGGTGTAGTGATCATTCTTACCAAGTATCATCAAGATTTGTGAAAAAGTATTTGTGGGATTTCAGAAAACTCATAGTTTTTTTAAGCTTGGCAACCCCTTTCGATGAAAGTGTTTTTCACCAGTCTCCGCATTAGGCTACGTCAAGAGGAAACAAACCATAGAGACAAAACTGAGAACTACTTTATCTTGTCAAGTTTGAAAGAGCTACTACAAACCATGTTGGATTTAGAGTTCCATATTCATCTATCTATATAGAAGACAACAGAGTGAAACCTAGAAATTAAAACTGTTGCTACAATCGAACACTTCAAAATAGAAAAAGTGAAAATTGGTGAGCCAAGTGGGATTGGTGTACTGATCATTACAAACAAGTATAATCAAGATCGGTTAAAAAAATATTTGCATAGATTTCAGAAAACTCTAATTTTTTGGAAGCTTGTCAACCCCTTTAAAAGAAAGTGTTTTTCACCAGTCTCTGCTTAGCCCTACTTCATGAGGAAACAAACCATAGAGACAAAACAGAGAACTACTTTATATTGCCAAGTTTCAAAGAGCTACTATAAACCATGTTGGATTTAGAGTTCCATATTTATCTATTTATATAGAAGACAACAGAGTGACACCCCAAAATTAAAACTGTTGCTACAACCGAACACTTCAACCTAGAAAAAAAAATGGTGAGCCAAGTGGGATTGGTGTACTGATCATTACAAACAAGTATCATCAAGATCGGGTGAAAAAATATTTCTCAGATTTCAGGCAACTCTCGTTTTTTGGAAACTTTGCGCCCCCTTTTAATGAAAGTGTTTTTCCCCAGTCTCTGCTTAGGCGTACTTCATGAGGAAACAAACAATGGATACAAAACTGGGAACTACTTTATTTTGTCAAGTTTCAAAGAGCTACTACAAACCATGTTGGATTTAGAGTTCTATATTCATCTATGTATTTAGGAGAAAAAAGAGTAAAACCTGAAAATTCAAACTGTTACTGCAAACATACGCTTCAACATAAAAGAACACAAATAGGTGAGCCAAGTGGGATTGGTGTAGTGATCATTTCGACCAAGTATCATCACGATTGGTGAAAAAGTATTTGCTGAGATTTCAGAAAACTCGTTTTTTGGAAGCTTGTCAACCCCTATCGATGAAAGTGTTTTTCACCAGTCTCTGCTTTACGCTAATTCAAGTGGAAACAAACCATAGAGACAAAACTGTGAACTACTTTATCTTGTCAAGTTTCAAAGAGCTACTACAAACCATGTTGGATTTAGAGTTCCATATTCATCTATAACAGAGTGAAACCTAATATTTAAAACTGTTGCTAAAAACGAACTGTTCAACATAGAAAAACGAAAATTTTTGAGCCAAGTGGGATTGGTGTAATGATCATTATAAACAAGTTTCATCAAGGTCGGGTGAAAAAATATTTGCTGAGATTTTAGGAAACTCTAGTTTTTTGTAAGCTTTTCAACCACTTTCAATAAAAGTGTTTTTCACCCGTCTCTGCTTAGGGGTACTTCATGAGGAAACAAACCCTTGAGACAAAACTGAGAAGTACTTTATTTTATCAAGTTTCAAAGAGCTACTATGAACCATGTTGCATTTAGAGTTCCATATTACACTATCTATATAAGATAAAACATTGTGAAACCTAAAAATTCAAACGGTTAGTATAAATGAACGCTTGAACCTAGAAGAACGAAAATTGGTGAGCCAAGTGGGATTGGTATAGTGATCGTTCCTATCCAGTATCATCATGATTGGAGAAAAAGTATTTGCTGAGATTTCAGAAAACTCATAGTTTTTTGGAAGCTTGGCAACCCCTTTCGATGAAAATGGTTTTCACCAATCTCTGGTTTAGGCTACTTCAAGAGGAAATACACCATAGAGAAAAGAACTGCGGACTACTTTATCTTGTCAAGTTTCAAAGAGCTACTACAAACCATGTTGGATTTAGAGTTCCATATTCATCTATCGATATTGTAGAAAACAGAGTGAAACCTAAAATTTCAAAACGTTACTGCAAAGAACGCTTCAACCTAGAAGAACAAAAATTGGTGAGCCAAGTGTGATTGGTGTACTGGTCATTAGAAACAGGTATCATCATGATCGGGTGAAAAAATATTGCTGAGATTTCAGAAAACTCGTAGTGTTTTGGAAGTTTGGCAACCCATTTCAATGAAAGTGTTCTTCACCAGTCTCTGCATAGGGTTCTTCAAAAGGAAACAAACTATAGAGACAAAACTGAGAACTACTTTATACTGTCAAGTTTCAAAGGGCTATTACAAACCATGTTGGATTTAATGTTCCATATTCATCTATCTATATAGAAGACAACAGAGTGAAACCTAAAAATTAAAACCTTTGTTACAAATGAACGCTTCCATCTAGAAAAACTAAAATTGGTGAGCCAAGTGGGATTGGTGTACTGATCATTACAAACAAGTATTATCAAGATCAGGTGAAAAAATATCTGCTGAGATTTCAGGAAACTCTAGTTTTTTGGAAGCTTGGCAACCCCTTTCAATGAAAGTGTTTTTCACCAGTCTCTGATTAGGCATACTTCATGAGGGAACAAACCATAGATACAAAACTGAGAACTACTTTATTTTGTCAAATTTCAAAGAGCTACTAGAAACCATGTTGGACTTAGAGTTCCATATTTATCTATGTATATAAAATAAAACAGAGTGAAACCTAAAAAGTAAAACTGTTACTGCAAAAGAACGCTTGAACCTAGAAGAACAAAAATTGGTGAGCCAAGTGGGATTGTTGTATTGAACATTACTACCAAGTATCATCAAGTTTGGTGTAAAAGTATTTGCGAGATTTCAGACAACTCGTAGGTTTTTGGAAGCTTGGCAACCCCTTTCGATGAATGTGTTTTACACCAGTGTCTGCTTAGGGCTATTTCAAGAGGATACAAACCATAGAGAGAAAAATGTGAACTACTTCATCTTGTCAAGTTTCAAAGAGCTACTACAAACCATGTTTGATTTAGAGTTCCATATTCATCTATCTATATAGGAGAAAACAGAGTGAAACCTAAAAATTCAAATGTTGCTACAAACTAATGCTTGAACCTAGAAGAACAAAAATTGGTGATTCAAGTGGGATTGGTGTACTGATCATTGCAAACAAGTATCATAAAGATTGGGTGAAAAAATATTTCCTGGGATTTCAAGAAACTAGTAGTTTCTTGGAAGCTTGACAACCCCTTTGGATGAAAATGTTTTTCAGCAGTCTCTGCTTAGGCGTATTTCATGAGGAAACAAACCATAGATACAAAATTGTGAACTACTTTATTTTGTCAATTTTCAAAGAGCTACTACAAACCATGTTGTATTAAGAGTTCCATATTCATCTATCTATATAGAAGACAACAGAATGAAACCTAAAAATTAAAACTGTTGCTACAAACTACCGCTTAAACCTAGAAAAACGGAAATTGGTGAGCCAACAGTGATTTGTGTAGTGATCATTACTACCCAGTATCATCAAGATTGGTTAAAAAGTATTTGAGAGATTTCAGAAAACTCATAGTTTTATGGAAGCTTGGCAACCCCTTTTGATGAAAGTGTTTTTCACCAGTCTCTTCTTAGGGATATTTCAAGAGGAAACAAACCATAGAGACAAAACTGAGAACTACTTTATATTGTCATGTTTCAAAGAGCTACTACAAACCAGGTTGGCTTTAGAGTTCCATATTCATCTATCTATATAGAAGACAACATAGTGACACCTAAAAATTTAAACTGTTGCTACAAACGAACGCTTCAACCTACAAAAACGAAAATTGGTGAGCCATGTGGGGTTGGTGTACTGATCATTACAAAAAATTATCATCAAGATCGGGTCACAAAATATTTGCTGAGATTGCAGGAAACTCTAGTTTTTTGGAAGCATGGCAACCCCTTTCAATGAAAGAGTTTTTCTCCATCTCTGCTTAGGAGTACTTCATGAGGAAACAAACCATAGATAGAAAACTGAGCACTACTTTATTTTGTTAAGTTTCAAAGAGCTACTGCAACCATGTTGGATTTAGATTTCCATATTTGTCTATCTATATAGGAGAAAAAAGGATGAAACCTAAAAATTCAAAGTGTTACTGCAAAGGAACGCTTCAACCTAGAAGAACGAAAATTGGTGAGCCAAGTGGGATTCGTGTACCAATCATGACAAAAAAGTATCATCAAGATCGGGTGAAAAAATATGTGCTGAGATTTCAGGAAACTTGTATTTCTTGGAAACATGGCAACCCCTTTCAATGAAAGTGTTTTTGGCCAGTCTCTGCTTAGGTGTACTTCATGAGGAAACAAACCATGGAGAGAAAACTGAGAACTACTTTATATTGTCAAGTTTCAAAAAGATACTACAAACCATGTTGGATTTAGAGTTCCATATTCAACTATCTATATAGGAGAAAACAGAGTGAAACCTAAAAATTAAAACTGTTACTGCAAACGTACGCTTGAACCTACAAGAACGAAAATTGGTGAGCCAAGTGTGATTCCTGTAGTGATCATCCCTACAAAAGATCATCAAGATTGGTGAAAATGTATTTTGTGGGATTTCAGAAAAATAGTAGTGTTTTGGAAGCTTGGCAACCCCTTTCGATAAAAGTGTTTTTCACCAGTCTCTGCTTGGGGGTAGTTCAAGAGGAAACAAATCATAGAGAGAAAACTGAGAACTACTTTATCTTCTCAATTTTCAAAAAGCTACTCCAAACTATGTTGGATTTAGAGTTCCATATTCAAATATCGAAATAAGTGCAAACACAGTGAAACTTAAAATTAAAACTGTTGATACAAATGAACGCTTCAACTTAGAAGAACGAAAATTGGTGAGCAAGTGGGATTGGTGTACTGATCATTAAAAACAAATATCATCAAGATCGGGTTAAAAAATATTTGCTGAGATTTCAGGAAACTCATAGTTTTTTGGAAGGTTGGCCACCCATTTCTATGAAAGTGTTTTTCACCAGTCTCTGCTTTACGCTACTTCAAGAGGAAACAAACCATAGAGACAAAACTCAGAACTACTTTATCTTGTCAAGTTTCAAACCATGTTGAATTTATAGTTTTATTTCATCTATTTATATAGGAGAAAACAGTGTGAAACATGAAAATTCAAACTGTTACTGCCAACGAACGATTGAACCTAGAAGAATGAAAATTGGTGAGCCAAGTGGGATTGGTGTACTGATCATTATTGCCAAGTTTCATCACGATTGATGAAAAAGTATTTCTGGGATTTCCGAAAACTCATAATTTTTGGAAGCTTGGCAACCGTTTTTGATAAAAGTGTTTTTCAGCAGTCTCTGCTTAGGGCTACTTCAAGAGGAAACAAACCATAGAAACAAAACTGAGAACTACTTTACCTTGTCAAGTTTCAAAGAGCTACTACAAACCATGTTGGATTTAGAGTTCCATATTCATCTATCTAAATAGAAGACAACAGAGTGAAACCTGAAAATTAAAGTGTTGCTACAAATGAACGCTTCAACCTAGAAAAACGAAAATTGATGAGCCAAGTGGGAATGGTGTACTGATCATTACAAGCAAGTATCATCATGTTCGGGTGAAAAAGTATCTGCTGAGATTTCAGGAAACTCTAGTTTTTTGCAAGCTTTGCAACCCCTTTCAATTAAAGTGTTTTTCACCAGTCTCTGCTTAGGCATACTTCATGAGAAAACAAACCATAGAGACAAAAATGAGAACTACTTTATTTTGTCAAGTTTCAAAGAGGTACTAAAATCCATGTTGGATTTAGAGTTCCATATTCATCTATGTATATAGAAGAAAACAGAGTGAAACCTAAAAATTAAAACTGTTGCTACAAAAGAACAATTCAACCTAGAAGAACGAAAATTGGTGAGCCAAGTGGGATTGGTGTACTGATCATTACAAACAAGTATCATGAAGATCGGGTGAAAAAAATATTTGCTGAGATTTCAGGAAATTCATAGTTTTTTGGAAGCTTGGCAACCCCTTTCGATAAAAGTGTTTTCTTTTTATTGGTTGTTCACAACATTACAAAGCTCTTGACATATCATATTTCCTACATTAGAATCAAGTGGGTTATGAACTCCCATTTTTACCCTAAATACAGATTGCAAAATCACATCGGTTACACATCACATTTTTACATACCGCCATAATTGTGACTGTTGTATTATCCTACCTTTCCTATCCTCTGCTATCCCCCCTCCCATCCCCTCCCATCTTCTCTCTCTACCCCAACTACTGTAATTCATTTCCCTCCATGTTTTTTATCCCATTCCCCTCATAACCTCTTATATGAAATTTTGTATAACAATGAGGGTCTCCCTCCATTTCCATGTGATTTCCCTTTTTTTATCCCTTTCCCTCCCACCTCATGTCTCTGTTTAATATTAATCTTTTCTTCCTGCTCTTCCTCCCAGTTCTGTTCTTAGTTGCTCTCATTATATCAAAGAAGACATTTGGTATTTTTTTTTTTTTAGGATTGGCTAGCTTCACTAAGCATAATCTGCTCTAGTGCCATTCATTTCCCTGCAAATTCCATGATTTTGTCATTTTTTAGTGCTGCGTAATGCTCCATGGTGTATAAATGCCACATTTTTTTATCCATTCATCTATTGAAGGGCATCTGTGTTGATTCCACAGTCTGGCAATTGTGAATTGTGCTGGTATAAACATCGATGTGGCAGTATCCCTGTAGTGTGCTCTTTTAAGGTCTTCAGGAAATAGTCCAAAAGGGCAATAGCTGGGTCAAATGGTGGTTGCATTCCCAGCTTTCCCAGGAATCTCCATACTGCTTTCCAAATTGGCCGCACCCATTTGGTGTCCCACCAGCAGTGTACAAGAGTACCCTTTTCCCCACATCCTCGCCAGCACTCATTGTTGTTTGACTTCATCATGGCTGCCAATATTACTGCGGTGAGGTGGTATCTTAGGGTGGTTTTGATTTGCATTTCCTTGACTGCTAGAGATGGTGAGCATTTTTTCATGTACTTGTTGATTGATTGTATGTCCTCCTCTGAGAAGTGTTTGTTCATGTCCTTGGCCCATTTGTTGATTGGGTTATTTGTTTCTTATTGTCTAATTTTTTGAGTTCTTTGTATACTCTGGATATTAGAGCTCTATCTGAAGTGTGAGGAGTAAAAATTTGTTCCCAGGATGTAGGCTCCCTATTTACCTCTCTTATTTTTTCTCTTCCCGAGAAAAAACTTTTCAGTTTAAGAAAGTCCCATTTGTTGATTCTTGTTATTAACTCTTGTGCTATGGGTGTCCTATTAAGGAATTTTGAGCCTGACCCCACAATATGTAGATCGGAGCCAACTTTTTCTTCTATGAGATGGAGAGTCTCTGATTTGATATCTAGCTCCTTGATCCACTTTGAGTTGACTTTTGTGCATGGCGAGAGGAGGGGATTCACTTTCATTTTGTTGCATATGGATTTCCAGTTTTCCCAACACCATTTGTTGAAGATGCTATCCTTTCTCCATTGCATGTTTTTAGCTCCTTTATCAAATATAGGATAGTTGTAGCTTTGTGGATTAGTCTCTATGTCCTCTATTGTCTACCATTGGTCCACCCACCAGTACCATGCTCTTTTTATTACTATTGCTCTGTAATATAATTTGAAATCTGGTATCTCTATACCACCTGATTCACACTTCCTGCTTAGAATTGTTTTGGTATTCTGGGTCTTTTATTTTTCCATATGAATTTCACGATTGCTTTATCTATTTCTACAAGAAATGCCATTGGGATTTTGATTGGCATTGCATTAAACCTATAGAGAACTTTTGGTAATATCGCCATTTTGATGATGTTAGTTCTGCCTATCAATGAACAGGGTATATTTTTCCATCTTCTAAGATCCTCTTCTATTTCTCTCTTTATGGTTCTGTAGTTTTCATTGTATAGGTTTTTCACCTCTTTTGTTAGGTTTATTTCCAAGTATTTTATTTTTTTTTGAGGATATTGTGAATGGAGTTTTTTTCCTCACTTCTGTTTCAGAAGTTTTGTCGCTGATATACAGAAATGCCTTTGATTTATGTGTGTTGATTTTATATCTTGCCACTTTGCTGAATTCATTTATTAGTTCTAGTAGTTTTTTTTGTAGACCCTTTTGGGTCTTCTAAGTACAGAATCATGTTATCCACAAATATTGATAATTTAAGTTCTTCTTTTCCTATTTTTATGCCTTTAATTTCTTTCGTCTGTCTAATTGCTCTGGCCAGTGTTTCGAGAACTTTATTGAATAGAAGTGGTGATAGGGGGCATCTCTGTCTTGTTCCAGATTTTAGAGGGAATGCCTTCAATTTTTCTCCATTCAGAATGATGCTAGCCTGAGGCTTAGCATAGATAGCTTTTACAATGTCGAGGTAAGTTCCTGTTATCCCTATTTTTTCTAATGTTTTGAACATAAAGGGATGCTGTACTTTGTCAAATGCTTTTTCTGCATCTATCGAGATGATCATATGGTTCTTATCTTTAAGTCTATTGATGTGGTGAATAACATTTATTGATTTCCATATATTGAACCATCCTTGCATCCCAGGGATGAATCCTACTTGATCATGGTGCACAATTTTTTTGATGTGCCTTTGTATCCGATTCGCCAGAGTTTTATTGAGGATTTTTGCATCTAGGTTCATCAGAGATATTGGTCTGTAGTTTTCTTTCTTTGAGGTGTCTTTGTCTGGTTTCGGAATCAATGTGCTGTTGGCCTCATAGAATGAATTTGGCAGAGCTCCCTCTTTTTCTATTTCCTGAAATAACTTGAAAAGTATTGGTATTAATTCTTTTTTAAAGGTTTTGTAAAACTCCACTGTATACCCATCTGGTCCTTGGCTTTTCTTGGTTGGAAGTCTTTTGATTGCTTCTTCTATTTCATCTATTGATATTGGTCTGTTTAAGTTGTGAGTATCCTCCTGACTCAGTCTGGGCAAATCATATGACTTAAGGAATTTATCGATGTCTTCACTATCATCTATTTTTTTGGAATATAGGTTTTCAAAATAATTTCTAATTGTTTTCTGTATTTCTGAAGCGTCTGTTGTAAAATTGCCTTTTTCATCCCATATGTTAGTAATTTGAGTTCTCTCTCTCCTTCTCTTCATTAGTATGGCTAGGGGTCTGTCGATGTTATTTATTTTTTCAAAGAACCAACTTTTTGTTTTGTTAATTTTTTTCAATAGTTTCTTTTGTTTCAATTTCATTGATTTCTGCTCTGATTTTAATTAATTCTTGCCTTCTGCTACATTTGCTGTTGTTTTGCTCTTCCTTTTCTAGGGCTTTGAGATGAAGTGTGAGCTCATTCATTTGTTGGTTTTTCCTTTTTTTGAGGAATGACCTCCAGGCGATGAATTTCCCTCTTAAGACTGCTTTCATTGTGTCCCATAGATTCTGATATGTTGTGTCTGTATTTTCATTTATCTTTAAGAATTTTTTGATTTCCTCCTTTATGTCTTCTGTAACCCATTGATCATTCAGTAACGTATTGTTCATTGTCCATGTGATGTAGGATTTTTCCTTCCTTCTTTTATCATTGATTTCCAGTTTCATTCCATTATGATCTGATAAAGCGCATGGTATTATCTCCACCCCTTTATATTTACTGAGGGTTGCCCTATGGCATAATATATGGTCTTTTTTGAGAAGGATCCATGTGCTGCTGAGAAAAAAGTATATCCACTTGATGATGGTTGATATATTCTATATATGTCAGTTAAGTCTAGGTTATTGATTGTGATATTGAGGTCAATAGTTTCTTTATTCAACTTTTGTTTGGAGGATCTGTCCAATGGTGAGAGAGGTGTTTTGAAGTCACCCATGATTATTGTGTTGTGGTCTATTTGATTCTTGAACTTGAGGAGAGTTTGTTTTATGAACATCGTAGCACCATTATTTGGTGCATAAATATTGATAATTGTTATGTATTGTTGGTGAATGGATTCTTTTAACAGTATATAATGTCCTTCCTTATTCCTTTTGATTAACTTAGTCTTGAAGTCGATTTTATTCGATATGAGAATGGCCACCCCTGCTTGCTTACGAGGACCGTGTGTGTGGTATATTTTTTCCCAACCTTTTACCTTGAGCCTGTGTATGTCTTTTCCAATCAGATGTGTCTCCTGGAGGCAGCATATTGTTGGATTTGTTTTTTTAATCCATGTTACCAGCCTATGTCTCTTTATTGGAGAGTTTAAGCCATTAATGTTTAGAGTTACTATTGATATATGGTTTGTACTTCCTGCCATGTTTGATTATTTATCTCTTTTTTTTTCTAATTTAGTTTGTTTCTCCATGTTTAGCTTTCCCCCCGTCCTCTCTCTTTACCGAGGCACTTCCCGCTGATGGTTTTGGTTATTGTTTTTCATTTCTTCCTCGTGTAGTGTTTTGCTCAAGACGCTTTGCAATGCTGTTTTTCTGGCTACAAATTCTTTTAGCTTTTGTTTATCATGAAAGATTTTTATTTCGTTGTGTATCTGAAGCTTAATTTTGCTGGATACAGAATTCTTGGTTGGCATCCATTGTCTTTCAGTGTTTGAAATACGTTGTTCCAGGATCTTCTCGCTTTCAGCGTCTGGATGAAAAATCCCTTGTTAACCTTATTGGTTTACCCCTAAATGTAATCTGCCTCTTTTATATTGTAGCTTTTAATATTTTCTCTTTGTTCTGTATATTGGATATCTTCATAACAATGTGTCTTGGAGTTGGTCTACTGTGATTTTGTGTGCTCGGTGTCCTGTATGCATCTACAATTTGTATATCTGTTTCCTTTTTTATTTCTGGAAAGTTTTCTGTAATTATTTCATTCAGCAAGTTACTCATTCCCTTGGCATGAATCTCTGTGCCTTCCTCTATCCCGATGACTCATAAGTTTGGTTTTTTTAAGTTATCCCAAATCTCTTGGATGTTTTTCTTGTGATTTTTTACCAGCCTATCTGAGTTGGCTAGACTCTTTTCAAGATGATATATTTTGTCTTCATTATCTGACATTCTGGCTTCTACTTGCTCCACTCTGTTAGTGATACTCTTGATTGAGTTTTTAATTTGGTTTATCATTTCCTTCATTTCTAGAATTATTGTTTGATTTTTTTATAATCTCTATCTCCTGATAACGATGCTTAACTTCTTCTTTTATCTGTTCATGTAATTCATTTTCAATGTGACCTTTAAGGTTCCTTTCCATCTGTCTAAGGTGTTCCTTGAGTTCTTTATATGGCCATTTTTCTGATGACTCCAGGTACTCCTGTATATTTAGGCTGTCCTTCATTGTTTGTACTCCTTTTCTTCCTTGCTTTTTTTATGCTAATGATACTTCTTGTTCTGTTTGACTGCTGAGTTACTGTTTACTTTTATTAATTTATTTGATGCTTGGGAGGAGAGGTATTAGAAAGGAAGGGAAGAATTCAATAAGAGAGTTAGTGTAGGCAGGTAGAATTCAAGAAAGGGGGAATAAGAAAATTGAAAAGAAATGAAAAGACAAAAGAAAAAATGTGAAAAGAAAGAAAGAAAAAATGAAAAAATAAAAATTTAAAACCAAAAAAATTATAATGATAATAAACAAATGGAAATTAAAGTTTAAAAAATAATAGTAATAATGATATAATAAAAAGAATTAAAAAATTGAAACCATTAATAAGAAATTTGAAGAACAACAACAACATCAACAACAAAAAGTGAAAATAAAATTAAAAAAAATACCAATTATAATCATTAAAAAATAATAATAATAAATGCAGTCATAGAGCTGAATTAACTTCTCTTCCAGTAAGTGGGAACTGGGCCAGGCTTCTCTTCTTGATGGGTGGGAACCAATCACTGTGCCTCAGCTCTTCTTCCCAGACTGTGCCGGTCTCCAATCCTGAGTGCCTAGGGCCTTCTCTTGTGGTTCCTCAAGCCAGGTCTGCTCACCTGTGATGCTCACCACAATACTGGCTACACGCCGGGTCTGCTGCTCCTGGGAGCCCTGTTTCTATGGATGCCTGGGTACACCCTTTCTGTTTCCCTCCCTCAGACCCTAAGTTTGTAGGGCTTGGGGCTGAGGACCCCCAGTGAATTTGTTTGCCCTCAGGTAGCAACTCCCCTGGAAGCTGGTGCAAGGGACCTCTATTGTCAGCAGAGGGATACCCTGGGTCTGACTATCGTGCTCAGTTGGCTTTTACCTCTGTGAGTTCAGGTGGGCTGACTAGTTATTTCAGTGGGATCATTAGTGCTGAGTCACAAGAAGCAGGCAAACCAGAACTAGAATGCAGCCCAATCCGGGCTCGGTGTGTTCTGAGAGGGGCAGACTGTTCGCCCAGGATCCCCTTCAGCTCAACAGTGCCTAGTGGTCCTGAGCGAACAGTATTTTGACAGTTTACTTCTCCCTATGCTCGCGCAGCTGAAGGGGTTAGAGACTTGATCTCTCCGCGTCCGCCGCCATGTTGGATCACTTAGATTTTAAATTGTCACTCATCTTATCAGCTGTTCCATTTAACTCAGCAACTCACTCGCGCGGTGAAGAGTCTGCTCTATGGTGCTTTGCGGGAAGTGGCGGCGGCAGCGGCAGTGGCGGTGCGGTGTCGGCCCAGATGTGGCCTTCGGGACCCCCCATGGAGGGGGTGTGGGCTGGGGGAGCGGAGGCAGCAACTCAGGGCCCGCGCAGGCCGGGTACTGGACACGCGGGAGAGCAGGCGGGGTGGGGGAAAGAAATTGAGATCTAGATTTAGGGACTGAGTGAGGGAGGAGAGACGGTGGGGGAGAAGCAAAGCGGAAAGGCGGAGAGGAGAAGGAGAAGGGGCCAAGGGAGCCAGGCAGCTCGGGGGCTGCAGCCTTACTGCTTGCACTGAAGTAGTGATTGACTCACTCCACCTTGGCTGGAGTCGTGTCAGATTCACTCCACCTAGGCCTCTTTCTTGACAAGGTGCTGAGTCTTTGTCAACAGATCTCCTTTAATGATCTTTACTTCATCTTCTAAGACACGGTAACATATGCAGCGGGTGCGGCGGCATGGAGCATGGAGTGGCTTACTCACTTCCCGCCGCCATCTTCCCCCCGATAAAAGTGATTTTTAGCAGTCTCTGCTTAGGGCTACTGCAAGAGGAGACAAACCATAGAGACAAAACTGAGACCTACTTTATATTGTCAAGTTTCAAAATTCGACTACAAAACATGTTGGATATAGTTTTCCATATTCATCTATCTATATAGGAGAAAACAGAGTGAAACCTGACAATTCAAACTGTTCCTGAAAAGGAATGCTTCAACCTAGAAGGATGAGAGTTGGTGAGCCAAGTGAGATAGGTGTACTGATCATTACTATCAAGTATCATCAAGATTGGTGAAAAAGTATTTGTGGGATTTCAGAAAACTCGTTTTTTTTTTGGAAGCCTTGCAACCCCTTTCGATGAAAGTGTTTTTTAACCAGTCTCTGCTTAGGGCTACTTCAAGAGAAAACAAACCATAGAGACAAAAGTGAGAACTACTTTATATTGTCAAGTTTCAAAGAGCTACTACAAACAATGTTGGATTTAGAGTTCCATATTCATCTATCTAAATAGAAGACAACAGAGTGAAACCTAAAAATTAAAACTGTTGCTACAAATGAATGCTTAAACCTAGAAGATTGAAAATTGGTGACCGAAGTGGGGTTGGTGTACTGATCATTACAATCAAGTATCATCAAGATCGGGTGAAAAAAATTTGCTGAGATTTCAGGAAACTTGTAGATTTTTGGAAGCTTGGCAACCCCATTCGATGAAAGTGTTTTCACCAGTCTCTGCTTAGGCATACTTCATGAGGAAACAAACCATAGAGACAAAACTGAGAACTACTTTATTTTTTCAAGTTTCAAAGAGCTACTACAAACCATGTTGGATTTAGAGTTCCATATTCTACTATCTATATAAGAGAAAACAGAGTGAGACTTAAAAATTCAAACTCTCACTGAAAAGGAACGCTTGAACCTAGAAGAAGGAAAATTTGTGAGCCAAGTGAGATTGGTGTACTGATCATTACTATCAAGTATCATCAAGATTGGTGAAAAAGTATTTGCGGGATGTCAGAAAACTCGTATTTTTTTGGAAGCTTGGCAACCCCATTCCATGAAAGTGTTTTCACCAGTCTCTACTTAGGGCTACTTCAAGAGGAAACAAAGAATAGAGACAAAACTGAGAACTAGTTAATTTTATCAAGTTTCAAAGAGCTAGTACAAACAATGTTGGATTTAGAGTTCCATATTCAACTATCTATATAAGAGAAAACAGAGTGAAACCTAAAAATTCAAACTGTTACTGCAAACGAACGCTTGAACCTAGAAGAACGAAAATTGGTGAGGCAAGTGGGATTGGTGTAGTGATCATTCCTACCAAGTATCATCAAGATTTTTGAAAAAGGATTTGTGGAGTTTTCAGAAAACTCGTACTTTTTTTTAAGCTTGGCAACCCCTTTTGATGAAAGTGTTTTTCACCGGTCTCTGCTTAGGGGTACTTCATGAGGAAACAAACCATAGATACAAAACTGAGAACTACTTAATTTTTTCAAGTTTAAAAGATGTACTACAAACCATGTTGGATTTAGAGTTCCATATTCAACTATCTATATAAGAGGAAACAGAGTGAAACCTAAAAACTCAAACTGTCACTGCAAACGAACGCTTGAACCTAAAAGAATGAAAATTGGTGAGCCAAGTGGGATTGGTGTAGTGATCATTCCTACCCAGTATCATCAAGATTGGTGAAAAAGAATTTTCGGGATTTCAGAAAACTCGTAGTTTTTTGGAAGCTTGGCAACCCCTTTCGATGAAAGTGTTTTTCACCAGTCTCTGCTTGAGGCTACTTGAAGAGGAAACAAACCATAGAGACAAAACTGAGAACTACTTAATATTGTCAAGTTTCCAAGAGCTACTACAAACCATGTTGGATTTAGAGTTCCATATTCATCTATCTATACTGAAGGCAACAGACTGAAACCTAAAAATTAAACCTGTTGCTACAAACGAACACTTCAATCTAGAAGAACGAAAATTGGTGAGACAAGTGGGATTGGTGTACTGATCATTACTACCAAGTATTATCAAGATTGGTGAAAAAGTCTCTGCAGGATTTCAGAAAACTCGTAGTTTTTTGGAAGCTTGGCAACCCCTTTCGATGAAAGTGTTTTTCTCCAGTCTCTGCTTAGGGCTACTTCATGAGGAAACACTCCATAGAGACAAAACTGAGAACTACTTTATATTGTCAAGTTTCAAAGAGCTACTACAAACCATGTTGGATTTAGAGTTCCATATTCATCTATCTATATAGAACACAACAGAGTGAAACCTAAAAATTCAAACAGTTGCTACAAACGAACGCTTCAACCTAGATGAATGAGAATTGGTGAGCCAAGTGGGATTGCTGTACTGATCATTAGAAACAGGTATCATCAAGATTGGGTGAAAAAATATTTGCTGAGATTTCAGGAAACTCGTAGTTTTTTGGAATCTTGGCAACCCCGTTCCATGAAAGTGTTTTTCACCAGTCTCTGATTAGGGCTACTTCAAGAGGAAACAAATGATACAGATAAAAACGCGAACTACTTTATATTGTCAAGTTTCAAAGAGCTACTACAAATCATGTTGGATTTAGAGTTCCATATTCTTCTATCTGTATAGAACACAACAGAATGAAACCTAAAAATTCAAACAGTTGCTACAAAAGAACGCTTGAATCTAGAAGAATGAAAACTGCTGAGCCAAGTGGGATTGGTGTACTGATCATTACAAACAAGTATCATCAAGATCGGGTGAAAAAATATTTGCTGAGATTTCAGGAAACTCCCATTTTTTGGAGGCTTGGCAACCCCTTTCAATGAAAATGTTTTTCGCCAGTCTCTGCTTAGGGCTACTTCAAGAGGAAACAAATCATACAGACAAAAATGCGAACTACTTAATATTGTCAAGTTTCCAAGAGCTACTACAAACCATGTTGGATTTAGAGTTCCATATTCATCTATCTATATTGAAGACAACAGAGTGAAACCTAAAAATTAAAACTGTTGCTACAAACGAATGCTTCAACCTAGAAGAACAGAAATTAGTGAGACAAGTGGGATTGGTGTACTTATCATTACTACCAAGTATCATCAAGATTGGTGAAAAAGTATTTGTTGAGATTTGAGAAAACTCGGAGTTTTTTGGAAGCTTGGCAACCCCTTTCGATGAAAGTGTTTTTCACCAGTCTTTGCTTAGGGCTACTTCATGAGGAAACATTCCATAGAGACAAAACTGAGAACTACTTTATATTGTCAAGTTTCAAAGAGCTACTACAAACCATGTTGGATTTAGCGTTCCATATTCATCTATCTATATAGAAGTCAACACTGTGAAACCTGAAAATTAATACTGTTGCTACAAATGAACGCTTCAACGTAGAAAAACGAAAATTGGTGAGCCAAGTGGGATTGGTGTTCTGATCATTACATACAAGTATCATCAAGTTTGGGTGAAAAAATATTTGCTTAGATTTCAGGAAACTCTAGTTTTTTGCAAGCTTGGCAACCCCTTTCAATGAAAGTGTTATTCACCAGTCTCTGCTTAGGCGTACTTCATGA
This sequence comes from Spermophilus citellus, assembly GCF_964194105.1. Classification (NCBI taxonomy): domain Eukaryota; kingdom Metazoa; phylum Chordata; class Mammalia; order Rodentia; family Sciuridae; genus Spermophilus; species Spermophilus citellus. The sequence continues at coordinate 25,636,736 of NC_138196.1, read as the reverse complement.
GAAAACAAACCATAGACAAAACTGAGAACTACTTTATTTTGTCAAGTTTCAAAGAGGTACTACAGTCCATGTTGGATTTAGAGTTCCATATTCATCTATCTATATAGAAGACAACAGAGTGAAACCTAAATATTAAAACTACTTTGTAATGATCAGTACACCAATCCAACTTGACTCACCAATTTTTGTTTATCTAGCTTGAAGCGTTCGTTTGTAGCAACAGTTTAATTTTCAGGTTTCACTGTGTTGTCATCTATATAGATAGATGAATATGGAAATCTATATCCAACATGGTTTGTAGTAGCTTTTTGAAACTCCACAATATAAAGTAGGTCTCAGGATTGTCTTTATGGTTTTTTTCCTCTTGAAGTAGCCCTGAGCAGAGACTGGTGAAAAACACTTTCATCAAAAGGGGTTGCCAAGCTTCCAAAAACCTACGAGTTTTCTAAAATCTCGCAAACACTTTTTCAACAATCTTGATGATACTTGGTAGTAATGAAGAGTACACCAATCAAACTTGGCTCACCAATTTTTATTCTTCTATGTTGAAGTCTCGTTTGCAGTAACAGTTTGAATTTTCAGGTTTCACTCTGTTTTCTCCTATATAGATAGATGAATATGGAACTCTATATCCAACATAGTTTTAGTAGCTTTTTGAAACTTGAAAACATAAAGTAGTTCTCAGTTTTGTCTCTATGGTTTGTTTCCTCTTGAAGTAGGCTAAGCACTGACTGGAGAAAAACACTTTCATCGAAAGGGGTTGCCAAGCTTCCAAAAAACTACGAGTTTCCTGAAATCTCAGCATATATGTTTTCACCCGATCTTGAGGATACTTGATTGTAATGATCAGTACACCAAACCCACTTGGGTCAACAATTTTGGTTCTTCTAGGTTGAAGCGTTCATTTGTAGCAAACAAGTATCATCAAGATTGGGTGAAAAAATATTTGCTGAGATTTCAGAAAACTCTAGTTTTTTTATTTTTTATTGGTTGTTCACAACATTACAAAGCTCTTGACATATCATATTTCATACATTAGATTGAAGTGGGTTATGAACCCCCAATTTTACCCCCAATGCAGATTGAAGAATCACGTCGGTTACACATCCACAATTTTACATAATGCCCTATTAGTAATTGTTGTATTCTGCTACCTTTCCTATCTCCTACTATCACCCCTCACCTCCCCTCCCATCTTCTCTCTCTACTCCATCTACTGTAATTCATTTCTCTCCTTGTTTATTTTCCCATTCCCCTCGCAACCTGTTATATGCAATTTTGTATAGCAATGAGGGTCTCCCTTCATTTCCATGCAATTTCCCTTTTCTCTCCCTTTCCCTCCCACCTCATGTCTCTGTTTAATGTGAATCTTTTCTTCCTGCTCTTCCTCCCTGCTCTGTTCATAGTAGCTCTCATTATATCAAAGAAGACATTTGGTATTTGTTTTTTAGGGATTGGCTAGCTTCACTAAGCATAATCTGCTCTAGTGCCATCCATTTCCCTGCAAATTCTATGATTTTGTCATTTTTATTGCTGCATAGTACTCCATTGTGTATAGATGCCACATTTTTTTTATCCATTCATCTATTGAAGGGCATCTGGGTTGGTTCCACAGTCTAGCTATTGTGAATTGTCAGCTATGAACATCAATGTGGCAGTATCCCTGTAGCATGCTCTTTTAAGGTCTTCAGGGAATAGTCTGAGAAGGGCAATAGCAGGGTCAAATGGTGGTTCCATTCCCATCTTTCCCAGGAATCTCCATACTGCTTTCCAAATTGGCCGCACCAATTTGCAGTCCCACCAGCAATGTACAAGTGTACCCTTTTCTCCACATCCTCGCCAGCACTTGTTGTTGTTTGACTTCATAGTGGCTGCCAATCTTACTGGAGTGAGATGGTATCTTAGGATGGTTTTGATTTGCATTTCTCTGACTGCTAGAGATGGTGAACATTTTTTCATGTACTTGTTGATTGACTGTATATCCTCCTCTGAGAAGTGTCTGTTCAGGTCCTTGGCCCATTTGTTGATTGGGTTATTTGTTATCTTATTGTCTAATTTTTTGAATTTTTTTGTATACTCTGGATATTAGGGCTATATTTGAAGTGTGAGGAGTAAAAATTTGTTCCCAGGATGTAGGCTCCCTATTTACCTCTGTTATTGTTTCTCTTGCTGAGAAAAAACTTTTTAGTTTAAGTAAGTCCCATTTTTTGATTCTTGTTATTAACTCTTGTGCTATGGGTGTCCTATTAAGGAATTTGGAGCCCGACCCCACAATATGTAGATCGGAGATAACTTTTTCTTCTATCAGACACAGCGTTTCTGATTTGATATCAAGATCCTTGATCCATTTAGAGTTAACTTTTGTGCATGGCGAGAGAAAGGGATTCAGTTTCATTTTGTTGCATATGGATTTCCAGTTTTCCCAACACCATTTGTTGAAGATGCTATCCTTCCTCCATTGCATGCTTTTAGCCCCTTTATCAAATATAAGATAGTTGTAACTTTGTGGATTAGTCTCTGTGTCCTCTATTCTATACCATTGGTCCACCCGCCTGTTTTGGTACCAGTACCATGCTGTTTTTGTCACTATTGCTCTGTAATATAGTTTGAAATCTGGTATCACTATACGGCCTGATTCACACTTCCAGTTTAGAATTGCTTTTGCTATTCTGGGTCTTTTGTTTTTCCACATGAATTTCATGATTGCTTTGTCTATTTCTACAAGAAATGCCATTGGGATTTTGATTGGCATTGCACTAAACCTATAGAGAACTTTTGGTAATATCGCCATTTTATTGATGTTAGATCTGCCTATCCATGAACAGGGTATATTTTTCCATCTTCAAAAATCTTCTGCTACTTCTCTCTTTAGGGTTCTGTAGTTTTCATTGTGTAAATCTTTCACCTCTTTTGTTAGGTTGATTCCCAAGTATTTTAATTTTTTTGAGGATATTGTGAATGTAGTGCTTTTCCTCATTTCTGTTTCAGAAGTTTTGTCGCTGATATACAGAAATGCCTTTGTTTTATGCGTGTTGATTTTATATCCTGCCACTTTGCCTAGAAGACCCAAAGGGTCTACAAAGAAACTACTAAAACTCTAGTTTTTTATAAGCTTGGCAACCCCTTTCAATGAAAGTGTTTTTCACCAGTCTCTGCTTAGGCGTACTTCATGAGGACAAACCCATAGAGTCAAAACTGAGAAGTACTTTATATTGTCAAGTTTCAAAAAGCTACTACAAACCATGTTGGATATAGAGTTCCATATTCATCTATCTATATAAGACAAAACAGACTGTAACCTGAAAATTCAAACTGTTAGTGCAAATGAACGCTTCAACCTAGAAGAATGAAAATTGGTGAACCAAGTGGGACTGATGTACTGATCATTACTAACGAGTATCATCAAGATTGGTGAAAAAGTATTTGCGGGATTTCAGAAAACTCGTAGTTTTTTGGAAGCTTGGCAACCCCTTTCGATGAAAGTGTTTTTCGCCAGTCTGTGCTTCGGGATACTTCAAGAGGAAACAAACCATAGAGACAAATCTGAGATATACTTTATCTTGTCAAGTTTCAAAGAGCTACTACAAACCATGTTGGATTTAGAATTCCTTATTCATCTTTCTATATAGAAGACAACAGAGTGAAACCTAAAATTTAAAACTGAGCTACAAATGAATGCTTCAAGCTAGAAAAACGAAAATTGGTGAGTCAAGTGGGATTGCTGTACTGATCATTACAAACAAGTATCATCAAGATCAGGTTAACAATATTTGCTGAGATTTCAGGAAACTCGTAGTTTTTTGGAAGCTTGGCAACCCATTTCAATGAAAGTGTTTTTCACCAGTCTCTGCTTTAGGCTACTTCAAGAGGAAACAAACCATAGAGACAAAACTGAAAACTACTTTATCTTGTCAAGATTCAAACAGCTACTACAAACCTTATTGAATTTAGAATTTCATATTCAACTATCTATATAAGAGAAAACAAAGAAAACTAAAAATTAATACTGTCACTGCAAACGAATTCTTGGATCTTGAAGAAAGAAAATTGGTGAACCAGGTGGGATAGGTGTAGAGATCATTCATTCCAAGTATCATCAAGATTGGTGAAAAAGTATTTGCGGAGATTTTAGAAAACTCATAGTCTTTTGGAATCTTGGCAACCCCTTTCCATGAATGTGTTTTTCACCAGTCTCTATTTTAGGCTACTTCAGAGGAAACAAACCATAGAGAGAAAACTGAGAATTACTTTATCTTGTCAAGTTTCAAAGAGCTACTACAAACCATATTGGATATGGTTCCATATTCATCTACCTATATAGCAGAAAACAGAGTGAAACCTAAAAATTCAAACTGTTACTGCAAAGGAACGCTTCAAAATAGAAGAATGAAAATTTGTGAGCCAAGTGGGATTGGTGTACTGATCATTACAAACAAGTACCATCAAGATTGGGTGAAAAAAATATTTGCTGAGATTTCAGGAATCTCGTAGTTTTTGGAAGCTTGGCAACCCCTTTTGATGAAAGCGTTTTTTCCGAGTCTTTGCTTAGGGAAACTTCAAGAGGAGACAAACCATAGAGACAAGACTGAGAGCTACTTTATATTGTCAAGTTTCAAAAAGCTACTACAAACCATGTTGGATATAAACTTCCATATTCATCTATCTATATAGGAGAAAACAGAGTGAAACCTGACAATTCAAACTGTTCCTGAAAACGAATGCTTCAACCTAGTAGAACGAAAGTTGGTGAGCCAAGTGGCATAGGTGTACTGATCATTACTATCAAGTATCATCAATATTGGGGAAAAAGTATTTGCGGGGTTTCAGAAAACTCGTATTTTTTGGAAGTTGGGCAACCCCTTTTGATGAAAGTGTTTTTCACCAGTCTCTGCTCTGGGCTACTTTAAGAGGAAACAAACCATAGAGACTAAACTGAGAATTACTTTATATTGTCAAGTTTCAAAGAACTAGTATAAACCATGTTGAATTTAGAGTTCCATATTCATCTATCTATATAGAGAACAACAGAGTGAAACCTAAAAATTAATACTGTTGCTACAAATGAATGCTTCAACTTACAAAAACGAACATTGGTGAGCCACGTGGGATTGGTGTACTGATCTACACAAACAAGTATCATCAATATCGGGTGAAAAAATATTTGATGAGACTTCAAAAACTCGTAGTTTTTTGGAAGCTTGGCAACCCCTGTTGATGAAAGGGTTTTTCACCAGTCTCTGCTTAGAACTACTTCAAGAGGAAACAATCCATAGAGACACAACTGAGAACTACTTTATAGTGTCAAGTTTCAAAAAGGTATTACAAACCATGTTGGATTAAGAGTTCCATATTCATCTATTTATATAGAAGACAAGAGAGTGAAACCTAAACATTTAAACTGTTGCTATAAAGTAACGCTTGAACCTAGAAGAACAAAAATTGGTGAGCCAAGTGGGATTGTTGTAGTGATCCTTACTACCAAGGATCATAAAGTTTGGTGAAAATGTATTTGCGGGATTTCAGTAAACTCATTGTTTTTTGGAAGCGTGGCAACCCGTTTCGATGAAAGTGTTTTTCACCCGTCTCTGCTTAGGGCTACTTCAAGAGAAAACAAACCATAGAGACAAAACTGAGAACTACTATACATTGTCAAGTTTCAAAGAGCTACTACAAACCATGTTGGATTTGGAGTTCCATATACATCTATCTATATAGAAGACAACAGAGTGAAACCTAAAAATTAAAGCTGTTGCTACAAACGATCGCTTCAACCTACAAAAACGAAAATTGGTGAGCTATTTGGAATGGTGTATTAATAATTACAAACAAGTATCATCAAGATCGGGTGAAAAAATATTTTCTGAGATTTCAGGAAAATCTAGTTTTTTGGAAGATTGGAAAACCCTTTCAATGAAAGTGTTTTTCACCAGTCTGTGCTTAGGCGTACTTCATGAGGAAACAAACCATAGATACAAAACTGAGAAGTACTTTTTTTTGTCAATTTTCAAAGAGGTACTACAAACAATGTTGGATTTAGAGTTCCATATTCAACTATCATTGTAGGAGAAAACAGAGTGAATCCTGAAAATTCACACAGTAACTGCAAATGAATGAATGAACCTCGTAGAATGAAAATTGGTGAGCCAAGTGGGATTGTTATAGTGATCATTCCTACCAAGTATCATCAAGATTGGTGAAAAAGTATTTGTGTAGATTTCAGAAAATTTGTAGTTTTTTGGATGCTTGGCAACCCCTTTTGATGAAAGTGTTTTTCACCAGTCCCTGCTTTAGTTTACTTCAAGAGGAAAAAAACCATAGAGACAAAACTGACAACTACTTTATCTTGTCAAGTTTCAAAGAGCTACTACAAAATGAAATTAGGTGAGCCAAGTGGGATTGGTGTACTGATCATTACCTGAATGTGTCATCAAGATTGGGTGAAAAAATGTTTGCTGAAATTTCAGGAAACTCCTATTTTTTTGGAAGCTTTTCAACCCCTTTCAATGAAAGTGATTTTAGCTAGTCTCTGCTTAGGGCTACATCAATAGGAAACATCCACAGAGATAGAACTTGGAAGTACTTTATTGTGTCATGTTTCAAAGAGCTAGCACTAACCGTGTTTGATTTAGTGTTCCAACTATATGTATCCATATAGGAAAATACAGAGTGAAACCTACAAATTAAAACTGTTACTGCAAATGAACGGTTTAACCTAGAAGAACGAAATTTGGTGAGCCAAGTGGGATTGGTGTACTGTTCATTACCTGAGAGTATCATCAAGATTGGGTGAAAAAATGTTTGCTGAGATTTCAGGAAACTCGTAGTTTTTTGGAAGCTTGGCAACCACTTTCAATGAAAGCGATTTCCCCAGTCTCTTCTTAGGGCTACATCAATAGGAAAAAAACATAGAGATAGAACTTGGAATTACTTTATTGTGTCAATTTTCAAAGAGCAAGCACTAACCGAGTTTGATTTAGAGTTCCAAATACATGTATCCATATAGGAAAATACAGAGTGAAACCTAAAAATAAAAACTGTTACTGCAAACGAACGGTTTAACCTAGAAGAACGAAATTTGGTGAGCCAATTGGGATTGGTGTACTGATCATTACGTGAAAGTATCATCAAGATTGGGTGAAAAAATGTTTGCTGAGATTTCAGGAAACTCGTAGTTTTTTTGAAGCTTGGCAACCCCTTTCAATGAAAGCGATGGTCGCCAGTCTCTGCTTAGGGCTACATCAATAGGAAACAAACCATAGAGATAGAACTTGGAGCTACTTTATTGTGTCAAGTTTGAAAGAGCTAGCACAAACCGTGTATGATTTAGAGTTCCAACTACATGTATCCATATAGGAGAAAGCAGAGTGAAAAGTAAAAATTAAAACTGTTACTTCAAACGAACGGTTTAACCTAGAAGAAAGAAATGTGGTGAGCCAATTGGTATTTGTGTACTGATCATTACCTGAATCTGTCATCAAGTATGGGTGAGAAAATATTTGCTGAGATTTCAGGAAACTCGTAATTATTGGAAGCTTGGCAATCCCTTTCAATAAAATTGATTTTCACCGTTTCTTTTTAGGACTACATCAACAGGAAAGAAACCATAGAGACAGAACTTGGAACTACTTTATTGTGTCATATTTCAAAGAGCTAGAACAAACCGTGTTTGATTTAGAGTTCCAACTAAATGTATCCATATTTGAGAAAGCAGAGTGAAAATTAAAAATTAAAACTGTTACTACAAATGAACGGTTTAAACTAGAAGAACGAAATTTGGTGAGCCAATTGGTATTTGTGTAATGATCATCAACTGAAACTGTCATCAAGTATGGATGAAAAAATATTTGCTGAGATTTCAGGAAACTCATACTTTTTTGGAAGCTTGGCAACCCCTTTCAATTAAAGTGATTTTTGTCAGTTTCTGCTTAGGGCTACATCAATAGGAAACAAACCATAAAGATAGAACTTGGAACTACTTTATTGTGTCAAGTTTCAAAGAGCTAGACCAAACCGTGTTTGATTTAGAGTTCCAACGACCTGTATCCATATAGGAAAATACAGAGTGAAACCTAAAAATTAAAACTGTTACTGCAAAGGAACGGTTTCACATAGAAGAACAAAATTTGGTGAGCCAAGTGGGATTGGTGTACTCATCATTACCTTAAAGTATCATTATATTGGTTGAAAAAATGTTTCCTGAAATTTCAGGCAACTCGTAGTTTTTGGAAGATTGGCAACCCCTTTCAATGAAACTGATTTTTGCCAGTATATGCTTAGGGCTACATCAATAGGAAACAAACCATAGAGATAGAAGTTGGAACTTCTTTATTGTGTTAAGTTTCAAAGAGCTAGCAGAAACCGTGTTTGATTTAGAGTTCCAACTACATGTATCCATATAGGAAAATACAGAGTGAAATCTAAAAATTTAAACTGTTACTGCACCTGAACGGTTTAACCTAGAAGAACGAAATTTGGTGAGCCAAGTGGGATTGGTGTACTGATCATTACCTGAAAGTGTCATCAAGATTGGGTGAAAAAATGTTTGCTGTGATTTCAGGAAACTCGTACTTTTTGGAAGCTTGGCAACACCTTTCAATGAAAGTGATTTTCGCCAGTCTCTGCTTAGGGCTATGTCAATAGGAAACAAACCATTGAGATAGAACGTAAAATTACTTTATTATTTCACGTTTCAAAGATCTAGCACTAACTTAGTTTGATTTACAGTTCCAACTACATGTATCCATATAGGAAAATACAGAGTGAAACTTAAAATTAAAACTGTTACTGCAAACGAATGGTTTAACCTAGAAGAACGAAATTTGGTGAGCCAAGTGGAAATGGTGTACTGACCATTACCTGAATGTGTCATCAAGATTGGGTGAAAAAATTTTTGCTGAGATTTCAGGAAACTCGTATGTTTTGGAAGCTTGGCAACCCCTTTCAAAGATAGCGATTTTCGCCAGACTCTGCTAAGGGCTACATCAATAGGAAACAAACCATTGAGATAGAAGTGGAACTACTTTATTGTGTCAAGTTTCAAAGAACTAGCACTAACCATTTTGATTTAGAGTTCCAACTACATGTATTCATATAAGAAAATACAGAGGGAAACCTAAAAATTAAAACTGTTACTGCAAACGAACGGTATAACTTAGAAGAACGAAATTTGGTGAGCCAAGTTGGATTGGTGTACTCATCCTTACCTGAAAGTATCACCAAGATTGGGTCAAAAAATATTTGCTGAGATTTTAGGAAACTCATTGTTTTTTTGAAGGTTGTAAACCCCTTTCCATGAAAGTGATTTTCGCCAGTCTCTGCTCAGGGCTACATTAAAAGAATCAAACCTTAGAGATAGAACATGGAACTACTTTATTGTGTCACGTTTCAAAGAGCTAGCACAAACCGTGTTTGATTTAGAGTTCCAACTACATGTATCCATATAGGAGAATACAGTGTGAAACCTAAATATTAAAACTGTTACTTCAAACGAACGGTGTAACATAGAAGAACGAAATTTGGTGAGCCAAGTGGGATTGGTGTACTGATCATTACCTGAAAGTATCACCAAGATTGGGTGAAAAAATATTTGCTGAGATTTCAGGAAACTTGTAATTTTTTGGAAGGTTTGCAACCCTTTCCATGAAAATGATTTCGACAGTCTCTGCTTAGGGCTACATTAATAGGCAACAAACCTTAGAGATACAACTTGGAACGACTTTATTGTGTCAAGTTTCAAACAGCTAGCACAGACCGTGTTTGATTTAGAGTTCCAACTACATGTATCCATATAGGAGAATACAGTGTGAAACCTAAAAATTAAAACTGTTACTGCAAATGAACGGTTTATCTAGAAGAATGAAATTTGGTCAGCCAGTGGGATTGGTTTACTGATCATTACCTGTAAGTATCATCAAGTAGGGTGAAAGAAGGTTTGCTGATATTTCAGGAAAATCGTATTTTCTTGGAATCTTGGCAACCCCTTTCCATGTAAGTGATTTTCACCAGTCTCTGCTTAGGGCAACATCAATAGGAAATAAACCATAGAGACAGAACTTGGAACTACTTTATTGTGTCAAGTTTCAAAGAGCTAGCACAAACTGTGTTTGATTTAGAGTTCCAACTACATGTATCCCTATAGGAGAATAAGAGTGAAACCTAAAAATTAAAACTCTTACTGCAAACGAACGGTTTAACGTAGACCTTCGAAATTTGGTCCGCCAATTGGGATTGGTGTACTGTTCATTCCCTGTACGTATCATGAAAATTGGGTGAAAAATGTTTGCTGAGATTTCAGGAAACTCGTAGTTTTTTGGAAGGTTGGCAACCCCTTTCCATGAAAGTGATTTTCGCTCGTCTCTGCTTAGGGCTACATCAATAGGAAAAAAACCTCAGAAATAGAAGTTGGAAATACTTTATTGTGTCAAGTTTCAAAGAGCTAGCACAAACCGTGTTTGATTTAGATTTCCAACTACATGTATCCATATAGGAGAATACAGAGTAAAACTAAAAATTAAAACTGTTACTGCAAACGAACGGGTTAACCTGGAAGAATGAAATTTGGTTAGCCAAGTTTGATTGGTGTACTGATCATTACCTGTAAGTATCATCAAGATTGTGTGAAAAAATATTTGCTGAGATTTCACGAAATTCGTAGTTTTTTGGAAGCTTGGCAACCCCTTTCCATGAAAGTGATTTTCGTCAGTCTGTGTTTAGGGCTACATCAGTAGGAAACAAACCTCAGAGATCGAACTTGGAACTCTTTGATTGTGTCAAGTTTCAAATAGTTAGCACAAACCGTGTTTGATTTAGAGTTCCAACTATATGTATTGAAATAGGAGAAAACACACTGAAACTTAAAAATTAAACTGTTACTGCAAACGAACGGTTTAATGTAGAAGAACAAAATTTGGTGAGTCATGGGATTGGTGTGCTCATCATTACCTGAAAGTATCATCAAGATTGGGTGAAAAACTGTTTGGTGACATTGCAGGAAACTCCTAGTTTTGGAAGCTTGGCAACCCCTTTCCATGAAAGTGATTTTCGCCAGTCTCTGCTTAGGGCGACATCAGTAGGAAACAAACCTCAGAAAGAGAATTTGGAACTACTTTATTGTGTCAAGTTTCAAAGAGCTAGCACAAACCGGGTTTGATTTAGAGTTCCAACTACGGGTATCCATATAGAAGAAAACAGACTGAAACCTAAAAATTAAAACTGTTATGGCAAAGGAACGGTTTAACCTAGAAGAACGAAATATGGTGAGCCAAGTGGGATTGGTGTATTGATCATTACTGGATAGTATCATCAATATTGGGTGAAAAAATATTTGCTGAGATTTCCTTAAACTCATTGTTTTTTGGAAGCTTGGCAACCCCTTTTCATTCAAGTGATTTTCGCCAGTTACTGCTTAGGGCTACATCAATAGGAAATAAACCGTAGAGAAAGAACTTGGAACTACTTTATTGTGTCAAGTTTCAAAGAAGTAGCATAAACCGTGTTTGATGTAGAGTTCCAAATACAAGTATCCATATAAGAGAAAACAGAGTGAATCCTAAAAATTGAAACTGTTACTGCAAACGAACGGTTTAATCTAGAAGAACGAAATTTGGTGAGCCAAGTGGGATTGGTGTCCTGATCATTACCTGAAAGTATCATCAAGATTGGGTAAAAAAATATTTGCTAAAATTTTAGGAAACTCGTAAATTTTTGGAATGTTGGCAACCCCTTTCCATGAAAGTGATTTTCGCCAGTCTCTGCTTAGGGCTACATTAATAGGAAACAAACCTCAGAGACAGAACTTGGAATTACTTTATTGCATCAAGATTCAAAGAGCTAGCACAACCCACGTTTGATTTAGAGTTCCAAATACATGTGTCCATATAGGAGAATAGAGTGAAACCTAAAAATTAAAACTCTTATTGCAAACGAATAGTTTAACCTAGAAGGACGAAATTTGGTGAGCCAAGTGGGATTCGTGTACTGATCATTACCTGAAAGTATCATCAATATTGGGTGAAAAAATGTTTGCTGAGATTTCAGGAAACTCGTAGTTTTTTGGAACTTTGTAACCCCTTTCCATGAAAGTCATTTTCAGCAGTCTCTACTTAGGGCTACATCAATAGGAAACAAACATCAGAGATAGAACTTGGAACTACTTTATTGTGTCAAGTTTCAAAGAGGTAGCACAAACCGTGTTTGATTTAGAGTTCCAACTACATGTATCCATATAGGAGAAAAGAGAGTGAAACCTAAAAATTAAAACTGTTACTGCAAACGAACGGATTAACCTAGAATGAAATTTGGTGAGCCAAGTGGGATTGGGGTACTGTTCATTACGTGAAAGTGTCATCAAGATTGGGTGAAAAAATGTGTGCTGATATTTTAGGAAACTCGTAGTTTTTTGGAAGCTTGGCAACCCCTTTCCATGAAAGTGATTTGCACCAGTCTCTGCTTAGGGCTACCTCAATAGGAAACAAACCGTAGAGATAGAACTTGGAACTACTTTATTGTGTCAAGTTTCAAAGAGCTAGCACAAACCGTGTTTTATTTCGAGTTCCAACTACATGTATCCATATAGGAGAAAACAGAGTGAAACCTAAAAATTAAAACATCTACTGCCAACGAACGGTTTAAACTAGAAGAACGAAATTTGGTGAGCCATGTGGGACTGGATTACTGATCATTTCGTGAAAGTGTCATCAAGATTGGGTGAAAAAATGTGTGCTGAGATTTCAGGAAACTCGTAGTTTTTTGGAAGCTTGGCAACCCCTTTCCTTGAAAGTGATTTGCGCCAGTCTCTGCTGAGGCCTCATCTATAGGAAACAAACCATAGAGATAGAACTTGGAACTACTTAATTGTGTCAAGTTTCAAAGAGCTAGCACAAACCGTGTTTGATTTAGAGTTCCAACTACATGTATCCATATAAGAAAAAACAGAGCGAAACCAAAAAATTAATACTGTTACTGCCAACGAAAGGTTGAACCTAGAAGAACGATATTTGGTGAGCCAAGTGAGATCGGGGTACTGATCATTACCTGAAAGTGTCATCAAGATTGGGTGAAAAAATGTGTGCTGAGATTTCAGAAAACTCGTAGTTTTTTGGAAGCTTGGCAACCCCTTTCCATGAAAGTGATTTGCGCCAGTCTCTGCTTAGGGCTACATCAATAGAAAAGAAACCATAGGGATAGAATTTGGAACTACTTTATTGTGTCAAGTTTCAAAGAGCTAGCACAAACCGTGTTTGATTTAGAGTTCCAACTACATGTATATATATAGGAGAAAACAGAGTGAAACCTAAAAATTAAAACTGTTACTGCCAACGAAAGGTTTAACCTAGAAGAACGAAATTTGGTGAGCCAAGTGGGATTGGGGTACTGATCATTACATGAAAGTGCCATCAAGATTGGGTGAAAAAAATGTGTGCTGAGATATCAGGAAACTCGTAGTTTTTTTGAAGCTTGGCAACCTCTTTTCATGAAAGGGATCTGCGCCATCTCTGCTTAGGGCTACACCAATAGGAAACAAACCATAGAGATAGAACTTGGAACTACTTTAGTGTGTCAAGTTTCAAAGAGCTAGCACAAACCGTGTTTGATTTAGTGTTCCAACTACATGTATCCATATAGGAATAAACAGAGTGAAACATAAAAATTAAAACTGTTATGGCCAAAGAACGGTTTAACTTAGAAGAAGGAAATTTGGTGAGCCAAGTGGGATTGGGGTACTGATCATTACCTGAAAGTGTCATCCAGTTTGGGTGAAAAAATGTGTGCTGAGATGTCAGGAAACTCGTAGTTTTTTGGAAGCTTTGCAACCCCTTTCTATGAAAGAGATTTGTGCCAGTCTCTGCTTAGGGCTACATCAATAGGAAACAAACCATAGAGATAGAACTTGGAACTACTTTATTGTGTCAAGTTTCAAAGAGCTAGCACAAACCGTGTTTGATTTATCGTTCCAACTACATGTAACCATATAGTAGAAAACAGAGTGAAACCTAAAAATTAAAACTGTTACTGCCAACGAACGGTTTAACCTAGAAGAACGAAATTTGGTGAGCCAAGTTGGATTGGGGTACTGATCATTACCTGAAAGTGTCATCAAGATTGGGTGAAAAAATGTGTGCTGAGATTTCAGGAAACTCGTAGTTTTTTGGAAGCTTGGCAACCCCTTTCCATGAAAGTGATTTGCGCCAGTCTCTGCTTAGGGCTACATCAATAGGAAACAAACCATACAGATAGAACTTGGAACTACTTTATTGTGTCAAGTTTCAAAGAGCTAGCACAAATTGTGTTTGATTTAGAGTTCCAAATACATGTATCCATATAGGAGAAATCAGAGTGAAACCTAAAAATTAAAACTGTTACTGCCAATGAAGGTTTAACCCAGAAGAACAAAATTTGGTGAGCCAAGTGGGATTGTGGTACTGATCATTACCTGAAAGTGTCATCAAGATAGGGTGAACAAATGTGTGCTGAGATTTCAAGAAACTCGTAGTTTTTTGGAAGCTTGGCAACCCCTTTCCATGAAAGTAATTTGCACCATCTCTGCTTAGGGCTACATCAATAGGAAACAAACCATAGAGATAGAACTTGGAACTACTTTATTGTGTCAAGTTTCAAAGAGCTAGAACAAACCGTGTGTGATTTAGAGTTCCAACTACATGTATCCATATAGGAGAAAACAGAGTGAAACCTAAAAATTAAAACTGTTACTGCCAACGAACGGTTTAACCTAGAAGAGCGAAATTTGTTGAGCCAAGTGGGATTGGGTTACTGATCATTACCTGAAAGTGTCATCAAGATTGGGTGAAAAAATGTGTGTTGAGATTTCAGGAAACTCGTAGTTTTTTGGAAGCTTCGCAACCCCTTTCCATGAAAGTGATTTGCGCCGGTCTCTGCTTAGGGCTACATCAATAGGAAACAAACCATAGAGATGGAACATGGAACTACTTTATTGTGTCAAGTTTCAAAGAGCTAGCACAAACCGTGTTTGATTTAGAGTTACAACTACATGTATATATATAGGAGAAATCAGAGTGAAACCTAAAAATTAAAACTGTTACTGCCAACAAACGGTTTAACCTAGAAGAACGAAATTTGGTGAGCCAAGTCGGATTGTGGTACTGATCATTACCTGAAAGTGTCATCAAGCTTGGGTGAACAAATGTGTGCTGAGATTTCATGAAACTCGTAGTTTTTGGGAAGCTTGGCAACCCCTTTCCATGAAAGTAATTTGCGCCAGTCTCTGCTTAGTGCTACATCAATAGGAAACAAATCATAGATATAGAACTTGGAACTACTCCATCGTGTCAAGTTTCGAAGAGCTAGCAAAAACCGTGTGTGATTTAGAGTTCCAACTACATGTAACCATATAGGAGAAAACAGAATGAAACGAAAAACATTAAAACAGTTACTGGCAACGAACGGTTTAAACTAGAAGAACGAAATTTGGTGAGCCTAGTGGGATTGGGGTACTGATCATTACCTGAATGTGTCATCAAGACTGGGTGAAAAAATGTGTGCTGGGATTTCAGGAAACTCTAGTTTTTTGGAAGCTTGGCAACCCCTTTCCATGAAAGTGATTTGCGCCAGTCTCTGCTTATGGCTACATCAATAGGAAACAAACCATAGAGATAGAACTTGGAACTACATTATTGTGTCAAGTTTCAAAGAACAAGCACAAACCGTGTTTGATTTAGAGTTCCAACTACATGTATCCATATAGTAGAAAACAGAGCGAAACCTAAAAATTAAAACTCTTACTGCCAACGAACGGTTTAACCTAGAAGAACTAAATTTGGTGAGCCAAGTGGGATCAGGGTACTGATCATTACCTGAAAGTGTCATCAAGATTGGGTGAAAAAATGTGTGCATAGTTTTCAGGAAACTTGTAGTTTTTTGGAAGCTTGGCAACCCCTTTCCATGAAAGTGATTTGCGCCAGTCTCTGCTTAGGGCTACATCAATAGGAAACAAACCGTAGAGATAGAACTTGGAACTACATTATTGTGTCAAGTTACAAGGGGTAGCAAAAATTGTGTTTGATTTAGAGTTCCAAATACATGTATCCATATAGGAGAAAACAGAGTGAAACCTAAAAATTAAAACTGTTACTGCCAATGAGGGTTTAAACTAGAGGAACGAAATTTGGTGAGCCAAGTGGGATTGGGGTACTGATCATTACCTGAAAGTGTCATCAAGATTGGGTGAACAAATGTGTGCTGAGATTTCAGGAAACTCGTAGTTTTTTGGAAGCTTGGCAACCCCTTTACATGAAAGTAATTTGCACCAGTCTCTGCTTAGGGCTACATCAATAGGAAACAAACCATAGAGATAGAACTTGGAACTACTTTATTGTGTTAAGTTTCAAAGAGCTAGCACAAACAGTGTTTGATTTAGAGTTCCAACTACATGTATCCATGTAGGAGAAGTCAGACTGAAACCTAAAAATTAAAACTGTTACTGCCAACGAACGGCTTAACCTAGAAGAACAAAATTTGGTGAGCCAAGTGGAATAGGGTACTGATAATTACCTGAAAATGTCATCAAGTTTGGGTGAAAAAATGTGTGCTGGGATTTCAGGAAACTCGTAGTTTTTTGGAAGCTTGGCAATCACTTTCCATGAAAGTGATCTGCGCCAGTCACTGCTTAGGGCTACACCAATAGGAAAAAAACCATAGAGATAGAACTTGGAACTACTTATTGAGTCAAGTTTCAAAGAGCTAGCACAAACTGTGTGTGATTTAGAGTTCCAACAACATGTATCCATATAGGAGAAAACATAGTGAAACCTAAAAATTAAAACTGTTACTGCCAACGAACAGTTTAACCTAGAAGAACGAAATTATGTGAGCCAAGTGGAATTGGGGTACTGATCATTACCTGAAAGTGTCATCAAGATTGGGTGAAAAAATGTGTGCTGAGATTTCAGGAAACTCGTAGTTTTTTGGAAGCTTCGCAACCCTTTTCCATGAAAGTGAATGCGCCGGTCTCTGCTTAGGGCTATATCAATAGGAAACAAACCATAGAGATGGAACTTGGAACTACATTATTGTGTCAAGTTTCAATGAGCTAGCACAAACCTTCTTTGATTTAGATTTCCAACTACATGTATATATAAAGGAGAGAACAGAGTGAAACCTAAAAATTAAAACTGTTACTGCCAACGAACGGTTTAACCTAGAAGAACAAAATTTGGTGAGCCAAGTGGGATCGGGGTACTGATCATTACCTGAAAGTGTCATCAAGTTTGGGTGAAAAAATGTGTGCTGAGATATGAGGAAACTCGTAGTTTTTTGGAAGCTTGGCAACCTCTTTCCATGAAAGTGATCTGCGCCATCTCTGCTTAGCGCTACACCAATAGGAAACAAACCATAGAGATAGAACTTGGAACTACTTTATTGTGTCAAGATTCAAAGAGCTAGCAAAAACCGTGTGTGATTTAGAGTTCCAACTACATGTAACCATATAGGAGAAAACAGAATGAAACCAAAAACATTAAAACAGTTACTGGCAACGAACGGTTTAAAGTAGAAGAACGAAATTTGGTGAGCCTAGTGGGATTGGGGTACTGATCATTACCTGAATGTGTCATCAAGACTGGGTGAAAAAATGTGTGCTGAGATTTCAGGAAACTCTAGTTTTTTGGATGCTTGGCAACCCCTTTCCATGAAAGTGATTTGTGCCAGTCTCTGCTTATGGCTACATCAATAGGAAACAAACCATAGAGATAGAACTTGGAACTACATTATTGTGTCAAGTTTCAAAGAGCAAGCACAAACCGTGTTTGATTTAGAATTCCAACTACATGTATCCATATAGGAGAAAACAGAGCGAAACCTAAAAATTAAAACTCTTACTGCCAACGAACGGTTTAACCTAGAAGAACTAAATTTGGTGAGCCAAGTGGGATCAGGGTACTGATCATTACCTGAAAGTGTCATCAAGATTGGGTGAAAAAATGTGTGCTTAGTTTTCAGGAAACTTGTAATTTTTTGGAAGCTTGGCAACCCCTTTCCATGAAAGTGATTTGCGCCAGTCTCTGCTTAGGGCTACATCAATAGGAAACAAACCATAGAGATAGAACTTGGAACTACATTATTGTGTCAAGTTTCAAAGAGCTAGCAAAAATTGTGTTTGATTTAGAGTTCCAAATACATGTATCCATATAGGAGAAAACAGAGTGAAACCTAAAAATTAAAACTGTTACTGCCAATGAGGGTTTAAACTAGAAGAACGAAATTAGGTGAGCCAAGTGGGATTGGGGTACTGATCATTACCTGAAAGTGTCATCAAGATTGGGTGAACAAATGTGTGCTGAGATTTCAGGAAACTCGTAGTTTTTTGGAAGCTTGGCAACCCCTTTACATGAAAGTAATTTGCGCCAGTCTCTGCTTAGGGCTACATCAATAGGAAACAAACCATAGAGATAGAACTTGGAACTACTTTATTGTGTTAAGTTTCAAAGAGCTAGCACAAACAGTGTTTGATTTAGAGTTCCAACTACATGTATCCATGTAGGAGAAGTCAGAGTGAAACCTAAAAATTAAAACTGTTACTGCCAACGAACGGCTTAACCTAGAAGAACAAAATTTGGTGAGCCAAGTGGAATAGGGTACTGATCATTACCTGAAAGTGTCATCAAGTTTGGGTGAAAAAATGTGTGCTGGGATTTCAGGAAACTCGTAGTTTTTTGGAAGCTTGGCAATCACTTTCCATGAAAGTGATCTGCGCCAGTCTCTGCTTAGGGCTACACCAATAGGAAAAAAACCATAGAGATAGAACTTGGAACTACTTTATTGAGTCAAGTTTCAAAGAGCTAGCACAAACCGTGTGTGATTTAGAGTTCCAACAACATGTATCCATATAGGAGAAAACATAGTGAAACCTAAAAATTAAAACTGTTACTGCCAACGAACAGTTTAACCTAGAAGAACGAAATTATGTGAGCCAAGTGGAATTGGGGTACTGATCATTACCTGAAAGTGTCATCAAGATTGGGTGAAAAAATGTGTGCTGAGATTTCAGGAAACTCGTAGTTTTTTGGAAGCTTCGCAACCCCTTTCCATGAAAGTGAATGCGCCGGTCTCTGCTTAGGGCTATATCAATAGGAAACAAACCATAGAGATGGAACTTGGAACTACATTATTGTGTCAAGTTTCATTGAGCTAGCACAAACCTTCTTTGATTTAGATTTCCAACTACATGTATATATAAAGGAGAGAACAGAGTGAAACCTAAAAATTAAAACTGTTACTGCCAACGAACGGTTTAACCTAGAAGAACAAAATTTGGTGAGCCAAGTGGGATCGGGGTACTGATCATTACCTGAAAGTGTCATCAAGTTTGGGTGAAAAAATGTGTGCTGAGATATCAGGAAACTCGTATTTTTTTTGAAGCTTGGCAACCTCTTTCCATGAAAGTGATCTGCGCCATCTCTGCTTAGGGCTACACCAATAGGAAACAAACCATAGAGATAGAACTTGGAACTACTTTATTGTGTCAAGATTCAAAGAGCTAGCAAAAACCGTGTGTGATTTAGAGTTCCAACTACATGTAACCATATAGGAGAAAACAGAGTGAAACCAAAAACATTAAAACAGTTACTGGCAACGAACGGTTTAAAGTAGAAGAACGAAATTTGGTGAGCCTAGTGGGATTGGGGTACTGATCATTACCTGAATGTGTCAACAAGACTGGGTGAAAAAATGTGTGCTGAGATTTCAGGAAACTCTAGTTTTTTGGAAGCTAGGCAACCCCTTTCCATGAAAGTGATTTGCGCCAGTCTCTGCTTATGGCTACATCAATAGGAAACAAACCATAGAGATACAACTTGGAACTACATTATTGTGTCAAGTTTCAAAGAGCAAGCACAAACCGTGTTTGATTTAGAGTTCCAACTACATGTATCCATATAGGAGAAAACAGAGCGAAACCTAAAAATTAAAACTCTTACTGCCAATGAACGGTTTAACCTAGAAGAACTAAATTTGGTGAGCCAAGTGGGATCAGGGTACTGATCATTACCTGAAAGTGTCATCAAGATTGGGTGAAAAATGTGTGCTTAGTTTTCAGGAAACTTGTAGTTTTTTGGAAGCTTGGCAACCCCTTTCCATGAAAGTGATTTGCGCCAGTCTCTGCTTAGGGCTACATCAATAGGAAACAAACCATAGAGATAGAACTTGGAACTACATTATTGTGTCAAGTTTAAAGAGCTAGCAAAAATTGTGTTTGATTTAGAGTTCCAAATACATGTATCCATATAGGAGAAAACAGAGTGAAATCTAAAAATTAAAACTGTTACTGTCAATGAGGGTTTAAACTAGAAGAACGAAATTTGGTGAGCCAAGTGGGATTGGGGTACTGATCATTACCTGAAAGTGTCATCCAGATTGGGTGAACAAATGTGTGCTGAGATTTCAGGAAACTCGTAGTTTTTTGGAAGCTTGGCAACCCCTTTACATGAAAGTAATTTGCGCCAGTCTCTGCTTAGGGCTACATCAATAGGAAACAAACCATAGAGATAGAACTTGGAACTACTATATTGTGTTAAGTTTCAAAGAGCTAGCACAAACAGTGTTTGATTTAGAGTTCCAACTACATGTATCCATGTAGGAGAAGTCAGACTGAAACCTAAAAATTAAAACTGTTACTGCCAACGAACGGCTTAACCTAGAAGAACAAAATTTGGTGAGCCAAGTGGAATAGGGTACTGATCATTACCTGAAAGTGTCATCAAGTTTGGGTGAAAAAATGTGTGCTGGAATTTCAGGAAACTCGTAGTTTTTTGGAAGCTTGGCAATCACTTTCCATGAAAGTGATCTGCGCCAGTCTCTGCTTAGGGCTACACCAATAGGAAAAAAACCATAGAGATAGAACTTGGAACTACTTTATTGAGTCAAGTTTCAAAGAGCTAGCACAAAGCGTGTGTGATTTAGAGTTCCAACAACATGTATCCATATAGGAGAAAACAGAGTGAAACCTAAAAATTAAAACTGTTACTGCCAACGAACAGTTTAACCTAGAAGAACGAAATTATGTGAGCCAAGTGGAATTGGGGTACTGATCATTACCTGAAAGTGTCATCAAGATTGGGTGAAAAAATGTGTGCTGAGATTTCAGGAAACTCGTAGTTTTTTGGAAGCTTCGCAACCCCTTTCCATGAAAGTGAATGCGCCGGTCTCTGCTTAGGGCTATATCAATAGGATACAAACCATAGAGATGGAACTTGGAACTACATTATTGTGTCAAGTTTCAATGAGCTAGCACAAACCTTCTTTGATTTAGATTTCCAACTACATGTATATATAAAGGAGAGAACAGAGTGAAACCTAAAAATTAAAACTGTTACTGCCAACGAACGGTTTAACCTAGAAGAACAAAATTCGGTGAGCCAAGTGGGATCGGGGTACTGATCATTACCTGAAAGTGTCATCAAGATTGGGTGAAAAAATGTGTGCTGAGATTTCAGGAAACTCGTAGTTTTTTGGAAGGTTGGCAACCCCTTTCTATGAAAGTGATTTGTGCCAGTCTCTGCTTAGGGCTACATCAATAGGAAACAAACCATAGAGAAAGAATTTGGAACTACTTTATTGTGTCAAGTTTCAAAGAGCTAGCACAAACCGTGTGTGATTTAGAGTTCCAACTACATGTATCCATATAGGAGAAAACAGAGTGAAACCTAAAAATTAAAACTGTTACAGCCAACGAACCCTTTAACCTAGAAGAATGAAATTTGGTGAGCCAAGTGGGATTGCGGTACTGATCATTACCTGAAAGTGTCATCAAGATTGGGTGAAAAAATGTGTGCTGAGATTTCAGGAAACTCGTAGTTTTTGGAAGCTTGGCAACCCCTTTCCATGAAAGTGATTTGCGCCGGTCTCTTCTTAGGTCTATATCAATACGAAACAAACCATAGAGATGGAACTTGGAACTACATTATTGTGTCAAGTTTCAAAGAGCTAGCACTAACCTTCTTTTATTTAGAGTTCCAACTACATGTATATATATAGGAGAAAACAGAGTGAAACCTAAAAATTAAAACTGTTACTGCCAACGAACGGTTTAACCTAGAAGAACGAAATTTGGTGAGTCAAGTGGGATTGGGGTACTGATCATTACCTGAAAGTGCCATCAAGATTGGATGAACAAATGTGTCCTGGATTTCAGGAAACTCATAGTTTTTTGGAAGATTGGCAACCCCTTTCCATTAAAGTGATCTGCGCCAGTCTCTGCTTAGGGCTACACCAATAGGAAACAAACCATAGAGATAGAACTTGGAACTACTTTATTGTGTCAAGTTTCAAAGAGCTAGCACAAACCGTGGGTGATTTAGAGTTCCAAATACATGTAACCATATAGGAGAAAACAGAGTGAAACCAAATATTAAAACAGTAACTGCCAACGAACGGTTTAAACTAGAAGAAGAACATTTGGTGAGCCAAGTGGGATTGGGGTACTGATCATTACCTGAAAGTGTCATCAAGATTGGGTGAAAAAATGTGTGCTGAGATGTCAGGAAACTCATAGTTTTTTGGAAGCTTGCCAACCCCATTCCATGAAAGTGATTTGCGCCAGTCTCTGCTTAGGGCTATATCAATAGGAAACAAACCATAGAGATAGAACTTGGAACTACTTTATTGTGTCAAGTTTCAAAGAGCGAGCACAAACCGTGTTTGATTTAGAGTTCCAACTACATGTATCCATATAGGAATAAACAGAGTGAAACCTAAAAATTAAAACTCTTACGGACAAAGAACTGTTAAACCTAGAGGAACGTAATTTGGTGAGCCAAGTGGGATTGGGGTACTGATCATTACCTGAAAGTTTCATCAAGATTGGGTGAAAAAATGTGTGCTGAGATTTCAGGAAACTCGTAGTTTTTTGGAAGCTTGGCAACCCCTTTCCATGAAAGTAATTTGCACCAGTCTCTGCTTAGGGCTACATCAATAGGAAACAAACGATAGAGATAGAACTTTGAACTACTTTATTGTGTTAATTTTCAAAGAGCTAGCACAAACAGTGTTTGATTTAGAGTTCCAACTACATGTATCCATGTAGGAGAAGTCAGACTGAAACCTAAAAATTAAAACTGTTACTGCTAATGAACGGTTTAACCTAGAAGAACGAAATTTGGTGAGCCAAGTGGGATTGAGGTACTGATAATTACCTGAAAGTGCCATCAAGATTGGGTGAAAAAATGTGTGCTGAGATTTCAGAAAACTCGTAGTTTTTTGGAAGCTTGGCAACCCCTTTCCATGAAAGTGATTTGCGCCAGTCTCTGCTTAGGGCTACATCAATAGGAAACAAATCATAGAGATAGAACTTGGAACTACTTTATTGTGTCAAGTTTCAAAGAGCTAGCACAAACCGTGTTTGATTTAGAGTTCCAACTACATGTATATATAAAAAAGAGAACAGAGTGAAATCTAAAAATTTAAACTGTTACTGCCAACGAACGGTTTAACCTAGAAGAACGAAATTTGGTGAGCCAAGTGGGATTGGGGTACTGATCATTACCTGAAAGTGCCATCAAGATTGGGTGAAAAAATGTGTGCTGAGATTTCAGGAAACTCGTAATTTTTTGGAAGCTTGGCCACCCGTTTCTATGAAAGTGATTTGCGCCAGTCTCTGCTTTGGGCTACATCAATAGGAATCAAACCATACAGATAGAACTTGGAACTACTTTATTGTGTCAAGTTTCAAAGAGCTAGCACAAACCGTGTTTGATTTAGAGTTCCAACTACATGTATCCATATAGGAGAAAACAGAGTGAAACCTAAAAATTAAAACTGTTACTGCCAACGAACTGTTTAACCTAGAAGAACGAAATTTGGTGAGCCAAGTGGGATTGGGGTACTGATCATTACCTGAAAGTGTCATCAAGATTGGGTGAACAAATGTGTGCTTAGATTTCACGAAACTCGTAGTTTTTTGGAAGCTTGGCAACCCCTTTCCATGAAAGTAATTTGCGCCAGTCTCTGCTTAGGGCTACATCAATAGGAAACAAACCATAGAGATAGAACTTGGAACTACTTTATTGTGTCGAGTTTCAAATAGCTAGCACAAACCGTGTGTGATTTAGAGTTCCAACTACAAGTATCCATATAGGAGAAAACAGAGTGAAACCTAAAAATTAAAACTGTTACTGCCAACGAACGGTTTAACCTAGAAGAACGAAATTTGGTGAGCCAAGTGGGATTGGGGTACTGATCATTACCTGAAAGTGCCATCAAGATTGGGTGAAAAAATGTGTGCTGAAATTTCAGGAAACTCATAGTTTTTTGGAAGCTTGGCAACCCCTTTCCATGAAAGTGATTTGCGCCAGTCTCTGCTTAGGGCTACATCAATAGGAAACAAACCATAGAGATAGAACTTGGAAGTACTTTATTGTGTCAAGTTTCAAAGAGCTAGCACAAACCCTGTTTGATTTAGAGTTCCAACTACATGTATCCATATAGGAGAATAGAGAGTGAAACCTAAAAATTAAAACTGTTACTGCCAACGAACAATTTAACCTAGAAGAACGAAATTTGGTGAGCCAAGTGGGATTGGGGTACTGATCATTAACTGAAACTGTCATCAAGATTGGGTGAAAAAATGTGTGCTGAGATTTCAGGAAACTCGTAGTTTTTTGGAAGCTTGGCAACCCCTTTCCATGAAAGTGATTTGCGCTGGTCTCTGCTTACGGCTACATCAATAGGAAACAAACCATAGAGATAGAACTTGGAACTACTTTATTGTGTCAAGCTTCAAAGAGCTAGCACAAACCGTGTTTGATTTAGAGTTCCAACTACATGTATCCATATAGGAGAAATCAGAGTGAAACCTAAAAATTAAAACTGTTACTGCCAACGAACGCTTTAAACTAGAAGAACGAAATTTGGTGAGCCAAGTGGGATTGGGGTACTGATCATTACCTGAAAGTGTGATCAAGCTTGGGTGACAAAATGTGAGCTGAGATTTCAGGAAACTCATCGTTTTTTGGAAGCTGGGCAACATCTTTCCATGAAAGTGATTTGCACCAGTCTCTGCTTAGGGCTACATCAATAGGAAACAAACCATAGAGAGAGAACTTGAAACTACTTTATTGTGTCAAGTTTCCAAGAGCTAGCACAAACCGCGTTTGATTTAGAGTTCCAACTACATGTATCCATATAGGAGAAAACAGAGTGAAACCTAAAAATTAAAACTGTTACTGCCAACGAATGGTTTAAACTAGAAGAACGAAATTTGGTGAGCCAAGTGGGATTGGGGTTCTGATCATTACCTGAAAGTGTCATCAAGATTGGGTGAAAAAATGTGTGCTGAGATTTCAGGAAACTCGTAGTTTTTTGGAAGCTTGCCAACCCCATTATATGAAAGTGATTTGCGCCAGTCTCTGCTTAGGGCTACATCAATAGGAAACAAACCATAGAGATAGAACTTGGAACTACTTTATTGTGTCAAGTTTCAAAGAGTTAGCACAAACCGTGTTTGATTTAGAGTTCCAACTACATGTATCCATATAGGAATAAACTGAGTGATACCTAATAATTAAAACTGTTACTGCAAAAGAACGGTTGAACATAGAAGAACGAAATTTGGTGAGCCAAGTGGGATTGGGGTACTGATCATTACCTGAAAGTCTCATCAAGATTGGGTGAAAAAATGTGTGCTGAGATTTCATGAAACTCGTAGTTTTTTGGAAGCTTCGCAACCCCTTTCCATGAAAGTGATTTGCGGCAGTCTCTGCTTAGGGCTACATCAATAGGAAACAAACCATAGAGATAGAACTTGGAACTACTTTATTGTGTCAAGTTTCAAAGAGCTAGCACAAACCGTGTTTGATTTAGAGTTCCAACTACATGTATCCATATAGGAGAAAACAGAGTGAAACCTAAAAATTAAAAGTGTTACTGCCAACGAACGGTTTAAAGTAGAAGAACTAAATTTGGTGAGCCAAGTGGGATTGGGGTACTGATCATTACCTGAAAGTGTCATCATGATTGGGTGAAAAAATGTGTGCTTAGATGTCAGGAAACTCGAAGTTTTTTGGAAGCTTGGCAACCCCTTTCCATTAAAGTGATTTGCGCCAGTCTCTGCTTAGGGCTACATCAATAGGAAACAAACCATAGAGATAGAACTTGGAACTACTTTATTGTGTCGAGTTTCAAATAGCTAGCACAAACCGTGTGTGATTTAGAGTTCCAACTACAAGTATCCATATAGGAGAAAACAGAGTGAAACCTAAAAATTAAAACTGTTACTGCCAACGAACGGTTTAACCTAGAAGAACGAAATTTGGTGAGCCAAGTGGGATTGGGGTACTGATCATTACCTGAAAGTGCCATCAAGATTGGGTGAAAAAATGTGTGCTGAAATTTCAGGAAACTCATAGTTTTTTGGAAGCTTGGCAACCCCTTTCCATGAAAGTGATTTGCGCCAGTCTCTGCTTAGGGCTACATCAATAGGAAACAAACCATAGAGATAGAACTTGGAAGTACTTTATTGTGTCAAGTTTCAAAGAGCTAGCACAAACCCTGTTTGATTTAGAGTTCCAACTACATGTATCCATATAGGAGAATAGAGAGTGAAACCTAAAAATTAAAACTGTTACTGCCAACGAACAATTTAACCTAGAAGAACGAAATTTGGTGAGCCAAGTGGGATTGGGGTACTGATCATTAACTGAAACTGTCATCAAGATTGGGTGAAAAAATGTGTGCTGAGATTTCAGGAAACTCGTAGTTTTTTGGAAGCTTGGCAACCCCTTTCCATGAAAGTGATTTGCGCTGGTCTCTGCTTACGGCTACATCAATAGGAAACAAACCATAGAGATAGAACTTGGAACTACTTTATTGTGTCAAGCTTCAAAGAGCTAGCACAAACCGTGTTTGATTTAGAGTTCCAACTACATGTATCCATATAGGAGAAATCAGAGTGAAACCTAAAAATTAAAACTGTTACTGCCAACGAACGCTTTAAACTAGAAGAACGAAATTTGGTGAGCCAAGTGGGATTGGGGTACTGATCATTACCTGAAAGTGTGATCAAGCTTGGGTGACAAAATGTGAGCTGAGATTTCAGGAAACTCATCGTTTTTTGGAAGCTGGGCAACATCTTTCCATGAAAGTGATTTGCACCAGTCTCTGCTTAGGGCTACATCAATAGGAAACAAACCATAGAGAGAGAACTTGAAACTACTTTATTGTGTCAAGTTTCCAAGAGCTAGCACAAACCGCGTTTGATTTAGAGTTCCAACTACATGTATCCATATAGGAGAAAACAGAGTGAAACCTAAAAATTAAAACTGTTACTGCCAACGAATGGTTTAAACTAGAAGAACGAAATTTGGTGAGCCAAGTGGGATTGGGGTTCTGATCATTACCTGAAAGTGTCATCAAGATTGGGTGAAAAAATGTGTGCTGAGATTTCAGGAAACTCGTAGTTTTTTGGAAGCTTGCCTACCCCATTATA
Organism: Spermophilus citellus; assembly: GCF_964194105.1. NCBI lineage: Eukaryota > Metazoa > Chordata > Mammalia > Rodentia > Sciuridae > Spermophilus > Spermophilus citellus. Next base: position 25,609,285 of record NC_138196.1, on the reverse strand, counting down.
TGAAAGTGATTTGCGCCAGTCTCTGCTTAGGGCTACATCAATAGGAAACAAATCATAGAGATAGAACTTGGAACTACTTTATTGTGTCAAGTTTCAAAGAGCTAGCACAAACCGTGTTTGATTTAGAGTTCCAACTACATGTATCCATATAGGAATAAACAGAGTGAAACCTAAAAAATAAAACTGTTACGGCCAAAGAATGGTTTAACCTAGAAGAACGAAATTTGGTGAGCCAAGTGGGATTGGGGTACTGATCATTACCTGAAAGTGTCATCAAGCTTGGGTGAAAAAATGTGTGCTGAGATTTCAGGAAACTCGTAGTTTTTGGGAAGCTTGGCAACCCCTTTCCATGAAAGTGATTTGCGCCAGTCTCTGCGTAGGGCTACACCAATAGGAAACAAAATATAGAGATAGAACTTGGAACTACTTTATTGTGTCAAGTTTCAAAAAGCTAGCACAAACCGTGTGTGATTTAGAGTCCCAATGACATGTATTCATATAGGAGAAAACCGAGTGAAACCTAAAAATTAAAACTGTTACTGCCAACGAAGGGTTTAACCTAGAAGAACGAAATTTGGTGAGCCAAGTGGGATTGGGGTACTGATCATTACCTGAAAGTGTCATCAAGATTGGGTGAAAAAATGTGTGCTGAGATTTCAGGAAACTCGTAGTTTTTTGGAAGCTTGGCAACCCCTTTCCATGAAAGTGATTTGCGCCAGTCTCTGCTTAGGGCTACATCAATAGGAAACAAACCATAGAGACAGAACTTGGAACTACTTTATTGTGTCAAGTTTCAAAGAGCTAGCACAAACCGTGTTTGATTTAGAGTTCCAACTACATGTATCCATATAGGAGAAAACAGAGTGAAACCTAAAAATTAAAACTGTTACTGCCAACGAACGATTTAACCTAGAAGAATGAAATTTGGTGAGCCAAGTGGGATTGGAGTACTGATCATTAACTGAAACTGTCATCAAGGTTGGGTGAAAAAATGTGTGCTGTGATTTCAGGAAACTCGTAATTTTTTGGAAGCTTGGCAACCCCTTTCCATGAAAGTGATTTGTGCCGGTCTCTGCTTAGTGCTACATCAATAGGAAACAAACCATAGAGATAGATCATGGTACTATTTTATTGTGTCAAGTTTCAAAGAGCTAGCACAAACCGTGTTTGATTTAGAGTTCCAACTACATGTATCCATATAGGAGAAAACAGAGTGAAACCTAAAAATTAAAACTGTTATTGCCAACAAACGGTTTAACCTAGAAGAACGAAATTTGGTGATCAAGTGGGATTGGGGTACTGATCATTAACTGAAACTGTCATCAAGATTGGGTGAAAAAATGTGTGCTGAGATTTCAGAAAAATCGTAGTTTTTTGGAAGCTTGGCAACCCCTTTCCATGAAAGTGATTTGCGCCGGTCTCTGCTTAGGGCTACATCAATAGGAAACAAACCATAGAGATAGAACTTGGAACTACTTTATTGTGTCAAGTTTCAAAGAGTTAGCACAAACCGTGTTTGATTTAGAGTTCCAACTACATGTATCCATATAGGAATAAACTGAGTGATACCTAATAATTAAAACTGTTACTGCAAAAGAACGGTTTAACATAGAAGAACGAAATTTGGTGAGCCAAGTGGGATTGGGGTACTGATCATTACCTGAAAGTCTCATCAAGATTGGGTGAAAAAATGTGTGCTGAGATTTCATGAAACTCGTAGTTTTTTGGAAGCTTCGCAACCCCTTTCCATGAAAGTGATTTGCGGCAGTCTCTGCTTAGGGCTACATCAATAGGAAACAAACCATAGAGATAGAACTTGGAACTACTTTATTGTGTCAAGTTTCAAAGAGCTAGCACAAACCGTGTTTGATTTAGAGTTCCAACTACATGTATCCATATAGGAGAAAACAGAGTGAAACCTAAAAATTAAAAGTGTTACTGCCAACGAACGGTTTAAAGTAGAAGAACTAAATTTGGTGAGCCAAGTGGGATTGGGGTACTGATCATTACCTGAAAGTGTCATCATGATTGGGTGAAAAAATGTGTGCTTAGATGTCAGGAAACTCGAAGTTTTTTGGAAGCTTGGCAACCCCTTTCCATTAAAGTGATTTGCGCCAGTCTCTGCTTAGGGCTACATCAATAGGAAACAAACCATAGAGATAGAACTTGGAACTACTTTATTGTGTCAAGTTTCAAAGAGCTAGCACAAACCGTGTTTGATTTAGAGTTCCAACTACATGTATCCATATAGGAGAAAACAGAGTGAAACCTAAAAATTAAAACTGTTACTGCCAACGAACTGTTTAACCTAGAAGAACGAAATTTGGTGAGCCAAGTGGGATTGGGGTACTGATCATTACCTGAAAGTGTCATCAAGATTGGGTGAACAAATGTGTGCTTAGATTTCACGAAACTCGTAGTTTTTTGGAAGCTTGGCAACCCCTTTCCATGAAAGTAATTTGCGCCAGTCTCTGCTTAGGGCTACATCAATAGGAAACAAACCATAGAGATAGAACTTGGAACTACTTTATTGTGTCGAGTTTCAAATAGCTAGCACAAACCGTGTGTGATTTAGAGTTCCAACTACAAGTATCCATATAGGAGAAAACAGAGTGAAACCTAAAAATTAAAACTGTTACTGCCAACGAACGGTTTAACCTAGAAGAACGAAATTTGGTGAGCCAAGTGGGATTGGGGTACTGATCATTACCTGAAAGTGCCATCAAGATTGGGTGAAAAAATGTGTGCTGAAATTTCAGGAAACTCATAGTTTTTTGGAAGCTTGGCAACCCCTTTCCATGAAAGTGATTTGCGCCAGTCTCTGCTTAGGGCTACATCAATAGGAAACAAACCATAGAGATAGAACTTGGAAGTACTTTATTGTGTCAAGTTTCAAAGAGCTAGCACAAACCCTGTTTGATTTAGAGTTCCAACTACATGTATCCATATAGGAGAATAGAGAGTGAAACCTAAAAATTAAAACTGTTACTGCCAACGAACAATTTAACCTAGAAGAACGAAATTTGGTGAGCCAAGTGGGATTGGGGTACTGATCATTAACTGAAACTGTCATCAAGATTGGGTGAAAAAATGTGTGCTGAGATTTCAGGAAACTCGTAGTTTTTTGGAAGCTTGGCAACCCCTTTCCATGAAAGTGATTTGCGCTGGTCTCTGCTTACGGCTACATCAATAGGAAACAAACCATAGAGATAGAACTTGGAACTACTTTATTGTGTCAAGCTTCAAAGAGCTAGCACAAACCGTGTTTGATTTAGAGTTCCAACTACATGTATCCATATAGGAGAAATCAGAGTGAAACCTAAAAATTAAAACTGTTACTGCCAACGAACGCTTTAAACTAGAAGAACGAAATTTGGTGAGCCAAGTGGGATTGGGGTACTGATCATTACCTGAAAGTGTGATCAAGCTTGGGTGACAAAATGTGAGCTGAGATTTCAGGAAACTCATCGTTTTTTGGAAGCTGGGCAACATCTTTCCATGAAAGTGATTTGCACCAGTCTCTGCTTAGGGCTACATCAATAGGAAACAAACCATAGAGAGAGAACTTGAAACTACTTTATTGTGTCAAGTTTCCAAGAGCTAGCACAAACCGCGTTTGATTTAGAGTTCCAACTACATGTATCCATATAGGAGAAAACAGAGTGAAACCTAAAAATTAAAACTGTTACTGCCAACGAATGGTTTAAACTAGAAGAACGAAATTTGGTGAGCCAAGTGGGATTGGGGTTCTGATCATTACCTGAAAGTGTCATCAAGATTGGGTGAAAAAATGTGTGCTGAGATTTCAGGAAACTCGTAGTTTTTTGGAAGCTTGCCAACCCCATTATATGAAAGTGATTTGCGCCAGTCTCTGCTTAGGGCTACATCAATAGGAAACAAACCATAGAGATAGAACTTGGAACTACTTTATTGTGTCAAGTTTCAAAGAGTTAGCACAAACCGTGTTTGATTTAGAGTTCCAACTACATGTATCCATATAGGAATAAACTGAGTGATACCTAATAATTAAAACTGTTACTGCAAAAGAACGGTTGAACATAGAAGAACGAAATTTGGTGAGCCAAGTGGGATTGGGGTACTGATCATTACCTGAAAGTCTCATCAAGATTGGGTGAAAAAATGTGTGCTGAGATTTCATGAAACTCGTAGTTTTTTGGAAGCTTCGCAACCCCTTTCCATGAAAGTGATTTGCGGCAGTCTCTGCTTAGGGCTACATCAATAGGAAACAAACCATAGAGATAGAACTTGGAACTACTTTATTGTGTCAAGTTTCAAAGAGCTAGCACAAACCGTGTTTGATTTAGAGTTCCAACTACATGTATCCATATAGGAGAAAACAGAGTGAAACCTAAAAATTAAAAGTGTTACTGCCAACGAACGGTTTAAAGTAGAAGAACTAAATTTGGTGAGCCAAGTGGGATTGGGGTACTGATCATTACCTGAAAGTGTCATCATGATTGGGTGAAAAAATGTGTGCTTAGATGTCAGGAAACTCGAAGTTTTTTGGAAGCTTGGCAACCCCTTTCCATTAAAGTGATTTGCGCCAGTCTCTGCTTAGGGCTACATCAATAGGAAACAAACCATAGAGATAGAACTTGGAACTACTTTATTGTGTCGAGTTTCAAATAGCTAGCACAAACCGTGTGTGATTTAGAGTTCCAACTACAAGTATCCATATAGGAGAAAACAGAGTGAAACCTAAAAATTAAAACTGTTACTGCCAACGAACGGTTTAACCTAGAAGAACGAAATTTGGTGAGCCAAGTGGGATTGGGGTACTGATCATTACCTGAAAGTGCCATCAAGATTGGGTGAAAAAATGTGTGCTGAAATTTCAGGAAACTCATAGTTTTTTGGAAGCTTGGCAACCCCTTTCCATGAAAGTGATTTGCGCCAGTCTCTGCTTAGGGCTACATCAATAGGAAACAAACCATAGAGATAGAACTTGGAAGTACTTTATTGTGTCAAGTTTCAAAGAGCTAGCACAAACCCTGTTTGATTTAGAGTTCCAACTACATGTATCCATATAGGAGAATAGAGAGTGAAACCTAAAAATTAAAACTGTTACTGCCAACGAACAATTTAACCTAGAAGAACGAAATTTGGTGAGCCAAGTGGGATTGGGGTACTGATCATTAACTGAAACTGTCATCAAGATTGGGTGAAAAAATGTGTGCTGAGATTTCAGGAAACTCGTAGTTTTTTGGAAGCTTGGCAACCCCTTTCCATGAAAGTGATTTGCGCTGGTCTCTGCTTACGGCTACATCAATAGGAAACAAACCATAGAGATAGAACTTGGAACTACTTTATTGTGTCAAGCTTCAAAGAGCTAGCACAAACCGTGTTTGATTTAGAGTTCCAACTACATGTATCCATATAGGAGAAATCAGAGTGAAACCTAAAAATTAAAACTGTTACTGCCAACGAACGCTTTAAACTAGAAGAACGAAATTTGGTGAGCCAAGTGGGATTGGGGTACTGATCATTACCTGAAAGTGTGATCAAGCTTGGGTGACAAAATGTGAGCTGAGATTTCAGGAAACTCATCGTTTTTTGGAAGCTGGGCAACATCTTTCCATGAAAGTGATTTGCACCAGTCTCTGCTTAGGGCTACATCAATAGGAAACAAACCATAGAGAGAGAACTTGAAACTACTTTATTGTGTCAAGTTTCCAAGAGCTAGCACAAACCGCGTTTGATTTAGAGTTCCAACTACATGTATCCATATAGGAGAAAACAGAGTGAAACCTAAAAATTAAAACTGTTACTGCCAACGAATGGTTTAAACTAGAAGAACGAAATTTGGTGAGCCAAGTGGGATTGGGGTTCTGATCATTACCTGAAAGTGTCATCAAGATTGGGTGAAAAAATGTGTGCTGAGATTTCAGGAAACTCGTAGTTTTTTGGAAGCTTGCCTACCCCATTATATGAAAGTGATTTGCGCCAGTCTCTGCTTAGGGCTACATCAATAGGAAACAAATCATAGAGATAGAACTTGGAACTACTTTATTGTGTCAAGTTTCAAAGAGCTAGCACAAACCGTGTTTGATTTAGAGTTCCAACTACATGTATCCATATAGGAATAAACAGAGTGAAACCTAAAAAATAAAACTGTTACGGCCAAAGAATGGTTTAACCTAGAAGAACGAAATTTGGTGAGCCAAGTGGGATTGGGGTACTGATCATTACCTGAAAGTGTCATCAAGCTTGGGTGAAAAAATGTGTGCTGAGATTTCAGGAAACTCGTAGTTTTTGGGAAGCTTGGCAACCCCTTTCCATGAAAGTGATTTGCGCCAGTCTCTGCGTAGGGCTACACCAATAGGAAACAAAATATAGAGATAGAACTTGGAACTACTTTATTGTGTCAAGTTTCAAAAAGCTAGCACAAACCGTGTGTGATTTAGAGTCCCAATGACATGTATTCATATAGGAGAAAACCGAGTGAAACCTAAAAATTAAAACTGTTACTGCCAACGAAGGGTTTAACCTAGAAGAACGAAATTTGGTGAGCCAAGTGGGATTGGGGTACTGATCATTACCTGAAAGTGTCATCAAGATTGGGTGAAAAAATGTGTGCTGAGATTTCAGGAAACTCGTAGTTTTTTGGAAGCTTGGCAACCCCTTTCCATGAAAGTGATTTGCGCCAGTCTCTGCTTAGGGCTACATCAATAGGAAACAAACCATAGAGACAGAACTTGGAACTACTTTATTGTGTCAAGTTTCAAAGAGCTAGCACAAACCGTGTTTGATTTAGAGTTCCAACTACATGTATCCATATAGGAGAAAACAGAGTGAAACCTAAAAATTAAAACTGTTACTGCCAACGAACGATTTAACCTAGAAGAATGAAATTTGGTGAGCCAAGTGGGATTGGAGTACTGATCATTAACTGAAACTGTCATCAAGGTTGGGTGAAAAAATGTGTGCTGTGATTTCAGGAAACTCGTAATTTTTTGGAAGCTTGGCAACCCCTTTCCATGAAAGTGATTTGTGCCGGTCTCTGCTTAGTGCTACATCAATAGGAAACAAACCATAGAGATAGATCATGGTACTATTTTATTGTGTCAAGTTTCAAAGAGCTAGCACAAACCGTGTTTGATTTAGAGTTCCAACTACATGTATCCATATAGGAGAAAACAGAGTGAAACCTAAAAATTAAAACTGTTATTGCCAACAAACGGTTTAACCTAGAAGAACGAAATTTGGTGATCAAGTGGGATTGGGGTACTGATCATTAACTGAAACTGTCATCAAGATTGGGTGAAAAAATGTGTGCTGAGATTTCAGAAAAATCGTAGTTTTTTGGAAGCTTGGCAACCCCTTTCCATGAAAGTGATTTGCGCCGGTCTCTGCTTAGGGCTACATCAATAGGAAACAAACCATAGAGATAGAACTTGGAACTACTTTATTGTGTCAAGTTTCAAAGAGTTAGCACAAACCGTGTTTGATTTAGAGTTCCAACTACATGTATCCATATAGGAATAAACTGAGTGATACCTAATAATTAAAACTGTTACTGCAAAAGAACGGTTTAACATAGAAGAACGAAATTTGGTGAGCCAAGTGGGATTGGGGTACTGATCATTACCTGAAAGTCTCATCAAGATTGGGTGAAAAAATGTGTGCTGAGATTTCATGAAACTCGTAGTTTTTTGGAAGCTTCGCAACCCCTTTCCATGAAAGTGATTTGCGGCAGTCTCTGCTTAGGGCTACATCAATAGGAAACAAACCATAGAGATAGAACTTGGAACTACTTTATTGTGTCAAGTTTCAAAGAGCTAGCACAAACCGTGTTTGATTTAGAGTTCCAACTACATGTATCCATATAGGAGAAAACAGAGTGAAACCTAAAAATTAAAAGTGTTACTGCCAACGAACGGTTTAAAGTAGAAGAACTAAATTTGGTGAGCCAAGTGGGATTGGGGTACTGATCATTACCTGAAAGTGTCATCATGATTGGGTGAAAAAATGTGTGCTTAGATGTCAGGAAACTCGAAGTTTTTTGGAAGCTTGGCAACCCCTTTCCATTAAAGTGATTTGCGCCAGTCTCTGCTTAGGGCTACATCAATAGGAAACAAACCATAGAGATAGAACTTGGAACTACTTTATTGTGTCAAGTTTCAAAGAGCTAGCACAAACCGTGTTTGATTTAGAGTTCCAACTACATGTATCCATATAGGAATAAACAGAGTGAAACCTAAAAATTAAAACTGTTACTGACAAAGAACGGTTTAACCTAGAAGAACAAAATTTGGTGAGCCAAGTGGGATTGGGGTTCTCATCATTACCTGAAAGTGTCAGCAAGCTTGGGTTAAAAAATGTGAGCTGAGATTTCAGGAAACTCTAGTTTTTTGGAAGCTTTGCAACTTCTTTCCATGAAAGTGATATGCGCCAGTCTCTGCTTAGGGCTACATCAATAGGAAACAAAACATAGAGAAAGAAACTGGAACTACTTTATTGTGTCAAGTTTCAAAGAGCTAGCACAAACCGTGTTTCATTTAGAGTTCCAACTAGATGTATCCATACAGGAGAAAACAGAGTGAAACCTAAAAATTAAAACTGTTACTGCCAACGAACGGTTTAACCTAGAAGAACGAAATTTGGTGAGCCAAGTGGGAATGGGGTACTGATCATTACCTGAAAGTGTCATCAACATTGGGTGAAAAAATGTGTGCTGAGATTTCAGGAAACTCGTAGTTTTTTGGAAGCTTGGCAACCACTTTCCATGAAAGTTTTTTGCGCCAGTCTCTGCTTAGGGCTATATTAATAGGAAACAAACCATAGAGATAGAACTTGGAACTACTTTATTGTGTCAAGTTTCAAAGAGCTAGCACAAACCGTGTTTGATTTAGAGTTCCAACTACATGTATCCATATAGGAATAAACAGAGTGAAACCTAAAAATTAAAACTGTTACTGACAAAGAACGGTTTAACCTAGAAGAACGAAATTTGGTGAGCCAAGTGGGATTGGGGTACTGATCATTACCTGAAAGTGTCATCCAGATTGGGTGAAAAAATGTGTGCTGAGATTTCAGGAAACTCGTAGTTTTTTGGAAGCTTTGAAACCCCTTTTCATGAAAGTGATTTGTGCCAGTCGCTGCTTAGGACTACATCAATAGGAAACAAACCATAGAGATAGAACTTGGAACTACTTTATTGTGTCAAGTTTCAAAGAGCTAGCACAAACCGTGTTTGATTTAGAGTTCCAACTACGTGTATCCATATAGGAGAAAACAGAGTGAAACCTAAAAATTAAAACTCTTACTGATAACGAACGGTTTAACCTAGAAGAACGAAGTTTGGTGAGCCAAGTGGGATTGGGGTACTGATCATCACCTGAAAGTGTCATCAAGATTGGGTGAAAAAATGTGTGTTGAGATTTCAGGAAACTGGTCGTTTTTTGGAAGCTTTGCAACCCCTTTCCATGAAAGTGATTTGTGCCACTCTCTGCTTAGGGCTACATCAATAGGAAACAAACCATAGAGATAGAACTTGGAACTACTTTATTGTGTCAAGTTTCAAAGAGCTAGCACAAACCGTGTTTGATATAGAGTTCCAAATACAAGTATCCATACAGGAGAAAACAGAGTGAAACCTAAAAATTAAAACTTTTACTGACAAAGAACAGTTTAAACTAGAAGAACAAAATTAGGGGAGCCAAGTGGGATTGTGGTACTGATCATTACCTGAAAGCGTCATCAAGATTGGGTGAAAAAATGTGTGCTGAGATTTCAGGAAACTCGTCATTTTTTGGAAGCTTTGCAACCCCTTTCCATGAAAGTGATTTGCTCCTATCTCTGCTTAGGGCTACATCAATAGGAAACAAACCATAGAGATAGAACTTGGAACTACTTTATTGTGTAAAGTTTCAAAGAGCTAGCACAAACCGTGTTTGATTTAGAGTTCCAACTACAAGTATCCATACAGGAGAAAACAGAGTGAAACCTAAAAATTAAAACTGTTACTGACAAAGAACGGTTTAACCTAGAAGAACGAAATTTGGTGAGCCAAGTGGGATTGGGGTACTGATCATTACCTGAAAGTGTCATCGAGATTGGGTGAAAAAATGTGTGCTGAGATTTCAGGAAACTCGTAGTTTTTTGGAAGCCGGCAACTTCTTTCCATGAAAGTGATTTGCGCCGGTCTCTGCTTAGGGCTACATCAATATTAAACAAACCATAGAGATAGAACTTGGAACTACTTTATTGTGTCAAGTTTCAAAGAGCTGGCACAAACCGTGTTTGATTTAGAGTTCCAACTACATGTATCCATGTAGGAGAAAACAGAGCGAAACCTAAAAATTAAAACTGTTACTGCCAACGAATAGTTTAACCTAGAAGAACGAAATTAGGGGAGCCAAGTGGGATTGCGGTACTGATCATTACCTGAAAGCGTCACCAAGATTGGGTGAAAAAATGTGTGCTGAGATTTCAGGAAACTGGTCGTTTTTTGGAAGCTTGGCAACCCCTTTCCATGAAAGTGATTTGCGCCAGTCTCTGCTTAGGTCTACATCAATAGGAAACAAAGCATAGAGATAAAACTGGGAACTACTTTATTGTGTCAAGTTTCAAAGAGCTAGCACAAACCGTGTTTGATTTAGAGTTCCAACTACATGTATCCATATAGGAATAAACACAGTGAAACCTAAAAATTAAAACTGTTACTGACAAAGAACGGTTTAACCTAGAAGAACGAAATTTGGTGAGCCAAGTGGGATTGGCGTACTGATCATTCCCTGAAAGTGCCATCAAGATTGGGTGAAAAAATGTGTGCTGAGATTTCAGGAAACTCGTAGTTTTTTGGAAGCTTGGCAACCCTTTTCCATGAAAGTGATTTGTGCCAGTCGGTGCTTAGGACTATATAAATAGGAAACAAACCATAGAGATAGAACTTGGAACTACTTTATTGTGTCAAGTTTCAAAGAGCTAGCACAAACCGTGTTTGATTTAGAGTTCCAACTACATGTATCCATATAGGAGAAAACAGAGTGAAACCTAAAAATTAAAACTGTTACTGCCAACGAACGGTTTAACCTAGAAGAACGAAATTTGGTGAGCCAAGTGGGATTGGGTACTGATCATTACCTGAAAGTGTCATCAAGATTGGGTGAAAAAATGTGTGCTGAGATTTCAGGAAACTCGTAGTTTTTTGGAAGCTTGGCAACCCCTTTCAATGAAAGTGATTTGCGCCGGTCTCTGCTTAGGGCTACATCAATAGGAAACAAACCATAGAGATAGAACTTGGAACTACTTTATTGTGTCAAGTTTCAAAGAGCTAGCACAAACCGTGTTTGATTTAGAGTTCCAATTACATGTATCCATATAGGAATAAACAGAGTGAAACCTAAAAATTAAAACTGTTACTGACAAAGAACGGTTAAACCTAGAAGAACGAAATTTGGTGATCCAAGTGGGATTGGCGTACTGATCATTTTCTGAAAGTGCCATCAAGATTGGGTGAAAAAATGTGTGCTGAGATTTCATGAAACTCGTAGTTTTTTGGAAGCTTGGCAACCCCTTTCCATGAAAGTGATTTGCGCCAGTCTCTGCTTAGGGCTACACCAATAGGAAACAAACCATAGAGATAGAACTTGGAACTACTTTATTGTGTCAAGTTTCAAAGAGCTAGCACAAACCGTGTTTGATTTACAGTTCCAACTACATGTATCCATATAGGAGGAAAACAGAGTGAAACCTAAAAATTAAAAGTGTTACTGCCAACGAACGGTTTAAAGTAGAAGAACTAAATTTTTTGAGCCAAGTGGGATTGGGGTACTGATCATTACCTGAAAGTGTCATCAAGATTGGGCTAAAAAATGTGTGCTGAGATGTCAGGAAATTCGCAGTTTTTTGGAAGCTTGGCAACCCTTTTTCATGAAAGTGATTTGCGCCAGTCTCTGCTTATTGCTACATCAATAGGAAACAAACCATAGAGATAGAACTTGGAACTACTTTATTGTGTCAAGTTTCAAAGAGCTAGCAGAAACCGTGTTTGATTTAGAGTTCCAACTACATGTATCCATATAGGAGAAAACAGAGTGAAACCTAAAAATTAAAACTGTTACTGCCAACGAGCGGTTTAACCTAGAAGAACGAAATTTGGTGAGCCAAGTAGGATTCGGGTACTGATCATTACCTGAAAGTGTCATCAAGATTGGGTGAAAAAATGTGTGCTGAGATTTCAGGAAACTCGTAGTTTTTTGGAAGCTTGGCAACCCCTTTCCATGAAAGTGATTTGCGCCAGTCTCTGCTTAGGTCTACATCAATAGGAAAGAAACCATAGAGATAGATCTTGGAACTACTTTATTGTGTCAAGTTTCAAAGAGCTAGCACAAACCGTGTTTGATTTAGAGTTCGAACTACATGTATCCATATAGGAATAAACAGAGTGAAACCTAAAAATTAAAACTGTTACTGACAAAGAACAGTTTAACCTAGAAGAACGAAATTTGGTGAGCCAAGTGGGATTGGGGTTCTGATCATTACCTGAAAGTGTCATCAAGCTTGGGTTAAAAAATGTGAGCTGAGATTTCAGGAAACTCTAGTTTTTTGGAAGCTTTGCAACTTCTTTCCATGAATGTGATTTGCGCCAGTCTCTGCTTAGGGCTACATCAATAGGAAACAAACCATAGAGAAAGAAACTGGAACTACTTTATTGTGTCAAGTTTCAAAGAGCTAGCACAAACCGTGTTTGATTTAGAGTTCCAACTACATGTATCCATACAGGAGAAAACAGAGTGAAACCTAAAAATTAAAACTGTTACTGCCAACGAACGGTTTAACCTAGAAGAACGAAATTTGGTGAGCCAAGTGGGATTGGGGTACTGATCATTACCTGAAAGTGTCATCAACATTGGGTGAAAAAATGTGTGCTGAGATTTCAGGAAACTCGTAGTTTTTTGGAAGCTTGGCAACCACTTTCCATGAAAGTTTTTTGCGCCAGTCTCTGCTTAGGGCTATATCAATAGGAAACAAACCATAGAGACAGAACTTGGAACTACTTTATTGTGTCAAGTTTCAAAGAGCTAGCACAAACCGTGTTTGATTTAGAGTTCCAACTACATGTATCCATATAGGAATAAACAGAGTGAAACCTAAAAATTAAAACTGTTACTGACAAAGAACGGTTTAACCTAGAAGAACGAAATTTGGTGAGCCAAGTGGGATTGTGGTACTGATCATTACCTGAAAGTGTCATCCAGATTGGGTGAAAAAATGTGTGCTGAGATTTCAGGAAACTCGTAGTTTTTTGGAAGCTTTGAAACCCCTTTTCATGAAAGTGATTTGTGCCAGTCGCTGCTTAGGACTACATCAATAGGAAACAAACCATAGAGATAGAACTTGGAACTACTTTATTGTGTCAAGTTTCAAAGAGCTAGCACAAACGGTGTTTGATTTAGAGTTCCAACTACGTGTATCCATATAGGAGAAAACAGAGTGAAACCTAAAAATTTAAACTCTTACTGATAACGAACGGTTTAACCTAGAAGAACGAAGTTTGGTGAGCCAAGTGGGATTGGGGTACTGATCATCACGTGAAAGTGTCATCAAGTTTGGGTGAAAAAATGTGTGCTGAGATTTCAGGAAACTGGTCGTTTTTTGGAAGCTTTGCAACCCCTTTCCATGAAAGTGATTTGCGCCACTCTCTGCTTAGGGCTACATCAATAGGAAACAAACCATAGAGATAGAACATGGAACTACTTTATTGTGTCAAGTTTCAAAGAGCTAGCACAAACGGTGTTTGATATAGAGTTCCAAATACAAGTATCCATACAGGAGAAAACAGAGTGAAACCTAAAAATTAAAACTTTTACTGACAAAGAACAGTTTAAACTAGAAGAACAAAATTAGGGGAGCCAAGTGGGATTGTGGTACTGATCATTACCTGAAAGCGTCATCAAGATTGGGTGAAAAAATGTGTGCTGAGATTTCAGGAAACTCGTCATTTTTTGGAAGCTTTGCAACCCCTTTCCATGAAAGTGATTTGCTCCTATCTCTGCTTAGGGCTACATCAATAGGAAACAAACCATAGAGATAGAACTTGGAACTACTTTATTGTGTAAAGTTTCAAAGAGCTAGCACAAACCGTGTTTGATTTAGAGTTCCAACTACAAGTATCCATACAGGAGAAAACAGAGTGAAACCTAAAAATTAAAACTGTTACTAACAAAGAACGGTTTAACCTAGAAGAACGAAATTTGGTGAGCCAAGTGGGATTGGGGTACTGATCATTACCTGAAAGTGTCATGAAGATTGGGTGAAAAAATGTGTGCTGAGATTTCAGGAAACTCGTAGTTTTTTGGAAGCTTGGCAACTTCTTTCCATGAAAGTGATTTGCGCCGGTCTCTGCTTAGGGCTACATCAATATTAAACAAACCATAGAGATAGAACTTGGAACTACTTTATTGTGTCAAGTTTCAAAGAGCTAGCACAAACCGTGTTTGATTTAGAGTTCCAACTACATGTATCCATGTAGGAGAAAACAGAGCGAAACCTAAAAATTAAAACTGTTACTGCCAACGAATAGTTTAACCTAGAAGAACGAAATTAGGGGAGCCAAGTGGGATTGCGGTACTGATCATTACCTGAAAGCGTCACCAAGATTGGGTGAAAAAATGTATGCTGAGATTTCAGGAAACTGGTCGTTTTTTGGAAGCTTGGCAACCCCTTTCCATGAAAGTGATTTGCGCCAGTCTCTGCTTAGGTCTACATCAATAGGAAACAAACCATAGAGATAGAACTTGGAACTACTTTATTGTGTCAAGTTTCAAAGAGCTAGCACAAACCGTGTTTGATTTAGAGTTCCAACTACATGTATCCATATAGGAATAAACACAGTGAAACCTACAAATTAAAACTGTTACTGACAAAGAACGGTTTAACCTAGAAGAACGAAATTTGGTGAGCCAAGTGGGATTGGCGTACTGATCATTCCCTGAAAGTGCCATCAAGATTGGGTGAAAAAATGTGTGCTGAGATTTCAGGAAACTCGTAGTTTTTTGGAAGCTTGGCAACCCCTTTCCATGAAAGTGATTTGTGCCAGTCGCTGCTTAGGACTATATCAATAGGAAACAAACCATAGAGATAGAACTTGGAACTACTTTATTGTGTCAAGTTTCAAAGAGCTAGCACAAACCGTGTTTGATTTAGAGTTCCAACTACATGTATCCATATAGGAGAAAACAGAGTGAAACCTAAAAATTAAAACTGTTACTGCAAACGAACGGTTTAACCTAGAAGAACGAAATTTGGTGAGCCAAGTGGGATTGGGTACTGATCATTACCTGAAAGTGTCATCAAGATTGGTTGAAAAAATGTGTGCTGAGATTTCAGGAAACTCGTAGTTTTTTGGAAGCTTGGCAACCCCTTTCAATGAAAGTGATTTGCGCCGGTCTCTGCTTAGGGCTACATCAATAGGAAACAAACCATAGAGATAGAACTTGGAACTACTTTATTGTGTCAAGTTTCAAAGAGCTAGCACAAACCGTGTTTGATTTAGAGTTCCAATTACATGTATCCATATAGGAATAAACAGAGTGAAACCTAAAAATTAAAACTGTTACTGACAAAGAACGGTTTAACCTAGAAGAACGAAATTTGGTGATCCAAGTGGGATTGGCGTACTGATCATTCCCTGAAAGTGCCATCAAGATTGGGTGAAAAAATGTGTGCTGAGATTTCATGAAACTCGTAGTTTTTTGGAAGCTTGGCAACCCCTTTCCATGAAAGTGATTTGCGCCAGTCTCTGCTTAGGGCTACACCAATAGGAAACAAACCATAGAGATAGAACTTGGAACTACTTTATTGTGTCAAGTTTCAAAGAGCTAGCACAAACCGTGTTTGATTTACAGTTCCAACTACATGTATCCATATAGGAGAAAACAGAGTGAAACCTAAAAATTAAAAGTGTTACTGCCAACGAACGTTTTAAAGTAGAAGAACTAAATTTTTTGAGCCAAGTGGGATTGGGGTACTGATCATTACCTGAAAGTGTCATCAAGATTGGGCTAAAAAATGTGTGCTGAGAATCAGGAAACTCGCAGTTTTTTGGAACCTTGGCAACCCCTTTTCATGAAAGTGATTTGCGCCAGTCTCTGCTTATTGCTACATCAATAGGAAACAAACCATAGAGATAGAACTTGGAACTACTTTATTGTGTCAAGTATCAAAGAGCTAGCAGAAACCGTGTTTGATTTAGAGTTCCAACTACATGTATCCATATAGGAGAAAACAGAGTGAAACCTAAAAATTAAAACTGTTACTGCCAACGAGCGGTTTAACCTAGAAGAACGAAATTTGGTGAGCCAAGTAGGATTCGGGTACTGATCATTACCTGAAAGTGTCATCAAGATTGGGTGAAAAAATGTGTGCTGAGATTTCAGGAAACTCGTAGTTTTTTGGAAGCTTGCAACCCCTTTTCATGAAAGTGATTTGCGCCAGTCTCTGCTTAGGTCTACATCAATAGGAAACAAACCATAGAGGTAGAACTTGGAACTACTTTATTGTGTCAAGTTTCAAAGAGCTAGCACAAACCGTGTTTGATTTAGAGTTCCAACTACATATATCCATATAGGAGAAAACAGAGTGAAACCTAAAAATTAAAACTGTTACTGCCAACGAACGGTTTAACCTAGAAGAACGAAATTTGGTGAGCCAAGTGGGATTGGGTACTGATCATTACCTGAAAGTGTCATCAAGATTGGGTGAAAAAATGTGTGCTGAGATTTCAGGAAACTCGTAGTTTTTTGGAAGCTTGGCAACCCCTTTCCATGAAAGTGATTTGCGCCGGTCTCTGCTTAGGGCTACATCAATAGGAAACAAACCATAGAGATAGAACTTGGAACTACTTTATTGTGTCAAGTTTCAAAGAGCTAGCACAAACCGTGTTTGATTTAGAGTTCCAACTACATGTATCCATATAGGAATAAACAGAGTGAAACCTAAAAATTAAAACTGTTACTGACAAAGAACGGTTTAACCTAGAAGAACGAAATTTGGTGATCCAAGTGGGATTGGCGTACTGATCATTTTCTGAAAGTGCCATCAAGATTGGGTGAAAAAATGTGTGCTGAGATTTCATGAAACTCGTAGTTTTTTGAAAGCTTGGCAACCCCTTTCCATGAAAGTGATTTGTGCAGGTCTCTGCTTAGGGCTACACCAATAGGAAACAAACCATTAGATAGAACTTGGAACTACTTTATTGTGTCAAGTTTCAAAGAGCTAGCACAAACCGTGTTTGATTTACAGTTCCAACTACATGTATCCATATAGGAGAAAACAGAGTGAAACCTAAAAATTAAAAGTGTTACTGCCAACGAACGGTTTAACCTAGAAGAACGAAATTTGGTGAGCCAAGTGGGATTGGGGTACTGATCATTACCTGAAAGTGTCATCAAGATTGGGCTAAAAAATGTGTGCTGAGATGTCAGGAAACTCGCAGTTTTTTGGAACCTTGGCAACCCCTTTTCATGAAAGTGATTTGCGCCAGTCTCTGCTTAGGGCTACATCAATAGGAAACAAACCATAGAGATAGAACTTGGAACTACTTTATTGTGTCAAGTTTCAAAGAGCTAGCAAAAACCGTGTTTGATTTACAGTTCCAACTACATGTATCCATATAGGAGAAAACAGAGTGAAACCTAAAAATTAAAAGTGTTACTGCCAACGAACGGTTTAAAGTAGAAGAACTAAATTTGGTGAGCCAAGTGGGATTGGGGTACTGATCATTACCTGAAAGTGTCATCAAGATTGGGCTAAAAAATGTGTGCTGAGATGTCAGGAGACTCGAAGTTTTTTGGAAGCTTGGCAACCCCTTTTCATGAAAGTGATTTGCGTCAGTCTCTGCTTAGAGGTACATCAATAGGAAACAAACCAAAGAGATAGAACTTGGAACTACATTATTGTGTCAAGTTTCAAAGAGCTAGCACAAACCGTGTTTGATTTAGAGTTCCAACTACATGTATCCATATAGGAGAAAACAGAGTGAAACCTAAAAATTAAAACTGTTACTGCCAACGAACGGTTTAACCTAGAAGAACGAAATTTGGTGAGCCAAGTGGGATTGGGTACTGATCATTACCTGAAAGTGTCATCAAGATTGGGTGAAAAAATGTGTGCTGAGATTTCAGGAAACTCGTAGTTTTTTGGAAGCTTCGCAACCCCTTTCCATGAAAGTGATTTGGGCCGGTCTCTGCTTAGGGCTACTTCAATAGGAAACAATCCATACTGATAGAACTTGGATCTACTTGATTGTGTCAAGTTTCAAAGAGCTACCACAAACCGTTTTTGATATAGTGTACCAACTACATGTAATCATATAGGAGAAAACAGAATGAAACTTAAAAATTAAAAATGTTACTGCAAACGAACGGTTTAACCTAGAAGAACGAAATTTGGTGAGCCAAATGTGATTGGGGTACTGATCATTACCTGAAAGTGTCATCAAGATTGGGTGAAAAAATGTGTCCTGAGATTTCTGGAAACTCGTAGTTTTTTGGAGCTTCGCAACCACTTTCCATGAAAGTGATTTGCTCCAGTCTCTGCTTAGGGCTACATCAATAGGAAACAAACCATAGAGATAGAACTTGGAACTACTTTATTGTGTCAAGTTTCAAAGAGCTACCACAAACCGTGTTTGATTTAGAGTTCCAACTACAAGTATCCATACAGGAGAAAACAGATTGAAACCTAAAAATTAAAACTGTTACTGCAACGAACGGTTTAACCTAGAAGAACGAAATTAGGTGAGCCAAGTGGGATTGCGGTACTGATCATTACCTGAAAGTGTCATCAAGATTGGGTGAAAAAATGTGTGCTGAGATTTCAGGAAACTCGTAGTATTTTGGAAGCTTGGCAACCCCTTTCCATGAAAGTGATTTGCGCCAGTCTCTGCTTAGGGCTACATCAATAGGAAACAAACCATAGAGATAGAACTTGGAACTACTTTATTTTGTCAAGTTTCAAAGAGCTAGCAAAAACCGTGTTTGATTTAGAGTTCCAAATACATGTATCCATGTAGGAGAAATCAGAGTGAAACGTATAAATTAAAACTGTAACTGCCAACGAACGGTTTAAACTAGAAGAACGAAATTTGGTGAGCCAAGTGGGATTGGGGTTCTGATCATTACCTGAAAGTGTCATCAAGCTTGGGTGAAAAAAATGTGAGCTGAGATTTCAGGAAACTCTTAGTGTTTTTGATGCTTTGCAACCCCTTTCCATGAAAGTGATTTGCGCCAGTCTCTGCTTAGGGCTACATCAATAGGAAACAAACCATAGAGATAGAAATTGGAACTACTTTATTGTGTCAAGTTTCAAAGAGCTAGCACAAACCGTGTTTGATTTAGAGTTCCAACTACATGTATCCATATAGGAGAAAACAGAGTGAAACCTAAAAATTAAAACTGTTACTGCCAACGAACGGTTTAACCTAGAAGAACGAAATTTGGTGAGCCAAGTGGGATTGGGTACTGATCATTACCTGAAAGTGTCATCAAGATTGGGTGAAAAAATGTGTGCTGAGATTTCAGGAAACTCGTAGTTTTTTGGAAGCTTGGCAACCCCTTTCCATGAAAGTGATTTGCGCCAGTCACTGCTTAGGGCTACATCAATAGGAAACAAACCATAGAGATAGAACTTGGAACTTCTTTTTTGTGTCAAGTTTCAAAGAGCTAGCGCAAACCGTGTTTGATTTAGAGTTCCAACTACATGTATCCATATAGGAATAAACAGAGTGAAACCTAAAAATTAAAACTGTTACTGACAAAGAACGGTTTAACCTAGAATAATGAAAGTTGGTGAGCCAAGTGGGATTGTGGTACTGATCATTACCTTAAAGGGTCATCCAGATTGGGTGAAAAAATGTGTGCTGAGATTTCAGGAAACTCGTAGTTTTTTGGACGCTTTGCAACCCCTTTTCATTAAAGTGATTTGTGCCAGTCTCTGCTTAGGATTACATCAATAGGAAACAAACCATAGAGATAGAACTTGGAACTACTTTATTGAGTCACGTTTCAAAGAGCTACCACAAACCGTTTTTGATATAGTGTTCCAACTACATGTATCCATATAGGAGAAAACAGAATGAAACTTAAAAATTAAAAATGTTACTGCAAACGAACGGTTTAACCTAGAAGAACGAAATTTGGTGAGCCAAATGTGATTGGGGTACTGATCATTACCTGAAAGTGTCATCAAGATTGGGTGAAAAAATGTGTGCTGAGATTTCAGGAAACTCGTAGTTTTTTGGAAGCTTCCAAACACTTTCCCTGAAAGTGATTTGCGCCGGTCTCTGCTTAGGGCTACATCAATAGGAAACAAACAATAGAGATAGAACTTGGAACTACTTTATTGTGTCAAGTTTCAAAGAGTTAGCACAAACCGTGTTTTATTTAGAGTTCCAACTACAAGTATCCATACAGGAGAAAACAGAGTGAAACCTAAAAATTAAAACTGTTACTGCCAACAAATGGTTTAACCTGGAAGAACGAAATATGGTGAGCCAAGTGGGATTGGGGTACTGATCATTACCTGAAAGTGTCATCAAGATTGGGTGAAAAAATGTGTGCTGAGATTTCAGGAAACTCGTAGTTTTTTGGAAGGTTGGCAACTTCTTTCCATGAAAGTGATTTGCACCGGTCTCTGCTTAGGGCTACATCCATATTAAACAAACCATAGAGATAGAACTTGGAACTACTTTATTGTGTCAAGTTTCAAAGAGCTAGCACAAACCGTGTTTGATTTACACTTCCAACTACATGTATCCATATAGGAGAAAACAGAGAGAAACCTAAAAATTTAAACTGTTACTGCCAACGAACGGTTTAACCTAGAAGAACGAAATTAGGTGAGCCAAGTGGCATTGCGGTACGGATCATTACCTGAAAGTGTCATCAAGATTGGGTGAAAAAATGTGTGCTGAGATTTCAGAAACTCGTAGTTTTTTGGAAGCTTGGCAACCCCTTTCCATGAAAGTGATTTGTGCCAGTCTCTGCTTAGGGCTACATCAATAGGAAACAAACCATAGAGATAGAACTTGGAACTACTTTATTTTGTCAAGTTTCAAAGAGCTAGCACAAACCGTGTTTGATTTAGAGTTCCAAATACATGTATCCATATAGGAGAAATCAGAGTGAAACCTATAAATTAAAACTGTTACTGCCAACGAACGGTTTAAACTAGAAGAACGAAATTTGGAGAGCCAAGTGGGATTGGGGTTCTGATCATTACCTGAAAGTGTCATCAAGCTTGGGTGAAAAAATGTGAGCTGAGATTTCAGGAAACTCGTAGTTTTTTGGAAGCTTTGCAACCCCTTTCCATGAAAGTGATTTGCGCCAGTCTCTGCTTAGGGCTACATCAATAGGAAACAAACCATAGAGATAGAACTTGGAACTACTTTATTGTGTCAAGTTTCAAAGAGCTAGCACAAACCGTGTTTGATTTAGAGTTCCAACTACATGTATCCATATAGGAATAAACAGAGTGAAACCTAAAAATTAAAACTGTTACTACCAAAGAAGGGTTTAACCTAGAAGAACGAAATTTGGTGAGCCAAGTGGGATTGGGGTACTGATCATTACCTGAAAGTGTCATCAAGATTGGGTGAAAAATTGTGTGCTGAGATTTCAGGAAACTCGTAGTTTTTTGGAAGCTTGGCAACCCCTTTCCATGAAAGTGATTTGCGCCAGTCTCTGCTTAGGGCTACATCAATAGGAAACAAACCATAGAGATAGAACTTGGAACTACTTTATTGTGTCAAGTTTCAAAGAGCTAGCACAAACCGTGTTTGATTTAGAGTTCCAACTACATGTATCCATATAGGAGAAATCAGACTGAAACCTAAAGGTTAAAACTGTTACTGCCAACGAACAGTTTAACCTAGAAGAACAAAATTTGGTGAGCCAAGTGGAATGGGGTACTGATCATTAACTGAAAGTGTCATCAAGTTTGGGTGAAAAAATATGTGCTGAGATTTCAGGAACTCTTAGTTTTTTGGAAGCTTGGCAACCCCTTTCCATGAAAGTGATCTGCGCCAGTCTCTGCTTAGGGCTACACCAATAGGAAACAAAACAAAGAGATAGAACTTGGAACTACTTTATTGTGTCAAGTTTCAAAGAGCTAGCACAAACCGTGTTTGATTTAGAGTTCCAAATACATGTATCCATATAGGAGAAAACAGAGTGAAACCTAGAAATTAAAACTGTTACTGCCAACGAGGGTTTAACCTAGAAGAATGAAATTTGGTGAGCCAAGTGGGATTGGGGTACTGATCATTACCTGAAAGTGTCATCAAGATTGGGTGAACAAATGTATGCTGAGATATCAGGAAACTCGTAGTTTTTTGGAAGCTTGGCAACCCCTTTCCATGAAAGTGATTTGCGCCAGTCTCTGCTTAGGGCTACATCAATAGGAAACAAACCATAGAGTTGGAACGTGGAACTACATTATTGTGTCAAGTTTCAAAGAGCTAGCACAAACCGTGTTTGATTTAGAGTTGCAACTACATGTATATATATAGGAGAAAACAGGGTGAAACCTAAATATTAAAACTGTTACTGCCAACGAACGGTTTAACCTAGAAGAACGAAATTTGGTGAGCCAAGTGGGATTGGGGTACTGATCATTACCTGAAAGTGCCATGAAGATTGGGTGAATAAATATGTGCTGAGATTTCAGGAAACTCGTAGTTTTTTGGAAGCTTGGCAACCCCTTTCCATGAAAGTGATTTGCAACAGTCTCTGCTTAGGGCTACAACAATAGGAAACAAACCATAGAGATAGAACTTGGAACTACTTTATTGTGTCAAGTTTCAAAGAGCTAGCACAAACCGTGTTTGATTTAGAGTTGCAACTACATGTATCCATATAGGAGAAAACAGAGTGAAATCTAAAAATTAAAACTGTTACTGCCAACGAACGGTTTAACCTAGAAGAACGAAATTTGGTGAGCCAAGTGGGATTGGGGTACTGATCATTACCTGAAAGTCCCATCAAGATTGGGTGAAAAAATGTGAGCTGAGATTTCAGGAAACTAGTAGTTTTTTGGAAGCTTTGCAACCCCTTTCCATGAAAGTGATTTGCGCCAGTCTCTCCTTAGGGCTATATCAATAGGAAACAAACCATAGAGATAGAACTTGGAACTACTTTATTGTGTCAAGTTTCAAAGAGCTAGCACAAACCGTGTTTGATTTAGAGTTCCAACTACATGTATCCATATAGGAATAAACAGAGTGAAACCTAAAAATTAAAACTGTTACTGACAAAGAACGGTTTAACCTAGAAGAACGAAATTTGGTGAGCCAAGTGGGAATGTGGTACTGATCATTACTTGAAAGTGTCATCTAGATTGGGTGAAAAAATGTTTGCTGAGATTTCAGGAAACTCGTAGTTTTTTGGAAGCTTTGCAACCCCTTTCCATGAAAGTGATTTGTGCCAGTCTCTGCTTAGGACTACATCAATAGGAAACAAACCATAGAGATAGAACTTGGAACTACTTTATTGTGTCAAGTTTCAAAGAGCTAGCATAAACCGTGTTTGATTTAGAGTTCCAACTACATGTATCCATATAGGAGAAAACAGAGTAAAACCTAAAAATTAAAATTGTTACTGCCAACGAACGGTTTAACCTAGAAGAACGAAATTTGGTGAGCCAAGTGGGATGGGGTACTGATCATTACCTGAAAGTGTCATCAAGTTTGGTTGAAAAAATGTGTGCTGAGATTTCAGGAAACTCGTAGTTTTTTGGAAGCTTCGCAACCGCTTTCCATGAAAGTGATTTGCGCCGGTCTCTGCTTAGGGCTATATCAATAGGAAACAAACCATAGAGATAGAACTTGGAACTACTTTATTGTGTCAAGTTTCAAAGAGCTAGCACAAACCGTGTTTGATTTAGAGTTCCAACTACATGTATCAATATAGGAGAAAACAGAGTGAAACCTAAAAATTAAAACTGTTAGTGCGAACGAACAGTTTAACCTAGAAGAACGAAATTTGGTGAGACAAGTGGGATTGTGGTACTGATCATTACCTGAAAGTGTCATCAAGATTGGGTGAAAAAATGTGTGCTGTGATTTCAGGAAACTTGTAGATTTTTGGAAGCTTGGAAACCACTTTCCTTGAAAGTGATTTGCGCCAGACTCTGCTTAGGGAAACATCAATAGGAAAGAAACCATAGAGATAGAACTTGGAACTAATTTATTGTGTCAAGTTTCAAAGAGCTACCACAAACCGTTTTTGATATTGTGTTCCAACTACATATATCCATATAGGAGAAAACAGAATGAAACTTAAAAATTAAAAATGTTACTGCAAACGAACGGTTTAACCTAGAAGAATGAAATTTGGTGAGCCAAGTGGGATTGGGGTACTGATCATTACCTGAAAGTGTCATCAAGATTGGGTGAAAAAATGTGTGCTGAGATGTAAGGAAACTCGAAGTTTTTTGGAAGCTTGGCAACCCCTTTCCATGAAAGTGATTTGCGCCAGTCTCTGCTTAGGGCTACATCTATAGGAAACAAACCATAGAGATAGAACTTGGAACTACTTTATTGTGTCAAGTTTCAAAGAGCTAGCACAAACCGTGTTTGATTTAGAGTTCCAACTACATGTATCCATATAGGAGAAGACAGAGTGAAACCTAAAAATTAAAACTGTTACTGCCAAATAACGGTTTAACATAGAAGAACGAAATTTGGTGAGCCAAGTGGGATTGGGGTACTGATCATTACCTGAAAGTGCCATCAAGATTGGGTGAAAAAATATGTGCTGAGATTTCAGGAATCTAGTAGTTTTTTGGAAGCTTGGCAACCCCTTTCCATGAAAGTGATTTGCGCCAGTCTCTGCTTAGGGCTACATCATTAGGAAACAATCCATAGAGATAGATCTTGGTACTAATTTATTGTGTCAAGTTTCAAAGAGCTAGCACAAACCGTGTTTGATTTAGAGTTCCAACTACATGTATCCATATAGGAATAAACAGAGTGAAACCTAAAATTAAAACTGTTACTGACAAAGAACGGTTTAACCTAGAAGAACGAAATTTGGTGAGCCAAGTTGGAATGTGGTATTGATCATTACCTGAAAGTGTCATCCAGATTGGGTGAAAAAATATTTGCTGAGATTTCAGGAAACTCGAAGTTTTTTGGAAGCTTTGCAACCCCTTTCCATGAAAGTGATTTGTGCCAGTCTCTGCTTAGGACTACATCAATAGGAAACAATCCATAGAGATAGAACTTGGAACTACCTTATTGTGTCAAGTTTCAAAGAGCTAGCACAAACCGTGTTTGATTTAGAGTTCCAACTACATGTATCCATATAGGAGAAAACAGAGTATAACCTAAAAATTAAAATTGTTACTGCCAACGAACGGTTTAAAGCTAGAAGAATGAAATTTGGTGAGCCAAGTGGGATTGTGGTACTGATCATTACCTGAAAGTGACATCCGTTTTGGGATTAAAAATGTGTGCTGAGATTTCATGAAACTCGTAGTTTTTGGGAAGTTTGGCAACCCCTTTCCGTGAAAGTAATTTGCGCCAGTTTCTTCTAAGGGCTACATCAATAGGAACCATACCATAGAGATAGAACTTGGAACTACTTTATTGTGTCAAGTTT
The DNA here is from genome assembly GCF_964194105.1 of Spermophilus citellus. Lineage (NCBI taxonomy): Eukaryota > Metazoa > Chordata > Mammalia > Rodentia > Sciuridae > Spermophilus > Spermophilus citellus. The sequence continues at coordinate 25,583,660 of NC_138196.1, read as the reverse complement.
CAAAGAGCTAGCACAAATTGTGTTTGATTTAGAGTTCCAAATACATGTATCCATATCGCAGAAAACAGAGTGAAACCTAAAAATTAAAAGTGTTACTGCCATCGAACGGTTTAACCTAGAAGAATGAAATTTGGTGAGCCAAGTGGGAATGGGGTACTGATCATTACCTGAAAGTGTCATCCTGATTGGGAGAAAAATTGTGTGCTGAGATTTCATGAAACTCGTAGTTTTTTGGAAGCTTGGCAACCCACGTCTATGAAAGTAATTTGCACCAGTCTCTGCTTAGGGCTACATCAATAGGAAACAAACCATAGAGATACAACTTGGAACTACTTTATTGTGTCAAGTTTCAAAGAGTTAGCACAAACCGTGTTTGATTTAGAGTTCCAACTACATGTATCCATATAGAAATAAACAGAGTGAAACCTAATAATTAAAACTGTTACTGCAAAAGAACGGTTTAACCTAGAAGAACGAAATTTGGTGAGCCCAGTGGGATTGGGGCACTGATCATTACCTGAAAGTGTCATCAAGATTGGATGAAAAAATGTGTGCTGAGATTTCATGAAACTCGTAGTTTTTTGGAAGCTTTGCAACCCCTTTCCATGAAAGTGATTTGCGCCAGTCTCTGCTTAGGGCTACATCAATAGGAAACAAAGCATAGAGATAGAACTTGGAACTACTTTATTGTGTCAAGTTTCAAAGAGTTAGCACAAACCGTGTTTGATTTAGAGTTCCAACTACATGTATCCATATAGGAATAAACAGAGTGAAACCTAATAATTAAAACTGTTACTGCAAAAGAACGGTTTAACCTAGAAGAACGAAATTTGGTGAGCCAAGTGGGATTTGGGCACTGATCATTACCTGAAAGTGTCATCAAGATTGGATGAAAAAATGTGTGCTGAGATTTCAGGAAACTCGTAGTTTTTTGGAAGCTTTGCAACCCCTTTCCATGAAAGTGATTTGCGCCAGTCTCTGCTTAGGGCTACATCAATAGGAAACAAAGCATAGAGATAGAACTTGGAACTACTTTAGTGTGTCAAGTTTCAAAGAGCTAGCACAAACCGTGTTAGATTTAGAGTTCCAACTACATGTATCCATATAGGAGAAAACAGAGTGAAACCTAAAAATTTAAACTGTTACTGTCAACGAACGGTTTAACCTAGAAGAACAAAATTTGGTGAGCCAAGTGGGATTGGGGTACTGATCATTACCTGAAAGTGTCATCCGGATTGGGTGAAAAAATGTGTGCTGAGATTTCAGGAAACTCGTAGTTTTTTGAAAGCTTGGCAACCCCTTTCCATGAAAGTGATTTGCGTCAGTCTCTGCTTAGGGCTACATCAATAGGAAACAAACCATAGAGATAGAACTTGGAAGTACTTTATTGTGTCAAGTTTCAAAGAGCTAGCACAAACCGTGTTAGATTTAGAGTTCCAACTACATGTATCCATATAGGAGAAAACAGAGTGAAACCTAAAAATTAAAACTGTTACTGTCAACGAATGGTTTAACCTAGAAGACCGATATTTGGTGAGCCAAAAGGGATTGGGGTACTGATCATTACCTGAAAGTGTCATCCGGATTGGGAGAAAAAATGTGTGCTGAGATTTCATGAAACTCGTAGTTTTTTGGAAGCTTGGCAACCCCTTTCCATGAAAGTAGTTTGTGCCAGTTTCTGCTTACAGCTACATCAATAGGAAAGAAACCATAGAGATAGAACTTGGAACTAGATTATTGTGTCAAGTTTCAAAGAGCTAGCAAAAACCGTGTTTGATTTAGAGTTCCAAATACATGTATCCATATAGGAGAAAACAGAGTGAAACCTAAAAATTAAAACTGTTACTGCCAACGAACGGTTTAACCTAGAAGAACGAAATTTGGTGAGCCAAGTGGGATTGGGGTACTGATCATTAACAGAAAGTGTCATCAAGATTGGGTGAAAAAATGTGTGCTGAGATTTCAGGAAACTCGTAGTTTTTTGGAAGCTTGGCAACCCCTTTCCATGAAAGTGAATAGCGACAGTGTCTGCGTAGGGCTACATCAACAGGAAACAAACCATAGAGATAGAACTTGGACTACTTTATTGTGTCAAGTTTCAAAGAGCTAGCACAAACTGTGTGTGATTTAGAGTTCCAACTACATGTATCTATATAGGAGAAAACAGAGTGAAACCTAAAAATTAAAACTGTTACTGCGAACGAACGGTTTAACCTAAAAGAACAAAATTTGGTGAGCCAAGTGGGATTTTGGTACTGATCATTAACTGAAAGTGTCATCCTGATTGGGAGAAAAATTGTGTGCTGGGATTTCATGAAACTCGTAGTTTTTTGGAAGCTTGGCAACCCACGTCCATGAAAGTAATTTGCGCCAGTCTCTGCTTAGGGCTACATCAATAGGAAACAAACCATAGAGATAGAACTTGGAACTACTTTATTGTGTCAAGTTTCAAAGAGCTAGCACAAACCGTATTTGATTTAATGTTCCAACTACATGTATCTATTTAGGAGAAAACAGAGTGAAACTTAAAAATTAAAACAGTTACTGCCAACGAACTGTTTAACCAAGAAGAATGAAATTTGGTGAGCCAAGTGGGATTGGGGTACTGATCATTACCTGAAAGTGTCATCCGGATTGGGTGAAAAAATGTGTGCTGAGATTTCAGGAAACTCGTAGTTTTTTGGAAGCTTGGCAACCCCTTTTCATGTAAGTGAATTGCGCCAGTCTCTACTTAGGGCTACATCAATAGGAAACAAACCATAGAGATAGAACTTGGAACTACTTAATTGTGTCAAGTTTCAAAGAGCTAGCACAAACCGTGTTTGATTTAGAGTTCCAACTACATGTATCCATATAGGAGAAAACAGAGTGAAACCTAAAAATTAAAACTGTTACTGTCAAAGAACGGTTTAACCTAGAAGAACGAAATTTGGTGAGCCAAATGCGATTGGGGTACTGATCATTACCTGAAAGTGTCATCAAGATTGGGTGAAAAAATGTGTGCTGAGATTTCAGGAAACTCGTAGTTTTTTGGAAGCTTTGCAACCCCTTTCCATGAAAGTGATTTGCGCCAGTCTCTGCTTAGGGCTACATCAATAGGAAACAAACCATAGAGATAGAACTTGGAACTACTTTATTGTGTCAAGTTTCAAAGAGCTAGCACAAACCGTGTTTGATTAGAGTTCCAACTACATGTATCCATATAGGAATAAACAGAGTGAAACCTAATAATGAAAACTGTTACTGCAAAAGAACGGTTTATCCTAGAAGAACGAAATTTGGTGAGCCAAGTGGGATTGGGGTACTGATCATTACCTGAAAGTGACATCCGTTTTGGGATTAAAAATGTGTGCTGAGATTTCATGAAACTCGTAGTTTTTTGGAGGCTTGGCAACCCCTTTCCATGAAAGTAGTTTGTGCCAGTTTCTGCTTACAGCTACATCAATAGGAAAGAAACCATAGAGATAGAACTTGGAACTACATTATTGTGTCAAGTTTCAAAGAGCTAGCAAAAACCGTGTTTGATTTAGAGTTCCAAATACATGTATCCATATAGGAGAAAACAGAGTGAAACCTAAAATTAAAACTGTTACTGCCAACGAACGGTTTAACCTAGAAGAACGAAATTTGGTGAGCCAAGTGGGATTGGGGTACTGATCATTAACAGAAAGTGTCATCAAGATTGGGTGAAAAAATGTGTGCTGAGATTTCAGGAAACTCGTAGTTTTTTGGAAGCTTGGCAACCCCTTTCCATGAAAGTGAATTGCGACAGTGTCTGCGTAGGGCTACATCAACAGGAAACAAACCATAGAGATAGAACTTGGAACTACTTTATTGTGTCAAGTTTCAAAGAGCTAGCACAAACCGTGTGTGATTTACAGCTCCAACTACATGTATCCATATTGGAGAAAACAGAGTGAAACCTAAAAATTAAAACTGTTACTGTCAACGAATGGTTTAACCTAGAAGAATGAAATTTGGTGAGCCAAGTGGGATTGGGGTACTGATCATTACCTGAAAGTGTCATCCTGATTTGGAGAAAAATTGTGTGCTTAGATTTCATGAAACTCGTAGTTTTTTGGAAGCTTGGCAACCCACGTCCATGAAAGTAATTTGCGCCACTCTCTGCTTAGGGCTACATCAACAGGAAACAAACCATAGAGATAGAACTTGGAACTACTTTGTTGTGTCAAGTTTCAAAGAGCTAGCACAAACCGTGTTTGATTTAATGTTCCAACTACATGTATCCATATAGGAGAAAACAGAGTGAAACCTAAAAATTAAAACTGTTACTGCCAACGAACTGTTTAACCTAGAAGAATGAAATTTGGTGAGCCAAATGGGATTGGGGTACTGATCATTACCTGAAAGTGTCATCCAGATTGGGTGAAAAAATGTGTGCTGAGATTTCAGGAAACTCGTAGTTTTTTGAAAGCTTGGCAACCCCTTTCCATGAAAGTGATTTGCGTCAGTCTCTGCTTAGGGCTACATCAATAGGAAACAAACCATAGAGATAGAACTTGGAAGTACTTTATTGTGTCATGTTTCAAAGAGCTAGCACAAACCGTGTTAGATTTAGAGTTCCAACTACATGTATCCATATAGGAGAAAACAGAGTGAAACCTAAAAATTAAAACTGTTACTGTCAACGAATGGTTTAACCTAGAAGAACGAAATTTGGTGAGCCAAAAGGGATTGGGGTACTGATCATTACCTGAAAGTGTCATCCGGATTGGGAGAAAAAATGTGTGCTGAGATTTCATGAAACTAGTAGTTTTTTGGAAGCTTGGCAACCCCTTTCCATGAAAGTAATTTAAGCCAGTTTCTGCTTACAGCTACAACAATAGGAAACAAACCATAGAGATAGAACTTGGAACTAGATTATTGTGTCAAGTTTCAAAGAGCTAGCAAAAACCGTGTTTGATTTAGAGTTCCAAATACATGTATCCATATAGGAGAAAACAGAGTGAAACCTAAAAATTAAAACTGTTACTGCCAACGAACGGTTTAACCTAGAAGAACGAAATTTGGTGAGCCAAGTGGGATTGGGGTACTGATCATTAACTGAAAGTGTCATCAAGATTGGGTGAAAAAATGTGTGCTGTGATTTCAGGAAACTCGTAGTTTTTTGGAAGCTTGGCAACCCCTTTCCATGAAAGTGAATTGCGACAGTGTCTGCGTAGGGCTACATCAACAGGAAACAAACCATAGAGATAGAACTTGGAACTACTTTATTGTGTCAAGTTTCAAAGAGCTAGCACAAACCGTGTTTGATTAGAGTTCCAACTACATGTATCCATATAGGAATAAACAGAGTGAAACCTAATAATTAAAACTGTTACTGCAAAAGAACGGTTTATCCTAGAAGAACGAAATTTGGTGAGCCAAGTGGGATTGGGGTACTGATCATTACTTGAAAGTGACATCCGTTTTGGGATTAAAAATGTGTGCTGAGATTTCATGAAACTCATAGTTTTTTGGAAGCTTTGCAACCCCTTTCCATGAAAGTGATTTGCGCCAGTCTCTGCTTAGGGCTACATCAATAGGAAACAAACCATAGAGATAGAACTTGGAACTACTTTATTGTGTCAAGTTTCAAAGAGGTAGCACAAACCGTGTTTGATTTAGAGTTCCAAATACATGTAACCATATAGTAGAAAACAGAGTGAAACCTAAAAATTTAAACTGTTACTGCCAACGAACGGTTTAAACTAGAAGAACGAAATTTGGTGAGCCAAGTGGGATTGGGGTAGTGATCATTACCTGAAAGTGTCATCAAGATTGGGTGAAAAAATGTGTGCTGAGATTTCAGGAAACTCGTAGTTTTTTGGAAGCTTTGCAACCCCTTTCCATGAAAGTGATTTGCGCCAGTCTCTGCTGAGGGCTACATCAATAGGAAAGAAACCATAGAGATAGAACTTGGAACTACTTTATTGTGTCAAGTTTCAAAGAGCTAGCACAAACCGTGTTTGATTTAGAGTTCCAACTACAAGTATCCATATAGGAGAAAACAGAGTGAAACCTAAAAATTAAAACTGTTACTGCCAACGAACGGTTTAACCTAGAAGAGCGAAATTTCGTGAGCCAGGTGGGATTGGGGTATGATCATTACCTGAAAGTGTCATGAAGATTGGGTGAAAAAATGTGTGCTGAGATTTCAGGAAACTCGTAGTTATTTGGAAGCTTGGCAACTTCTTTCCATGAAAGTGATTTGCGCCGGTCTCTGCTTAGGGCTACATCAATAGGAAACAAACCATAGAGATAGAACTTGGAACTACTTTATTGTGTCAAGTTTCAAAGAGCTAGCACAAACCGTGTTTGATTTAGAGTTCCAACTACATGTATCCATATAGGAGAAAACAGAGCGAGACCTAAAATTTATAACTGTTACTGCCAAGGAACGGTTTAACCTAGAAGAATGATATTTGGTGATCCAAGTGGGATTGCGGTACTGATCATTAGCTGAAAGTATCATCCGGATTGGGTGAAAAAATGTGTGCTGAGATTTCAGGAAACATAGTTTTTTGGAAGCTTGGCAACCCCTTTCCATGAAAGTGATTTGCGCCAGTCTCTGCTTATTGCTACATCAATAGGAAACAAAGCATAGAGATAGAACTTGGAACTACTATATTGTGTCAAGTTTCAAAGATCTAGCACAAACCGTGTTTGATTTAGAGTTCCAACTACATGTATCCATATAGGAGAAAACAGAGGGAAACCTAAAAATTAAAACTGTTACTGCCAACGAACGGTTTAAACTAGAAGAACGAAATTTCGTGAGCCAGGTGGGATTGGGGTATGATCATTACCTGAAAGTGTCATGAAGATTGGGTGAAAAAATGTGTGCTGAGATTTCAGGAAACGCGTAGTCATTTGGAAGCTTGGCAACTTCTTTCCATGAAAGTGATTTGTGCCGGTCTCTGCTTAGGGCTACATCAATGGGAAACAAACCATAGAGATAGAACTCGGAACTACTTTATTGTGTCAAGTTTCAAAGAGCTAGCACAAACCGTGTTTGATTTAGAGTTCCAACTACATGTATCCATATAGGAGAAAACAGAGTGAAACCTAAAAATTAAAACTGTTACTGCCAACGAACAGTTTACCCTAGAAGAACGAAATTTGGTGAGCCAAGTGGGATTGGGGTACTGATCATTACCTGAAAGTGTCATCCGGATTGGGTGAAAAAATGTGTGCTGAGGTTTCAGGAAACTCGTAGTTTTTTGGAAGCTTGGCAACCCCATTCCATGAAAGTGATTTGCGCCAGTCTCTTCTTAGGGCTACATCAATAGGAAACAAACCATAGAGATAGAACTTGGAACTACTTTATTGTGTCAAGTTTCAAAGAGCTAGCACAAACCGTGTTTGATTTAGAATTCCAACTACATGTATCCATATAGGAGAAAACAGAGTGAAACCTAAAAATTAAATTGTTACTGTCAACAAAGTGTTTAACCTAGAAGAACGAAATTTGGTGAGCCAAAAGGGATTGGGGTACTGATCATTATATGAAAGTGTCATCCGGATTGGGAGAAAAAATGTGTGCTGAGATTTCATGAAACTCGTAGATTTTTGGAAGCTTGGCAACCCCTTTCCATGTAAGTAATTTGTGCCAGTTGCTGCTTACAGCTACATCAATAGGAAACAAACCATAGAGATAGAACTTGGAACTATATAATTGTGTCAAGTTTCAAAGAGATAGCACAAACCGTGTTTGATTTAGAGTTCCAACTACAAGTATCCATATAGGAGAAAACAGAGTGAAACCTAAAAATTAAAACTGTTACTGCCAACGAACGGTTTAACCTAGAAGAACCTAATTTGGTGAGCCAAGTGGGATTGGGGTACTGACCATGACCTGAAAGTGTCATCAAGATTGGTTGAAAAAATGTGTGCTGAGATTTCAGGAAACTCGTAGTTTTTTGGAAGCTTCGCAACCCCTTTCCATGAAAGTGATTTGCGCCGGTCTCTGCGTAGGGCTACATCAATAGGAAAGAAACCATAGAGATAGAACTAGGATACTTTATTGTGTCAAGTTTCAAAGAGTTAGCGCAAACCGTGTTTGATTTAGAGTTCCAACTACATGTATCCATATAGGAATAAACAGAGTGAAACCTAATAATTAAAACTGTTACTGCCAACGAACGGTTTATCCTAGAAGAACAAAATTTGGTGAGCCAAGTGGGATTTTGGTACTGATCATTACCTGAAAGTTTCATCAAGATTGGGTGAAAAAATGTGTGCTGTGATTTCAGGAAACTCGTAGTTTTTTGGAAGCTTGGCAACCACTTTCCATGAAAGTGATTTGCACCAGTCTCTGCTTAGGGCTACATCCATAGGAAAGAAACCATAGAGATAGAACTTGGAACTACATTATTGTGTCAAGTTTCAAAGAGCTAGCACAAACCGTGTTTGATTTAGAGTTCCAACTACAAGTATCCATATAGGAGAAAACAGAGTGAAACCTAAAAATTAAAACTGTTACTGTAAACGAACGGTTTATCCTAGAAGAACGAAATTTGGAGAGCCAAGTGGGATTGGGGTACTGATCATTACCCTAAAGTGACATCCGTTTTGGGATTAAAAATGTGTGCTGAGATTTCATGAAACTCGTAGTTTTTTGGAAGCATTGCAACCCCTTTCCATGAAAGTGATTTGCGCCAGTCTCTGCTTAGGGCTACACCAATAGGAAACAAACCATAGACATAGAACTTGGAAATACTTTATTGTGTCAAGTTTCAAAGAGTTAGCACAAACCGTGTTTGATTTAGAGTTCCAACTACATGTATCCATATAGGAATAAACAGAGTGAAACCTAATAATTAAAACTGTTACTGCAAAAGAACGGTTTAAGCTAGAAGAACGAAATTTGGTGAGCCAAGTGGGATTGCGGTACTGATCATTACCTGAAAGTGTCATCAAGATTGGGTGAAAAAATGTGTGCTGAGATTTCAGGAAACTCGTAGTTTTTTGAAGCTTGGCAACCCCTTTCCATGAAAGTGAATTGCGCCAGTGTCTGCGTAGGGCTACATCAATAGGAAACAAACCATAGAGATAGAACTTGGAACTACTTTATTGTGTCAAGTTTCAAAGAGCTAGCACAAACCGTGTCTGATTTACAGTTCCAACTACATGTATCCATATAGGAGAAAACAGAGTGAAACCTAAAAATTAAAACTGTTACTGCCAACGAACGGTTTATCCTAGAAGAACAAAATTTGGTGAGCCAAGTGGGATTTTGGTACTGATCATTACCTGAAAGTTTCATCAAGATTGGGTGAAAAAATGTGTGCTGTGATTTCAGGAAACTCGTAGTTTTTTGGAAGCTTGGCAACCACTTTCCATGAAAGTGATTTGCACCAGTCTCTGCTTAGGGCTACATCCATAGGAAAGAAACCATAGAGATAGAACTTGGAACTACTTTATTGTGTCAAGTTTTAAAGAGCTAGCACAAACCGTGTTTGATTTAGAGTTCCAACTACAAGTATCCATATAGGAGAAAACAGAGTGAAACCTAAAAATTAAAACTGTTACTGTAAACGAACGGTTTAACCTAGAAGAACGAAATTTGGTGAGCCAAGTGGGATTGGGGTACTGATCATTACCTGAAAGTGACATCCGGTTTGGGATTAAAAATGTGTGCTGAGATTTCATGAAACTCGTAGTTTTTTGGAAGCTTTGCAACCCCTTTCCATGAAAGTGATTTGCGCCAGTCTCTGCTTAGGGCTACACCAATAGGAAACAAACCATAGACATAGAACTTGGAACTACTTTATTGTGTCAAGTTTCAAAGAGTTAGCACAAACCGTGTTTGATTTAGAGTTCCAACTACATGTATCCATATAGGAATAAACAGAGTGAAACCTAATAATTAAAACTGTTACTGCAAAAGAACGGTTTAACCTAGAAGAACGAAATTTAGTGAGCCAAGTGGGATTGGGGTACTGATCATTACCTGAAAGTGTCATCAAGATTGGGTGAAAAAATGTGTGCTGAGATTTCAGGAAACTCGTAGTTTTTTGAAGCTTGGCAACCCCTTTCCATGAAAGTGAATTGCGCCAGTGTCTGCGTAGGGCTACATCAATAGGAAACAAACCATAGAGATAGAACTTGGAACTACTTTATTGTGTCATGTTTCAAAGAGCTAGCACAAACCGTGTGTGATTTACAGTTCCAACTACATGTATCCATATAGGAGAAAACAGAGTGAAACCTGAAAATTAAAACTGTTACTGCCAACGAACGGTTTATCCTAGAAGACCAAAATTTTGTGAGCCAAGTGGGATTTTGGTACTGATCACTACCTGAAAGTTTCATCAAGATTGGGTGAAAAAATGTGTGCTGTGATTTTAGGAAACTCGTAGTTTTTTGGAAGCTTGGCAACCACTTTCCATGAAAGTGATTTGCACCAGTCTCTGCTTAGGGCTACATCCATAGGAAAGAAACCATAGAGATAGAACTTGGAACTACTTTATTGTGTCAAGTTTCAAAGAGCTAGCACAAACCATGTTTGATTTAGAGTTCCAACTACATGTATCCATATAGGAGAAAACAGAGTGAAACCTAAAAATAAAAACTGTTACTGTCAACGAACGGTTTAACCTAGAAGAATGAAATTTGGTGAGCCAAGTGGGATTGGGGTACTGATCATTACCTGAAAGTGTCATCCTGATTGGGAGAAAAATTGTGTGCTGAGATTTCATGAAACTCGTAGTTTTTTGGAAGCTTGGCAACCCACGTCCATGAAAGTAATTTGTGCCAGTCTCTGCTTAGGGCTACATCAATCGGAAACAAACCATAGAGATAGAACTTGGAACTACTTTATTGTGTCAAGTTTCAAAGAGCTAGCACAAACCGTGTTTGATTTAGAGTTCCAACTACATGTATCCATATAGGAGAAAACAGAGTGAAACCTAAAAATTAAAACTGTTACTGCCAACGAACTGTTTAACCTAGAAGAATGAAATTTGGTGAGCCAAGTGGGATTGGGGTACTGATCATTACCTGAAGTGTCCTCCAGATTGGGTGAAAAAATGTGTGCTGTGATTTCAGGAAACTCGTAATTTTTTGGAAGCTTGGCAACCACTTTCCATGAAAGTGATTTGCGCCAGTCTCTGCTTAGGTCTACATCAATAGGAAACAAACCATAGAGATAGACCTTGGAACTACTTTATTGTGTCAAGTTTCAAAGAGCTAGCACAAACCGTGTTTGATTTAGAGTTCCAATTACATGTATCCATATAGGAGAAAACAGAGTGAAACCTAAAAATTAAAACTGTTACTGTCAACGAACAGTTTAACCTAGAAGAATGAAATTTGGTGAGCCAAGTGGGATTGGGGTACTGATCATTACCTGAAAGTGTCATCCTGATTGGGAGAAAAATTGTGTGCTGAGATTTCATGAAACTCGTAGTTTTTTGGAAGCTTGGCAACCCACGTTCATGAAAGTAATTTGCGCCAGTCTCTGCTTAGGGCTACATCAATAGGAAACAAACCATAGAGATAGAACTTGGAACTACTTTATTGTGTCAAGTTTCAAAGAGATAGCACAAACCGTGTTTGATTTAATGTTCCAACTACATGTATCCATATAGGAGAAAACAGAGTGAAACCTAAAAATTAAAACTGTTACTGCCAACGAACTGTTTAACCTAGAAGAATGAAATTTGGTGAGCCAAGTGGGATTGGGGTACTGATCATTACCTGAAAGTGTCATCCGGATTGGGTGAAAAAATGTGTGCTGAGATTTGAGGAAACTCGTAGTTTTTTGGAAGCTTTGCAACCCCTTTCCATGAAAGTGATTTGCGCCAGTCTCTGCTTAGGGCTACATCAATAGGAAACAAACCATAGAGATAGAACTTGGAACTACTTTATTGTGTCAAGATTCAAAGAGCTAGCACAAACCGTGTTTGATTAAGAGTTCCAAATACATGTATCCATATAGGAGAAAACAGAGTGAAACCTAAAAATTAAAACTGTTACTGCCAACGAACGGTTTAACCTAGAAGAAGGAAATTTGGTGAGCCAAGTTGGATTGGGGTACTGATCATTACCTGAAAGTGTCATCAAGATTGGGTGAAAAAATGTGTGCTGAGATTTCAGGAAACTCGTAGTTTTTTGGAAGCTTGGCAACCCCTTTCCATGAAAGTGAATTGCGCCAGTGACTGCGTAGGGCTACATCAATACGAAACACACCATAGCGATAGAACTTGGAACTACTTTATTGTGTCAAGTTTCAAAGAGCTAGCACAAACCGTGTGTGATTTAGAGTTCCAACTTCATGTATCCATATAGGAGAAAACAGAGTGAAACCTAAAAACTAAAACTGTTACTGCCAACGAACGGTTTAACCTAGAAGAACAAAATTTGGTCAGCCAAGTGGGATTTTGGTACTGATCATTACCTGAAAGTGTCATCCGGATTGGGAGAAAAAATGTGTGCTGAGATTTCATGAAACTCATAGTTTTTTGGAAGCTTGGCAACCCCTTTCCATGAAAGTAATTTGTGCCAGTTGCTGCTTACAGCTACATCAATAGGAAACAAACCATAGATATAGAACTTGGAACTACATTATTGTGTCAAGTTTCAAAGAGCTAGCACAAACCGTGTTTGATTTAGATTTCCAACTACAAGTATCCATATGGGAGAAAACAGAGTGAAACCTAAAAATTAAAACTGTTAATGTAAACGAACGGTTTAACCTAGAAGAACGAAATTCGGTGAGCCAAGTGGGATTGGGTTACTGATCATTACCTGAAAGTGACATCCGTTTTGGGATTAAAAATGTGTGCTGAGATTTCATGAAACTCGTAGTTTTTTGGAAGCTTGGCAACCCACGTCCATGAAAGTAATTTGCGCCAGTCTCTGCTTAGGGCTACATCAATAGGAAACAAACCATAGAGATAGAACTTGGAACTACTTTATTGTGTCAAGTTTCAAAGAGCTAGCACAAACCGTATTTGATTTAATGTTCCAACTACATGTATCCATATAGGAGAAAACAGAGTGAAATCTAAAAATTAAAACTGTTACTGCCAACGAACTGTTTAACCTAGAAGAATGAAATTTGGTGAGCCAAGTGGGATTGGGGTACTGATCATTACCTGAAAGTGTCATCCGGATTAAGTGAAAAAATGTGTGCTGAGATTTCAAGAAACTCGTAGTTTTTTGGAAGCTTGGCAACCCCTTTTCATGTAAGTGAATTGCGCCAGTCTCTGCTTAGGGCTACATCAATAGGAAAGAAACCATAGAGATAGAACTTGGAACTACTTTATTGTGTCAAGTTTCAAAGAGCTAGCACAAACCGTGTTTGATTTAGAGTTCCAACTACATATATCCATATAGGAGAAAACAGAGTGAAACCTAAAAATTAAAACTGTTACTGTCAACGAACGGTTTAACCTAGAAGAACGAAATTTAATTTGCCAAGTGGGATTGCGGTACTGATCATTACCTGAAAGTTTCATCAAGATTGGGTGAAAAAGTGTGTGCTGAGATTTCAGGAAACTCGTAGTTTTTTGGAAGCTGTGCAACCCCTTTCCATGAAAATGATTTGCGCCAGTCTCTGCTTAGGGCTACATCAATAGGAAACAAACCATAGAGATAGAACTTGGAACTACTTTATTGTGTCAAGTTTCAAAGAGCTAGCACAAACCGTGTTTGATTTAGAGTTCCAACTACATGTATCCATATAGGAGAAAACAGAGCGAAACCTAAAATGTATAACTGTTACTGCCAACGAACGGTTTAACCTAGAAGAATGATATTTGGTGAGCCAAGTGGGATTGCGGTACTGATCATTAGCTGAAAGTGTCATCCTGATTGGGAGAAAAATTGTGTGCTGAGATTTCATGAAACTCGTAGTTTTTTGGAAGCTTGGCAACCCACGTCCATGAAAGTGATTTGCGCCAGTCTCTGCTTAGGGCTACATCGATAGGAAACAAAGCATAGAGATAGAACTTGGAACTACTTTATTGTGTCAAGTTTCAAAGAGCTATCACAAACCGTGTTTGATTTAGAGTTCCAACTACATGTATCCATATAGGAGAAAACAGAGTGAAACCTAAAAATTAAAACTGTTACTGCCAATGAACGGTTTAACCTAGAAGAACGAAATTAGGTGAGCCAAGTGGGTTTGCGGTACGGATCATTACCTGAAAGTGTCATCAAGCTTGGGTGAAAAAATGTGAGATGAGATTTCAGGAAACTCGTAGTTTTTTGGAAGCTTGTCAACCCCTTTCCATGAAAGTGATTTGCGCCAGTCTCTGCTTAGGGCTACATGAATAGGAAACAAACCATAGAGATAGAACTTGGAACTACTTTATTGTGTCAAGTTTCAAAGAGCTAGCACAAACCGTGTTTGATTTAGAGTTCCAAATACATGTATCCATATTGGAGAAAACAGAGTGAAACCTAAAAATTAAAACTGTTATTGCCAACGAACGGTTTAACCTAGAAGAACGAAATTTGGTGAGCCAAGTGGGATTGGGGTACTGATTATTAACTGAAAGTGTCATCAAGTTTGGGTGAAAAAATGTGTGCTGAGATTTCAGGAAACTCGTAGTTTTTTGGAAGCTTGGCAACCCCTTTCCATGAAAGTGATTTGCGCCAGTCTCCGCGTAGGGCTACATCAATAGAAAACAAACCATAGAGATAGAACTTGGAACTACTTTATTGTGTCAAGTTTCAAAGAGCTAGCACAAACCGTGTTTGATTTAGAGTTCCAACTACATGTATCCATATAGGAGAAAACAGAGTGAAACCTAAAAATTATAACTGTTACTGTCAACGAACGGTTTAACCTAGAAGAATGAAATTTGGTGAGCCAAGTGGGATTGCGGTACTGATCATTACCTGAAAGTGTCATCCTGATTGGGAGAAAAATTGTGTGCTGAGATTTCATGAAACTCGTAGTTTTTTGGAAGCTTGGCAACCCACGTCCATGAAAGTAATTTGCGCCAGTCTCTGCTTAGGGCTACATCAATAGGAAACAAACCATAGAGATAGAACTTGGAACTACTTTATTGTGTCAAGTTTCAAAAAGCTAGCACAAACCGTATTTGATTTAATGTTCCAACTACATGTATCCATATAGGAGAAAACAGAGTGAAACCTAAAAATTAAAACTGTTACTGCCAACGAACTGTTTAACCTAGAAGAATGAAATTTGGTGAGCCAAGTGGGATTGGGGTACTGATCATTACCTGAAAGTGTCATCCGGATTAAGTGAAAAAATGTGTGCTGAGATTTCAGGAAACTCGTAGTTTTTTGGAAGCTTGGCAACCCCTTTTCATGTAAGTGAATTGCGCCAGTCTCTGCTTAGGGCTACATCAATAGGAAAGAAACCATAGAGATAGAACTTGGAACTACTTTATTGTGTCAAGTTTCAAAGAGCTAGCACAAACCCTGTTTGATTTAGAGTTCCAACTACATATATCCATATAGGAGAAAACAGAGTGAAACCTAAAAATTAAAACTGTTACTGTCAACGAACGGTTTAACCTAGAAGAACGAAATTTGATTTGCCAAGTGGGATTGCGGTACTGATCATTACCTGAAAGTTTCATCAAGATTGGGTGAAAAAGTGTGTGCTGAGATTTCAGGAAACTCGTAGTTTTTTGGAAGCTGTGCAACCCCTTTCCATGAAAATGATTTGCGCCAGTCTCTGCTTAGGGCTACATCAATAGGAAACAAACCATAGAGATAGAACTTGGAACTACTTTATTGTGTCAAGTTTCAAAGAGCTAGCACAAACCGTGTTTGATTTAGAGTTACAACTACATGTATCCATATAGGAGAAAACAGAGCGAAACCTAAAATTTTTAACTGTTACTGCCAACGAACGGTTTAACCTAGAAGAATGATATTTGGTGAGCCAAGTGGGATTGCGGTACTGATCATTAGCTGAAAATGTCATCCGGATTGGGTGAAAAAATGTGTGCTGAGATTTCAGGAAACTCGTAGTTTTTTGGAAGCTTGGCAACCCCTTTCCATGAAAGTGATTTGCGCCAGTCTCTGCTTAGGGCTACATCGATAGGAAACAAAACATAGAGATAGAACTTGGAACTACTTTATTGTGTCAAGTTTCAAAGAGCTAGCACAAACCATGTTTGATTTAGAGTTCCAACTACATGTATCCATACAGGAGAAAACAGAGTGAAACCTAAAAATTAAAACTGTTACTGCCAATGAACGGTTTAACCTAGAAGAACGATATTAGGTGAGCCAAGTGGGTTTGCGGTACGGATCATTACCTGAAAGTGTCATCAAGCTTGGGTAAAAAATGTGAGCTGAGATTTCAGGAAACTCGTCGTTTTTTGGAAGCTTGGCAACCCCTTTCCATGAAAGTGATTTGCGCCAGTCTCCGCTTAGGGCTACATTAATAGGAAACAAACCATAGAGATAGAACTTGGAACTACTTTATTGTATCATGTTTCAAAGAGCTAGCACAAACCATGTTTGATTTAGTGTTCCAACTACATGAATCCATATAGAAGAAAACAGAGTGAAACCTAAAAATTAAAACTGTTATTGCCAATGAACGGTTCAACCTAGAAGAACGAAATTTGGTGAGCCAAGTGGGATCGGGGTACAGATCATTAACTGAAAGTGTCATCAAGATTGGGTGAAAAAATGTGTGCTGAGATTTCAGGAAACTCGTAGTTTTTTGGAAGCTTGGCAACCCCTTTCCATGTAAGTGAATTGTGCCAGTCTCTGCATAGGGCTACATCAATAGGAAACAAACCTTAGAGATAGAACTTGGAACTACATTATTGTGTCAAGTTTCAAGAGCTAGCACAAACCATGTTTTATTTAGAGTCCCAACTACATGTATCCATATAGGAAAAAACAGAGTGAAACCTAAAAATTAAAACTGTTACTGCCAACGAACGGTTTAACCTAGAAGAACGAAATTTGGTGAGCCAAGAGGGATTGGGGTATTGATCATTACCTGAAAGTGTCATTAAGATTGGGTCAAAAAATGTGTGCTGAGATTTCAGGAAACTCGTAGTTTTTTGGAAGTTTCGCAACCCCTTTCCATGAAAGGGATTTGCGCCAATCTCTGCTTAGGGCTACATCAATAGGAAACAAACCATAGAGATAGAACTTGGAACTACTTTATTGTGTCAAGTTTCAAAGAGTTAGCACAAACCGTGTTTGATTTAGAGTTCCAACTACATGTATCCATATAGGAATAAACAGAGAGAAACCTAATAATTAAAACTGTTACTGCAAAAGAACGGTTTAACCTAGAAGAACGAAATTTGGTGAGCCAAGTGGGATTGGGGTACTGATCATTACCTGAAAGTGTCATCCGGATTGGGAGAAAAAATGTGTGCTGAGATTTCATGAAACTCGTAGTTTTTTGGAAGCTTGGCAACCCCCTTCCATGAAAGTTATTTGTGCCAGTCTCTGCTTAGGGCTACATCAATAAGAAACAAACCATAGAGATAGAACTTGGAACTACTTTATTGTGTCAAGTTTCAAAGAGCTAGCACAAGCCGTGTTTGATTTAGAGTTCCAACTACATGTATCCATATAGGAGAAAACAGAGTGAAACCTAAAAATTAAAACTGTTACTGCCAACGAATAGTTTAACCTAGAAGAAAGAAATTTGGTGAGCCAAGTGGGATTGGGGTACTGATCATTACCTGAAAGTGTCATCAGGCTTGGGTGAAAAAATGTGAGCTGAGATTTCAGGAAACTCGTCGTTTTTTGGAAGCTTGGCAACCCCTTTCCATGAAAGTGATTTGCGCCAGTCTCCGCTTAGGGCTACATGAATAGGAAACAAACCATAGAGATAGAACTTGGAACTACTTTATTGTGTCAAGTTTCAAAGAGCTAGCACAAACCGTGTTTGATTTAGAGTTCCAACTACATGTATCCATATAGGAGAAAACAGAGTGAAACCTAAAATTTAAAATGGTTACTGCCAACGAACGGTTTAACCTAGAAGAACGAAATTTGGTGAGACAAGTGGGATTGGGGTACTGATCATTACCTGAAAGTGTCATCCGGAATGGGAGAAAAAATGTGTGCTGAGATTTCATGAAACTCGTAGTTTTTTGGAAGCTTGGCAACCCCTTTCCATGAAAGTAATTTGTGCCAGTTTCTGCTTACAGATACATCAATAGGAAACAAACCATAGAGACAGAACTTGGAACTAGATTATTGTGTCAAGTTTCAAAGAGCTAGCACAAACCGTGTTTGATTTAGAGTTCCAACTACAAGTAACCATATAGGAGAAAACAGAGTGAACCTAAAAATTAAAACTGTTACTGTAAACGAACGGTTTAACCTAAAAGAACGAAATTTGGTGAGCCAAATGGGATTGGGGTACTGATCATTACCTGAAAGTGACATCCGTTTTGGGATTAAAAATGTGTGCTGAGATTTCATGAAACTCGTAGTTTTTTGGAAGCTTTGCAACCCCTTTCCATGAAAGTGATTTGCGCCAGTCTCTGCTTAGGGCTACATCAATAGGAAACAAATCATAGAGATAGAACTTGGAACTACTTTATTGTGTCAAGGTTCAAAGAGCTAGCACAAACCGTGTTTGATTTAGAGTTCCAACTACATGTATCCATATAGGAGAAAACAGAGTGAAACCTAAAATTTAAAATGGTTACTGCCAACGAACGGTTTAACCTAGAAGAAAGAAATTTGGTGAGACAAGTGGGATTGGGGTACTGATCATTACCTGAAAGTGTCATCAAGATTGGGTGAAAAAATTGTGCTGAGATTTCATGAATCTTGTAGTTTTTTGGAAGCTTGGCAACCCCTTTCCATGAAACTGATTTGCGCCAGTCTCTGCTTAGGGCTATACCAATAGGAAACAAACCATAGAGATAGAACTTGGAACTACTTTATTGTGTCAAGTTTCAAAGAGCTAGCACAAACCGTGTGTGATTAATAGTTCCAACTACATGTATCCATATAGGAGAAAACAGAGTGAAACCTAAAAATTAAAACTGTTACTGCCAATGAACGGTTTAACCTAGAAGAACGAAATTAGGTGAGCCAAGTGGGTTTGCGGTACGGATCATTACCTGAAAGTGTCATCAAGATTGGGTGAAAAAATGTGAGATGAGATTTCAGGAAACTCGTAGTTTTTTGGAAGCTTGGCAACCCCTATCCATGAAAGTGATTTGCGCCAGTCTCTGCTTAGGGCTACATGAATAGGAAACAAACCATAGAGATAGAACTTGGAACTACTTTATTGTGTCAAGTTTCAAAGAGCTAGCACAAGGGGTGTTTGATTTAGAGTTCCAACTACATGTATCCATATAGGAGAAAACAGAGTGAAACCTAAAAATTAAAACTGTTACTGCCAACGAACGGTTTAACCTAGAAGAATGAAATTAGGTGAGCCAAGTGGGATTGCGGTACTGATCATTACCTGAAAGTGTCATCAAGATTGGGTGAAAAAATGTGTGCTGAGATTTCAGGAAACTTGTCATTTTTTGGAAGCTTGGCAACCCATTTCCATGAAAGTGATTTGCGCCAGTCTCTGCTTAGGGCTACTTGAATAGGAAACAAACCATAGAGATAGAACTTGGAACTACTTTATTGTGTCAAGTTACAAAGAGCTAGCACAAACCGTGTTTGATTTAGAGTTCCAACTACATGTATCCATATAGGAGAAAACAGTGAAACCTAAAAATTAAAACTGTTACTGTCAACGAACGGTTTAACCTAGAAGAACGAAATTTGGTGAGCCAAGAGGGAGTGGGGTACTGATCATTAACTGAAAGTGTCATCCGGATTGGGAGAAAAAATGTGGGCTGAGATTTCATGAAACTCGTAGTTTTTTGGAAGCTTGGCAACCACCTTCCATGAAAGTGATTTGCGCCAGTCTCTCCTTAAGGCTACATCAATAGGAAACAAACCATAGAGATAGATCTTGGAACTACATTGTTGTGTCAAGTTTCAAAGAGCTAGCACAAACGGTGTTTGATTTAGAGTTCCAACTACATGTATCCATATAGGAGAAAACAGAGTGAAACCTAAAATTTAAAACTGTTACTGCCAACGAACAGTTTAACCTAGAAGAACGAAATTTGGTGAGCCAAGTGGGATTGGGGTACTGATCATTACCTGAAAGTGTCATCCGGATTGGGTGAAAAAATGTGTGCTGAGATTTGAGGAAACTCGTAGTTTTTTGGAAGCTTTGCAACCCCTTTCCATGAAAGTGATTTGCGCCAGTCTCTGCTTAGGGCTACATCAATAGGAAACAAACCATAGAGATAGAACTTGGAACTACTTTATTGTGTCAAGATTCAAAGAGCTAGCACAAACCGTGTTTGATTAAGAGTTCCAAATACATGTATCCATATAGGAGAAAACAGAGTGAAACCTAAAAATTAAAACTGTTACTGCCAACGAACGGTTTAACCTAGAAGAAGGAAATTTGGTGAGCCAAGTTGGATTGGGGTACTGATCATTACCTGAAAGTGTCATCAAGATTGGGTGAAAAAATGTGTGCTGAGATTTCAGGAAACTCGTAGTTTTTTGGAAGCTTGGCAACCCCTTTCCATGAAAGTGAATTGCGCCAGTGACTGCGTAGGGCTACATCAATACGAAACACACCATAGCGATAGAACTTGGAACTACTTTATTGTGTCAAGTTTCAAAGAGCTAGCACAAACCGTGTGTGATTTAGAGTTCCAACTTCATGTATCCATATAGGAGAAAACAGAGTGAAACCTAAAAACTAAAACTGTTACTGCCAACGAACGGTTTAACCTAGAAGAACAAAATTTGGTCAGCCAAGTGGGATTTTGGTACTGATCATTACCTGAAAGTGTCATCCGGATTGGGAGAAAAAATGTGTGCTGAGATTTCATGAAACTCATAGTTTTTTGGAAGCTTGGCAACCCCTTTCCATGAAAGTAATTTGTGCCAGTTGCTGCTTACAGCTACATCAATAGGAAACAAACCATAGATATAGAACTTGGAACTACATTATTGTGTCAAGTTTCAAAGAGCTAGCACAAACCGTGTTTGATTTAGATTTCCAACTACAAGTATCCATATGGGAGAAAACAGAGTGAAACCTAAAAATTAAAACTGTTAATGTAAACGAACGGTTTAACCTAGAAGAACGAAATTCGGTGAGCCAAGTGGGATTGGGTTACTGATCATTACCTGAAAGTGACATCCGTTTTGGGATTAAAAATGTGTGCTGAGATTTCATGAAACTCGTAGTTTTTTGGAAGCTTGGCAACCCACGTCCATGAAAGTAATTTGCGCCAGTCTCTGCTTAGGGCTACATCAATAGGAAACAAACCATAGAGATAGAACTTGGAACTACTTTATTGTGTCAAGTTTCAAAGAGCTAGCACAAACCGTATTTGATTTAATGTTCCAACTACATGTATCCATATAGGAGAAAACAGAGTGAAATCTAAAAATTAAAACTGTTACTGCCAACGAACTGTTTAACCTAGAAGAATGAAATTTGGTGAGCCAAGTGGGATTGGGGTACTGATCATTACCTGAAAGTGTCATCCGGATTAAGTGAAAAAATGTGTGCTGAGATTTCAAGAAACTCGTAGTTTTTTGGAAGCTTGGCAACCCCTTTTCATGTAAGTGAATTGCGCCAGTCTCTGCTTAGGGCTACATCAATAGGAAAGAAACCATAGAGATAGAACTTGGAACTACTTTATTGTGTCAAGTTTCAAAGAGCTAGCACAAACCGTGTTTGATTTAGAGTTCCAACTACATATATCCATATAGGAGAAAACAGAGTGAAACCTAAAAATTAAAACTGTTACTGTCAACGAACGGTTTAACCTAGAAGAACGAAATTTAATTTGCCAAGTGGGATTGCGGTACTGATCATTACCTGAAAGTTTCATCAAGATTGGGTGAAAAAGTGTGTGCTGAGATTTCAGGAAACTCGTAGTTTTTTGGAAGCTGTGCAACCCCTTTCCATGAAAATGATTTGCGCCAGTCTCTGCTTAGGGCTACATCAATAGGAAACAAACCATAGAGATAGAACTTGGAACTACTTTATTGTGTCAAGTTTCAAAGAGCTAGCACAAACCGTGTTTGATTTAGAGTTCCAACTACATGTATCCATATAGGAGAAAACAGAGCGAAACCTAAAATTTATAACTGTTACTGCCAACGAACGGTTTAACCTAGAAGAATGATATTTGGTGAGCCAAGTGGGATTGCGGTACTGATCATTAGCTGAAAGTGTCATCCTGATTGGGAGAAAAATTGTGTGCTGAGATTTCATGAAACTCGTAGTTTTTTGGAAGCTTGGCAACCCACGTCCATGAAAGTGATTTGCGCCAGTCTCTGCTTAGGGCTACATCGATAGGAAACAAAGCATAGAGATAGAACTTGGAACTACTTTATTGTGTCAAGTTTCAAAGAGCTATCACAAACCGTGTTTGATTTAGAGTTCCAACTACATGTATCCATATAGGAGAAAACAGAGTGAAACCTAAAAATTAAAACTGTTACTGCCAATGAACGGTTTAACCTAGAAGAACGAAATTAGGTGAGCCAAGTGGGTTTGCGGTACGGATCATTACCTGAAAGTGTCATCAAGCTTGGGTGAAAAAATGTGAGATGAGATTTCAGGAAACTCGTAGTTTTTTGGAAGCTTGTCAACCCCTTTCCATGAAAGTGATTTGCGCCAGTCTCTGCTTAGGGCTACATGAATAGGAAACAAACCATAGAGATAGAACTTGGAACTACTTTATTGTGTCAAGTTTCAAAGAGCTAGCACAAACCGTGTTTGATTTAGAGTTCCAAATACATGTATCCATATTGGAGAAAACAGAGTGAAACCTAAAAATTAAAACTGTTATTGCCAACGAACGGTTTAACCTAGAAGAACGAAATTTGGTGAGCCAAGTGGGATTGGGGTACTGATTATTAACTGAAAGTGTCATCAAGTTTGGGTGAAAAAATGTGTGCTGAGATTTCAGGAAACTCGTAGTTTTTTGGAAGCTTGGCAACCCCTTTCCATGAAAGTGATTTGCGCCAGTCTCCGCGTAGGGCTACATCAATAGAAAACAAACCATAGAGATAGAACTTGGAACTACTTTATTGTGTCAAGTTTCAAAGAGCTAGCACAAACCGTGTTTGATTTAGAGTTCCAACTACATGTATCCATATAGGAGAAAACAGAGTGAAACCTAAAAATTATAACTGTTACTGTCAACGAACGGTTTAACCTAGAAGAATGAAATTTGGTGAGCCAAGTGGGATTGCGGTACTGATCATTACCTGAAAGTGTCATCCTGATTGGGAGAAAAATTGTGTGCTGAGATTTCATGAAACTCGTAGTTTTTTGGAAGCTTGGCAACCCACGTCCATGAAAGTAATTTGCGCCAGTCTCTGCTTAGGGCTACATCAATAGGAAACAAACCATAGAGATAGAACTTGGAACTACTTTATTGTGTCAAGTTTCAAAAAGCTAGCACAAACCGTATTTGATTTAATGTTCCAACTACATGTATCCATATAGGAGAAAACAGAGTGAAACCTAAAAATTAAAACTGTTACTGCCAACGAACTGTTTAACCTAGAAGAATGAAATTTGGTGAGCCAAGTGGGATTGGGGTACTGATCATTACCTGAAAGTGTCATCCGGATTAAGTGAAAAAATGTGTGCTGAGATTTCAGGAAACTCGTAGTTTTTTGGAAGCTTGGCAACCCCTTTTCATGTAAGTGAATTGCGCCAGTCTCTGCTTAGGGCTACATCAATAGGAAAGAAACCATAGAGATAGAACTTGGAACTACTTTATTGTGTCAAGTTTCAAAGAGCTAGCACAAACCCTGTTTGATTTAGAGTTCCAACTACATATATCCATATAGGAGAAAACAGAGTGAAACCTAAAAATTAAAACTGTTACTGTCAACGAACGGTTTAACCTAGAAGAACGAAATTTGATTTGCCAAGTGGGATTGCGGTACTGATCATTACCTGAAAGTTTCATCAAGATTGGGTGAAAAAGTGTGTGCTGAGATTTCAGGAAACTCGTAGTTTTTTGGAAGCTGTGCAACCCCTTTCCATGAAAATGATTTGCGCCAGTCTCTGCTTAGGGCTACATCAATAGGAAACAAACCATAGAGATAGAACTTGGAACTACTTTATTGTGTCAAGTTTCAAAGAGCTAGCACAAACCGTGTTTGATTTAGAGTTACAACTACATGTATCCATATAGGAGAAAACAGAGCGAAACCTAAAATTTTTAACTGTTACTGCCAACGAACGGTTTAACCTAGAAGAATGATATTTGGTGAGCCAAGTGGGATTGCGGTACTGATCATTAGCTGAAAATGTCATCCGGATTGGGTGAAAAAATGTGTGCTGAGATTTCAGGAAACTCGTAGTTTTTTGGAAGCTTGGCAACCCCTTTCCATGAAAGTGATTTGCGCCAGTCTCTGCTTAGGGCTACATCGATAGGAAACAAAACATAGAGATAGAACTTGGAACTACTTTATTGTGTCAAGTTTCAAAGAGCTAGCACAAACCGTGTGTGATTTAGAGTTCCAACTACATGTATCCATACAGGAGAAAACAGAGTGAAACCTAAAAATTAAAACTGTTACTGCCAATGAACGGTTTAACCTAGAAGAACGATATTAGGTGAGCCAAGTGGGTTTGCGGTACGGATCATTACCTGAAAGTGTCATCAAGCTTGGGTAAAAAATGTGAGCTGAGATTTCAGGAAACTCGTCGTTTTTTGGAAGCTTGGCAACCCCTTTCCATGAAAGTGATTTGCGCCAGTCTCCGCTTAGGGCTACATTAATAGGAAACAAACCATAGAGATAGAACTTGGAACTACTTTATTGTATCATGTTTCAAAGAGCTAGCACAAACCATGTTTGATTTAGTGTTCCAACTACATGAATCCATATAGAAGAAAACAGAGTGAAACCTAAAAATTAAAACTGTTATTGCCAATGAACGGTTCAACCTAGAAGAACGAAATTTGGTGAGCCAAGTGGGATCGGGGTACAGATCATTAACTGAAAGTGTCATCAAGATTGGGTGAAAAAATGTGTGCTGAGATTTCAGGAAACTCGTAGTTTTTTGGAAGCTTGGCAACCCCTTTCCATGTAAGTGAATTGTGCCAGTCTCTGCATAGGGCTACATCAATAGGAAACAAACCTTAGAGATAGAACTTGGAACTACATTATTGTGTCAAGTTTCAAGAGCTAGCACAAACCATGTTTTATTTAGAGTCCCAACTACATGTATCCATATAGGAAAAAACAGAGTGAAACCTAAAAATTAAAACTGTTACTGCCAACGAACGGTTTAACCTAGAAGAACGAAATTTGGTGAGCCAAGAGGGATTGGGGTATTGATCATTACCTGAAAGTGTCATTAAGATTGGGTCAAAAAATGTGTGCTGAGATTTCAGGAAACTCGTAGTTTTTTGGAAGTTTCGCAACCCCTTTCCATGAAAGGGATTTGCGCCAATCTCTGCTTAGGGCTACATCAATAGGAAACAAACCATAGAGATAGAACTTGGAACTACTTTATTGTGTCAAGTTTCAAAGAGTTAGCACAAACCGTGTTTGATTTAGAGTTCCAACTACATGTATCCATATAGGAATAAACAGAGAGAAACCTAATAATTAAAACTGTTACTGCAAAAGAACGGTTTAACCTAGAAGAACGAAATTTGGTGAGCCAAGTGGGATTGGGGTACTGATCATTACCTGAAAGTGTCATCCGGATTGGGAGAAAAAATGTGTGCTGAGATTTCATGAAACTCGTAGTTTTTTGGAAGCTTGGCAACCCCCTTCCATGAAAGTTATTTGTGCCAGTCTCTGCTTAGGGCTACATCAATAAGAAACAAACCATAGAGATAGAACTTGGAACTACTTTATTGTGTCAAGTTTCAAAGAGCTAGCACAAGCCGTGTTTGATTTAGAGTTCCAACTACATGTATCCATATAGGAGAAAACAGAGTGAAACCTAAAAATTAAAACTGTTACTGCCAACGAATAGTTTAACCTAGAAGAAAGAAATTTGGTGAGCCAAGTGGGATTGGGGTACTGATCATTACCTGAAAGTGTCATCAGGCTTGGGTGAAAAAATGTGAGCTGAGATTTCAGGAAACTCGTCGTTTTTTGGAAGCTTGGCAACCCCTTTCCATGAAAGTGATTTGCGCCAGTCTCCGCTTAGGGCTACATGAATAGGAAACAAACCATAGAGATAGAACTTGGAACTACTTTATTGTGTCAAGTTTCAAAGAGCTAGCACAAACCGTGTTTGATTTAGAGTTCCAACTACATGTATCCATATAGGAGAAAACAGAGTGAAACCTAAAATTTAAAATGGTTACTGCCAACGAACGGTTTAACCTAGAAGAACGAAATTTGGTGAGACAAGTGGGATTGGGGTACTGATCATTACCTGAAAGTGTCATCCGGAATGGGAGAAAAAATGTGTGCTGAGATTTCATGAAACTCGTAGTTTTTTGGAAGCTTGGCAACCCCTTTCCATGAAAGTAATTTGTGCCAGTTTCTGCTTACAGATACATCAATAGGAAACAAACCATAGAGACAGAACTTGGAACTAGATTATTGTGTCAAGTTTCAAAGAGCTAGCACAAACCGTGTTTGATTTAGAGTTCCAACTACAAGTAACCATATAGGAGAAAACAGAGTGAACCTAAAAATTAAAACTGTTACTGTAAACGAACGGTTTAACCTAAAAGAACGAAATTTGGTGAGCCAAATGGGATTGGGGTACTGATCATTACCTGAAAGTGACATCCGTTTTGGGATTAAAAATGTGTGCTGAGATTTCATGAAACTCGTAGTTTTTTGGAAGCTTTGCAACCCCTTTCCATGAAAGTGATTTGCGCCAGTCTCTGCTTAGGGCTACATCAATAGGAAACAAATCATAGAGATAGAACTTGGAACTACTTTATTGTGTCAAGGTTCAAAGAGCTAGCACAAACCGTGTTTGATTTAGAGTTCCAACTACATGTATCCATATAGGAGAAAACAGAGTGAAACCTAAAATTTAAAATGGTTACTGCCAACGAACGGTTTAACCTAGAAGAAAGAAATTTGGTGAGACAAGTGGGATTGGGGTACTGATCATTACCTGAAAGTGTCATCAAGATTGGGTGAAAAAATTGTGCTGAGATTTCATGAATCTTGTAGTTTTTTGGAAGCTTGGCAACCCCTTTCCATGAAACTGATTTGCGCCAGTCTCTGCTTAGGGCTATACCAATAGGAAACAAACCATAGAGATAGAACTTGGAACTACTTTATTGTGTCAAGTTTCAAAGAGCTAGCACAAACCGTGTGTGATTAATAGTTCCAACTACATGTATCCATATAGGAGAAAACAGAGTGAAACCTAAAAATTAAAACTGTTACTGCCAATGAACGGTTTAACCTAGAAGAACGAAATTAGGTGAGCCAAGTGGGTTTGCGGTACGGATCATTACCTGAAAGTGTCATCAAGATTGGGTGAAAAAATGTGAGATGAGATTTCAGGAAACTCGTAGTTTTTTGGAAGCTTGGCAACCCCTATCCATGAAAGTGATTTGCGCCAGTCTCTGCTTAGGGCTACATGAATAGGAAACAAACCATAGAGATAGAACTTGGAACTACTTTATTGTGTCAAGTTTCAAAGAGCTAGCACAAGGGGTGTTTGATTTAGAGTTCCAACTACATGTATCCATATAGGAGAAAACAGAGTGAAACCTAAAAATTAAAACTGTTACTGCCAACGAACGGTTTAACCTAGAAGAATGAAATTAGGTGAGCCAAGTGGGATTGCGGTACTGATCATTACCTGAAAGTGTCATCAAGATTGGGTGAAAAAATGTGTGCTGAGATTTCAGGAAACTTGTCATTTTTTGGAAGCTTGGCAACCCATTTCCATGAAAGTGATTTGCGCCAGTCTCTGCTTAGGGCTACTTGAATAGGAAACAAACCATAGAGATAGAACTTGGAACTACTTTATTGTGTCAAGTTTCAAAGAGCTAGCACAAACCGTGTTTGATTTAGAGTTCCAACTACATGTATCCATATAGGAGAAAACAGTGAAACCTAAAAATTAAAACTGTTACTGTCAACGAACGGTTTAACCTAGAAGAACGAAATTTGGTGAGCCAAGAGGGAGTGGGGTACTGATCATTAACTGAAAGTGTCATCCGGATTGGGAGAAAAAATGTGGGCTGAGATTTCATGAAACTCGTAGTTTTTTGGAAGCTTGGCAACCACCTTCCATGAAAGTGATTTGCGCCAGTCTCTCCTTAAGGCTACATCAATAGGAAACAAACCATAGAGATAGATCTTGGAACTACATTGTTGTGTCAAGTTTCAAAGAGCTAGCACAAACGGTGTTTGATTTAGAGTTCCAACTACATGTATCCATATAGGAGAAAACAGAGTGAAACCTAAAATTTAAAACTGTTACTGCCAACGAACAGTTTAACCTAGAAGAACGAAATTTGGTGAGCCAAGTGGGATTGGGGTACTGATCATTACCTGAAAGTGTCATCAAGATTGGGTGAAAAAATGTGTGCTGATATTTCAGGAAACTTATAGTTTTTTGGAAGCTTGGCAACTTCTTTCCATGAAAGTGATTTGCGCCGGTCTCTGGTTAGGGGTACATCAATAGGAAACAAACCATAGAGATAGAACTTGGAACTACTTTATTGTGTCACGTTTCAAAGAGCTAGCACAAACCGTGTTTGATTTAGAGTTCCAAATACATGTATCTATATAGGAGAAAACAGAGTGAAACCTAAAAATGAAAACTGTTACTGCCAACGAACGCTTTAACCTAGAAGAACGAAATTTGGTGAGCCAAAAGGGATTGGGGTACTGATCATTACCTGAAAATGTCATCCGGAATGGGAGAAAAAATGTGTGCTGAGATTTCATGAAACTCGTAGTTTTTTGGAAGCTTGGCAACCCCTTTCCATGAAAGTAATTTGTGCCAGTTTCTGCTTACAGATACATCAATAGGAAACAAACCATAGAGATAGAACTTGGAACTAGATTATTGTGTCAAGTTTCAAAGAGCTAGCACAAACCGTGTTTGATTTAGAGTTCCAACTACAAGTATCCATATAGGAGAAAACAGAGTGAACCTAAAAATTAAAACTGTTACTGTAAACGAATGGTTTAACCTAAAAGAACGAAATTTGGTGAGCGAAGTGGGATTGGGGTACTGATCATTACCTGAAAGTGACATCCGTTTTGGGATTAAAAATGTGTGCTGAGATTTCATGAAACTCGTAGTTTTTTGGAAGGTTTGCAACCCCTTTCCATGAAAGTGATTTGCGCCAGTCTCTGCTTAGGGCTACATCAATAGGAAAGAAATCATAGAGATAGAACTTGGAACTACTTTATTGTGTCAAGTTTCAAAGAGCTAGCACAAACCGTGTTTGATTTAGAGTTCCAACTACATGTATCCATATGGGAGAAAACAGAGTGAAACCTAAAAATAAAAACTGTTACTGTCAACGAACGGTTTAACCTAGAAGAATGAAATTTGGTGAGCCAAGTGGGATTGGGGTACTGATCATTACCTGAAAGTGTCATCCTGATTGGGAGAAAAATTGTGTGCTGAGATTTCATGAAACTCGTAGTTTTTTGGAAGCTTGGCAACCCACGTCCATGAAAGTAATTTGCGCCAGTCTCTGCTTAGGGCTACATCAATAGGAAACAAACCATAGAGATAGAACTTGCAACTACTTTATTGTGTAAAGTTTCAAAGAGCTAGCAAAAACCGTATATGATTTAATGTTCCAACTACATATATCCATATAGGAGAAAACAGAGTGAAACCTAAAAATTAAAACTGTTATTGTCAACGAACGGTTTAACCTAGAAGAACGAAATTTGGTGGGCCAAGTGGGATTGCGGTACTGATCATTACCTGAAAGTTTCATCAAGATTGGTTGAAAAAGTGTGTGCTTAGATTTCAGGAAACTCGTAGTTTTTTGGAAGCTGTGCAACCCCTTTCCATGAAAATGATTTGCGCCAGTCTCTGCTTAGGGCTACATCAATAGGAAACAAACCATAGAGATAGAACTTGGAACTACTTTATTGTGTCAAGTTACAAAGAGCTAGCACAAACCGTGTTTGATTTAGAGTTCCAACTACATGTATCCATATAGGAGAAAACAGAGTGAAACCTCAAAATTAAAACTGTTACTGCCAATGAACGGTTTAACCTAGAAGAACGAAATTTGGTGAGCCAAGTGGGATTGGGGTACTGATCATTACCTGAAAGTGTCATCAAGATTGGGTGAAAAAATATGTGCTGAGATTTCAGGAAACTCGTAGTTTTTTACAAGCTTTGCAACCCCTTTCCATGAAAGTGATTTGCGCCAGTCTCTGCTTAGGGCTACATCAATAGGAAACAAACCATAGAGATAGAACTTGGAACTACTTTATTGTGTCAAGTTTCAAAGAGCTAGCACAAACCGTGTTTGATTTAGAGTTCCAACTACAAGTATCCATATAAAAGAAAACAGAGTGAAACCTAAAAATTAAAACTGTTACTGCCAACGAACGGTTTAACCTAGAAGAACGAAATTTCGTGAGCCAAGTGGGATTGGGGTATGATCATTACCTGAAAGTGTCATGAAGATTGTGTGAAAAAACATGTGCTGAGATTTCAGGAAACTCGTAGTTATTTGGAAGCTTGGCAACTTCTTTCCATGAAAGTGATTTGCGCCGGTCTCTGCTTAGGGCTACATCAATAGGAAACAAACCATAGAGATAGAACTTGGAACTAGTTTATTGTGTCAAGTTTCAAAGAGCTAGCACAAACCGTGTTTTATTTAGATTTCCAACTACATGTATCCATATAGGAGAAAACAGAGCGAAACCTAAAATTTATAACTGTTACTTTTAACGAACGGTTTAACGTAGAAGAATGATATTTGGTGAGCCAAGTGGGATTGCAGTACTGATCATTAGCTGAAAGTGTCATCCGGATTGGGTGAAAAAATGTGTGCTGAGATTTCAGGAAACTCGTAGTATTTTGGAAGCTTGGCAAGCCCTTTCCATGAAAGTGATTTGCGCCAGTCTCTGCTTAGGGCTACATCAATAGGAAACAAAGCATAGAGATAGAACTTGGAACTACTTTATTGTGTCAAGATTCAAAGAGCTAGCACAAACCGTGTTTGATTTAGAGTTCCAACTACATGTATCCATATAGGAGAAAACAGAGCCAAACCTAAAAATTATAACTGTTACTGCCAACGAACGGTTTAACCAAGAAGAATGATGTTTAGTGAGCCAAGTGGGATTGCGGTACTGATCATTAGCTGAAAGTGTCATCCGGATTGGGTGAAAAAATGTGTGCTGAGATTTCAGGAAACTCGTAGTTTTTGGGAAGCTTGGCAACCCCTTTCAATGAAAGTGATTTGCGCCAGTCTCTGCTTAGGGCTACATCAATAGGAAACAAAGCATAGAGATAGAACTTGGAACTACTTTATTGTGTCAAGTTTCAAAGAGCTAGCACAAACCGTGTTTGATTTAGAGTTAGAACTACATGTATCCATATAGGAGAAAACAGAGTGAAACCTAAAAATTAAAACTGTTACTGCCAATGAACGGTTTAACCTAGAAGAATGAAATTAGGTGAGCCTAGTATGATTGCGGTACGGATCATTACCTGAAAGTGTCATCAAGATTGGGTGAAAAAATGTGAGCTGAGATTTCAGGAAACTCGTCATTTTTTGGAAGCTTGGCAACCCCTTTCCATGAAAGTGATTTGCGCCAGTCTCTGCTTAGGGCTACATGAATAGGAAACAAACCATAGAGATAGAACTTGGAACTACTTTATAGTGTCAAGTTTCAAAGAGCTAGCACAAACCGTGTTTGATTTAGAGTTCCAACTACATGTATCCATATAGGAGAAAACAGTGAAACCTAAAAATTAAAACTGTTACTGTCAACGAACGGTTTAACCTACAAGAACGAAATTTGGTGAGCCAAGTGGGATTGGGGTACTGATAATTAACTGAAATTGTCATCCGGATTGGGAGAAAAAATGTGTGCTGAGATTTCATGAAACTCGTAATTTTTTGGAAGCTTGGCAACCACCTTCCATGAAAGTGATTTGCGCCAGTCTCTACTTAAGGCTACATCAATAGGAAACAAACCATAGAGATAGAACTTGGAACTACTTTATTGTGTCAAGTTTCAAAGAGCTAGCACAAATCGTGTTTGATTTAGAGTTCCAACTACAAGTATCCATATAGGAGAAAACAGAGTGAAACCTAAAAATTAAAACTGTTACTTTAAACGAATGGTTTAACCTAGAAGAACGAAATTTGGTGAGCCATGTGGGATTGGGGTACTGATCATTACCTGAAAGTGACATCCGTTTTGGGATTAAAAATGTGTGCTGAGATTTCATGAAAATCGTAGTTTTTTGGAAGCTTTGCAACCCCTTTCCATGAAAGTGATTTGTGCCAGTCTCTGCTTAGGGCTACATCAATAGGAAACAAACCATAGAGATAGAACTTGGAACTACTTTATTGTGTCAAATTTCAAAGAGCTAGCACAAACCATGTTTGATTTAGAGTTCCAACTACATGTATCCATATAGGAGAAAACAGAGTGAAACCTAAAAATTAAAACTGTTACTGCTAACGAACGGTTTAACCTAGAAGAACGAAATTTGTTGAGCCAAGTGGGATTGGGGTACTGATCATTACCTGAAAGTGTCATCAAGATTGGGTAAAGAAATATGTGCTGAGATTTCAGGAAACTCGTAGTTTTTTGGAAGCTTTGCAACCCCTTTCCATGAAAGTGATTTGCGCCAGTCTCTGCTTAGGGCTACATCAATAGGAAACAAACCATAGAGATAGAACTTGGAACTACTTTATTGTGTCAAGTTTCAAAGAGCTAGCACAAACCGTGTTTGATTTATAGTTCCAAATACATGTATCCATATAGGAGAAAACAGAGTGAAACCTAAAAATTAAAACTGTTACTGCCAACGAACGGTTTAACCTAGAAGAACGAAATTTGGTGAGCCAAGTGGGATTGGGGTACTGATCATTAACTGAAAGTGTCATCAAGATTGGGTGAAAAAATGTGTGCTGAGATTTCAGGAAACTCGTAGTTTTTTGGAAGCTGTTCAACCCCTTTCCATGAAAGTGATTTGTGCCAGTCTCTGCTTAGGGCTACATCAATAGGAAACAATCCATAGGGATAGAACTTGGAACTACTTTATTGTGTCAAATTTCAAAAAGCTAGCACAAACCATGTTTGATTTAGAGTTCCAACTACATGTATCCATATAGGAGAAAACAGAGTGAAACCTAAAAATTAAAACTGTTACTGCCAACGAACGGTTTAACCTAGAAGAACGAAATTTGGTGAGCCAAGTGGGATTGGGGTAATGATCATTAACTGAAAGTGTCATCAAGATTGGGTGAAAAAATGTGTGCTGAGATTTCAGGAAACTCGTAGTTTTTTGGAAGCTTGGCAACCCCTTTCCATGAATGTGAATTGCGCCAGTGTCTGCGCAGGGCTACATCAATAGGAAACAAACCATAGAGATAGAACTTGGAACTACTTTATTGTGTCAAGTTTCAAAGAGCTAGCACAAACCGTGTGTGATTTAGAGTTCCAACTACATGTATCCATATAGGAGAAAACAGAGTGAAACCTAAAAATTAAAACTGTTACTGCCAACGAACGGTTTAACCTAGAAGAACAAAATTTGGTCAGCCAAGTCGGATTTTGGAACTGATCATTACCTGAAAGTGTCATCCTGATTGGGAGAAAAATTGTGTGTTGAGATTTCATGAAACTCGTAGTTTTTTGGAAGCTTGGCAACCCACGTCCATGAAAGTAATTTGCGCCAGTCTCTGCTTAGGGCTACATTAATAGGAAACAAACCATAGAGATAGAACTTGGAACTACATTATTGTGTCAAGTTTCAAAGAGCTAGCACAAACGGTGTTTGATTTAGAGTTCCAACTACATGTATCCATATAGGAGAAAACAGAGTGAAACCTAAAAATTAAAACTGTTACTGCCAACGAACGGTTTAACCTAGAAGAACAAAATTTGGTGAGCCAAGTGAGATTGGGGTACTGATCATTACCTGAAAGTGACATCCGTTTTGGGATTAAAAATGTGTGCTGAGGTTTCATGAAACTCGTAGTTTTTTGGAAGCTTTGCAACCCATTTCCATGAAAGTGATTTGCGCCAGTCTCTGCTTAGGGCTACATCAATAGGAAACAAACCATAGAAATAGAACTTGGAACTACTTTATTGTGTCAAGTTTCAAAGAGCTAGCACAAACCGTGTTTGATTTAGAGTTCCAAATACATGTATCCATATAGGAGAAAACAGAGTGAAACCTAAAAATTAAAACTGTTACTGTCAACGAACGGTTTAACCTAGAAGAACGAAATTTGGTGAGCCAAGTGGGATTGGGGTACTGATCATTAACTGGAAGTGTCATCAAGATTGGGTGAAAAAATGTGTGCTGAGATTTCAGGAAACTCGTAGTTTTTTGGAAACTTGGCAACCCCTTCCATGATAGTGAATTGCGCCAGTGTCTGCGCAGGGCTACATCAATAGGAAACAAACCATAGAAATAGAACTTGGAACTACTTTATTGTGTCAAGTTTCAAAGTGCTAGCACAAACCGTGTGTGATTTAGAGTTCCAACTACATGTATCCATATAGGAGAAAACAGAGTGAAACCTAAAAATTAAAACTGTTACTGCCAACGAACGGTTTAACCTAGAAGAACAAAATTTGGTCAGCCAAGTGGGATTTTGGTACTGATCATTACATGAAAGTGTCATCAAGATTGGGTGAAAAAATGTGTGCTGAGATTTCAGGAAACTCGTAGTTTTTTGGAAGCTTTGCAACCCCTTTCCATGAAAGTGATTTGCGCCAGTCTCTGCTTAGGGCTACATCAATAGGAAACAAACCATAGAGATAGAACTTGGAACTACTTTATTGTGTCAAGTTTCAAAGAGCTAGCACAAACCGTGTTTGATTTAGAGTTCCAACTACATGTATCCATATAGGAGAAAACAGAGTGAAACCTAAAAATTAAAACTGTTACTATCAACGAAAGGTTTAACCTAGAAGAATGAAATTTGGTGAGCCAAGTGGGATTGGGGTACTGATCATTACCTGAAAGTGACATCCGTTTTGGGATTAAAAATGTGTGCTGAGATTTCATGAAAATCGTAGTTTTTTGGAAGCTTTGCAACCCCTTTCCATGAAAGTGATTTGCGCCAGTCTCTGCTTAGGGCTACATCAATAGGAAACAAACCATAGAGATAGAACTTGGAACTACATTATTGTGTCAAGTTTCAAAGAGCTAGCACAAACCGTGTTTGATTTAGAGTTGCAACTACATGTATCCATATAGGAGAAAACAGAGTGAAACCTAATAATTAAAACTGTTACTGCCAACGAACGGTTTAACCTAGAAGAACGAAATTTGGTGAACCAAGTGGGATTGGGGTAGTGATCATTAACTGAAAGTGTCATCAAGATTGGGTGAAAAAATGTGTGCTGAGATTTCAGGAAACTCGTAGTTTTTTGGAAGCTTGGCAACCCCTTTCCATGAAAGTGATTTGCGCCAGTCTCTGCTTAGGGCTACATCAATAGGAAACAAACCATAGAGATAGAACTTGGAACTACTTTATTGTGTCAAGTTTCAAAGAGCTGGCACAAACCGTGTTTGATTTATAGTTCCAAATACATGTATCCATATAGGAGAAAACAGAGTGAAACCTAAAAATTAAAACTGTTACTGCCAACGAACGGTTTAACCTAGAAGAACGAAATTGGTGAGCCAAGTGGGAATGGGTTACTGATCATTACCTGAAAGTGTCATCAAGATTGGGTGAAAAAATGTGTGCTGAGATTTCAGGAAACTCGTAGTTTTTTGGAAGCTTGGCAACTTCTTTCCACGAAAGTGATTTGTGCCGGTCTCTGCTTAGGGCTACATCAATAGGAAACAAACCATAGAGATAGAACTTGGAACTACTTTATTGTGTCAAGTTTCAAAGAGCTAGCACAAACCGTGTTTGATTTAGAGTTCCAACTACATGTATCCATATAGGAGAAAAGAGTGAAACCTAAAAATTAAAACTGTTACTGTCAACGAATGGTTTAACCTAGAAGAACGAAATTTGGTGAGCCAAGTGGGATTGGGGTACTGATCATTAACTGAAAGTGTCATCCGGATTGGGAGAAAAAATGTGTGCTGAGATTTCATGAAACTCGTAATTTTTTGGAAGCTTGGCAACCACCTTCCATGAAAGTGATTTGCGCCAGTCTCTGCTTAAGGCTACATCAATAGGAAACAAACCATAGAGATAGAACTTGGAACTACTTTATTGTGTCAAGTTTCAAAGAGCTAGCACAAACGGTGTTTGATTTAGAGTTCCAACTACATGTATCCATATAGAAGAAAACAGAGTGAAACCTAAAAATTAAAACTGTTACTGCCAACAAACGGTTTAACCTAGAAGAACGAAATTTGGTGAGCCAAGTGGGATTGGGGTACTGATCATTACCTGAAAGTGTCATCAAGATTGGGTGAAAAAATGTGTGCTGATATTTCAGGAAACTCATAGTTTTTTGGAAGCTTGGCAACTTCTTTCCATGAAAGTGATTTGCGCTGGTCTCTGCTTAGGGCTACATCAATAGAAAACAAACCATAGAGATAGAACTTGGAACTACTTTATTGTGTCAAGTTTCAAAGAGCTAGCACAAACCGTGTTTGATTTAGAGTTCCAACTACATGTATCCATATAGGAGAAAACACAGTGAAACCTAAAAATTAAAACTGTTACTGTCAACGAATGGTTTAACCTAGAAGAATGAAATTTGGTGAGCCAAGTGGGATTGGGGTACTAATCATTACCTGAAAGTGTCATCCTGATTGGGAGAAAAATTGTGTGCTGAGATTTCATGAAACTCGTAGTTTTTTGGAAGCTTGGCAACCCACGTCCATGAAAGTAATTTGCGCCAGTCTCTGCTTAGGGCTACATCAATAGGAAACAAACCATAGAGATAGAACTTGGAACTACTTTATTGTGTCAAGTTTCAAAGAGCTAGCAAAAACCGTATTTGATTTAATGTTCCAACTACATGTATCCAAATAGGAGAAAACAGAGTGAAATCTAAAAATTAAAACTGTTACTGCCAACGAACTGTTTAACCTAGAAGAATGAAATTTGGTGAGCCAAGTGGGATTGGGGTACTGATCATTACCTGAAAGTGTCATCCGGATTGGGTGAAAAAATGTGTGCTGAGATTTCAGGAAACTCGTAGTTTTTTGGAAGCTTGGCAACCCTTTTTCATGTAAGTGAATTGCGCCAGTCTCTGCTTAGGGCTACATCAATAGGAAAGAAACCATAGAGATAGAACTTGGAACTACTTTATTGTGTCAAGTTTCAAAGAGCTAGCACAAACCGTGTTTGATATAGAGTTCCAAATATATATATCCATATAGGAGAAAACAGAGTGAAACCTAAAAATTAAAACTGTTACTGCCAACGAACGGTTTAACCTAGAAGAACGAAATTTGGTGAGCCAAGTGGGATTGCGGTCCTGATAATTACCTGAAAGTGTCATCAAGATTGGTTGAAAAAATGTGTGCTGAGATTTCAGGAAACTCGTAGTTTTTTGGAAGCTGTGCAACCCCTTTCCATGAAAGTGATTTGTGCCAGTCTCTGCTTAGGGCTACATCAATAGGAAACAAACCATAGAGATAGAACTTGGAACTACTTTATTGTGTCAAATTTCAAAGAGCTAGCACAAACCGTGTTTGATTTAGAGTTCCAACTACATGTATCTATATAGGAGAAAAGAGAGTGAAACCTAAAAATTGAAACTGTTACTGCTAACGAACGGTTTAAACTAGAAGAACGAAATTTGTTGAGCCAAGTGGGATTGGGGTACTGATCATTACCTGAAAGTGTCAACAAGATTGGGTGAAGAAATATGTGCTGAGATTTCAGGAAACTCGTAGTTTTTTGGAAGCTTTGCAACCCCTTTCCATGATGAGATTTGCGCCAGTCTCTGCTTAGGGCTACATCAATAGGAAACAAACCATAGAGATAGAACTTGGAACTACATTATTGTGTCAAGTTTCAAAGAGCTAGCACAAACCGTGTTTGATTTAGAGTTCCAACTACAAGTATCCATATAGGAGAAAACAGAGTGAAACCTAAAAATTAAAACTGTTACTGCCAACGAACGGTTTAACCTAGAAGAACGAAATTAGGTGAGCCAATTGGGATTGCAGTACTTATCATTACCTGAAAGTGTCATCAAGATTGGGTGAAAAAATGCGTGCTGATATTTCAGGAAACTCATAGTTTTTTGGAAGCTTGGCAACTTCTTTCCATGAAAGTGATTTGCGCCAGTCTGCTTAGGGCTACATCATTAGGAAACAAACCATAGACATAGAACTTGGAACTACTTTATTGTGTCAAGTTTCAAAGAGCTAGCACAAACCGTGTTTGATTTAGAGTTCCAACTACATGTATCCATATAGGAGAAAACAGATTGAAACCTAAAAATTAAAACTGTTACTGCCAACGAACGGTTTAACCTAGAAGAAAGAAATTTGGTGAGCCAAGTGGGATTGGGGTACTGATCATTACCTGAAAGTGTCATCAAGATTGGGTGAAAAAATGTGTGCTGAGATTTCAGGAAACTCGTAGTTTTTGGAAGCTTTGCAAACCCTTTCCATGAAAGTGATTTGCGCTAGCCTCTGCTTAGGGCTACATCAATAGGAAACAAACCATAGAGATAGAACTTGGAACTACTTTATTGTGTCGAGTACAAAGAGTTAGCACAAACCGTGTTTGATTTAGAGTTCCAACTACATGTATCCATATAGGAATAAACAGAGTGAAACCTAATAATTAAAACTGTTACTGCAAAAGAACGGTTTAACCTAGAAGAACGAAATTTGGTGAGCCAAGTGGAATTGGGGTACTGATCATTACCTGAAAGTGTCATCCGGATTGGGAGAAAAAATGTGTGCTGAGATTTCAGGAAACTCGTAGTTTTTTGGAAGCTTGGCAACCCCTTTCCATGAAAGTGAATTGCGCCAGTGTCTGCGCAGGGCTACATCAATAGGAAACAAACCATAGAGATAGAACTTGGAACTACTTTATTGTGTCAAGTTTCAAAGTGCTAGCACAAACCGTGTGTGATTTAGAGTTCCAACTACATGTATCCATATAGGAGAAAACAGAGTGAAACCTAAAATTTAAAACTGTTACTGCCAACGAACGGTTTAACCTAGAAGAACGAAATTTGGTGAGCCAAGTGGGATTGGGGTACTGATCATTACCTGAAAATGTCATCCGGATTGGGTGAAAAAATGTGTGCTGAGATTTCAGGAAACTCGTAGTTTTTTGGAAGGTTGGCAACCCACGTCCATGAAAGTGATTTGCGCCAGTCTCTGCTTAGGGCTACATCAATAGGAAACAAACCATAGAGATAGAACTTGGAACTACTTTATTGTGTCAAGTTTCAAAGAGCTAGCAAAAACCGTATTTGACTTAATGTTCCAACTACATGTATCCATATAGGAGAAAACAGAGTGAAACCTAAAAATTAAAACTGTTACTGCCAACGAACGGTTTAACCTAGAAGAACGAAATTTGGTGAGCCAAGTGGGATTGGGGTACTGATCATTACCTGAAAGTGTCATCCGGTTTGGGTGAAAAAATGTGTGCTGAGATTTCAGGAAACTCGTAGTTTTTTGGAAGCTTGGCAACCCCTTTTCATGTAAGTGAATTGCGCCAGTCTCTGCTTAGGGCTACATCAATAGGAAAGAAACCATAGAGATAGAACTTGGAATTACTTTATTGTGTCAAGTTTCAAAGAGCTAGCACAAACCGTGTTTGATACAGAGTTCCAACTACATATATCCATATAGGAGAAAACAGAGTGAAACCTAAAAATTAAAACTGTTACTGTCAACAAACGGTTTAACCTAGAAGAACGAAATTTGGTGAGCCAAGTGGGATTGGGGTACTGATCATTACCTGAAAGTGTCATCAAGATTGGGTGAAAAAATGTGTGTTGAGATTTCAGGAAACTCGTAGTTTTTTGGAAGCTGTACAACCCCTTTCCATGAAAGTGATTTGTGCCAGTCTCTGCTTAGGGCAACATCAATAGGAAACAATCCATAGAGATAGAACTTGGAACTACATAATTGTGTCAAATTTCAAAGAGCTAGCACAAACCATGTTTGATTTAGAGTTCCAACTACATGTATCCATATAGGAGAAAACAGAGTGAAACCTAAAAATTAAAACTGTTACTGCTAACGAACGGTTTAACCTAGAAGAACGAAATTTGTTGAGCCAAGTGGGATTGGGGTACTGATCATTACCTGAAAGTGTCATCAAGATTGGGTAAAGAAATATGTGCTGAGATTTCAGGAAACTCGTAGTTTTTTGGAAGGTTTGCAACCCCTTTCCATGAAAGTGATTTGCGCCAGTCTCCGCTTAGGGCTACATCAATAGGAAACAAACCATAGAGATAGAACTTAGAACTACTTTATTGTGTCAAGTTTCAAAGAGCTAGCACAAACCGTGTTTGATTTAGAGTTCCAACTACATGTATCCATATAGGAGAAAACAGAGTGAAATCTAAAAATTAAAACTGTTACTGTCAACGAACGGTTTAACCTAGAAGAATGAAATTTGGTGAGCCAAGTGGGATTGGGGTACTGATCATTACCTGAAAGTGTCATCCGGATTGGGAGAAAAATTGTGCGCTGAGATTTCATGAAACTCGTAGTTTTTTGGAAGCTTGGCAACCCACGTCCATGAAAGTAATTTGCGCCAGTCTCTGCTTAGGGCTACATGAATAGGAAACAAACCATAGAGATAGAACTTGGAACTACTTTATTGTGTCAAGTTTCAAAGAGCTAGCAAAAACCGTATTTGATTTAATGTTCCAACTACATGTATCCATATAGGAGAAAACAGAGTGAAACCTAAAAATTAAAACTGTTACTGCCAACGAACTGTTTAACCTAGAAGAATGAAATTTGGTGAGCCAAGTGGGATTGGGGTACTGATCATTACCTGAAAGTGTCATCCAGATTGGGTGAAAAAATGTGTGCTGAGATTTCAGGAAACTCGTAGTTTTTTGGAAGCTTGGCAACCCCTTTTCATGTAAGTGAATTGCGCCAGTCTCTGCTTAGGGCTACATCAATAGGAAAGAAACCATAGAGATAGAACTTGGAATTACTTTATTGTGTCAAGTTTCAAAGAGCTAGCACAAACCGTGTTTGATATAGAGTTCCAACTACATATATCCATATAGGAGAAAACAGAGTGAAACCTAAAAATTAAAACTGTTACTGTCAACGAACGGTTTAACCTAGAAGAACGAAATTTGGTGAGCCAAGTGGGATTGCGGTACTGATCATTACCTGAAAGTGTCATCAAGATTGGGTGAAAAAATGTGTGCTGAGATTTCAGGAAACTCGTAGTTTTTTGGAAGCTGTACAACCCCTTTCCATGAAAGTGATTTGTGCCAGTCTCTGCTTAGGGCAACATCAATAGGAAACAATCCATAGAGATAGAACTTGGAACTACATAATTGTGTCAAATTTCAAAGAGCTAGCACAAACCATGTTTGATTTAGAGTTCCAACCACATGTATCCATATAGGAGAAAACAGAGTGAAACCTAAAAATTAAAACTGTTACTGCTAACGAACGGTTTAACCTAGAAGAACGAAATTTGTTGTGCCAAGTGGGATTGGGTACTGATCATTACCTGAAAGTGTCATCAAGATTGGGTAAAGAAATATGTGCTGAGATTTCAGGAAACTCGTAGTTTTTTGGAAGCTTTGCAACCCCTTTCCATGAAAGTGATTTGCGCCAGTCTCTGCTTAGGGCTACATCAATAGGAAACAAACCATAGAGATAGAACTTGGAACTACTTTATTGTGTCAAGTTTCAAAGAGCTAGCACAAACCGTGTTTGATTTTGAGTTCCAACTACATGTATCCATATAGGAGAAAACACAGTGAAACCTAAAAATTAAAACTGTTACTGTCAACGAACGGTTTAACCTAGAAGAATGAAATTTGGTGAGCCAAGTGGGATTGGGGTACTGATCATTACCTGAAAGTGTCATCCGGATTGGGAGAAAAAATGTGTGCTGAGATTTCATGAAACTCGTAATTTTTTGGAAGCTTGGCAACCCACGTCCATGAAAGGAATTTGCGCCAGTCTCTGCTTAGGGCTACATCAATAGGAAACAAACCATAGAGATAGAACTTGGAACTACTTTATTGTGTCAAGTTTCAAAGAGCTAGCAAAAACCGTATTTGATTTAATGTTCCAACTACATGTATCCATATAGGAGAAAACAGAGTGAAATCTAAAAATTAAAACTGTTACTGCCAACGAACTGTTTAACCTAGAAGAATGAAATTTGGTGAGCCAAGTGGGATTGGGGTACTGATCATTACCTGAAAGTGTCATCCGGATTGGGT
This sequence comes from Spermophilus citellus, assembly GCF_964194105.1. Lineage (NCBI taxonomy): Eukaryota > Metazoa > Chordata > Mammalia > Rodentia > Sciuridae > Spermophilus > Spermophilus citellus. The sequence continues at coordinate 25,541,159 of NC_138196.1, read as the reverse complement.
GAAAAAATGTGTGCTGAGATTTCAGGAAACTCGTAGTTTTTTGGAAGCTTGGCAACCCCTTTTCATGTAAGTGAATTGCGCCAGTCTCTGCTTAGGGCTACATCAATAGGAAAGAAACCATAGAGATAGAACTTGGAATTACTTTATTGTGTCAAGTTTCAAAGAGCTAGCACAAACCGTGTTTGATACAGAGTTCCAACTACATATATTCATATAGGAGAAAACAGAGTGAAACCTAAAAATTAAAACTGTTACTGTCAACAAACGGTTTAACCTAGAAGAACGAAATTTGGTGAGCCAAGTGGGATTGGGGTACTGATCATTACCTGAAAGTGTCATCAAGATTGGGTGAAAAAATGTGTGTTGAGATTTCAGGAAACTCGTAGTTTTTTGGAAGCTGTACAACCCCTTTCCATGAAAGTGATTTGTGCCAGTCTCTGCTTAGGGCAACATCAATAGGAAACAATCCATAGAGATAGAACTTGGAACTACATAATTGTGTCAAATTTCAAAGAGCTAGCACAAACCATGTTTGATTTAGAGTTCCAACTACATGTATCCATATAGGAGAAAACAGAGTGAAACCTAAAAATTAAAACTGTTACTGCTAACGAACGGTTTAACCTAGAAGAACGAAATTTGTTGAGCCAAGTGGGATTGGGGTACTGATCATTACCTGAAAGTGTCATCAAGATTGGGTAAAGAAATATGTGCTGAGATTTCAGGAAACTCGTAGTTTTTTGGAAGGTTTGCAACCCCTTTCCATGAAAGTGATTTGCGCCAGTCTCCGCTTAGGGCTACATCAATAGGAAACAAACCATAGAGATAGAACTTAGAACTACTTTATTGTGTCAAGTTTCAAAGAGCTAGCACAAACCGTGTTTGATTTAGAGTTCCAACTACATGTATCCATATAGGAGAAAACAGAGTGAAATCTAAAAATTAAAACTGTTACTGTCAACGAACGGTTTAACCTAGAAGAATGAAATTTGGTGAGCCAAGTGGGATTGGGGTACTGATCATTACCTGAAAGTGTCATCCGGATTGGGAGAAAAATTGTGCGCTGAGATTTCATGAAACTCGTAGTTTTTTGGAAGCTTGGCAACCCACGTCCATGAAAGTAATTTGCGCCAGTCTCTGCTTAGGGCTACATGAATAGGAAACAAACCATAGAGATAGAACTTGGAACTACTTTATTGTGTCAAGTTTCAAAGAGCTAGCAAAAACCGTATTTGATTTAATGTTCCAACTACATGTATCCATATAGGAGAAAACAGAGTGAAACCTAAAAATTAAAACTGTTACTGCCAACGAACTGTTTAACCTAGAAGAATGAAATTTGGTGAGCCAAGTGGGATTGGGGTACTGATCATTACCTGAAAGTGTCATCCAGATTGGGTGAAAAAATGTGTGCTGAGATTTCAGGAAACTCGTAGTTTTTTGGAAGCTTGGCAACCCCTTTTCATGTAAGTGAATTGCGCCAGTCTCTGCTTAGGGCTACATCAATAGGAAAGAAACCATAGAGATAGAACTTGGAATTACTTTATTGTGTCAAGTTTCAAAGAGCTAGCACAAACCGTGTTTGATATAGAGTTCCAACTACATATATCCATATAGGAGAAAACAGAGTGAAACCTAAAAATTAAAACTGTTACTGTCAACGAACGGTTTAACCTAGAAGAACGAAATTTGGTGAGCCAAGTGGGATTGCGGTACTGATCATTACCTGAAAGTGTCATCAAGATTGGGTGAAAAAATGTGTGTTGAGATTTCAGGAAACTCGTAGTTTTTTGGAAGCTGTACAACCCCTTTCCATGAAAGTGATTTGTGCCAGTCTCTGCTTAGGGCAACATCAATAGGAAACAATCCATAGAGATAGAACTTGGAACTACATAATTGTGTCAAATTTCAAAGAGCTAGCACAAACCATGTTTGATTTAGAGTTCCAACCACATGTATCCATATAGGAGAAAACAGAGTGAAACCTAAAAATTAAAACTGTTACTGCTAACGAACGGTTTAACCTAGAAGAACGAAATTTGTTGAGCCAAGTGGGATTGGGGTACTGATCATTACCTGAAAGTGTCATCAAGATTGGGTAAAGAAATATGTGCTGAGATTTCAGGAAACTCGTAGTTTTTTGGAAGGTTTGCAACCCCTTTCCATGAAAGTGATTTGCGCCAGTCTCCGCTTAGGGCTACATCAATAGGAAACAAACCATAGAGATAGAACTTGGAACTACTTTATTGTGTCAAGTTTCAAAGAGCTAGCACAAACCGTGTTTGATTTAGAGTTCCAACTACATGTATCCATATAGGAGAAAACAGAGTGAAATCTAAAAATTAAAACTGTTACTGTCAACGAACGGTTTAACCTAGAAGAATGAAATTTGGTGAGCCAAGTGGGATTGGGGTACTGATCATTACCTGAAAGTGTCATCCGGATTGGGAGAAAAATTGTGCGCTGAGATTTCATGAAACTCGTAGTTTTTTGGAAGCTTGGCAACCCACGTCCATGAAAGTAATTTGCGCCAGTCTCTGCTTAGGGCTACATGAATAGGAAACAAACCATAGAGATAGAACTTGGAACTACTTTATTGTGTCAAGTTTCAAAGAGCTAGCAAAAACCGTATTTGATTTAATGTTCCAACTACATGTATCCATATAGGAGAAAACAGAGTGAAACCTAAAAATTAAAACTGTTACTGCCAACGAACTGTTTAACCTAGAAGAATGAAATTTGGTGAGCCAAGTGGGATTGGGGTACTGATCATTACCTGAAAGTGTCATCCAGATTGGGTGAAAAAATGTGTGCTGAGATTTCAGGAAACTCGTAGTTTTTTGGAAGCTTGGCAACCCCTTTTCATGTAAGTGAATTGCGCCAGTCTCTGCTTAGGGCTACATCAATAGGAAAGAAACCATAGAGATAGAACTTGGAATTACTTTATTGTGTCAAGTTTCAAAGAGCTAGCACAAACCGTGTTTGATATAGAGTTCCAACTACATATATCCATATAGGAGAAAACAGAGTGAAACCTAAAAATTAAAACTGTTACTGTCAACGAACGGTTTAACCTAGAAGAACGAAATTTGGTGAGCCAAGTGGGATTGCGGTACTGATCATTACCTGAAAGTGTCATCAAGATTGGGTGAAAAAATGTGTGCTGAGATTTCAGGAAACTCGTAGTTTTTTTGAAGCTGTACAACCCCTTTCCATGAAAGTGATTTGTGCCAGTCTCTGCTTAGGGCTACATCAATAGGAAACAATCCATAGAGATAGAACTTGGAACTACTTTATTGTGTCAAATTTCAAAGAGCTAGCACAAACCATGTTTGATTTAGAGTTCCAACCACATGTATCCATATAGGAGAAAACAGAGTGAAACCTAAAAATTAAAACTGTTACTGCTAACGAACGGTTTAACCTAGAAGAACGAAATTTGTTGAGCCAAGTGGGATTGGGGTACTGATCATTACCTGAAAGTGTCATCAAGATTGGGTAAAGAAATATGTGCTGAGATTTCAGGAAACTCGTAGTTTTTTGGAAGGTTTGCAACCCCTTTCCATGAAAGTGATTTGCGCCAGTCTCCGCTTAGGGCTACATCAACAGGAAACAAACCATAGAGATAGAACTTGGAACTACTTTATTGTGTCAAGTTTCAAAGAGCTAGCACAAACCGTGTTTGATTTAGAGTTCCAACTACATGTATCCATATAGGAGAAAACAGAGTGAAATCTAAAAATTAAAACTGTTACTGTCAACGAACGGTTTAACCTAGAAGAATGAAATTTGGTGAGCCAAGTGGGATTGGGGTACTGATCATTACCTGAAAGTGTCATCCGGATTGGGAGAAAAATTGTGCGCTGAGATTTCATGAAACTCGTAGTTTTTTGGAAGCTTGGCAACCCACGTCCATGAAAGTAATTTGCGCCAGTCTCTGCTTAGGGCTACATGAATAGGAAACAAACCATAGAGATAGAACTTGGAACTACTTTATTGTGTCAAGTTTCAAAGAGCTAGCAAAAACCGTATTTGATTTAATGTTCCAACTACATGTATCCATATAGGAGAAAACAGAGTGAAACCTAAAAATTAAAACTGTTACTGCCAACGAACTGTTTAACCTAGAAGAATGAAATTTGGTGAGCCAAGTGGGATTGGGGTACTGATCATTACCTGAAAGTGTCATCCAGATTGGGTGAAAAAATGTGTGCTGAGATTTCAGGAAACTCGTAGTTTTTTGGAAGCTTGGCAACCCCTTTTCATGTAAGTGAATTGCGCCAGTCTCTGCTTAGGGCTACATCAATAGGAAAGAAACCATAGAGATAGAACTTGGAATTACTTTATTGTGTCAAGTTTCAAAGAGCTAGCACAAACCGTGTTTGATATAGAGTTCCAACTACATATATCCATATAGGAGAAAACAGAGTGAAACCTAAAAATTAAAACTGTTACTGTCAACGAACGGTTTAACCTAGAAGAACGAAATTTGGTGAGCCAAGTGGGATTGCGGTACTGATCATTACCTGAAAGTGTCATCAAGATTGGGTGAAAAAATGTGTGCTGAGATTTCAGGAAACTCGTAGTTTTTTTGAAGCTGTACAACCCCTTTCCATGAAAGTGATTTGTGCCAGTCTCTGCTTAGGGCTACATCAATAGGAAACAATCCATAGAGATAGAACTTGGAACTACTTTATTGTGTCAAATTTCAAAGAGCTAGCACAAACCATGTTTGATTTAGAGTTCCAACTACATGTATCCATATAGGAGAAAACAGAGTGAAACCTAAAAATTAAAACTGTTACTGCTAACGAACGGTTTAACCTAGAAGAACGAAATTTGTTGTGCCAAGTGGGATTGGGTACTGATCATTACCTGAAAGTGTCATCAAGATTGGGTAAAGAAATATGTGCTGAGATTTCAGGAAACTCGTAGTTTTTTGGAAGCTTTGCAACCCCTTTCCATGAAAGTGATTTGCGCCAGTCTCTGCTTAGGGCTACATCAATAGGAAACAAACCATAGAGATAGAACTTGGAACTACTTTATTGTGTCAAGTTTCAAAGAGCTAGCACAAACCGTGTTTGATTTAGAGTTCCAACTACATGTATCCATATAGGAGAAAACAGTGAAACCTAAAAATTAAAACTGTTACTGTCAACGAACGGATTAACCTAGAAGAACGAAATTTGGTGAGCCAAGTGGGATTGGGGTACTGATCATTAACTGAAAGTGTCATCCGGATTGGGAGAAAAAATGTGTGCTGAGATTTCATGAAACTCGTAATTTTTTGGAAGCTTGGCAACCACCTTCCATGAAAGTGATTTGCGCCAGTCTCTGTTTAAGGCTACATCAATAGGAAACAAACCATAGAGATAGAACTTGGAACTACTTTATTGTGTCAAGTTTCAAAGAGCTAGCACAAACGGTGTTTGATTTAGAGTTCCAACTACATGTATCCATATAGGAGAAAACAGAGTGAAATCTAAAATTTCAAACTGTTACTGCTAACGAACGGTTTAACCTAGAAGAACGAAATTTGGTGAGCCAAGTGGGATTGGGGTACTGATCATTACCTGAAAGTGTCATCAAGATTGGGTGAAAAAATGTGTGCTGGTATTTCAGGAAACTCATAGTTTTTTGGAAGCTTGGCAACTTCTTTCCATGAAAGTGATTTGCGCTGGTCTCTGCTTAGGGCTACATCAATAGAAAACAAACCATAGAGATAGAACTTGGAACTACTTTATTGTGTCAAGTTTCAAAGAGCTAGCACAAACCGTGTTTGATTTTGAGTTCCAACTACATGTATCCATATAGGAGAAAACACAGTGAAACCTAAAAATTAAAACTGTTACTGTCAACGAACGGTTTAACCTAGAAGAATGAAATTTGGTGAGCCAAGTGGGATTGGGGTACTGATCATTACCTGAAAGTGTCATCCTGATTGGGAGAAAAATTGTGTGCTGAGATTTCATGAAACTCATAGTTTTTTGGAAGATTGGCAACCCACGTCCATGAAAGGAATTTGCGCCAGTCTCTGCTTAGGGCTACATCAATAGGAAACAAACCATAGAGATAGAACTTGGAACTACTTTATTGTGTCAAGTTTCAAAGAGCTAGCAAAAACCGTATTTGATTTAATGTTCCAACTACATGTATCCATATAGGAGAAAACAGAGTGAAATCTAAAAATTAAAACTGTTACTGCCAACGAACTGTTTAACCTAGAAGAATGAAATTTGGTGAGCCAAGTGGGATTGGGGTACTGATCATTACCTGAAAGTGTCATCCGGATTGGGTGAAAAAATGTGTGCTGAGATTTCAGGAAACTCGTAGTTATTTGGAAGCTTGGCAACCCCTTTTCATGTAAGTGAATTGCGCCAGTCTCTGCTTAGGGCTACATCAATAGGAAAGAAACCTTAGAGATAGAACTTGGAACTACTTTATTGTGTCAAGTTTCAAAGAGCTAGCACAAACCGTGTTTGATTTAGAGTTTCAACTACATGTATCTATATAGGAGAAAACAGAGTGAAACCTAAAAATTAAAACTGTTACTGCTAACAAACGGTTTAAACTAGAAGAACGAAATTTGTTGAGCCAAGTGGGATTGGGGTACTGATCATTACCTGAAAGTGTCATCAAGATTGGGTGAAGAAATATGTGCTGAGATTTCAGGAAACTCGTAGTTTTTTGGAAGCTTTGCAACCCCTTTCCATGATGAGATTTGCGCCAGTCTCTGCTTAGGGCTACATCAATAGGAAACAAACCATAGAGATAGAACTTGGAACTATATTATTGTGTCAAGTTTCAAAGAGCTAGCACAAACCGTGTTTGCTTTAGAGTTCCAACTACAAGTATCCATATAGGAGAAAACAGAGTGAAACCTAAAAATTAATACTGTTACTGTAAACGAACGGTTTAACATAGAATAATGAAATTTGGTGAGCCAAGTGCGATTGGGGTACTGATCATTACCTGAAAGTGTCATCCGGGTTGGGAGAAAAAATGTGTGCTGAGATTTCATGAAACTTGTAGTTTTTTGGAAGCTTTGCAACCCCTTTCCATGAAAGTGATTTGCGCCAGTCTCTGCTTAGGGCTACATCAATAGGAAACAAACCATAGAGATAGAACTTGGAACTACTTTATTGTGTCAAGTTTCAAAGAGCTGGCACAAACTGTGTTTGATTTATAGTTCCAAATACATGTATCCATATAGGAGAAAACAGAGTGAAACCTAAAAATTAAAACTGTTACTGCCAACGAACGGTTTAACCTAGAAGAACGAAATTTGGTGAGCCAAGTGGGAATGGGGTACTGATCATTACCTGAAAGTGTCATCAAGATTGGGTGATAAAATGTGTGCTGAGATTTCAGGAAACTCGTAGTTTTTTGGAAGCTGTACAACCCCTTTCCATGAAAGTGATTTGTGCCAGTCTCTGCTTAGGGCTACATCAATAGGAAACAATCCATAGAGATAGAACTTGGAACTACTTTATTGTGTCAAATTTCAAAGAGCTAGCACAAACCATGTTTGATTTAGAGTTCCAACTACATGTATCCATATAGGAGAAAACAGAGTGAAACCTAAAAATTAAAACTGTTACTGCTAACGAACGGTTTAACCTAGAAGAACGAAATTTGTTGTGCCAAGTGGGATTGGGGTACTGATCATTACCTGAAAGTGTCATCAAGATTGGGTAAAGAAATATGTGCTGAGATTTCAGGAAACTCGTAGTTTTTTGGAAGCTTTGCAACCCCTTTCCATGAAAGTGATTTGCGCCAGTCTCTGCTTAGGGCTACATCAATAGGAAACAAACCATAGAGATAGAACTTGGAACTACTTTATTGTGTCAAGTTTCAAAGAGCTAGCACAAACCGTGTTTGATTTAGAGTTCCAACTACATGTATCCATATAGGAGAAAACAGTGAAACTTAAAAATTAAAACTGTTACTGTCAACGAACGGTTTAACCTAGAAGAACGAAATTTGGTGAGCCAAGTGGGATTGGGGTACTGATCATTAACTGAAAGTGTCATCCGGATTGGGAGAAAAAATGTGTGCTGAGATTTCATGAAACTCGTAATTTTTTGGAAGCTTGGCAACCACCTTCCATGAAAGTGATTTGCGCCAGTCTCTGTTTAAGGCTACATCAATAGGAAACAAACCATAGAGATAGAACTTGGAACTACTTTATTGTGTCAAGTTTCAAAGAGCTAGCACAAACGGTGTTTGATTTAGAGTTCCAACTACATGTATCCATATAGGAGAAAACAGAGTGAAACCTAAAATTTGAAACTGTTACTGCTAACGAACGGTTTAACCTAGAAGAACGAAATTTGGTGAGCCAAGTGGGATTGGGGTACTGATCATTACCTGAAAGTGTCATCAAGATTGGGTGAAAAAATGTGTGCTGATATTTCAGGAAACTCATAGTTTTTTGGAAGCTTGGCAACTTCTTTCCATGAAAGTGATTTGCGCTGGTCTCTGCTTAGGGCTACATCAATAGAAAACAAACCATAGAGATAGAACTTGGAACTACTTTATTGTGTCAAGTTTCAAAGAGCTAGCACAAACCGTGTTTGATTTAGAGTTCCAACTACATGTATCCATATAGGAGAAAACACAGTGAAACCTAAAAATTAAAACTGTTACTGCCAATGAACGGGTTAAACTAGAAGAACGAAATTTGGTGAGCCAAGTGGGATTGGGGTACTGATCATTACCTGAAAGTGTCATCAAGATTGGGTGAAAAAATGTGTGCTGAGATTTCAAGAAACTCGTAGTTTTTTGGAAGCTTGGCAACCCATTTCCATGTAAGTGAATTGCGCCAGTCTCTGCTTAGGGCTACATCAATAGGAAAAAAAACATAGAGATAGAACTTGGAACTACTTTATTGTGTCAAGTTTCAAAGAGCTACCACAAACCGTGTTTGATTTAGAGTTCCAACTACATGTATCCATATAGGAGAAAACAGAGTGAAACCTAAAAATTAAAACTGTTACTGTCAACGAACGGTTTAACCTAGAAGAACGAAATTTGGTGAGTCAAGTGGGATTGGGGTACTGATCAACCTGAAAGTGTCATCAAGATTGGGTGAAAAAATGTGTGCTGAGATTTCAGGAAACTCGTAGTTTTTTGGAAGCTTTGCAACCCCTTTCCATGACAGTGATTTGCTCCAGTCTCTGCTTAGGGCTACATCAATAGGAAACAAACCATAGAGATAGAACGTGGAACTACTTTATTGTGTCAAGTTTCAAAGAGCTAGCACAAACCGTGTATGATTTAGATTTCCAACTACATGTATCCATATAGTAGAAAAGAGAGTGAAACAAAAAATTCAAACTGTTACTGCCAACGAACAGTTTAACCTAGAAGAACGAAATTTGGTGAGCCAAGTGGGATTGGGGTACTGATCTTTACCTGAAAGTGTGATCAAGATTGGGTGAAAAAATTGTGCTAAGATTTCATGAAACTCGTAGTTTTTTGGAAGCTTGGCAACCCCTTTTAATGTAAGTGAATTGCGCCAGTCTCTGCTTAGGGCTACATCAATAGGAAACAAACCATAGAGATAGAACATGGAACTACTTTATTGTGTCAAGTGTCAAAGAGCTAGCACAAACCGTGTGTGATTTAGAGTTCCAACTACATGTATCCATATAGGAGAAAACAGAGTGAAAACTAAAAATTAAAACTGTTACTGCCAACGAACGGTTTAACCTAGAAGAACAAAATTTGGTGAGCCAAGTGGGAATTTGGTACTGATCATTACCTGAACCTGTCATATAGATTGGTTGAAAAAATGTGTGCTGTGATTTCAGGAAACTCTTAGTTTTTTGGAAGCTTGGCAACCCCTTTCCATGAAAGTGATTTGCGCCAGTCTCTGCTTAGGGCTACATCAATAGGAAACAAACCATATAGATAGAACTTGGAACTACCTTATTCTGTCAAGTTTCAAAGAGCTAGCACAAACCGTGTTTGATTTAGAGTTCCAACTACATGTATCCATATAGGAGAAAACACAGTGAAACCTAAAAATTAAAACTGTTACTGTCAATGAACGGTTTAACCTAGAAGAACGAAATTTGGTGAGCCAAGTGGGATTGGGGTACTGATCATTACCTGAAAGTGTCATCCGGATTGGGAGAAAAAATGTGTGCTGAGATTTCGTGAAACTCGTAGTTTTTTGGAAGCTTGGCAACCACCTTCCATGAAAGTAATTTGCGCCAGACTCTGCTTACGGCTACATGAATAGGAAACAAACCATAGAGATAGAACTTGGAACTACATTATTGTGTCAAGTTTCAAAGAGCTAGCACAAACCGTGTTTGATTTAGAGTTCCAACTACATGTATCCATATAGGAGAAAACAGAGTGAAACCTAAAAATTAAAACTGTTACTGCCAACGAACGGTTTAACCTAGAAGAACGAAATTTGGTGAGCCAAGTGGGATTGGGGTACTGATCATTACCTGAAAGTGTCATCAAGATTGGGTGAAAAAATGTGTGCTGAGATTTCAGAAACTCGTAGTTTTTGGAAGTTTTGCAAACCCTTTCCATGAAAGTCATTTGCACCAGCCTCTGCTTAGGGCTACATCAATAGGAAACAAACCATAGAGATAGAACTTTTAACTACTTTATTGTGTCGAGTTTCAAAGATTTAGCACAAACCGTGTTTGATTTAGAGTTCCAACTACATGTATCAATATAGGAATAAACAGAGTGAAACCTAATAATTAAAACTGTTACTGCAAAAGAACGGTTTAACCTAGAAGAACAAAATTTGGTGAGCCAAGTGGAATTGGGGTACTGATCATTACCTGAAAGTGTCATCCGGATTGGGAGAAAAAATGTGTGCTGAAATTTCATGAAATTCGTAGTTTTTTGGAAGCTTGGCAACCCCCTTCCATGAAAGTAATTTGCGCCAATCTCTGCTTACGGCTACATCAATAGGAAACAAACCATAGAGACAGAACTTGGAACTACATTATTGTGTCAAGTTTCAAAGAGCTAGCACAAACCGTGTTTAATTTAGATTTCCAACTACATGTATCCATATAGGAGAAAACAGAGTGAAACCTAAAAATTAAAACTGTTACTGCCAACGAACGGTTTAACCTAGAAGAACAAAAATTGGTGAGCCAAGTGGGATTTTGGTACTGATCATTACCTGAAAGTGTCATCAAGTTTGGGTGAAAAAATGTGTGCTGTGATTTCAGGAAACTCGTAGTTTTTTGGAAGCTTGGCAACCCCTTTCCATGAAAGTGATTTGCGCCCGTCTATGCTTAGGTCTACATCAATAGGAAACAAACCATAGAGATAGAACTTGGAACTAATTTACTGTGTCAAGTTTCAAAGAGCTAGCACAAACCGTGTTTGATTTAGAGTTCCAACTACATGTATCCATATAGGAGAAAACACAGTGAAACCTAAAAATTAAAACTGATACTGTCAACGAACGGTTTAACCTAGAAGAACGAAATTTGGTGAGCCAAGTGTGATTGGGGTACTGATCATTACCTGAAAGTGTCATCCGGATTGGGAGAAAAAATGTGAGCTTAGATTTCATGAAACTCGTAGTTTTTGGAAGCTTGGCAACGCCCTTCCATGAAAGTAATTCGCGCCAGTCTCTGCTTACGGCTACATCAATAGGAAACAAACCATAGAGATAGATCTTGGAACTACATTATTGTGTCAAGTTTCAAAGAGCTAGCATAAACCGTTTTAGAAATAGTGTTCCAACTACATGTATCCATATAGGAAAAAACAGAGTGAAACCTAAAAATTAAAACTGTTACTGCCAACGAACGGTTTAACCTAGAAGAAAAAAATTTGCTGAGCCAAGTGGGATTTTGGTACTGATCATTACCTGAGAGTGTCATCAAGATGGGGTGAAAAAATGTGTGCTGAGATTTCAGGAAACTCGTAGTTTTTTGGAAGCTTGGCAACCCCTTTCCATGAAAGTGATTTGCGCCAGTCTCTGCTTAGGGCTACATCAATAGGAAACAAACCATATAGATAGAACTTGGAACTACCTTATTCTGTCAAGTTTCAAAGAGCTAGCACAAACCGTGTTTGATTTAGAGTTCCAACTACATGTATCCATATAGGAGAAAACACAGTGAAACCTAAAAATTAAAACTGTTACTGTCAATGAACGGTTTAACCTAGAAGAACGAAATTTGGTGAGCCAAGTGGGATTGGGGTACTGATCATTACCTGAAAGTGTCATCCGGATTGGGAGAAAAAATGTGTGCTGAGATTTCGTGAAACTCGTAGTTTTTTGGAAGCTTGGCAACCACCTTCCATGAAAGTAATTTGCGCCAGACTCTGCTTACGGCTACATGAATAGGAAACAAACCATAGAGATAGAACTTGGAACTACATTATTGTGTCAAGTTTCAAAGAGCTAGCACAAACCGTGTTTGATTTAGAGTTCCAACTACATGTATCCATATAGGAGAAAACAGAGTGAAACCTAAAAATTAAAACTGTTACTGCCAACGAACGGTTTAACCTAGAAGAACGAAATTTGGTGAGCCAAGTGGGATTGGGGTACTGATCATTACCTGAAAGTGTCATCAAGATTGGGTGAAAAAATGTGTGCTGAGATTTCAGAAACTCGTAGTTTTTGGAAGTTTTGCAAACCCTTTCCATGAAAGTCATTTGCACCAGCCTCTGCTTAGGGCTACATCAATAGGAAACAAACCATAGAGATAGAACTTTTAACTACTTTATTGTGTCGAGTTTCAAAGATTTAGCACAAACCGTGTTTGATTTAGAGTTCCAACTACATGTATCAATATAGGAATAAACAGAGTGAAACCTAATAATTAAAACTGTTACTGCAAAAGAACGGTTTAACCTAGAAGAACAAAATTTGGTGAGCCAAGTGGAATTGGGGTACTGATCATTACCTGAAAGTGTCATCCGGATTGGGAGAAAAAATGTGTGCTGAAATTTCATGAAATTCGTAGTTTTTTGGAAGCTTGGCAACCCCCTTCCATGAAAGTAATTTGCGCCAATCTCTGCTTACGGCTACATCAATAGGAAACAAACCATAGAGACAGAACTTGGAACTACATTATTGTGTCAAGTTTCAAAGAGCTAGCACAAACCGTGTTTAATTTAGATTTCCAACTACATGTATCCATATAGGAGAAAACAGAGTGAAACCTAAAAATTAAAACTGTTACTGCCAACGAACGGTTTAACCTAGAAGAACAAAAATTGGTGAGCCAAGTGGGATTTTGGTACTGATCATTACCTGAAAGTGTCATCAAGTTTGGGTGAAAAAATGTGTGCTGTGATTTCAGGAAACTCGTAGTTTTTTGGAAGCTTGGCAACCCCTTTCCATGAAAGTGATTTGCGCCCGTCTATGCTTAGGTCTACATCAATAGGAAACAAACCATAGAGATAGAACTTGGAACTAATTTACTGTGTCAAGTTTCAAAGAGCTAGCACAAACCGTGTTTGATTTAGAGTTCCAACTACATGTATCCATATAGGAGAAAACACAGTGAAACCTAAAAATTAAAACTGATACTGTCAACGAACGGTTTAACCTAGAAGAACGAAATTTGGTGAGCCAAGTGTGATTGGGGTACTGATCATTACCTGAAAGTGTCATCCGGATTGGGAGAAAAAATGTGAGCTTAGATTTCATGAAACTCGTAGTTTTTGGAAGCTTGGCAACGCCCTTCCATGAAAGTAATTCGCGCCAGTCTCTGCTTACGGCTACATCAATAGGAAACAAACCATAGAGATAGATCTTGGAACTACATTATTGTGTCAAGTTTCAAAGAGCTAGCATAAACCGTTTTAGATATAGTGTTCCAACTACATGTATCCATACAGGAAAAAACAGAGTGAAACCTAAAAATTAAAACTGTTACTGCCAACGAACGGTTTTACCTAGAAGAACAAAATTTGGTGAGCCAAGTGGGATTGGGGTACTGATCATTACCTGAAAGTGTCATCAAGATTGGGTCAAAAAATGTGTGCTGAGATTTCAGGAAACTCGTAGTTTTTTGGAAGTTTCGCAACCCCTTAACATGAAAGAGATTTGCGCTGGTCTATGCTAAGGGCTATATCAATAGGAAACAAACCATAGAGATACAACTTGGAACTACTTTATTGTGTCAAGTTTTAAAGAGTTAGCACAAACCGTGTTTGATTTAGAGTTCCAAATACATGTATCCATATAGGAATAAACAGAGTGAAACCTAATAATTAAAACTGTTACTGCAAAAGAGCGGTTTAACCTAGAAGAACGAAATTTGGTGAGCCAAGTGGGATTGGGGTACTGATCATTCCCTGAAAGTGTCATCCGGTTTGGGAGAAAAAATGTGTGCTGAGATGTCGTGAAACTCTAGTTTTTTGGAAGCTTGGCAACTCCCTTCCATGAAAGTAATTTGCGCCAGTCTCTGCTTACAGCTACACCAATAGGAAACAAACCATAGAGATAGAACTTGGAACTACATTATTGTGTCAAGTTTCAAAGAGCTAGCACAAACAGTGTTTGATTTAGAGTTCCAACTACATGTATCCATATAGGAGAAAACAGAGTGAAACCTAAAAATTATAACTGTTACTGCCAACGAACGGTTTAACCTAGAAGAACGAAATTTGGTGAGCCAAGTGGGATTGGGGTACTGATCATTATCTGAAAGTGTCATCAAGTTTGGGTGAAAAAATGTGTGCTGAGATTTCAGGAAACTCGTAGTTTTTTGGAAGCTTGGCAACTTCTTTCCATGAAAGTGATTTGTGCCGGTCTCTGCTTAGGGCTACATCAATAGGAAACAAACCATAGAGATAGAACTTGGAACTACTTTATTGTGTCAAGTTTCAAAGAGCTAGCAGAAACCGTATTTGATTTAGAGTTCCAACTACATGTATACATATAGGAGAAAACAGAGTGAAAACTAAAAATTAAAACTGTTACTGCCAACGAACGGTTTAACCTAGAAGAACGAAATTAGGTGAGCCAAGTGGGACTGCGGTACTGATCATTACCTGAAAGTGTCATCAAGATTGGGTGAAAAAATGTGTGCTGAGATTTCAGGAAACTCGTAGTTTTTTGGAAGCTTGTCAACCCCTTTCCATGAAAGTGATTTGCTCCAGTCTCTGCTTAGGGCTACGTCAATAGGAATCAAACAATAGAGACAGAACTTGGAACTACTTTATTGTGTGAAGTTTCAAAGAGCTAGCTCAAACCGTGTTTGATTTAGAGTTCCAAATACATGTATCCATATAGGAGAAATCAGAGTGAAACCTAAAAATTAAAACTATTACTGCCAACGAACGGTTTAACCTAGAAGAACAAAATTTGGTGAGCCAAGTGGGATTGGGGTACTGATCATTACCTGAAAGTGTCATCAAGTTTGGGTGAAAAAAATGTGTGCTGAGATTTCAGGAATCTCGTAGTTTTTTGGAAGCTTGGCAACCCCTTTCCATGAAAGTGAGTTGCGCCAGTCTCTGCTTAGGTCTATATCAATAGGAAACAAACCATAGAGATAGAACTTGGAACTACTATATTTTGTCAAGTTTCAAAGAGCTGGCACAAACCGTGTTTGATTTAGATTTCCAACTACATGTATCCATATAGGCAAAACAGAGTGAAACAAAAAATTAAAACTGTTACTGCCAATGAACGGTTTAACCTAGAAGAACAAAAATTGGTGAGCCAAGTGGGATTTTCGTACTGATCATTACCTGAAATTGTCATCCGATTTGGGAGAAAAAATGGGTGCTTAGATTTCATGAAACTCGTAGTTTTTTGGAAGCTTGGCAATCCCATTCCATTAAAGTAATTTGCGCCAGTCTCTGCTTATGGCTACATCAATAGGAAACAAACCATAGATATAGAACTTGGAACTACATTATTGTGTCAAGTTTCAAAGAGCTAGCACAAACCGTGTGTGATTTAGAGTTCCAACTACATGTATCCATATAGGAGAAAACAGAGTGAAACCTAAAAATTAAAACTCTTACTGCCAACGAACGGTTTTACCTAGAAGACCAAAATTTGGTGAGCCAAGAGGGATTGGGGTATTGATCATTACCTGAAAGTGTCATCAAGATTGGGTCAAAAAATGTGTGCTGGGATTTCAGGAAACTCGTAGTTTTTTGGAAGTTTCGCAACCCCTTTCCATGAAAGTGATTTGCGCCAGTCTCTGCTTAGGGCTACATCAATAGGAAACAAACCATAGAGATAGAACTTGGAACTACTTTATTGTGTCAAGTTTCAAAGAGCTAGCACAAACCGTGTTTGATTTAGAGTTCCAACTACATGTATCCATATAGGAGAAAACACAGTGAAACCTAAAAATAAAAACTGTTACTGCCAACGAACGGTTTAACCTAGAAGAACAAAATTTGGTGAGCCAAGTGGGATTGGGGTACTGATCATTACCTGAAAGTGTCATCAAGATTGAGTGAAAAAATGTGTGCTGAGATTTCAGAAAACTCGTAGTTTTTTAGCAGCTTGGCAACCCCTTTTAATGTAAGTGAATTGCGCCAGTCTCTGCTTAGGGCTACATCAATAGGAAACAAACCATAGAGATAGAACTTGGAACTACTTTATTGTGTCAAGTTTCAAAGAGCTGGCACAAACCGTGTTTGATTTAGATTTCCAACTACATGTATCCATATAGGCAAAACAGAGTGAAACAAAAAATTAAAACTGTTACTGACAATGAACGGTGTAACCTAGAAGAACGAAATTCGGTGAGCCAAGTGGGATTGGGGTACTGATCACTACCTGAAAGTGTCATCAAGATTGGGTGAAAAAATGTGTGCTGAGATTTCAGGAAACTCGTAGTTTTTTGGAAGCTTGGAAACCCCTTTCCATGAACGTGATTTGCGCCAGTCTCTGCTTAGGGCTAAACCAATAGGACACAAACCATAGAGTAGAACTTGGAACTACTTTATTGTGTCAAGTTTCAAAGAGCTAGCACAAACCGTGTGTGATTTAGAGTTCCAACTACATGTATCCATAAAGGAGAAAACAGAGTGAAACCTAAAAATTAAAACTGTTACTGCCAACGAACGGTTTAACCTAGAAGAAAACAATTTGCTGATCCAAGTGGGATTTTGGTACTGATCATTACCTGAGAGTGTCATCAAGATGGGGTGAAAAAATGTGTGCTGAGATTTCAGGAAACTCGTAGTTTTTTGGAAGCTTGGCAACCCCTTTCCATGAAAGTGATTTGCGCCAGTCTCTGCTTAGGGCTACATCAATAGGAAACAAACCATAGAGTTAGAACTTGGAACTACCTTATTGTGTCAGGTTTCAAAGAGCTAGCCCAAACCGTGTTTGATTTAGAGTTCCAACTACATGTATCCATATAGGAGAAAACACAGTGAAACCTAAAAATTAAAACTGTTACTGTCAATGAACGGTTTAACCTAGAAGAACGAAATTTGGTGAGCCAAGTGGGATTGGGGTACTGATCATTACCTGAAAGTGTCATCCGGATTGGGAGAAAAAATGTGTGCTGAGATTTCATGAAACTCGTAGTTTTTTGGAAGCTTGGCAACCACCTTCCATGAAAGTAATTTGCGCCAGTCTCTGCTTACGGCTACATCAATAGGAAACAAACCATAGAGATAGAACTTGGAACTACATTATTGTGTCAAGTTTCAAAGAGCTAGCACAAACCGTGTTTGATTTAGAGTTCCAACTACATGTATCCATATAGGAGAAAACAGAGTGAAACCTAAAAATTAAAACTGTTACTGTCAACGAACGGTTTAACCTAGAAGAACGAAATTTGGTGAGCCAAGTGGGATTGGGGTACTGATCAACCTGAAAGTGTCATCAAGATTGGGTGAAAAAATGTGTGCTGAGATTTCAGTAAAATCGTTGTTTTTTGGAAGCTTTGCAACCCCTTTCCATGAAAGTGATTTGCGCCAGTCTCTGCTTAGGGCTACATCAATAGGAAACAAACCATAGAGATAGAACTTGGAACTACTTTATTGTGTCAAGTTTCAAAGAGCTAGCACAAATCGTGTTTGATTTAGATTTCCAACTACATGTATCTATACATTAGAAAACAGAGTGAAACAAAAAATTAAAACTGTTACTGCCAACGAACAGTTTAACCTAGAAGAAGGAATTTGGTGAGCCAAGTGGGATTGGGGTACTGATCATTACCTGAAAGTGTCATCAAGATTGGGTGAAAAAACTGTGCTGAGTTTTCATGAAACTCGTAGTTTTTTGGAAGCTTGGCAACCGCTTTCCATGAAACTGATTTGCGCCAGTCTCTGCTTAGGCCTACACCAATAGGAAACAAACCATAGAGATAGAACTTGGTACTACTTTATTGTGTCAAGTTTCAAAGAGCTAGCACAAACCGTGTGTGATTTAGAGTTCCAACTACATGTATCCATATAGGAGAAAACAGAGTGAAACCTAAAAATTAAAACTGTTACTGCCAACGAACGGTTTAACCTAGAAGAAAAAAAAGTGGTGAGCCAAGTGGGATTTTGGTACTGATCATTACCTGAAAGTGTCATCAAGTTTGGGTGAAAAAATGTGTGCTGTGATTTCAGGAAACTCGTAGTTTTTTGGAAGCTTGGCCACCCCTTTCCATGAAAGTGATTTGCGCCAGTCTCCTCCTAGGTCTACATCAATAGGAAACAAACCATAGAGATAGAATTTGGAACTACTTTATTGTGTCAAGTTTCAAAGAGCTAGCACAAACCGTGTGTGATTTAGAGTTCCAACTACATGTATCCATATAGGAGAAAACAGAGTGAAACCTAAAAATTAAAACTGTTTCTGCCAACGAACGGTTTAACCTAGAAGAACAAAAATTGGTGAGCCAAGTTTGATTTTGGTACTGATCATTACCTGAAAGTGTCATCAAGATTGGGTGAAAAAATGTGTGCTGTGATTTCAGGAAACTCGTAGATTTTTGGAAGCTTGGCAAACCCTTTCCATGAAAGTGATTTGCGCCAGTTTCTGCTTAGGTCTACATCAATAGGAAACAAACCATACAGATAGAACTTGGAACTACTTTATTGTGTCAAGTTTCAAAGAGCTAGCACAAACCGTGTTTGATTTAGAGTTCCAACTACATGTATCCATATACGAGAAAACAGAGTGAAACCTAAAAATTAAAACTGTTACTGTCAACGAACGGTTTAACCTAGAAGAACGAAATTTGGTGAGCCAAGTGGGATTGGGGTACTGATCATTACCTGAAAGTGTCATCCGGATTGGGAGAAAAAAATGTCTTCTTAGATTTCATGAAACTCGTAGTTTTTTGGAGGCTTGGCAACCCCCTTCCATGAATGTAATTTGCGCCAGTCTCTGCTTACGGCTACATCAATAGGAAACAAACCATAGAGATAGAACTTGGAACTACATTATTGTGTCAAGTTTCAAAGAGCTAGCACAAACCGTTTTAGATATAGTGTTCCAACTACATGTATCCATATAGGAGAAAACAGAGTGAAATCTAAAAATTTAAACTGTTACTGTCAACGAACGGTTTAACCTAGAAGAACAAAATTTGGTGAGCCAAGTGGGATTGGGGTACTGAACATTACCTGAAAGCGTCATCCGGTTTGGGAGAAAAAATTGGTGCTTAGATTTTATGAAACTCGTAGTTTTTTGGAAGCTTGGCAACCCCATTCCATGAAAGTAATTTGCGCCAGTCTTTGCTTACGGGTACATCAACAGGAAACAAACCATAGATATAGAACTTGGAACTCATTATTGTGTCAAGTTTCAATGAGCTAGCACAAACCGTGTTGGATTTAGAGTTCCAATTACATGTATCCATATAGGAGAAAACAGAGTGAAACCTAAAAATTAAAACTGTTACTGCCAACGAACGGTTTAACCTAGAAGAACGAAATTTGGTGAGCCAAGTGGGAATGGGGTACTGATCATTACCTGAAAGTGTCATCAAGATTGGGTGAAAAAATGTGTGCTGAGATTTCAGGAAACTCGTAGTTTTTGGGAAGCTTGGCAACTTCTTTCCACGAAAGTGATTTGCGCCGGTCTCTGCTTAGGGCTACATCAAAAGGAAACAAACCATAGAGATAGAACTTGGAACTTCTTTATTGTGTCAAGTTTCAAAGAGCTAGCACAAACCGTGTTTGATTTAGAGTTCCAACTACATGTATCCATATAGGAGAAAACAGAGCGAAACCTAAAAATTATAACTGTTACTGCCAATGAACGGTTTAACCTAGAAGAACGAAATTAGGTGAGCCAAGTGGGATTGCGGTACGGATCATTACCTGAAAGTGTCATCAAGATTGGGTGAAAAAATGTGAGATGAGATTTCAGGAAACTCGTCGTTTTTTGGAAGCTTGGCAACCCCTTTCCATGAAAGTGATTTGCGCCAGTCTCTGCTTAGGGCTACATCAATAGGAAACAAACCATAGAGATAGAACTTGGAACTACTTTATTGTGTCAAGTTTCAAAGAGCTAGCACAAACCGTGTTTGATTTAGAGTTCCAACTACATGTATCCATATAGGAGAAAACAGAGTGAAACCTAAAAATTAAAACTGTTACTGCCAACGAACGGTTTAACCTAGAAGAACGAAATTTGGTGAGCCAAGTGGGATTTTGGTACTGATCATTACCTGAGAGTGTCATCAAGATGGGGTGAAAAAATGTGTGCTGAGATTTCAGGAAACTCGTAGTTTTTTGGAAGCTTGGCAACCCCTTTACATGAAAGTGATTTGCGCCAGTCTCTGCTTAGGGCTACATCAATAGGAAACAAACCATAGAGTTAGAACTTGGAACTACCTTATTGTGTCAAGTTTCAAAGAGCTAGCACAAACCGTGTTTGATTTAGAGTTCCAACTACATGTATCCATATAGGAGTAAACACAGTGAAACCTAAAAATTAAAACTGTTACTGTCAATGAACGGTTTAACCTAGAAGAACGAAATTTGGTGAGCCAAGTGGGATTGGGGTACTGATCATTACCTGAAAGTGTCATCCGGATTGGGAGAAAAAATGTGTGCTGAGATTTCATGAAACTCGTAGTTTTTTGGAAGCTGGCAACCACCTTCCATGAAAGTAATTTGCGCCAGTCTCTGCTTACGGCTACATCAATAGGAAACAAACCATAGAGATAGAACTTGGAACTACATTATTGTGTCAAGTTTCAAAGAGCTAGCACAAACCGTGTTTGATTTAGAGTTCCAACTACATGTATCCATATAGGAGAAAACAGAGTGAAACCTAAAAATTAATACTGTTACTGTCAACGAACGGTTTAACCTAGAAGAACGAAATTTGGTGAGCCAAGTGGGATTGGGGTACTGATCAACCTGAAAGTGTCATCAAGATTGGGTGAAAAAATGTGTGCTGATATTTCAGGAAAATCGTAGTTTTTTGGAAGCTTTGCAACCCCTTTCCATGAAAGTGATTTGCGCCAGTCTCTGCTTAGGGCTACATCAATAGGAAACAAACCATAGAGATAGAACTTGGAACTACTTTATTGTGTCAAGTTTCAAAGAGCTAGCACAAACCGTGTTTGATTTAGAGTTCCAACTACATGTATCCATATAGGAGAAAACACAGTGAAACCTAAAAATTAAAACTGTTACTGCCAACGAACGGTTTAACCTAGAAGAACGAAATTTGGTGAGCCAAGTGGGATTGGGGTACTGATCATTACCTGAAAGTGTCATCAAGATTGAGTGAAAAAATGTGTGCTGAGATTTCAGAAAACTCGTAGTTTTTTAGAAGCTTGGCAACCCCTTTTAATGTAAGTGAATTGCGCCAGTCTCTGCTTAGGGCTACATCAATAGGAAACAAACCATAGAGATAGAACTTGGAACTACTTTATTTTGTCAAGTTTCAAAGAGCTGGCACAAACCGTGTTTGATTTAGATTTCCAACTACATGTATCCATATAGGCAAAACAGAGTGAAACAAAAAATTAAAACTGTTACTGACAATGAACGGTGTAACCTAGAAGAACGAAATTCGTTGAGCCAAGTGGGATTGGGGTACTGATCACTACCTGAAAGTGTCATCAAGATTGGGTGAAAAAATGTGTGCTGAGATTTCAGGAAACTCTTAGTTTTTTGGAAGCTTGGAAACCCCTTTCCATGAAAGTGATTTGCGCCAGTCTCTGCTTAGGGCTAAACCAATAGGACACAAACCATAGAGATAGAACTTGGAACTACTTTATTGTGTCAAGTTTCAAAGAGCTAGCACAAACCGTGTGTGATTTAGAGTTCCAACTACATGTATCCATAAAGGAGAAAACAGAGTGAAACCTAAAAATTAAAACTGTTACTGCCAACGAACGGTTTAACCTAGAAGAAAACAATTTGCTGATCCAAGTGGGATTTTGGTACTGATCATTACCTGAGAGTGTCATCAAGATGGGGTGAAAAAATGTGTGCTGAGATTTCAGGAAACTCGTAGTTTTTTGGAAGCTTGGCAACCCCTTTCCATGAAAGTGATTTGCGCCAGTCTCTGCTTAGGGCTACATCAATAGGAAACAAACCATAGAGTTAGAACTTGGAACTACCTTATTGTGTCAAGTTTCAAAGAGCTAGCACAAACCGTGTTTGATTTAGAGTTCCAACTACATGTATCCATATAGGAGAAAACACAGTGAAACCTAAAAATTAAAACTGTTACTGTCAATGAACGGTTTAACCTAGAAGAACGAAATTTGGTGAGCCAAGTGGGATTGGGGTACTGATCATTACCTGAAAGTGTCATCCGGATTGGGAGAAAAAATGTGTGCTGAGATTTCATGAAACTCGTAGTTTTTTGGAAGCTTGGCAACCACCTTCCATGAAAGTAATTTGCGCCAGTCTCTGCTTACGGCTACATCAATAGGAAACAAACCATAGAGATAGAACTTGGAACTATATTATTGTGTCAAGTTTCGAAGAGCTAGCACAAACCGTGTTTGATTTAGAGTTCCAACTACATGTATCCATATAGGAGAAAACAGAGTGAAACCTAAAAATTAAAACTGTTACTGTCAACGAACGGTTTAACCTAGAAGAACGAAATTTGGTGAGCCAAGTGGGATTGGGGTACTGATCAACCTGAAAGTGTCATCAAGATTGGGTGAAAAAATGTGTGCTGAGATTTCAGTAAAATCGTTGTTTTTTGGAAGCTTTGCAACCCCTTTCCATGAAAGTGATTTGCGCCAGTCTCTGCTTAGGGCTACATCAATAGGAAACAAACCATAGAGATAGAACTTGGAACTACTTTATTGTGTCAAGTTTCAAAGAGCTAGCACAAATCGTGTTTGATTTAGATTTCCAACTACATGTATCCATACATTAGAAAACAGAGTGAAACAAAAAATTAAAACTGTTACTGCCAACGAACAGTTTAACCTAGAAGAAGGAATTTGGTGAGCCAAGTGGTATTGGGGTACTGATCATTACCTGAAAGTGTCATCAAGATTGGGTGAAAAAACTGTGCTGAGTTTTCATGAAACTCGTAGTTTTTTGGAAGCTTGGCAACCGCTTTCCATGAAACTGATTTGCGCCAGTCTCTGCTTAGGCCTACACCAATAGGAAACAAACCATAGAGATAGAACTTGGTACTACTTTTTTGTGCCAAGTTTCAAAGAGCTAGCACAAACCGTGTGTGATTTAGAGTTCCAACTACATGTATCCATATAGGAGAAAACAGAGTGAAACCTAAAAATTAAAACTGTTACTGCCAACGAACGGTTTAACCTAGAAGAAAAAAAAGTGGTGAGCCAAGTGGGATTTTGGTACTGATCATTACCTGAAAGTGTCATCAAGTTTGGGTGAAAAAATGTGTGCTGTGATTTCAGGAAACTCGTAGTTTTTTGGAAGGTTGGCCACCCCTTTCCATGAAAGTGATTTGCGCCAGTCTCCTCCTAGGTCTACATCAATAGGAAACAAACCATAGAGATAGAATTTGGAACTACTTTATTGTGTCAAGTTTCAAAGAGCTAGCACAAACCGTGTGTGATTTAGAGTTCCAACTACATGTATCCATATAGGAGAAAACAGAGTGAAACCTAAAAATTAAAACTGTTACTGCCAACGAACGGTTTAACCTAGAAGAACAAAAATTGGTGAGCCAAGTTTGATTTTGGTACTGATCATTACCTGAAAGTGTCATCAAGATTGGGTGAAAAAATGTGTGCTGTGATTTCAGGAAACTCGTAGATTTTTGGAAGCTTGGCAAACCCTTTCCATGAAAGTGATTTGCGCCAGTCTCTGCTTAGGTCTACATCAATAGGAAACAAACCATAGAGATAGAACTTGGAACTACTTTACTGTGTCAAGTTTCAAAGGGCTAGCACAAACCGTGTTTGATTTAGAGTTCCAACTACATGTATCCATATACGAGAAAACAGAGTGAAACCTAAAAATTAAAACTGTTACTGTCAACGAACGGTTTAACCTAGAAGAACGAAATTTGGTGAGCCAAGTGGGATTGGGGTACTGATCATTACCTGAAAGTGTCATCCGGATTGGGAGAAAAAAATGTCTTCTTAGATTTCATGAAACTCGTAGTTTTTTGGAGGCTTGGCAACCCCCTTCCATGAATGTAATTTGCGCCAGTCTCTGCTTATGGCTACATCAATAGGAAACAAACCATAGAGATAGAACTTGGAACTACATTATTGTGTCAAGTTTCAAAGAGCTAGCACAAACCGTTTTAGATATAGTGTTCCAACTACATGTATCCATATAGGAGAAAACAGAGTGAAATCTAAAAATTAAAACTGTTACTGTCAACGAACGGTTTAACCTAGAAGAACAAAATTTGGTGAGCCAAGTGGGATTGGGGTACTGAACATTACCTGAAAGCGTCATCCGGTTTGGGAGAAAAAATTGGTGCTTAGATTTTATGAAACTCGTAGTTTTTTGGAAGCTTGGCAACCCCATTCCATGAAAGTAATTTGCGCCAGTCTTTGCTTACGGGTACATCAACAGGAAACAAACCATAGATATAGAACTTGGAACTCATTATTGTGTCAAGTTTCAAAGAGCTAGCACAAACCGTGTTGGATTTAGAGTTCCAATTACATGTATCCATATAGGAGAAAACAGAGTGAAACCTAAAAATTAAAACTGTTACTGCCAACGAACGGTTTAACCTAGAAGAACGAAATTTGGTGAGCCAAGTGGGAATGGGGTACTGATCATTACCTGAAAGTGTCATCAAGATTGGGTGAAAAAATGTGTGCTGAGATTTCAGGAAACTCATAGTTTTTGGGAAGCTTGGCAACTTCTTTCCACGAAAGTGATTTGCGCCGGTCTCTGCTTAGGGCTACATAAAAAGGAAACAAACCATAGAGATAGAACTTGGAACTTCTTTATTGTGTCAAGTTTCAAAGAGCTAGCACAAACCGTGTTTGATTTAGAGTTCCAACTACATGTATCCATATAGGAGAAAACAGAGTGAAACCTAAAAATTATAACTGTTACTGCCAATGAACGGTTTAACCTAGAAGAACGAAATTAGGTGAGCCAAGTGGGATTGCGGTACGGATCATTACCTGAAAGTGTCATCAAGATTGGGTGAAAAAATGTGAGATGAGATTTCAGGAAACTCGTCGTTTTTTGGAAGCTTGGCAGCCCCTTTCCATGAAAGTGATTTGCGCCAGTCTCTTCTTAGGGCTACATGAATAGGAAAAAACCATAGAGATAGAACTTGGAACTACTTTATTGTGTCAAGTTTCAAAGAGCTAGCACAAACCGTGTGTGATTTAGAGTTCCAACTACATGTATCCATATAGGAGAAAACAGAGTGAAACCTAAAAATTAAAACTGTTACTGCCAACGAACGGTTTAACCTAGAAGAACGAAATTTGGTGAGCCAAGTGGGATTTTGGTACTGATCATTACCTGAAAGTGTCATCAAGTTTGGGTGAAAAAATGTGTGCTGAGATTTCAGGAAACTCGTAGTTTTTTGGAAGCTTGGCAACCCCTTTCCATGAAAGTGATTTGCGCTGGTCTATGCTAAGGGCTATATCAATAGGAAACAAACCATAGACATACATCTTGGAACTATTTTATTGGGTCAAGTTTTAAAGAGTTAGCACAAACCGTGTTTGATTTAGAGTTCCAAATACATGTATCCATATAGGAATAAACAGAGTGAAACCTAATAATTAAAACTGTTACTGCAAAAGAGCGGTTTAACCTAGAGGAACGAAATTTGGTGAGCCAAGTGGGATTGGGGTACTGATCATTCCCTGAAAGTGTCATCCGGTTTGGGAGAAAAAATGTGCGCTGAGATGTCGTGAAACTCTAGTTTTTTGGAAGCTTGGCAACTACCTTCCATGAAAGTAATTTGCGCCAGTCTCTGCTTACGGCTACACCAATAGGAAACAAACCATAGAGATAGAACTTGGAACTACATTATTGTGTCAAGTTTCAAAGAGCTAGCACAAACAGTGTTTGATTTAGAGTTCCAACTACATGTATCCATATAGGAGAAAACAGAGTGAAACCTAAAAATTATAACTGTTACTGCCAACGAACGGTTTAACCTAGAAGTACGAAATTTGGTGAGCCAAGTGGGATTGGGGTACTGATCATTATCTGAAAGTGTCATCAAGTTTGGGTGAAAAAATGTGTGCTGAGATTTCAGGAAACTCGTAGTTTTTTGGAAGCTTGGCAACTTCTTTCAATGAAAGTGATTTGCGCCGGTCTCTGCTTAGGGCTACATCAATAGGAAACAAACCATAGAGATAGAACTTGGAACTACTTTATTGTGTCAAGTTTCAAAGAGCTAGCAGAAACCGTATTTGATTTAGAGTTCCAACTACATGTATACATATAGGAGAAAACAGAGTGAAAACTAAAAATTAAAACTGTTACTGCCAACGAACGGTTTAACCTAGAGGAACGAAATTAGGTGAGCCAAGTGGGACTGCGGTACTGATCATTACCTGAAAGTGTCATCAAGATTGGGTGAAAAAATGTGTGCTGAGATTTCAGGAAACTCGTAGTTTTTTGGAAGCTTGTCAACCCCTTTCCATGAAAGTGATTTGCGCCAGTCTCTGCTTAGGGCTACGTCAATAGGAATCAAACAATAGAGATAGAACTTGGAACTACTTTATTGTGTGAAGTTTCAAAGAGCTAGCTCAAACCGTGTTTGATTTAGAGTTCCAAATACATGTATCCATATAGGAGAAATCAGAGTGAAACCTAAAAATTAAAACTATTACTGCCAACGAACGGTTTAACCTAGAAGAACAAAATTTGGTGAGCCAAGTGGGATTGGGGTACTGATCATTACCTGAAAGTGTCATCAAGTTTGGGTGAAAAAATGTGTGCTGAGATTTCAGGAAACTCGTAGTTTTTTGGAAGCTTGGCAACCCCATTCCATGAAAGTGAGTTGCGCCAGTCTCTGCTTAGGTCTATATCAATAGGAAACAAACCATAGAGATAGAACTTGGAACTACTATATTTTGTCAAGTTTCAAAGAGCTGGCACAAACCGTGTTTGATTTTGATTTCCAACTACATGTATCCATATAGGCAAAACAGAGTGAAACAAAAAATTAAAACTGTTACTGCCAATGAACGGTTTAACCTAGAAGAACAAAAATTGGTGAGCCAAGTGGGATTTTCGTACTGATCATTACCTGAAATTGTCATCCGGTTTGGGAGAAAAAATGGGTGCTTAGATTTCATGAAACTCGTAGTTTTTTGGAAGCTTGGCAATCCCATTCCTTTAAAGTAATTTGCGCCAGTCTCTGCTTACGGCTACATCAATAGGAAAAAAACCATAGATATAGAACTTGGAACTACATTATTGTGTCAAGTTTCAAAGAGCTAGCACAAACCGTGTGTGATTTAGAGTTCCAACTACATGTATCCATATAGGAGAAAACAGAGTGAAACCTAAAAATTAAAACTCTTACTGCCAACGAACGGTTTTACCTAGAAGACCAAAATTTGGTGAGCCAAGAGGGATTGGGGTATTGATCATTACCTGAAAGTGTCATCAAGATTGGGTCAAAAAAATGTGTGCTGGGATTTCAGGAAACTCGTAGTTTTTTGGAAGTTTCGCAACCCCTTTCCATGAAAGTGATTTGCGCCGGTCTCTGCTTAGGGCTACATAAATAGGAAACAAACCATAGAGATAGAACTTGGAACTACTTTATTGTGTCAAGTTTCAAAGAGTTAGCACAAACCGTGTTTGATTTAGAGTTCCAACTACATGTATCCATATAGGAGAAAACAGAGTGAAACCTAAAATTTAAATGGTTACTGCCAACGAACGGTTTAACCTAGAAGAACGAAATTTGGTGAGCCATGTGGGATTGGGGTACTGATCATTACCTGAAAGTGTCGTCAAGATTGGGTGAAAAAATTTTGCTGAAATTTCATGAAACTCATAGTTTTTTGGAAGCTTGGCAACCCCTTTCCATGAAACTGATTTGCGCCAGTCTCTGCTTAGGGCTACACCAATAGGAAACAAACCATAGAGATAGAACTTGGAACTACTTTATTGTGTCAAGTTTCAAAGAGTTAGCACAAACCGTTTTTGATTAGAGTTCCAACTACATGTATCCATATAGGAATAAACAGAGTGAAACCTAATAATTAAAACTGTTACTGCAAAAAAACGGTTTACCCTAGAAGAACGAAATTTGGTGAGCCAAGTGGAATTGGGGTACTGATCATTACCTGAAAGTGTCATCCAGATTGGGAGAAAAAATGTGTGCTGAGATTTCATGAAACTCGTAGATTTTGGAAGCTTTGCAACCCCCTTCCATGAAAGTAATTTGCGCCAATCTCTGCTTACGGCTACATCAATAGAAAACAAACCATAGAGACAGAACTTAGAACTACATTATTGTGTCAAGTTTCAAAGAGCTAGCACAAACCGTGTTTGATTTAGAGTTCCAACTACATGTATCCATATAGGAGAAAACAGAGTGAAACCTAAAATTTAAATGGTTACTGCCAACGAACGGTTTAACCTAGAAGAACGAAATTTGGTGACCCAAGTGGGATTTGGGTACTGATCATTACCTGGAAGTTTCATCAAGATTGGGTGAAAAAATTGTGCTGAGATTTCATGAAACTCATAGTTTTTTGGAAGCTTGGCAACCCCTTTCCATGAAACTGATTTGCGCCAGTCTCTGCTTAGGGCTACACCAATAGGAAACAAACCATAGAGATAGAACTTGGAACTACTTTATTGTGTCAAGTTTCAAAGAGCTAGCACAAACCGTGTGTGATTTAGAGTTCCAACTACGTGTATTCATATAGGAGAAAACAGAGTGAAACCTAAAAATTAAAACTGTTACTGCCAACGAACGGTTTAACCTAGAAGAACAAAAATTGGTGAGCCAAGTTTGATTTTGGTACTGATCCTTACCTGAAAGTGTCATCAAGATTGGGTGAAAAAATGTGTGCTGTGATTTCAGGAAACTTTTAGATTTTTGGAAGCTTGGCAAACCCTTTCCATGAAAGTGATTTGCGCCAGTCTCTGCTTAGGTCTACATCAATAGGAAACAAACCATAGAGATAGAACTTGGAACTACTTTACTGTGTCAAGTTTCAAAGAGCTAGCACAAACTGTGTTTGATTTAGAGTTCCAACTACATGTATCCATATAGGAGAAAACAGAGTGAAACCTAAAAATTTAAACTGTTACTGCCAACGAATAGTTTAACCTAGAAGAACGAAATTTGGTGAGCCAAGTGGGATTGGGGTACTGATCATTCCCTGAAAGTGTCATCCGGTTTGGGAGAAAAAATATGTGCTGAGATTTCATGAAACTGTAGTTTTTTGGAAGCTTGGCAACTCCCTTCCATGAAAGTAATTTGCGCCAGTCTCTGCTTACGGCTACACCAATAGGAAACAAACCATAGAGATAGAACTTGGAACTACATTATTGTGTTAAGTTTCAAAGAGCTAGCACAAACATTGTTTGATTTAGAGTTCCAACTACATGTATCCATATAGGAGAAAACAGAGTGAAACATAAAAATTAAAACTGTTACTGCCAGCGAACGGTTTAACCTAGAAGAAAGAAATTTGGTGAGCCAAGTGGGATTGGGGTACTGATCATTACCTGAAAGTGTCATCAAGTTTGGGTGAAAAAATGTGTGCTGAGATTTCAGGAAACTCGTAGTTTTTTGGAAGCTTGGCAACTTCTTTCCATGAAAGTGATTTGCGCCGGTCTCTGCTTAGGGCTACATCAATAGGAAACAAACCATAGAGATAGAACTTGGAACTACTTTATTGTGTCAAGTTTCAAAGAGCTAGCACAAACCGTATTTGATTTAGAGTTCCAACTACATGTATACATATAGGAGAAAACAGAGTGAAAACTAAAAATTAAAACTGTTACTGCCAACGAACGGTTAAACCTAGAAGAACGAAATTAGGTGAGCCAAGTGGGATTGGGGTACTGATCATTACCTGAAAGTGTCGTCAAGATTGGGTGAAAAAATTGTGCTGAGATTTCATGAAACTCATAGTTTTTTGGAAGCTTGGCAACCCCTTTCCATGAAACTGATTTGCGTCAGTCTCTGCTTAGGTCTACACCAATAGGAAACAAACCATAGAGATAGAACATGGAACTACTTTATTGTGTCAAGTTTCAAAGAGTTAGCACAAACCGTGTTTGATTAGAGTTCCAACTACATGTATCCCTATAGGAATAAACAGAGTGAAACCTAATAATTAAAACTGTTACTGCAAAAAAACGGTTTAACCTAGAAGAACAAAATTTGGTGAGCCAAGTGGAATTGGGGTACTGATCATTACCTGAAAGTGTCATCCAGATTGGGAGAAAAAATGTGTGCTGAGATTTCATGAAACTCGTAGTTTTTTGGAAGCTTTGCAACCCCCTTCCATTAAAGTAATTTGTGCCAATCTCTGCTTACGGCTACATCAATAGAAAACAAACCATAGAGATCGAAATTGGAACTACATTATTGTGTCAAGTTACAAAGAGCTAGCACAAACCGTGTTTGATTTAGAGTTCCAACTACATGTATCCGTATAGGAGAAAACAGAGTGAAACCTAAAAATTAAAACTGTTCCTGTCAACGAACGGTTTAACCTAGAAGAACGAAATATGGTGAGCCAAGTGGGATTGGGGTACTGATCATTACCTTAAAGTGTCATCAAGATTGGGTCAAAAAATGTGTGCTGGGATTTCAGGAAACTCGTAGTTTTTTGGAAGTTTCGCAACCCCTTTCCATGAAAGTGATTTGCGCCGGTCTCTGCTTAGGGCTACATAAATAGGAAACAAACCATAGAGATAGAACTTGGAACTACTTTATTGTGTCAAGTTTCAAAGAGCTAGCACAAACCGTGTGTGATTTAGAGTTCCAACTACGTGTATCCATATAGGAGAAAACAGAGTGAAACCTAAAAATTAAAACTGTTACTGCCAACGAACGGTTTAATCTAGAAGAACAAAAATTGGTGAGCCAAGTTTGATTTTGGTACTGATCCTTACCTGAAAGTGTCATCAAGATTGGGTGAAAAAATGTGTGCTGTGATTTCAGGAAACTTTTAGATTTTTGGAAGCTTGGCAAACCCTTTCCATGAAAGTGGTTTGCGCCAGTGTCTGCTTAGGTCTACATCAATAGGAAACAAACCATAGTGATAGAACTTGGAACTACTTTACTGTGTCAAGTTTCAAAGAGCTAGCACAAACCGTGTTTGATTTAGAGTTCCAACTACATGTATCCATATAGGAGAAAACAGAGTGAAACCTAAAAATTTAAACTGTTACTGCCAACGAATAGTTTAACCTAGAAGAACGAAATTTGGTGAGCCAAGTGGGATTGGGGTACTGATCATTCCCTGAAAGTGTCATCCGGTTTGGGAGAAAAAATGTGTGCTGAGATTTCATGAAACTGTAGTTTTTTGGAAGCTTGGCAACTCCCTTCCATGAAAGTAATTTGCGCCAGTCTCTGCTTACGGCTACACCAATAGGAAACAAACCATAGAGATAGAACTTGGAACTACATTATTGTGTCAAGTTTCAAAGAGCTAGCACAAACATTGTTTGATTTAGAGTTCCAACTACATGTATCCATATAGGAGAAAACAGAGTGAAACATAAAAATTAAAACTGTTACTGCCAACGAACGGTTTAACCTAGAAGAAAGAAATTTGGTGAGCCAAGTGGGATTGGGGTACTGATCATTACCTGAAAGTGTCATCAAGTTTGGGTGAAAAAATGTGTGCTGAGATTTCAGGAAACTCGTAGTTTTTTAAAAGCTTGGCAACTTCTTTCCATGAAAGTGATTTGCGCCGGTCTCTGCTTAGGGCTACATCAATAGGAAACAAACCATAGAGATAGAACTTGGAACTACTTTATTGTGTCAAGTTTCAAAGAGCTAGCAAAAACCGTATTTGATTTAGAGTTCCAACTACATGTATACATATAGGAGAAAACAGAGTGAAAACTAAAAATTAAAACTGTTACTGCCAACGAACGGTTTAACCTAGAAGAACGAAATTAGGTGAGCCAAGTGGGATTGGGGTACTGATCATTACCTGAAAGTGTCGTCAAGATTGGGTGAAAAAATTGTGCTGAGATTTCATGAAACTCATAGTTTTTTGGAAGCTTGGCAACCCCTTTCCATGAAACTGATTTGCGTCAGTCTCTGCTTAGGTCTACACCAATAGGAAACAAACCATAGAGATAGAACATGGAACTACTTTATTGTGTCAAGTTTCAAAGAGTTAGCACAAACCGTGTTTGATTAGAGTTCCAACTACATGTATCCATATAGGAATAAACAGAGTGAAACCTAATAATTAAAACTGTTACTGCAAAAAAACGGTTTAACCTAGAAGAACAAAATTTGGTGAGCCAAGTGGAATTGGGGTACTGATCATTACCTGAAAGTGTCATCCAGATTGGGAGAAAAAATGTGTGCTGAGATTTCATGAAACTCGTAGTTTTTTGGAAGCTTTGCAACCCCCTTCCATTAAAGTAATTTGTGCCAATCTCTGCTTACGGCTACATCAATAGAAAACAAACCATAGAGATCGAAATTGGAACTACATTATTGTGTCAAGTTACAAAGAGCTAGCACAAACCGTGTTTGATTTAGAGTTCCAACTACATGTATCCGTATAGGAGAAAACAGAGTGAAACCTAAAAATTAAAACTGTTCCTGTCAACGAACGGTTTAACCTAGAAGAACGAAATATGGTGAGCCAAGTGGGATTGGGGTACTGATCATTACCTGAAAGTGTCATCAAGATTGGGTCAAAAAATGTGTGCTGGGATTTCAGGAAACTCGTAGTTTTTTGGAAGTTTCGCAACCCCTTTCCATGAAAGTGATTTGCGCCGGTCTCTGCTTAGGGCTACATAAATAGGAAACAAACCATAGAGATAGAACTTGGAACTACTTTATTGTGTCAAGTTTCAAAGAGCTAGCACAAACCGTGTGTGATTTAGAGTTCCAACTACGTGTATCCATATAGGAGAAAACAGAGTGAAACCTAAAAATTAAAACTGTTACTGCCAACGAACGGTTTAATCTAGAAGAACAAAAATTGGTGATCCAAGTTTGATTTTGGTACTGATCCTTACCTGAAAGTGTCATCAAGATTGGGTGAAAAAATGTGTGCTGTGATTTCAGGAAACATTTAGATTTTTGGAAGCTTGGCAAACCCTTTCCATGAAAGTGGTTTGCGCCAGTGTCTGCTTAGGTCTACATCAATAGGAAACAAACCATAGTGATAGAACTTGGAACTACTTTACTGTGTCAAGTTTCAAAGAGCTAGCACAAACCGTGTTTGATTTAGAGTTCCAACTACATGTATCCATATAGGAGAAAACAGAGTGAAACCTAAAAATTTAAACTGTTACTGCCAACGAATAGTTTAACCTAGAAGAACGAAATTTGGTGAGCCAAGTGGGATTGGGGTACTGATCATTCCCTGAAAGTGTCATCCGGTTTGGGAGAAAAAATGTGTGCTGAGATTTCATGAAACTGTAGTTTTTTGGAAGCTTGGCAACTCCCTTCCATGAAAGTAATTTGCGCCAGTCTCTGCTTACGGCTACACCAATAGGAAACAAACCATAGAGATAGAACTTGGAACTACATTATTGTGTCAAGTTTCAAAGAGCTAGCACAAACATTGTTTGATTTAGAGTTCCAACTACATGTATCCATATAGGAGAAAACAGAGTGAAACATAAAAATTAAAACTGTTACTGCCAACGAACGGTTTAACCTAGAAGAAAGAAATTTGGTGAGCCAAGTGGGATTGGGGTACTGATCATTACCTGAAAGTGTCATCAAGTTTGGGTGAAAAAATGTGTGCTGAGATTTCAGGAAACTCGTAGTTTTTTGGAAGCTTGGCAACTTCTTTCCATGAAAGTGATTTGCGCCGGTCTCTGCTTAGGGCTACATCAATAGGAAACAAACCATAGAGATAGAACTTGGAACTACTTTATTGTGTCAAGTTTCAAAGAGCTAGCAAAAACCGTATTTGATTTAGAGTTCCAACTACATGTATACATATAGGAGAAAACAGAGTGAAAACTAAAAATTAAAACTGTTACTGCCAACGAACGGTTTAACCTAGAAGAACGAAATTAGGTGAGCCAAGTGGGATTGGGGTACTGATCATTACCTGAAAGTGTCGTCAAGATTGGGTGAAAAAATTGTGCTGAGATTTCATGAAACTCATAGTTTTTTGGAAGCTTGGCAACCCCTTTCCATGAAACTGATTTGCGTCAGTCTCTGCTTAGGTCTACACCAATAGGAAACAAACCATAGAGATAGAACATGGAACTACTTTATTGTGTCAAGTTTCAAAGAGTTAGCACAAACCGTGTTTGATTAGAGTTCCAACTACATGTATCCATATAGGAATAAACAGAGTGAAACCTAATAATTAAAACTGTTACTGCAAAAAAACGGTTTAACCTAGAAGAACAAAATTTGGTGAGCCAAGTGGAATTGGGGTACTGATCATTACCTGAAAGTGTCATCCAGATTGGGAGAAAAAATGTGTGCTGAGATTTCATGAAACTCGTAGTTTTTTGGAAGCTTTGCAACCCCCTTCCATTAAAGTAATTTGTGCCAATCTCTGCTTACGGCTACATCAATAGAAAACAAACCATAGAGATCGAAATTGGAACTACATTATTGTGTCAAGTTTCAAAGAGCTAGCACAAACCGTGTTTGATTTAGAGTTCCAACTACATGTATCCGTATAGGAGAAAACAGAGTGAAACCTAAAAATTAAAACTGTTACTGTCAACGAACGGTTTAACCTAGAAGAACGAAATTTGGTGAGCCAAGTGGGATTGGGGTACTGATCATTACAGAAAGTGTCATCCGGATTGGGAGAAAAAATGTGTGCTGAGATTTCATGAAACTCGTAGTTTTTTGGAGGCTTGGCAACCCCCTTCCATGAATGTAATTTGCGCCAGTCTCTGCTTACGCTACATCAATAGGAAACAAACCATAGAGATAGATCTTGGAACTACATTATTGTGTCAAGTTTCAAAGAGCTAGCACAAACCGTTTTAGATATAGTGTTCCAACTACATGTATCCATATAGGAGAAAACAGAGTGAAACCTAAAAATTAAAACTGTTACTGCCAACGAACGTTTTTACCTCGAAGAATGAAATTTGGTCAGCCAAGTGGGATTGGGGCACTGATCATTACCTGAAAGTGTCATCAAGATTGGGTCAAAAAATGTGTGCTGAGATTTCAGGAAACTCGTAGTTTTTTGGAAGTTTTGCAACCCCTTTCCATGAAAGTGATTTGCGCCGGTCTATGCTTAGGGCTACATCAATAGGAAACAAACCATAGAGATAGAACTTGGAACTACTTTATTGTGTCAAAATTCAAAGAGTTAGCAAAAACCGTGTTTGATTTAGAGTTCCAACTACATGTATCCATATAGGAATGAACAGAGTGAAACCTAATAATTAAAACTCTTACTGCAAAAAACGGATTAAGTTAGAAGAATGAAATTTGGTGAGCCAAGTGGGATTGGGGTACTGATCATTACCTGAAAGTGTCATCCGGATTGGAGAAAAAATGTGTGCTGAGATTTCATGAAACTCGTAGTTTTTTGGAAGCTTGGCACACCCCTTCAATGAAAGTGATTTGTGCCAGTCTCTGCTTAGGGCTACATCAATAAGAAACAAACCATAGAGATAGAACTTGGAACTACATTATTGTGTCAAGTTTCAAAGAGCTAGTACAAACCGTGTTTGATTTAGAGTTCCAATTACATGTATCCATATAGGAGAAAACAGAGTGAGACCTAAAAATTAAAACTGTTACTGTCAATGAACGGATTAACCTAGAAGAACGAAATTTGGTGAGCCAAGTGGGATTGGGGTACTGATCAACCTGAAAGTGTCATCAAGATTGGGTGAAAAAATGTGTGCTGAGATTTAAGGAAACTCGTAGTTTTTTGGAAGCTTTGCAACCCCTTTCCATGAAAGTGATTTGCGCCAGTCTCTGCTTAGGGCTACAACAATAGGAAACAAACCATAGAGATAGAACTTGGAACTACTTTATTGTGTCAAGTTTCAAAGAGCTAGCACAAACCGTGTTTGATTTAGATCTCCAAATTCATGTATCCAATAGGAGAAAACAGAGTGAAACAAAGAATTAAAACTGTTACTGCCAACGAACGGTTTAACCTAGAAGAACGAAATTTGGTGAGCCAAGTGGAATCGGCGTACTGATCATACATGAAAGTGTCATCAAGTTTGGGTGAAAAAATTGTGGTGAGATTTTATGAAACTCGTAGTTTTTTGGAAGCTTGGCAACCCCTTTCCATTAAACTGATTTGCGCCAGTCTCTGCTTAGGGCTACACCAATAGGAAACAAACCATAGAGATAGAACTTGGTGCTACTTTATTGTGTCAAGTTTCAAAGAGCTAGCACAAACCATGTGTGATTTAGAGTTCCAACTACATGTATCCATATAGGAGAAAACAGAGTGAAACCTAAAAATTGAAACTGTTACTGCCAACGAACGATTTAACCTAGAAGAACAAAAATTTTTGAGCCAAGTGGGATTTTGGTACTGATTATTACCTGAAAGTGTCATCAAGATTGGGTGAAAAAATGTGTGCTGTATTCAGGAAACTCGTAGTTTTTTGGAAGCTTGGCAACCCCTTTCCATGAAAGTGATTTGCGCCAGTCTCTGCCTAGGTCTACATCAATAGGAAACAAACCATAGAGATAGAACTTGGAACTACTTTATTGTGGTCAAGTTTCAAAGAGCTAGCACAAACCGTTTTTGATATAGTGTTCCATCTACATGTATCCATATAGGAAAAAACAGATGAAACCTAAAAATTAAAACTGTTACTGCCAACGAACGGTTTAACCTAGAAGAACGAAATTTGGTGAGCCAAGAGGGATTGGGGTATTGATCATTACCTGAAAGTGTCATCAAGATTGGGTCAAAAAATGTGTGCTGAGATTTCAGGAAACTCGTAGTTTTTTGGAAGCTTGGCAACCCCTTTACATGAAAGTGATTTGCGCCGGTCTCTGCTTAGGGCTACATCAATAGGAAACAAACCATAGAGATAGAACTTGGAACTACTTTATTGTGTCAAGTTTCAAAGAGTTAGCACAAACCGTGTTTGATTTAGAGTTCCAACTACATGTATCCATATAGGAATAAACAGAGTGAAACCTAATAATTAAAACTGTTACTGCAAAAGAACGGTTTAACCTAGAAGAACAAAATTTGGTGAGCCAAGTGGAATTGGGGTACTGATCATTACCTGAAAGTGTCATCCGGATTGGGAGAAAAAATGTGTGCTGAGATTTCATGAAACTCGTAGTTTTTTGGAAGCTTGGCAACCCCTTTCCATGAAAGTGATTTGCGCCCGTCTATGCTTAGGTCTACATCAATAGGAAACAAACCATAGAGATAGAACTTGGAACTAATTTACTGTGTCAAGTTTCAAAGAGCTAGCACAAACCGTGTTTGATTTAGAGTTCCAACTACATGTATCCATATAGGAGAAAACAGAGTGAAACCTAAAAATTAAAACTGATACTGTCAACGAACGGTTTAACCTAGAAGAACGAAATTTGGTGAGCCAAGTGGGATTGGGGTACTGATCATTACCTGAAAGTGCCATCCGGATTGGGAGAAAAAATGTGAGCTTAGATTTCATGAAACTCGTAGTTTTTGGAAGCTTGGCAATGCCCTTCCATGAGAGTAATTTGTGCCAGTCTCTGCTTACGGCTACATCAATAGGAAACAAACCATAGAGATAGATCTTGGAACTACATTATTGTGTCAAGTTTCAAAGAGCTAGCATAAACCGTTTTAGATATAGTGTTCCAACTACATGTATCCATATAGGAA
Source organism: Spermophilus citellus (assembly GCF_964194105.1). Classification (NCBI taxonomy): domain Eukaryota; kingdom Metazoa; phylum Chordata; class Mammalia; order Rodentia; family Sciuridae; genus Spermophilus; species Spermophilus citellus. Next base: position 25,502,856 of record NC_138196.1, on the reverse strand, counting down.
AAAACAGAGTGAAACCTAAAAATTAAAACTGTTACTGCCAACGAACGGTTTTACCTAGAAGAACAAAATTTGGTGAGCCAAGTGGGATTGGGGTACTGATCATTACCTGAAAGTGTCATCAAGATTGGGTCAAAAAATGTGTGCTGAGATTTCAGGAAACTAGTCGTTTTTTACAAGCTTTGCAACCCCTTTCCATGAAAGTGATTTGCACCAGTCTCTGCTTAGGGCTACATCAATAGGAAACAAACCATAGAGATAGACCTTGGAACTACTTTATTGTGTCAAGTTTCAAAGAGCTAGCACAAACCGTGTTTGATTTAGAGTTCCAACTACAAGTATCCATATAGGAGAAAACAGAGTGAAACCTAAAAATTAAAACTGTTACTGCCAACGAACGGTTTAACCTAGAAGAACGAAATTTCGTGAGCCAAGTGGGATTGGGGTATGATCATTACCTGAAAGTGTCATGAAGATTGGGTGAAAAAATATGTGCTGAGATTTCAGGAAACTCGTAGTTATTTGGAAGCTTGGCAACTTCTTTCCATGAAAGTGATTTGCGCCGGTCTCTGCTTAGGGCTACATCAATAGGAAACAAACCATAGAGATAGAACTTGGAACTACTTTATTGTGTCAAGTTTCAAAGAGCTAGCACAAACCGTGTTTGATTTAGATTTCCAACTACATGTATCCATATAGGAGAAAACAGAGCGAAACCTAAAATTTATAACTGTTACTTCCAACGAACGGTTTAACCTAGAAGAATGATATTTGGTGAGCCAAGTGGGATTGCGGTACTGATCATTAGCTGAAAGTGTCATCCGGATTGGGTGAAAAAATGTTTGCTGAATTTTAGGAAACTCGTAGTTTTTTTGAAGCTTGGCAACCCCTTTCCATGAAAGTGATTTGCGCCAGTCTCTGCTTAGGGCTACATCAATAGGAAACAAAGCATAGAGATAGAACTTGGAACTACTTTATTGTGTCAAGTTTCAAAGAGCTAGCACAAACCGTGTTTGATTTAGATTTCCCACTACATGTATCCATATAGGAGAAAACAGAGCGAAACCTAAAATTTATAACTGTTACTTCCAACGAACGGTTTAACCTTGAAGAATGATATTTGGTGAGCCAAGTGGGATTACGGTACTGATCATTAGCTGAAAGTGTCATCCGGATTGGGTGAAAAAATGTTTGCTGAGATTTCAGGAAACTCGTAGTTTTTTTGAAGCTTGGCAACCCCTTTCCATGAAAGTGATTTGCGCCAGTCTCTGCTTAGGGCTACATCAATAGGAAACAAAGCATAGAGATAGAACTTGGAACTAATTTATTGTGTCAAGTTTCAAAGAGCTAGCACAAACAGTGTTTGATTTAGAGTTCCAATTACATGTATCCATATAGGAGAAAACAGAGCCAAACCTAAAAATTATAACTGTTACTGCCAACGAACGGTTTAACCTAGAAGAATGATGTTTGGTGAGCCAAGTGGGATTGCGGTACTGATCATTAGCTGAAAGTGTCATCCGGATTGGGTGAAAAAATGTGTGCTGAGATTTCAGGAAACTCGTAGTTTTTTTGAAGCTTGGCAACCCCTTTCCATGAAAGTGATTTGCGCCAGTCTCTGCTTAGGGCTACATCAATAGGAAACAAAGCATAGAGATAGAACTTGGAACTACTTTATTGTGTCAAGTTTCAAAGAGCTAGCACAAACCGTGTTTGATTTAGAGTTCCAACTACATGTATCCATATAGGAGAAAACAGAGTGAAACCTAAAAATTAAAACTGTTACTGCCAATGAACGGTTTAACCTAGAAGAATGAAATTAGGTGAGCCTAGTATGATTGCGGTACGGATCATTACCTGAAAGTGTCATCAAGATTGGGTGAAAAAATGTGAGCTGAGATTTCAGGAAACTCGTCATTTTTTGGAAGCTTGGCAACCCCTTTCCATGAAAGTGATTTGCGCCAGTCTCTGCTTAGGGCTACATGAATAGGAAACAAAGCATAGAGACAGAACTTGGAACTACTTTATTGTGTCAAGTTTCAAAGAGCTAGCACAAACCGTGTTTGATTTAGAGTTCCAACTACATGTATCCATATAGGAGAAAACAGTGAAACCTAAAAATTAAAACAGTTACTGTCAACGAACGGTTTAACCTTGAGGAACGAAATTTGGTGAGCCAAGTGGGATTGGGGTACTGATCATTAAGTGAAAGTGTCATCCGGATTGGGAGAAAAAATGTGTGCTGAGATTTCATGAAACTCGTAATTTTTTGGAAGCTTGGCAACCACCTTCCATGAAAGTGATTTGTGCCAGTCTCTTCTTAAGGCTACATCAATAGGAAACAAACCATAGAGATAGAACTTGGAACTACTTTATTGTGTCAAGTTTCAAAGAGCTAGCACAAACCGTGTTTGATTTAGAGTTCCAACTACAAGTATCCATATAGGAGAAAACAGAGTGAAACCTAAAAATTAAAACTGTTACTGTAAACGAATGGTTTAACCTAGAAGAACGAAATTTGGTGAGCCAAGTGGGATTGGCGTACTGATCATTACCTGAAAGTGACATCCGTTTTGGGATTAAAAATGTGTGCTGAGATTTCATGAAACTCGTAGTTTTTTGGAAGCTTTTCAACCCCTTTCCATGAAAGTGATTTGCGCCAGTCTCTGCTTAGGGCTACATCAATAGGAAACAAACCATAGAGATAGAACTTGGAACTACTTTATTGTGTCAAGTTTCAAAGAGCTAGCACAAACCGTGTTTGATTTAGAGTTCCAAATACATGTATCCATATAGGAGAAAACAGAGTGAAACCTAAAAATTAAAACTGTTACTGCCAACGAACAGTTTAACCTAGAAGAATGATGTTTGGTGAGCCAAGTGGGATTGGGGTAGTGATCATTAACTGAAAGTGTCATCAAGATTGGGTGAAAAAATGTGTGCTGAGATTTCAGGAAACTCGTAGTTTTTTGGAAGCTTGGCAACCCCTTTCCATGAAAGTGAATTGCGCCAGTGTCTGCGCAGGGCTACATCAATAGGAAACAAACCATAGAGATAGAACTTGGAACTACTTTATTGTGTCAAGTTTCAAAGAGCTAGCACAAACCGTGTGTGATTTAGAGTTCCAACTACATGTATCCATATAGGAGAAAACAGAGTGAAACCTAAAAATTAAAACTGTTACTGCCAACGAACGGTTTAACCTAGAAGAACAAAATTGTTCAGCCAAGTGGGATTTTGGTACTGATCATTACCTGAAAGTGTCATCCTGATTGGGAGAAAAATTGTGTGCTGAGATTTCATGAAACTCGTAGTTTTTTGGAAGCTTGGCAACCCCTTTCCATGAAAGTGAATTGCGCCAGTGTCTGCGCAGGGCTACATCAATAGGAAACAAACCATAGAGATAGAACTTGGAAGTACTTTATTGTGTCAAGTTTCAAAGAGCTAGCACAAACCGTGTTTGATTTAGAGTTCCAACTACATGTATCCATATAGGAGAAAACAGAGTGAAACCTAAAAATTAAAACTGTTACTGCCAACGAACGGTTTAACCTAGAAGAACAAAATTTGGTCAGCCAAGTGGGATTTTGGTACTGATCATTACCTGAAAGTGTCATCCTGATTGGGAGAAAAATTGTGTGCTGAGATTTCATGAAACTCGTAGTTTTTTGGAAGCTTGGCAACCCACGTCCATGAAAGTAATTTGCGCCAGTCTCTGCTTAGGGCTACATTAATAGGAAACAAACCATAGAGATAGAACTTGGAACTACTTTATTGTGTCAAGTTTCAAAGAGCTAGCACAAACCGTATTTGATTTAATGTTCCAACTACATGTATCCACATAGGAGAAAACAGAGTGAAACCTAAAAATTAAAACTGTTACTGCCAACGAACTGTTTAACCTAGAAGAATGAAATTTGGTGAGCCAAGTGGGATTGGGGTACTGATCATTACCTGAAAGTGTCATCCGGATTGGGTGAAAAAATGTGTGCTGACATTTCAGGAAACTCGTAGTTTTTTGGAAGCTTGGCAACCCCTTTTCATGTAAGTGAATTGCGCCAGTCTCTGCTTAGGGCTACATCAATAGGAAAGAAACCATAGAGATAGAACTTGGAACTACTTTATTGTGTCAAGTTTCAAAGAGCTAGCACAAACCGTGTTTGATTTAGAGTTCCAACTACATATATCCATATAGGAGAAAACAGAGTGAAACCTAAAAATTAAAACTGTTACTGTCAACGAACGGTTTAACCTAGAAGAACGAAATTTGGTGAGCCAAGTGGGATTGCGGTACTGATCATTACCTGAAAGTTTCATCAAGATTGGGTGAAAAAGTGTGTGCTGAGATTTCAGGAAACTCGTAGTTTTTTGGAAGCTGTGCAACCCCTTTCCATGAAAGTGAATTGCGCCAGTGTCTGCGCAGGGCTACATCAATAGGAAACAAACCATAGAGATAGAACTTGGAACTACTTTATTGTGTCAAGTTTCAAAGAGCTAGCACAAACCGTGTGTGATTTAGAGTTCCAACTACATGTATCTATATAGGAGAAAACAGAGTGAAACCTAAAAATTAAAACTGTTACTGCCAACGAACGGTTTAACCTAGAAGAACAAAATTTGGTCAGCCAAGTGGGATTTTGGTACTGATCATTACCTGAAAGTGTCATCCTGATTGGGAGAAAAATTGTGTGCTGAGATTTCATGAAACTCGAAGTTTTTTGGAAGCTTGGCAACCCACGTCCATGAAAGTAATTTGCGCCAGTCTCTGCTTAGGGCTACATTAATAGGAAACAAACCATAGAGATAGAACTTGGAACTACTTTATTGTGTCAAGTTTCAAAGAGCTAGCACAAACCGTATTTGATTTAATGTTCCAACTACATGTATCCACATAGGAGAAAACAGAGTGAAACCTAAAAATTAAAACTGTTACTGCCAACGAACTGTTTAACCTAGAAGAATGAAATTTGGTGAGCCAAGTGGGATTGGGGTACTGATCATTACCTGAAAGTGTCATCCGGATTGGGTGAAAAAATGTGTGCTGAGATTTCAGGAAACTCGTAGTTTTTTGGAAGCTTGGCAACCCCTTTTCATGTAAGTGAATTTCGCCAGTCTCTGCTTAGGGCTACATCAATAGGAAAGAAACCATAGAGATAGAACTTGGAACTACTTTACTGTGTCAAGTTTCAAAGAGCTAGCACAAACCGTGTTTGATTTAGAGTTCCAACTACATGTATCCATATAGGAGAAAACAGAGTGAAACCTAAAAATTAAAACTGTTACTGCTAACGAACGGTTTAAACTAGAAGAACGAAGTTTGTTGAGCCAAGTGGGATTGGGGTACTGATCATTACCTGAAAGTGTCATCAAGATTGGGAGAAGAAATATGTGCTGATATTTCAGGAAACTCGTAGTTTTTTGGAAGCTTTGCAACCCCTTTCCATGAAAGTGATTTGTGCCAGTCTCTGCTTAGGGCTACATCAATAGGAAACAAACCATAGAGATAGAACTTCGAACTACTTTATTGTGTCAAGTTTCAAAGAGCTAGCACAAACCGTGTTTGATTTAGAGTTCCAACTACAAGTATCCATATAGGAGAAAACAGAGTGAAACCTAAAAATTAATACTGTTACTGTAAACGAACGGTTTAACCTAGAAGAACGAAATTTGGTGAGCCAAGTGCGATTGGGGTACTGATCATCACCTGAAAGTGTCATCCGGGTTGGGAGAAAAAATGTGTGCTGAGATTTCATGAAACTTGTAGTTTTTTGGAAGCTTTGCAACCCCTTTCCATGAAAGTGATTTGCGCCAGTCTCTGCTTAGGGCTACATCAATAGGAAACAAACCATAGAGATAGAACTTGGAACTAATTTATTGTGTCAAGTTTCAAAGAGCTAGCACAAACCGTGTTTGATTTATAGTTCCAAATACATGTATCCATATAGGAGAAAACAGAGTGAAACCTAAAAATTAAAACTGTTACTGCCAAAGAACGGTTTAACCTAGAAGAACGAAATTTGGTGAGCCAAGTGGGAATGGGGTACTGATCATTACCTGAAAGTGTCATCAAGATTGGGTCAAAAAATGTGTGCTGAGATTTCAGGAAACTCGTAGTTTTTTGGAAGCTTCGCAACTTCTTTCCACGAAAGTGATTTGTGCCGGTGTCTGCTTAGGGCTACATCAATAGGAAACAAACCATAGAGATAGAACTTGGAACTACTTTATTGTGTCGAGTTTCAAAAAGTTAGCACAAACCGTGTTTGATATAGAGTTCCAACTACATGTATCCATATAGGAATAAACAGAGTGAAACCTAATAATTAAAACTGTTACTGCAAGAGAACGGTTTAACCTAGAAGAACGAAATTTGGTGAGCCAAGTGGAATTGGGGTACTGGTCATTACCTGAAAGTGTCATCCGGATTGGGAGAAAAAATGTGTGCTGAGATTTCATGAAACTCGTAGTTTTTTGGAAGCTTGGCAACCCCCTTCCATGAAAGTAATTTGCGCCAATCCTTCTGATGGCTACATCAATAGGAAACAAACCATAGAGATAGAACTTGGAACTACTTTATTGTGTCAAGTTTCAAAGAGCTAGCACAAACCGTGTTTGATTTATAGTTCCAAATACATGTATCCATATAGGAGAAAAGAGAGTGAAACCTAAAAATTAAAACTGTTACTGCCAACGAACGGTTTAACCTAGAAGAACGAAATTTGGTGAGCCAAGTGGGAATGGGGTACTGATCATTACCTGAAAGTGTCATCAAGATTGGGTGAAAAAATGTGTGCTGAGATTTCAGGAAACTCGTAGTTTTTTGGAAGCTTGGCAACTTCTTTCCACGAAAGTGATTTGCGCCGGTCTCTGCTTAGGGCTACATCAATAGGAAACAAACCATAGAGATAGAACTTGGAACTACTTTATTGTGTCAAGTTTCAAAGAGCTAGCACAAACCGTGTTTGATTTAGAGTTCCAACTACATGTATCCATATAGGAGAAAACAGTGAAACCTAAAAATTAAAACTGTTACTGTCAACGAACGGATTAACCTAGAAGAACGAAATTTGGTGAGCCAAGTGGGATTGGGGTACTGATCATTAACTGAAAGTGTCATCCGGATTGGGAGAAAAAATGTGTGCTGAGATTTCATGAAATTCGTAATTTTTTGGAAGCTTGGCAACTTCTTTCCACGAAAGTGATTTGCGCCGGTCTCTGCTTAGGGCTACATCAATAGGAAACAAACCATAGAGATAGAACTTGGAACTACTTTATTGTGTCAAGTTTCAAAGAGCTAGCACAAACCGTGTTTGATTTAGAGTTCCAACTACATGTATCCATATAGGAGAAAACAGAGTGAAACCTAAAAATTAAAACTGTTACTGCCAACGAACGGTTTAACCTAGAAGAACGAAATTTGGTGAGCCAAGTGGGATTGGGGTACTGATCATTACCTGAAAGTGTCATCAAGATTGGGTGAAAAAATGTGTGCTGATATTTCAGGAAACTCATTGTTTTTTGGAAGCTTGGCAACTTCTTTCCATGAAAGTGATTTGCGCCGGTCTCTGCTTAGGGCTACATCAATAGGAAACAAACCATAGAGATAGAACTTGGAACTACTTTATTGTGTCAAGTTTCAAAGAGCTAGCACAAACCGTGTTTGATTTAGAGTTCCAACTACATGTATCTATATAGGAGAAAACAGAGTGAAACCTAAAAATTAAAACTGTTACTGTCAACGAACGGTTTAACCTAGAAGAATGAAATTTGGTGAGACAAGTGGGATTGGGGTACTGATCATTACCTGAAAGTGTCATCCTGATTGGGAGAAAAATTGTGTGCTGAGATTTCATGAAACTCGTAGTTTTTTGGAAGCTTGGCAACCCACGTCCATGAAAGTAATTTGCGCCAGTCTCTGCTTAGGGCTACATCAATAGGAAACAAACCATAGAGATAGAACTTGGAACTACTTTATTGTGTCAAGTTTCAAATAGCTAGCAAAAACCGTATATGATTTAATGTTCCAACTACATGTATCCATATAGGAGAAAACAGAGTGAAAGCTAAAAATTAAAACTGTTACTGCCAACGAACTGTTTAACCTAGAAGAATGAAATTTGGTGAGCCAAGTGGGATTGGGGTACTGATCATTACCTGAAAGTGTCATCCGGATTGGGTGAAAAAATGTGTGCTGAGATTTCAGGAAACTCGTAGTTTTTTGGAAGCTTGGCAACCCCTTTTCATGTAAGTGAATTGCGCCAGTCTCTGCTTAGGGCTACATCAATAGGAAAGAAACCATAGAGATAGAACTTGAAACTACTTTATTGTGTCAAGTTTCAAAGAGCTAGCACAAACCGTGTTTGATTTAGAGTTCCAACTACATATATCCATATAGGAGAAAACAGAGTGAAACCTAAAAATTAAAACTGTTACTGTCAACGAACGGTTTAACCTAGAAGAACGAAATTTGGTGAGCCAAGTGGGATTGCGGTACTGATAATTACCTGAAAGTGTCATCAAGATTGGGTGAAAAAATGTGTGCTGAGATTTCAGGAAACTCGTAGTTTTTTGGAAGCTGTGCAACACCTTTCAATGAAAGTGATTTGTGCCAGTCTCTGCTTAGGGCTACATCAATAGGAAACAAACCATAGAGATAGAACTTGGAACTACTTTATTGTGTCAAATTTCAAAGAGCTAGCACAAACCGTGTTTGATTTAGAGTTCCAACTACATGTATCCATAAGGGGAAAACAGAGTGGAACCTAAAAATTAAAACTGTTACTGCTAACGAACGGTTTAAACTAGAAGAACGAAATTTGTTGAGCCAAGTGGGATTGGGGTACTGATCATTACCTGAAAGTGTCATCAAGATTGGGTGAAGAAATATGTGCTGAGATTTCAGGAAACTCGTAGTTTTTTGGAAGCTTTGCAACCCCTTTCCATGAAAGTGATTTGCGCCAGTCTCTGCTTAGGGATACATCAATAGGAAACAAACCATAGAGATAGAACTTGGAACTACTTTATTGTGTCAAGTTTCAAAGAGCTAGCACAAACCGTGTTTGATTTAGAGTTCCAACTACAAGTATCCATATAGGAGAAAACAGAGTGAAACCTAAAAATTAATACTGTTATTGTAAACGAACGGTTTAACCCAGAAGAACGAAATTTGGTGAGCAAAGTGCGATTGGGGTACTGATCATTACCTGAAAGTGTCATCCGGGTTGGGAGAAAAAATGTGTGCTGAGATTTCATGAAACTTGTAGTTTTTTGGAATCTTTGCAACCCCTTTCCATGAAAGTGATTTGCGCCAGTCTCTGCTTAGGGCTACATCAATAGGAAACAAACCATAGAGATAGAACTTGGAACTAATTTATTGTGTCATGTTTCAAAGAGCTAGCACAAACCGTGTTTGATTTATAGTTCCAAATACATGTATCCATATAGGAGAAAACAGAGTGAAACCTAAAAATTAAAACTGTTACTGCCAACGAACGGTTTAACCTAGAAGAACAAAATTTGGTGAGCCAAGTGGGAATGGGGTACTGATCATTACCTGAAAGTGTCATCAAGATTGGGTGAAAAAATGTGTGCTGAGATTTCAGGAAACTCGTAGTTTTTTGGAAGCTTGGCAACTTCTTTCCACGAAAGTGATTTGTGCCGGTCTCTGCTTAGGGCTACATCAATAGGAAACAAACCATAGAGATAGAACTTGGAACTACTTTATTGTGTCAAGTTTCAAAGAGCTAGCACAAACCGTGTTTGATTTAGAGTTCCAACTACATGTATCCATATAGGAGAAAACAGTGAAACCTAAAAATTAAAACTGTTACTGTAAACGAACGGTTTAACCTAGAAGAACGAAATTTGGTGAGCCAAGTGGGATTGGGGTACTGATCATTAACTGAAAGTGTCATCCGTATTGGGAGAAAAAATGTGTGCTGATATTTCATGAAACTCGTAATTTTTTGGAAGCTTGGCAACCACCTTCCATGAAAGTGATTTGCGCCAGTCTCTGCTTAAGGCTACATCAATAGGAAACAAACCATAGAGATAGAACTTGGAACTACTTTATTGTGTCAAGTTTCAAAGAGCTAGCACAAACCGTGTTTGATTTAGAGTTCCAACTACATGTATCCATATAGGAGAAAACAGAGTGAAACCTAAAAATTAAAACTGTTACTGCCAACGAACAATTTAACCTAGAAGAACGAAATTTGGTGAGCCAAGTGGGATTGGGGTACTGATCATTAACTGAAAGTGTCATCCGTATTGGGAGAAAAAATGTGTGCTGATATTTCAGGAAACTCAGAGTTTTTTGGAATCTTGGCAACTTCTTTCCATGAAAGTGATTTGCGCCGGTCTTTGCTTAGGGCTACATCAATAGGAAACAAACGATAGAGATAGAACTTGGAACTACTTTATTGTGTCAAGTTTCAAAGAGCTAGCACAAACCGTGTTTGATTTAGAGTTCCAAATAAATGTATCTATATAGGAGAAAACAGAGTGAAACCTAAAAATTAAAACTGTTACTGCCTACGAACGATTTAACCTAGAAGAACGAAATTAGGTGAGCCAATTGGGTTTGCGGTACTTATCATTACCTGAAAGTGTCATCAAGATTGGGTGAAAAAATGTGAGCTGAGATTTCAGGAAACTCGTAATTTTTTTGAAGCTTGGCAACCCCTTTCCATCAAAGTGATTTGCGCCAGTCTCTGCTTAGGGATACATCAATAGGAAACAAACCATAGAGATAGAACTTGGAACTACTTTATTGTGTCAAGTTTCAAAGAGCTAGCACAAACCGTGTTTGATTTAGCGTTCAAAAAACATGTATCCATATCGGAGAAAACAGAGTGAAACCTAAAATTAAAACTGTTACTGCCAACGAACGGTTTAACCTAGAAGAACGAAATTTGGTGAGCCAAGTGGGATTGGGGTACTGATCATTACCTGAAAGTGTCATCAAGATTGGGTGAAAAAATGTGTGCTGATATTTCAGGAAACTCATAATTTTTTGGAAGCTTGGCAACTTCTTTCCATGAAAGTGATTTGCGCCAGTCTCTGCTTAGGGCTACATCATTAGGAAACAAACCATAGACATAGAACTTGGAACTACTTTATTGTGTCAAGTTTCAAAGAGCTAGCACAAATTGTGTTTGATTTAGAGTTCCAACTACATGTATCCATATAGGAGAAAACAGATTGAAACCTAAAAATTAAAACTGTTACTGCCAACGAACGGTTTAACCTAGAAGAAAGAAATTTGGTGAGCCAAGTGGGATTGGGGTACTGATCATTACCTGCAAGTGTCATCAAGAATGGGTGAAAAAATGTGTGCTGAGATTTCAGGAAACTCGTAGTTTTTTGGAAGCTTCGCAACTTCTTTCCACGAAAGTGATTTGTGCCGGTGTCTGCTTAGGGCTTCATCAATAGGAAACAAACCATAGAGATAGAACTTGGAACTACTTTATTGTGTCGAGTTTCAAAAAGTTAGCACAAACCGTGTTTGATTTAGAGTTCCAACTACATGTATCCATATAGGAATAAACAGAGTGAAACCTAATAATTAAAACTGTTACTGCAAGAGAACGGTTTAACCTAGAAGAACGAAATTTGGTGAGCCAATTGGAATTGGGGTACTGGTCATTACCTGAAAGTGTCATCCTGATTGGGAGAAAAATTGTGTGCTGAGATTTCATGAAACTCGTAGTTTTTTGGAAGCTTGGCAACCCCTTTCCATGAAAGTGAATTGCGCCAGTGTCTGCGCAGGGCTACATCAATAGGAAACAAACCATAGAGATAGAACTTGGAACTACTTTATTGTGTCAAGTTTCAAAGAGCTAGCACAAACCGTGTTTGATTTATAGTTCCAAATACATGTATCCATATAGGAGAAAACAGAGTGAAACCTAAAAATTAAAACTGTTACTGCCAACGAACGGTTTAACCTAGAAGAACGAAATTTGGTGAGCCAAGTGGGAATGGGGTACTGATCATTACCTGAAAGTGTCATCAAGATTGGGTGAAAAAATGTGTGCTGAGATTTCAGGAAACTCGTAGTTTTTTGGAAGCTTGGCAACTTCTTTCCACGAAAGTGATTTGCGCCGGTCTCTGCTTAGGGCTACATCAATAGGAAACAAACCATAGAGATAGAACTTGGAACTACTTTATTGTGTCAAGTTTCAAAGAGCTAGCACAAACCGTGTTTGATTTAGAGTTCCAACTACATGTATCCATATAGGAGAAAACAGTGAAACCTAAAAATTAAAACTGTTACTGTCAACGAACGGATTAACCTAGAAGAACGAAATTTGGTGAGCCAAGTGGGATTGGGGTACTGATCATTAACTGAAAGTGTCATCCGGATTGGGAGAAAAAATGTGTGCTGAGATTTCATGAAACTCGTAATTTTTTGGAAGCTTGGCAACCACCTTCCATGAAAGTGATTTGCGCCAGTCTCTGCTTTAGGCTACATCAATAGGAAACAAAGCATATAGATAGAACTTGGAACTACTTTATTCGGTCAAGTTTCAAAGAGCTAGCACAAACCGTGTTTGATTTAGAGTTCCAACTACATGTATCCATATAGGAGAAAACAGAGTGAAACCTAAAAATTAAAACTGTTACTGCCAACGAACGGTTTAACCTAGAAGAACAAAATTTGGTGAGCCAAGTGGGATTGGGGTACGGATCATTACCTGAAAGTGTCATCAAGATTGGGTGAAAAAATGTGTGCTGATATTTCAGGAAACTCATTGTTTTTTGGAAGCTTGGCAACTTCTTTCCATGAAAGTGATTTGTGCCGGTCTCTGCATAGGGCTAAATCAATAGGAAACAAACCATAGAGATAGAACTTGGAACTACTTTATTGTGTCAAGTTTCAAAGAGCTAGCACAAACCGTGTTTGATTTAGAGTTCCAACTACATGTATCCATATAGGAGAAAACAGAGTGAAACCTAAAAATTAAAACTGTTACTGTCAACGAACGGTTTAACCTAGAAGAATGAAATTTGGTGAGACAAGTGGGATTGGGGTACTGATCATTACCTGAAAGTGTCATCCTGATTGGGAGAAAAATTGTGTGCTGAGATTTCATGAAACTCGTAGTTTTTTGGAAGCTTGGCAACCCACGTCCATGAAAGTAATTTGCGCCAGTCTCTGCTTAGGGCTACATCAATAGGAAACAAACCATAGAGATAGAACTTGGAACTAGTTTATTGTGTCAAGTTTCAAAGAGCTAGCAAAAACCGTATATGATTTAATGTTCCAACTACATGTATCCATATAGGAGAAAACAGAGTGAAACCTAAAAATTAAAACTGTTACTGCAAACGAACTGTTTAACCTAGAAGAATGAAATTTGGTGAGCCAAGTGGGATTGGGGTACTGATAATTACCTGAAAGTGTCATCCGGATTGGGTGAAAAAATGTGTGCTGAGATTTCAGGAAACTCGTAGTTTTTTGGAAGCTTGGCAACCCCTTTTCATGTAAGTGAATTGCGCCAGTCTCTGCTTAGGGCTACATCAATAGGAAAGAAACCATAGAGATAGAACTTGAAACTACTTTATTGTGTCAAGTTTCAAAGAGCTAGCACAAACCGTGTTTGATTTAGAGTTCCAACTACATATATCCATATAGGAGAAAACAGAGTGAAACCTAAAAATTAAAACTGTTACTGTCAACGAACGGTTTAACCTAGAAGAACGAAATTTGGTGAGCCAAGTGGGATTGCGGTACTGATAATTACCTGAAAGTGTCATCAAGATTGGGTGAAAAAATGTGTGCTGAGATTTCAGGAAACTCGTAGTTTTTTGGAAGCTGTGCAACACCTTTCAATGAAAGTGATTTGTGCCAGTCTATGCTTAGGGCTACATCAATAGGAAACAAACCATAGAGATAGAACTTGGAACTGCTTTATTGTGTCAAATTTCAAAGAGCTAGCACAAACCGTGTTTGATTTAGAGTTCCAACTACATGTATCCATATAGGAGAAAACAGAGTGAAACCTAAAAATTAAAACTGTTACTGCTAACGAACGGTTTAAACTAGAAGAACGAATTTTGTTGAGCCAAGTGGGATTGGGGTACTGATCATTACCTGAAAGTGTCATCAAGATTGGGTGAAGAAATATGTGCTGAGATTTCAGGAAACTCGTAGTTTTTTGGAAGCTTTGCAACCCCTTTCCATGAAAGTGATTTGCGCCAGTCTCTGCTTAGGGCTACATCAATAGGAAACAAACCATAGAGATAGAACTTGGAACTACTTTATTGTGTCAAGTTTCAAAGAGCTAGCACAAACCGTGTTTGATTTAGAGTTCCAACTACAAGTATCCATATAGGAGAAAACAGAGTGAAACCTAAAAATTAATACTGTTACTGTAAACGAACGGTTTAACCCAGAAGAACGAAATTTGGTGAGCAAAGTGCGATTGGGGTACTGATCATTACCTGAAAGTGTCATCCGGGTTGGGAGAAAAAATGTGTTCTGAGATTTCATGAAACTTGTAGTTTTTTGGAATCTTTGCAACCCCTTTCCATGAAAGTGATTTGCGCCAGTCTCTGCTTAGGGCTACATCAATAGGAAAGAAACCATAGAGATAGAACTTGGAACTACTTTATTGTGTCAGGTTTCAAAGAGCTAGCACAAACCGTGTTTGATTTAGAGTTCCAACTACATGTATCCATATAGGAGAAAACAGAGTGAAACCTAAAAACTAAAACTGTTACAGCCAACGAACGGTTTAACCTAGAAGAATGATGTTTGGTGAGCCAAGTGGGATTGGGGTAGTGATCATTAACTGAAATTGTCATCAAGATTGGGTGAAAAAATGTGTGCTGAGATTTCAGGAAACTCGTAGTTTTTTGGAAGCTTGGCAACCCCTTTCCATGAAAGTGAATTGCGCCAGTGTCTGCGCAGGGCTACATCAATAGGAAACAAACCATAGAGATAGAACTTGGAACTACTTTATTGTGTCAAGTTTCAAAGAGCTAGCACAAACCGTGTTTGATTTAGAGTTCCAACTACATGTATCCATATAGGAGAAAACAGTGAAACCTAAAAATTAAAACTGTTACTGTAAACGAACGGTTTAACCTAGAAGAACGAAATTTGGTGAGCCAAGTGGGATTGGGGTACTGATCGTTAACTGAAAGTGTCATCCGTATTGGGAGAAAAAATGTGTGCTGAGATTTCATGAAACTCGTAATTTTTTGGAAGCTTGGCAACCACCTTCCATGAAAGTGATTTGCGCCAGTCTCTGCTTAAGGCTACATCAATAGGAAACAAACCATAGAGATAGAACTTGGAACTACTTTATTGTGTCAAGTTTCAAAGAGCTAGCACAAACCGTGTTTGATTTAGAGTTCCAACTACATGTATCCATATAGGAGAAAACAGAGTGAAACCTAAAAATTAAAACTGTTACTGCCAACGAACAATTTAACCTAGAAGAACGAAATTTGGTGAGCCAAGTGGGATTGGGGTACTGATCATTAACTCAAAGTGTCATCCGTATTGGGAGAAAAAATGTGTGCTGATATTTCAGGAAACTCATAGTTTTTTGGAAGCTTGGCAACTTCTTTCCATGAAAGTGATTTGCGCCGGTCTTTGCTTAGGGCTACATCAATAGGAAACAAACGATAGAGATAGAACTTGGAACTACTTTATTGTGTCAAGTTTCAAAGAGCTAGCACAAACCGTGTTTGATTTAGAGTTCCAAATAAATGTATCTATATAGGAGAAAACAGAGTGAAACCTAAAAATTAAAACTGTTACTGCCTACGAACGATTTAACCTAGAAGAACGAAATTAGGTGAGCCAATTGGGTTTGCGGTACTTATCATTACCTGAAAGTGTCATCAAGATTGGGTGAAAAAATGTGAGCTGAGATTTCAGGAAACTCGTAATTTTTTTGAAGCTTGGCAACCCCTTTCCATCAAAGTGATTTGCGCCAGTGTCTGCTTAGGGCTACATGAATAGGAAACAAACCATAGAGATAGAACTTGGAACTACTTTATTGTGTCAAGTTTCAAAGAGCTAGCACAAACCGTGTTTGATTTAGCGTTCCAACAACATGTATCCATATCGGAGAAAACAGAGTGAAACCTAAAATTAAAACTGTTACTGCCAACGAACGGTTTAACCTAGAAGAACGAAATTTGGTGAGCCAAGTGGGATTGGGGTACTGATCATTACCTGAAAGTGTCATCAAGATTGGGTGAAAAAATGTGTGCTGATATTTCAGGAAACTCATTGTTTTTTGGAAGCTTGGCAACTTCTTTCCATGAAAGTGATTTGCGCCGGTCTCTGCTTAGGGCTACATCAATAGGAAACAAACCATAGAGATAGAACTTGGAACTACTTTATTGTGTCAAGTTTCAAAGAGCTAGCACAAACCGTGTTTGATTTAGAGTTCCAACTACATGTATCCATATAGGAGAAAACAGAGTGAAACCTAAAAATTAAAACTGTTACTGTCAACGAACGGTTTAACCTAGAAGAATGAAATTTGGTGAGCCAAGTGGGATTGGGGTACTGATCATTACCTGAAAGTGTCATCCTGATTGGGAGAAAAATTGTGTGCTGAGATTTCATGAAACTCGTAGTTTTTTGGAAGCTTGGCAACCCACGTCCATGAAAGTAATTTGCGCCAGTCTCTGCTTAGGGCTACATCAATAGGAAACAAACCATAGAGATAGAACTTGGAACTACTTTATTGTGTCAAGTTTCAAAGAGCTAGCAAAAACCGTATATGATTTAATGTTCCAACTACATGTATCCATATAGGAGAAAACAGAGTGAAACCTAAAAATTAAAACTGTTACTGCCAACGAACTGTTTAACCTAGAAGAATGAAATTTGTTGAGCCAAGTGGGATTGGGGTACTGATCATTACCTGAAAGTGTCATCAAGATTGGGTGAAGAAATATGTGCTGAGATTTCAGGAAACTCGTAGTTTTTTGGAAGCTTTGCAACCCCTTTCCATGAAAGTGATTTGCGCCAGTCTCTGCTTAGGGCTACATCAATAGGAAACAAACCATAGAGATAGAACTTGGAACTACTTTATTGTGTCAAGTTTCAAAGAGCTAGCACAAACCGTGTTTGATTTAGAGTTCCAACTACAAGTATCCATATAGGAGAAAACAGAGTGAAACCTAAAAATTAATACTGTTACTGTAAACGAACGGTTTCACCCAGAAGAACGAAATTTGGTGAGCAAAGTGCGATTGGGGTACTGATCATTACCTGAAAGTGTCATCCGGGTTGGGAGAAAAAATGTGTGCTGAGATTTCATGAAACTCGTAATTTTTTGGAAGCTTGGCAACCCCTTTCCATCAAAGTGATTTGCGCCAGTCTCTGCTTAGGGCTACATGAATAGGAAACAAACCATAGAGATAGAACTTGGAACTACTTTATTGTGTCAAGTTTCAAAGAGCTAGCACAAACCGTGTTTGATTTAGCGTTCCAACAACATGTATCCATATCGGAGAAAACAGAGTGAAACCTAAAATTAAAACTGTTACTGCCAACGAACGGTTTAACCTAGAAGAACGAAATTTGGTGAGCCAAGTGGGATTGGGGTACTGATCATTACCTGAAAGTGTCATCAAGATTGGGTGAAAAAATGTGTGCTGATATTTCAGGAAACTCATAATTTTTTGGAAGCTTGGCAACTTCTTTCCATGAAAGTGATTTGCGCCAGTCTCTGCTTAGGGCTACATCATTAGGAAACAAACCATAGACATAGAACTTGGAACTACTTTATTGTGTCAAGTTTCAAAGAGCTAGCACAAATTGTGTTTGATTTAGAGTTCCAACTACATGTATCCATATAGGAGAAAACAGATTGAAACCTAAAAATTAAAACTGTTACTGCCAACGAACGGTTTAACCTAGAAGAAAGAAATTTGGTGAGCCAAGTGGGATTGGGGTACTGATCATTACCTGAATGTGTCATCAAGATTGGGTGAAAAAATGTGTGCTGAGATTTCAGGAAACTCGTAGTTTTTTGGAAGCTTCGCAACTTCTTTCCACGAAAGTGATTTGTGCCGGTGTCTGCTTAGGGCTACATCAATAGGAAACAAACCATAGAGATAGAACTTGGAACTACTTTATTGTGTCGAGTTTCAAAAAGTTAGCACAAACCGTGTTTGATTTAGAGTTCCAACTACATGTATCCATATAGGAATAAACAGAGTGAAACCTAATAATTAAAACTGTTACTGCAAGAGAACTGTTTAACCTAGAAGAACGAAATTTGGTGAGCCAAGTGGAATTGGGGTACTGGTCATTACCTGAAAGTGTCATCCGGATTGGGAGAAAAAATGTGTGCTGAGATTTCATGAAACTCGTAGTTTTTTGGAAGCTTGGCAACCCCCTTCCATGAAAGTAATTTGCGCCAATACTTCTGATGGCTACATCAATAGGAAACAAACCATAGAGATAGAACTTGGAACTACTTTATTGTGTCAAGTTTCAAAGAGCTAGCACAAACCGTGTTTGATTTATAGTTCCAAATACATGTATCCATATAGGAGAAAACAGAGTGAAACCTAAAAATTAAAACTGTTACTGCCAACGAACGGTTTAACCTAGAAGAACGAAATTTGGTGAGCCAAGTGGGAATGGGGTACTGATCATTACCTGAAAGTGTCATCAAGATTGGGTGAAAAAATGTGTGCTGAGATTTCAGGAAACTCGTAGTTTTTTGGAAGCTTGGCAACTTCTTTCCACGAAAGTGATTTGCGCCGGTCTCTGCTTAGGGCTACATCAATAGGAAACAAACCATAGAGATAGAACTTGGAACTACTTTATTGTGTCAAGTTTCAAAGAGCTAGCACAAACCGTGTTTGATTTAGAGTTCCAACTACATGTATAAATATAGGAGAAAACAGTGAAACCTAAAAATTAAAACTGTTACTGTCAACGAACGGATTAACCTAGAAGAACGAAATTTGGTGAGCCAAGTGGGATTGGGGTACTGATCATTAACTGAAAGTGTCATCCGGATTGGGAGAAAAAATGTGTGCTGAGATTTCATGAAACTCGTAATTTTTTGGAAGCTTGGCAACCACCTTCCATGAAAGTGATTTGCGCCAGTCTCTGCTTTAGGCTACATCAATAGGAAACAAAGCATATAGATAGAACTTGGAACTACTTTATTCGGTCAAGTTTCAAAGAGCTAGCACAAACCGTGTTTGATTTAGAGTTCCAACTACATGTATCCATATAGGAGAAAACAGAGTGAAACCTAAAAATTAAAACTGTTACTGCCAACGAACGGTTTAACCTAGAAGAACGAAATTTGGTGAGCCAAGTGGGATTGGGGTACTGATCATTACCTGAAAGTGTCATCAAGACTGGGTGAAAAAATGTGTGCTGATATTTCAGGAAACTCATTGTTTTTTGGAAGCTTGGCAACTTCTTTCCATGAAAGTGATTTGCGCCGGTCTCTGCTTAGGGCTACATCAATAGGAAACAAACCATAGAGATAGAACTTGGAACTACTTTATTGTGTCAAGTTTCAAAGAGCTAGCACAAACCGTGTTTGATTTAGAGTTCCAACTACATGTATCCATATAGGAGAAAACAGTGAAACCTAAAAATTAAAACTGTTACTGTCAACGAACGGTTTAACCTAGAAGAATGAAATTTGGTGAGCCAAGTGGGATTGGGGTACTGATCATTACCTGAAAGTGTCATCCTGATTGGGAGAAAAATTGTGTGCTGAGATTTCATGAAACTCGTAGTTTTTTGGAAGCTTGGCAACCCACGACCATGAAAGTAATTTGCGCCAGTCACTGCTTAGGGCTACATCAATAGGAAACAAACCATAGAGATAGAACTTGGAACTACTTTATTGTGTCAAGTTTCAAAGAGCTAGCAAAAACCGTATATGATTTAATGTTCCAACTACATGTATCCATATAGGAGAAAACAGAGTGAAACCTAAAAATTAAAACTGTTACTGCCAACGAACTGTTTAACCTAGAAGAATGAAATTTGGTGAGCCAAGTGGGATTGGGGTACTGATCATTACCTGAAAGTGTCATCCGGATTGGGTGAAAAAATGTGTGCTGAGATTTCAGGAAACTCGTAGTTTTTTGGAAGCTTGGCAACCCCTTTTCATGTAAGTGAATTGCGCCAGTCTCTGCTTAGGGCTACATCAATAGGAAAGAAACCATAGAGATAGAACTTGAAACTACTTTATTGTGTCAAGTTTCAAAGAGCTAACACAAACCGTGTTTGATTTAGAGTTCCAACTACATATATCCATATAGGAGAAAACAGAGTGAAACCTAAAAATTAAAACTGTTACTGTCAACGAACGGTTTAACCTAGAAGAACGAAATTTGGTGAGCCAAGTGGGATTGCGGTACTGATAATTACCTGAAAGTGTCATCAAGATTGGGTGAAAAAATGTGTGCTGAGATTCCAGGAAACTCGTAGTTTTTTGGAAGCTGTGCAACACCTTTCAATGAAAGTGATTTGTGCCAGTCTCTGCTTAGGGCTACATCAATAGGAAACAAACCATAGAGATAGAACTTGGAAGTACTTTATTGTGTCAAATTTCAAAGAGCTAGCACAAACCGTGTTTGATTTAGAGTTCCAACTACATGTATCCATAGAGGAGAAAACAGAGTGAAACCTAAAAATTAAAACTGTTACTGCTAACGAACGGTTTAAACTAGAAGAACGAAATTTGTTGAGCCAAGTGGGATTGGGGTACTGATCATTACCTGAAAGTGTCATCAAGATTGGGTGAAGAAATATGTGCTGAGATTTCAGGAAACTCGTAGTTTTTTGGAAGCTTTGCAACCCCTTTCCATGAAAGTGATTTGCGCCAGTCTCTGCTTAGGGCTACATCAATAGGAAACAAACCATAGAGATAGAACTTGGAACTACTTTATTGTGTCAAGTTTCAAAGAGCTAGCACAAACCGTGTTTGATTTAGAGTTCCAACTACAAGTATCCATATAGGAGAAAACAGAGTGAAACCTAAAAATTAATACTGTTACTGTAAACGAACGGTTTAACCCAGAAGAACGAAATTTGGTGAGCAAAGTGCGACTGGGGTACTGATCATTACCTGAAAGTGTCATCCGGGTTGGGAGAAAAAATGTGTGCTGAGATTTCATGAAACTCGTAATTTTTTGGAAGCTTGGCAACCCCTTTCCATCAAGGTGATTCGCGCCAGTCTCTGCTTAGGGCTACATGAATAGGAAACAAACCATAGAGATAGAACTTGGAACTACTTTATTGTGTCAAGTTTCAAAGAGCTAGCACAAACCGTGTTTGATTTAGCGTTCCAACAACATGTATCCATATCGGAGAAAACAGAGTGAAACCTAAAATTAAAACTGTTACTGCCAACGAACGGTTTAACCTAGAAGAACGAAATTTGGTGAGCCAAGTGGGATTGGGGTACTGATCATTACCTGAAAGTGTCATCAAGATTGGGTGAAAAAATGTGTGCTGATATTTCAGGAAACTCATAATTTTTTGGAAGCTTGGCAACTTCTTTCCATGAAAGTGATTTGCGCCAGTCTCTGCTTAGGGCTACATCATTAGGAAACAAACCATAGACATAGAACTTGGAACTACTTTATTGTGTCAAGTTTCAAAGAGCTAGCACAAATTGTGTTTGATTTAGAGTTCCAACTACATGTATCCATATAGGAGAAAACAGATTGAAACCTAAAAATTAAAACTGTTACTGCCAACGAACGGTTTAACTTAGAAGAAAGAAATTTGGTGAGCCAAGTGGGATTGGGGTACTGATCATTACCTGAATGTGTCATCAAGATTGGGTGAAAAAATGTGTGCTGAGATTTCAGGAAACTCGTAGTTTTTTGGAAGCTTCGCAACTTCTTTCCACGAAAGTGATTTGTGCCGGTGTCTGCTTAGGGCTACATCAATAGGAAACAAACCATAGAGATAGAACTTGGAACTACTTTATTGTGTCGAGTTTCAAAAAGTTAGCACAAACCGTGTTTGATTTAGAGTTCCAACTACATGTATCCATATAGGAATAAACAGAGTGAAACCTAATAATTAAAACTGTTACTGCAAGAGAACGGTTTAACCTAGAAGAACGAAATTTGGTGAGCCAAGTGGAATTGGGGTACTGGTCTTTACCTGAAAGTGTCATCCGGATTGGGAGAAAAAATGTGTGCTGAGATTTCATGAAACTCGTAGTTTTTTGGAAGCTTGGCAACCCCCTTCCATGAAAGTAATTTGCGCCAATACTTCTGATGGCTACATCAATAGGAAACAAACCATAGAGATAGAACTTGGAACTACTTTATTGTGTCAAGTTTCAAAGAGCTAGCACAAACCGTGTTTGATTTATAGTTCCAAATACATGTATCCATATAGGAGAAAACAGATTGAAACCTAAAAATTAAAACTGTTACTGCCAACGAACGGTTTAACCTAGAAGAACGAAATTTGGTGAGCCAAGTGGGAATGGGGTACTGATCATTACCTGAAAGTGTCATCAAGATTGGGTGAAAAAATGTGTGCTGAGATTTCAGGAAACTCGTAGTTTTTTGGAAGCTTGGCAACTTCTTTCCACGAAAGTGATTTGCGCCGGTCTCTGCTTAGGGCTACATCAATAGGAAACAAACCATAGAGATAGAACTTGGAACTACTTTATTGTGTCAAGTTTCAAAGAGCTAGCACAAACCGTGTTTGATTTAGAGTTCCAACTACATGTATCCATATAGGAGAAAACAGTGAAACCTAAAAATTAAAACTGTTACTGTCAACGAACGGATTAACCTAGAAGAACGAAATTTGGTGAGCCAAGTGGGATTGGGGTACTGATCATTAACTGAAAGTGTCATCCGGATTGGGAGAAAAAATGTGTGCTGAGATTTCATGAAACTCGTAATTTTTTGGAAGCTTGGCAACCACCTTCCATGAAAGTGATTTGCGCCAGTCTCTGCTTTAGGCTACATCAATAGGAAACAAAGCATATAGATAGAACTTGGAACTACTTTATTCGGTCAAGTTTCAAAGAGCTAGCACAAACCGTGTTTGATTTAGAGTTCCAACTACATGTATCCATATAGGAGAAAACAGAGTGAAACCTAAAAATTAAAACTGTTACTGCCAACGAACGGTTTAACCTAGAAGAACGAAATTTGGTGAGCCAAGAGGGATTGGGGTACTGATCATTACCTGAAAGTGTCATCAAGATTGGGTGAAAAAATGTGTGCTGATATTTCAGGAAACTCATTGTTTTTTGGAAGCTTGGCAACTTCTTTCCATGAAAGTGATTTGCGCCGGTCTCTGCTTAGGGCTACATCAATAGGAAACAAACCATAGAGATAGAACTTGGAACTACTTTATTGTGTCAAGTTTCAAAGAGCTAGCACAAACCGTGTTTGATTTAGAGTTCCAACTACATGTATCCATATAGGAGAAAACAGAGTGAAACCTAAAAATTAAAACTGTTACTGTCAACGAACGGTTTAACCTAGAAGAATGAAATTTGGTGAGCCAAGTGGGATTGGGGTACTGATCATTACCTGAAAGTGTCATCCTGATTGGGAGAAAAATTGTGTGCTGAGATTTCATGAAACTCGTAGTTTTTTGGAAGCTTGGCAACCCACGTCCATGAAAGTAATTTGCGCCAGTCTCTGCTTAGGGCTACATCAATAGGAAACAAACCATAGAGATAGAACTTGGAACTACTTTATTGTGTCAAGTTTCAAAGAGCTAGCAAAAACCGTATATGATTTAATGTTCCAACTACATGTATCCATATAGGAGAAAACAGAGTGAAACCTAAAAATTAAAACTGTTACTGCCAACGAACTGTTTAACCTAGAAGAATGAAATTTGGTGAGCCAAGTGGGATTGGGGTACTGATCATTACCTGAAAGTGTCATCCGGATTGGGTGAAAAAATGTGTGCTGAGATTTCAGGAAACTCGTAGTTTTTTGGAAGCTTGGCAACCCCTTTTCATGTAAGTGAATTGCGCCAGTCTCTGCTTAGGGCTACATCAATAGGAAAGAAACCATAGAGATAGAACTTGAAACTACTTTATTGTGTCAAGTTTCAAAGAGCTAGCACAAACCGTGTTTGATTTAGAGTTCCAACTACATATATCCATATAGGAGAAAACAGAGTGAAACCTAAAAATTAAAACTGTTACTGTCAACGAACGGTTTAACCTAGAAGAACGAAATTTGGTGAGCCAAGTGGGATTGCGGTACTGATAATTACCTGAAAGTGTCATCAAGATTGGGTGAAAAAATGTGTGCTGAGATTTCAGGAAACTCGTAGTTTTTTGGAAGCTGTGCAACACCTTTCAATGAAAGTGATTTGTGCCAGTCTCTGCTTAGGGCTACATCAATAGGAAACAAACCATAGAGATAGAACTTGGAACTACTTTATTGTGTCAAATTTCAAAGAGCTAGCACAAACCGTGTTTGATTTAGAGTTCCAACTACATGTATCCATATAGGAGAAAACAGAGTGAAACCTAAAAATTAAAACTGTTACTGCTAACGAACGGTTTAAACTAGAAGAACGAAATTTGTTGAGCCAAGTGGGATTGGGGTACTGATCATTACCTGAAAGTGTCATCAAGATTGGGTGAAGAAATATGTGCTGAGATTTCAGGAAACTCGTAGTTTTTTGGAAGCTTTGCAACCCCTTTCCATGAAAGTGATTTGCGCCAGTCTCTGCTTAGGGCTACATCAATAGGAAAGAAACCATAGAGATAGAACTTGGAACTACTTTATTGTGTCAAGTTTCAAAGAGCTAGCACAAACCGTGTTTGATTTAGAGTTCCAACTACAAGTATCCATATAGGAGAAAACAGAGTGAAACCTAAAAATTAATACTGTTACTGTAAACGAACGGTTTCACCCAGAAGAACGAAATTTGGTGAGCAAAGTGCGATTGGGGTACTGATCATTACCTGAAAGTGTCATTCGGGTTGGGAGAAAAAATGTGTGCTGAGATTTCATGAAACTTGTAGTTTTTTGGAATCTTTGCAACCCCTTTCCATGAAAGTGATTTGCGCGAGTCTCTGCTTAGGGCTACATCAATAGGAAAAAAACCATAGAGATAGAACTTGGAACTAATTTATTGTGTCATGTTTCAAAGAGCTAGCACAAACCGTGTTTGATTTATAGTTCCAAATACATGTATCCATATAGGAGAAAACAGAGTGAAACCTAAAAATTAAAACTGTTACTGCCAACGAACGGTCTAACCTAGAAGAACAAAATTTGGTGAGCCAAGTGGGAATGGGGTACTGATCATTACCTGAAAGTGTCATCAAGATTGGGTGAAAAAATGTGTGCTGAGATTTCAGGAAACTCGTAGTTTTTTGGAAGCTTGGCAACTTCTTTCCACGAAAGTGATTTGTGCCGGTCTCTGCTTAGGGCTACATCAATAGGAAACAAACCATAGAGATAGAACTTGGAACTACTTTATTGTGTCACGTTTCAAAGAGCTAGCACAAACCGTGTTTGATTTAGAGTTCCAACTACATGTATCCATATAGGAGAAAACAGTGAAACCTAAAAATTAAAACTGTTACTGTAAACGAACGGTTTAACCTAGAAGAACGAAATTTGGTGAGCCAAGTGGGATTGGGGTACTGATCGTTAACTGAAAGTGTCATCCGTATTGGGAGAAAAAATGTGTGCTGAGATTTCATGAAACTCGTAATTTTTTGGAAGCTTGGCAACCACCTTCCATTAAAGTGATTTGCGCCAGTCTCTGCTTAAGGCTACATCAATAGGAAACAAACCATAGAGATAGAACTTGGAACTACTTTATTGTGTCAAGTTTCAAAGAGCTAGCACAAACCGTGTTTGATTTAGAGTTCCAACTACATGTATCCATATAGGAGAAAACAGAGTGAAACCTAAAAATTAAAACTGTTACTGCCAACGAACAATTTAACCTAGAAGAACGAAATTTGGTGAGCCAAGTGGGATTGGGGTACTGATCATTAACGCAAAGTGTCATCCGTATTGGGAGAAAAAATGTGTGCTGATATTTCAGGAAACTAATAGTTTTTTGGAAGCTTGGCAACTTCTTTCCATGAAAGTGATTTGCGCCGGTCTTTGCTTAGGGCTACATCAATAGGAAACAAACGATAGAGATAGAACTTGGAACTACTTTATTGTGTCAAGTTTCAAAGAGCTAGCACAAACCGTGTTTGATTTAGAGTTCCAAATAAATGTATCTATATAGGAGAAAACAGAGTGAAACCTAAAAATTAAAACTGTTACTGCCTACGAACGATTTAACCTAGAAGAACGAAATTAGGTGAGCCAATTGGGTTTGCGGTACTTATCATTACCTGAAAGTGTCATCAAGATTGGGTGAAAAAATGTGAGCTGAGATTTCAGGAAACTCGTAATTTTTTTGAAGCTTGGCAACCCCTTTCCATCAAAGTGATTTGCGCCAGTGTCTGCTTAGGGCTACATGAATAGGAAACAAACCATAGAGATAGAACTTGGAACTACTTTATTCGGTCAAGTTTCAAAGAGCTAGCACAAACCGTGTTTGATTTAGAGTTCCAACTACATGTATCCATATAGGAGAAAACAGAGTGAAACCTAAAAATTAAAACTGTTACTGCCAACGAACGGTTTAACCTAGAAGAACGAAATTTGGTGAGCCAAGAGGGATTGGGGTACTGATCATTACCTGAAAGTGTCATCAAGATTGGGTGAAAAAATGTGTGCTGATATTTCAGGAAACTCATTGTTTTTTGGAAGCTTGGCAACTTCTTTCCATGAAAGTGATTTGCGCCGGTCTCTGCTTAGGGCTACATCAATAGGAAACAAACCATAGAGATAGAACTTGGAACTACTTTATTGTGTCAAGTTTCAAAGAGCTAGCACAAACCGTGTTTGATTTAGAGTTCCAACTACATGTATCCATATAGGAGAAAACAGAGTGAAACCTAAAAATTAAAACTGTTACTGTCAACGAACGGTTTAACCTAGAAGAATGAAATTTGGTGAGCCAAGTGGGATTGGGGTACTGATCATTACCTGAAAGTGTCATCCTGATTGGGAGAAAAATTGTGTGCTGAGATTTCAGGAAACTCGTAGTTTTTTGGAAGCTTGGCAACCCCTTTTCATGTAAGTGAATTGCGCCAGTCTCTGCTTAGGGCTACATCAATAGGAAAGAAACCATAGAGATAGAACTTGAAACTACTTTATTGTGTCAAGTTTCAAAGAGCTAGCACAAACCGTGTTTGATTTAGAGTTCCAACTACATATATCCATATAGGAGAAAACAGAGTGAAACCTAAAAATTAAAACTGTTACTGTCAACGAACGGTTTAACCTAGAAGAACGAAATTTGGTGAGCCAAGTGGGATTGCGGTACTGATAATTACCTGAAAGTGTCATCAAGATTGGGTGAAAAAATGTGTGCTGAGATTTCAGGAAACTCGTAGTTTTTTGGAAGCTGTGCAACACCTTTCAATGAAAGTGATTTGTGCCAGTCTCTGCTTAGGGCTACATCAATAGGAAACAAACCATAGAGATAGAACTTGGAACTACTTTATTGTGTCAAATTTCAAAGAGCTAGCACAAACCGTGTTTGATTTAGAGTTCCAACTACATGTATCCATATAGGAGAAAACAGAGTGAAACCTAAAAATTAAAACTGTTACTGCTAACGAACGGTTTAAACTAGAAGAACGAAATTTGTTGAGCCAAGTGGGATTGGGGTACTGATCATTACCTGAAAGTGTCATCAAGATTGGGTGAAGAAATATGTGCTGAGATTTCAGGAAACTCGTAGTTTTTTGGAAGCTTTGCAACCCCTTTCCATGAAAGTGATTTGCGCCAGTCTCTGCTTAGGGCTACATCAATAGGAAACAAACCATAGAGATAGAACTTGGAACTACTTTATTGTGTCAAGTTTCAAAGAGCTAGCACAAACCGTGTTTGATTTAGAGTTCCAACTACAAGTATCCATATAGGAGAAAACAGAGTGAAACCTAAAAATTAATACTGTTACTGTAAACGAACGGTTTAACCCAGAAGAACGAAATTTGGTGAGCAAAGTGCGATTGGGGTACTGATCATTACCTGAAAGTGTCATTCGGGTTGGGAGAAAAAATGTGTGCTGAGATTTCATGAAACTTGTAGTTTTTTGGAATCTTTGCAACCCCTTTCCATGAAAGTGATTTGCGCGAGTCTCTGCTTAGGGCTACATCAATAGGAAACAAACCATAGAGATAGAACTTGGAACTAATTTATTGTGTCATGTTTCAAAGAGCTAGCACAAACCGTGTTTGATTTATAGTTCCAAATACATGTATCCATATAGGAGAAAACAGAGTGAAACCTAAAAATTAAAACTGTTACTGCCAACGAACGGTTTAACCTAGAAGAACAAAATTTGGTGAGCCAAGTGGGAATGGGGTACTGATCATTACCTGAAAGTGTCATCAAGATTGGGTGAAAAAATGTGTGCTGAGATTTCAGGAAACTCGTAGTTTTTTGGAAGCTTGGCAACTTCTTTCCACGAAAGTGATTTGTGCCGGTCTCTGCTTAGGGCTACATCAATAGGAAACAAACCATAGAGATAGAACTTGGAACTACTTTATTGTGTCACGTTTCAAAGAGCTAGCACAAACCGTGTTTGATTTAGAGTTCCAACTACATGTATCCATATAGGAGAAAACAGTGAAACCTAAAAATTAAAACTGTTACTGTAAACGAACGGTTTAACCTAGAAGAACGAAATTTGGTGAGCCAAGTGGGATTGGGGTACTGATCGTTAACTGAAAGTGTCATCCGTATTGGGAGAAAAAATGTGTGCTGAGATTTCATGAAACTCGTAATTTTTTGGAAGCTTGGCAACCACCTTCCATGAAAGTGATTTGCGCCAGTCTCTGCTTAAGGCTACATCAATAGGAAACAAACCATAGAGATAGAACTTGGAACTACTTTATTGTGTCAAGTTTCAAAGAGCTAGCACAAACCGTGTTTGATTTAGAGTTCCAACTACATGTATCCATATAGGAGAAAACAGAGTGAAACCTAAAAATTAAAACTGTTACTGCCAACGAACAATTTAACCTAGAAGAACGAAATTTGGTGAGCCAAGTGGGATTGGGGTACTGATCATTAACTCAAAGTGTCATCCGTATTGGGAGAAAAAATGTGTGCTGATATTTCAGGAAACTCATAGTTTTTTGGAAGCTTGGCAACTTCTTTCCATGAAAGTGATTTGCGCCGGTCTTTGCTTAGGGCTACATCAATAGGAAACAAACGATAGAGATAGAACTTGGAACTACTTTATTGTGTCAAGTTTCAAAGAGCTAGCACAAACCGTGTTTGATTTAGAGTTCCAAATAAATGTATCTATATAGGAGAAAACAGAGTGAAACCTAAAAATTAAAACTGTTACTGCCTACGAACGATTTAACCTAGAAGAACGAAATTAGGTGAGCCAATTGGGTTTGCGGTACTTATCATTACCTGAAAGTGTCATCAAGATTGGGTGAAAAAATGTGAGCTGAGATTTCAGGAAACTCGTAATTTTTTTGAAGCTTGGCAACCCCTTTCCATCAAAGTGATTTGCGCCAGTGTCTGCTTAGGGCTACATGAATAGGAAACAAACCATAGAGATAGAACTTGGAACTACTTTATTGTGTCAAGTTTCAAAGAGCTAGCACAAACCGTGTTTGATTTAGCGTTCCAACAACATGTATCCATATCGGAGAAAACAGAGTGAAACCTAAAATTAAAACTGTTACTGCCAACGAACGGTTTAACCTAGAAGAACGAAATTTGGTGAGCCAAGTGGGATTGGGGTACTGATCATTACCTGAAAGTGTCATCAAGATTGGGTGAAAAAATGTGTGCTGATATTTCAGGAAACTCATTGTTTTTTGGAAGCTTGGCAACTTCTTTCCATGAAAGTGATTTGCGCCGGTCTCTGCTTAGGGCTACATCAATAGGAAACAAACCATAGAGATAGAACTTGGAACTACTTTATTGTGTCAAGTTTCAAAGAGCTAGCACAAACCGTGTTTGATTTAGAGTTCCAACTACATGTATCCATATAGGAGAAAACAGAGTGAAACCTAAAAATTAAAACTGTTACTGTCAACGAACGGTTTAACCTAGAAGAATGAAATTTGGTGAGCCAAGTGGGATTGGGGTACTGATCATTACCTGAAAGTGTCATCCTGATTGGGAGAAAAATTGTGTGCTCAGATTTCATGAAACTCGTAGTTTTTTGGAAGCTTGGCAACCCACGTCCATGAAAGTAATTTGCGCCAGTCTCTGCTTAGGGCTACATCAATAGGAAACAAACCATAGAGATAGAACTTGGAACTACTTTATTGTGTCAAGTTTCAAAGAGCTAGCAAAAACCGTATATGATTTAATGTTCCAACTACATGTATCCATATAGGAAAAAACAGAGTGAAACCTAAAAATTAAAACTGTTACTGCCAACGAACTGTTTAACCTAGAAGAAAAAAATTTGGTGAGCCAAGTGGGATTGGGGTACTGATCATTACCTGAAAGTGTCATCCGGATTGGGTGAAAAAATGTGTGCTGAGATTTCAGGAAATTCGTAGTTTTTTGGAAGCTTGGCAACCCCTTTTCATGTAAGTGAATTGCGCCAGTCTCTGCTTAGGGCTACATCAATAGGAAAGAAACCATAGAGATAGAACTTGAAACTACTTTATTGTGTCAAGTTTCAAAGAGCTAGCACAAACCGTGTTTGATTTAGAGTTCCAACTACATGTATCCATATAGGAGAAAACAGAGTGAAACCTAAAAATTAAAACTGTTACTGTCAACGAACGGTTTAACCTAGAAGAACGAAATTTGGTGAGCCAAGTGGGATTGCGGTACTGATAATTACCTGAAAGTGTCATCAAGATTGGGTGAAAAAATGTGTGCTGAGATTCCAGGAAACTCGTAGTTTTTTGGAAGCTGTGCAACACCTTTCAATGAAAGTGATTTGTGCCAGTCTCTGCTTAGGGCTACATCAATAGGAAACAAACCATAGAGATAGAACTTGGAACTACTTTATTGTGTCAAATTTCAAAGAGCTAGCACAAACCGTGTTTGATTTAGAGTTCCAACTACATGTATCCATAGAGGAGAAAACAGAGTGAAACCTAAAAATTAAAACTGTTACTGCTAACGAACGGTTTAAACTAGAAGAACGAAATTTGTTGAGCCAAGTGGGATTGGGGTACTGATCATTACCTGAAAGTGTCATCAAGATTGGGTGAAGAAATATGTGCTGAGATTTCAGGAAACTCGTAGTTTTTTGGAAGCTTTGCAACCCCTTTCCATGAAAGTGATTTGCGCCAGTCTCTGCTTAGGGCTACATCAATAGGAAACAAACCATAGAGATAGAACTTGGAACTACTTTATTGTGTCAAGTTTCAAAGAGCTAGCACAAACCGTGTTTGATTTAGAGTTCCAACTACAAGTATCCATATAGGAGAAAACAGAGTGAAACCTAAAAATTAATACTGTTACTGTAAACGAACGGTTTAACCCAGAAGAACGAAATTTGGTGAGCAAAGTGCGATTGGGGTACTGATCATTACCTGAAAGTGTCATTCGGGTTGGGAGAAAAAATGTGTGCTGAGATTTCATGAAACTTGTAGTTTTTTGGAATCTTTGCAACCCCTTTCCATGAAAGTGATTTGCGCCAGTCTCTGCTTAGGGCTATATCAATAGGAAACAAACCATAGAGATAGAACTTGGAACTAATTTATTGTGTCAAGTTTCAAAGAGCTAGCACAAACCGTGTTTGATTTATAGTTCCAAATACATGTATCCATATAGGAGAAAACAGAGTGAAACCTAAAAATTAAAACTGTTACTGCCAACGAACGGTTTAACCTAGAAGAACAAAATTTGGTGAGCCAAGTGGGAATGGGGTACTGATCATTACCTGAAAGTGTCATCAAGATTGGGTGAAAAAATGTGTGCTGAGATTTCAGGAAACTCGTAGTTTTTTGGAAGCTTGGCAACTTCTTTCCACGAAAGTGATTTGTGCCGGTCTCTGCTTAGGGCTACATCAATAGGAAACAAACCATAGAGATAGAACTTGGAACTACTTTATTGTGTCACGTTTCAAAGAGCTAGCACAAACCGTGTTTGATTTAGAGTTCCAACTACATGTATCCATATAGGAGAAAACAGTGAAACCTAAAAATTAAAACTGTTACTGTCAACGAACGGATTAACCTAGAAGAACGAAATTTGGTGAGCCAAGTGGGATTGGGGTACTGATCATTAACTGAAAGTGTCATCCGGATTGGGAGAAAAAATGTGTGCTGAGATTTCATGAAACTCGTAATTTTTTGGAAGCTTGGCAACCACCTTCCATGAAAGTGATTTGCGCCAGTCTCTGCTTAAGGCTACATCAATAGGAAACAAACCATAGAGATAGAACTTGGAACTACTTTATTGTGTCAAGTTTCAAAGATCTAGCACAAACCGTGTTTGATTTAGAGTTCCAACTACATGTATCCATATAGGAGAAAACAGAGTGAAACCTAAAAATTAAAACTGTTACTGCCAACGAACAATTTAAACTAGAAGAACGAAATTTGGTGAGCCAAGTGGGATTGGGGTACTGATCATTAACTGAAAGTGTCATCCGTATTGGGAGAAAAAATGTGTGCTGATATTTCAGGAAACTCATAGTTTTTTGGAAGCTTGGCAACTTCTTTCCATGAAAGTGATTTGCGCCGGTCTTTGCTTAGGGCTACATCAATAGGAAACAAACGATAGAGATAGAACTTGGAACTACTTTATTGTGTCAAGTTTCAAAGAGCTAGCACAAACCGTGTTTGATTTAGAGTTTCAAATAAATGTATCTATATAGGAGAAAACAGAGTGAAACCTAAAAATTAAAACTGTTACTGCCTACGAACGATTTAACCTAGAAGAACGAAATTAGGTGAGCCAATTGGGTTTGCGGTACTTATCATTACCTGAAAGTGTCATCAAGATTGGGTGAAAAAATGTGAGCTGAGATTTCAGGAAACTCGTAATTTTTTTGAAGTTTGGCAACCCCTTTCCATCAAAGTGATTTGCGCCAGTGTCTGCTTAGGGCTACATGAATAGGAAACAAACCATAGAGATAGAACTTGGAACTACTTTATTGTGTCAAGTTTCAAAGAGCTAGCACAAACCGTGTTTGATTTAGCGTTCCAACAACATGTATCCATATCGGAGAAAACAGAGTGAAACCTAAAATTAAAACTGTTACTGCCAACGAACGGTTTAACCTAGAAGAACGAAATTTGGTGAGCCAAGTGGGATTGGGGTACTGATCATTACCTGAAAGTGTCATCAAGATTGGGTGAAAAAATGTGTGCTGATATTTCAGGAAACTCATAATTTTTTGGAAGCTTGGCAACTTCTTTCCATGAAAGTTATTTGCGCCAGTGTCTGCTTAGGGCTACATCATTAGGAAACAAACCATAGACATAGAACTTGGAACTACTTTATTGTGTCAAGTTTCAAAGAGCTAGCACAAATTGTGTTTGATTTAGAGTTCCAACTACATGTATCCATATAGGAGAAAACAGATTGAAACCTAAAAATTAAAACTGTTACTGCCAACGAACGGTTTAACCTAGAAGAAAGAAATTTGGTGAGCCAAGTGGGATTGGGGTACTGATCATTACCTGAAAGTGTCATCAAGATTGGGTGAAATAATGTGTGCTGAGATTTCAGGAAACTCGTAGTTTATGGAAGATTTGCAAACCCTTTCCATGAAAGTGATTTGCTCCAGGCTCTGCTTAGGGCTACATGAATAGGAAACAAACCATAGAGATAGAACTTGGAACTAATTTATTGTGTCGAGTTTCAAAGAGTTAGCACAAACCGTGTTTGATTTAGAGTTCCAACTACATGTATCCATATAGGAATAAACAGAGTGAAACCTAATAATTAAAACTGTTACTGCAAAAGAACGGTTTAACCTAGAAGAACGAAATTTGGTGAGCCAAGTGGAATTGGGGTACTGATCAT
Source organism: Spermophilus citellus (assembly GCF_964194105.1). Lineage (NCBI taxonomy): Eukaryota > Metazoa > Chordata > Mammalia > Rodentia > Sciuridae > Spermophilus > Spermophilus citellus. The sequence goes on along the minus strand of NC_138196.1, from coordinate 25,468,839 downwards.
TACCTGAAAGTGTCATCCGGATTGGGAGAAAAAATGTGTGCTGAGATTTCATGAAACTCATAGTTTTTTGGAAGCTTGGCAAACCCCTTCCATGAAAGTAATTTGCGCAAATCTTTCTGATGGCTACATCAATAGGAAAGAAACTATAGAGATAGAACTTGGAACTACATTATTGTGTCAAGTTTCAAAGAGCTAGCACAAACCGTGTATAATTTAGAGTTCCAACTACAGGTATCCATATAGGAGAAAACAGAGTGAAACCTAAAAATTAAAACTGTTACTGCCAACGAACGGTTTAACCTAGAAGAACAAAAATTGGTGAGCCAAGTGGGATTTTGGTACTGATCATTATCTGAAAGTGCCATCAAGTTTGGTTGAAAAAATGTGTGCTGTGATTTCAGGAAACTCGTAGTTTTTTGGAAGCTTGGCAACCCCTTTCTATGAAAGTGATTTGCGCCAGTCTCTGCTTAGGTCTACATCAATAGGAAACAAACCATAGAGATAGAACTTGGAACTAATTTACTGTGTCAAGTTTCAAAGAGCTAGCACAAACCGTGTTTGATTTAGAGTTCCAACTACATGTATCCATATAGGAGAAAACAGAGTGAAACCTAAAAATTAAAACTGATACTGTCAACGAACGGTTTAACCTAGAAGAACGAAATTTGGTGAGCCAAGTGGGAATGGGGTACTGATCATTACCTGAAATTGTCATCCGGATTGGGAGAAAAAATGTGAGCTTAGATTTCATGAAACTCGTAGTATTTGGAAGCTTGGCAACGCCCTTCCATGAAAGTAATTTGCGCCAGTCTCTGCTTACGGCTACATCAATAGGAAACAAACCATAGAGATAGATCTTGGAACTACATTATTGTGTCAAGTTTCAAAGAGCTGGCACAAACCGTGTTTGATTTAGATTTCCAACTACATGTATCCATATAGGCAAAACAGAGCGAAACAAAAAATTAAAACTGTTACTGCCAACGAACGGTTTAACCTAGAAGAACGAAATCTGGTGAGCCAAGTGGGATTGGGGTACTGATCATTACCTGAAAGTGTCATCCGGATTGGTATAAAAAATGTGTGCTGAGATTTCATGAAACTCGTAGTTTTTTGGAAGCTTGGCAACCCCCTTCCATGAAAATAATTTGCGCCAGTCTCTGCTTATGGCTACATCAAATGGAAACAAACCATAGAGATAGAACTTGGAACTACATTATTGTGTCAAGTTTCAAAGAGCTAGCACAAACCGTGTTTGATTTGGAGTTCCAACTACAAGTATCCATATAGGAGAAAACAGAGTGAAACCTAAAAATTAAAACTGTTACTGCCAACGAACGGTTTAACCTAGAAGAACGAAATTTGGTGAGACAAGTGGGATTGCGGTACTGATCATTACCTGAAAGTGTCATCAAGATTGGGTTAAAAAATGTGTGCTGAGATTTCAGGAAACTCGTAGTTTTTTGGAAGCATGGCAACACCTTTCCATGAAAGTGATTTGCGCCAGTCTCTGCTTAGGGCTACATCAATAGGAAACAAACCATAGAGATAGAACTTGGAACTACTTTATTCTGTCAAGTTTCAAAGAGCTAGCACAAACCGTTTTTGATATAGTGTTCCAAATACATGTATCCATATAGGAGAAAACAGAGTGAAACCTAAAAATTAAAACTGTTACTGCCAACGAAAGGGTTAACCTAGAAGAACGAAATTTGGTGAGCCAAGTGGGATTGGATAACTGATCATTACCTGAAAGTGTCATCAAGATTGGGTGAAAAAATATGTGCTGAGATTTCAGGAAACTCGTAGTTTTTTGGCAGCTTGGCAACCCCTTTCCATGAAAGTTATTTGCTCCAGTCTCTGCTTAGGGCTACATCAATAGGAAACAAACCATAGAGATAGAACTTGGAACTAGTTTATCGTGTCAAGTTTCAAAGAGCTAGCACAAACCGTGTATGATTTAGATTTCCAACTACATGTATCCATATAGTAGAAAAGAGAGTGAAACAAAAAATTCAAACTGTTACTGCCAACGAACAGTTTAACCTAGAAGAACGAAATTTGGTGAGCCAAGTGGGATTGGGTTACTGATCATTACCTGAAAGTGTCATCAATATTGGGTTAAAAATTGTGCTGAGATTTCATGAAACTCGTAGTTTTTTGGAAGCTTGGCAACCCCTTTTAATGTAAGTGAATTGCGCCAGTCTCTGCTTAGGGCTACATCAATAGGAAACAAACCATAGAAATAGAACTTGGAACTACTTTATTGTGTCAAGTTTCAAAGAGCTAGCACAAACCGTGTTTGATTTAGAGTTCCAACTATATATATCCATATAGGAGAAAACAGAGTGAAACCTAAAAATTAAAACTGTTACTGCCAACGAACGGTTTAACCTAGAAGAAAAAAATTTGCTGAGCCAAGTGGGATTTCGGTACTGATCATTACCTGAGAGTGTCATCAAGATAGGGTGAAAAAATGTGTGTTGAGATTTCAGGAAACTCGTCGTTTTTTGGAAGCTTGGCAACCCCTTTCCATGAAAGTGATTTGCGCCAGTCTCTGCTTAGGGCTACATCAATAGGAAACAAACCATAGAGATAGAACTTGGAACTACCTTATTGTGTAAAGTTTCAAAGAGCTAGCACAAACCGTGTTTGATTTAGAGTTCCAACTACATGTATCCATATAGGAGAAAACACAGTGAAACCTAAAAATTAAAACTGTTACTGCCAATGAACGGTATAACCTAGAAGAACAAAATTTGGTGAGCCAAGTGGGAATTTGGTAGTGATCATTACCTGAACCTGTCATATAGATTGGTTGAAAAAATGTGTGCTGTGATTTCAGGAAACTCTTAGTTTTTTGGAAGCTTGGCAACCCCTTTCCATGAAAGTGATTTGCGCCATCTCTGCTTAGGTCTACATCAATAGGAAACAAACCATAGAGATAGAACTTGGAACTACTTTATTGTGTCAAGTTTCAAAGTTCTAGCACAAACCGTGTTTGATTTAGATTTCCAACTACATGTATCCATATAGGAGAAAATACAGTGAAACCTAAAAATTAAAACTGTACTGTCAATGAACGGTTTAACCTAGAAGAACGAAATTTGGTGAGCCAAGTGGGATTGGGGTACTGATCATTACCTGAAAGTGTCATCCGGATTGGGAGAAAAAAATGTGTGCTGAGATTTCATGAAACTCGTAGTTTTTTGGAAGCTTGGCAACCCCCTTCCATGAAAGTAATTTGTGCCAATCTCTGCTTATGGCTACATCAATAGGAAAGAAACCATAGAGATAGAACTTGGAACTACATTATTGTGTCAAGTTTCAAAGAGCTAGCACAAACCGTGTTTGATTTAGACTTCCAACTACATGTATCCATATAGGAGAAAACAGAGTGAAACCTAAAAATTAAAACGGTTACTGCCAACGAACGGTTTAACCTAGAAGAACGAAATTTGGTGAGCCAAGTGGGATTGGGGAACTGATCATTACCTGAAAGTGTCATCAAGCTTGGGTGAAAAAATGTGAGCTGCGATTTCAGGAAAATCGTCGTTTTTTGGAAGCTTGGCAACTCCTTTCCTTGAAAGTGATTTGCGCCAGTCTCTGCTTAGGGGTACATCAATAGGAAACAAACCATAAAGTCAGAACTTGGAACTACTTTATTGTGTCAAGTTTCAAAGAGCTAGCACAAACCGTGTTTGATTTAGAGTTCCAACTACATGTATCCATATAGGAGAAAACACAGTGAAACCTAAAAATTAAAACTGTTACTGCCAACGAATGGTTTAACCTAGAAGAACGAAATTTGGTGAGCCAAGTGGGATTGGGGTACAGATCATTACCTGAAAGTGTCATCAAGATTGAGTGAAAAAATGTGTGCTGAGATTTCAGGAAACTCGTAGTTTTTTAGAAGCTTGGCAACCCCTTTTAATGTAAGTGAATTGCGCCAGTCTCTGCTTAGGGCTACATCAATAGGAAACAAACCATAGAGATAGAACTTGGAACTACTTTACTTTGTCAAGTTTCAAAGAGCTGGCACAAACCGTGTTTGATTTAGATTTCCAACTACATGTATCCATATAGGCAAAACAGAGTGAAACAAAAAATTAAAACTGTTACTGCCAATGAACGGTGTAACCTAGAAGAACGAAATTCGGTGAGCCAAGTGGGATTGGGGTACTGATCATTACCTGAAAGTGTCATCAAGATTGGGTGAAAAAATGTGTGCTGAGATTTCAGGAAACTCGTAGTTTTTGGAAGCTTGGAAACCCCTTTCCATGAAAGTGATTTGCGCCAGTCTCTGCTTAGGGCTAAACCAATAGGAAACAAACCATAGAGATAGAACTTGGAACTACTTTATTGTGTCAAGTTTCAAAGAGCTAGCACAAACCGTGTTTGATTTAGAGTTCCAACTACAAGTATCCATATAGGAGAAAACAGAGTGAAACCTAAAAATTAAAACTGTTACTGTCAACGAACGGTTTAACCTAGAAGAACGAAATTTGGTGAGCCAAGTGGGATTGGGGTACTGATCAACCTGAAAGTGTCATCAAGATTGGGTGAAAAAATGTGTGCTGAGATTTCAGGAAAATCGTAGTTTTTTGGAAGCTTTGCAACCCCTTTCCATGAAAGTGATTTGCACCAGTCTCTGCTTAGGGCTACATCAATAGGAAACAAACCATAGAGATAGAACTAGGAACTACTTTATTGTGTCAAGTTTCAAAGAGCTAGCACAAACCGTGTGTGATTTAGAGTTCCAACTACATGTATCCATATAGGAGAAAACAGAGTGAAACCTAAAAATTAAAACTGTTACTGCCAACGAACGGTTTAACCTAGAAGAACGAAATTTGGTGAGCCAAGAGGGATTGGGGTATTGATCATTACCTGAAATTGTCATCAAGTTTGGGTCAAAAAACGTGTGCTGAGATTTCATGAAACTCGTAGTTTTTTGGAAGTTTCGCAACCCCTTTTAATGTAAGTGAATTGCGCCAGTCTCTGCTTAGGGCTACATCAATAGGAAACAAACCATAGAGATAGAAATTGGAACTACTTTATTGTGTCAAGTTTCAAAGAGTTAGCCCAAACCGCGTTTGATTTAGAGTTCCAAGTACATGTATCCATATAGGAATTAACAGAGTGAAACCTAATAATTAAAACTGTTACTGCAAAAAAACGGTTTAATCTAGAAGAACGAAATTTGGTGAGCCAAGTGGAATTGGGGTACTGATCATTACCTGAAAGTGTCATCAAGATTGGGTGAAAAAATTGTGCTGAGATTTCATGAAACTCATAGTTTTTTGGAAGCTTGGCAACCCCTTTCCATGAAACAGATTTGCGCCAGTCTCTGCTTAGGGCTACACCAATAGGAAACAAACCATAGTGATAGAACTTGGAACTACTTTATTGTGTCAAGTTTCAAAGAGCTAGCACAAACCGTGTGTGATTTAGAGTTCCAACTACATGTATCCATATAGGAGAAAACAGAGTGGAACCTAAAAATTAAAACTGTTACTGCCAACGAACGGTTTAACCTAGAAGAACGAAAATTGGTGAGCCAAGTGGGATTGGGGTACTGATCATTACCTGAGAGTGTCATCAAGATTGGGTGAAAAAATGTGTGCTGATATTTCAGGAAACTCATAGTTTTTTGGAAGCTTGGCAACTTCTTTCCATTAAAGTGATTTGCGCTGGTCTCTGCTTAGGGCTACATCAATAGGAAACAAACCATAGAGATGGAACTTGGAACTACTTTATTGTGTCAAGTTTCAAAGAGCTAGCACAAACCATGTTTGATTTAGAGTTCCAAATACATGTATCCATATAGGAGAAAACACAGTGAAACCTAAAAATTAAAACTGTTACTGCCAACGAACGGTTTAACCTAGAAGAACGAAATATGGTGAGCCAAGTGGGATTGGGGTACTGATCATTACCAGAAAGTGTCATCAAGATTGAGTGAAAAAATGTGTGCTGAGATTTCAGGAAACTCGTAGTTTTTTAGAAGCTTGGCAACCCCTTTTAATGTAAGTGAATTGCGCCAGTCTCTGCTTAGGGCTACATCAATAGGAAATAAACCATAGAGATAGAACTTGGAACTACTTTACTTTGTCAAGTTTCAAAGAGCTAGCACAAACCGTTTTTGATATAGTGTTCCAAATACATGTATCCATATAGGAGAAAACAGAGTGAAACCTAAAAATTAAAACTGTTACTGCCAACGAACGGTTTAACCTAGAAGAACGAAATTTGGTGAGCCAAGTGGGATTGGGGTACTGATCATTACCTGAAAGTGTCATCAAGATTGGGTGAAAAAATGTGTGCTGAGATTTCAGGAAACTCGTAGTTTTTTGGAAGCTTGGAAACCCCTTTCCATGAAAGTGATTTGCGCCAGTCTCTGCTTAGGGCTAAACCAATAGGAAACAAACCATAGAGATAGAACTTGGAACTACTTTATTGTGTCAAGTTTCAAAGAGCTAGCACAAACCGTGTGTGATTTAGACTTCCAACTACATGTATCCATAAAGGAGAAAACAGAGTGAAACCTAAAAATTAAAACTGTTACTGCCAATGAACGGTTTAACCTAGAAGAAAAAAATTTGCTGAGCCAAGTGGGATTTTGGTACTGATCATTACCTGAGAGTGTCATCAAGATGGGGTGAAAAAATGTGTGCTGAGATTTCAGGAAACTCGTAGTTTTTTGGAAGCTTGGCAACCCCTTTCCATGAAAGTGATTTGCGCCAGTCTCTGCTTAGGGCTCATCAATAGGAAACAAACCATAGAGATAGAACTTGGAACTACCTTATTGTGTCAAGTTTCAAAGAGCTAGCACAACCCGTGTTTGATTTAGACTTCCAACTACATGTATCCATATAGGAGAAAACACAGTGAAACCTAAAAATTAAAACTGTTACTGTCAATGAATGGTTTAACCTAGAAGAACGAAATTTGGTGAGCCAAGTGGGATTGGGGTACTGATCATTACCTGAAAGTGTCATCCGGATTGGGAGAAAAAATGTGTGCTGAGATTTCATGAAACTCGTAGTTTTTTGGAAGCTTGGCAACCCCCTTCCATGAAAGTAATTTGCGCCAGTCTCTGCTTACGGCTACATCAATAGGAAACAAACCATAGAGATAGAACTTGGAACTACATTATTGTGTCAAGTTTCAAAGAGCTAGCACAAACCGTGTTTGATTTAGAGTTCCAACTACAAGTATCCATATAGGAGAAAACAGAGTGAATCCTAAAAATTTAAACTGTTACTGTCAACGAACGGTTTAACCTAGAAGAACGAAATTTGGTGAGCCAAGTGGGATTGGGGTACTGATCAATCTGAAAGTGTCATCAAGATTGGGTGAAAAAATGTGTGCTGATATTTCAGGAAACTCATAGTTTTTTGGAAGCTTGGCAACTTCTTTCCATGAAAGTGATTTGCGCTGGTCTCTGCTTAGGGCTACATCAATAGGAAACAAACCATAGAGATGGAACTTGGAACTACTTTATTGTGTCAAGATTCAAAGAGCTAGCACAAACCGTGTGTGATTTAGAGTTCCAACTACATGTATCCATATAAGAGAAAACAGAGTGAAACATAAAAATTAAAACTGTTACTGCCAACGAACGGTTTAACCTACAAGAACGAAATTTGGTGAGCCAAGTCGGATTGTGGTACTGATCATTACCTGAAAGTGTCATCAAGATTGGGTGAAAAAATGTGTGCTGAGATTTCAGGAAACTCGTAGTTTTTTGGAAGCTTGGTAACCCCTTCCATGAAAGTGATTTGTGCCAGTCTCTGCTTAGGGCTACATCAATAGGAAACAAACCATAGAGATAGAACTTGGACCTACTTTATTGTGTCAAGTTTCAAAGAGCTAGCACAAACCATCTTTGATTTAGAGTTCCAACTACATATATCCTTATAGGAGTAAACAGAGTGAAACCTAAAAATTAAAACTGTTACTGCCAACGAGCCGTTTAACCTAGAAGAACGAAATTTGGTGAGCCAAGTGGGATTGGGGTACTGATCATTAACTGCAAGTGTCATCAAGATTGGGTGAAAATATGTGTGCTGAGATTTCAGGAAACTCGTAGTTTTTTGGAAGCTTCGCAACCCGTTTCCATAAAGTGATTTGCGCCGGTCTCTGGTTAGGGCTATATCAGTAGGAAACAAACCATAGAGATAGAACTTGGACCTACTTTATTGTGTCAAGTTTCAAAGAGCTAGCACAAACCGTGTTTGATTTAGAGTTCCAACTACATGTATCCATATAGGAATAAACAGAGTGAAACCTAAAAATTAAAACTGTTACTGCCAAAGAACGGTTTAACCTAGAAGAACGAAATTTGGTGAGCCAAATGGGATTGGGGTACTGATCATTACCTGAAAGTGTCATCAAGATTGGGTGAAAAAATGTGTGCTGAGATTTCAGGAAACTCGTAGTTTCTTGGAAGCTTGGCAACCCCTTTCCATGAAAGTGATTTGCGCCAGTCTCTGCTTAGGGCTACATCAATAGGATACAAACCACAGAGATAGAATTTCGAACTACTTTATTGTGTCAAGTTTCAAAGAGCTAGCACAAACCGTGTTTGATTTAGAGTTCCAATTACATGTATCCATATAGGAGAAAAAAGAGTGAAACCTAAAAATTTAAATTGTTACTGGCAACGAATAGTTTAACCTAGAAGAACGAAATTTGGTGAGCCAAGTGGCATTGGGGTACTGATCATTACCTGAAAGTGCCATCAAGATTGGGTGAAAAAATGTGTGCTGTGATGTCAGGAAACTCGTAGTTTTTTGGAAGCTTCGCAACCCCTTTCAATGAAAGTGATTTGCGCCGGTCTCTGCTTAGGGCTATATCAATAGGAAACAAACCATAGAGATAGAACTTGGACCTACTTTATTGTGTCAGCTTTCAAAGAGCTAGCATAAAACGTGTTTGATTTAGAGTTATAACTACATGTATCCATATAGGAGAAAACAGAGTGAAACCTAAAAATTAAAACTGTTACTGTCTACGAACGGTTTAACCTAGAAGAACGAAATTTGGTGAGCCAAGTGGGATTGGGGTACTGATCACTACTTGAAAGTGCCATCAAGATTGGATGAAAAAATGTGTGCTGAGACTTCAGGAAACTCGTAGTTTTTTGGAAGCTCGGCAACCCCTTTCCATGAAAGGGATTTGCCCCAGTCTCTGCTTAGGGTTACATCAATAGGAAACAAACCATAGAGATAGAACTTGGAACTACTTTATTGTGTCAAGTTTGAAAGAGCTAGCAGAAACCGTGTTTGATTTAGAGTTCCAACTACATGTATCCATATAGGAATAAACAGAGTGAACCTTAAAAATTAAAACACCTACGGCCAAAGAACGGTTTAACTTAGAAGAACGAAATTTGGTGAGCCAAGTGGGATTGGGGTACTGATCATTACCTGAAAGTGTCATCAAGATTGGGTGAACAAATGTGTGCTGAAATTTCAGGAAACTCGTAGTTTTTTGGAAGCTTGGCAACCCCTTTCCATGAAAGTGATTTGCGCCAGTCTCTGCTTAGGGCTACATCAATAGGAAACAAACAATAGAGAGAGAACTTGGAACTACTTTATTGTGTCAAGTTTCAAAGAGCTAGCACAAACCGTGTTTGATTTAGAGTTCCAACTACATGTATCCATATAGGAGAAATCAGACTGAACCCTAAAAATTGAAACTGTTACTGCCAACAAACGGTTTAACCTAGAAGAATGAAATTTTGTGAGCCAAGTGGGATTGGGGTACTGATCATTACATGAGAGTGTCATCAAACTTGGGCGAAAAAATGTGAGCTTAGATTTCAGGAAACTCATCGTTATTTGGAAGCTTGGCAACCCCTTTCCAAAAAGTGATTTGCGGCAGTCTCTGCTTATGGCTACATCAATAGGAAACAAACCATAGACATAGAACTTGGAACTACTTTATTGTGTCAAGTTTCAAAGAGCTAGCACAAACCGTGTTTGATTTAGAGTTCCAACTACATGTATCCATATAGGAGAAAACAGAGTGAAACCTAAAAATTAAAACTGTTACTGCCAACGAACGGTTTAACCTAGAAGAACGAAATTTGGTGAGCCAAGTGGTATTGGGGTACTGATCATTACCAGAAAGTGTCATCAAGATTGGGTAAAAAAATGTGTGCTGAGATTTCAGGAAACTCGTAGTTTTTTGGAAGCTTGGCAACCCCTTTCAATGAAAGTGATTTGCGCCAGTCTCTGCAAAGGGCTACATCAATAGGAAACAAACCATAGAGATAGAACTTGGAACTACTTTATTGTGTCAAGTTTCAAAGAGCTAGCACAAACCGTGTTTGATTTAGAGTTCCAAATACATGTATCCATATAGGAGAAAACAGAGTGAAACCTAAAAATTAAAACTGTTACTGCCAACGAACGGTTTAACCTAGATGAACGAAATTTGGTGAGCCAAGTGGGATTCGGGTACTGATCATTACCTGCAAGTGTCATCAAGAGTGGGTGAAAAAATGTGTGCTGAGATTTCAGGAAACTCGTAGTTTTTTGGAAGCTTGGCAACCCCTTTCCATGAAAGTGATTTACGCCGGTCTCTGCTTAGGGCTACATCAATAGGAAACAAACCATAGAGATAGAACATGGAACTATTTATTGTGTCAAGTTTCAAAGAGCTAGCACAAACCGTGTTTGATTTAGAGTTCCAACTATATGTATACATATAGGAGAAAACAGAGTGAAACCTAAAAATGAAAATTGTTACTGCCAACGAACAGTTTAACCTAGAAGAACGAAATTTGGTGAGCCAAGTGGGATTGGGGTACTGATAATTTCCTGAAAGTATCATCAAGATTGGGTGAAAAAATGTGTGCTGAGATTTCAGGAAACTCTTCATTTTTTGGAAACTTGGCACACCCTTTCCATGTAAGTGATTTGCGCCAGTCTCTGCTGCGGGCTTCATCAATAGGAAAGAAACCACAGAGATAGAATTTGGAACTACTTTATTGTGTGAAGTTTCAAAGAGCTAGCACAAACCGTGTCTGATTTAGAGTTCCAATTACATGTATCCATATAGGAGAAAAAAGAGTGAAACCTAAGAATTAAAACTGTTACTGCCAACGAATAGTTTAACCTAGAACAACGAAATTTGGTGAGCCAAGTGGGATTGGGGTACTGATCATTACCTGAAAGTGTCATCAAGATTGGGTGAAAAAATGCGTGCTGAGATTTCAAGAAACTCGTAGTTTTTTGGAAGCTTGCCAACCCCTTTCCATGAAAGTGATCTGCACCTGTCTCTGCTTAGGGATACACCAATAGGAAACAAAACATAGAGATAGAACTTGGAACTACTTTATTGTGTCAAGATTCAAAGAGCTAGCACAAACCGTGTTTGATTTAGAGTTCCAACTACATGTATCCATATAAGAGAAAACAGAGTGAAACATAAAAATTAAAACTGTTACTGCCAACGAACGGTTTAACCTACAAGAACGAAATTTGGTGAGCCAAGTCGGATTGTGGTACTGATCATTACCTGAAAGTGTCATCAAGATTGGGTGAAAAAATGTGTGCTGAGATTTCAGGAAACTCGTAGTTTTTTGGAAGCTTGGTAACCCCTTCCATGAAAGTGATTTGTGCCAGTCTCTGCTTAGGGCTACATCAATAGGAAACAAACCATAGAGATAGAACTTGGACCTACTTTATTGTGTCAAGTTTCAAAGAGCTAGCACAAACCGTCTTTGATTTAGAATTCCAACTACATATATCCTTATAGGAGTAAACAGAGTGAAACCTAAAAATTAAAACTGTTACTGCCAACGAACCGTTTAACCTAGAAGAACGAAATTTGGTGAGCCAAGTGGGATTGGGGTACTGATCATTAACTGCAAGTGTCATCAAGATTGGGTGAAAATATGTGTGCTGAGATTTCAGGAAACTCGTAGTTTTTTGGAAGCTTTGCAACCCGTTTCCATAAAGTGATTTGCGCCGGTCTCTGGTTAGGGCTATATCAGTAGGAAACAAACCATAGAGATAGAACTTGGACCTACTTTATTGTGTCAAGTTTCAAAGAGCTAGCACAAACCGTGTTTGATTTAGGGTTCCAACTACATGTATCCATATAGGAATAAACAGAGTGAAACCTAAAAATTAAAACTGTTACTGCCAAAGAACGGTTTAACCTAGAAGAACGAAATTTGGTGAGCCAAATGGGATTGGGGTACTGATCATTACCTGAAAGTGTCATCAAGATTGGGTGAAAAAATGTGTGCTGAGATTTCAGGAAACTCGTAGTTTTTTGGAAGCTTGGCAACCCCTTTCCATGAAAGTGATTTGCGCCAGTCTCTGCTTAGGGCTACATCAATAGGATACAAACCACAGAGATAGAATTTCGAACTACTTTATTGTGTCAAGTTTCAAAGAGCTAGCACAAACCGTGTTTGATTTAGAGTTCCAATTACATGTATCCATATAGGAGAAAAAAGAGTGAAACCTAAAAATTTAAATTGTTACTGGCAACGAATAGTTTAACCTAGAAGAACGAAATTTGGTGAGCCAAGTGGGATTGGGGTACTGATCATTACCTGAAAGTGCCATTAAGATTGGGTGAAAAAATGTGTGCTGAGATGTCAGGAAACTCGTAGTTTTTTGGAAGCTTCGCAACCCCTTTCCATGAAAGTGAATTGCGCCAGTGTCTGCGCAGGGCTACATCAATAGGAAACAAACCATAGAGATAGAACTTGGAACTACTTTATTGTGTCAAGTTTCAAAGTGCTAGCACAAACCGTGTGTGATTTAGAGTTCCAACTACATGTATCCATATAGGAGAAAACAGAGTGAAACCTAAAAATTAATACTGTTACTGCCAACGAACGGTTTAACCTAGAAGAACGAAATTTGGTGAGCCAAGTGGGATTGGGGTACTGATCATTACCTGAAAGTGTCATCAAGATTGGGTGAAAAAATGTGTGCTGAGATTTCAGGAAACTCGTAGTTTTTTGGAAGCTTTGAAACCCCTTTCCATGAAAGTGATTTGCGCCAGTCTCCGCTTAGGGCTACATCAATAGGAAACAAACCATAGAGATAGAACTTGGAACTACTTTATTGTGTCAAGTTTCAAAGAGCTAGCATAAACCGTGTTTGATTTAGAGTTCCAACTACATGTATCCATATAGGAGAAAACAGAGTGAAACCTAAAAATTAAAACTGTTACTGTCAACGAACGGTTTAACCTAGAAGAACGAAATTTGGTGAGCCAAGTGGGATTGGGGTACTGATCACTACTTGAAAGTGCCATCAAGATTGGATGAAAAAATGTGTGCTGAGATTTCATGAAACTCGTAGTTTTTTGGAAGATTGGCAACCCATGTCCATGAAAGGGATTTGCCCCAGTCTCTGCTTAGGGTTACATCAATAGGAAACAAACCATAGAGATAGAACTTGGAACTACTTTATTGTGTCAAGTTTGAAAGAGCTAGCAGAAACCGTGTTTGATTTAGAGTTCCAACTACATGTATCCATATAGGAATAAACAGAGTGAACCTTAAAAATTAAAACACCTACGGCCAAAGAACGGTTTAACCTAGAAGAACGAAATTTGGTGAGCCAAGTGGGATTGGGGTACTGATCATTACCTGAAAGTGTCATCAAGATTGGGTGAAAAAATGTGTGCTGAGATTTCAGGAAACTCGTAGTTTTTTTGAAGATTGGCAACCCCTTTCCATGAAAGTGATTTGCGCAAGTCCCTGCTTAGGGCTACATCAATAGGAAACAAACCTTAGAGATAGAACTTGGAACTACATTATTGTGTCAAGTTTCAAAGAGCTAGCACAAATTGTGCTTGATTTAGAGTTCCAACTACATGTATCCATATAGGAGAAAACAGATGAAACCTAAAAATTAAAACTGTTACTGCCAACGAGGGTTTAACCTAGAAGAACGAAATTTGGTGAGCCAAGTGGGATTGGGGTTCTGATCATTACCTGAAAGTGTCATCAAGATTGGGTGAACAAATGTGTGCTGAAATTTCAGGAAACTCGTAGTTTTTTGGAAGCTTGGCAACCCCTTTCCATGAAAGTGATATGCGGCAGTCTCTGCTTATGGCTACATCAATAGGAAACAAACCATAGACATAGAACTTGGAACTACTTTATTGTGTCAAGTTTCAAAGAGCTAGCACAAACCGTGATTGATTTAGAGTTCCAACTACATGTATCCATATAGGAGAAAACAGAGTGAAACCTAAAAATTAAAACTGTTACTGCCAACGAACGGTTTAACCTAGAAGAACGAAATTTGGTGAGCCAAGTGGTATTGGGGTACTGATCATTACCAGTAAGTGTCATCAAGATTGGGTAAAAAAATGTGTGCTGAGATTTCAGGAAACTCGTAGTTTTTTGGAAGCTTGGCAACCCCTTTCAATGAAAGTGATTTGCGCCAGTCTCTGCAAAGGGCTACATCAATAGGAAACAAACCATAGAGATAGAACTTGGAACTACTTTATTGTGTCAAGTTTCAAAGAGCTAGCACAAACCGTGTTTGATTTAGAGTTCCAAATACATGTATCCATATAGGAGAAAACAGAGTGAAACCTAAAAATTAAAACTGTTACTGCCAACGAACGGTTTAACCTAGATGAACGAAATTTGGTGAGCCAAGTGGGATTCGGGTACTGATCATTACCTGCAAGTGTCATCAAGAGTGGGTGAAAAAATGTGTGCTGAGATTTCAGGAAACTCGTAGTTTTTTGGAAGCTTGGCAACCCCTTTCCATGAAAGTGATTTGCGCCGGTCTCTGCTTAGGGCTACATCAATAGGAAACAAACCATAGAGATAGAACATGGAACTATTTATTGTGTCAAGTTTCAAAGAGCTAGCACAAACCGTGTTTGATTTAGAGTTCCAACTATATGTATACATATAGGAGAAAACAGAGTGAAACCTAAAAATGAAAATTGTTACTGCCAACGAACGGTTTAACCTAGAAGAACGAAATTTGGTGAGCCAAGTGGGATTGGGGTACTGATAATTTCCTGAAAGTATCATCAAGATTGGGTGAAAAAATGTGTGCTGAGATTTCAGGAAACTCTTCATTTTTTGGAAACTTGGCACACCCTTTCCATGTAAGTGATTTGCGCCAGTCTCTGCTGCGGGCTTCATCAATAGGAAAGAAACCACAGAGATAGAATTTGGAACTACTTTATTGTGTGAAGTTTCAAAGAGCTAGCACAAACCGTGTCTGATTTAGAGTTCCAATTACATGTATCCATATAGGAGAAAAAAGAGTGAAACCTAAGAATTAAAACTGTTACTGCCAATGAATAGTTTAACCTAGAACAACGAAATTTGGTGAGCCAAGTGGGATTGGGGTACTGATCATTACCTGAAAGTGTCATCAAGATTGGGTGAAAAAATGTGTGCTGAGATTTCAAGAAACTCGTAGTTTTTTGGAAGCTTGCCAACCCCTTTCCATGAAAGTGATCTGCACCTGTCTCTGCTTAGGGATACACCAATAGGAAACAAAACATAGAGATAGAACTTGGAACTACTTTATTGTGTCAAGATTCAAAGAGCTAGCACAAACCGTGTGTGATTTAGAGTTCCAACTACATGTATCCATATAAGAGAAAACAGAGTGAAACATAAAAATTAAAACTGTTACTGCCAACGAACGGTTTAACCTACAAGAACGAAATTTGGTGAGCCAAGTCGGATTGTGGTACTGATCATTACCTGAAAGTGTCATCAAGATTGGGTGAAAAAATGTGTGCTGAGATTTCAGGAAACTCGTAGTTTTTTGGAAGCTTGGTAACCCCTTCCATGAAAGTGATTTGTGCCAGTCTCTGCTTAGGGCTACATCAATAGGAAACAAACCATAGAGATAGAACTTGGACCTACTTTATTGTGTCAAGTTTCAAAGAGCTAGCACAAACCGTCTTTGATTTAGAGTTCCAACTACATATATCCTTATAGGAGTAAACAGAGTGAAACCTAAAAATTAAAACTGTTACTGCCAACGAACCGTTTAACCTAGAAGAACGAAATTTGGTGAGCCAAGTGGGATTGGGGTACTGATCATTAACTGCAAGTGTCATCAAGATTGGGTGAAAATATGTGTGCTGAGATTTCAGGAAACTCGTAGTTTTTTGGAAGCTTTGCAACCCGTTTCCATAAAGTGATTTGCGCCGGTCTCTGGTTAGGGCTATATCAGTAGGAAACAAACCATAGAGATAGAACTTGGACCTACTTTATTGTGTCAAGTTTCAAAGAGCTAGCACAAACCGTGTTTGATTTAGGGTTCCAACTACATGTATCCATATAGGAATAAACAGAGTGAAACCTAAAAATTAAAACTGTTACTGCCAAAGAACGGTTTAACCTAGAAGAACGAAATTTGGTGAGCCAAATGGGATTGGGGTACTGATCATTACCTGAAAGTGTCATCAAGATTGGGTGAAAAAATGTGTGCTGAGATTTCAGGAAACTCGTAGTTTTTTGGAAGCTTGGCAACCCCTTTCCATGAAAGTGATTTGCGCCAGTCTCTGCTTAGGGCTACATCAATAGGATACAAACCACAGAGATAGAATTTCGAACTACTTTATTGTGTCAAGTTTCAAAGAGCTAGCACAAACCGTGTTTGATTTAGTGTTCCAATTACATGTATCCATATAGGAGAAAAAAGAGTGAAACCTAAAAATTTAAATTGTTACTGGCAACGAATAGTTTAACCTAGAAGAACGAAATTTGGTGAGCCAAGTGGGATTGGGGTACTGATCATTACCTGAAAGTGTCATCAAGATTGGGTGAAAAAATGTGTGCTGAGATTTCAGGAAACTCGTAGTTTTTTGGAAGCTTTGAAACCCCTTTCCATGAAAGTGATTTGCGCCAGTCTCCGCTTAGGGCTACATCAATAGGAAACAAACCATAGAGATAGAACTTGGAACTACTTTATTGTGTCAAGTTTCAAAGAGCTAGCATAAACCGTGTTTGATTTAGAGTTCCAACTACATGTATCCATATAGGAGAAAACAGAGTGAAACCTAAAAATTAAAACTGTTACTGTCAACGAACGGTTTAACCTAGAAGAATGAAATTTGGTGAGCCAAGTGGGATTGGGGTACTGATCATTACCTGAAAGTGTCATCCTGATTTGGAGAAAAATTGTGTTCTGAGATTTCATGAAACTCGTAGTTTTTTGGAAGATTGGCAACCCATGTCCATGAAAGTAATTTGCGCCAGTCTCTGCTTAGGGCTACATCAATAGGAAACAAACCATAGAGATAGAACTTGGAACTACTTTATTGTGTCAAGTTTCAAATAGCTAGCAAAAACCGTATTTGATTTAATGTTCCAACTACATGTATCCATATAGGAGAAAACAGAGTGAAACCTAAAAATTAAAACTGTTACTGCCAACGAACTGTTTAACCTAGAAGAATGAAATTTGGTGAGCCAAGTGGGATTGGGGTACTGATCATTACCTGAAAGTGTCATCCGGATTGGGTGAAAAAATGTGTGCTGAGATTTCAGGAAACTCGTAGTTTTTTGGAAGCTTGGCAACCCCTTTTCATGTAAGTGAATTGCGCCAGTCTCTGCTTAGGGCTACATCAATAGGAAAGAAAACATAGAGATAGAACTTGGAACTACTTTATTGTGTGAAGTTTCAAAGAGCTAGCACAAACCGTGTTTGATATAGAGTTCCAACTACATGTATCCATATAGGAGAAAACAGAGTGAAACATAAAAATTAATACTGTTACTGTAAACGAACGGTTTAACCTAGAAGAACGAAATTTGGTGAGCCAAGTGCGATTGGGGTACTGATCATCACCTGAAAGTGTCATCCGGGTTGGTAGAAAAAATGTGTGCTGAGATTTCATGAAACTTGTAGTTTTTTGAAAGCTTTGCAACCGCTTTCCATGAAAGTGATTTGCGCCATTCTCTGCTTAGGGCTACATCAATAGGAAACAAACCATAGAGATAGAACTTGGAACTAATTTATTGTGTCAAGTTTCAAAGAGCTAGCACAAACCGTGTTTGATTTATAGTTCCAAATACATGTATCCATATAGGAGAAAACAGAGTGAAACCTAAAAATTAAAACTGTTACTGCCAACGAACGGTTTAACCTAGAAGAACGAAATTTGGTGAGCCAAGTGGGAATGGGGTACTGATCATTACCTGAAAGTGTCATCAAGATTGGGTGAAAAAATGTGTGCTGAGATTTCAGGAAACTCGTAGTTTTTTGGAAGCTTGGCAACTTCTTTCCACGAAAGTGATTTGTGCCGGTCTCTGCATAGGGCTACATCAATAGGAAACAAACCATAGAGATAGAACTTGGAACTACTTTATTGTGTCGAGTTTCAAAGAGTTAGCACAAACCGTGTTTGATTTAGAGTTCCAACTACATGTATCCATATAGGAATAAACTGAGTGAAACCTAATAATTAAAACTGTTACTGCAAGAGAACGGTTTAACCTAGAAGAACGAAATTTGGTCAGCCAAGTGGAATTGTGGTACTGATCATTACCTGAAAGTGTCATCCGGATTGGGAGAAAAAATGTGTGCTGAGATTTCATGAAACTCGTAGTTTTTTGGAAGCTTGGCAACCCCCTTCCATGAAAGTAATTTGAGCCAATCTTTCTGACGGCTACATCAATAGGAAACAAACCATAGAGATAGAACTTGGAACTACTTTATTGTGTCAAGTTTCAAAGAGCTAGCACAAACCGTGTTTGATTTAGAGTTCCAACTACATGTATCCATATAGGAGAAAACAGAGTGAAACCTAAAAATTAAAACTGTTACTGCCAACGAACGGTTTAACCTAGAAGAACGAAATTTGGTGAGCCAAGTGTGAATGGGGTACTGATCATTACCTGAAAGTGTCATCAAGATTGGGTGAAAAAATGTGTGCTGAGATTTCAGGAAACTCGTAGTTTTTTGGAAGCTTGGCAACTTCTTTCCACGAAAGTGATTTGCGCCGGTCTCTGCTTAGGGCTACATCAATAGGAAACAAACCATAGAGATAGAACTTGGAACTACTTTATTGTGTCAAGTTTCAAAGAGCTAGCACAAACCGTGTTTGATTTAGAGTTCCAACTACATGTATCCATATAGGAGAAAACAGAGTGAAACCTAAAAATTAAAACTGTTACTGCCAACGAACGGTTTAACCTAGAAGAACGAAATATGGTGAGCCAAGTGGGATTGGGGTACTGATCATTACCTGCAAGTGTCATCAAGAGTGGGTGAAAAAATGTGTGCTGAGATTTCAGGAAACTCGTAGTTTTTTGGAAGCTTGACAACCCCTTTCCATGTAAGTGATTTGCGCCAGTCTCTGCTTAGAGCTACATCAATAGGACACAAACCACAGACATAGAATTTGGAACTACTTTATTGTGTCAAGTTTCAAAGAGCTAGCACAAACCGTGTTTGATTTAGAGTTCCAATTACATGTATCCATATAGGAGAAAAAAGAGTGAAACATAAAAATTAAAATTGTTACTGGCAACGAATAGTTTAACCTAGAAGAACGAAATTTGGTGAGCCAAGTGGGATTGGGGTACTGATCATTACCTGAAAGTGCCATCAAGATTGGGTGAAAAAATGTGTGCTGAGATTTCAGGAAAGTCGTAGTTTTTTGGAAGATTGTCAACCCCTTTCCATGAAAGTGATTTGCGCCAGTCTCTGCTTAGGGCTACATCAATAGGAAACAAACCATAGAGATAGAACTTGGAACTACTTTATTGTGTCAAGTTTCAAAGAGGTAGCACAAACCGTGTTTGATATAGAGTTCCAACTACATGTATCCATATAGGAGAAAACAGAGTGAAACCTAAAAATTAATACTGTTACTGTAAACGAACGGTTTAACCTAGAAGAACGAAATTTGGTGAGCCAAGTGCGATTGGGATACTGATCATCACCTGAAAGTGTCATCCGGGTTGGGAGAAAAAATGTGTGCTGAGATTTCATGAAACTTGTAGTTTTTTGGAAGCTTTGCAACCGCTTTCAATGAAAGTGATTTGCGCCATTCTCTGCTTAGGGCTACATCAATAGGAAACAAACCATAGAGATAGAACTTGGAACTAATTTATTGTGTCAAGTTTCAAAGAGCTAGCACAAACCGTGTTTGATTTATAGTTCCAAATACATGTATCCCTATAGGAGAAAACAGAGTGAAACCTAAAAATTAAAACTGTTACTGCCAACGAACGGTTTAACCTAGAAGAACGAAATTTGGTGAGCCAAGTGGGAATGGGGTACTGATCATTACCTGAAAGTGTCATCAAGATTGGGTGAAAAAATGTGTGC
The DNA here is from genome assembly GCF_964194105.1 of Spermophilus citellus. Taxonomy (NCBI): domain Eukaryota; kingdom Metazoa; phylum Chordata; class Mammalia; order Rodentia; family Sciuridae; genus Spermophilus; species Spermophilus citellus. Next base: position 25,448,527 of record NC_138196.1, on the reverse strand, counting down.
TGAGATTTCAGGAAACTCGTAGTTTTTTGGAAGCTTGGCAACTTCTTTCCACGAAAGTGATTTGTGCCGGTCTCTGCTTAGGGCTACATCAATAGGAAACAAACCATAGAGATAGAACTTGGAACTACTTTATTGTGTCGAGTTTCAAAGAGTTAGCACAAACCGTGTTTGATTTAGAGTTCCAACTACATGTATCCATATAGGAATAAACTGAGTGAAACCTAATAATTAAAACTGTTACTGCAAGAGAACGGTTTAACCTGGAAGAACGAAATTTGGTCAGCCAAGTGGAATTGTGGTACTGATCATTACCTGAAAGTGTCATCCGGATTGGGAGAAAAAATGTGTGCTGAGATTTCATGAAACTCGTAGTTTTTTGGAAGCTTGGCAACCCCCTTCCATGAAAGTAATTTGCGCCAATCTTTCTGACGGCTACATCAATAGGAAACAAACCATAGAGATAGAACTTGGAACTACTTTATTGTGTCAAGTTTCAAAGAGCTAGCACAAACCGTGTTTGATTTAGAGTTCCAAATACATGTATCCATATAGGAGAAAACAGAGTGAAACCTAAAAATTAAAACTGTTACTGCCAACGAACGGTTTAACCTAGAAGAACGAAATTTGGTGAGCCAAGTGGGAATGGGGTACTGATCATTACCTGAAAGTGTAATCAAGATTGGGTGAAAAAATGTGTGCTGAGATTTCAGGAAACTCGTAGTTTTTTGGAAGCTTGGCAACTTCTTTCCACGAAAGTGATTTGCGCCGGTCTCTGCTTAGGGCTACATCAATAGGAAACAAACCATAGAGATAGAACTTGGAACTACTTTATTGTGTCAAGTTTCAAAGAGCTAGCACAAACCGTGTTTGATTTAGAGTTCCAACTACATGTATCCATATAGGAGAAAACAGAGTGAAACCTAAAAATTAAAACTGTTACTGCCAACGAACGGTTTAACCTAGAAGAACGAAATATGGTGAGCCAAGTGGGATTGGGGTACTGATCATTACCTGAAAGTGTCATCAATATTGGGTGAAAAAATGTGTGCTGATATTTCAGGAAACTCATAGTTTTTTGGAAGCTTGGCAACTTCTTTCCATGAAAGTGATTTGCGCCGGTCTCTGCTTAGGGCTACATCAATAGGAAACAAACCACAGAGATAGAACTTGGAACTACTTTATTGTGTCAAGTTTCAAAGAGCTAGCACAAACCGTGTTTGATTTAGAGTTCCAACTACATGTATCCATACAGGAGAAAACAGAGTGAAACCTAAAAATTAAAACTGTTACTGCCAACGAACGGTTTAACCTAGAAGAACGAAATTTGGTGAGCCAAGTGGGATTGGGGTACTGATCATTACCTGCAAGTGTCATCAAGAGTGGGTGAAAAAATGTGTGCTGAGATTTCAGGAAACTCGTAGTTTTTTGGAAGCTTGGCAACCCCTTTCCATGTAAGTGATTTGCGCCAGTCTCTGCTTAGAGCTACATCAATAGGACACAAACCACAGAGATAGAATTTGGAACTACTTTATTGTGTCAAGTTTCAAAGGGCTAGCACAAACCGTGTTTGATTTAGAGTTCCAATTACATGTATCCATATAGGAGAAAAAAGAGTGAAACATAAAAATTAAAATTGTTACTGGCAACGAATAGTTTAACCTAGAAGAACGAAATTTGGTGAGCCAAGTGGGATTGGGGTACTGATCATTAACTGAAAGTGTCATCAAGATTGGGTGAAAAAATGTGTGCTGAGATTTCAGGAGATTCGTAGTTTTTTGGAAGCTTGGCAACCCCTTTCCATGAAAGTGAATTGCGCCAGTGTCTGCGCAGGGCTACATCAATAGGAAACAAAACATAGAGATAGAACTTGGAACTACTTTATTGTGTCAAGTTTCAAAGTGCTAGCACAAACCGTGTGTGATTTAGAGTTCTAACTACATGTATCCATATAGGAGAAAACAGAGTGAAACCTAAAAATTAAAACTGTTACTGCCAACGAACGGTTTAACCTAGAAGAACGAAATTTGGTGAGCCAAGTGGGATTGGGGTACTGATCATTACCTGAAAGTGTCATCAAGATTGGGTGAAAAAATGTGTGCTGAGATTTCAGGAAACTCGTAGTTTTTTGGAAGCTTTGCAACCCCTTTCCATGAAAGTGATTTGCGCCAGTCTCCGCTTAGGGCTACATCAATAGGAAACAAACCATAGAGATAGAACTTGGAACTACTTTATTGTATCAAGTTTCAAAGAGCTAGCATAAACCGTGTTTGATTTAGAGTTCCAACTACATGTATCCGTATAGGAGAAAACAGAGTGAAACCTAAAAATTAAAACTGTTACTGTCAACGAACGGTTTAACCTAGAAGAATGAAATTTGGTGAGCCAAGTGGGATTGGGGTACTGATCATTACCTGAAAGTGTCATCCTGATTGGGAGAAAAATTGTGTGCTGAGATTTCATGAAACTCGTAGTTTTTTAAAAGCTTGGCAACCCACGTCCATGAAAGTAATTTGCGCCAGTCTCTGCTTAGGGCTACATCAATAGGAAACAAACCATAGAGACAGAACTTGGAATTACTTTATTGTGTCAAGTTTCAAAGAGCTAGCAAAAACCGTATTTGATTTAATGTTCCAACTACATGTATCCATATAGGAGAAAACAGAGTGAAACCTAAAAATTAAAACTGTTACTGCCAACGAACTGTTTAACCTAGAAGAATGAAATTTGGTGAGCCAAGTGGGATTGGGGTACTGATCATTACCTGAAAGTGTCATCCGGATTGGTTGAAAAAATGTGTGCTGAGATTTCAGGAAACTCGTAGTTTTTTGGAAGCTTGGCAACCCCTTTTCATGTAAGTGAATTGCGCCAGTCTCTGCTTAGGGCTACATCAATAGGAAAGAAACCATAGAGATAGAACTTGGAACTACTTTATTGTGTCAAGTTTCAAAGAGCTAGCACAAACCGTGTTTGATATAGAGTTCCAACTACATATATCCATATAGGAGAAAACAGAGTGAAACCTAAAAATTAAAACTGTTACTGTCAACGAACGGTTTAACCTAGAAGAACGAAATTTGGTGAGCCAAGTGGGAATGGGGTACTGATCATTACCTGAAAGTGTAATCAAGATTGGGTGAAAAAATGTGTGCTGAGATTTCAGGAAACTCGTAGTTTTTTGGAAGCTTGGCAACTTCTTTCCACGAAAGTGATTTGCGCCGGTCTCTGCTTAGGGCTACATCAATAGGAAACACACCATAGAGATAGAACTTGGAACTACTTTATTGTGTCAAGTTTCAAAGAGCTAGCACAAACCGTGTTTGATTTAGAGTTCCAACTACATGTATCCATATAGGAGAAAACAGTGAAACCTAAAAATTAAAACTGTTACTGTCAACGAACGGATTAACCTAGAAGAACGAAATTTGGTGAGCCAAGTGGGATTGGGGTACTGATCATTAACTGAAAGTGTCATCCGGATTGGGAGAAAAAATGTGTGCTGAGATTTCATGAAACTCGTAATTTTTTGGAAGCTTGGCAACCACCTTCCATGAAAGTGATTTGCGCCAGTCTCTGCTTAAGGCTACATCAATAGGAAACAAACCATAGAGATAGAACTTGGAACTACTTTATTGTGTCAAGTTTCAAAGAGCTAGCACAAACCGTGTTTGATTTAGAGTTCGAACTACATGTATCCATATAGGAGAAAACAGAGTGAAACCTAAAAATTAAAACTGTTACTGCCAACGAACGGTTTAACCTAGAAGAACGAAATATGGTGAGCCAAGTGGGATTGGGGTACTGATCATTACCTGCAAGTGTCATCAAGAGTGGGTGAAAAAATGTGTGCTGAGATTTCAGGAAACTCGTAGTTTTTTGGAAGCTTGACAACCCCTTTCCATGTAAGTGATTTGCGCCAGTCTCTGCTTAGAGCTACATCAATAGGACACAAACCACAGACATAGAATTTGGAACTACTTTATTGTGTCAAGTTTCAAAGAGCTAGCACAAACCGTGTTTGATTTAGAGTTCCAATTACATGTATCCATATAGGAGAAAAAAGAGTGAAACATAAAAATTAAAATTGTTACTGGCAACGAATAGTTTAACCTAGAAGAACGAAATTTGGTGAGCCAAGTGGGATTGGGGTACTGATCATTACCTGAAAGTGCCATCAAGATTGGGTGAAAAAATGTGTGCTGAGATTTCAGGAAAGTCGTAGTTTTTTGGAAGATTGTCAACCCCTTTCCATGAAAGTGATTTGCGCCAGTCTCTGCTTAGGGCTACATCAATAGGAAACAAACCATAGAGATAGAACTTGGAACTACTTTATTGTGTCAAGTTTCAAAGTGGTAGCACAAACCGTGTTTGATATAGAGTTCCAACTACATGTATCCATATAGGAGAAAACAGAGTGAAACCTAAAAATTAATACTGTTACTGTAAACGAACGGTTTAACCTAGAAGAACGAAATTTGGTGAGCCAAGTGCGATTGGGATACTGATCATCACCTGAAAGTGTCATCCGGGTTTGGAGAAAAAATGTGTGCTGAGATTTCATGAAACTTGTAGTTTTTTGGAAGCTTTGCAACCGCTTTCAATGAAAGTGATTTGCGCCATTCTCTGCTTAGGGCTACATCAATAGGAAACAAACCATAGAGATAGAACTTGGAACTAATTTATTGTGTCAAGTTTCAAAGAGCTAGCACAAACCGTGTTTGATTTATAGTTCCAAATACATGTATCCCTATAGGAGAAAACAGAGTGAAACCTAAAAATTAAAACTGTTACTGCCAACGAACGGTTTAACCTAGAAGAACGAAATTTGGTGAGCCAAGTGGGAATGGGGTACTGATCATTACCTGAAAGTGTCATCAAGATTGGGTGAAAAAATGTGTGCTGAGATTTCAGGAAACTCGTAGTTTTTTGGAAGCTTGGCAACTTCTTTCCACGAAAGTGATTTGTGCCGGTCTCTGCTTAGGGCTACATCAATAGGAAACAAACCATAGAGATAGAACTTGGAACTACTTTATTGTGTCGAGTTTCAAAGAGTTAGCACAAACCGTGTTTGATTTAGAGTTCCAACTACATGTATCCATATAGGAATAAACTGAGTGAAACCTAATAATTAAAACTGTTACTGCAAGAGAACGGTTTAACCTGGAAGAACGAAATTTGGTCAGCCAAGTGGAATTGTGGTACTGATCATTACCTGAAAGTGTCATCCGGATTGGGAGAAAAAATGTGTGCTGAGATTTCATGAAACTCGTAGTTTTTTGGAAGCTTGGCAACCCCCTTCCATGAAAGTAATTTGCGCCAATCTTTCTGACGGCTACATCAATAGGAAACAAACCATAGAGATAGAACTTGGAACTACTTTATTGTGTCAAGTTTCAAAGAGCTAGCACAAACCGTGTTTGATTTAGAGTTCCAAATACATGTATCCATATAGGAGAAAACAGAGTGAAACCTAAAAATTAAAACTGTTACTGCCAACGAACGGTTTAACCTAGAAGAACGAAATTTGGTGAGCCAAGTGGGAATGGGGTACTGATCATTACCTGAAAGTGTAATCAAGATTGGGTGAAAAAATGTGTGCTGAGATTTCAGGAAACTCGTAGTTTTTTGGAAGCTTGGCAACTTCTTTCCACGAAAGTGATTTGCGCCGGTCTCTGCTTAGGGCTACATCAATAGGAAACAAACCATAGAGATAGAACTTGGAACTACTTTATTGTGTCAAGTTTCAAAGAGCTAGCACAAACCGTGTTTGATTTAGAGTTCCAACTACATGTATCCATATAGGAGAAAACAGAGTGAAACCTAAAAATTAAAACTGTTACTGCCAACGAACGGTTTAACCTAGAAGAACGAAATATGGTGAGCCAAGTGGGATTGGGGTACTGATCATTACCTGAAAGTGTCATCAATATTGGGTGAAAAAATGTGTGCTGATATTTCAGGAAACTCATAGTTTTTTGGAAGCTTGGCAACTTCTTTCCATGAAAGTGATTTGCGCCGGTCTCTGCTTAGGGCTACATCAATAGGAAACAAACCACAGAGATAGAACTTGGAACTACTTTATTGTGTCAAGTTTCAAAGAGCTAGCACAAACCGTGTTTGATTTAGAGTTCCAACTACATGTATCCATACAGGAGAAAACAGAGTGAAACCTAAAAATTAAAACTGTTACTGCCAACGAACGGTTTAACCTAGAAGAACGAAATTTGGTGAGCCAAGTGGGATTGGGGTACTGATCATTACCTGCAAGTGTCATCAAGAGTGGGTGAAAAAATGTGTGCTGAGATTTCAGGAAACTCGTAGTTTTTTGGAAGCTTGGCAACCCCTTTCCATGTAAGTGATTTGCGCCAGTCTCTGCTTAGAGCTACATCAATAGGACACAAACCACAGAGATAGAATTTGGAACTACTTTATTGTGTCAAGTTTCAAAGGGCTAGCACAAACCGTGTTTGATTTAGAGTTCCAATTACATGTATCCATATAGGAGAAAAAAGAGTGAAACATAAAAATTAAAATTGTTACTGGCAACGAATAGTTTAACCTAGAAGAACGAAATTTGGTGAGCCAAGTGGGATTGGGGTACTGATCATTAACTGAAAGTGTCATCAAGATTGGGTGAAAAAATGTGTGCTGAGATTTCAGGAGATTCGTAGTTTTTTGGAAGCTTGGCAACCCCTTTCCATGAAAGTGAATTGCGCCAGTGTCTGCGCAGGGCTACATCAATAGGAAACAAAACATAGAGATAGAACTTGGAACTACTTTATTGTGTCAAGTTTCAAAGTGCTAGCACAAACCGTGTGTGATTTAGAGTTCTAACTACATGTATCCATATAGGAGAAAACAGAGTGAAACCTAAAAATTAAAACTGTTACTGCCAACGAACGGTTTAACCTAGAAGAACGAAATTTGGTGAGCCAAGTGGGATTGGGGTACTGATCATTACCTGAAAGTGTCATCAAGATTGGGTGAAAAAATGTGTGCTGAGATTTCAGGAAACTCGTAGTTTTTTGGAAGCTTTGCAACCCCTTTCCATGAAAGTGATTTGCGCCAGTCTCCGCTTAGGGCTACATCAATAGGAAACAAACCATAGAGATAGAACTTGGAACTACTTTATTGTATCAAGTTTCAAAGAGCTAGCATAAACCGTGTTTGATTTAGAGTTCCAACTACATGTATCCGTATAGGAGAAAACAGAGTGAAACCTAAAAATTAAAACTGTTACTGTCAACGAACGGTTTAACCTAGAAGAATGAAATTTGGTGAGCCAAGTGGGATTGGGGTACTGATCATTACCTGAAAGTGTCATCCTGATTGGGAGAAAAATTGTGTGCTGAGATTTCATGAAACTCGTAGTTTTTTAAAAGCTTGGCAACCCACGTCCATGAAAGTAATTTGCGCCAGTCTCTGCTTAGGGCTACATCAATAGGAAACAAACCATAGAGACAGAACTTGGAATTACTTTATTGTGTCAAGTTTCAAAGAGCTAGCAAAAACCGTATTTGATTTAATGTTCCAACTACATGTATCCATATAGGAGAAAACAGAGTGAAACCTAAAAATTAAAACTGTTACTGCCAACGAACTGTTTAACCTAGAAGAATGAAATTTGGTGAGCCAAGTGGGATTGGGGTACTGATCATTACCTGAAAGTGTCATCCGGATTGGTTGAAAAAATGTGTGCTGAGATTTCAGGAAACTCGTAGTTTTTTGGAAGCTTGGCAACCCCTTTTTATGTAAGTGAATTGCGCCAGTCTCTGCTTAGGGCTACATCAATAGGAAAGAAACCATAGAGATAGAACTTGGAACTACTTTATTGTGTCAAGTTTCAAAGAGCTAGCACAAACCGTGTTTGATATAGAGTTCCAACTACATATATCCATATAGGAGAAAACAGAGTGAAACCTAAAAATTAAAACTGTTACTGTCAACGAACGGTTTAACCTAGAAGAACGAAATTTGGTGAGCCAAGTGGGAATGGGGTACTGATCATTACCTGAAAGTGTAATCAAGATTGGGTGAAAAAATGTGTGCTGAGATTTCAGGAAACTCGTAGTTTTTTGGAAGCTTGGCAACTTCTTTCCACGAAAGTGATTTGCGCCGGTCTCTGCTTAGGGCTACATCAATAGGAAACACACCATAGAGATAGAACTTGGAACTACTTTATTGTGTCAAGTTTCAAAGAGCTAGCACAAACCGTGTTTGATTTAGAGTTTCAAATACATGTATCCATATAGGAGAAAACAGTGAAACCTAAAAATTAAAACTGTTACTGTCAACGAACGGATTAACCTAGAAGAACGAAATTTGGTGAGCCAAGTGGGATTGGGGTACTGATCATTAACTGAAAGTGTCATCCGGATTGGGAGAAAAAATGTGTGCTGAGATTTCATGAAACTCGTAATTTTTTGGAAGCTTGGCAACCACCTTCCATGAAAGTGATTTGCGCCAGTCTCTGCTTAAGGCTACATCAATAGGAAACAAACCATAGAGATAGAACTTGGAACTACTTTATTGTGTCAAGTTTCAAAGAGCTAGCACAAACCGTGTTTGATTTAGAGTTCGAACTACATGTATCCATATAGGAGAAAACAGAGTGAAACGTAAAAATTAAAACTGTTACTGCCAACGAACGGTTTAACCTAGAAGAACGAAATATGGTGAGCCAAGTGGGATTGGGGTACTGATCATTACCTGAAAGTGTCATCAAGATTGGGTGAAAAAATGTGTGCTGATATTTCAGGAAACTCATAGTTTTTTGGAAGCTTGGCAACTTCTTTCCATGAAAGTGATTTGTGCCGGTCTCTGCTTAGGGCTACATCAATAGGAAACAAACCACAGAGATAGAACTTGGAACTACTTTATTGTGTCAAGTTTCAAAGAGCTAGCACAAACCGTGTTTGATTTAGAGTTCCAACTACATATATCCATATAGGAGAAAACAGAGTGAAACCTAAAAATTAAAACTGTTACTGCCAACGAACGGTTTAACCTAGAAGAACGAATTTGGTGAGCCAAGTGGGATTGGGGTACTGATCATTAACTGAAAGTGTCATCAAGATTGGGTGAAAAAATGTGTGCTGAGATTTCAGGAGACTCGTAGTTTTTTGGAAGCTTGGCAACCCCTTTCCATGAAAGTGAATTGCTCCAGTGTCTGCGCAGGGCTACATCAATAGGAAACAAAACATAGAGATAGAACTTGGAACTACTTTATTGTGTCAAGTTTCAAAGTGCAAGCACAAACCGTGTGTGATTTAGAGTTCCAACTACATGTATCCATATAGGAGAAAACAGAGTGAAACCTAAAAATTAAAACTGTTACTGCCAACGAACGGTTTAACCTAGAAGAACGAAATTTGGTGAGCCAAGTGGGATTGGGGTACTGATCATTACCTGAAAGTGTCATCAAGATTGTGTGAAAAAATGTGTGCTGAGATTTCAGGAAACTCGTAGTTTTTTGGAAGCTTTGCAACCCCTTTCCATGAAAGTGATTTGCGCCAGTCTCCGCTTAGGGCTACATCAATAGGAAACAAACCATAGAGATAGAACTTGGAACTACTTTATTGTATCAAGTTTCAAAGAGCTAGCATAAACCGTGTTTGATTTAGAGTTCCAACTACATGTATTCGTATAGGAGAAAACAGAGTGAAACCTAAAAATTAAAACTGTTACTGTCAACGAACGGTTTAACCTAGAAGAATGAAATTTGGTGAGCCAAGTGGGATTGGGGTACTGATCATTACCTGAAAGTGTCATCCTGATTGGGAGAAAAATTGTGTGCTGAGATTTCATGAAACTCGTAGTTTTTTAAAAGCTTGGCAACCCACGTCCATGAAAGTAATTTGCGCCAGTCTCTGCTTAGGGCTACATCAATAGGAAACAAACCATAGAGATAGAACTTGGAATTACTTTATTGTGTCAAGTTTCAAAGAGCTAGCAAAAACCTTATTTGATTTAATGTTCCAACTACATGTATCCATATAGGAGAAAACAGAGTGAAACCTAAAAATTAAAACTGTTACTGCCAACGAACGGTTTAACCTAGAAGAATGAAATTTGGTGAGCCAAGTGGGATTGGGGTACTGATCATTACCTGAATGTGTCATCCGGATTGGGTGAAAAAATGTGTGCTGAGATTTCAGGAAACTCGTAGTTTTTTGGAAGCTTGGCAACCCCTTTTCATATAAGTGAATTGCGCCAGTCTCTGCTTAGGGCTACATCAAAAGGAAAGAAACCATAGAGATAGAACTTGGAACTACTTTATTGTGTGAAGTTTCAAACAGCTAGCACAAACCGTGTTTGATATAGAGTTCCAACTACATGTATCCATATAGGAGAAAACAGAATGAAACCTAAAAATTAATACTGTTACTGTAAACGAACGGTTTAACCTAGAAGAAAGAAATTTGGTGAGCCAAGTGCGATTGGGGTACTGATCATCACCTGAAAGTGTCATCCAGGTTGGGAGAAAAAATGTGTGCTGAGATTTCATGAAACTTGTAGTTTTTTGGAAGCTTTGCAACCCCTTTCCATGAAAGTGATTTGCGCCAGTCTCTGCTTAGGGCTACATCAATAGGAAACAAACCATAGAGATAGAACTTGGAACTAATTTATTGTGTCAAGTTTCAAAGAGCTAGCACAAACCGTGTTTGATTTATAGTTCCAAATACATGTATCCATATAGGAGAAAACAGTGAAACCTAAAAATTAAAACTGTTACTGCCAACGAACGGTTTAACCTAGAAGAACGAAATTTGGTGAGCCAAGTGGGAATGGGGTACTGATCATTACCTGAAAGTGTCATCAAGATTGGGTGAAAAAATGTGTGCTGAGATTTCAGGAAACTCGTAGTTTTTTGGAAGCTTGGCAACTTCTTTCCACGAAAGTGATTTGTCCCGGTCTCTGCTTAGGGCTACATCAATAGGAAACAAACCATAGAGATAGAACTTGGAACTACTTTATTGTGTCGAGTTTCAAAGAGTTAGCACAAACCGTGTTTGATTTAGAGTTCCAACTACATGTATCCATATAGGAATAAACAGAGTGAAACCTAATAATTAAAACTGTTACTGCAAGAGAACGGTTTAACCAAGAAGAAAGAAATTTGGTGAGCCAAGTGGAATTGGGGTACTGATCATTACCTGAAAGTGTCATCCGGATTGGGAGAAAAAATGTGTGCTGAGATTTCATGAAACTCGTAGTTTTTTGGAAGCTTGGCAACCCCCTTCCATGAAAGTAATTTGATCCAATCTTTCTGATGGCTACATCAATAGGAAACAAACCATAGAGATAGAACTTGGAACTACTTTATTGTGTCAAGTTTCAAAGAGCTAGCAAAAACCGTGTTTGATTTATAGTTCCAAATACATGTATCCATATAGGAGAAAACAGAGTGAAACCTAAAAATTAAAACTGTTACTGCCAACGAACGGTTTAACCTAGAAGAACGAAATTTGGTGAGCCAAGTGGGATTGGGGTACTGATCATTAGCTGCAAGTGTCATCAAGAGTGGGTGAAAAAATGTGTGCTGAGATTTCAGGAAACTCGTAGTTTTTTGGAAGCTTGGCAACCCCTTTCCATGTAAGTGATTTGCGCCAGTCTCTGCTTAGGGCTACATCAATAGGATACAAACCACAGAGATAGAATTTGGAACTACTTTATTGTGTCAAGTTTCAAAGAGCTAGCACAAACCGTGTTTGATTTAGAGTTCCAATTACATGTATCCATATAGGAGAAAAAAGAGTGAAACATAAAAATTAAAATTGTTACTGGCAACGAATAGTTTAACCTAGAAGAACGAAATTTGGTGAGCCAAGTGGGATTGGGGTACTGATCATTACCTGAAAGTGTCATCAAGATTGGGTGAAAAAATGTGTGCTGAGATTTCAGGAAACTCGTAGTTTTTTGGAAGGTTTGCAACCCCTTTCCAGGAAAGTGATTTGCGCCAGTCTCCGCTTAGGGCTACATCAATAGGAAACAAACCATAGAGATAGAACTTGGAACTACTTTATTGTGTCAAGTTTCAAAGAGCTAGCATAAACCGTGTTTGATTTAGAGTTCCAACTACATGTATCCATATAGGAGAAAACAGAGTGAAACCTAAAAATTAAAACTGTTACTGTCAACGAACGGTTTAACCTAGAAGAATGAAATTTGGTGAGCCAAGTGGGATTGGGGTACTGATCATTACCTGAAAGTGTCATCCTGATTGGGAGAAAAATTGTGTGCTGAGATTTCATGAAACTCGTAGTTTTTTAAAAGCTTGGCAACCCACGTCCATGAAAGTAATTTGCACCAGTCTCTGCTTAGGGCTACATCAATAGGAAACAAACCATAGAGATAGAACTTGGAACTACTTTATTGTGTCAAGTTTCAAAGAGCTAGCAAAAACTGTATTTGATTTAATGTTCCAACTACATGTATCTATATAGGAGAAAACAGAGTGAAACCTAAAAATTAAAACTGTTACTGCCAACGAACTGTTTAACCTAGAAGAATGAAATTTGGTGAGCCAAGTGGGATTGGGGTACTGATCATTACCTGAAAGTGTCATCCAGATTGGGTGAAAAAATGTGTGCTGAGATTTCAGGAAACTCGTAGTTTTTTGGAAGCTTGGCAACCCCTTTTCATGTAAGTGAATTGCGCAAGTCTCTGCTTAGGGCTACATCAATAGGAAAGAAACCATAGAGATAGAACTTGGAACTACTTTATTGTGTCAAGTTTCAAAGAGGTAGCACAAACCGTGTTTGATATAGAGTTCCAACTACATATATCCATATAGGAGAAAACAGAGTGAAACCTAAAAATTAAAACTGTTACTGTCAACGAACGGTTTAACCTAGAAGAACGAAATTTGGTGAGCCAAGTGGGATTGCGGTAATGATAATTACCTGAAAGTGTCATCCTGATTGGGTGAAAAAATGTGTGCTGAGATTTCAGAAAACTCGTAGTTTTTTGGAAGCTTTGCAACCCCTTTCCATGAAAGTGATTTGCGCCAGTCTCCGCTTAGGGCTACATCAATAGGAAACAAACCATAGAGATAGAACTTGGAACTACTTTATTGTGTCAAATTTCAAAGAGCTTCCACAAACCGTGTTTGATTTAGAGTTCCAACTACATGTATCCATATAGGAGAAAACAGAGTGAAACCTAAAAATTAAAACTGTTACTGCTAACGAACGGTTTAAACTAGAAGAACGAAATTTGGTGAGCCAAGTGGGATTGGGGTACTGATCATTACCTGAAAGTGTCATCAAGATTGGGTGAAGAAATATGTGCTGAGATTTCAGGAAACTCGTAGTTTTTCGGAAGCTTTGCAACCCCTTTCCATGAAAGTGATTTGCGCCAGTCTCTGCTTAGGGCTACATCAATAGGAAACAAACCATAGAGATAGAACTTCGAACTACTTTATTGTGTCAAGTTTCAAAGAGCTAGCACAAACCGTGTTTGATTTAGAGTTCCAACTACAAGTATCCATATAGGAGAAAACAGAGTGAAACCTAAAAATTAATACTGTTACTGTAAACGAACTGTTTAACCTAGAAGAACGAAATTTGGTGAGCCAAGTGCGATTGGGGTACTGATCATTACCTGAAAGTGTCATCCAGATTGGGTGAAAAAATGTGTGCTGAGATTTCAGGAAACTCATAGTTTTTTGGAAGCTTGGCAACTTCTTTCCATGAAAGTGATTTGTGCCGGTCTCTGCTTAGGGCTACATCAATAGGAAACAAACCACAGAGATAGAACTTGGAACTACTTTATTGTGTCAAGTTTCAAAGAGCTAGCACAAACCGTGTTTGATTTAGAGTTCCAACTACATATATCCATATAGGAGAAAACAGAGTGAAACCTAAAAATTAAAACTGTTACTGCCAACGAACGGTTTAACCTAGAAGAACGAATTTGGTGAGCCAAGTGGGATTGGGGTACTGATCATTAACTGAAAGTGTCATCAAGATTGGGTGAAAAAATGTGTGCTGAGATTTCAGGAGACTCGTAGTTTTTTGGAAGCTTGGCAACCCCTTTCCATGAAAGTGAATTGCTCCAGTGTCTGCGCAGGGCTACATCAATAGGAAACAAAACATAGAGATAGAACTTGGAACTACTTTATTGTGTCAAGTTTCAAAGTGCAAGCACAAACCGTGTGTGATTTAGAGTTCCAACTACATGTATCCATATAGGAGAAAACAGAGTGAAACCTAAAAATTAAAACTGTTACTGCCAACGAACGGTTTAACCTAGAAGAACGAAATTTGGTGAGCCAAGTGGGATTGGGGTACTGATCATTACCTGAAAGTGTCATCAAGATTGTGTGAAAAAATGTGTGCTGAGATTTCAGGAAACTCGTAGTTTTTTGGAAGCTTTGCAACCCCTTTCCATGAAAGTGATTTGCGCCAGTCTCCGCTTAGGGCTACATCAATAGGAAACAAACCATAGAGATAGAACTTGGAACTACTTTATTGTATCAAGTTTCAAAGAGCTAGCATAAACCGTGTTTGATTTAGAGTTCCAACTACATGTATTCGTATAGGAGAAAACAGAGTGAAACCTAAAAATTAAAACTGTTACTGTCAACGAACGGTTTAACCTAGAAGAATGAAATTTGGTGAGCCAAGTGGGATTGGGGTACTGATCATTACCTGAAAGTGTCATCCTGATTGGGAGAAAAATTGTGTGCTGAGATTTCATGAAACTCGTAGTTTTTTAAAAGCTTGGCAACCCACGTCCATGAAAGTAATTTGCGCCAGTCTCTGCTTAGGGCTACATCAATAGGAAACAAACCATAGAGATAGAACTTGGAATTACTTTATTGTGTCAAGTTTCAAAGAGCTAGCAAAAACCTTATTTGATTTAATGTTCCAACTACATGTATCCATATAGGAGAAAACAGAGTGAAACCTAAAAATTAAAACTGTTACTGCCAACGAACGGTTTAACCTAGAAGAATGAAATTTGGTGAGCCAAGTGGGATTGGGGTACTGATCATTACCTGAATGTGTCATCCGGATTGGGTGAAAAAATGTGTGCTGAGATTTCAGGAAACTCGTAGTTTTTTGGAAGCTTGGCAACCCCTTTTCATATAAGTGAATTGCGCCAGTCTCTGCTTAGGGCTACATCAATAGGAAAGAAACCATAGAGATAGAACTTGGAACTACTTTATTGTGTGAAGTTTCAAACAGCTAGCACAAACCGTGTTTGATATAGAGTTCCAACTACATGTATCCTTATAGGAGAAAACAGAATGAAACCTAAAAATTAATACTGTTACTGTAAACGAACGGTTTAACCTAGAAGAAAGAAATTTGGTGAGCCAAGTGCGATTGGGGTACTGATCATCACCTGAAAGTGTCATCCAGGTTGGGAGAAAAAATGTGTGCTGAGATTTCATGAAACTTGTAGTTTTTTGGAAGCTTTGCAACCCCTTTCCATGAAAGTGATTTGCGCCAGTCTCTGCTTAGGGCTACATCAATAGGAAACAAACCATAGAGATAGAACTTGGAACTAATTTATTGTGTCAAGTTTCAAAGAGCTAGCACAAACCGTGTTTGATTTATAGTTCCAAATACATGTATCCATATAGGAGAAAACAGTGAAACCTAAAAATTAAAACTGTTACTGCCAACGAACGGTTTAACCTAGAAGAACGAAATTTGGTGAGCCAAGTGGGAATGGGGTACTGATCATTACCTGAAAGTGTCATCAAGATTGGGTGAAAAAATGTGTGCTGAGATTTCAGGAAACTCGTAGTTTTTTGGAAGCTTGGCAACTTCTTTCCACGAAAGTGATTTGTCCCGGTCTCTGCTTAGGGCTACATCAATAGGAAACAAACCATAGAGATAGAACTTGGAACTACTTTATTGTGTCGAGTTTCAAAGAGTTAGCACAAACCGTGTTTGATTTAGAGTTCCAACTACATGTATCCATATAGGAATAAACAGAGTGAAACCTAATAATTAAAACTGTTACTGCAAGAGAACGGTTTAACCAAGAAGAAAGAAATTTGGTGAGCCAAGTGGAATTGGGGTACTGATCATTACCTGAAAGTGTCATCCGGATTGGGAGAAAAAATGTGTGCTGAGATTTCATGAAACTCGTAGTTTTTTGGAAGCTTGGCAACCCCCTTCCATGAAAGTAATTTGATCCAATCTTTCTGATGGCTACATCAATAGGAAACAAACCATAGAGATAGAACTTGGAACTACTTTATTGTGTCAAGTTTCAAAGAGCTAGCAAAAACCGTGTTTGATTTATAGTTCCAAATACATGTATCCATATAGGAGAAAACAGAGTGAAACCTAAAAATTAAAACTGTTACTGCCAACGAACGGTTTAACCTAGAAGAACGAAATTTGGTGAGCCAAGTGGGATTGGGGTACTGATCATTAGCTGCAAGTGTCATCAAGAGTGGGTGAAAAAATGTGTGCTGAGATTTCAGGAAACTCGTAGTTTTTTGGAAGCTTGGCAACCCCTTTCCATGTAAGTGATTTGCGCCAGTCTCTGCTTAGGGCTACATCAATAGGATACAAACCACAGAGATAGAATTTGGAACTACTTTATTGTGTCAAGTTTCAAAGAGCTAGCACAAACCGTGTTTGATTTAGAGTTCCAATTACATGTATCCATATAGGAGAAAAAAGAGTGAAACATAAAAATTAAAATTGTTACTGGCAACGAATAGTTTAACCTAGAAGAACGAAATTTGGTGAGCCAAGTGGGATTGGGGTACTGATCATTACCTGAAAGTGTCATCAAGATTGGGTGAAAAAATGTGTGCTGAGATTTCAGGAAACTCGTAGTTTTTTGGAAGGTTTGCAACCCCTTTCCAGGAAAGTGATTTGCGCCAGTCTCCGCTTAGGGCTACATCAATAGGAAACAAACCATAGAGATAGAACTTGGAACTACTTTATTGTGTCAAGTTTCAAAGAGCTAGCATAAACCGTGTTTGATTTAGAGTTCCAACTACATGTATCCATATAGGAGAAAACAGAGTGAAACCTAAAAATTAAAACTGTTACTGTCAACGAACGGTTTAACCTAGAAGAATGAAATTTGGTGAGCCAAGTGGGATTGGGGTACTGATCATTACCTGAAAGTGTCATCCTGATTGGGAGAAAAATTGTGTGCTGAGATTTCATGAAACTCGTAGTTTTTTAAAAGCTTGGCAACCCACGTCCATGAAAGTAATTTGCACCAGTCTCTGCTTAGGGCTACATCAATAGGAAACAAACCATAGAGATAGAACTTGGAACTACTTTATTGTGTCAAGTTTCAAAGAGCTAGCAAAAACTGTATTTGATTTAATGTTCCAACTACATGTATCTATATAGGAGAAAACAGAGTGAAACCTAAAAATTAAAACTGTTACTGCCAACGAACTGTTTAACCTAGAAGAATGAAATTTGGTGAGCCAAGTGGGATTGGGGTACTGATCATTACCTGAAAGTGTCATCCAGATTGGGTGAAAAAATGTGTGCTGAGATTTCAGGAAACTCGTAGTTTTTTGGAAGCTTGGCAACCCCTTTTCATGTAAGTGAATTGCGCAAGTCTCTGCTTAGGGCTACATCAATAGGAAAGAAAACATAGAGATAGAACTTGGAACTACTTTATTGTGTCAAGTTTCAAAGAGGTAGCACAAACCGTGTTTGATATAGAGTTCCAACTACATATATCCATATAGGAGAAAACAGAGTGAAACCTAAAAATTAAAACTGTTACTGTCAACGAACGGTTTAACCTAGAAGAACGAAATTTGGTGAGCCAAGTGGGATTGCGGTAATGATAATTACCTGAAAGTGTCATCAAGATTGGGTGAAAAAATGTGTGCTGAGATTTCAGAAAACTCGTAGTTTTTTGGAAGCTTTGCAACCCCTTTCCATGAAAGTGATTTGCGCCAGTCTCCGCTTAGGGCTACATCAATAGGAAACAAACCATAGAGATAGAACTTGGAACTACTTTATTGTGTCAAATTTCAAAGAGCTTCCACAAACCGTGTTTGATTTAGAGTTCCAACTACATGTATCCATATAGGAGAAAACAGAGTGAAACCTAAAAATTAAAACTGTTACTGCTAACGAACGGTTTAAACTAGAAGAACGAAATTTGGTGAGCCAAGTGGGATTGGGGTACTGATCATTACCTGAAAGTGTCATCAAGATTGGGTGAAGAAATATGTGCTGAGATTTCAGGAAACTCGTAGTTTTTCGGAAGCTTTGCAACCCCTTTCCATGAAAGTGATTTGCGCCAGTCTCTGCTTAGGGCTACATCAATAGGAAACAAACCATAGAGATAGAACTTCGAACTACTTTATTGTGTCAAGTTTCAAAGAGCTAGCACAAACCGTGTTTGATTTAGAGTTCCAACTACAAGTATCCATATAGGAGAAAACAGAGTGAAACCTAAAAATTAATACTGTTACTGTAAACGAACTGTTTAACCTAGAAGAACGAAATTTGGTGAGCCAAGTGCGATTGGGGTACTGATCATCACCTGAAAGTGTCATCCGGGTTGGGAGAAAAAATGTGTGCTGAGATTTCATGAAACTTGTAGTTTTTTGGAAGCTTTGCAACCCCTTTCCATGAAAGTGATTTGCGCCAGTCTCTGCTTAGGGCTACATCAATAGGAAACAAACCATAGAGATAGAACTTGGAACTAATTTATTGTGTCAAGTTTCAAAGAGCTAGCACAAACCGTGTTTGATTTATAGTTCCAAATACAGGTATCCATATAGGAGAAAACAGAGTGAAACCTAAAAATTAAAACTGTTACTGCCAACGAACGGTTTAACCTAGAAGAACGAAATTTGGTGAGCCAAGTGGGAATGGGGTACTGATCATTACCTGAAAGTGTCATCAAGATTGGGTGAAAAAATGTGTGCTGAGATTTCAGGAAACTCGTAGTTTTTTGGAAGCTTGGCAAATTCTTTCCACAAAAGTGATTTGTGCCGGTCTCTGCTTAGGGCTACATTAATAGGAAACAAACCATAGAGATAGAACTTGGAACTACTTTATTGTGTCGAGTTTCAAAGAGTTATCACAAACCGTGTTTGATTTAGAGTTCCAACTACATGTATCCATGTAGGAATAAACAGAGTGAAACCTAATAATTAAAACTGTTACTGCAAGAGAACGGTTTAACCTAGAATAACGAAATTTGGTGAGCCAAGTGGAATTGGGGTACTGATCATTACCTGAAAGTGTCATCCGGATTGGGAGAAAAAATGTGTGCTGAGATTTCATGAAACTCGAAGTTTTTTGGAAGCTTCGCAACCCCCTTTCATGAAAGTAATTTGCGCCAATCTTTCTGACGGCTACATCAATAGGAAACAAACCATAGAGATAGAACTTGGAACTACTTTATTGTGTCAAGTTTCAAAGAGCTAGCACAAATTGTGTTTGATTTATAGTTCCAAATACATGTATCCATATAGGAGAAAACAGAGTGAAACCTAAAAATTAAAACTGTTACTGCCAACGAACGGTTTAACCTAGAAGAACGAAATTTGGTGTGCCAAGTGGGAATGGGGTACTGATCATTACCTGAAAGTGTCATCAAGATTGGGTGAAAAAATGTGTGCTGAGATTTCAGGAAACTCGTAGTTTTTTGGAAGCTTGGCAACTTCTTTCCACGAAAGTGATTTGCGCCGGTGTCTGCTTAGGGCTACATCAATAGGAACAAACCATAGAGATAGAACTTGGAACTACTTTATTGTGTCAAGTTTCAAAGAGCTAGCACAAACTGTGTTTTATTTAGAGTTCCACGTACATGTATCCATATAGGAGAAAACAGTGAAACCTAAAAATTAAAACTGTTACTGTCAACGAACGGATTAACATAGAAGAACAAAATTTGGTGAGCCAAGTGGCATTGGGGTACTGATCATTAAATGAAAGTGTCATCCGTATTGGGAGAAAAAATGTGTGCTGAGATTTCATGAAACTCGTAATTATTTGGAAGCTTGGCAACCACCTTCCATGAAAGTGATTTACGCCAGTCTCTGCTTAAGGATACATCAATAGGAAACAAACCATAGAGATAGAACATGGAACTACTTTATTGTGTCAAGTTTCAAAGAGCTAGCACAAACCGTGTTTGATTTAGAGTTCCAACTACATGTATCCATATAGGAGAAAACAGAGTGAAACCTAAAAATTAAAACTGTTACTGCCAACGAACGGTTTAACCTAGAAGAACGAAATTTGGTGAGCCAAGTGGGATTGGGGTACTGATCATTACCTGAAAGTGTCATCAAGATTGGGTGAAAAAATGTGTGCTGATATTTCAGGAAACTCATAGTTTTTTCGAAGCTTGGCAACTTCTTTCCATGAAAGTGATTTGCGCCGGTCTCTGCTTAGGGCTACATCAATAGGAAACAAACCATAGAGATAGAACTTGGAACTACTTTATTGTGTCAAGTTTCAAAAAGCTAGCACAAACCGTGTTTGATTTAGAGTTCCAACTACATGTATCCATATAGGAGAAAACAGAGTGAAACCTAAAAATTAAAACTGTTACTGTCAACGAACGGTTTAACCTAGAAGAATGAAATTTGGTGAGACAAGTGGGATTGGGGTACTGATCATTACCTGAAA
Source organism: Spermophilus citellus (assembly GCF_964194105.1). Classification (NCBI taxonomy): domain Eukaryota; kingdom Metazoa; phylum Chordata; class Mammalia; order Rodentia; family Sciuridae; genus Spermophilus; species Spermophilus citellus. Next base: position 25,427,927 of record NC_138196.1, on the reverse strand, counting down.
GTGTCATCCTGATTGGGAGAAAAATTGTGTGCTGAGATTTCATGAAACTCGTAGTTTTTTGGAAGCTTGGCAACCCATGTCCATGAAAGTAATTTGCGCCAGTCTCTGCTTAGGGCTACATCAATAGGAAACAAACCATAGAGATAGAACTTGGAACTACTTTATTGTGTCAAGTTTCAAAAAGCTAGCAAAAACCGTATTTGATTTAATGTTCCAACTACATGTATCCATATAGGAGAAAACAGAGTGAAACCTAAAAATTAAAACTGTTACTGCCAACGAACTGTTTAACTTAGAAGAATGAAATTTGGTGAGCCAAGTGGGATTGGGGTACTGATCATTACCTGAAAGTGTCATCCGGATTGGGTGAAAAAATGTGTGCTGAGATTTCAGGAAACTCGTAGTTTTTTGGAAGCTTGGCAACCCCTTATCATGTAAGTGAATTGCGCCAGTCTCTGCTTAGGGCTACATCAATAGGAAAGAAACCATAGAGATAGAACTTGAAACTACTTTATTGTGTCAAGTTTCAAAGAGCTAGCACAAACCGTGTTTGATATAGAGTTCCAACTACATATATCCATATAGGAGAAAACAGAGTGAAACCTAAAAATTAAAACTGTTACTGTCAACGAACGGTTTAACTTAGAAGAACGAAATTTGGTGAGCCAAGTGGGATTGCGGTACTGATAATTACCTGAAAGTGTCATCAAGATTGGGTGAAAAAATGTGTGCTGAGATTTCAGGAAACTCGTAGTTTTTTGGAAGCTGTGCAACCCTTTTCCATGAAAGTGATTTGTGCCAGTCTCTGCTTAGGGCTACATCAATAGGAAACAAACCATAGAGATAGAACTTGGAACTACTTTATTGTGTCAAGTTTCAAAGAGCTAGCACAAACCGTGTTTGATTTAGAGTTCCAACTACATGTATCCATATAGGAGAAAACAGAGTGAAACCTAAAAATTAAAACTGTTACTGCCAATGAACAATTTAACCTAGAAGAACGAAATTTGGTGAGCCAAGTGGGATTGGGGTACTGATCATTACCTGAAAGTGTCATCAAGATTGGGTGAAAAAATGTGAGCTGAGATTTCAGGAAACTCGTCATTTTTGGAAGCTTGGCAACGCCTTTCCATGAAAGTGATTTTCGCCAGACTCTGCTTAGGGCTACATGAATAGAAAACAAACCATAGAGATAGAACTTGGAACTACTTTATTGTGTCAAGTTTCAAAGAGCTAGCACAAACCGTGTTTGATTTAGCGTTCCAACAACATGTATCCATATCGGAGAAAACAGAGTGAAACCTAAAATTAAAACTGTTACTGCCAACGAACGGTTTAACCTAGAAGAACGAAATTTGGTGAGCCAAGTGGTATTGGGGTACTGATCATTACCTGAAAGTGTCATCAAGATTGGGTGAAAAAATGTGTGCTGAGATTTCAGGAAACTCGTAGTTTTTTGGAAGCTTGGCAACCCCTTTCCATGAAAGTGATTTGGGCCAGTCTCTGCTTAGGTCTACATCAATAGGAAACAAACCACAGAGATAGAACTTGGAACTACCTTTTGTGTGAAGTTTCAAAGAGCTAGCACAAACCGTGTTTGATTTAGAATTCCAACTACATGTATCCATATAGGAGAAAACACAGTGAAACCTAAAAACTAAAACTGTACTGTCAATGAACGGTTTTACCTAGAAGAACGAAATTTGGTGAGCCAAGTGGGATTGGGGTACTGATCATTACCTGAAAGTGTCATCCGGATTGGGAGAAAAAATGTGTGCTGAGATTTCATGAAACTCGTAGTTTTTTGGAAGCTTGGCAACCCCCTTCCATGAAAGTAATTTGCGCCAGTCTCTGCTTAAGGCTACATCAAATGGAAACAAACCATAGTGATAGAACTTGGAACTACATTATTGTGTCAAGTTTCAAAGAGCTAGCACAAACCGTGTTTGATTTAGAGTTCCAACTACATGTATCCATATAGGAGAAAACAGAGTGAAACCTAAAAATTAAAACTGTTACTGCCAACGAACGGTTTAACCTAGAAGAACGAAATTTGTTGAGACAAGTGGGATTGGGGTACTGATCATTACCTGAAAGTTTCATCAAGATTGGGTTAAAAAATGTGTGCTGAGATTTCAGGAAACTCGTAGTTTTTTGGAAGCTTGGCAACACCTTTCCATGAAAGTGATTTGCGCCAGTCTCTGCTTAGGGTTACATCAATAGGAAACAAACCATAGAGATAGAACTTGGAACTACTTTATTCTGTCAAGTTTCAAAGAGCTAGCACAAACCGTTTTTGATATAGTGTTCCAAATACATGTATCCATATAGGAGATAACAGAGTGAAACCTAAAAATTAAAACTGTTACTGCCAACGAACGGGTTAACCTAGAAGAACGAAATTTGGTGAGCCAAGTGGGATTGGGGTACTGATCATTACCTGAAAGTGTCATCAAGATTGGGTGAAAAAATGTGTGCTGAGATTTCAGGAAACTCGTAGTTTTTTGGAAGCTTGGCAACCCCTTTCCATGTAAGTGAATTGCGCCAGTCTCTGCTTAGGGCTACATCAATAGGAAACAAACCATAGAGATAGAACTTGGAACTACTTTATTGTGTCAAGTTTCAAAGAGCTACCACAAACCGTGTTTGATTTAGAGTTCCAACTACATGTATCCACATAGGAGAAAACAGAGTGAAACCTAAAAATTAAAATTGTTACTGTCAACGAACGGTTTAACCTAGAAGAACGAAATTTGGTGAGCCAAGTGGGATTGGGGTACTGATCAACCTGAAAGTGTCATCAAGATTGGGTGAAAAAATGTGTTTTGAGATTTCAGGAAATTCTTAGTTTTTTGGAAGCTTTGCAACCCCTTTCCATGAAAGTGATTTGCTCCAGTCTCTGCTTAGGGCTACATCAATAGGAAACAAACCATAGAGATAGAACTTGGAACTACTTTATTGTGTCAAGTTTCAAAGAGCTAGCACAAACCGTGTGTGATTTAGAGTTCCAAATACATATATCCATATAGGAGAAAACAGAGTGAAACCTAAAAATTAAAACTGTTACTGCCAACGAACGGTGTAACCTAGAAGAACAAAATTTGGTGAGCCAAGTGGGAATTTGGTACTGATCATTACCTGAACCTGTCATATAGATTGGTTGGAAAAATGTGTGCTGTGATTTCAGGAAACTCTTAGTTTTTTGGAAGCTTGGCAACCCCTTTCCATGAAAGTGATTTGCGCCATCTCTGCTTAGGTCTTCATCAATAGGAAACAAACCATAGAGATAGAACTTGGAACTACTTTATTGTGTCAAGTTTCAAAGTGCTAGCACAAACCGTGTTTGATTTAGATTTCCAACTACATGTATCCATATAGGAGAAAACACAGTGAAACCTAAAAATTAAAACTGTACTGTCAATGAACGGTTTAACCTAGAAGAACGAAATTTGGTGAGCCAAGTGGGATTGGGGTACTGATCATTACCTGAAAGTGTCATTCGGATTGGGAGAAAAAAATGTGTGCTGAGATTTCATGAAACTCGTAGTTTTTTGGAAGCTTGGCAACCCCCTTCCCTGAAAGTAATTTGTGCCAATCTCTGCTTACGGCTACAACAATAGGAAACAAACCATAGAGATAGAACTTGGAACTACATTATTGTGTCAAGTTTCAAAGAGCTAGCACAAACCGTGTTTGATTTAGATTTCCAACTACATGTATCCATATAGGAGAAAACAGAGTGAAACCTAAAAATTAAAACGGTTACTGCCAACGAACGGTTTAACCTAGAAGAACGAAATTTGGTGAGCCAAGTGGGATTGGGGAACTGATCATTACCTGAAAGTGTCATCAAGCTTGGGTGAAAAAATGTGAGCTGCGATTTCAGGAAACTCGTCGTTTTTTGGAAGCTTGGTAACCCCTTTCCATGAAAGTGATTTGCGCCAGTCTCTGCTTAGGGGTACATCAATAGGAAATAAACCATAGAGATAGAACTTGGAACTACTTTATTGTGTCAAGTTTCAAAGAGCTAGCACAAACCGTGTTTGATTTAGAGTTCCAACTACATGTATCCATATAGGAGAAAACACAGTGAAACCTAAAAATTAAAACTGTTACTGCCAACGAACGGTTTAACCTAGAAGAACGAAATTTGGTGAGCCAAGGGGGATTGGGGTACTGATGATTACCTGAAAGTGTCATCAAGATTGAGTGAAAAAATGTGTGCTGAGATTTCAGGAAACTCGTAGCTTTTAGAAGCTTGGCAACCCCTTTTAATGTAAGTGAATTGCGCCAGTCTCTGCTTAGGGCTACATCAATAGGAAAGAAACCATAGAGATAGAACTTGGAACTACTTTATTGTGTCAAGTTTCAAAGAGTTAGCACAAACCGTGTTTGATTTAGAGTTCCAAGTACATGTATCCATATAGGAATAAACAGAGTGAAACCTAGTAATTAAAACTGTTACTGCAAAAAAATGGTTTAACCTAGAAGAACGAAATTTGGTGAGCCAAGTGGAATTGGGGTACTGATCATTACCTGACAGTGTCATCCGGATTGGGAGAAAAAATGTGTGCTGAGATTTCATGAAACTCGTAGTTTTTTGGGAGCTTTGCAACCCCCTTCCATGAAAGTGATTTGCGCCAGTCTCTGCTTAGGGCTACATGAATAGGAAACAAACCATAGAGACAGAACTTGGAACTACTTTATTGTGTCAAGTTTCAAAGAGCTAGCAAAAACCGTGTTTGATTCAGAGTTCCAACTACATGTATCCATATAGGATAAAACAGAGTGAAACCTGAAATTTAAATGGTTACTGCCAACGAACGGTTTAACCTAGAAGAACGAAATTTGGTGAGCCAAGTGGGATTGGGGTACTGATCATTACCTGAAAGTGTCATCAAGATTGGGTGAAAAAATGTGTGCTGAGATTTCAGGAAACTCGTAGTTTTTTGGAAGCTTGGAAACGCATTTCCATGAAAGTGATTTGCGCCAGTCTCTGCTTAGGGCTAAAACAATAGGAAACAAACCATAGAGATAGAACTTGGAACTACTTTATTGTGTCAAGTTTCAAAGAGCTAGCACAAACCGTGTTTGATTTAGATTTCCAACTACATTTATCCATATAGGAGAAAACAGAGTGAAACCTAAAAATTAAAACGGTTACTGCCAACGAACGGTTTAACCTAGAAGAACGAAATTTGGTGAGCCAAGTGGGATTGGGGAACTGATCATTACCTGAAAGTGTCATCAAGCTTGGTTGAAAAAATGTGAGCTGCGATTTCAGGAAACTCGTCGTTTTTTGGAAGCTTGGCAACTCCTTTCCTTTAAAGTGATTTGCGCCAGTCTCTGCTTAGGGGTACATCAATAGGAAACAAACCATAGAGATAGAACTTGGAACTACTTTATTGTGTCAAGTTTCAAAGAGCTAGCACAAACCGTGTTTGATTTAGAGTTCCAACTACATGTATCCATATAGGAGAAAACACAGTGAAACCTAAAAATTAAAACTATTACTGCCAACGAACGGTTTAACCTAGAAGAACAAAATTTGGTGACCAAGTGGGATTGGGGTACTGATCATTACCTGAAAGTGTCATCAAGATTGGGTGAAAAAATTGTGCTGAGATTTCATGAAACTCGTAGTTTTTTGGAAGCTTGGCAATCCCTTTTAATGTAAGTGAATTGCGCCAGTCTCTGCTTAGGGCTACATCAATAGGAAACAAACCATAGAGATAGAACTTGGAACTACTTTATTGTGTCAAGTTTCAAAGAGCTAGCACAAACCGTGTGTGATTTAGAGTTCCAACTACATGTATCCATATAGGAGAAAACAGAGTGAAACCTAAAAATTAAAACGGTTACTGCCAACGAACGGTTTAACCTAGAAGAACGAAATTTGGTGAGCCAAGTGGGATTGGGTAACTGATCATTACCTGAAAGTGTCATCAAGCTTGGGTGAAAAAATGTGAGCTGCGATTTCAGGAAACTCGTCGTTTTTTGGAAGCTTGGCAACTCCTTTCCTTTAAAGTGATTTGCGCCAGTCTCTGCTTAGGGGTACATCAATAGGAAACAAACCATAGAGATAGAACTTGGAACTACTTTATTGTGTCAAGTTTCAAAGAGCTAGCACAAACGGTGTTTGATTTAGAGTTCCAACTACATGTATCCATATTGGAGAAAACACAGTGAAACCTAAAAATTAAAACTGTTACTGCCAACGAACGGATTAACCTAGAAGAACGAAATTTGGTTTGCCAAGTGGGATTGGAGTACTGATGATTACCTGAAAGTGTCATCACGATTGAGTGAAAAAATGTGTGCTGAGATTTCAGGAAACTCGTAGTTTTTTAGAAGCTTGGCAACCCCTTTTAATGTAAGTGAATTGCGCCAGTCTCTTCTTAGGGCTACATCAATAGGAAACAAACCATAGAGATAGAACTTGGAACTACTTTACTTTGTCAAGTTTCAAAGAGCTGGCACAAACCGTGTTTGATTTAGATTTCCAACTACATGTATCCATATAGGCAAAACAGAGTGAAACCTAAAAATTAAAACTGTTACTGCCAACGAACGGTTTAACCTAGAAGAAAAAAATTTGCTGAGCCAAGTGGGATTTTGGTACTGATCATTACCTGAGAGTGTCATCAAGATGGGGTGAAAAAATGTGTGCTGAGATTTCAGGAATCTCGTAGTTTTTTGGAAGCTTGGCAACCCCTTTCCATGAAAGTGATTTGCGCCAGTCTCTGCTTAGGGCTACATCAATAGGAAACAAACCATAGAGATAGAACTTGGAACTACCTTATTGTGTCAAGTTTCAAAGAGCTAGCACAAACCGTGTTTGATTTAGAGTTCCAACTACATGTATCCATATAGGAGAAAACACAGTGAAACCTAAAAATTAAAACTGTTACTGTAAATGAACGGTTTAACTTAGAAGAACGAAATTTGGTGAGCCAAGTGGGATTGGGGTACTGATCATTACCAGAAAGTGTCATCCGGATTGGGAGAAAAAATGTGTGCTGAGATTTCATGAAACTCGTAGTTTTTTGGAAGCTTGGCAACCCCCTTCCATGAAAGTAATTTGCGCCAGTCTCTGCTTACGGCTACATCAATAGGAAACAAACCATAGAGATAGAACTTGGAACTACTTTATTGTGTCAAGTTTCAAAGAGCTAGCACAAACCGTGTTTGATTTAGATTTCCAACTACATGTATCCATACATTAGAAAACAGAGTGAAACAAAAAATTAAAACTGTTACTGCCAACGAACAGTTTAACCTAGAAGAACGAATTTGGTGAGCCAAGTGGGATTGGGGTACTGATCATTACCTGAAAGTGTCATCAAGATTGGGTGAAAAAACTGTTGTGAGATTTCATGAAACTCGCAGTTTTTTGGAAGCTTGGCAACCCCTTTCCATGAAACTGATTTGCGCCAGTCTCTGCTTAGGGCTACACCAATACGAAACAAACCATAGAGATAGAACTTGGTACTACTTTATTGTGTCAAGTTTCAAAGAGCTAGCACAAACCGTGTGTGATTTAAAGTTCCAACTACATGTATCCATATAGGAGAAAACAGAGTGAAACCTAAAAATTAAAACTGTTACTGCGAACGAACCGTTTAACCTAGAAGAAAAAAAATTGGTGAGCCAAGTGGGATTTTGGTACTGATCATTAGCTGAAAGTGTCATCAAGTTTGGGTGAAAAAATGTGTGCTGTGATTTCAGGAAACTCGTAGTTTTTTGGAAGCTTGGCCACCCCTTTCCATGAAAGTGATTTGCGCCAGTCTCCTCCTAGGTCTACATCAATAGGAATCAAACCATAGAGATAGAACTTGGAACTACTTTATTGTGTCAAGTTTCAAAGAGCTAGCACAAACCGTGTTTGATTTAGAGTTCCAACTACATGTATCCATATAGGAGAAAACAGAGTGAAACCTAAAAATTAAAACTGTTACTGTCAACGAACGGTTTAACCTAGAAGAACGAAATTTGGTGAGCCAAGTGGGATTGGGGTAGTGATCAACCTGAAAGTGTCATCAAGATTGGGTGAAAAAATGTGTGCTGAAATTTCAGGAAAAACGTAGTTTTTTGGAAGCTTTGCAACCCCTTTCCATGAAAGTGATTTGCGCCAGTCTCTGCTTAGGGCTACATCAATAGGAAAGAAACCATAGAGATAGAACTTGGAACTACTTTATTGTGTCAAGTTTCAAAGCGCTAGCACAAACCGTGTTTGATTTAGAGTTCCAACTACATGTATCCATATAGGAGAAAACACAGTGAAACCTAAAAATTAAAACTATTACTGCCAACGAACGGTTTAACCTAGAAGAACGAAATTTGGTGACCAAGTGGGATTGGGGTACTGATCATTACCTGAAAGTGTCATCAAGATTGGGTGAAAAAACTGTGCTGAGATTTCATGAAACTCGCAGTTTTTTGGAAGCTTGGCAACCCCTTTCCATGAAACTGATTTGCGCCAGTCTCTGCTTAGGGCTACACCAATAGGAAACAAACCATAGAGATAGAACTTGGTACTACTTTATTGTGTAAAGTTTCAAAGAGCTAGCACAAACCGTGTGTGATTTAGAGTTCCAACTACATGTATCCATATAGGAGAAAACAGAGTGAAACCTAAAAATTAAAACTGTTACTGCCAACGAACGGTTTAACCTAGAAGAAAAAAAATTGGTGAGCCAAGTGGGATTTTGGTACTGATCATTACCTGAGAGTGTCATCAAGTTTGGGTGAAAAAATGTGTGCTGTGATTTCAGGAAACTCGTAGTTTTTTGGAAGCTTGGCCACCCCTTTCCATGAAAGTGATTTGCGCCAGTCTCCTCCTAGGTCTACATCAATAGGAAACAAACCATAGAGATAGAACTTGGAAGTACTTTATTGTGTCAAGTTTCAAAGAGCTAGCACAAACCGTGTGTGATTTAGAGTTCCAACTACATGTATCCATATAGAAGAAAACAGAGTGAAACCTAAAAATTAAAACTGTTACTGCCAACGAACGGTTTAACCTAGAAGAACGAAATTTGGTGAGCCAAGAGGGATTGGGGTATTGATCATTACCTGAAATTGTCATCAAGTTTGGGTCAAAAAACGTGTGCTGAGATTTCAGGAAACTCGTAGTTTTTTGGAAGTTTCGCAACCCCTTTCCATGAAAGTGATTTGCGCCGGTCTCTGCTTAGGGCTACATCAATAGGAAACAAACCATAGAGATAGAACTTGGAACTACTTTATTGTGTCAAGTTTCAAAGAGTTAGCACAAACCGTGTTTGATTTAGAGTTCCAAGTACATGTATCTATATAGGAATAAACAGAGTGAAACCTAATAATTAAAACTGTTACTGCAAAAAAACGGTTTAACCTAGAAGAACGAAATTTGGTGAGCCAAGTGGAATTGGTGTACTGATCATTACCTGAAAGTGTCATCCGGATTGGGAGAAAAAATGTGTGCTGAGATTTCATGAAACTCGTAGTTTTTTGGGAGCTTTGCAACCCCCTTCCATGAAAGTGATTTGCGCCAGTCTCTGCTTAGGGCTTCATGAATAGGAAACAAACCATAGAGACAGAACTTGGAACTACTTTATTGTGTCAAGTTTCAAAGAGCTAGCAAAAACCGTGTTTGATTCAGAGGTCCAACTACATGTATCCATATAGGAGAAAACAGAGTGAAACCTAAAATTTAAATGGTTACTGCCAACGAACGTTTTAACCTAGAAGAACGAAATTAGGTGAGCCAATTGGGATTGCGGTACTTATCTTCACCTGAAAGTGTCATCAAGATTGGGTGAAAAAATGTGAGCTGAGATTTCAGGAAACTCGTCGTTTTTTGGAAGCTTGGCAACCCCTTTCCATGAAAGTGATTTGCGCCAGTCTCTGCTTAGAGCTACATGAATAGGAAACAAACCATAGAGATAGAACTTGGAACTACTTTATTGTGTCAAGTTTCAAAGAGCTAGCACAAACCGTGTTTGATTTAGAGTTCCAACTACATGTATCCATATCGGAGAAAACAGAGTGAAACCTAAAAATTAAAACTGTTACTGCCAACGAACGGTTTAACCTAGAAGAACGTAATTTGGTGAGCCAAGTGGGATTGGGGTACTGATCATTACTTGAAAGTGTCATCAAGATTGGGTGAAAAAATGTGTGCTGATATTTCAGGAAACTCATAATTTTTTGGAAGCTTGGCAACTTCTTTCCATGAAAGTGATTTGCGCCAGTCTCTGCTTAGGGCTACATCATTAGGAAACAAACCATAGACATAGATCTTGGAACTACTTTATTGTGTCAAGTTTCAAAGAGCTAGCACAAATCGTGTTTGATTTAGAGTTCCAACTACATGTATCCATACAGGAGAAAACAGAGTGAAACCTAAAAATTAAAACTGTTACTGTCAACGAACGGTTTAACCTAGAAGAACGAAATTTGGTGAGCCAATTGGATTGGGGTACTGATCATTACCTGAAAGTGTCATCCGGATTGGGAGATAAAATGTGTGCTGAGATATCATGAAACTCGTAGTTTTTTGGAAGCTTGGCAACCCCCTTCCATGAAAGTAATTCGCGCCAGTCTCTGCTTATGGCTACATCAATAGGAAAAAAACCATAGAGATAGAACTTGGAACTACATTATTGTGTCAAGTTTCAAAGAGCTAGCACAAACCGTGTTTGATTTAGAGTTCCAACTACATGTATCCATATAGGAGAAAACAGAGTGAAACCAAAAATTAAAACTGTTACTGCCAACGAACGGTTTAACCTAGAAGAACGAAATTTGGTGAGCCAAGTGGGATTGGGGTACTGATCATTACCTGAAAGTGTCATCAAGATTGGGTGAAAAAATGTGTGCTGAGATTTCAGGAAACTCGTAGTTTTTTGGAAGCTTGGCAACTTCTTTCCATGAAAGTGATTTGCGCCGGTCTGTGCTTAGGGCTACATCAATAGGAAACAAACCATAGAGATAGAACTTGGAACTACTTTATTGTGTCAAGTTTCAAAGAGCTAGCACAAACCGTGTTTTATTTAGAGTTCCAAATACATGTATCCATATAGGAGAAAACAGAGTGAAACCTAAAAATTAAAATGGTTACTGCCAACGAATGGTTTAATCTAGAAGAACGAAATTTGGTGAGCCATGTGGGATTGGTGTACTGATCATTACCTGAAAGGGTCATCAAGCTTGGGTGAAAAAATGTGAGGTGAGATTTCAGGAAACTCGTAGTTTTTTGGAAGCTTGGCAACCCCTTTCCTGGAAAGTGATTTGCGCCAGTCTCTGCTTAGGGGTACATCAATATTAAACAAACCATAGAGATAGAACTTGGAACCACTTTATTGTGTCAAGTTTCAAAGAGCTAGCACAAACCGTGTTTGATTTAGAGTTCCAACTACATGTATCCATATAGGAGAAAACAGAGTGAAACCTAAAAATTAAAACTGATACTGTCAACGAACGGTTTAACCTAGAAGAACGAAATTTGGTGAGCCAAGTGGGATTGGGGTACTGATCATTAGCTGAAAGTGTCATCCGGATTGGGAGAAAAAATGTGAGCTTAGCTTTCATGAAACTCGTAGTTTTTGGAAGCTTCCAACGCCCTTCCATGAAAGTAATTTGCGCCAGTCTCTGCTTACGGCTACATCAATAGGAAACAAACCATAGAGATAGATCTTGGAACTACATTATTGTGTCAAGTTTCAAAGAGCTAGCATAAACCATTTTAGATATAGTGTTCTAACTACATGTATCCATATAGGAAAAAACAGAGTGAAACCTAAAAATTAAAACTGTTACTGCAAACGAACGGTTTTACCTAGAAGAACAAAATTTGTGAGCCAAGTGGGACTGGGGTACTGACCATTACCTGAAAGTGTCATCAAGTTTGGGTGAAAAAATGTGTGCTGAGATTTCTGGAAACTCGTAGTTTTTTGGAAGCTTGGCAACCCCTTTCCATGAAAGTGATTTGCGCCAGTCTCCGCTTAGGGCTACATGAATAGAAAACAAACCACAGAGATAGAACTTGGAACTACTTTATTGTGTCAAGTTTCAAAGAGCTAGCATAAACCGTATTTGATTTAGAGTTCCAACTACATGTATCCATATAGGAGAAAACAGAGTGAAACCTAAAAATTAAAACTGTTACTGCCAACGAACGGTTTAACCTAAAAGAATGAAATTAGGTGAGCCAAGTGGGACTGCAGTAGTGATCATTACCTGAAAGTATCATCAAGATTGGGTGAATAAATGTGTGCTGAGATTTCAGGAAACTCATAGTTTTTTGGAAGCTTGTCAACCCCTTTCCATGAAAGTGATTTGCGCCAGTCTCTGCTTAGGGCTACGTCAATAGGAATCAAACAATAGTGATAGAACTTGGAACTACTTTATTGTGTCAAGTTTCAAAGAGCTAGCTCAAACCGTGTTTGATTTAGAGTTCCAAATACATGTATCCATATAGGAGAAATCAGAGTGAAACCTAAAATTTAAAACTATTACTGCCAACGAACGGTTTAACCTAGAAGAACAAATTTTGGTGAGCCAAGTGGGATTGGGGTACTGATCATTACCTGAAAGTGTCATCAAGTTTGGGTGAAAAAATGTGTGCTGAGATTTCAGGAAACTCGTAGTTTTTTGGAAGCTTGGCAACCCCTTTCCATGAAAGTGAGTTGCGCCAGTCTCTGCTTAGGTCTAAATCAATAGGAAACAAACCATAGAGATAGAACTTGGAACTACTTTATTGTGTCAAGTTTCAAAGAGCTAGCACAAACCATGTTTGATTTAGAGTTCCAACTACATGTATCCATATAGGAGAAAACAGAGTGAAACCTAAAAATTAAAACTGTTACTGTCAACCAACGGTTTAAACTAGAAGAACAAAATTTGGTGAGCCAAGTGGGATTGGGGTTCTGATCATTACCTGAAAGTGTCATCCGGATTGGGAGAAAAAATGTGTGCTTTGATTTCATGAAACTCGTAGTTTTTTGGAAGCTTGGCAACCCCCTTCCATTAAAGTAATTTGCGCCAGTCTCTGCTTACGGCTACATCAATAGGAAACAAACCATAGAGATAGAACATGGAACTACATTATTGTGTCAAGTTTCAAAGAGCTAGCACAAACCGTTTTTGATATAGTGTTCCAACTACATGTATCCATATAGGAAAAATAGAGTGAAAACTAAAAATTAAAACTGTTACTGCCAACGAACGGTTTAACCTAGAAGAACGAAATTTGGTGAGCCAAGAGGGATTGGGGTATTGATCATTACCTGAAAGTTTCATCAAGATTGGGTCAAAAAATGTGTGCTGAGATTTCAGGAAACTCGTAGTTTTTTGGAAGTTTCGCAACCCCTGTCCATGAAAGTGATTTGCGCCGGTCTCTGCTTAGGGCTCCATCAATAGGAAACAAACCATAGAGATAGAACTTGGAACTACTTTATTGTGTCAAGTTTCAAAGAGTTAGCACAAACCGTGTTTGATTTAGAGTTCCAACTACATGTATCCATATAGGAATAAACAGAGTGAAACCTAATAATTAAAACTGTTACTGCAACAGAACGGTTTAACCTAGAAGAACGAAATTTGGTGAGCCAAGTGGGATTGGGATACTGATCATTTCCTGGAAATGTCATCCGGATTGGGAGAAAAAATGTGTGCTGAGATTTCATGAAACTCATATTTTGGAAGCTTGGCAACCCCCTTCCATGAAAGTAATATGCGCCAATCTCTGCTTATGGCTACATCAATAGGAAACAAACCATAGAGATAGAACTTGGAACTACATTATTGTGTCAAGTTTCAAAGAGCTAGCACAAACCGTGTTTGATTTAGAGTTCCAAGTACATGTATCCATATAGGAGAAAACAGAGTGAAACCTAAAATTTAAAATGGTTACTGCCAACGAACGGTTTAACGTAGAAGAACGAAATTTGGTGAGCCAAGTGGGATTGGGGTACTGATCATTACCTGAAAGTGTCATCAAGATTGGGTGAAAAAATTGTGCTGAGATTTCATGAAACTCGTAGTTTTTTAAAAGCTTGGCAACCCCTTTCCATGAAACTGATTTGCGCCAGTCACTGCTTAGGGCTACACCAATAGAAAACAATCCATAGAGATAGAACTTGGAAATAATTTATTGTGTCAAGTTTCAAAGAGGTAGCACAAACCGTGTGTGATTTAGAGTTCCAACTACATGTATCCATATAGGAGAAAACAGAGTGAAACCTAAAAATTAAAACTGTTACTGCCAACGAACGGTTTAACCTAAAAGAACAAAAATTGGTGAGCCAAGTGGGATTTTGGTACTAATCATTACCTGAAAGTGTCATCAAGATTGGGTGAAAAAATGTGTGCTGTGATTTCAGGAAACTCGTAGTTTTTTGGAAGCTTGGCAACCCCTTTCCATGAAAGTGATTTGTGCCAGTCTCTGCTTAGGTCTACATCAATAGGAAAAAAACCATAGAGATGGAACTTAGAACTACTTTACTGTGTCAAGTTTCAAAGAGCTAGCACAAACCGTGTTTGATTTAGATTTCCAACTACATGTATCCGTACATTAGAAAACAGAGTGAAACAAAAAATTAAAACTGTTACTGCCAACGAACAGTTTAACCTAGAAGAACGAATTTGGTGAGCCAAGTGGGATTGGGGTACTGATCATTACCTGAAAGTGTCATCAAGATTGGGTGAAAAAACTGTGCTGAGATTTCATGAAACTCGCAGTTTTTTGGAAGCTTGGCAACCCCTTTCCATGAAACTGATTTGCGCCAGTCTCTGCTTAGGGCTACACCAATAGGAAACAAACCATAGAGATAGAACTTGGTACTACTTTATTGTGTCAAGTTTCAAAGAGCTAGCACAAACCGTGTGTGATTTAGAGTTCCAACTACATGTATCCATATAGGAGAAAACAGAGTGAAACCTAAAAATTAAAACTGTTACTGCCAACGAACAGTTTAACCTAGAAGAAAAAAAATTGGTGAGCCAAGTGGGATTTTGGTACTGATCATTACCTGAAAGTGTCATCAAGTTTGGGTGAAAAAATGTGTGCTGAGATTTCTGGAAACTCGTAGTTTTTTGGAAGCTTGGCAACCCCTTTCCATGAAAGTGATTTGCGCCAGTCTCTGCTTAGGTCTAAATCAATAGGAAACAAACCATAGAGATAGAACTTGGAACAAATTTATTGTGTCAAGTTTCAAAGAGCTAGCACAAACCGTGTGTGATTTAGAGTTCCAACTACATGTATCCATATAAAAGAAAACAGAGTGAAACCTAAAAATTAAAACTGTTACTGCCAACGAACGGTTTAACCTAGAAGAACGAAATTTGGTGAGCCAAGAGGGATTGGGGTATTGATCATTACCTGAAATTGTCATCAATTTGGGTCAAAAAACGTGTGCTGAGATTTCAGGAAACTCGTAGTTTTTTGGAAGTTTCGCAACCCCTTTCCATGAAAGTGATTTGCGCCGGTCTCTGCTTAGGGCTACATCAATAGGAAACAAACCATAGAGATAGAACTTGGAACTACTTTATTGTGTCAAGCTTCAAAGAGTTAGCACAAACCGTGTTTGATTTAGAGTTCCAAGTATATGTATCCATGTAGGAATAAACAGAGTGAAACCTAATAATTAAAACTGTTACTGCAAAAAAACGGTTTAACCTAGAAGAACGAAATTTGGTGAGCCAAGTGGAATTGGTGTACTGATTATTACCTGAAAGTGTCACCCGGATTGGGAGAAAAAATGTGTGCTGAGATTTCATTAAACTCGTAGTTTTTGGGAGCTTTGCAACCCCCTTCCATGAAACTGATTTGCGCCAGTCTCTGCTTAGGGCTACATGAATAGGAAACAAACCATAGAGACAGAACTTGGAACTACTTTATTGTGTCAAGTTTCAAAGAGCTAGCAAAAACCGTGTTTGATTCAGAGTTCCAACTACATGTATCCATATAGGAGAAAACAGAGTGAAACCTAAAATTTAAATGGTTACTGCCAACGAACGGTTTAACCTAGAAGAACGAAATTTGGTGAGCCAAGTGGGATTGGGGTACTGATCATTACCTGAAAGTGTCATCAAGATTGGGTGAAAAAATTGTGCTGAGATTTCATGAAACTCATAGTTTTTTGGAAGCTTGGCAACCCCTTTCCATGAAAGTGATTTGCGCCGGTCTCTGCTTAGGGCTACATCAATAGGAAACAAACCATAGAGATAGAACTTGGAACTACTTTATTGTGTCAAGTTTCAAAGAGCTTGCACAAACCGTGTTTGATTTAGAGTTCCAACTACATGTATCCATATCGTGAAAACAGAGTGAAACCTAAAAATTAAAACTGTTACTGCCAACGAACGGTTTAACCTAGAAGAACGAAATTAGGTGAGCCAATTGGGATTGTGGTACTTATCTTTACCTGAAAGTGTCATCAAGATTGGGTGAAAAAATGTGAGCTGAGATTTCAGGAAACTCGTCGTTTTTTGGAAGCTTGGCAACCCCTTTCCATGAAAGTGATTTGCGCCAGTCTCTGCTTAGGGCTACTTCAATAGGAAACAAACCATAGAGATAGAACTTGGAACTACTTTATTGTGTCAAGTTTCAAAGAGCTAGCACAAACCGTGTTTGATTTAGAGTTCCAACTACATGTATCCATATCGGAGAAAACAGAGTGAAACCTAAAAATTAAAACTGTTACTGCCAACGAACGGTTTAACCTAGAAGAACGAAATTTGGTGAGCCAAGTGGGATTGGGGTACTGATCATTACTTGAAAGTGTCATCAAGATTGGGTGAAAAAATGTGTGCTGATATTTCAGGAAACTCATAATTTTTTGGAAGCTTGGCAACTTCTTTCCATGAAAGTGATTTGCGCCAGTCTCTGCTTAGGGCTACATCATTAGGAAACAAACCATAGACATAGAACTTGGAACTACTTTATTGTGTCAAGTTTCAAAGAGCTAGCACAAATCGTGTTTGATTTAGAGTTCCAACTACATGTATCCATACAGGAGAAAACAGAGTGAAACCTAAAAATTAAAACTGTTACTGTCAACGAACGGTTTAACCTAGAAGAACGAAATTTGGTGAGCCAATTGGATTGGGGTACTGATCATTACCTGAAAGTGTCATCCGGATTGGGAGAAAAAATGTGTGCTGAGATATCATGAAACTCGTAGTTTTTTGGAAGCTTGGCAACCCCCTTTCTTGAAAGTGATTTGCGACAGTCTCTGCTTAGGGCTACATCAATAGGAAACAAACCATAGAGATGGAACGTGGAACTTCTTTATTGTGTCAAGTTTCAAAGAGCTAGCACAAACCGTGTTTGATTTAGAGTTCCAACTACATGTATCCATATAGGAATAAACAGAGTGAAACCTAAAAATTAAAACTGTTATGGCCAAAGAACGGTTTAACATAGAAGAACAAAATTTGGTGAGCCAAGTGGGATTGGGGTACTGATCATTACCTGAAAGTGTCATCAAGATTGGGTGAAAAAATGTGTGCTGAGATTTCAGGAAACTCGTAGTTTTTTGGAAGATTGGCAACCCCTTCCCATGAAAGTGATTTGCGCAAGTCTCTGCTTAGGGCTATAACAATAGGAAACAAACCTTAGAGATAGTACTTGGAACTACATTATTGTGTCAAGTTTCAAAGAGGTAGCACAAATTGTGTTTGATTTAGAGTTCCAACTACATGTATCCATATAGGAGAAAACAGAGTGAAACCTAAAAATTAAAACTGTTACTCCCAACGAGGGTTTAACCTAGAAGAACGAAATTTGGTGAGCCAAGTGGGATTGGGGTACTGATCATTACCTGAAAGTGTCATCAAGATTGGGTGAACAAATGTGTGCTGAAATTTCAGGAAACTCGTAGTTTTTTGGAAGATTGGCAACCCCTTTCCATGAAAGTGATTTGTGCCAGTCTCTGCTTAGGGCTACATCAATAGGAAACAAACCATAGAGATGGAACGTGGAACTTCTTTATTGTGTCAAGTTTCAAAGAGCTAGCACAAACCGTGTTTGATTTAGAGGTCCAACTACATGTATCCATATAGGAGAAAACAGAATGAAACTTAAAATTTAAACTGTTACTGCCAACGAACGGTTTAACCAAAAGAACGAAATTTGGTGAGCCAAGTGGGATTGGGGTACTGATGATTACCTGAAAGTGCCATCAAGATTGGGTGAAAAAATGTGTGCTGAGATTTCAGGAAACTCGTAGTTTTTTGGAAGGTTGGCAACCCCTTTCCAAGAAAGTGATTTGCGCCGGTCTCTGCTTAGGGCTACATCAATAGGAAACAAACAATAGAGAGAGAACTTGGAACTACTTTATTGTGTCAAGTTTCAAAGATCTAGCACAAACCGTGATTGATTTAGAGTTCCAACTACATGTATCCATATAGGAGAAATCAGACTGAACCCTAAAAATTGAAACTGTTACTGCCAACGAACGGTTTAACCTAGAAGAACGAAATTTGGTGAGCCAAGTGGGATTGGGGTACTGATCATTACATGAGAGTGTCATCAAACTTGGGTGAAAAAATGTGAGCTTCGATTTCAGGAAACTCATCGTTATTTGGTAGCTTGGCAACCCCTTTCCAAAAAGTGATTTGCGGCAGTCTCTGCTTAGGGCTACATCAATAGGAAACAAACCATAGAGATAGAACTTGGAACTACTTTATTGTGTCAAGTTTCAAAGAGCTAGCACAAACCGTGTTTGATTTAGAGTTCCAACTACATGTATCCATATAGGAGAAAACAGAGTGAAACCTAAAAATTAAAACTGTTACTGCCAACGAACGGTTTAACCTAGAAGAACGAAATTTGGTGAGCCAAGTGGGATTGGGGTACTGATCATTACCTGAAAGTGTCATCAAGATTAGGTGAAAAAATATGTGCTGAGATGTCAGGAAACTCATAGTTTTTTGGAAGCTTCGCAACCCGTTTCCATGAAGTGATTTGCGCCGGTCTCTGCTTAGGGCTATATCAATAGGAAACAAACCATAGAGATAGAACTTGGACCTACTTTATTGTGTCAAGTTTCAAAGAGCTAGCACAAACCATGTTTGATTTAGAGTTCCAACTACATGTATCCATATAGGAATAAACAGAGTGAAACCTAAAAATTAAAACTGTTACTGCCAAAGAACGGTTTAAACTAGAAGAACGAAATTTGGTGAGCCAAGTGGGATTGGGGTACTGATCATTACCTGAAAGTGTCATCAAGATTGGGTGAAAAAATGTGTGCTGAGATTTCAGGAAACTCGTAGTTTTTTGGAAGCTTGGCAACCCCTTTCCATGAAAGTGATTTGCGCCAGTCTCTGCTTAGGGCTACATCAATAGGATACAAACCACAGAGATAGAATTTGGAACTACTTCATTGTGTCAAGTTTCAAAGAGCTAGCACAAACCGTGTTTGATTTAGAGTTCCAATTACATGTATCCATATAGGAGAAAAAAGAGTGAAACCTAAAAATTTAAATTGTTACTGGCAACGAATAGTTTAACCTAGAAGAACGAAATTTGGTGAGCCAAGTGGGATTGGGGTACTGATCATTACCTGAAAGTGTCATCAAGATTGGGTGAAAAAATGTGTGCTGAGATTTCAGGAAACTCGTAGTTTTTTGGAAGCTTGGTAACCCCTTTCCATGAAAGTGATTTGCGCCAGTCTCTGCTTAGGGCTACATCAATAGGAAACAAACCATAGTGATAGAACTTGGACCTACTTTATTGTGTCAAGTTTCAAAGAGCTAGCACAAACCGTCTTTGATTTAGAGTTCCAACTACATGTATCCTTATAGGAGTAAACAGAGTGAAACCTAAAAATTAAAACTGTTACTGCCAACGAACCGTTTAACCTAGAAGAACGAAATTTGGTGAGCCAAGTGGGATTGGGGTACTGATCATTAGCTGCAAGTGTCATCAAGATTGGGTGAAAATATGTGTGCTGAGATTTCAGGAAACTCGTAGTTTTTTGGAAGCTTGGCAACCCCTTTCCATGTAAGTGATTTGCGCCAGTCTCTGCTTCGGGCTACATCAATAGGAAATAAACCACAGAGATAGAATTTGGAACTACTTTATTGTGTCAAGTTTCAAAGAGCTAGCACAAACCGTGTTTGATTTAGAATTCCAATTACATGTATCCATATAAGAGAAAACAGAGTGAAACATAAAAATTAAAACTGTTACTGCCAACGAATAGTTTAACCTAGAAGAACGAAATTTGGTGAGCCAAGTGGGATTGGGGTACTGATCATTACCTGAAAGTGCCATCAAGATTTGGTGAAAAAATGTGTGCTGAGATGTCAGGAAACTCGTAGTTTTTTGGAAGCTTCGCAACCCGTTTCCATGAAGTGATTTGCGCCGGTCTCTGGTTAGGGCTATATCAATAGGAAACAAACCATAGAGATAGAACTTGGACCTACTTTATTCTGTCAAGTTTCAAAGAGCTAGCACAAACCGTGTTTGATTTAGAGTTCCAACTACATGTATCCATATAGGAATAAACAGAGTGAAACCTAAAAATTAAAACTGTTACTGCCAAAGAACGGTTTAACCTAGAAGTACGAAATTTGGTGAGCCAAGTGGGATTGGGGTACTGATCATTACATGAAAGTGTCATCAAGATTGGGTGAAAAAATGTGTGCTGAGATTTCAGGAAACTCGTAGTTTTTTGGAAGCTTGGCAACCCCTTTCCATGAAAGTGATTTGCGCCAGTCTCTGCTTAGGGCTACATCAGTAGGAAACAAACCACAGAGATAGAATTTGGAACTACTTTATTGTGTCAAGTTTCAAAGAGCTAGCACAAACCGTGTTTGATTTAGAGTTCCAATTACATGTATCCATATAGGAGAAAAAAGAGTGAAACCTAAAAATTTAAATTGTTACTGGCAACGAATAGTTTAACCTAGAAGAACGAAATTTGGTGAGCCAAGTGGGATTGGGGTACTGATCATTACCTGAAAGTGTCATCAAGATTGGGTGAAAAAATGTGTGCTGAGATTTCAGGAAACTCGTAGTTTTTTGGAAGCTTGGTAACCCCTTTCCATGAAAGTGATTTGCGCCAGTCTCTGCTTAGGGCTACATCAATAGGAAACAAACCATAGTGATAGAACTTGGACCTACTTTATTGTGTCAAGTTTCAAAGAGCTAGCACAAACCGTCTTTGATTTAGAGTTCCAACTACATGTATCCTTATAGGAGTAAACAGAGTGAAACCTAAAAATTAAAACTGTTACTGCCAACGAACGGTTTAACCTAGATGAACGAAATTTGGTGAGCCAAGTGGGATTGGGGTACTGATCATTACCTGCAAGTGTCATCAAGAGTGGGTGAAAAAATGTGTGCTGAGATTTCAGGAAACTCGTAGTTTTTTGGAAGCTTGGCAACCCCTTTCCATGTAAGTCATTTGCGCCAGTCTCTGCTTAGGGCTACATCAATAGGGTACAAACCACAGAGATAGAATTTGGAACTACTTTATTGTGTCAAGTTTCAAAGAGCTAGCACAAACCGTGTTTGATTTAGAGTTCCAAATACATGTATCCATATAGGAGAAAAGAGAGTGAAATCTAAAAATTAAAACTGTTACTGCCAACGAACGGTTTAACTTAGAAGAACGAAATTTGGTGAGCCAAGTGGGATTGGGGTACTGATCATTACCTGCAAGTGTCATCAAGAGTGGGTGAAAAAATGTGTGCTGAGATTTCAGGAAACTCGTAGTTTTTTGGAAGCTTTGCAACCCCTTTCCATGAAAGTGATCTGCGCCTGTCTCTGCTTAAGGCTACACCTATTGGAAACAAAACATAGAAATAGAACTTGGAACTACTTTATTGTGTCAAGTTTCAAAGAGCTAGCACAAACCGTCTTTGATTTGAGTTCCAACTACATGTATCCATATAGGAGAAAACAGAGTGAAACCTAAAAATTAAAACCGTTACTGCCAACGAATAGTTTAACCTAGAAGAACATAATTCGGTGAGCCAAGTGGGATTGGGGTACTGATCATTACCTGAAAGTGCCATCAAGATTGGGTGAAAAAATGTGTGCTGAGATTTCAGGAAAGTCGTAGTTTTTTGGAAGATTGTCAACCCCTTTCCTTGAAAGTGATTTGCGACAGTCTCTGCTTAGGGCTACATCAATAGGAAACAAACCATAGAGATGGAACGTGGAACTTCTTTATTGTGTCAAGTTTCAAAGAGCTAGCACAAACCGTGTTTGATTTAGAGTTCCAACTACATGTATCCATATAGGAATAAACAGAGTGAAACCTAAAAATTAAAACTGTTACGGCCAAAGAACGGTTTAACATAGAAGAACAAAATTTGGTGAGCCAAGTGGGATTGGGGTACTGATCATTACCTGAAAGTGTCATCAAGATTGGGTGAAAAAATGTGTGCTGAGATTTCAGGAAACTCGTAGTTTTTTGGAAGATTGGCAACCCCTTCCCATGAAAGTGATTTGCGCAAGTCTCTGCTTAGGGCTATAACAATAGGAAACAAACCTTAGAGATAGTACTTGGAACTACATTATTGTGTCAAGTTTCAAAGAGGTAGCACAAATTGTGTTTGATTTAGAGTTCCAACTACATGTATCCATATAGGAGAAAACAGAGTGAAACCTAAAAATTAAAACTGTTACTGCCAACAAGGGTTTAACCTAGAAGAACGAAATTTGGTGAGCCAAGTGGGATTGGGGTACTGATCATTACCTGAAAGTGTCATCAAGATTGGGTGAACAAATGTGTGCTGAAATTTCAGGAAACTCGTAGTTTTTTGGAAGATTGGCAACCCCTTTCCATGAAAGTGATTTGTGCCAGTCTCTGCTTAGGGCTACATCAATAGGAAACAAACAATAGAGAGAGAACTTGGAACTACTGTATTGTGTCAACTTTCAAAGAGCTAGCACAAACCGTGTTTGATTTAGAGGTCCAACTACATGTATCCATATAGGAGAAAACAGAATGAAACCTAAAAATTTAAACTGTTACTGCCAACGAACGGTTTAACCAAAAGAACGAAATTTGGTGAGCCAAGTGGGATTGGGGTACTGATCATTACCTGAAAGTGCCATCAAGATTGGGTGAAAAAATGTGTGCTGAGATTTCAGGAAACTCGTAGTTTTTTGGAAGGTTGGCAACCCCTTTCCAATAAAGTGATTTGCGCCGGTCTCTGCTTAGGGCTACATCAATAGGAAACAAACAATAGAGAGAGAACTTGGAACTACTTTATTGTGTCAAGTTTCAAAGATCTAGCACAAACCGTGATTGATTTAGAGTTCCAACTACATGTATCCATATAGGAGAAATCAGACTGAACCCTAAAAATTGAAACTGTTACTGCCAACGAACGGTTTAACCTAGAAGAACGAAATTTGGTGAGCCAAGTGGGATTGGGGTACTGATCATTACATGAGAGTGTCATCAAACTTGGGTGAAAAAATGTGAGCTTCGATTTCAGGAAACTCATCGTTATTTGGTAGCTTGGCAACCCCTTTCCAAAAAGTGATTTGCGGCAGTCTCTGCTTAGGGCTACATCAATAGGAAACAAACCATAGAGATAGAACTTGGAACTACTTTATTGTGTCAAGTTTCAAAGAGCTAGCACAAACCGTGTTTGATTTAGAGTTCCAACTACATGTATCCATATAGGAGAAAACAGAGTGAAACCTAAAAATTAAAACTGTTACTGCCAACGAACGGTTTAACCTAGAAGAACGAAATTTGGTGAGCCAAGTGGGATTGGGGTACTGATCATTACCTGAAAGTGTCATCAAGATTAGGTGAAAAAATGTGTGCTGAGATTTCAGGAAACTCGTAGTTTCTTGGAAGCTTGGCAACCCCTTTCCATGAAAGTGATTTGCGCCGGTCTCTGCTTAGGGCTATATCAATAGGAAACAAACCATAGAGATAGAACTTGGACCTACTTTATTGTGTCAAGTTTCAAAGAGCTAGCACAAACCGTGTTTGATTTAGAGTTCCAACTACATGTATCCATATAGGAATAAACAGAGTGAAACCTAAAAATTAAAACTGTTAGTGCCAAAGAACGTTTTAACCTAGAAGAACGAAATTTGGTGAGCCAAGTGGGATTGGGGTACTGATCATTACCTGAAAGTGTCATCAAGATTGGGTGAAAAAATGTGTGCTGAGATTTTGAGGAAACTCGTAGTTTTTTGGAAGCTTGGCAACTTCTTTCCATGAAAGTGATTTGCGCCGGTCTCTGCTTAGGGCTACATCAATAGGAAAGAAACCACAGAGACAGAATTTGCAACTACTTTATTGTTTCAAGTTTCAAAGAGCTAGCACAAACCGTGTTTGATTTAGAGTTCCAATTTCATATATCCATATAGGAGAAAAAAGAGTGAAACCTAAAAATTCAAACTGTTACTGCCAACGAATAGTTTAACCTAGAAGAACGAAATTTGGTGAGCCAAGTGGGATTGGGGTACTGATCATTACCTGAAAGTGTCATCAAGATTGGGTGAAAAAATGTCTGCTGAGATTTCAGGAAACTCGTAGTTTTTTGGAAGCTTGGCAACCCCTTTCAATGAAAGTGATTTGCGCCAGTCTCTGCATAGGGCTACATCAATAGGAAACAAGCCATAGAGATAGAACTTGGAACTACTTTATTGTGTCAAGTTTCAAAGAGCTAGCACAAACCGTGTTTGATTTAGAGTTCCAAATACATGTATCCATATAGGAGAAAACAGAGTGAAACCTAAAAATTAAAACTGTTACTGCCAACGAACGGTTTAACCTAGATGAACGAAATTTGGTGAGCCAAGTGGGATTGGGGTACTGATCATTACCTGCAAGTGTCATCAAGAGTGGGTGAAAAAATGTGTGCTGAGATTTCAGGAAACTCGTAGTTTTTTGGAAGCTTGGCAACCCCTTTCCATGTAAGTGATTTGCGCCAGTCTCTGCTTAGGGCTACATCAATAGGATACAAACCACAGAGATAGAATTTGGAACTACTTTATTGTGTCAAGTTTCAAAGAGCTAGCACAAACCGTGTTTGATTTAGAGTTCCAAATACATGTATCCATATAGGAGAAAACAGAGTGAAACCTAAAAATTAAAACTGTTACTGCCAACGAACGGTTTAACTTAGAAGAACGAAATTTGGTGAGCCAAGTGGGATTGGGGTACTGATCATTACCTGCAAGTGTCATCAAGAGTGGGTGAAAAAATGTGTGCTGAGATTTCAGGAAACTCGTAGTTTTTTGGAAGCTTTGCAACCCCTTTCCATGAAAGTGATCTGCGCCTGTCTCTGCTTAAGGCTACACCTATTGGAAACAAAACATAGAGATAGAACTTGGAACTACTTTATTGTGTCAAGTTTCAAAGAGCTAGCACAAACCGTCTTTGATTTGAGTTCCAACTACATGTATCCATATAGGAGAAAACAGAGTGAAACCTAAAAATTAAAACCGTTACTGCCAACGAATAGTTTAACCTAGAAGAACGAAATTCGGTGAGCCAAGTGGGATTGGGGTACTGATCATTACCTGAAAGTGCCATCAAGATTGGGTGAAAAAATGTGTGCTGAGATTTCAGGAAACTCGTAGTTTTTTGGAAGATTGTCAACCCCTTTCCTTGAAAGTGATTTGCGACAGTCTCTGCTTAGGGCTACATCAATAGGAAACAAACCATAGAGATGGAACGTGGAACTTCTTTATTTTGTCAAGTTTCAAAGAGCTAGCACAAACCGTGTTTGATTTAGAGTTCCAACTACATGTATCCATATAGGAATAAACAGAGTGAAACCTAAAAATTAAAACTGTTACGGCCAAAGAACGGTTTAACATAGAAGAACAAAATTTGGTGAGCCAAGTGGGATTGGGGTACTGATCATTACCTGAAAGTGTCATCAAGATTGGGTGAAAAAATGTGTGCTGAGATTTCAGGAAACTCGTAGTTTTTTGGAAGATTGGCAACCCCTTCCCATGAAAGTGATTTGCGCAAGTCTCTGCTTAGGGCTATAACAATAGGAAACAAACCTTAGAGATAGTACTTGGAACTACATTATTGTGTCAAGTTTCAAAGAGGTAGCACAAATTGTGTTTGATTTAGAGTTCCAACTACATGTATCCATATAGGAGAAAACAGAGTGAAACCTAAAAATTAAAACTGTTACTGCCAACGAGGGTTTAACCTAGAAGAACGAAATTTGGTGAGCCAAGTGGGATTGGGGTACTGATCATTACCTGAAAGTGTCATCAAGATTGGGTGAACAAATGTGTGCTGAAATTTCAGGAAACTCGTAGTTTTTTGGAAGATTGGCAACCCCTTTCCATGAAAGTGATTTGTGCCAGTCTCTGCTTAGGGCTACATCAATAGGAAACAAACAATAGAGAGAGAACTTGGAACTACTGTATTGTGTCAACTTTCAAAGAGCTAGCACAAACCGTGTTTGATTTAGAGGTCCAACTACATGTATCCATATAGGAGAAAACAGAATGAAACCTAAAAATTTAAACTGTTACTGCCAACGAACGGTTTAACCAAAAGAACGAAATTTGGTGAGCCAAGTGGGATTGGGGTACTGATCATTACCTGAAAGTGCCATCAAGATTGGGTGAAAAAATGTGTGCTGAGATTTCAGGAAACTCGTAGTTTTTTGGAAGGTTGGCAACCCCTTTCCAAGAAAGTGATTTGCGCCGGTCTCTGCTTAGGGCTACATCAATAGGAAACAAACAATAGAGAGAGAACTTGGAACTACTTTATTGTGTCAAGTTTCAAAGATCTAGCACAAACCGTGATTGATTTAGAGTTCCAACTACATGTATCCATATAGGAGAAATCAGACTGAACCCTAAAATTGAAACTGTTACTGCCAACGAACGGTTTAACCTAGAAGAACGAAATTTGGTGAGCCAAGTGGGATTGGGGTACTGATCATTACATGAGAGTGTCATCAAACTTGGGTGAAAAAATGTGAGCTTCGATTTCAGGAAACTCATCGTTATTTGGTAGCTTGGCAACCCCTTTCCAAAAAGTGATTTGCGGCAGTCTCTGCTTAGGGCTACATCAATAGGAAACAAACCATAGAGATAGAACTTGGAACTACTTTATTGTGTCAAGTTTCAAAGAGCTAGCACAAACCGTGTTTGATTTAGAGTTCCAACTACATGTATCCATATAGGAGAAAACAGAGTGAAACCTAAAAATTAAAACTGTTACTGCCAACGAACGGTTTAACCTAGAAGAACGAAATTTGGTGAGCCAAGTGGGAATGGGGTACTGATCATTACCTGAAAGTGTCATCAAGATTAGGTGAAAAAATGTGTGCTGAGATTTCAGGAAACTCGTAGTTTTTTGGAAGCTTGGCAACCCCTTTCCATGAAAGTGATTTGCGCCGGTCTCTGCTTAGGGCTATATCAATAGGAAACAAACCATAGAGATAGAACTTGGACCTACTTTATTGTGTCAAGTTTCAAAGAGCTAGCACAAACCGTGTTTGATTTAGAGTTCCAACTACATGTATCCATATAGGAATAAACAGAGTGAAACCTAAAAATTAAAACTGTTACTGCCAAAGAACGGTTTAACCTAGAAGAACGAAATTTGGTGAGCCAAGTGGGATTGGGGTACTGATCATTACCTGAAAGTGTCATCAAGATTGGGTGAAAAAATGTGTGCTGAGATTTCAGGAAACTCGTAGTTTTTTGGAAGCTTGGCAACTTCTTTCCATGAAAGTGATTTGCGCCGGTCTCTGCTTAGGGCTACATCAATAGGAAAGAAACCACAGAGACAGAATTTGCAACTACTTTATTGTTTCAAGTTTCAAAGAGCTAGCACAAACCGTGTTTGATTTAGAGTTCCAATTTCATATATCCATATAGGAGAAAAAAGAGTGAAACCTAAAAATTCAAACTGTTACTGCCAACGAATAGTTTAACCTAGAAGAACGAAATTTGGTGAGCCAAGTGGGATTGGGGTACTGATCATTACCTGAAAGTGTCATCAAGATTGGGTGAAAAAATGTCTGCTGAGATTTCAGGAAACTCGTAGTTTTTTGGAAGCTTGGCAACCCCTTTCAATGAAAGTGATTTGCGCCAGTCTCTGCATAGGGCTACATCAATAGGAAACAAGCCATAGAGATAGAACTTGGAACTACTTTATTGTGTCAAGTTTCAAAGAGCTAGCACAAACCGTGTTTGATTTAGAGTTCCAAATACATGTATCCATATAGGAGAAAACAGAGTGAAACCTAAAAATTAAAACTGTTACTGCCAACGAACGGTTTAACCTAGATGAACGAAATTTGGTGAGCCAAGTGGGATTGGGGTACTGATCATTACCTGCAAGTGTCATCAAGAGTGGGTGAAAAAATGTGTGCTGAGATTTCAGGAAACTCGTATTTTTTTGGAAGCTTGGCAACCCCTTTCCATGTAAGTGATTTGCGCCAGTCTCTGCTTAGGGCTACATCAATAGGATACAAACCACAGAGATAGAATTTGGAACTACTTTATTGTGTCAAGTTTCAAAGAGCTAGCACAAACCGTGTTTGATTTAGAGTTCCAAATACATGTATCCATATAGGAGAAAACAGAGTGAAACCTAAAAATTAAAACTGTTACTGCCAACGAACGGTTTAACTTAGAAGAACGAAATTTGGTGAGCCAAGTGGGACTGGGGTACTGAACATTACCTGAAAGTGTCATCAAGATTGGGTGAAAAAATGTGTGCTGAGATTTCAGGAAACTCGTAGTTTTTTGGAAGATTGGCAACCCCTTTCCATGAAAGTGATTTGCGCAAGTCTCTGCTTAGGGCTACATCAATAGGAATCAAACCTTAGAGATAGAACTTGGAACTACTTTATTGTGTCAAGTTTCAAAAAGCTAGCACAAATTGTGTTTGATTTAGATTTTCAACTACATGTATCCATATAGGAGAAAACAGAGTGAAACCTAAAAATTAAAACTGTTACTGCCAACGAGGGTTTAACCTAGAAGAACGAAATTTGGTGAGCCAAGTGGGATTGGGGTACTGATCATTAACTGAAAGTGTCATCAAGATTGGGTGAAAAAATGTGTGCTGAGATTTCAGGAAACTCGTAGTTTTTTGGAAGTTTGGCAACCCCTTTCAATGAAAGTGATTTGCGCCAGTCTCTGCATAGGGCTACATCAATAGGAAACAAACAATAGAGAGAGAACTTGGAACTACTTTATTGTGTCAAGTTTCAAAGAGCTAGCACAAACCGTGATTGATTTAGAGTTCCAACTACATGTATCCATATAGGAGAAATCAGATTGAACCCTAAAAATTGAAACTGTTACTGCCAACGAACGGTTTAACCTAGAAGAACGAAATTTGGTGAGCCAAGTGGGATTGGGGTACTGATCATTACATGAGAGTGTCATCAAACTTGGGTGAAAAAATGTGAGCTTCGATTTGAGGAAACTCGTAGTTTTTTGGAAGCTTGGCAACCCCTTTCCATGTAAGTGATTTGCGCCAGTCTCTGCTTAAGGCGACATCAATAGGATACAAACCACAGAGATAGAATTTGGAACTACTTTATTGTGTCAAGTTTCAAAAAGCTAGCACAAACAGTGTTTGATTTAGAGTTCCAATTACGTGTATCCATATACGAGAAAAAACAGTGAAACATAAAAATTAAAATTGTTACTGGGAACGAATAGTTTAACCTAGAAAAACGGAATTTGGTGAGCCAAGTGGGATTGGGGTACTAATCATTACCTGAAAGTTCCATCAAGATTGGGTGAAAAAAAGGTGTGCTGAGATGTCAGGAAACTCGTAGTTTTTTGGAAGCTTCGCAACCCCTTTCCATGTAAGTGATTTGCGCCGGTCTCTGCTTAGGGCTATATCAATAGGAAACAAACCATAGAGATAGAACTTGGACCTACATTATTGTGTCAACTTTCAAATAGCTACCACAAACCGTGTTTGATTTAGAGGTCCAACTACATGTATCCATATAGGAGAAAACATAGTGAAACCTAAAAATTTAAACTGTTATTGCCAACAAACGGTTTAACCAAAAGAACGAAATTTGGTGAGCCAAGTGGGATTGGGGTACTGATCATTACCTGAAAGTGCCATCAAGATTGGGTGAAAAAATGTGTGCTGAGATTTCAGGAAACTCGTAGTTTTTTGGAAGGTTGGCAACCCATTTCCAAGAAAGTGATTTGCGCCAGTCTCTTCTTAGGGCTACATCAATAGGAAACAAACCATAGAGATAGAAATTGGACCTACTTTATTGTGTCAAGTTTCAAAGAGCTAGCATAAACCGTCTTTGATTTAGAGTTCCAACTACATGTATCCTTATAGGAGTAAACAGAGTGAAACCTAAAAATTAAAACTGTTACTGCCAACGAACGGTTTAACTTAGAAGAAGGAAAATTGGTGAGCCAAGTGGGATTGGTGTACTGATCATTACCTGCAAGTGTCATCAATATTGGGTGAAAAAATGTGTGCTGAGATTTCAGGAAACTCCTAGTTTTTTGGAAGCTTCTCAACCCCTTTCCATGAAAGTGATTTGTGCCAGTCTCTGCTTACGGCTACATCAATAGGAAACAAACCATAGAGATAGAACTTGGAACTACTTTATTGTGTCAAGTTTCAAAGAGCTAGCACAAACCGTGTTTGATTTAGAGTCCCAACTACATGTATCCATATAGGGGAAAACAGATTGAAACCTAAAAATTAAAACTATTACTGCCAACGAACGTTTTAACCTAGAAGAACGAAATTTGGTGAGCCAAGTGGGATTGGGGTACTGATCATTACCTGAAAGTGTCATCAAGATTGGGTGAAAAAATGTGTGCTGAGATTTCAGGAAACTCGTAGTTTTTTGGAAGCTTTGCAACCCCTTTCCATGAAAGTGATCTGCGCCTGTCTCTGCTTAAGGCTACACCTATAGGAAACAAAACATAGGGATAGAACTTGGAACTACTTTATTGTGTCAAGTTTCAAAGAGCTAGCACAAACCGTCTTTGATTTGAGTTCCAACTACATGTATCCATATAGGAGAAAACAGAGTGAAACCTAAAAATTAAAACTGTTACTGCCAACGAATAGTTTAACTTAGAAGAACGAAATTCAGTGAGCCAAGTGGGATTGGGGTACTGATCATTACCTGAAAGAGCCATCAAGATTGGGTGAAAAAATGTGTGCTGAGATTTCAGGAAAGTCGTAGTTTTTTGGAAGATTGTCAACCCCTTTCCATGAAAGTGATTTGCGCCAGTCTCTGCTTAGGGCTACATCAATAGGAAACAAACCATAGAGATGGAACGTGGAACTTCTTTATTGTGTCAAGTTTCAACGAGCTAGCACAAACCGTGTTTGATTTAGAGTTCCAACTACATGTATCCATAAAGGAATAAACAGAGTGAAACCTAAAAATTAAAACTGTTACGGCCAAAGAACGGTTTAATCTAGAAGAACGAAATTTGGTGAGCCAAGTGGGATTGGGGTACTGATCATTACCTGAAAGTGTCATCAAGATTGGGTGAAAAAATGTGTGCTGAGATTTCAGGAAACTCGTAGTTTTTTGGAAGATTGGCAACCCCTTTCCATGAAAGTGATTTGCGCAAGTCTCTGCTTAGGGCTACATCAATAGGAAACAAACCTTAGAGATAGAACTTGGAACTACATTATTGTGTCAAGTTTCAAAGAGCTAGCACAAATTGTGTTTGATTTAGAGTTCCAACTACATGTATCCATATAGGAGAAAACAGAGTGAAACCTAAAAATTAAAACTGTTACTGCCAATGAGGTTTTAACCTAGAAGAACGAAATTTGGTGAGCCAAGTGGGATTGGGGTACTGATCATTACATGAGAGTGTCATCAAACTTGGGTGAAAAAATGTGAGCTTAGATTTCAGGAAACTCATCGTTATTTGGAAGCTTGGCAACCCCTTTCCAAAAAGTGATTTGCGGCAGTCTCTGCTTAGGGCTACATCAATAGGAAACAAACCATAGAGATAGAACTTGGAACTACTTTATTGTGTCAAGTTTCAAAGGGCTAGCACAAACCGTGTTTGATTTAGAGTTCCAACTACATGTATCCATATAGGAGAAAACAGAGTGAAACCTAAAAATTAAAACTGTTACTGCCAACGAACGGTTTAACCTAGAAGAACGAAATTTGGTGAGCCAAGTGGGATTGGGGTACTGATCATTACTTGAAAGTGTCATCAAGATTGGGTGAAAAAATGTGTGCTGAGATTTCAGGAAACTCGTAGTTTTTTGGAAGTTTGGCAACCCCTTTCAATGAAAGTGATTTGCGCCAGTCTCTGCATAGGGCTACATCAATAGGAAACAAACCATAGAGATAGAACTTGGAACTACTTTATTGTGTCAAGTTTCAAAGAGCTAGCACAAACCGTGTTTGATTTAGAGTTCCAAATATATGTATCCATATAGGAGAAAACAGAGTGAAACCTAAAAATTAAAACTGTTACTGCCAACGAACGGTTTAACCTAGATGAACGAAATTTGGTGAGCCAAGTGGGATTGGGGTACTGATCATTACCTGCAAGTGTCATCAAGAGTGGGTGAAAAAATGTGTGCTGAGATTTCAGGAAACTCGTAGTTTTTTGGAAGATTGGCAACCCCTTTCCATGAAAGTGATTTGCGCCAGTCTCTGCTTACGGCTACATCAATAGGAAACAAACAATAGAGAGAGAACTTGGAACTACTTTATTGTGTCAAGTTTCAAAGAGATAGCACAAACCGTGATTGATTTAGAGTTCCAACTACATGTATCCATATAGGAGAAATCAGACTGAACCCTAAAAATTGAAACTGTTACTGCCAACGAACGGTTTAACCTAGAAGAACGAAATTTGGTGAGCCAAGTGGGATTGGGGTACTGATCATTACATGAGAGTGTCATCAAACTTGGGTGAAAAAATGTGAGCTTAGATTTCAGGAAACTCATCGTTATTTGGAAGCTTGGCAACCCCTTTCCAAAAAGTGATTTGCGGCAGTCTCTGCTTAGGGCTACATCAATAGGAAACAAACCATAGAGATAGAACTTGGAACTACTTTATTGTGTCAAGTTTCAAAGGGCTAGCACAAACCGTGTTTGATTTAGAGTTCCAACTACATGTATCCATATAGGAGAAAACAGAGTGAAACCTAAAAATTAAAACTGTTACTGCCAACGAACGGTTTAACCTAGAAGAACGAAATTTGGTGAGCCAAGTGGGATTGGGGTACTGATCATTACTTGAAAGTGTCATCAAGATTGGGTGAAAAAATGTGTGCTGAGATTTCAGGAAACTCGTAGTTTTTTGGAAGTTTGGCAACCCCTTTCAATGAAAGTGATTTGCGCCAGTCTCTGCATAGGGCTACATCAATAGGAAACAAACCATAGAGATAGAACTTGGAACTACTTTATTGTGTCAAGTTTCAAAGAGCTAGCACAAACCGTGTTTGATTTAGAGTTCCAAATATATGTATCCATATAGGAGAAAACAGAGTGAAACCTAAAAATTAAAACTGTTACTGCCAACGAACGGTTTAACCTAGATGAACGAAATTTGGTGAGCCAAGTGGGATTGGGGTACTGATCATTACCTGCAAGTGTCATCAAGAGTGGGTGAAAAAATGTGTGCTGAGATTTCAGGAAACTCGTAGTTTTTTGGAAGCTTGGCAACCCCTTTCCATGTAAGTGATTTGCACCAGTCTCTGCTTAGGGCTACATCAATAGGATACAAACCACAGAGATAGAATTTGGAACTACTTTATTGTGTCAAGTTTCAAAGAGCTAGCACAAACCGTGTTTGATTTAGAGTTCCAATTACATGTATCCATATAGGAGAAAAAAGAGTGAAACATAAAAATTAAAATTGTTACTGGCAATGAATAGTTTAACCTAGAAGAACGAAATTTGGTGAGCCAAGTGGGATTGGGGTACTGATCATTACCTGAAAGTGCCATCAAGATTGGGTGAAAAAAAGGTGTGCTTAGATTTCAGGAAACTCGTAGTTTTTTGGAAGCTTTGCAACCCCTTTCCTTGAAAGTGATTTGCGCCGGTCTCTGCTTAGGTCTATATCAATAGGAAACAAACCATAGAGATAGAACTTGGACCTACTTTATTGTGTCAAGTTTCAAAGAGCTAGCACAAACCGTGTTTGATTTAGAGGTCCAACTACATGTATCCCTATAGGAGAAAACAGAGTGAAACCTAAAAATTTAAACTGTTACTGCCAAGGAATGGTTTAACCAAAAGAACGAAATTTGGTGAGCCAAGTGGGATTGGGGTACTGATCATTACCTGAAAGTGCCATCAAGATTGGGTGAAAAAATGTGTGCTGAGATTTCAGGAAACTCGTAGTTATTTGGAAGGTTGGCAACCCCTTTCCAAGAAAGTGATTTGCGCCAGTCTCTGCTTAGGCCTACATCAATAGGAAACAAACCATAGAGATAGAACTTGGACCTACTTTATTTTGTCAAGTTTCAAAGAGCTAGCATAAACCGTCTTTGATTTAGAGTTCCAACTACATGTATTTTTATAGGAGTAATCAGAGTGAAACCTAAAAATTAAAACTGTTACTGCAACGAACGGTTTAACTTAGAAAAACGAAATTTGGTGAGCCAAGTGGGATTGGGGTACTGATCATTACCTGCAAGTGTCATCAAGATTGGCTGAAAAAATATGTGCTGAGATTTCAGGAAACTCCTAGTTTTTTGGAAGCTTCGCAACCCC
Organism: Spermophilus citellus; assembly: GCF_964194105.1. NCBI lineage: Eukaryota > Metazoa > Chordata > Mammalia > Rodentia > Sciuridae > Spermophilus > Spermophilus citellus. The sequence continues at coordinate 25,393,259 of NC_138196.1, read as the reverse complement.
TTTCCATGAAAGTGATTTGCGCCAGTCTCTGCTTACGGCTACATCAATAGGAAACAAACCATAGAGATAGAACTTGGAACTACTTTATTGTGTCAAGTTTCAAAGAGCTAACACAAACCGTGTTTGATTTAGAGTCCCAACTACATTTATCCATATAGGGGAAAACAGAGTGAAACCTAAAAATTAAAACTATTACTGCCAACGAACGGTTTAACCTAGAAGAACGAAATTTGGTGAGCCAAGTGGGATTGGGGTACTGATCATTACCTGCAAGTGTCATCAAGATTGGGTGAAAAAATGTGTGCTGAGATTTCAGGAAACTCGTAGTTTTTTGGAAGCTTTGCAACCACTTTCCATGAAAGTGATCTGCGCCTGTCTCTGCTTAAGGCTACACCTATAGGAAACAAAACACAGAGATAGAATTTGGAACTACTTTATTGTGTCAAGTTTCAAAGAGCTAGCACAAACCGTGTTTGATTTAGAGTTCCAATTACATGTATCCATATAGGAGAAAAAAGAGTGAAACATAAAAATTAAAATTGTTACTGGCAACGAACCGTTTAACCTAGAAGAACGAAATTTGGTGAGCCAAGTGGGATTGGGGTACTGGTCATTACCTGAAAGTGCCATCAAGATTGGGTGAAAAAAAGGTGTGCTGAGATGTCAGGAAACTCGTAGTTTTTTGGAAGCTTCGCAACCCCTTTCCATGAAAGTGATTTGCGCCGGTCTCTGCTTAGGGCTATATCAATAGGAAACAAACCATAGACATAGAAGTTGGACCTACTTTATTGTGTCAAGTTTCAAAGAGCTAGCACAAACCGTCTTTGATTTAGAGTTCCGACTATACGTATCCATATAGGAGAAAACAGAGTGAAACCTAAAAATTAAAACTGTTACTGCCAACGTACGGTTTAACCGAGAAGAACGAAATTTGGTGAGCCAAGTGGGATTGGCGTACTGATCATTACCTGAAAGTGTCATCAAGATTGGGTGAAAAAATGTGTGCTGAGATTTCAGGAAACTCGTAGTGTTTTGGAAGCTTGGCAACCCCTTTCTATGAAAGTGATCTGCGCCTGTCTCTGCTTAGGGCTACACCAATAGGAAACTAACCATAAAGATAGAAGTTGGAACTACTTTATTGTGTCAAGTTTCAAAGAGCTAGCACAAACCGTCTTTGATTTAGAGTTCCAAGTACATGTATCCATATAGGAGAAAACAGAGTGAAACCTAAAAATTAAAACTGTTACTGCCAACGAATGGTTTAACCTAGAAGAAGGAAATTCGGTGAGCCAAGTGTGACTGGGGTACTGATCATTACCTGAAAGTGTCATCAAGATTGGGTGAAAAAATGTGTGCTGAGATTTCAGGAAACTCGTCGTTTTTTGGAAGATTGGCAACCCCTTTCCATGAAAGTGATTTGCTCCGGTTTCTGCTTAGGGCTACATCAATAGGAAAGAAACCATAGAGATAGAACTTGGAACTACTTTATTGTGTCAAGTTTCAAGGAGCTAGCGCAAACCGTGTTTGATTTTGAGTTCCAACTACATGTATCCATATAGGAGAAAACAGTGAAACCTAAAAATTAAAACTGTTACTGCCAACGAACGGTTTAACCTAGAAGAACGAAATTTGGTGAGCCCAGAGGGATTGGGGTACTGATCATTACCTGAAAGTGTCATCAAGATTGGGTGAAAAAATGTGTGCTGAGATTTCAGGAAACTCGTAGTTTTTTGGAAGCTTGGTAACCCCTTTCCAGAAAGTGATTTGCGCCAGTCTCTGCTTAGGACTACATCAATAGGAAACAAACCATAGAGATAGAACTTGGAACTACTTTATTGTGTCAAGTTTCAAAGAGCTAGCACAAACCGTCTTTGATTTAGAGTTCCAAATAAATGTATCCTTATACGAGTAAACAGAGTGAAACCTAAAAATTAAAACTGTTACTGCCAACGAACGGTTTAACTTAGAAGAACGAAATTTGGTGAGCCAAGTGGGATTGGGGTACTGATCATTACCTGCAAGTGTCATCAAGATTGGGTGAACAAATGTGTGCTGAAATTTCAGGAAACTCGTAGTTTTTTGGAAGCTTGGCAACCCCTTTCCATGAAAGTGATTTGCGCCAGTCTCTGCTTAGGGCTACATCAATAGGAAACAAAGCATAGCGATAGAACTTGGAACTACTTTATTGTGTCAAGTTTCCAACAGCTAGCACAAACCGTGTTTGATTTAGAGTTCCAACTACATGTATCCATATAGGAGAAAACAGAGTGAAACCTAAAAATTAAAACTGTTACTGCCAACGAATGGTTTAACCTAGAAGGACAAAATTTGGTGAGCCAAGTGGGATAGGGGTACTGATCATTACCTGCAAGCGTCATCAATATTGGGTGAAAAAATGTGTGCTGAGATTTCAGGAAACTCGTAGTTTTTTGGAAGCTTCGCAACCCCTTTCCATGAAAGTGATTTGCGCCAGTCTCAGCTTATGGCTACATCAATAGGAAACAAACCATAGAGATAGAAGTTGGAACTACTTTATTGTGTCAAGTTTCAAAGAGCTAGCACAAACCGTGTTTGATTTAGAGTCCCAAGTACATGTATCCATATAGGGGTAAACAGAGTGAAACCTAAAAATTAAAACTATTACTGCCAACGAACGGTTTAACCTAGAAGAACGCAATTTGGTGAGCCAAGTGGGATTGGGGTACTGATCATTACCTGAAAGAGTCATCAAGATTGGGTGAAAAAATGTGTGCTGAGATTTCAGGAAACTCATAGTTTTTTGGAAGCTTGGAAACCCCTTTCCATGAAAGTGATCTGCGCCTGTCTCTGCTTAGGGATACACCAATAGGAAACAAAAAATAGAGATAGAACATGGAACTACTTTATTGTTTCAAGTTTCAAAGAGCTAGCACAAACCGTCTTTGATTTAGAGTTCCAACTACATGTATCCATATAGGAGAAAACAGAGTGAAACCTAAAAATTAAAACTGTTACTGCCAATGAATAGTTTATCCTAGAAGAACGAAATTTGGTGAGCCAAGTGGGATTGGGGTACTGATCATTACCTGAAAGTGTCATCAAGATTGGGTGAAAAAATGTGTGCTGAGATTTCAGGAAACTCGTACTTTTTTGGAAGCTTGGCAACCCCTTTCCATGAAAGTGATTTGCGCCAGTCTCTGCTTACAGCTACATCAATAGGAAACAAACCATAGAGATAGAACGTGGACCTTCTTTATTGTGTCAAGTTTCAAAGAGCTAGCACAAACCGTGTTTGATTTAGATTTCCAACTACATGTATCCATATAGGAGAAAACAGAGTGAAACCAAAAAATTAAAACTGTTACTGCCATCGAACGGTTTAACCTAGAAGAACCAAATTTGGTGAGCCAAGTGTGATTGGGGTACTGATCATTACCTGAAAGTTCCATCAAGATTGGGTGAAAAAATGTGTGCTGAGATTACAGGAAACTCGTAGTTTTTTGGAAGCTTGGCAACCCCTTTCCATGAAAGTGATTTGCGCCAGTCTCTGCTTAGGGCTACATCAATAGGAAACAAACCATAGAGATAGAAGTTGGAACTACTTTATTGTGTCAAGTTTCATAGAGCTAGCACAAACCGTCTTTGATTTAGAGTTCCGACTATACGTATCCATATAGGAGAAAACAGAGTGAAACCTAAAAATTAAAACTGTTACTGCCAACGAACGGTTTAACCTAGAAGAACGAAATTTGGTGAGCCAAGTGGGATTGAAGTACTGATCATTACCTGAACGTGTCATCAAGATTGGGTGAAAAAATGTGTGCTGAGATTTCAGGAACCTCGTATTTTTTTGGAAGCTTGGCAACCCCTTTCCATGAAAGTGATTTGCGCCAGTCTCTGCTTAGGGCTACATCAATAGGAAACAAACCATAGAGATAGAACATGGAACTACTTTATTGTGTCAAGTTTCAAAGAGCTAGCACAAACCGTCTTTGATTTAGAGTTCCAACTACATGTATCCTTATAGGAGTAAACAGAGTGAAACCTAAAAATTAAAACTGTTACTGCCAACGAACGGTTTAACCTAGAAGAACGAAATTTGGTGAGCCAAGTGGGATTGGGGTACTGATCATTACCTGCAAGTGTCATCAAGATTGGGTGAAAAAATGTGTGCTGAGATTTCAGGAAACTCGTAGTTTTTTGGAAGCTTCGCAACCCATTTCCATGAAAGTGATTTGCGCCAGTCTCAGCTTATGGCTACATCAATAGGAAACAAACCATAGAGATAGAACTTGGAACTACTTTATTGTGTCAAGTTTCAAAGAGCTAGCACAAACAATGTTTGATTTAGAGTCCCAACTACATGTATACATATAGGGGAAAACAGAGTGAAACCTAAAAATTAAAACTATTACTGCCAACGAATGGTTTAATCTAGAAGAACGAAATTTGGTGAGCCAAGTGGGATTGGGGTACTGATCATTACCTGAAGGAGTCATCAAGATTGGGGGAGAAAATGTGTGCTGAGATTTCAGGAAGCTCGTAATTTTTTGGAAGCTTGGCAACCCCTTTCCATGAAAGTGATCTGCGCCTGTCTCTGCTTAAGGCTACACCTATAGGAAACAAAACATAGAGATAGAACTTGGAACTACTTTATTGTGTCAAGTTTCAAAGAGCTAGCACAAACCGTCTTTGATTTAGAGTTCCAACTACATGTATCCATATAGGAAAAAACAGAGTGAAACCTAAAAATTAAAACTGTTACTGCCAACGAATAGTTTAACCTAGAAGAACGAAATTTGGTGAGCCAAGTGGGATTGGGGTACTGATCATTACCTGAATGTGTCATCAAGATTGGGTGAAAAAATGTGTGCTGAGATTTCAGGAAATTCATAGTTTTTGGAAGCTTGGCAACCCCTTTCCATGAAAGTGATTTGCGCCAGTTTCTGCTTAGGGCTACATCAATAGGAAACAAACAATAGAGATAGAATTTGGAACTACTTTATTGTGTCAAGTTTCAAAGAGCTAGCACAAACCGTGTTTGATTTTGAGTTCCAACAACATGTATCCATATAGGAGAAAACAGTGAAACCTAAAAATTAAAACTGTTACTGCCAACGAACGGTTTAACCTAGAAGAACGAAATTTGGTGAGCCAAGTGGGATTGGGGTACTGATCATTACCTGAAAGTTCCATCAAGATTGGGTGAAAAAATGTGTGCTGAGATTTCAGGAAACTCGTAGTTTTTTGGAAGCTTGGCAACCCCTTTCCATGAAAGTGATCTGCGCCTGTCTCTGCTTAGGGCTACACCAATAGGAAAGAAACCATAGAGATAGAACTTGGAACTACTTTATTGTCTCAAGTTTCAAAGAGCTAGCACAAACCATCTTTGATTTAGAGTTCCAACTACATGTATCCATATAGGAGAAAACAGAGTGAAACCTAAAAATTAAAAGTGTTACTGCCAACGAATAGTTTAACCTAGAAGAACGAAATTTGGTGAGCCAAGTGGGATTGGGGTACTGATCATTACCTGAAAGTGCCATCAAGATTGGGTGAAAAAATGTGTGCTGAGATTTTAGGAAACTCTTAGTTTTTTGGAAGGTTGGCAACCCCTTTCCATGAAAGTGATTTGCGCCAGTCTCTGCTTAGGGCTACATCAATAGGAAAGAAACCATAGAGAGAGAATTTGGAACTACTTTATTGTGTCAAGTTTCAAAGAGCTAGCACAAACCGTGTTTGATTTAGAGTTCCAATTAGATGTATCCATATAGGAGAAAAAAGAGTGAAACCTAAAATTTAAAACTGTTACAGCCAACGAACGGTTTAACCTAGAAGAACGAAATTTGCTGAGCCAAGTGGGATTGGGGTACTGATCATTACCTGAAAGTGTCATTAAGATTGGGTGAAAAAATGTGTGCGGAGATTTCAGGAAAGTCGTAGTATTTTGGAAGCTTGGCAACCCCTTTCCATGAAAGTGATTTGCGCCAGTCTCTGCTTAGGGCTACATCAATAGGAAACAAACCATAGAGATGGAACGTGGAACTTCTTTATTGTGTCAAGTTTCAAAGAGCTAGCACAAACCATGTTTTATTTACAGTCCCAACTACATGTATCCATATAGGAGAAAACAGAGTGAAACCTAAAAATTAAAACTGTTACTGCCAACTAACGGTTTAACCTAGAAGAAGGAAATTTGGTGAGCCAAGTGTGACTGGGTTACTGATCATTGCCTGAAAGTGTCATCAAGATTAGGTGAAAAAATGTGTGCTGAGATTTCAGGAAACTCGTAATTTTTTGAAAGCTTGGCAACCCCTTTCCAAAGAAAGTGATCTGCGCCTGTCTCTGCTTAAGGCTACACCTATAGGAAACAAAACATAGAGATAGAACTTGGAACTACTTTATTGTGTCAAGTTTCAAAGAGCTAGCACAAATCGTGTTTGATTTTGAGTTCCAACAACATGTATCCATATAGGAGAAAACAGTGAAACCTAAAAATTAAAACTGTGACTGCCAACGAACGGTTTAACCTAGAAGAACGAAATTTGGTGAGCCAAGTGGGATTGGGGTACTGATCATTACCTGAAAGTGTCATCAAGATTGGGTGAAAAAATGTGTGCTGAGATTTCAGGAAACTCGTAGTTTTTTGGAAGCTTGGTAACCCCTTTCCATGAAAGTGATTTGCGCCAGTCTCTGCTTATGACTACATCAATAGGAAACAAACCATAGAGATAGAACGTGGAACTTCTTTATTGTGTCAAGTTTCAAAGAGCTAGCACAAACCGTGTTTGATTTAGAGTTCAAACTACATGTATCCATATAGGAGAAAATAGATTGAAACCTAAAAATTAAAACTGTTACAGCCAACGAACGGTTTAAACTAGAAGAACGAAATTTGGTGAGCCAAGTGGGATTGGGGTACTGATCATTACCTGAAAGTTCCAACAAAATTGGGTGAAAAAATGTGTGCTGAGATTTCAGGAAACTCATAGTTTTTTGGAAGCTTGGCAACCCCTTTCCATGAAAGTGATTTGCACCAGTCTCTGCTTAGGGCTACATCAATAGGAAACAAAACATAGAGATAGAACTTGGAACTACTTTATTGTGTCAAGTTTCAAAGAGCTAGCACAAACCGTGTTTGATTTAGAGTTCCGACTACATGTATCCATATAGGAGTAAACAGAGTGAAACCTAAAAATTAAAACTGTTACTGCCAACGAACGGTTTAAATTAGAAGAACGAAACTTGGTGAGCCAAGTGGGATTGGGGTACTGATCATTATCTGCAAGTGTCATCAAGATTGGGTGAAAAAATGTGTGCTGAGATTTCAGGAAACTCCTAGTTTTTTGGAAGCTTCGCAACCCCTTTCCATGAAAGTCATTTGCGCCAGTCTCTGCTTAGGGCTACATCAATAGGAAAGAAACCATAGAGATAGAATTTGGAAGTACTTTATTGTGTCAAGTTTTAAAGAGCTAGCACAAATCATGTTTTATTTAGAGTCCCAACTGTATGTATCCATATAGGAGAAAACAGAGTGAAACCTAAAAATTAAAACTGTTACTGCCAACTAACGGTTTAATCTAGAAGAAGTAAATTTGGTGAGCCAAGTGTGACTGGGGTACTGATCATTACCTGAAAGTGTCATCAAGATTGGGTGAAAAAATGTGTGCTGAGATTTCAGGAAACTCGTAATTTTTGGGAAGCTTGTCAACCCCTTTCCATGAAAGTGATCTGCGCCTGTCTCTGCTTAAGGATACACCTATAGGAAACAAAACATAGAGATAGAACTTGGAACTACTTTATTGTGTCAAGTTTCAAAGAGCTAGCACAAACCGTGTTTGATTAGAGTCCCAACTACATGTATCCATATAGGGGAAAACAGAGTGAAACCTAAAAATTAAAACTGTTACTGCCAACGAAGAGTTTAACCTAAAAGAACGAAATTTGGTGAGCCAAGTGGGATTGGGGTACTGATCATTACCTGAAAGTGCCATCAAGATTGGGAGAAAAAATCTGTGCTGAGATTTCAGGAAACTCGTAGTTTTTTGGAAGGTTGGCAACCCCTTTCCATGAAAGTGATTTGCAACAGTCTCTGCTTAGGGCTACATCAATAGGAAACAAACCATAGAGATAGAACTTGGAACTACTTTATTGTGTCAAGTTTCAAAGAGCTAGCACAAACCGTGTTTGATTTAGAGTCCCAACTACATGTATCCATATAGGGGAAAACAGAGTGAAACCTAAAAATTAAAACTGTTACTGCCAACGAATAGTTTAACCTAGAAGAACGAAATTTGGTGAGCCAAGTGGGATTGGGGTACTGATCATTACCTGAAAGTGTCATCAAGATTGGGTGAAAAAATGTGTGCTGAGATTTCAGGAAACTCGTAGTTTTTTGGAAGGTTGGCAACCCCTTTCCATGAAAGTGATTTGCGCCAGTCTCTGCTTAGGGCTACATCAATAGGAAAGAAACCATAGAGATAGAATTTGGAACTACTTTATTGTGTCAAGTTTCAAAGAGCTAGCACAAACCGTGTTTGATTTAGAGTTCCAATTAGATGTATCCATATAGGAGAAAAAAGAGTGAAACCTAAAATTTAAAACTGTTACAGCCAACGAACGGTTTAAACTAGAAGAACGAAATTTGGTGAGCCAAGTGGGATTGGGGTACTGATCATTACCTGAAAGTGTCATCAAGATTGGGTGAAAAAATGTGTGCTGAGATTTCAGGAAAATCGTAGTTTTTTGGAAGCTTGGCAACCCCTTTCCATGAAAGTGATTTGCGCCAGTCTCTGCTTAGGGCTACATCAATAGGAAACAAACCATAGAGATGGAACGTGGAAATTCTTTATTGTGTCAAGTTTCAAAGATCTAGCACAAACCATGTTTTATTTAGAGTCTCAACTACATGTATCCATATAATAGTAAACAGAGTGAAACCTAAAAATTAAAACTGTTACTTCCAACGAACGGTTTAACCTAGAAGAACGAAATTTGGTGAGCCAAGTGGGATTGGGGTACTGATCATTATCTGCAAGTGTCATCAAGATTGGGTGAAAAAATGTGTGCTGAGATTTCAGGAAACTCCTAGTTTTTTGGAAGCTTCGCAACCCCTTTCCATGAAAGTGATTTCCGCCAGTCTCTGCTTACGGCTACATCAATAGGAAACAAACCATAGAGATAGAACTTGGAACTACTTTATTGTGTCAAGTTTCAAAGAGCTAGCACAAACCGTGTTTGATTTAGAGTCCCAACTACATGTATCCATATAGGAGAAAACAGAGTGAAACCTAAAAATTAAAACTGTTACTGCCAACGAATAGTTTAACCTAGAAGAACGAAATTTGGTGAGCCAAGTGGGATTGAGGCACTGATCATTACCTGAAAGTGCCATCAAGATTGGGTGAAAAAATGTGTGCTGAGATTTCAGGAAACTCGTAGTTTTTTGGAAGGTTGGCAACCCCTTTCCATGAAAGTGATTTGCGCCAGTCTCTGCTTAGGGCTACATCAATAGGAAACAAAACATAGAGATAGAACTTGGAACTACTTTATTGTGTCAAGTTTCAAAGAGCTAGCACAAACCGTGTTTGATTTAGAGTTCCGACTACATGTATCCATATAGGAGTAAACAGAGTGAAACCTAAAAGTTAAAACTGTTACTGCCAACGAACGGTTTAAATTAGAAGAACGAAACTTGGTGAGCCAAGTGGGATTGGGGTACTGATCATTATCTGCAAGTGTCATCAAGATTGGGTGAAAAAATGTGTGCTGAGATTTCAGGAAACTCGTAGTTTTTTGGAAGCTTGGCAACCCCTTTCCATGAAAGTGATTTGCGCCAGTCTCTGCTTAGGGCTACATCAATAGAAAAAAAACCATAGAGATGGAACGTGGAACTTCTTTATTGTGTCAAGTTTTAAAGAGCTAGCACAAATCATGTTTTATTTAGAGTCCCAACTGTATGTATCCATATAGGAGAAAACAGAGTGAAACCTAAAAATTAAAACTGTTACTGCCAACTAACGGTTTAATCTAGAAGAAGTAAATTTGGTGAGCCAAGTGTGACTGGGGTACTGATCATTACCTGAAAGTGTCATCAAGATTGGGTGAAAAAATGTGTGCTGAGATTTCAGGAAACTCGTAATTTTTGGGAAGCTTGGCAACCCCTTTCCATGAAAGTGATCTGCGCCTGTCTCTGCTTAAGGATACACCTATAGGAAACAAAACATAGAGATAGAACTTGGAACTACTTTATTGTGTCAAGTTTCAAAGAGCTAGCACAAACCGTGTTTGATTAGAGTCCCAACTACATGTATCCATATAGGGGAAAACAGATTGAAACCTAAAAATTAAAACTGTTACTGCCAACGAAGAGTTTAACCTAAAAGAACGAAATTTGGTGAGCCAAGTGGGATTGGGGTACTGATCATTACCTGAAAGTGCCATCAAGATTGGGAGAAAAAATCTGTGCTGAGATTTCAGGAAACTCGTAGTTTTTTGGAAGGTTGGCAACCCCTTTCCATGAAAGTGATTTGCAACAGTCTCTGCTTAGGGCTACATCAATAGGAAACAAACCATAGAGATAGAACTTGGAACTACTTTATTGTGTCAAGTTTCAAAGAGCTAGCACAAACCGTGTTTGATTTAGAGTCCCAACTACATGTATCCATATAGGGGAAAACAGAGTGAAACCTAAAAATTAAAACTGTTACTGCCAACGAATAGTTTAACCTAGAAGAACGAAATTTGGTGAGCCAAGTGGGATTGGGGTACTGATCATTACCTGAAAGTGTCATCAAGATTGGGTGAAAAAATGTGTGCTGAGATTTCAGGAAACTCGTAGTTTTTTGGAAGGTTGGCAACCCCTTTCCATGAAAGTGATTTGCGCCAGTCTCTGCTTAGGGCTACATCAATAGGAAAGAAACCATAGAGATAGAATTTGGAACTACTTTATTGTGTCAAGTTTCAAAGAGCTAGCACAAACCGTGTTTGATTTAGAGTTCCAATTAGATGTATCCATATAGGAGAAAAAAGAGTGAAACCTAAAATTTAAAACTGTTACAGCCAACGAACGGTTTAACCTAGAAGAACGAAATTTGGTGAGCCAAGTGGGATTGGGGTACTGATCATTACCTGAAAGTGTCATCAAGATTGGGTGAAAAAATGTGTGCTGAGATTTCAGGAAAGTCGTAGTTTTTTGGAAGCTTGGCAACCCCTTTCCATGAAAGTGATTTGCGCCAGTCTCTACTTAGGGCTACATCAATAGGAAACAAACCATAGAGATGGAACGTGGAAATTCTTTATTGTGTCAAGTTTCAAAGATCTAGCACAAACCATGTTTTATTTAGAGTCTCAACTACATGTATCCATATAGGAGTAAACAGAGTGAAACCTAAAAATTAAAACTGTTACTTCCAACGAACGGTTTAAATTAGAAGAACGAAATTTGGTGAGCCAAGTGGGATTGGGGTACTGATCATTATCTGCAAGTGTCATCAAGATTTGGTGAAAAAATGTGTGCTGAGATTTCAGGAAACTCCTAGTTTTTTGGAAGCTTCGCAACCCCTTTCCATGAAAGTGATTTGCGCCAGTCTCTGCTTACGGCTACATCAATAGGAAACAAACCATAGAGATAGAACTTGGAACTACTTTATTGTGTCAAGTTTCAAAGAGCTAGCACAAACAGTGTTTGATTTAGAGTCCCAACTACATGTATCCATATAGGGGAAAACAGAGTGAAACCTAAAAATTAAAACTGTTACTGCCAACGAATAGTTTAACCTAGAAGAACGAAATTTGGTGAGCCAAGTGGGATTGAGGCACTGATCATTACCTGAAAGTGCCATCAAGATTGGGTGAAAAAATGTGTGCTGAGATTTCAGGAAACTCGTAGTTTTTTGGAAGGTTGGCAACCCCTTTCCATGAAAGTGATTTGCGCCAGTCTCTGCTTAGGGCTACATCAATAGGAAACAAAACATAGAGATAGAACTTGGAACTACTTTATTGTGTCAAGTTTCAAAGAGCTAGCACAAACCGTGTTTGATTTAGAGTTCCGACTACATGTATCCATATAGGAGTAAACAGAGTGAAACCTAAAAGTTAAAACTGTTACTGCCAACGAACGGTTTAAATTAGAAGAACGAAACTTGGTGAGCCAAGTGGGATTGGGGTACTGATCATTATCTGCAAGTGTCATCAAGATTGGGTTAAAAAATTTGTGCTGAGATTTCAGGAAACTCCTAGTTTTTTGGAAGCTTCGCAACCCCTTTCCATGAAAGTGATTTGCGCCAGTCTCTGCTTATGGCTACATCAATAGGAAACAATCCATAGAGATAGAACTTGGAACTACTTTATTGTGTCAAGTTTCAAAGAGCTAGCACAAACCGTGTTTGATTTAGAGACCCAACTACATGTATCCATATAGGGGAAACAGAGTGAAACCTAAAAATTAAAACTATTACTGCCAACGAACTCTTTAACCTAGAAGAACGAAATTTGGTGAGCCAAGTGGGATTGGGGTACTGATCATTACCTGAAAGTGTCATCAAGATTGGTTGAAAAAATGTGTGCTGAGATTTCAGGAAACTCGTAGTTTTTTGGAAGCTTTGCAACCCCTTTCCATGAAAGTGATCTGCGCCTGTCTCTGCTTAGGGCTACACCAATAGGAAAGAAACCATAGAGATAGAACTTGGAACTACTTTATTGTGTCAAGTTTCAAAGAGCTTGCACAAACCATCTTTGATTTAGAGTTCCAACTACATGTATCCATATAGGAGAAAACAGAGTGAAACCTAAAAAATTAAAAGTGTTACTGCCAACGAATAGTTTAACCTAGAAGAACGAAATTTGGTGAGCCAAGTGGGATTGGGGTACTGATCATTATCTGAAAGTGTCATCAAGATTGGGTGAAAAAATGTGTGCTGAGATTTCAGGAAACTCGTAGTTTTTTGGAAGGTTGGCAACCCCTTTCCATGAAAGTGATTTGCGCCAGTCTCTGCTTAGGGCTACATCAATAGGAAAGAAACCATAGAGATAGAATTTGGAACTACTTTATTGTGTCAAGTTTCAAAGAGCTAGCACAAACCGTGTTTGATTTTGAGTTCCAACAACATGTATCCATATAGGAGAAAACAGTGAAACCTAAAAATTAAAACTGTTACTGCCAACGAATGGTTTAACCTAGAAGAACGAAATTTGGTGAGCCAAGTGGGATTGGGGTACTGATCATTACCTGAAAGTGTCATCAAGATTGGGTGAAAAAATGTGTGCTGAGATTTCAGGAAACTCGTAGTTTTTTGGAAGCTTGGTAACCCCTTTCCATGAAAGTGATTTGCGCCAGTCTCTGCTTAGGACTACATCAATAGGAAACAAACCATAGAGATAGAACGTGGAACTTCTTTATTGTGTCAAGTTTCAAAGAGCTAGCACAAACCGTTTTTGATTTAGTGTTCAAACTACATGTATCCATATAGGAAAAAATAGATTGAAACCTAAAAATTTAAACTGTTACAGCCAACGAACGGTTTAACCTAGAAAAACGAAATTTGGTGAGCCACGTGGGATTGGGGTACTGATCATTACCTGAAAGTTCCAACAAGATTGGGTGAAAAAAGGTGTGCTGAGATTTCAGGAAACTCATAGTTTTTTGGAAGCTTGGCAACCCCTTTCCATGAAAGTGATTTGCACCAGTCTCTGCTTAGGGCTACATCAATAGGAAACAAAACATAGAGATAGAACTTGGAACTACTTTATTGTGTCAAGTTTCAAAGAGCTAGCACAAACCGTGTTTGATTTAGAGTTCCGACTACATGTATCCATATAGGAGTAAACAGAGTGAAACCTAAAAATTAAAACTGTTACTGCCAACGAACGGTTTAAATTAGAAGAACGAAATTTGGTGAGCCAAGCGGGATTGGGGTACTGATCATTATCTGCAAGTGTCATCAAGATTGGGTGAAAAAATGTGTGCTGAGATTTCAGGAAACTCCTAGTTTTTTGGAAGCTTCGCAAGCCCTTTCCATGAAAGTGATTTGCGCCAGTCTCTGCTTAGGGCTACATCAATAGGAAAGAAACCATAGAGATAGAATTTGGAACTACTTTATTGTGTCAAGTTTCAAAGAGCTAGCACAAACCGTGTTTGATTTAGAGTTCCAATTAGATGTATCCATATAGGAGAAAAAAGAGTGAAACCTACAATTTAAAACTGTTGCAGCCAACGAACGGTTTAACCTAGAAGAACGAAATTTGGTGAGCCAAGTAGGATTGGGGTACTGATCATTACCTGAAAGTGTCATCAAGATTGGGTGAAAAAATGTGTGCTGAGATTTCAGGAAACTCGTAGTTTTTTGGAAGCTTGGCAACCCCTTTCCATGAAAGTGATTTGCGCCAGTCTCTGCTTAGGGCTACATCAATAGGAAAAAAACCATAGAGATGGAACGTGGAACTTCTTTATTGTGTCAAGTTTTAAAGAGCTAGCACAAATCATGTTTTATTTAGAGTCCCAACTATATGTATCCATATAGGAGAAAACAGAGTGAAACCTAAAAATTAAAACTGTTACTGCCAACTAACGGTTTAATCTAGAAGAAGTAAATTTGGTGAGCCAAGTGTGACTGGGGTACTGATCATTACCTGAAAGTGTCATCAAGATTGGGTGAAAAAATGTGTGCTGAGATTTCAGGAAACTCGTAATTTTTTGGAAGCTTGGCAACCCCTTTCCATGAAAGTGATCTGCGCCTGTCTCTGCTTAAGGCTACACCTATAGGAAACAAAACATAGAGATAGAACTTGGAACTACTTTATTGTGTCAAGTTTCAAAGAGCTAGCACAAACCGTGTTTGATTAGAGTCCCAACTACATGTATCCATATAGGGGAAAACAGAGTGAAACCTAAAAATTAAAACTGTTACTGCCAACGAAGAGTTTAACCTAAAAGAACGAAATTTGGTGAGCCAAGTGGGATTGGGGTACTGATCATTACCTGAAAGTGCCATCAAGATTGGGAGAAAAAATCTGTGCTGAGATTTCAGGAAACTCGTAGTTTTTTGGAATGTTGGCAACCCCTTTCCATGAAAGTGATTTGCAACAGTCTCTGCTTAGGGCTACATCAATAGGAAACAAACCATAGAGATAGAACTTGGAACTATTTTATTGTGTCAAGTTTCAAAGATCTAGCACAAACCATGTTTTATTTAGAGTCCCAACTACATGTATCCATATAGGAGAAAACAGAGTGAAACTTAAAATTAAAACTGTTACTGCCAACTAACGGTTTAACCTAGAAGAAGTAAATTTGGTGAGCCAAGTGTGACTGGGGTACTGATCATTACCTGAAAGTGTCATCAAGATTGGGTGAAAAAATGTGTGCTGAGATTTCAGGAAACTCGTAATTTTTTGGAAGCTTGGCAACCCCTTTCCATGAAAGTGATCTGCGCCTGTCTCTGCTTAAGGCTACACCTATAGAAACAAAACATAGAGATAGAACTTGGAACTACTTTATTGTGACAAGTTTCAAAGAGCTAGCACGAACCGTGTTTGATTTAGAGTTCCAACTACATGTATCCATATAGGAGAAAACAGATTGAAACCTAAAAATTAAAACTGTTACTGCCAACGAACGGTTTAACCTAGAAGAACGAAATTTGGTGAGCCAAGTGGGATTGGGGTACTGATCATTACCTGAAAGTTCCAACAAGATTGGGTGAAAAAATGTGTGCTTAGATTTCAGGAAACTCGTAGTTTTTTGGAAGCTTGGCAACCCCTTTCCATGAAAGTGATTTGCAACAGTCTCTGCTTAGGGCTACATCAATAGGAAACAAAACATAGAGATAGAACTTGGAACTACTTTACTGTGTCAAGTTTCAAAGAGCTAGCACAAACCGTGTTTGATTTAGAGTTCCGACTACATGTATCCGTATAGAAGTAAACAGAGTGAAACCTAAAAATTAAAACTGTTACTTCCAACGAACGGTTTAAATTAGAAGAACGAAATTTGGTGAGCCAAGTGGGATTGGGGTACTGATCATTATCTGCAAGTGTCATCAAGATTGGGAGAAAAAATGTGTGCTGAGATTTCAGGAAACTCCTAGTTTTTTGGAAGCTTCGCAACCCCTATCCATGAAAGTGATTTGCGCCAGTCTCTGCTTACGGCTACATCAATAGGAAACAAACCATAGAGATAGAACTTGGAACTACTTTATTGTGTCAAGTTTCAAAGAGCTAGCACAAACCGTGTTTGATTTAGAGTCCCAACTACATGTATCCATATAGGGGAAAACAGAGTGAAACCTAAAAATTAAAACTGTTACTGCCAACTAACTGTTTAACCTAGAAGAAGTAAATTTGGTGAGCCAAGTGTGACTGGGGTACTGATCATTACCTGAAAGTGTCATCAAGTTTGGGTGAAAAAATGTGTGCTGAGATTTCAGGAAACTCGTAATTTTTTGGAAGCTTGGCAACCCCTTTCCATGAAAGTGATCTGCGCCTGTCTCTGCTTAAGGCTACACCTATAGGAAACAAAACATAGAGATAGAACTTGGAACTACTTTATTGTGTCAAGTTTCAAAGAGCTAGCACAAACCGTGTTTGATTTAGAGTTCCAACTACATGTATCCATATAGGAGAAAACAGATTGAAACCTAAAAATTAAAACTGTTACTGCCAACGAACGGTTTAACCTAGAAGAACGAAATTTGGTGAGCCAAGTGGGATTGGGGTACTGATCATTACCTGAAAGTTCCAACAAGATTGGGTGAAAAAATGTGTGCTGAGATTTCAGGAAACTCGTAGTTTTTTGGAAGCTTGGCAACCCCTTTCCATGAAAGTTATTTGCGCCAGTCTCTGCTTAGGGCTACATCAATGGGAAACAAAACATAGAGATAGAACTTGGAACTACTTCATTGTGTCAAGTTTCAAAGAGCTAGCACAAACCGTGTTTGATTTAGAGTTCCGACTACATGTATCCATATAGGAGTAAACAGAGTGAAACCTAAAAATTAAAACTGTTACTGCCAACGAACGGTTTAAATTAGAAGAACGAAATTTGGTGAGCCAAGTGGGATTGGGGTACTGATCATTATCTGCAAGTGTCATCAAGATTGGGTGAAAAAATGTGTGCTGAGATTTCATGAAACTCCTAGTTTTTTGGAAGCTTCGCAACCCCTTTCCATGAAAGTGATTTGCACCAGTCTCTGCTTACGGCTACATCAATAGGAAACAAACCATAGAGATAGAACTTGGAACTACTTTATTGTGTCAAGTTTCAAAGAGCTAGCACAAACCGTGTTTGATTTAGAGTCCCAACTACATGTATCCATATAGGGGAAAACAGAGTGAAACCTAAAAATTAAAACTGCTACTGCCAACGAATAGTTTAACCTAGAAGAACAAAATTTGGTGAGCCAAGTGGGATTGGGGTACTGATCATTACCTGAAAGTGCCATCAAGATTGGGTGAAAAAATGTGTGCTGAGATTTCAGGAAACTCATAGTTTTTTGGAAGGTTGGCAACCCCTTTCCATGAAAGTGATTTGCGCCAGTCTCTGCTTAGGGCTACATGAATAGGAAAGAAACCATAGAGATAGAATTTGGAACTACTTTATTGTGTCAAGTTTCAAAGAGCTAGCACAAACCGTGTTTGATTTAGAGTTCCAATTAAATGTATACATATAGGAGAAAAAAGAGTGAAACCTAAAATTTAAAACTGTTACAGCCAACGAACGGTTTAACCTAGAAGAACGAAATTTGGTGAGCCAAGTGGGATTGGGGTACTGATCATTACCTGAAAGTGTCATCAATATTGGGTGAAAAAATGTGTGCTGAGATTTCAGGAAAGTCGTAGTTTTTTGGAAGCTTGGCAACCCCTTTCCATGAAAGTGATTTGTGCCAGTCTCTGCTTAGGGCTACATCAATAGGAAACAAACCATAGAGATGGAACGTGGAACTTCTTTATTGTGTCAAGTTTCAAAGAGCTAGTACAAACCATGTTTTATTTAGAGTCCCAACTACATGTATCCATATAGGAGAAAACAGAGTGAAACCTAAAAATTAAAACTGTTACTGCCAACTAACTGTTTAACCTAGAAGAAGTAAATTTGGTGAGCCAAGTGTGACTGGGGTACTGATCATTACCTGAAAGTGTCATCAAGTTTGGGTGAAAAAATGTGTGCTGAGATTTCAGGAAACTCGTAATTTTTTGGAAGCTTGGCAACCCCTTTCCATGAAAGTGATCTGCGCCTGTCTCTGCTTAAGGCTACACCTATAGGAAACAAAACATAGAGATAGAACTTGGAACTACTTTATTGTGTCAAGTTTCAAAGAGCTAGCACAAACCGTGCTTGATTTAGAGTTCCAACTACATGTATCCATATAGGAGAATACAGATTGAAACCTAAAAATTAAAACTGTTACTGCCAACGAACGGTTGAACCTAGAAGAACGAAATTTGGTGACCCAAGTGGGATTGGGGTCCTGATCATTACCTGAAAGTTCCAACAAGATTGGGTGAAAAAATGTGTGCTGAGATTTCAGGAAACTCGTAGTTTTTTGGAAGCTTGGCAACCCCTTTCCATGAAAGTGATTTGCAACAGTCTCTGCTTAGGGCTACATCAATAGGAAACAAAACATAGAGATAGAACTTGGAACTACTTTATTGTGTCAAGTTTCAAAGAGCTAGCACAAACCGTGTTTGATTTAGAGTTCCGACTACATGTATCCATATAGGAGTAAACAGAGTGAAACCTAAAAATTAAAACTGTTACTGCCAACGAACGGTTTAAATTAGAAGAACGAAATTTGGTGAGCCAAGTGGGATTGGGGTCCTGATCATTATCTCCAAGTGTCATCAAGATTGGGTGAAAAAATGTGTGCTGAGATTTAAGGAAACTCCTAGTTTTTTGGAAGTTTCGCAACCCCTTTCCATGAAAGTGATTTGCGCCAGTCTCTGCTTAGGGCTACATCAATAGGAAACAAACCATAGAGATAGAACTTGGAACTACTGTATTGTGTCAAGTTTCAAAGAGCTAGCACAAACCGTGTTTGATTTAGAGTCCCAACTACATGTATCCATATAGGAGAAAACAGAGTGAAAACTAAAAATTAAAACTGTTACTGCCAACTAACGGTTTAACCTAGAAGAACGAAATTTGGTGAGCCAAGTGTGACTGGGGTACTGATCATTACCTGAAAGAGTCATCAAGATTGGGTGAAAAAATGTGTGCTGAGATTTCAGGAAATTCGTAGTTTTTTGGAAGCTTTGCAACCCCTTTCCATGAAAGTGATCTGCGCCTGTCTCTGCTTAGGGCTACACCAATAGGAAACAAAAGATAGAGATAGAACTTGGAACTACTTTATTGTGTCAAGTTTCAAAGAGCTAGCACAAACCGTCTTTGATTTAGAGTTCCAACTACATGTATCCATATAGGAGAAAACAGAGTGAAACCTAAAAATTAAAACTGTTACTGCCAACGAATAGTTTAACCTAGAAGAACGAAATTTGGTGAGCCAAGTGGGATTGGGGTACTGATCATTACCTGAAAGTGCCATGAAGATTGGGTGAAAAAATGTGTGCTGAGATTTCAGGAAACTCGTAGTTTTTTGGAAGGTTGGCAACCCCTTTCCATGAAAGTGATTTGCGCCAGTCTCTGCTTAGGGCTACATCAATAGGAAAGAAACCATAGAGATAGAATTTGGAACTACTTTATTGTTTCAAGTTTCAAAGAGCTAGCACAAACCGTGTTTGATTTAGAGTTCCAATTAGATGTATCCATATAGGAGAAAAAAGAGTGAAACCTAAAAATTAAAACTGTTACAGCCAACGAACGGTTTAACCTAGAACGAAATTTGGTGAGCCAAGTGGGATTGGGGTACTGATCATTACCTGAAATTGTCATCAAGATTGGGTGAAAAAATGTGTGCTGAGATTTCAGGAAACTCATAGTTTTTTGGAAGCTTGGCAACCCCTTTCCATGAAAGTGATTTGTGCCAGTCTCTGCTTAGGGCTACATCAATAGGAAACAAACCATAGAGATGGAACGGGGAACTTCTTTATTGTGTCAAGTTTCATAGAGCTAGCACAAACCATGTTTTTTTAGAGTCCCAACTACATGTATCCATATAGGAGAAAACAGAGTGAAACCTAAATATTAAAACTGTTACTGCCAACTAACGGTTTAACCTAGAAGAAGGAAATTTGGTGAGCCAAGTGTGACTGGGGTACTGATCATTACCTGAAAGTGTCATCAAGATTGGGTGAAAAAATGTGTGCTGAGATTTCAGGAAACTCGTCGTTTTTTGGAAGCTTTGCAACCCCTTTCCATGAAAGTGATTTGCGCCAGTCTCTGCTTAGGGCTACATCAATAGGAAAGAAACCATAGCGATAGAACTTGGAACTACTTTATTGTGTCAAGTTTCCAAGAACTAGCACAAACCGTGTTTGATTTAGAGTTCCAATTACATGTATCCATATAGGAGAAAACAGAGTGAAACCTAAAAATTTAAACTGTTACTGCCAACGAATGGTTTAACCTAGAAGAACAAAATTTGGTGAGCCCACTGGGATTGGGGTACTGATCATTACCTGCAAGCGTCATCAAGATTGGGTGAAAAAATGTGTGCTGAGATTTCAGGAAGCTCGTAGTTTTTTGGAAGCTTCGCAACCCCTTTCCATGAAAGTGATTTGCGCCAGTCTCTGCTTAGGGCTACATCAATAGGAAACAAACCATAGATATAGAAGTTGGAACTACTTTATTGTGTCAAGTTTCAAAGAGCTAGCACAAAACATGTTTGATTTAGAGTCCCAAGTACATGATTCCATATAGGGGTAAACAGAGTGAAACCTAAAAATTAAATCTTTACTGCCAACGAACGGTTTAACCTAGAAGAACGAAATTTGGTGAGCCAAGTGGGATTGGGGTACTGATCATTACCTGAAAGAGTCATCAAGATTGGGTGAAAAAATGTGTGCTGAGATTTCAGGAAACTCATAGTTTTTTGGAAGCTTTGCAAACCCTTTCCATGAAAGTGATCTGCGCCTGTCTCTCCTTAGGGCTACACCAATAGGAAACAAAAAATAGAGATAGAACTTGGAACTACTTTATTGTGTCAAGTTTCAAAGAGCTAGCACAAACCGTCTTTGATTTAGAGTTCCAACTACATGTATCCATATAGGAGAAAACAGAGTGAAACCTAAAAATTAAAACTGTTACTGCCAACGAATAGTTTATCCTAGAAGAACGAAATTTGGTGAGCCAAGTGGGATTGGGGTACTGATCATTACCTGAAAGTGTCATCAAGATTGGGTGAAAAAATGTGTGCTGAGATTTCAGGAAACTCGTAGTTTTTTGGCAGCTTGGCAACCCCTTTCCATGAAAGTGATTTGCGCCAGTCTCTGCTTACAGCTACATCAATAGGAAACAAACCATAGAGATAGAACGTGGACCTTCTTTATTGTGTCAAGTTTCAAAGAGCTAGCACAAACCGAGTTTGATTTAGAGTTCCAATTATATGTATCCATATAGGAGAAAAAAGAGTGAAACCTAAAAATTAAAACTGTTACCTCCAACGAACAGTTTAACCTAGAAGAACGAAATTTGGTGAGCCAAGTGGGATTGCGGTACTGATCATTACCTGAAAGTGTCATCAAGATTGGGTGAAAAAATGTGTGCTGATATTTCAGGAAAGTCGTAGTTTTTTGGAAGCTTGGCAACCCCTTTCCATGAAAGTGATTTGCGCCAGTCTCTGCTTAGGGCTACATCAATAGGAAACAAACCATAGAGATGGAATGTGGAACTTCTTTATTTTGTCAAGTTTCAAAGAGCTAGCACAAACCATGTTTTATTTAGAGTCCCAACTACATGTATCCATATAGGAGAAAACAGAGTGAAACCTAAAAATTTAAACTGTTTCTGCCAACTAACGGTTTAACCTAGAAGAAGGAAATTTGGTGAGCCAAGTGTGACTGGGGTACTGATCATTACCTGAAAGTGTCATCAAGATTGGGTGAAAAAATGTGTGCTGAGATTTCAGGAAACTCGTAGTTTTTTGGAAGCTTTGCAACCCCTTTCCATGAAAGTGATCTGCGCCTGTCTCTGCTTAGGGCTACACCAATAGGAAACAAAACATAGAGATAGAACTTGGAACTACTTTATTGTGTCAAGTTTCAAAGAGCTAGCACAAACCGTCTTTGATTTAGAGTTCCAACTACATGTATCCATATAGGAGAAAACAGAGTGAAACCTAAAAATTAAAACTGTTACTGCCAACGAATAGTTTAACCTAGAAGAACGAAATTTTGTGAGCCAAGTGGGATTGGAGTACTGATCATTACCTGAAAGTGCCATCAAGTTTGGGTGAAAAAATGTGTGCTGAGATTTCAGGAAACTCGTAGTTTTTTGGAAGGTTGGCAACCCCTTTCCATGAAAGTGATTTGCGCCAGTCTCTGCTTAGGGCTACATCAATAGGAAAGAAACCATAGAGATAGAATTTGGAACTACTTTATTGTTTCAAGTTTCAAAGAGCTAGCACAAACCGTGTTTGATTTAGAGTTCCAATTAGATGTATCCATATAGGAGAAAAAAGAGTGAAACCTAAAAATTAAAACTGTTACAGCCAACGAACGGTTTAACCTAGAAGAATGAAATTTGGTGAGCCAAGTGGGATTGGGGTACTGATCATTACCTGAAATTGTCATCAAGATTGGGTGAAAAAATGTGTGCTGAGATTTCAGGAATGTCGTAGTTTTTTGGAAGCTTGGCAACCCCTTTCCATGAAAGTGATTTGCGCCAGTCTCTGCTTAGGGCTACGTCAATAGGAAACAAACCATAGAGATGGAACGTGGAACTTCTTTATTGTGTCAAGTTTCAAAGAGCTAGCACAAACCATGTTTTATTTAGAGTCCCAACTACATGTATCCATATAGGAGAAAACAGAGTGAAACCTAAAAATTTAAACTGTTCTGCCAACTAACGGTTTAAACTAGAAGAAGGAAATTTGGTGAGCCAAGTGTGACTGGGGTACTGATCATTACCTGAAAGTGTCATCAAGATTGGGTGAAAAAATGTGTGCTGAGATTTCAGGAAAGTCGTAGTTTTTTGGAAGCTTTGCAACCCCTTTCCATGAAAGTGATCTGCGCCTGTCTCTGCTTAGGGCTACACCAATAGGAAACAAAACATAGAGATAGAACTTGGAACTACTTTATTGTGTCAAGTTTCAAAGAGCTAGCACAAACCGTCTTTGATTTAGAGTTCCAACTACATGTATCCATATAGGAGAAAACAGAGTGAAACCTAAAAATTAAAACTGTTACTGCCAACGAATAGTTTAACCTAGAAGAACGAAATTTTGTGAGCCAAGTGGGATTGGAGTACTGATCATTACCTGAAAGTGCCATCAAGATTGGGTGAAAAAATGTGTGCTGAGATTTCAGGAAACTCGTAGTTTTTTGGAAGGTTGGCAACCCCTTTCCATGAAAGTGATTTGCGCCAGTCTCTGCTTAGGGCTACATCAATAGGAAAGAAATCATAGAGATAGAATTTGGAACTACTTTATTGTTTCAAGTTTCAAAGAGCTAGCGCAAACCGTGTTTGATTTAGAGTTCCAATTAGATGTATCCATATAGGAGAAAAAAGAGTGAAACCTAAAAATTAAAACTGTTACAGCCAACGAACGGTTTAAACTAGAAGAATGAAATTTGGTGAGCCAAGTGGGATTGGGGTACTGATCATTACCTGAAATTGTCATCAAGATTGGGTGAAAAAATGTGTGCTGAGATTTCAGGAATGTCGTAGTTTTTTGGAAGCTTGGCAACCCCTTTCCATGAAAGTGATTTGCGCCAGTCTCTGCTTAGGGCTACGTCAATAGGAAACAAACCATAGAGATGGAACGTGGAACTTCTTTATTGTGTCAAGTTTCAAAGAGCAAGCACAAACCATGTTTTATTTAGAGTCCCAACTACATGTATCCATATAGGATAAAACAGAGTGAAACCTAAAAATTAAAACTGTTACTGCCAACGAATAGTTTATCCTTTAAGAACGAAATTTGGTGAGCCAAGTGGGATTGGGGTACTGATCATTACCTGAAAGTGTCATCAAGATTGGGTGAAAAAATGTGTGCTGAGATTTCAGGAAACTCGTCGTTTTTTGGAAGATTGGCAACCCCTTTCCATGAAAGTGATTTGCGCCAGTCTCTGCTTAGGGCTACATCAATAGGAAACAAAGCATAGCGATAGAACTTGGAACTACTTTATTGTGTCAAGTTTCCAAGAGCTAGCACAAACAGTGTTTGATTTAGAGTTCCAACTACATGTATCCATATAGGAGAAAGCAGAGTGAAACCTAAAAATTTAAACTGTTACTGCCAACGAATGGTTTATCCTAGAAGAACAAAATTTGGTGAGCCAAGTGGGATTGGGGTACTTATCATTACCTGCAAGCGTCATCAAGATTGGGTGAAAAAATGTGTGCTGAGATTTCAGGAAACTCGTAGTTTTTTGGAAGCTTCGCAACCCATTTCCATGAAAGTGATTTGCGACAGTCTCTGCTTAGGGCTACATCAATAGGAAACAAACCATAGAGATAGAAGTTGGAACTACTTTATTGTGTCAAGTTTCAAAGAGCTAGCACAAACCATGTTTGATTTAGAGTCCCAAGTACATGTATCCATATAGGGGTAAACAGAGTGAAACCTAAAAATTAAAACTATTACTGCCAACGAACGGTTTAACCTAGAAGAACGAAATTTGGTGAGCCAAGTGGGATTGGGGTACTGATCATTACCTGAAAGTGTCATCAAGATTGGGTGAAAAAATGTGTGCTGAGATTTCAGGAAACTCGTAATTTTTTGGAAGCTTGGCAACCCCTTTCCATGAAAGTGATTTGCGCCAGTCTCTGCTTAGGGCTACATCAATAGGAAACAAACCATAGAGATAGAAGTTGGAACTACTTTATTGTGTCAAGTTTCAAAGAGCTAGCACAAACCGTGTTTGATTTAGAGTTCCGACTATATGTATCCATATAGGAGAAAACAGAGTGAAACCTAAAAATTAAAACTGTTACTGCCAACGAACGGTTTAACCTAGAAGAACGAAATTTGGTGAGCCAGGTGGTATTGGCGTACTGATCATTACCTGAAAGTGTCATCAAGATTGGTTGAAAAAAATGTGTGCTGAGATTTCAGGAAACTCGTAGTTTTTGGAAGCTTGGCAACCCCTTTCCATGAAAGTGACTTGCGCCAGTCTCTGCTTAGGGCTACATCAATAGGAAACAAACCATAGAGATAGAACTTGGACCTACTTTATTGTGTCAAGTTTCAAAGAGCTAGCAGAAACCGTCTTTGATTTACAGTTCCAAATAAATGTATCCTTATAGGAGTAAACAGAATGAAACCTAAATATTTAAACTGTTACTGCCAACGAACGATTTAACCTAGAAAAACGAAATTTGGTGAGCCAAGTGGGATTGGTGTACTGATCATTACCTGCAAGTGTCATCAAGATTGGGTGAAAAAATGTGTGCTGAGATTTCAGGAAACTCGTAGTTTTTTGGAGGCTTCGCAACCCCTTTCCATGAAAGTGATTTGCGCCAGTCTCTGCTTACGGCTACAACAATAGGAAACAAACCATAGAGATAGAACTTGGAACTTCTTTATTGTGTCAAGTTTCAAAGAGCTAGCACAAACCGTGTTTGATTTAGAGTCCCAACTACATGTATCCATATAGGGGAAAACAGAGTGAAACCTAAAAATTAAAACTACTACTGCCAACGAACGGTTTAACCTAGAAGAACGAAATTTGGTGAGCCAAGTGGGATTGGGGTCTTGATTATTACCTGAAAGTGTCATCAAGATTGGGTGAAAAAATGTGTGCTGAGATTTCAGGAAACTCGTAGTTTTTTGGAAGCTTGGCAACCCCTTTCCATGAAAGTGATTTGCGCCAGTCTCTGCTTAGGGCTACATCAATAGGAAACAAACCATAGAGATAGAAGTTGGAACTACTTTATTGTGTCAAGTTTCAAAGAGCTAGCACAAACCATGTTTGATTTAGAGTCCCAAGTACATGTATCCATATAGGGGTAAACAGAGTGAAACCTAAAAATTAAATCTTTACTGCCAACGAACGGTTTAAACTAGAAGAACAAAATTTGGTGAGCCAAGTGGGATTGGGGTACTGATCATTACCTGAAAGAGTCATCAAGATTGGGTGAAAAAATGTGTGCTGAGATTTCAGGAAACTCATAGTTTTTTGGAAGCTTGGCAAACCCTTTCCATGAAAGTGATCTGCGCCTGTCTCTCCTTAGGGCTACACCAATAGGAAACAAAAAATAGAGATAGAACTTGGAACTACTTTATTGTGTCAAGTTTCAAAGAGCTAGCACAAACCGTCTTTGATTTAGAGTTCCAACTACATGTATCCATATAGGAGAAAACAGAGTGAAACCTAAAAATTAAAACTGTTACTGCCAACGAATAGTTTATCCTAGAAGAACGAAATTTGGTGAGCCAAGTGGGATTGGGGTACTGATCATTACCTGAAAGTGTCATCAAGATTGGGGGAAAAAATGTGTGCTGAGATCAGGAAACTTGTAGTTTTTTGGAAGGTTGGCAACCCCTTTCCATGAAAGTGATTTGCGACAGTCTCTGCTTAGGGCTACATCAATAGGAAACAAACCATAGAGATAGAAGTTGGAACTACTTTATTGTGTCAAGTTTCAAAGAGCTAGCACAAACCATGTTTGATTTAGAGTCCCAAGTACATGTATCCATATAGGGGTAAACAGAGTGAAACCTAAAAATTAAAACTATTACTGCCAACGAACGGTTTAACCTAGAAGAACGAAATTTGGTGAGCCAAGTGGGATTGGGGTACTGATCATTACCTGAAAGTGTCATCAAGATTGGGTGAAAAAATGTGTGCTGAGATTTCAGGAAACTCGTAGTTTTTTGGAAGCTTGGCAACCCCTTTCCATGAAAGTGATTTGCGCCAGTCTCTGCTTAGGGCTACATCAATAGGAAACAAACCATAGAGATAGAAGTTGGAACTACTTTATTGTGTCAAGTTTCAAAGAGCTAGCACAAACAGTGTTTGATTTAGAGTTCCGACTATATGTATCCATATAGGAGAAAACAGAGTGAAACCTAAAAATTAAAACTGTTACTGCCAACGAACGGTTTAACCTAGAAGAACGAAATTTGGTGAGCCAGGTGGTATTGGCGTACTGATCATTACCTGAAAGTGTCATCAAGATTGGTTTAAAAAAATGTGTGCTGAGATTTCAGGAAACTCGTAGTTTTTTGGAAGCTTGGCAACCCCTTTCCATGAAAGTGACTTGCGCCAGTCTCTGCTTAGGGCTACATCAATAGGAAACAAACCATAGAGATAGAACTTGGACCTACTTTATTGTGTCAAGTTTCAAAGAGCTAGCACAAACCGTCTTTGATTTACAGTTCCAAATAAATGTATCCTTATAGGAGTAAACAGAATGAAACCTAAAAATTTAAACTGTTACTGCCAACGAACGATTTAACCTAGAAAAACGAAATTTGGTGAGCCAAGTGGGATTGGGGTACTGATCATTACCTGCAAGTGTCATCAAGATTGGGTGAAAAAATGTGTGCTGAGATTTCAGGAAACTCGTAGTTTTTTGGAGGCTTCGCAACCCCTTTCCATGAAAGTGATTTGCGCCAGTCTCTGCTTACGGCTACAACAATAGGAAACAAACCATAGAGATAGAACTTGGAACTTCTTTATTGTGTCAAGTTTCAAAGAGCTAGCACAAACCGTGTTTGATTTAGAGTCCCAACTACATGTATCCATATAGGGGAAAACAGAGTGAAACCTAAAAATTAAAACTACTACTGCCAACGAACGGTTTAACCTAGAAGAACGAAATTTGGTGAGCCAAGTGGGATTGGGGTCTTGATTATTACCTGAAAGTGTCATCAAGATTGGGTGAAAAAATGTGTGCTGAGATTTCAGGAAACTCGTAGTTTTTTGGAAGCTTGGCAACCCCTTTCCATGAAAGTGATTTGCGCCAGTCTCTGCTTAGGGCTACATCAATAGGAAACAAACCATAGAGATAGAAGTTGGAACTACTTTATTGTGTCAAGTTTCAAAGAGCTAGCACAAACCATGTTTGATTTAGAGTCCCAAGTACATGTATCCATATAGGGGTAAACAGAGTGAAACCTAAAAATTAAATCTTTACTGCCAACGAACGGTTTAAACTAGAAGAACAAAATTTGGTGAGCCAAGTGGGATTGGGGTACTGATCATTACCTGAAAGAGTCATCAAGATTGGGTGAAAAAATGTGTGCTGAGATTTCAGGAAACTCATAGTTTTTTGGAAGCTTGGCAATCCCTTTCCATGGAAGTGATCTGCGCCTGTCTCTCCTTAGGGCTACACCAATAGGAAACAAAAAATAGAGATAGAACTTGGAACTACTTTATTGTGTCAAGTTTCAAAGAGCTAGCACAAACCGTCTTTGATTTAGAGTTCCAACTACATGTATCCATATAGGAGAAAACAGAGTGAAACCTAAAAATTAAAACTGTTACTGCCAACGAATAGTTTATCCTAGAAGAACGAAATTTGGTGAGCCAAGTGGGATTGGGGTACTGATCATTACCTGAAAGTGTCATCAAGATTGGGGGAAAAAATGTGTGCTGAGATCAGGAAACTCGTAGTTTTTTGGAAGGTTGGCAACCCCTTTCCATGAAAGTGACTTGCGCCAGTCTCTACTTAGGGCTACATCAATAGGAAACAAACCATAGAGATAGAACTTGGACCTACTTTATTGTGTCAAGTTTCAAAGAGCTAGCACAAACCGTCTTTGATTTAGAGTTCCAAATAAATGTATCCTTATAGGAGTAAACAGAATGAAACCTAAAAATTTAAACTGTTACTGCCAACGAACGATTTAACCTAGAAAAACGAAATTTGGTGAGCCAAGTGGGATTGGGGTACTGATCATTACCTGCAAGTGTCATCAAGATTGGGTGAAAAAATGTGTGCTGAGATTTCAGGAAACTCGTAGTTTTTTGGAAGCTTCGCAACCCCTTTCCATGAAAGTGATTTGCGCCAGTCTCTGCTTACGGCTACAACAATAGGAAACAAACCATAGAGATAGAACTTGGAACTTCTTTATTGTGTCAAGTTTCAAAGAGCTAGCACAAACCGTGTTTGATTTAGAGTCCCAAATACATGTATCCATATAGGGGAAAACAGAGTGAAACCTAAAAATTAAAACTACTACTGCCAACGAACGGTTTAACCTAGAAGAACTAAATATGGTGAGCCAAGTGGGATTGGGGTCTTGATTATTACCTGAAAGTGTCATCAAGA
This sequence comes from Spermophilus citellus, assembly GCF_964194105.1. NCBI lineage: Eukaryota > Metazoa > Chordata > Mammalia > Rodentia > Sciuridae > Spermophilus > Spermophilus citellus. The sequence continues at coordinate 25,363,948 of NC_138196.1, read as the reverse complement.
TTGGGTGAAAAAATGTGTGCTGAGATTTCAGGAAAATCGTAGTTTTTCGGAAGCTTGGCAACCCCTTTCCATGAAAGTGATTTGCGTCAGTCTCTGCTTAGGGCTACATCAATAGGAAACAAACCATAGAAATAGAAGTTGGAACTACTTTATTGTGTCAAGTTTCAAAGAGCTAGCACAAACCATGTTTGATTTAGAGTCCCAAGTACATGTATCCATATAGGGGTAAACAGAGTGAAACCTAAAAATTAAATCTTTACTGCCAACGAACGGTTTAACCTAGAAGAACGAAATTTGGTGAGCCAAGTGGGACTGGGGTACTGATCATTACCTGAAAGAGTCATCAAGATTGGGTGAAAAAATGTGTGCTGAGATTTCAGGAAACTCATAGTTTTTTGGAAGCTTGGCAAACCCTTTCCATGAAAGTGATCTGTGCCTGTCTCTCCTTAGGGCTACACCAATAGGAAACAAAAAATAGAGATAGAACTTGGAACTACTTTATTGTGTCAAGTTTCAAAGAGCTAGCACAAACCGTCTTTGATTTAGAGTTCCAACTACATGTATCCATATAGGAGAAAACAGAGTGAAACCTAAAAATTAAAACTGTTACTGCCAACGAATAGTTTATCCTAGAAGAACGAAATTTGGTGAGCCAAGTGGGATTGGGGTACTGATCATTACCTGAAAGTGTCATCAAAATTGGTTGAAAAAATGTGTGCTGAGATTTCAGGAAACTCGTAGTTTTTTGGAAGCTTGGCAACCCCTTTCCATGAAAGTGATTTGCGCCAGTCTCTGCTTACAGCTACATCAATAGGAAACAAACCATAGAGATAGAACTTGGACCTTCTTTATTGTGTCAAGTTTCAAAGAGCTAGCACAAACCGTGTTTGATTTAGAGTTGCAACTACATGTATATATATATAGGAGAAAACAGGGTGAATCCTAAAAATTAAAACTGTTACTGCCAACGAACGGTTTAACCTAGAAGAACGAAATTTGGTGAGCCAATTGGGATTGGGGTACTGATCATTACCTGAAAGTGCCATCAAGATTGGGTGAAAAAATGTGTGCTGAGATTTCAGGAAACTCGTAGTTTTTTGGAAGGTTGGCAACCCCTTTCCATGAAAGGGATTTGCGCCAGTCTCTGCTTAGGGCTACATCAATAGGAAAGATACCATAGAGATAGAATTTGGAACTACATTATTGTTTCAAGTTTCAAAGAGCTAGCACAAACCGTGTTTGATTTAGAGTTCCAATTAGATGTATCCATATAGGAGAAAAAAGAGTGAAACCTAAAAATTAAAACTGTTACAGCCAACAAACGGTTTAACCTAGAAGAACGAAATTTGTTGAGCCAAGTGGGATTGGGGTACTGATCATTACCTGAAATTGTCATCAAGATTGGTTGAAAAAATGTGTGCTGAGATTTCAGGAATGTCGTAGTTTTTTGGAAGCTTGGCAACCCCTTTCCATGAAAGTGATTTGCGCCAGTCTCTGCTTACAGCTACATCAATAGGAAACAAACCATAGAGATAGAACGTGGACCTTCTTTATTGTGTCAAGTTTCAAAGAGCTAGCACAAACCATGTTTTATTTAGAGTTCCAACTACATGTATCCATATAGGAGAAAACAGAGTGAATCCAAAAAATTAAAACTGTTACTGCCAACGAACGGTTTAAGCTAGAAGAACGAAATTTGGTGAGCCAAGTGGGATTGGGGTACTGATCATTACCTGAAAGTGTCATCAAGATTGGGTGAAAAAATGTGTGCTGAGATTTCAGGAAACTCGAAGTTTTTTGGAAGCTTGGCAACCCCTTTCCATGAAAGTGATTTGCGCCAGTCTCTGCTTAGGGCTACATCAATAGGAAAGAAACCATAGAGATAGAATTTGGAACTACTTTATTGTGTCAAGTTTCAAAGAGCTAGCACAAACCGTGTTTGATTTAGAGTTCCAATTAGATGTATCCATATAGGAGAAAAAAGAGTGAAACCTAAAAATTAAAACTGTTACAGCCAACGAACAGTTTAACCTAGAAGAACGAATTTTGGTGAGCCAAGTGGGATTGCGGTACTGATCATTATCTGAAAGTGTCATCAAGATTGGGTGAAAAAATGTGTGCTGAGATTTCAGGAAAGTCCTAGTTTTTTGGAAGCTTGGCAACCCCTTTCCATGAAAGTGATTTGCGCCAGTCTCTGCTTAGGGCTACATCAATAGGAAACAAACCATAGAGATGGAACGTGGAACTTCTTTATTGTGTCAAGATTCAAAGAGCTAGCACAAACCATGTTTTATTTAGAGTCCCAACTACATGTATCCATATAGGAGAAAACAGAGTGAAACCTAAAAATTAAAACTGTTACTGCCAACTAACGGTTTAACCTAGAAGAACGAAATTTGGTGAGCCAAGTGTGACTGGGGTACTGATAATTACCTGAAAGTGTCATCAAGATTGGGTGAAAAAATGTGTGCTGAGATTTCAGGAAACTCGTCGTTTTTTGGAAGATTGGCAACCCCTTTCCATGAAAGTGATTTGCGCCAGTCTCTGCTTAGGGCTACATCAATAGGAAACAAAGCATAGCGATAGAACTTGGAACTACTTTATTGTGTCAAGTTTCCAAGAGCTAGCACAAACAGTGTTTGATTTAGAGTTCCAACTACATGTATCCATATAGGAGAAAACAGAGTGAAACCTAAAAATTTAAACTGTTACTGCCAACGAATGGTTTATCCTAGAAGAACAAAATTTGGTGAGCCAAGTGGGATTGGGGTACTGATCATTACCTGCAAGCGTCATCAAGATTGGGTGAAAAAATATGTGCTGAGATTTCAGGAAACTCGTAGATTTTTGGAAGCTTCGCAACCCATTTCCATGAAAGTGATTTGTGCCAGTCTCTGCTTAGGGCTACATCAATAGGAAACAAACCATAGAGATAGAAGTTGGAACTACTTTATTGTGTCAAGTTTCAAAGAGCTAGCACAAACCATGTTTGATTTAGAGTCCCAAGTACATGTATCCATATAGGGGTAAACAGAGTGAAACTTAAAAATTTAAACTATTACTGCCAACGAACGGTTTAACCTAGAAGAACGAAATTTGGTGAGCCAAGTGGGATTGGGGTACTGATCATTACTTGAAAGAGTCATCAAGATTGGGTGAAAAAATGTGTGCTGAGATTTCAGGAAACTCATAGTTTTTTGGAAACTTGGCAAACCCTTTCCATGAAAGTGATCTGCGCCTGTCTCTGCTTAGGGCTACACCAATAGGAAACAAAAAATAGAGATAGAACTTGGAACTACTTTATTGTGTCAAGTTTCAAAGAGCTAGCACAATCCGTCTTTGATTTAGAGTTCCAACTACATGTATCCATATAGGAGAAAACAGAGTGAAACCTAAAAATTAAAACTGTTACTGCCAACGAATAGTTTATCGTAGAAGAACGAAATTTGGTGAGCCAAGTGGGATTGGGGTACTGGTCATTACCTGAAAGTGTCATCAAGATTGGGTGAAAAAATGTGTGCTGAGATTTCAGGAAACTCGTAGTTTTTTGGAAGCTTGGCAACCCCTTTCCATGAAAGTGATTTGCGCCAGTCTCTGCTTAGGGCTACATCAATAGGAAACAAACCATAGAGATAGAAGTTGGAACTACTTTATTGTGTCAAGTTTCAAAGAGCTAGCACAAACCGTGTTTGATTTAGAGTTCCGACTATATGTATCCATACAGGAGAAAACAGAGTGAAACCTAAAAATTAAAACTGTTACTGCCAACGAACGGTTTAACCTAGAAGAACGAAATTTGGTGAGCCAGGTGGTATTGGCGTACTGATCATTACCTGAAAGTGTCATCAAGATTGGTTGAAAAAAATGTGTGCTGAGATTTCAGGAATCTCGTAGTTTTTTGGAAGCTTGGCAACCCCTTTCCATGAAAGTGACTTGCGCCAGTCTCTGCTTAGGGCTACATCAATAGGAAACAAACCATAGATTTAGAACTTGGACCTACTTTATTGTGTCAAGTTTCAAAGAGCTAGCACAAACCGTCTTTGATTTAGAGTGCCAAATAAATGTATCCTTATAGGAGTAAACAGAATGAAACCTAAAAATTTAAACTGTTACTGCCAACGAACGATTTAACCTAGAAAAACGAAATTTGGTGAGCCAAGTGGGATTGGGGTACTGATCATTACCTGAAAGTGCCATCAAGATTGGGTGAAAAAATGTGTGCTGAGATTTCAGGAAACTCGTAGTTTTTTGGAAGGTTGGCAACCCCTTTCCATGAAAGTGATTTGCACCAGTCTCTGCTTAGGGCTACATCAATAGGAAAGAAACCATAGAGATAGAATTTGGAACTACTTTATTGTTTCAAGTTTCAAAGAGCTAGCACAAACCGTGTTTGATTTAGAGTTCCAATTAAATGTACCCATATAGGGGAAAAAAGAGTGAAACCTAAAAATTAAAACTGTTACAGCCAACGAACGGTTTAACCTAGAAGAATGAAATTTGGTGAGCCAAGTGGGATTGGGGTACTGATCATTACCTGAAATTGTCATCAAGATTGGGTGAAAAAATGTGTGCTGAGATTTCAGGATTGTCGTAGTTTTTTGGAAGCTTGGCAACCCCTTTCCATGAAAGTGATTTGCGCCAGTCTCTGCTTAGGGCTACGTCAATAGGAAACAAACCATAGAGATGGAACGTGGAACTTCTTTATTGTGTCAAGTTTCAAAGAGCTAGCACAAACCATGTTTTATTTAGAGTCCCAACTACATGTATCCATATAGGATAAAACAGAGTGAAACCTAAAAATTAAAACTGTTACTGCCAACGAATAGTTTATACTTTAAGAACGAAATTTGGTGAGCCAAGTGGGATTGGGGTACTGATCATTACCTGAAAGTGTCATCAAGATTGGGTGAAAAAATGTGTGCTGAGATTTAAGGAAACTCGTCGTTTTTTGGAAGATTGGCAACCCCTTTCCATGAAAGTGATTTGCGCCAGTCTCTGCTTAGGGCTACATCAATAGGAAACAAAGCATAGCGATAGAACTTGGAACTACTTTATTGTGTCAAGTTTCCAAGAGCTAGCACAAACAGTGTTTCATTTACAGTTCCAACTACATGTATCCATATAGGAGAAAACAGAGTGAAACCTAAAAATTTAAACTGTTACTGCCAACGAATGGTTTATCCTAGAAGAACAAAATTTGGTGAGCCAAGTGGGATTGGGGTACTGATCATTACCTGCAAGCGTCATCAAGATTGGGTGAAAAAAATATGTGCTGAGATTTCAGGAAACTCGTAGTTTTTTGGAAGCTTCGCAACCCATTTCCATGAAAGTGATTTGTGCTAGTCTCTGCTTAGGGCTACATCAATAGGAAACAAACCATAGAGATAGAAGTTGGAACTACTTTATTGTGTCAAGTTTCAAAGAGCTAGCACAAACCATGTTTGATTTAGAGTCCCAAGTACATGTATCCATATAGGGGTAAACAGAGTGAAACCTAAAATTTAAAACTATTACTGCCAACGAACGGTTTAACCTAGAAGAACGAAATTTGGTGAGCCAAGTGGGATTGGGGTACTGATCATTACTTGAAAGAGTCATCAAGATTGGGTGAAAAAATGTGTGCTGAGATTTCAGGAAACTCATAGTTTTTTGGAAAGTTGGCAAACCCTTTCCATGAAAGTGATCTGCGCCTGTCTCTGCTTAGGGCTACACCAATAGGAAACAAAAAATAGAGATAGAACTTGGAACTACTTTATTGTGTCAAGTTTCAAAGAGCTAGCACAATCCGTCTTTGATTTAGAGTTCCAACTACATGTATCCATATAGGAGAAAACAGAGTGAAACCTAAAAATTAAAACTTTTACTGCCAACGAATAGTTTCTCCTAGAAGAATGAAATTTGGTGAGCCAAGTGGGATTGGGGTACTGATCATTACCTGAAAGTGTCATCAAGATTGGGTGAAAAAATGTGTGCTGAGATTTCAGGAAACTCGTAGTTTTTTGGAAGCTTGGCAACCCCTTTCCATGAAAGTGATTTGCGCCAGTCTCTGCTTAGGGCTACATCAATAGGAAACAAACCATAGAGATAGAAGTTGGAACTACTGTATTGTGTCAAGTTTCAAAGAGCTAGCGCAAACCGTGTTTGATTTAGAGTTCCGACTATATGTATCCATATAGGAGAAAACAGAGTGAAACCTAAAAATTAAAACTGTTACTGCCAACGAACGGTTTAACCTAGAAGAACGAAATTTGGTGAGCCAGGTGGTATTGGCGTACTGATCATTACCTGAAAGTGTCATCAAGATTGGTTGAAAAAAATGTGTGCTGAGATTTCAGGAAACTCGTAGTTTTTTGGAAGCTTGGCAACCCCTTTCCATGAAAGTGACTTGCGCCAGTCTCTGCTTAGGGCTACATCAATAGGAAACAAACCATAGAGATAGAACTTGGACCTACTTTATTGTGTCAAGTTTCAAAGAGCTAGCACAAACCATCTTTGATTTAGAGTTCTAAATAAATGTATCCTTATAGGAGTAAACAGAATGAAACCTAAAAATTTAAACTGTTACTGCCAACGAACGATTTAACCTAGAAAAACGAAATTTGGTGAGCCAAGTGGGATTGGGGTACTGATCATTACCTGCAAGTGTCATCAAGATTGGGTGAAAAAATGTGTGCTGAGATTTCAGGAAACTCGTAGTTTTTTGGAAGCTTCGCAACCCCTTTCCATGAAAGTGATTTGCGCCAGTCTCTGCTTACGGCTACAACAATAGGAAACTAACCATAGAGATAGAACTTGGAACTACTTTATTGTGTCAAGTTTCAAAGAGCTAGCACAAACCGTGTTTGATTTAGAGTCCCAACTACATGAATCCATATAGGGGAAAACAGAGTGAAACCTAAAAATTAAAACTACTACTGCCAACGAACGGTTTAACCTAGAAGAACGAAATTTGGTGAGCCAAGTGGGATTGGGGTACTGATCATTACCTGAAGGAGACATCAAGATTGGGTGAAGAAATGTGTGCTGGGATTTCAAAAAACTCGTAGTTTTTTGGATGCTTGGCAACCCCTTTCCATGAAAGTGATCTGCGCCTGTCTCTGCTTAAGGCTACACCAATAGTAAACAAAACATAGAGATAAAACTTGGAACTACTTTATTGTGTCAAGTTTCAAAGAGCTAGAACGAACCGTCTTTGATTTAGAGTTCCAACTACATGTATCCATATAGGAGAAAATAGAGTGAAACCTAAAAATTAAAACTGTTACTGCCAACGAATAGTTTAAACTAGAAGAACGAAATTTGGTGAGCCAAGTGGGATAGGGGTACTGATCTTTACCTGAAAGTGTCATCAAGATTGGGTGAAAAAATGTGTGCTGAGATTTCAGGAAACTCGCAGTTTTTTGGAAGCCTGGCAACCCCTTTCCATGAAAGTGATTTGCGCCAGTCTCTGCTTAGGGCTATATCAATAGGAAAGAAACCATAGAGATAGAATTTGGAACTACTTTACTGTGTCAATTTCAAAGAGCTAGCACAAACCGTGTTTGATTTAGAGTTCCAACTACATGTATCCATATAGGAGAAAACAGAGTGAAACCTAAAAATTAAAACTGTTACAGCCAACGAACGGTTTAACCTAGAAGAATGAAATTTGGTAAGCCAAGTGGGATTGGGGTAGTGATCATTACCTGAAAGTGTCATCAAGATTGGGTGAAAAAATGTGTGCTGAGATTTCAGGAAACTCGTAGTTTTTTGGAAGCTTGGCAACCCCTTTCCATGAAGGTGATTTGCGCCAGTTTCTGCTTAGGGCTACATCAATAGGAATCAAACCATAGAGATAGAACTTGGAACTACTTTATTGTGTCAAGTTTCAAAGAGCTAGCACAAACCGTGTTTGATTTTGAGTTACAACTACAGGTATCCATATAGGAGAAAACAGTGAAACCTAAAAATTAAAACTGTTACTGCCAACGAACGGTTTAACATAGAAGAATGAAATTTGGTGAGCCCAGTGGGATTGGGGTACTGATCATTACCTGAAAGTGTCATCAAGATTGGGTGAAAAAATATGTGCTGAGATTTCAGGAAACTCGTAGTTTTTTGGAAGCTTGGTAACCCCTTTCCATGAAAGTGATTTGCGCCAGTCTCTGCTTAGGACTACATCAATAGGAAACAAACCACAGAGATAGAACTTGGAACTACTTTATTGTGTCAAGTTTCAAAGAGCTAGCACAAACCGTCTTTGATTTAGAGTTCCAAATAAATGTATCTTTATAGGAATAAACAGAGTGAAACCTAAAAATTAAAACTGTTACTGCCAACGAACGGTTTAACCTAGAAGAACGAAATTTGGTGAGCCAAGTGGGATTGGGGTACTGATCATTACCTGAAAGTGTCATCAAGATTGGGTGAAAAAATGTGTGCTGAGATTTCAGGAAACTCGTAGTACTTTGGAAGCTTAGCAACCCCTTTCCATGAAAGTGATTTGCGCCAGTCTCTGCTTACGGCTACATCAGTAGGAAACAAACCATAGAGATAGAACTTGGAACTACTTTATTGTGTCAATTTTCAAAGAGCTAGCACAAACCGTGTTTGATTTAGAGTCCCAACTACATGTATCCATATAGGGGAAAATAGAGTGAAACCAAAAAATTAAAACTATTACTGCCAACGAACGGTTTAACCTAGAACGAAATTTGGTGAGCCAAGTGATATTGGGGTACTGATCATTACCTGAAAGTGTCATCAAGATTGGGTGAAAAAATGTGTGCTGTGATTTCAGGAAACTCGTAGTTTTTTGAAGCTTGGCAACCCCTTTCCATGAAAGTGATCTGCGCCTGTCTCTGCTTAGGGCTACACCAATAGGAAACAAACCATAAAGATAGTAGTTGGAACTATTTATTGTGTCAAGTTTCAAAGAGCTAGCACAAACCGTGTTTGATTTAGAGTTCCAAATACATGTATCCATATAGGAGAAAACAGTGAAACCTAAAAATTAAAACTGTTACTGCCAACGAATGGTTTAACCTAGAAGAACGAAATTTGGTGAGCCCAGTGTGATTGGGGTACTGATCATTACCTGAAAGTGTCATCAAGATTGGGTGAAAAAATGTGTGCTGAGATTTCAGGAAACTCCTAGTTTTTTGGAAGCTTCGCTACCCCTTTCCATGAAAGTGATTTGCGCCAGTCTCAGCTTATGGCTACATCAATAGGAAACAAACCATAGAGATAGAACTTGGAACTACTTTATTGTGTCAAGTTTCAAAGAGCTAGCACAAACAATGTTTGATTTAGAGTCCCAACTACATGTATCCATATAGGGGAAAACAGAGTGAAACCTAAAAATTAAAACTATTACTGCCACCAAACGGTTTAACCTAGAAGAACGAATTTTGGTGAGCCAAGTGGGATTGGGGTACTGATCATTACCTGAAGGAGTCATCAGGATTGGGGGAAAAAATGTGTGCTGAGATTTCAGGAAACTCGTAATTTTTTGGAAGCTTGGCATCCCCTTTCCATGAAAGTGATCTGCGCCTGTCTCTGCTTAAGGCTACACCAATAGGAAACAAAACATAGAGATAGAACTTGGAACTACTTTATTGTGTCAAGTTTCAAAGAGCTAGCACAAACCGTCTTTGATTTAGAGTTCCAACTACATGTATCCATATAGGAGAAAACAGAGTGAAACCTAAAAATTAAAACTGTTACTGCCAACGAATAGTTTAACCTAGAAGAACGAAATTTGGTGAGCCAAGTGGGATTGGGGTACTGATCGTTACCTGAAAGTGTCATCAAGATTGGGTGAAAAAATGTGTGCTGAGATTTCAGGAAACTCGTAGTTTTTGGAAGCTTGGCAACCCCTTTACATGAAAGTGATTTGTGCCAGTTTCTACTTAGGGCTACAACAATAGGAAACAAATCATAGAGATAGAACTTGGAACTACTTTATTGTGTCAAGTTTCAAAGAGCTAGCACAAACCGTGTTTGATTTTGAGTTCCAACAACATGTATCCATATAGGAGAAAACAGTGAAACCTAAAAATTAAAACTGTTACTGCCAACGAACGGTTTAACCTAGAAGAACGAAATTTGGTGAGCCAAGTGGGATTGGGGTACTGATCATTATTTGCAAGTGTCATCAAGATTGGGTGAAAAAATGTGTGCTGAGATTTCAGGAAACTCGTAGTTTTTTGGAAGCTTTGCAACCCCTTTCCATGAAAGTGATCTGCGCCTGTCTCTGCTTAGGGCTACACCAATAGGAAACAAAACATGGAGATAGAACTTGGAACAACTTTATTGTGTCAAGTTTCAAAGAGCTAGCACAAACTGTCTTTGATTTAGAGTTCTAACTACATGTATCCATAGAGGAGAAAACAGAGTGAAACCTAAAAATTAAAACTGTTACTGCCAACAAACGGTTTAACCTAGAAGAACGAAATTTGGTGAGCCCAGTGGGATTGGGGTACTGATCATTACCTGAAAGTGTCATCAAGATTGGGTGAAAAAATGTGTGCTGAGATTTCAGGAAACTCGTAGTTTTTTGGAAGCTTGGTAACCCCTTTCCATGAAAGTGATTTGCGCCAGCCTCTGCTTAGGACTACAGCAATAGGAAACAAACCATAGAGATAGAACTTGGAACTACTTTATTGTGTCAAGTTTCAAAGAGCTACCACAAACCGTCTTTGATCTAGAGTTCCAAATAAATGTATCCTTATAGGAGTAAACAGAGTGAAACCTAAAAATTAAAACTGTTACTGCCAACGAACGGTTTAACCTAGAAGAACGAAATTTGGTGAGCCAAGTGGGATTGGGGTACTGCTTATTACCTGAAAGTGTCAGCAAGATTGGGTGAAAAAATGTGTGCTGAGATTTCAGGAAAGTCGTAGTTTTTTGGAAGCTTCGCAACCCCTTTCCATGAAAGTGATTTGCGCCAGTCTCTGCTTACGGCTGCATCAATAGGAAACAAACCATAGAGATAGAACTTGGAACTACTTTATTGTGTCTAGTTTCAAAGAGCTAGCACAAACCGTGTTTGATTTAGAGTCCCAACTACATGTATCCATATAGGGGAAAACAGAGTGAAACCTAAAAATTAAAACTATTCCTGCCAACGAACGGTTTAACCTAGAACGAAATTTGGTGAGCCAAGTGATATTGGGGTACTGATCATTACCTGAAAGTGTCATCAAAATTGGGTGAAAAAATGTGTGCTGAGATTTCAGGAAACTCGTCGTTTTTTGGAAGCATGGCAACCCCTTTCCATGAAAGTGATATGCGCCAGTCTCTGCTTAGGGCTACATCAATAGGAAACAAAACATAGGGAAAGAACGTGGAACTACTTTATTTTGTCAAGTTTCAAAGAGCTAGCACAAACCGTGTTTGATTTAGAGTCCCAACTACATGTATCCATATAGGGGAAAACAGAGTGAAAACTAAAATTAAAACTGTTACTGCCAACGAACGGTTTAACCTAGAACGAAATTTGGTGAGCCAAGTGATATTGGGGTACTGATCATTACCTGAATGTGTCATCAAGATTGGGTGAAAAAATGTGTGCTGAGATTTCAGGAAACTCGTAGTTTTTTGGAAGCTTGGCAACCCCTTTCCATGAAAGTGATCTGCGCCTGTCTCTGCTTAGGGCTACACCAATAGGAAACAAACAATAAAGATAGTAGTTGGAACTATTTATTGTGTCAAGTTTCAAAGAGCTAGCACAAACCGTGTTTGATTTAGAGTTCCAAATACATGTATCCATATAGGAGAAAACAGTGAAACCTAAAAATTAAAACTGTTACTGCCAACGAATGGTTTAACCTAGAAGAACGAAATTTGGTGAGCCCAGTGTGATTGGGGTACTGATCATTACCTGAACGTGTCATCAAGATTGGGTGAAAAAATGTGTGCTGAGATTGCAGGAAAATCGTAGTTTTTTGGAAGCTTGGTAACCCCTTTCCATGAAAGTGATTTGCGCCAGTCTCTGCTTAGGGCTACATCAATAGGAAACAAACCATAGAGATAGAACTTGGAACTACTTTATTGTGTCAAGTTTCAAAGAGCTAGCACAAACCGTCTTTGATTTAGAGTTCCAAATAAATGTATCCTTATAGGAGTAAACGGAGTGAAACCTAAAAATTAAAACTGTTACTGCCAAGGAACGGTTTAACGTAGAAGAACGAAATTTGGTGAGCCAAGTGGGATTGGGGTACTGATCATTACCTGAAAGTGTCAAAAGATTGGGTGAAAAAATGTGTGCTGAGATTTCAGGAACCTCGTAGTTTTTTGGAAGCTTGGCAACCCCTTTCCATGAAAGTGATTTGCGCCAGTCTCTGCTTAGGGCTACATCAATAGGAAACAAACCATAGAGATAGAACTTGGAACTACTGTATTGTGTCAAGTTTCAAAGAGCTAGCACAAACCATGTTTGATTTAGAGTTCCAAATACATGTATCCATATAGGAGTAAACAGTGAAACCTAAAAATTAAAACTGTTACTGCCAACGAATGGTTTAACCTATAAGAACGAAATTTGGTGAGCCCAGTGGGATTGGGGTACTGATCATTACCTGAACGTGTCATCAAGATTGGGTGAAAAAATGTGTGCTGAGATTGCAGGAAACTCGTAGTTTTTTGGAAGCTTGGTAACCCCTTTCCATGAAAGTGATTTGCGCCAGTCTCTGCTTACAGCTACATCAATAGGAAACAAACCATAAAGATAGAACGTGGACCTTCCTTATTGTGTCAAGTTTCAAAGAGCTAGCACAAACCGTCTTTGATTTAGAGTTCCAACTACATGTATCCTTATAGGAGTAAACAGAGTGAAACCTAAAAATTAAAACTGTTACTGCCAACGAACGGTTTAACCTAGAAGAACGAAATTTGGTGAGCCAAGTGGGATTGGGGTACTGATCATTACCTGCAAGTGTCATCAAGATTGGGTGAAAAAATGTGTGCTGAGATTTCTGGAAACTCCTAGTTTTTTGGAAGCTTCGCAACCCCTTTCCATGAAAGTGATTTGCGCCAGTATCAGCTTTTGGCTATATCAATAGGAAACAAACCATAGAGAGAGAACTTGGAACTACTTTATTGTGTCAAGTTTCAAAGAGCTAGCACAAACAATGTTTGATTTAGAGTCCCAACTACATGTATCCATATGGGGGAAAACAGAGTGAAACCTAAAAATTAAAACTATTACTGCCAACGAACGGTTTAACCTAGAAGAACGAAATTTGGTGAGCCAAGTGGGATTGGGGTACTGATCATTACCTGAAGGAGTCATCAAGATTGGGGGAAAAAATGTGTGCTGAGATTTCAGGAAACTCGTAATTTTTTGGAAGCTTGGCAACCCCTTTCCATGAAAGTGATCTGCGCCTGTCTCTGCTTAAGGCTACACCTATAGGAAACAAAACATAGAGATAGAACTTGGAACTACTTTATTGTGTCAAGTTTCAAAGAGCTAGCACAAACCGTCTTTGATTTAGAGTTCCAACTACATGTATCCATATAGGAGAAAACAGAGTGAAACCTAAAATTTAAAACTGTTACTGCCAACGAATAGTTTAACGTAGAAGAACGAAATTTGGTGAGCCAAGTGGGATTGGGGTACTGATCATTACCTGAAAGTGTCATCAAGATTGGGTGAAAAAATGTGTGCTGAGATATCAGGAAACTCGTAGTTTTTGGAAGCTTGGCAACCCCGTTCCATGAAAGTGATTTGTGCTAGTTTCTGCTTAGGGCTACATCAATAGGAAACAAATCATAGAGATAGAACTTGGAATTACTTTATTGTGTCAAGTTTCAAAGAGCTAGCACAAACCGTGTTTGATTTTGAGTTCCAACAACATGTATCCATATAGGAGAAAACAGTGAAACCGAAAAATTAAAACTGTTACTGCCAACGAACGGTTTAACCTAGAAGAACGAAATTTGGTGAGCCAAGTGGGATTGGGGTACTGATCATTACCTGAAAGTGTCATCAAGATTGGGTGAAAAAATGTGTGCTGAGATTTCAGGAAACTCGTAGTTTTTTGGGTGCTTGGTAACCCCTTTCCATGAAAGTGATTTGCGCCAGTCTCTGCTTAAAACTACATCAATAGGAAACAAACCATAGAGATAGAACGTGGAACTTCTTTATTGTGTCAAGTTTCAAAGAGCTACCACACAGTGTTTGATTTAGAGTTCCAACTACATGTATCCATAGAGGAGAAAACAGATTGAAACCTAAAAATTAAAACTGTAACTGCCAACGAACGGTTTAACCTAGAAGAACGAAATTTGTTGAGCCAAGTGGGATTGGGGTACTGATCATTACCTGAAAGTTCCATCAAGATTGGGTGAAAAAATGTGTGCTGAGATTTCAGGAAACTCGTAGTTTTTTGGAAGCTTGGCAACCCCTTTCCATGAAAGTGATTTGCAACAGTCTCTGCTTAGGGCTACATCAATAGGAAAAAATACATAGAGATAGAACTTGGAACTACTTTATTTTGTCAAGTTTCAAAGAGCTAGCACAAACCGTGTTTGATTTAGAGTCCCAACTACATGTATCCATATAGGGGAAAACAGAGTGAAAACTAAAATTAAAACTGTTACTGCCAACGAACGGTTTAACCTAGAACGAAATTTGGTGAGCCAAGTGATATTGGGGTACTGATCATTACCTGAATGTGTCATCAAGATTGGGTGAAAAAATGTGTGCTGAGATTTCAGGAAACTCGTAGTTTTTTGGAAGCTTGGCAACCCCTTTCCATGAAAGTGATCTGCGCCTGTCTCTGCTTAGGGCTACACCAATAGGAAACAAACAATAAAGATAGTAGTTGGAACTATTTATTGTGTCAAGTTTCAAAGAGCTAGCACAAACCGTGTTTGATTTAGAGTTCCAAATACATGTATCCATATAGGAGAAAACAGTGAAACCTAAAAATTAAAACTGTTACTGCCAACGAATGGTTTAACCTAGAAGAACGAAATTTGGTGAGCCCAGTGTGATTGGGGTACTGATCATTACCTGAACGTGTCATCAAGATTGGGTGAAAAAATGTGTGCTGAGATTGCAGGAAAATCGTAGTTTTTTGGAAGCTTGGTAACCCCTTTCCATGAAAGTGATTTGCGCCAGTCTCTGCTTAGGGCTACATCAATAGGAAACAAACCATAGAGATAGAACTTGGAACTACTTTATTGTGTCAAGTTTCAAAGAGCTAGCACAAACCGTCTTTGATTTAGAGTTCCAAATAAATGTATCCTTATAGGAGTAAACGGAGTGAAACCTAAAAATTAAAACTGTTACTGCCAAGGAACGGTTTAACGTAGAAGAACGAAATTTGGTGAGCCAAGTGGGATTGGGGTACTGATCATTACCTGAAAGTGTCAAAAGATTGGGTGAAAAAATGTGTGCTGATATTTCAGGAACCTCGTAGTTTTTTGGAAGCTTGGCAACCCCTTTCCATGAAAGTGATTTGCGCCAGTCTCTGCTTAGGGCTACATCAATAGGAAACAAACCATAGAGATAGAACTTGGAACTACTGTATTGTGTCAAGTTTCAAAGAGCTAGCACAAACCATGTTTGATTTAGAGTTCCAAATACATGTATCCATATAGGAGTAAACAGTGAAACCTAAAAATTAAAACTGTTACTGCCAACGAATGGTTTAACCTATAAGAACGAAATTTGGTGAGCCCAGTGGGATTGGGGTACTGATCATTACCTGAACGTGTCATCAAGATTGGGTGAAAAAATGTGTGCTGAGATTGCAGGAAACTCGTAGTTTTTTGGAAGCTTGGTAACCCCTTTCCATGAAAGTGATTTGCGCCAGTCTCTGCTTACAGCTACATCAATAGGAAACAAACCATAAAGATAGAACGTGGACCTTCCTTATTGTGTCAAGTTTCAAAGAGCTAGCACAAACCGTCTTTGATTTAGAGTTCCAACTACATGTATCCTTATAGGAGTAAACAGAGTGAAACCTAAAAATTAAAACTGTTACTGCCAACGAACGGTTTAACCTAGAAGAACGAAATTTGGTGAGCCAAGTGGGATTGGGGTACTGATCATTACCTGCAAGTGTCATCAAGATTGGGTGAAAAAATGTGTGCTGAGATTTCTGGAAACTCCTAGTTTTTTGGAAGCTTCGCAACCCCTTTCCATGAAAGTGATTTGCGCCAGTATCAGCTTTTGGCTACATCAATAGGAAACAAACCATAGAGAGAGAACTTGGAACTACTTTATTGTGTCAAGTTTCAAAGAGCTAGCACAAACAATGTTTGATTTAGAGTCCCAACTACATGTATCCATATGGGGGAAAACAGAGTGAAACCTAAAAATTAAAACTATTACTGCCAACGAACGGTTTAACCTAGAAGAACGAAATTTGGTGAGCCAAGTGGGATTGGGGTACTGATCATTACCTGAAGGAGTCATCAAGATTGGGGGAAAAAATGTGTGCTGAGATTTCAGGAAACTCGTAATTTTTTGGAAGCTTGGCAACCCCTTTCCATGAAAGTGATCTGCGCCTGTCTCTGCTTAAGGCTACACCTATAGGAAACAAAACATAGAGATAGAACTTGGAACTACTTTATTGTGTCAAGTTTCAAAGAGCTAGCACAAACCGTCTTTGATTTAGAGTTCCAACTACATGTATCCATATAGGAGAAAACAGAGTGAAACCTAAAATTTAAAACTGTTACTGCCAACGAATAGTTTAACGTAGAAGAACGAAATTTGGTGAGCCAAGTGGGATTGGGGTA
Organism: Spermophilus citellus; assembly: GCF_964194105.1. Lineage (NCBI taxonomy): Eukaryota > Metazoa > Chordata > Mammalia > Rodentia > Sciuridae > Spermophilus > Spermophilus citellus. The sequence goes on along the minus strand of NC_138196.1, from coordinate 25,347,214 downwards.
CTGATCATTACCTGAAAGTGTCATCAAGATTGGGTGAAAAAATGTGTGCTGAGATATCAGGAAACTCGTAGTTTTTGGAAGCTTGGCAACCCCGTTCCATGAAAGTGATTTGTGCCAGTTTCTGCTTAGGGCTACATCAATAGGAAACAAATCATAGAGATAGAACTTGGAATTACTTTATTGTGTCAAGTTTCAAAGAGCTAGCACAAACCGTGTTTGATTTTGAGTTCCAACAACATGTATCCATATAGGAGAAAACAGTGAAACCGAAAAATTAAAACTGTTACTGCCAACGAACGGTTTAACCTAGAAGAACGAAATTTGGTGAGCCAAGTGGGATTGGGGTACTGATCATTACCTGAAAGTGTCATCAAGATTGGGTGAAAAAATGTGTGCTGAGATTTCAGGAAACTCGTAGTTTTTTGGGTGCTTGGTAACCCCTTTCCATGAAAGTGATTTGCGCCAGTCTCTGCTTAAAACTACATCAATAGGAAACAAACCATAGAGATAGAACGTGGAACTTCTTTATTGTGTCAAGTTTCAAAGAGCTAGCACACACCGTGTTTGATTTAGAGTTCCAACTACATGTATCCATAGAGGAGAAAACAGATTGAAACCTAAAAATTAAAACTGTAACTGCCAACGAACGGTTTAACCTAGAAGAACGAAATTTGTTGAGCCAAGTGGGATTGGGGTACTGATCATTACCTGAAAGTTCCATCAAGATTGGGTGAAAAAATGTGTGCTGAGATTTCAGGAAACTCGTAGTTTTTTGGAAGCTTGGCAACCCCTTTCCATGAAAGTGATTTGCAACAGTCTCTGCTTAGGGCTACATCAATAGGAAAAAATACATAGAGATAGAACTTGGAACTACTTTATTGTGTCAAGTTTCAAAGAGCTAGCACAAACCGTGTTTGATTTAGAGTTCCGACTACATGTATCCTTATAGGAGTAAATAGAGTGAAACCTAAAAATAAAAACTGTTACTGCCAACGAACGGTTTAAATTAGAAGAACGAAATTTGGTGAGCCAAGTGGGATTGGGGTACTGATCATTATCTGCAAGTGTCATCAAGATTGGGTGAAAAAATGTGTGCTGAGATTTCAGGAAACTCGTAGTTTTTTGGAAGCTTCGCAACCCCTTTCCATGAAAGTGATTTGCGCCAGTCTCTGCTTAGGGCTACATCAATAGGAAACAAACCATAGAGATAGAATTTGGAACTACTTTATTGTGTCAAGTTTCAAAGAGCTAGCACAAACCGTGTTTGATTTAGAGTCCCAACTACATGTATCCATATAGGGGAAAACAGAGTGAAACCTAAAAATTAAAACTATTACTGCCAAGGAACGGTTTAACCTAGAAGAACGAAATTTGGTGAGCCAAGTGAGATTGGGGTACTGATCATTACATGAACGTGTCATCAAGATTGGGTGAAAAAATGTGTGCTGAGATTTCAGGAAACTCGTAGTTTTTTGGAAGCTTTGCAACCCCTTTCCATGAAAGGGATTTGCGCCAGTCTCTGCTTAGGACTACAGCAATAGGAAACAAACCATAGAGATAGAACTTGGAACTACTTTATTGTGTCAAGTTTCAAAGAGCTAGCACAAACCGTCTTTGAATTAGAGTTCCAAATAAATGTATCCTTATAGGAGTAAACAGAGTGAAACCTAAAAATTAAAACTGGTACTGCCAATGAACGGTTTAACCTAGAAGAACGAAATTTGGTGAGCCAAGTGGGATTGGGGTACTGATCATTACCTGAACGTGTCATCAAGATTGGGTGAAAAAATGTGTGCTGAGATTTCAGGAAACTCGTAGTTTTTTGGAAGCTTAGCAACCCCTTTCCATGAAAGTGATTTGCGCCAGTCTCTGCTTACGGCTACATCAATAGGAAACAAACCATAGAGATAGAACTTGGAACTACTTTATTGTGTCAAGTTTCAAAGAGCTAGCACAAACCGTGTTTGATTTAGAGTCCCAACTACATGTATCCATATAGGGGAAAACAGAGTGAAACCAAAAAATTAAAACTATTACTGCCAACGAACGGTTTAACCTAGAACGAAATTTGGTGAGCCAAGTGATATTGGGGTACTGATCATTACCTGAAAGTGTCATCAAGATTATGTGAAAAAAGGTTTGCTGAGATTTCAGGAAACTCCTAGTTTTTTGGAAGCTTGGCAACCCCTTTCCATTAAAGTGATTTGCGCCAGTTTCTGCTTAGGGCTACATCAATAGGAAACAAACCATAGAGATAGAACTTGGAACTACTTTATTGTGTCACGTTTCAAGGAGCTAGCACAAACCGTGTTTGATTTTGAGTTCCAATTAGATGTATCCATATAGGAGAAAAAAGAGTGAAACCTAAAAATTAAAACTGTTACAGCCAACGAACGGTTTAACCTAGAACGAAATTTGGTGAGCCAAGTGGGATTGGGGTACTGATCATTACCTGAAATTGTCATCAAGATTGGGTGAAAAAATGTGTGCTGAGATTTCAGGAAACTCATAGTTTTTTGGAAGCTTGGCAACCCCTTTCCATGAAAGTGATTTGCAACAGTCTCTGCTTAGGGCTACATAAATAGGAAAAAAAAAACATAGATATAGAACTTGGAACTACTTTATTGTGTCAAGTTTCAAAGAGCTAGCACAAACCGTGTTTGATTTAGAGTTCCGACTACATGTATCCTTATAGGAGTAAACAGAGTGAAACCTAAAAATAAAAACTGTTACTGCCAACGAACGGTTTAAATTAGAAGAACGAAATTTGGTGAGCCAAGTGGGATTGGGGTACTGATCATTATCTGCAAGTGTCATCAAGATTGGGTGAAAAAATGTGTGCTGAGATTTCAGGAAACTCATAGTTTTTTGGAAGCTTCGCAACCCCTTTCCATGAAAGTGATTTGCGCCAGTCTCTGCTTAGGGCTACATCAATAGGAAACAAACCATAGAGATAGAATTTGGAACTACTTTATTGTGTCAAGTTTCAAAGAGCTAGCACAAACCGTGTTTGATTTAGAGTCCCAACTACATGTATCCATATAGGGGAAAACAGAGTGAAACCTAAAAATTAAAACTATTACTGCCAACGAACGGTTTAACCTAGAAGAACGAAATTTGGTGAGCCAAGGGAGATTGGGGTACTGATCATTACCTGAAAGTGTCATCAAGATTGGGTGAAAAAATGTGTGCTGAGATTTCAGGAAACTCGTAGTTTTTTGGAAGATTTGCAACCCCTTTCCATGAAAGGGATTTGCGCCAGTCTCTGCTTAGGACTACAGCAATAGGAAACAAACCATAGAGATAGAACTTGGAACTACTTTATTGTGTCAAGTTTCAAAGAGCTAGCACAAACCGTCTTTGAATTAGAGTTCCAAATAAATGTATCCTTATAGGAGTAAACAGAGTGAAACCTAAAAATTAAAACTGTTACTGCCAATGAACGGTTTAACCTAGAAGAACGAAATTTGGTGAGCCAAGTGGGATTGGGGTACTGATCATTACCTGAACGTGTCATCAAGATTGGGTGAAAAAATGTGTGCTGAGATTTCAGGAAACTCGTAGTTTTTTGGAAGCTTCGCAACCCCTTTCCATGAAAGTGATTTGCGCCAGACTCTGCTTACGGCTACATCCATAGGAAACAAACCATAGAGATAGAACTTGGAACTACTTTATTGTGTCTAGTTTCAAAGAGCTAGCACAAACCGTGTTTGATTTAGAGTCCCAACTACATGTATCCATATAGGGGAAAACAGAGTGAAACCTAAAAATTAAAACTATTACTGCCAACGAACGGTTTAACCTAGAACGAAATTTGGTGAGCCAAGTGATATTGGAGAACTAATCCTTACCTGAAAGTGTCATCAAGATTGGGTGAAAAAATGTGTGCTGAGATTTCAGGAAACTCCTAGTTTTTTGGAAGCATAGCAACCCCTTTCCATGAAAGTGATTTGCGCCAGTCTCTGCTTAGGGCTACATCAATAGGAAACAAACCATAGAGATAGAACTTGGAACTACTTTATTGTGTCAAGTTTCAAAGAGCTAGCACAAACCGTGTTTGATTTAGAGTCCCAACTACATGTATCCATATGGGGGAAAACAGAGTGAAACCTAAAAATTAAAACTATTACTGCCAACGAACGGTTTAACATAGAACGAAATTTGGTGAGCCAAGTGATATTGGGGTACTGATCATTACCTGAAAGTGTCATCAAGATTATGTGAAAAAGGTGTGCTGAGATTTCAGGAAATTCGTAGTTTTTTGGAAGCTTGGCAACCCCTTTCCATGAAAGTGATCTGCGCCTGTCTCTGCTTAGGGCTACACCAATAGGAAACAAACCATAAAGATAGAAGTTGGAACTATTTATTGTGTCAAATTTCAAAGAGCTAGCACAAACCGTGTTTGATTTACAGTTCCAAATACATGTATCCATATAGGAGAAAACAGATTGAAACCTAAAAATTAAAACTGTTACTGACAACGAATGGTTTAACCTAGAAGAAGGAAATTTGGTGAGCCAAGTGTGACTGGGGTACTGATCATTACCTGAAAGTGTCATCAAGATTGGGTGAAAAAATATGTGCTGGGATTTCAGGAAACTCCTAGTTTTTTGGAAGCTTGGCAACCCCTTTCCATGAAAGTGATTTGCGCCAGTTTCTGCTTAGGGCTACATCAATAGGAAACAAACCATAGAGATAGAACTTGGAACTACTTTATTGTGTCAAGTTTCAAAGAGCTAGCACAAACCGTGTTTGATTTTGAGTTCCAACTACATGTATCCATATAGGAGAAAACAGTGAAACCTAAAAATTAAAACTGTTACTGCCAACGAACGGTTTAACCTAGAAGAACGAAATTTGGTGAGCCCAGTGGGATTGGGGTACTGATCATTACCTGAAAGTGTCATCAAGATTGGGTGAAAAAAATGTGTGCTGAGATTTCAGGAAACTCGTAGTTTTTGCAAGTTTGGTAACCCCTTTCCATGAAAGTGATTTGCGCCAGTCTCTGCTTAGGACTACAGCAATAGGAAACAAACCATAGAGATAGATCTTGGAACTACTTTATTGTGTCAAGTTTCAAAGAGCTAGCACAAACCGTCTTTGATTTAGAGTTCCAAATAAATGTATCTTTATAGGAGTAAACAGAGTGAAACCTAAAAATTAAAACTGTTACTGCCAACGAACGGTTTAACCTAGAAGAACGAAATTTGGTGAGCCAAGTGGGATTGGGGTACTGATCATTAACTGAACGTGTCATCAAGATTGGGTGAAAAAATGTGTGCTGAGATTTCAGGAAACTCGTAGTATTTTGGAAGCTTCGCAACCCCTTTCCATGAAAGTGATTTGCGCCAGTCTGTGCTTACGGCTACATCAATAGGAAACAAACCACAGAGATAGAACTTGGAACTACTTTATTGTGTCTAGTTTCAAAGAGCTAGCACAAACCGTGTTTGATTTAGAGTCCCAACTACATGTATCCATATAGGGGAAAACAGAGTGAAACCTAAAAATTAAAACTATTACTGCAAACGAACTGTTTAACCTAGAACGAAATTTGGTGAGCCAAGTGATATTGGGGTACTGATCATTACCTGAAAGTGTCATCAAGATTGGGTGAAAAAATGTGTGCTGAGATTTCAGGAAACTCGTAGTTTTTTGGAAGCTTGGCAACCCCTTTCCATGAAAGTGATCTGCGCCTGTCTCTGCTTAGGGCTACTCCAATAGGAAACAAGCCATAAAGATAGAAGTTGGAACTACTTTATTGTGTCAAGTTTCAAAGAGCTAGCACAAACCGTCTTTGTTTTAGAGTTCCAACTACATGTATCCATATAGGAGAAAACAGATTGAAACCTAAAAATTAAAACTGTTACTGCCAACGAATGGTTGAACCTAGAAGAAGGAAATTTGGTGAGCCAAGTGTGACTGGGGTACTGATCATTACCTGAAAGTGTCATCAAGATTGGGTGAAAAAATGTGTGCTGAGATTTCAGGAAACTCGTCGTTTTCTGGAAGATTGGCAACCCCTTTCCATGAAAGTGATATGCGCCAGTCTCTGCTTAGGGCTACATCAATAGGAAACAAACCATAGGGACAGAACTTGGAACTACTTTATTGTGTCAAGTTTCAAAGAGCTAGCACAAACCGTGTTTGATTTAGAGTTCCAACAACATGTATCCATATAGGTGAAAACAGAGTGAAACCTTAAAATTAAAACTGTTACAGCTAATGAACGGTTTAACCTAGAAGAACGAAATTTGGTGAGCCGAGTGGGATTGGGGTACTGATCATTACCTGAAAGTGTCATCAAGATTGGGTGAAAAAATGTGTGCTGAGATTTCAGGAATCTCGTAGTTTTTTGGAAGCTTGGCAACCCCTTTCCATGAAAGTGATTTGCGCCAGTCTCTGCTTACAGCTACATCAATAGGAAACAAACCATAGAGATAGAACGTGGACCTTCTTTATTGTGTCAATTTTCAAAGAGCTATCAAAAACAGTCTTTGATTTAGAGTTCCAAATAAATGTATCCTTATAGGAGTAAACAGAGTGAAACCTAAAAATTAAAACTGTTACTGCGAACGAATGGTTTAACCTAGAAGAACGAAATTTGGTGAGCCAAGTGGGATTGGGGTACTGATCATTACCTGAACGTGTCATCAAGATTGGGTGAAAAAATGTGTGCTGAGATTTCAGGAACCTCGAAGTTTTTTGGAAGCTTGGCAACCCCTTTCCATGAAAGTGATTTGCGCCAGTCTCTGCTTAGGGATACATCAATAGGAAACAAACCATAGAAATATAACTTGGAACTACTTTATTGTGTCAAGTTTCAAAGAGCTAGCACAAACCGTCTTTGATTTAGAGTTCTAACTACATGTATCCTTATAGGAGTAAACAGAGTGAAACCTAAAAATTAAAACTGTTACTGCCAACGAACGGTTTAACGTAGAAGAACGAAATTTGGTGAGCCAAGTGGGATTGGGGTACTGATCATTACCTGCAAGTGTCATCAGATTGGGTGAAAAAATGTGTGCTGAGATTTCAGGAAACTCGTAGTTTTTTGGAAGCTTGGCAACCCCTTTCCATGAAAGTGATTTGCGCCAGTCTCAGCTTATGGCTACATCAATAGGAAACAAACCATAGAGATAGAACTTGGAACTACTTTATTGTGTCAAGTTTCAAAGAGCTAGCACAAACAATGTTTGATTTAGAGTCCCAACTACATGTATCCATATAGGGGAAAACAGAGTGAAACCTAAAAATTAAAAGTATTACTGGCAACGAACGGTTTAAACTAGAAGAACAAAATTTGGTGAGCTAAGTGGGATTGGGGTAGTGATCATTACCTGAAGGAGTCATCAAGATTGGGGGAAAAAATGTGTGCTGAGATTTCAGGAAACTCGTAATTTTTTGGAAGCTTGGCAACCCCTTTCCATGAAAGTGATCTGCGCCTGTCTCTGCTTAAGGCTACACCTATAGGAAACAAAACATAGAGATAGAACTTGGAACTACTTAATTGTGTCAAGTTTCAAAGAGCTAGCACAAACCGTCTTTGATTTAGAGTTCCAACTACATGTATCCATATAGGAGAAAACAGAGTGAAACCGAAAAATTAAAACTGTTACTGCCAACGAATAGTTTAACCTAGAAGAACGAAATTTGGTGAGCCAAATGGGATTGGAGTACTGATCATTACCTGAAAGTGTCATCAAGATTGGGTGAAAAAATGTGTGCTGAGATTTCAGGAAACTCGTAGTTTTTTGGAAGCTTGGCAACCCCTTTCCATGAAAGTGATTTGCACCAGTTTCTGCTTAGGGCTACATCAATAGGAAACAAACCATAGAGATAGAACTTGGAACTACTTTATTGTGTCAAGTTTCAAAGAGCTAGCACAAACCGTGTTTGATTTTGAGTTCCAACAACATGTATCCATATAGGAGAAAACAGTGAAACCTAAAAATTAAAACTGTTACTGCCAACGAACGGTTTAAATTAGAAGAACGAAATTTGGTGAGCCAAGTGGGAATGGGGTACTGATCATTACCTGAAAGTGTCATCAAGATTTGGTGAAAAAATGTGTGCTGAGATTTCAGGAAACTCCTAGTTTTTTGGAAGCTTCGCAACCCCTTTCCATGAAAGTGATTTGCGCCAGTCTCTGCTTACGGCTACATCAATAGGAAACAAACCATAGAGATAGAACTTGGAACTACTTTATTGTGTCAAGTTTCAAAGAGCTAGCACAAACCGTGTTTGATTTAGAGTCCCAACTACATGTATCCATATAGGGGAAAACAGAGTGAAACCTAAAAATTAAAACAATTACTGCCAACGAACGGTTTAACCTAGAAGAACGAAATTTGGTGAGCCAAGTGGGATTGGGGTACTGATCATTACCTGAAAGTGTCATCAAGATTGGGTGAAAAAATGTGTGCTGAGATTTCAGGAAACTCGTAGTTTTTTGGAATCTTTGCAACCCCTTTCCATGAAAGTGATCTGCGCCTGTCTCTGCTTAGGGCTACACCAATAAGAAACAAAACATGGAGATAGAACTTGGAACTACTTTATTGTGTCAAATTTCAATGAGCTAGCACAAACCATCTTTGATTTAGAGTTCCAACTACATGTATCCATATAGGAGAAAACAGATTGAAACCTAAAAATTAAAACTGTTACTGCCAACGAATGGTTGAACATAGAAGAAGGAAATTTGGTGAGCCAAGTGTGACTGGGGTACTGATCATTACCTGAAAGTGTCATCAAAATTGGGTGAAAAAATGTGTGCTGAGATTTCAGGAACCTCGTCGTTTTTTGGAAGATTGGCAACCCATTTCCATGAAAGTGATATGCGCCAGTCTCTGCTTAGGGCTACATCAATAGGAAACAAAACATAGGGACAGAACTTGGAACTTATTTATTGTGTCAAGTTCAAAGAGCTAGCACAAACCGTGTTTGAGTTAGAGTTCCAACAACATGTATCCATATGGGTGACAACAGAGTGAAACCTTAAAATTAAAACTGTTACAGCTAATGAACGGTTTAACCTAGAAGAACGAAATTTGGTGAGCCAAGTGGGATTGGGGTACTGATCATTACCTGAAAGTGTCATCAAGATTGGGTGAAAAAATGTGTGCTGAGATTTCAGGAATCTCGTAGTTTTTTGGAAGCTTGGCAACCCTTTTCCATGAAAGTGATTTGCGCCAGTCTCTGCTTACAGCTACATCAATAGGAAACAAACCATAGAGATACAACGTGGACCTTCTTTATTGTGTCAAGTTTCAAAGAGCTAGCAAAAACCGTCTTTGATTTAGAGATCCAAATAAATGTATCCTTATAGGAGTAAACAGAGTGAAACCTGAAAATTAAAACTGTTACTGCGAACGAATGGTTTAACCTAGAAGAACGAAATTTGGTGAGCCAAGTGGGATTGGGGTACTGATCATTACCTGAACGTGTCATCAAGATTGGGTGAAAAAATGTGTGCTGAGATTTCAGGAACCTCGTAGTTTTTTGGAAGCTTGGCAACCCCTTTCCATGAAAGTGATTTGCGCCAGTCTCTGCTTAGGGCTACATCAATAGGAAACAAACCATAGAGATATAACTTGGAACTACTTTATTGTGTCAAGTTTCAAAGAGCTAGCACAAACTGTCTTTGATTTAGAGTTCTAACTACATGTATCCTTATAGGAGTAAACAGAGTGAAACCTAAAAATTAAAACTGTTACTGCCAACGAACGGTTTAACGTAGAAGAACGAAATTTGGTGAGCCAAGTGGGATTGGGGTACTGATCATTACCTGCAAGTGTCATCAGATTGGGTGAAAAAATGTGTGCTGAGATTTCAGGAAACTCGTAGTTTTTTGGAAGCTTGGCAACCCCTTTCCATGAAAGTGATTTGCGCCAGTCTCAGCTTATGGCTACATCAATAGGAAACAAACCATAGAGATAGAACTTGGAACTACTTTATTGTGTCAAGTTTCAAAGAGCTAGCACAAACAATGTTTGATTTAGAGTCCCAACTACATGTATCCATATAGGGGAAAACAGAGTGAAACCTAAAAATTAAAACTATTACTGGCAACGAACGGTTTAAACTAGAAGAACGAAATTTGGTGAGCCAAGTGGGATTGGGGTAGTGATCATTACCTGAAGGAGTCATCAAGATTGGGGGAAAAAATGTGTGCTGAGATTTCAGGAAACTCGTAATTTTTTGGAAGCTTGGCAACCCCTTTCCATGAAAGTGATCTGCGCCTGTCTCTGCTTAAGGCTACACCTATAGGAAACAAAACATAGAGATAGAACTTGGAACTACTTAATTGTGTCAAGTTTCAAAGAGCTAGCACAAACCGTCTTTGATTTAGAGTTCCAACTACATGTATCCATATAGGAGAAAACAGAGTGAAACCGAAAAATTAAAACTGTTACTGCCAACGAATAGTTTAACGTAGAAGAACGAAATTTGGTGAGCCAAGTGGGATTGGAGTACTGATCATTACCTGAAAGTGTCATCAAGATTGGGTGAAAAAATGTGTGCTGAGATTTCAGGAAACTTGTAGTTTTTTGGAAGCTTGGCAACCCCTTTCCATGAAAGTGATTTGCACCAGTTTCTGCTTAGGGCTACATCAATAGGAAACAAACCGTAGAGATAGAACTTGGAACTACTTTATTGTGTCAAGTTTCAAAGAGCTAGCACAAACCGTGTTTGATTTAGAGTCCCAACAACATGTATCCATATAGGAGAAAACAGTGAAACCTAAAAATTAAAACTGTTACTGCCAACGAACGGTTTAAATTAGAAGAACGAAATTTGGTGAGCCAAGTGGGATTGGGGTACTGATCATTACCTGCAAGTGTCATCAAGATTTGGTGAAAAAATGTGTGCTGAGATTTCAGGAAACTCCTAGTTTTTTGGAAGCTTCGCAACCCCTTTCCATGAAAGTGATTTGCGCCAGTCTCTGCTTATGGCTACATCAATAGGAAACAAACCATAGAGATAGAACTTGGAACTACTTTATTGTGTCAAGTTTCAAAGAGCTAGCACAAACCGTGTTTGATTTAGAGTCCCAACTACATGTATCCATATAGGGGAAAACAGAGTGAAACCTAAAAATTATAACAATTATTGCCAACGAACGGTTTAACCTAGAAGAACGAAATTTGGTGAGCCAAGTGGGATTGGGGTACTGATCATTACCTGAAAGTGTCATCAAGATTGGGTGAAAAAATGTGTGCTGAGATTTCAGGAAACTCGTAGTTTTTTGGAATCTTTGCAACCCCTTTCCATGAAAGTGATCTGCGCCTGTCTCTGCTTAGGGCTACACCAATAGGAAACAAAACATGGAGATAGAACTTGGAACTACTTTATTGTGTCAACTTTCAAAGAGCTAGCACAAACCGTCTTTGATTTAGAGTTCCAACTACATGTATCCATATAGGAGAAAACAGAGTGAAACCTAAAAATTAAAACTGTTACTGCCAACGAATAGTTTAACCTAGAAGAACGAACTTTGGTGAGCCAAGTGGGATTGGGGTACTGATCTTTACCTGAAAGTGTCATCAAGATTGGGTGAAAAAAATGTGTGCTGAGATTTCAGGAAACTCATACTTTTTTGGAAGCTTGGCAACCCCTTTCCATGAAAGTGATTTGCGCCAGTTTCTTCTTAGGGCTACATCAATAGGAAACAAACCATAGAGATAGAACTTAGAACTACTTTATTGTGTCAAGTTTCAAAGAGCTAGCACAAACCGTCTTTGATTTAGAGTTCCAAATAAATGTATCCTTATAGGAGTAAACAGAGTGAAACCTAAAAATTAAAACTGTTACTGCCAATGAATGGTTTAACCTAGAAGAACGAAATTTGGTGAGCCAAGTGGGATTGGGGTACTGATCATTACCTGAACGTGTCATCAAGATTGGGTGAAAAAATGTGTGCTGAGATTTCAGGAAACTCGTAGTTTTTTGGAAGCTTGGCAACCCCTTTCCATGAAAGTGATTTGCGCCAGTCTCTGCTTAGGGCTACATCAATAGGAAACAAACCATAGAGATAGAACTTGGAACTACTTTATTGTGTCAAGTTTCAAAGAGCTAGCACAAACCGTCTTTGATTTAGAGTTCCAACTACATGTATCCTTATAGGAGTAAACAGAGTGAAACCTCAAAATTAAAACTGTTACTGCCAACGAACAGTTTAAATTAGAAGAACAAAATTTGGTTAGTCAAGTGGTATTGGGGTACTGATCATTACCTGCAAGTGTCATCAAGATTGGTTGAAAAAATGTGTGCTGAGATTTCAGGAAACTCCTCGTTTTTTGGAAGCTTTGCAACCCCTTTCCATGAAAGTGATTTGCGCCAGTCTCTGCTTACGGCTACATCAATAGGAAACGAACCATAGAGATAGAACTTGGAACTACTTTATTGTGTCAAGTTTCAAAGAGCTAGCACAAACCGTGTTTGATTTAGAGTCCCAACTACATGTATCCATATAGGGGAAAACAGAGTGAAACCTAAAAATTAAAACTGTTACTGCCAACGAATGGTTGAACCTAGAAGAAGGAAATTTGGTGAGCCAAGTGTGACTGGGGTACTGATCATTACCTGAAAGTGTCATCAAGATTGGGTGAAAAAATGTGTGCTGAGATTTCAGGAAACTCGTCGTTTTTTGGAAGATTGGCAACCCCTTTCCATGAAAGTGATATGCGCCAGTCTCTGCTTAGGGCTACATCAATAGGAAACAAAGCATAGAGATAGAACTTGGAACTACTTTATTGTGTCAAGTTTCAAAGAGCTAGCACAAACCGTGTTTGATTTTGAGTTCCAACAACATGTATCCATATAGGAGAAAACAGTGAAACCTAAAAATTAAAACTGTTACTGCCAACGAACGGTTTAAATTAGAAGAACGAAATTTGGTGAGCCAAGTGGGAATGGGGTACTGATCATTACCTGAAAGTGTCATCAAGATTTGGTGAAAAAATGTGTGCTGAGATTTCAGGAAACTCCTAGTTTTTTGGAAGCTTCGCAACCCCTTTCCATGAAAGTGATTTGCGCCAGTCTCTGCTTACGGCTACATCAATAGGAAACAAACCATAGAGATAGAACTTGGAACTACTTTATTGTGTCAAGTTTCAAAGAGCTAGCACAAACCGTGTTTGATTTAGAGTCCCAACTACATGTATCCATATAGGGGAAAACAGAGTGAAACCTAAAAATTAAAACAATTACTGCCAACGAACGGTTTAACCTAGAAGAACGAAATTTGGTGAGCCAAGTGGGATTGGGGTACTGATCATTACCTGAAAGTGTCATCAAGATTGGGTGAAAAAATGTGTGCTGAGATTTCAGGAAACTCGTAGTTTTTTGGAATCTTTGCAACCCCTTTCCATGAAAGTGATCTGCGCCTGTCTCTGCTTAGGGCTACACCAATAAGAAACAAAACATGGAGATAGAACTTGGAACTACTTTATTGTGTCAACTTTCAATGAGCTAGCACAAACCATCTTTGATTTAGAGTTCCAACTACATGTATCCATATAGGAGAAAACAGATTGAAACCTAAAAATTAAAACTGTTACTGCCAACGAATGGTTGAACATAGAAGAAGGAAATTTGGTGAGCCAAGTGTGACTGGGGTACTGATCATTACCTGAAAGTGTCATCAAAATTGTGTGAAAAAATGTGTGCTGAGATTTCAGGAACCTCGTCGTTTTTTGGAAGATTGGCAACCCCTTTCCATGAAAGTGATATGCGCCGATCTCTGCTTAGGGCTACATCAATAGGAAACAAAACATAGGGACATAACTTGGAACTTATTTATTGTGTCAAGTTCAAAGAGCTAGCACAAACCGTGTTTGATTTAGAGTTCCAACAACATGTATCCATATAGGTGAAAACAGAGTGAAACCTTAAAATTAAAACTGTTACAGCTAATGAACGGTTTAACCTAGAAGAACGAAATTTGGTGAGCCAAGTGGGATTGGGGTACTGATCATTACCTGAAAGTGTCATCAAGATTGGGTGAAAAAATGTGTGCTGAGATTTCAGGAATCTCGTAGTTTTTTGGAAGCTTGGCAACCCCTTTCCATGAAAGTGATTTGCGCCAGTCTCTGCTTACAGCTACATCAATAGGAAACAAACCATAGAGATAGAACGTGGACCTTCTTTATTGTGTCAAGTTTCAAAGAGCTAGCAAAAACCGTCTTTGATTTAGAGATCCAAATAAATGTATCCTTATAGGAGTAAACAGAGTGAAACCTGAAAATTAAAACTGTTACTGCGAACGAATGGTTTAACCTAGAAGAACGAAATTTGGTGAGCCAAGTGGGATTGGGGTACTGATCATTACCTGAACGTGTCATCAAGATTGGGTGAAAAAATGTGTGCTGAGATTTCAGGAACCTCGTAGTTTTTTGGAAGCTTGGCAACCCCTTTCCATGAAAGTGATTTGCGCCAGTCTCTGCTTAGGGCTACATCAATAGGAAACAAACCATAGAGATATAACTTGGAACTACTTTATTGTGTCAAGTTTCAAAGAGCTAGCACAAACTGTCTTTGATTTAGAGTTCTAACTACATGTATCCTTATAGGAGTAAACAGAGTGAAACCTAAAAATTAAAACTGTTACTGCCAACGAACGGTTTAACGTAGAAGAACGAAATTTGGTGAGCCAAGTGGGATTGGGGTACTGATCATTACCTGCAAGTGTCATCAGATTGGGTGAAAAAATGTGTGCTGAGATTTCAGGAAACTCGTAGTTTTTTGGAAGCTTGGCAACCCCTTTCCATGAAAGTGATTTGCGCCAGTCTCAGCTTATGGCTACATCAATAGGAAACAAACCATAGAGATAGAACTTGGAACTACTTTATTGTGTCAAGTTTCAAAGAGCTAGCACAAACAATGTTTGATTTAGAGTCCCAACTACATGTATCCATATAGGGGAAAACAGAGTGAAACCTAAATTTAAAACTATTACTGGCAACGAACGGTTTAAACTAGAAGAACGAAATTTGGTGAGCCAAGTGGGATTGGGGTAGTGATCATTACCTGAAGGAGTCATCAAGATTGGGGGAAAAAATGTGTGCTGAGATTTCAGGAAACTCGTAATTTTTTGGAAGCTTGGCAACCCCTTTCCATGAAAGTGATCTGCGCCTGTCTCTGCTTAAGGCTACACCTATAGGAAACAAAACATAGAGATAGAACTTGGAACTACTTAATTGTGTCAAGTTTCAAAGAGCTAGCACAAACCGTCTTTGATTTAGAGTTCCAACTACATGTATCCATATAGGAGAAAACAGAGTGAAACCGAAAAATTAAAACTGTTACTGCCAACGAATAGTTTAACGTAGAAGAACGAAATTTGGTGAGCCAAGTGGGATTGGAGTACTGATCATTACCTGAAAGTGTCATCAAGATTGGGTGAAAAAATGTGTGCTGAGATTTCAGGAAACTTGTAGTTTTTTGGAAGCTTGGCAACCCCTTTCCATGAAAGTGATTTGCACCAGTTTCTGCTTAGGGCTACATCAATAGGAAACAAACCATAGAGATAGAACTTGGAACTACTTTATTGTGTCAAGTTTCAAAGAGCTAGCACAAACCGTGTTTGATTTAGAGTCCCAACAACATGTATCCATATAGGAGAAAACAGTGAAACCTAAAAATTAAAACTGTTACTGCCAACGAACGGTTTAAATTAGAAGAACGAAATTTGGTGAGCCAAGTGGGATTGGGGTACTGATCATTACCTGCAAGTGTCATCAAGATTTGGTGAAAAAATGTGTGCTGAGATTTCAGGAAACTCCTAGTTTTTTGGAAGCTTCGCAACCCCTTTCCATGAAAGTGATTTGCGCCAGTCTCTGCTTATGGCTACATCAATAGGAAACAAACCATAGAGATAGAACTTGGAACTACTTTATTGTGTCAAGTTTCAAAGAGCTAGCACAAACCGTGTTTGATTTAGAGTCCCAACTACATGTATCCATATAGGGGAAAACAGAGTGAAACCTAAAAATTATAACAATTATTGCCAACGAACGGTTTAACCTAGAAGAACGAAATTTGGTGAGCCAAGTGGGATTGGGGTACTGATCATTACCTGAAAGTGTCATCAAGATTGGGTGAAAAAATGTGTGCTGAGATTTCAGGAAACTCGTAGTTTTTTGGAATCTTTGCAACCCCTTTCCATGAAAGTGATCTGCGCCTGTCTCTGCTTAGGGCTACACCAATAGGAAACAAAACATGGAGATAGAACTTGGAACAACTTTATTGTGTCAACTTTCAAAGAGCTAGCACAAACCGTCTTTGATTTAGAGTTCCAACTACATGTATCCATATAGGAGAAAACAGAGTGAAACCTAAAAATTAAAACTGTTACTGCCAACGAATAGTTTCACCTAGAAGAACGAACTTTGGTGAGCCAAGTGGGATTGGGGTACTGATCTTTACCTGAAAGTGTCATCAAGATTGGGTGAAAAAAATGTGTGCTGACATTTCAGGAAACTCATACTTTTTTGGAAGCTTGGCAACCCCTTTCCATGAAAGTGATTTGCGCCAGTTTCTGCTTAGGGCTACATCAATAGGAAACAAACCATAGAGATAGAACTTAGAACTACTTTATTGTGTCAAGTTTCAAAGAGCTAGCACAAACCGACTTTGATTTAGAGTTCCAAATAAATGTATCCTTATAGGAGTAAACAGAGTGAAACCTAAAAATTAAAACTGTTACTGCCAATGAATGGTTTAACCTAGAAGAACGAAATTTGGTGAGCCAAGTGGGATTGGGGTACTGATCATTACCTGAACGTGTCATCAAGATTGGGTGAAAAAATGTGTGCTGAGATTTCAGGAAACTCGTAGTTTTTTGGAAGCTTGGCAACCCCTTTCCATGAAAGTGATTTGCGCCAGTCTCTGCTTAGGGCTACATCAATAGGAAACAAACCATAGAGATAGAACTTGGAACTACTTTATTGTGTCAAGTTTCAAAGAGCTAGCACAAACCGTCTTTGATTTAGAGTTCCAACTACATGTATCCTTATAGGAGTAAACAGAGTGAAACCTCAAAATTAAAACTGTTACTGCCAACGAACAGTTTAAATTAGAAGAACAAAATTTGGTTAGTCAAGTGGTATTGGGGTACTGATCATTACCTGCAAGTGTCATCAAGATTGGTTGAAAAAATGTGTGCTGAGATTTCAGGAAACTCCTCGTTTTTTGGAAGCTTTGCAACCCCTTTCCATGAAAGTGATTTGCGCCAGTCTCTGCTTACGGCTACATCAATAGGAAACGAACCATAGAGATAGAACTTGGAACTACTTTATTGTGTCAAGTTTCAAAGAGCTAGCACAAACCGTGTTTGATTTAGAGTCCCAACTACATGTATCCATATAGGGGAAAACAGAGTGAAACCTAAAAATTAAAACTGTTACTGCCAACGAATGGTTGAACCTAGAAGAAGGAAATTTGGAGAGCCAAGTGTGACTGGGGTACTGATCATTACCTGAAAGTGTCATCAAGATTGGGTGAAAAAATGTGTGCTGAGATTTCAGGAAACTCGTCGTTTTTTGGAAGATTGGCAACCCCTTTCCATGAAAGTGATATGCGCCAGTCTCTGCTTAGGGCTACATCAATAGGAAACAAAGCATAGAGATAGAACTTGGAACTACTTTATTGTGTCAAGTTTCAAAGAGCTAGCACAAACCGTGTTTGATTTTGAGTTCCAACAACCTGTATCCATATAGGAGAAAACAGTGAAACCTAAAAATTAAAACTGTTACTGCCAACGAACGGTTTAAATTAGAAGAACGAAATTTGGTGAGCCAAGTGGGAATGGGGTACTGATCATTACCTGAAAGTGTCATCAAGATTTGGTGAAAAAATGTGTGCTGAGATTTCAGGAAACTCCTAGTTTTTTGGAAGCTTCGCAACCCCTTTCCATGAAAGTGATTTGCGCCAGTCTCTGCTTACGGCTACATCAATAGGAAACAAACCATAGAGATAGAACTTGGAACTACTTTATTGTGTCAAGTTTCAAAGAGCTAGCACAAACCGTGTTTGATTTAGAGTCCCAACTACATGTATCCATATAGGGGAAAACAGAGTGAAACCTAAAAATTAAAACAATTACTGCCAATGAACGGTTTAACCTAGAAGAACGAAATTTGGTGAGCCAAGTGGGATTGGGGTACTGATCATTACCTGAAAGTGTCATCAAGATTGGGTGAAAAAATGTGTGCTGAGATTTCAGGAAACTCGTAGTTTTTTGGAATCTTTGCAACCCCTTTCCATGAAAGTGATCTGCGCCTGTCTCTGCTTAGGGCTACACCAATAAGAAACAAAACATGGAGATAGAACTTGGAACTACTTTATTGTGTCAACTTTCAATGAGCTAGCACAAACCATCTTTGATTTAGAGTTCCAACTACATGTATCCATATAGGAGAAAACAGATTGAAACCTAAAAATTAAAACTGTTACTGCCAACGAATGGTTGAACATAGAAGAAGGAAATTTGGTGAGCCAAGTGTGACTGGGGTACTGATCATTACCTGAAAGTGTCATCAAAATTGTGTGAAAAAATGTGTGCTGAGATTTCAGGAACCTCGTCGTTTTTTGGAAGATTGGCAACCCCTTTCCAAGTGAGTGATATGCGCCGATCTCTGCTTAGGGCTACATCAATAGGAAACAAAACATAGGGACATAACTTGGAACTTATTTATTGTGTCAAGTTCAAAGAGCTAGCACAAACCGTGTTTGATTTAGAGTTCCAACAACATGTATCCATATAGGTGAAAACAGAGTGAAACCTTAAAATTAAAACTGTTACAGCTAATGAACGGTTTAACCTAGAAGAACGAAATTTGGTGAGCCAAGTGGGATTGGGGTACTGATCATTACATGAAAGTGTCATCAAGATTGGGTGAAAAAATGTGTGCTGAGATTTCAGGAATCTCGTAGTTTTTTGGAAGCTTGGCAACCCCTTTCCATGAAAGTGATTTGCGCCAGTCTCTGCTTACAGCTACATCAATAGGAAACAAACCATAGAGATAGAACGTGGACCTTCTTTATTGTGTCAAGTTTCAAAGAGCTAGCAAAAACCGTCTTTGATTTAGAGATCCAAATAAATGTATCCTTATAGGAGTAAACAGAGTGAAACCTAAAAATTAAAACTGTTACTGCGAACGAATGGTTTAACCTAGAAGAACGAAATTTGGTGAGCCAAGTGGGATTGGGGTACTGATCATTACCTGAACGTGTCATCAAGATTGGGTGAAAAAATGTGTGCTGAGATTTCAGGAATCTCGTAGTTTTTTGGAAGCTTGGCAACCCCTTTCCATGAAAGTGATTTGCGCCAGTCTCTGCTTAGGGCTACATCAATAGGAAACAAACCATAGAGATATAACTTGGAACTACTTTATTGTGTCAAGTTTCAAAGAGCTAGCACAAACTGTCTTTGATTTAGAGTTCTAACTACATGTATCCTTATAGGAGTAAACAGAGTGAAACCTAAAAATTAAAACTGTTACTGCCAACGAACGGTTTAACGTAGAAGAACGAAATTTGGTGAGCCAAGTGGGATTGGGGTACTGATCATTACCTGCAAGTGTCATCAGAGTGGGTGAAAAAATGTGTGCTGAGATTTCAGGAAACTCGTAGTTTTTTGGAAGCTTGGCAACCCCTTTCCATGAAAGTGATTTGCGCCAGTCTCAGCTTATGGCTACATCAATAGGAAACAAACCATAGAGATAGAACTTGGAACTACTTTATTGTGTCAAGTTTCAAAGAGCTAGCACAAACAATGTTTGATTTAGAGTCCCAAATACATGTATCCATATAGGGGAAAACAGAGTGAAACCTAAAAATTAAAACTATTACTGGCAACGAACGGTTTAAACTAGAAGAACGAAATTTGGTGAGCCAAGTGGGATTGGGGTAGTGATCATTACCTGAAGGAGTCATCAAGATTGGGGGAAAAAATGTGTGCTGAGATTTCAGGAAACTCGTAATTTTTTGGAAGCTTGGCAACCCCTTTACATGAAAGTGATCTGCGCCTGTCTCTGCTTAAGGCTACACCTATAGGAAACAAAACATAGAGATAGAACTTGGAACTACTTAATTGTGTCAAGTTTCAAAGAGCTAGCACAAACCGTCTTTGATTTAGAGTTCCAACTACATGTATCCATATAGGAGAAAACAGAGTGAAACCGAAAAATTAAAACTGTTACTGCCAACGAATAGTTTAACGTAGAAGAACGAAATTTGGTGAGCCAAGTGGGATTGGAGTACTGATCATTACCTGAAAGTGTCATCAAGATTGGGTGAAAAAATGTTTGCTGAGATTTCAGGAAACTTGTAGTTTTTTAGAAGCTTGGCAACCCCTTTCCATGAAAGTGATTTGCACCAGTTTCTGCTTAGGGCTACATCAATAGGAAACAAACCATAGAGATAGAACTTGGAACTACTTTATTGTGTCAAGTTTCAAAGAGCTAGCACAAACCGTGTTTGATTTTGAGTTCCAACAACATGTATCCATATAGGAGAAAACAGTGAAACCTAAAAATTAAAACTGTTACTGCCAACGAACGGTTTAAATTAGAAGAACGAAATTTGGTGAGCCAAGTGGGATTGGGGTACTGATCATTACCTGCAAGTGTCATCAAGATTTGGTGAAAAAATGTGTGCTGAGATTTCAGGAAACTCCTAGTTTTTTGGAAGCTTCGCAACCCCTTTCCATGAAAGTGATTTGCGCCAGTCTCTGCTTATGGCTACATCAATAGGAAACAAACCATACAGATAGAACTTGGAACTACTTTATTGTGTCAAGTTTCAAAGAGCTAGCACAAACCGTGTTTGATTTAGAGTCCCAACTACATGTATCCATATAGGGGAAAACAGAGTGAAACCTAAAAATTATAACAATTACTGCCAACGAACGGTTTAACCTAGAAGAACGAAATTTGGTGAGCCAAGTGGGATTGGGGTACTGATCATTACCTGAAAGTGTCATCAAGATTGGGTGAAAAAATGTGTGCTGAGATTTCAGGAAACTCATAGTTTTTTGGAAGCTTGGCAACCCCTTTCCATGAAAGTGATTTGCGCCAGTTTCTGCTTAGGGCTACATCAATAGGAAACGAACCATAGAGATAGAACTTGGAACTACTTTATTGTGTCAAGTTTCAAAGAGCTAGCACAAACCGTGTTTGATTTAGAGTCCCAACTACATGTATCCATATAGGGGAAAACAGAGTGAAACCTAAAAATTAAAACTATTACTGCCAACGAACGGTTTAACTTAGAAGAACGAAATTTGGTGAGCCAAGTGGGATTGGGGTACTGATCATAACCTGAAAGTGTCATCAAGATTGGGTGAAAAAATGTGTGCTGAGATTTCAGGAAACTCATAGTTTTTTGGAAGCTTGGCAACCCCTTTCCATGAAAGTGATTTGCACCAGTTTCTGCTTAGGACTACTCAATAGGAAACAAACCATAGAGATAGAACTTGGAACTACTTTATTGTGTCAAGTTTCAAAGAGCTAGCACAAACCGGGTTTGATTTTGAGGTCCAACTACATGTATCCATATAAGAGAAAACAGTGAAACCTAAAAATTTAACTGTTACTGCCAATGAACGGTTTAACCTAGAAGAACGAAATTTGGTGAGCCAAGTGGGATTGGGGTCTTGATCATTACGTGAAAGTGTCATCAAGATTGGGTGAAAAAATGTGTGCTGAGATTTCAGGAAACTCGTCGTTTTTTGGAAGCTTGGCAACCCTTTCCATGAAAGTGATCTGCGCCTGTCTCTGCTTAAGGCTATACAAATAGGAAACAAAACATAGAGATAGAACTTGGAACTACTTTATTGTGTCAACTTTCAAAGAGCTAGCACAAACCGTCTTTGATTTAGAGTTCCAACTACATGTATCCATATAGGAGAAAACAGAGTGAAACCTAAAAATTAAAACTGTTACTGCCAACGAATTGTTTAACCTAGAAGAACGAAATTTGGAGAGCCAAGTGGGATTGGGGTACTGATCTTTACTTGAAAGTGTCATCAAGATTGGGTGAAAAAATGTGTGCTGCAATTTCAGGAAACTCGCAGTTTTTTGTAAGCTTGGCAACCCCTTTCCATGAAAGTGATTTGCGCCAGTCTCTGCTTAGGGCTACATCAATAGGAAAGAAACCATAGAGATAGAATGTTGAACTACTTTATTGTGTCAAGTTTCAAAGAGCTAGCACAAACCGTGTTTGATTTAGAGTTCCAACAACATGTATCCATATAGGAGAAAACAGAGTGAAACCTACAAATTAAAACTGTTACAGCCAACGAACGGTTTAACCTAGAAGAACGAAATTTCGTGTGCCAAGTGGGATTGGGGTACTGATCATTACCTGAAAGTGTCATCAAGATTGGGTGAAAAAAATGTGTGCTGAGATTTCAGGAAACTCATAGTTTTTTGGAAGCTTGGCAACCCCTTTCCATGAAAGTGATTTGCGCCAGTTTCTGCTTAGGGCTACATCAATAGGAAACAAACCATAGAGATAGAACTTGGAACTACTTTATTGTGTCAAGTTTCAAAGAGCTAGCACAAACCGTCTTTGATTTAGAGTTCCAAATAAATATATCCTTATATGAGTAAACAGAGTGAAACCTAAAAATTAAAACTGTTACTGCCAACGAATGGTTTAACCTAGAAGAACGAAATTTGGAGAGCCAAGTGGGATTGGGGTACTGATCATTACCTGAACGTGTCATCAAGATTGGGTGAAAAAATGTGTGCTGAGATTTCAGGAACCTCGTAGTTTTTTGGAAGCTTGGCAACCCCTTTCCATGAAAGTGATTTGCGCCAGTCTCTGCTTAGGGCTACATAAATAGGAAACAAACCATAGAGATAGTACTTGGAACTACTTTATTGTATCTAGTTTCAAAGAGCTAGCACAAACCGTCTTTGATTTAGATTTCCAAATACATGTATCCTTATAGGAGTAAACAGAGTGAAACCTAAAAATTAAAACTGTTACTGCCAACGAACGGTTTAACCTAGAAGAACGAAATTTGGTGAGCCAAGTGGGATTGGGGTACTGATCATTACCTGCAATTGTCATCAAGATTGGGTGAAAAAATGTGTGCTGAGATTTCAGGAAACTCCTAGTTTTTTGGTAGCTTCGTAACCCCTTTCCATGAAAGTGATTTGCGCCAGTCTCAGGTTACGGCTACATCAATAGGAAACAAACCATAGATATAGAACTTGGAACTACTTTATTGTGTCAAGTTTCAAAGAGCTAGCACAAACAATGTTTGATTTAGAGTCCCAACTACATGTATCCATATCGGGGAATACAGAGTGAAACCTAAAAATTTAAACTGTTACTGCCAACGAACGGTTTAACCTAGAAGAACGAAATTTGGTGAGCCAAGTGGGATTGGGGTACTGATCATTACCTGAAAGTTCCATCAAGATTGGGTGAAAAAATGTGTGCTGAGATTTCAGGAAATTCGTAGTTTTTTGGAAGCTTGGTAACCCCTTTCCATGAAAGTGATTTGCGCCAGTCTCTTCTTAGGGCTACATCAATAGGAAACAAAACATAGAGATAGAACTTGGAACTACTTTATTGTGTCAAGTTTCAAAGAGCTAGCACAAACCGTGTTTGATTTAGAGTTCCGACTACATGTATCCTTATAGGAGTAAACAGAGTGAAACCTAAAAATTAAAACTGTTACTGACAACGAACAGTTTAAATTAGAAGAACAAAATTTGGTGAGCCAAGTGGTATTGGGGTAGTGATCATTACCTGCAAGTGTCATCAAGATTGGTTGAAAAAATGTGTGCTGAGATTTCAGGAAACTCCTAGTTTTTTGGAAGCTTCGTAACCCCTTTCCATGAAAGTGATTCGCGCCAGTCTCTGCTTACAGCTACATCAATAGGAAACGAACCATAGAGATAGAACTTGGAACTACTTTATTGTGTCAAGTTTCAAAGAGCTAGCACAAACCGTGTTTGATTTAGAGTCCCAACTACATGTATCCATATAGGGGAAAACAGAGTGAAACCTAAAAATTAAAACTATTACTGCCAACGAACGGTTTAACTTAGAAGAACGAAATGTGGTGAGCCAAGTGGGAGTGGGGTACTGATCATTACCTGAAAGTGGCATCAAGATTGGGTGAAAAAATGTGTGCTGAGATTTCAGGAAACTCGTCGTTTTTTGGAAGCTTGGCAACCCTTTCCAAGAAAGTGATCTGTGCCTGTCTCTGCTTAAGGCTACACAAATAGGAAACAAAACATAGAGATAGAACTTGGAACTACTTTATTGTGTCAACTTTCAAAGAGCTAGCACAAACCGTCTTTGATTTAGAGTTCCAACTACATGTATCCATATAGGAGAAAACAGAGTGAAACCTAAAAATTAAAACTGTTACTGCCAACGAATAGTTTAACCTAGAAGAACGAAATTTGGTGAGCCAAGTGGGATTGGGGTACTGATCTTTACCTGAAAGTGTCATCAAGATTGGGTGAAAAAATGTGTGCTGAAATTTCATTAAACTCGCAGTTTTTTGGAAGCTTGGCAACCCCTTTCCATGAAAGTTATTTGCGCCAGTCTCTGCTTAGGGCTACATCAATAGGAAAGAAACCATAGAGATAGAATGTTGAACTACTTTATTGTGTCAAGTTTAAAAGAGCTAGCACAAACCGTGTTTGATTTAGAGTTCCAACAACATGTATCCATATAGGAGAAAACAGTGTGAAACCTAAAAATTAAAACTGTTACAGCCAACGAACGGTGTAACCTAGAAGAACGAAATTTGGTGTGCCAAGTGGGATTGGGGTACTGATGATTACCTGAAAGTGTCATCAAGATTGGGTGAAAAAAATGTGTGCTGAGATTTCAGGAAACTCATAGTTTTTTTGGAAGCTTGGCAACCCCTTTCCATGAAAGTGATTTGCGCCAGTTTCTGCTTAGGGCTACATCAATAGGAAACAAATCATAGAGATAGAACTTGGAACTACTTTATTGTGTCAAGTTTCAAAGAGCTAGCACAAACCGTCTTTTATTTAGAGTTCCAAATAAATGTATCCTTATAGGAGTAAACAGAGTGAAACCTAAAAATTTAAACTGTTACTGCCCACGAATGCTTTAACCTAGAAGAACGAAATTTGGTGAGCCAAGTGGGATTGGGGTACTGATCATTACCTGAACGTGTCATCAAGATTGGGTGAAAAAATGTGTGCTGAGATTTCAGGAACCTCGTAGTTTTTTGGAAGCTTGGCAACCCCTTTCCATGAAAGTGATTTGCGCCAGTCTCTGCTTAGGGCTACATAAATAGGAAACAAACCATAGAGATAGTACTTGGAACTACTTTATTGTATCTAGTTTCAAAGAGCTAGCACAAACCGTCTTTGATTTAGAGTTCCAACTACATGTATCCTTATAGGAGTAAACAGAGTGAAACCTAAAAATTAAAACTGTTACTGCCAAAGAACGGTTTAACCTAGAAGAACGAAATTTGGTGAGCCAAGTGGGATTGGGGTACTGATCATTACCTGCAATTGTCATCAAGATTGGGTGAAAAAATGTGTGCTGAGATTTCAGGAAACTCCTAGTTTTTTGGAAGCTTCGCAACCCCTTTCCATGAAAGTGATTTGCGCCAGTCTCTGCTTACAGCTACATCAATAGGAAACGAACCATAGAGATAGAACTTGGAACTACTTTATTGTGTCAAGTTTCAAAGAGCTAGCACAAACCGTGTTTGATTTAGAGTCCCAACTACATGTATCCATATAGGGGAAAACAGAGTGAAACCTAAAAATTGAAACTATTACTGCCAATGAACGGTTTAACTTAGAAGAACGAAATTTGGTGAGCCAAGTGGGATTGGGGTACTGATCATTACCTGAAAGTGGCATCAAGATTGGGTGAAAAAATGTGTGCTGAGATTTCAGGAAACTCGTAGTTTTTTGGAAGCTTGGCAACCCCTTTCCATGAAAGTGATTTGCACCAGTTTCTGCTTAGGGCTACTCAATAGGAAAAAAAACCATAGAGATAGAACTTGGAACTACTTTATTGTGTCAAGTTTCAAAGAGCTAGCACAAACCGTGTTTGATTTAGAGTCCCAACTATATGTATCCATATAGGGGAAAACAGAGTGAAACCTAAAACTTATAACAATTACTGCCAACGAACGGTTTAAACTAGAAGAACGAAATTTGGTGAGCCAAGTGGGATTGGGGTACTGATCATTACCTGAAAGTGTCATCAAGATTGGGTGAAAAAATGTGTGCTGAGATTTCAGGAAACTCGTAGTTTTTTGGAATCTTTGCAACCCCTTTCCATGAAAGTGATCTGCGCCGGTCTCTGCTTAGGGCTACACCAATAGGAAACAAAACATGGAGATAGAACTTGGAACTACTTTATTGTGTCAACTTTCAAAGAGCTAGCACAAACCGTCTTTGATTTAGAGTTCCAACTACATGTATCCATATAGGAGAAAACAGAGTGAAACCTAAAAATTAAAACTGTTACTGCCAACGAATAGTTTAACCTAGAAGAACGAACTTTGGTGAGCCAAGTGGGATTGGGGTACTGATCTTTACCTGAAAGTGTCATCAAGATTGGGTGAAAAAATGTGTGCTGAGATTTCAGGAAACTCGTAGTTTTTTGGAAGCTTGGCAACCCCTTTCCATGAAAGTGATTTGCGCCAGTCTCTGCTTAGGGCTACATCAATAGGAAACAAACCATAGAGATAGAACTTGGAACTACTTTATTGTGTCAAGTTTCAAAGAGCTAGCACAAACCGTCTTAGATTTAGAGTTCCAACTACATGTATCCTTATAGGAGTAAACAGAGTGAAACCTCAAAATTAAAACTGTTACTGCCAACGAACGGTTTAACCTAGAAGAACGAAATTTGGTTAGCCAAGTGGTATTGGGGTACTGATCATTACCTGCAAGTGTCATCAAGATTGGTTGAAAAAATGTGTGCTGAGATTTCAGGAAACTCCTCGTTTTTTGGAAGCTTTGCAACCCCTTTCCATGAAAGTGATTTGCGCCAGTCTCTGCTTACGGCTACATCAATAGGAAACGAACCATAGAGATAGAACTTGGAACTACTTTATTGTGTCAAGTTTCAAAGAGCTAGCACAAACCGTGTTTGATTTAGAGTCCCAACTACATGTATCCATATAGGGGAAAACAGAGTGAAACCTAAAAATTAAAACTATTACTGCCAACGAACGGTTTAACTTAGAAGAACGAAATTTGGTGAGCCAAGTGGGATTGGGGTACTGATCATTACCTGAAAGTGTCATCAAGATTGGGTGAAAAAATGTGTGCTGAGATTTCAGGAAACTCATAGTTTTTTGGAAGCTTGGCAACCCCTTTCCATGAAAGTGATTTGCACCAGTTTCTGCTTAGGACTACTCAATAGGAAACAAACCATAGAGATAGAACTTGGAACTACTTTATTGTGTCAAGTTTCAAAGAGCTAGCACAAACCGGGTTTGATTTTGAGTTCCAACTACATGTATCCATATAAGAGAAAACAGTGAAACCTAAAAATTTAACTGTTACTGCCAATGAACGGTTTAACCTAGAAGAAGGAAATTTGGTGAGCCAAGTGTGATTGGGGTCTTGATCATTACCTGAAAGTGTCATCAAGATTGGGTGAAAAAATGTGTGCTGAGATTTCAGGAAACTCGTCGTTTTTTGGAAGCTTGGCAACCCTTTCCATGAAAGTGATCTGCGCCTGTCTCTGCTTAAGGCTATACAAATAGGAAACAAAACATAGAGATAGAACTTGGAACTACTTTATTGTGTCAACTTTCAAAGAGCTAGCACAAACCGTCTTTGATTTAGAGTTCCAACTACATGTATCCATATAGGAGAAAACAGAGTGAAACCTAAAAATTAAAACTGTTACTGCCAACGAATACTTTAACCTAGAAGAACGAAATTTGGAGAGCCAAGTGGGATTGGGGTACTGATCTTCACTTGAAAGTGTCATCAAGATTGGGTGAAAAAATGTGTGCTGAAATTTCAGGAAACTCGCAGTTTTTTGGAAGCTTGGCAACCCCTTTCCATGAAAGTGATTTGCGCCAGTCTCTGCTTAGGGCTACATCAATAGGAAAGAAACCATAGAGATAGAATGTTGAACTACTTTATTGTGTCAAGTTTCAAAGAGCTAGCACAAACCGTGTTTGATTTAGAGTTCCAACAACATGTATCCATATAGGAGAAAACAGAGTGAAACCTAAAAATTAAAACTGTTACAGCCAACGAACGGTTTAACCTAGAAGAACGAAATTTCGTGTGCCAAGTGGGATTGGGGTACTGATGATTACCTGAAAGTGTCATCAAGATTGGGTGAAAAAAATGTGTGCTGAGATTTCAGGAAACTCATAGTTTTTTGGAAGCTTGGCAACCCCTTTCCATGAAAGTGATTTGCGCCAGTTTCTGCTTAGGGCTACATCAATAGGAAACAAACCATAGAGATAGAACTTGGAACTACTTTATTGTGTCAAGTTTCAAAGAGCTAGCACAAACCGTCTTTGATTTAGAGTTCCAAATAAATATATCCTTATATGAGTAAACAGAGTGAAACCTAAAAATTAAAACTGTTACTGCCAACGAATGGTTTAACCTAGAAGAACGAAATTTGGTGAGCCAAGTGGGATTGGGGTACTGATCATTACCTGAACGTGTCATCAAGATTGGGTGAAAAAATGTGTGCTGAGATTTCAGGAACCTCGTAGTTTTTTGGAAGATTGGCAACCCCTTTCCATGAAAGTGATTTGCGCCAGTCTCTGCTTAGGGCTACATAAATAGGAAACAAACCGTAGAGATAGTACTTGGAACTACTTTATTGTATCTAGTTTCAAAGAGCTAGCACAAACCGTCTTTGATTTAGAGTTCCAAATACATGTATCCTTATAGGAGTAAACAGAGTGAAACCTAAAAATTAAAACTGTTACTGCCAACGAACGGTTTAACCTAGAAGAACGAAATTTGGTGAGCCAAGTGGGATTGGGGTACTGATCATTACCTGCAATTGTCATCAAGATTGGGTGAAAAAATGTGTGCTGAGATTTCAGGAAACTCCTAGTTTTTTGGAAGCTTCGTAACCCCTTTCCATGAAAGTGATTTGCGCCAGTCTCAGGTTACGGCTACATCAATAGGAAACAAACCATAGATATAGAACTTGGAACTACTTTATTGTGTCAAGTTTCAAAGAGCTAGCACAAACAATGTTTGATTTAGAGTCCCAACTACATGTATCCATATCGGGGAATACAGAGTGAAACCTAAAAATTTAAACTGTTACTGCCAACGAACAGTTTAACCCAGAAGAACGAAATTTGGTGAGCCAAGTGGGATTGGGGTACTGATCATTACCTGAAAGTTCCATCAAGATTGGGTGAAAAAATGTGTGCTGAGATTTCAGGAAATTCGTAGTTTTTTGGAAGCTTCGCAACCCCTTTCCAGGAAAGTGATTTGCGCCAGTCTCTGCTTACAGCTACATCAATAGGAAACGAACCATAGAGATAGAACTTGGAACTACTTTATTGTGTCAAGTTTCAAAGAGCTAGCACAAACCGTGTTTGATTTAGAGTCCCAACTACATGTATCCATATAGGGGAAAACAGAGTGAAACCTAAAAATTAAAACTATTACTGCCAACGAACGGTTTAACTTAGAAGAACGAAATTTGGTGAGCCAAGTGGGATTGGGGTACTGATCATTACCTGAAAGTGTCATCAAGATTGGGTGAAAAAATGTGTGCTGAGATTTCAGGAAACTCGTAGTTTTTTGGAAGCTTGGCAACCCCTTTCCATGAAAGTGATTTGCACCAGTTTCTGCTTAGGGCTACTCAATAGGAAAAAAACCATAGAGATAGAACTTGGAACTACTTTATTGTGTCAAGTTTCAAAGAGCTAGCACAAACCGGGTTTGATTTTGAGTTCCAACTACATGTATCCATATAGGAGAAAACAGTGAAACCTAAAAATTAAAACTGTTACTGCCAACGAACGGTTTAACCTAAAAGAACGAAATTTGGTGAGCCAAGTGGGATTGGGGTCCTGATCATTACCTGAAAGTGTCATCAAGATTGGGTGAAAAAATGTGTGCTGAGATTTCAGGAAACTCGTCGTTTTTTGGAAGCTTGGTAACCCCTTTCCATGAAAGTGATCTGCGCCTGTTTCTGCTTAAGGCTACACAAATTGGAAACAATACATAGAGATAGAACTTGGAACTACTTTATTGTGTCAACTTTCAAAGAGCTAGCACAAACCGTCTTTGATTTAGAGTTCCAACTACATGTATCCATATAGGAGAAAACAGAGTGAAACCTAAAAATTAAAACTGTTACTGCCTACGAATAGTTTAACCTAGAAGAACGAAATTTGGTGAGCCAAGTGGGATTGGGGTACTGATCTTTACCTGAAAGTGTCATCAAGATTGGCTGAAAAAATGTGTGCTGAAATTTCAGGAAACTCGCAGTTTTTTGGAAGCTTGGCAACCCCTTTCCATGAAAGTGATTTGCGCCAGTCTCTGCTTAGGGCTACAACAATAGGAAAGAACCCATAGAGATAGAATGTTGAACTACTTTATTGTGTCAAGTTTCAAAGAGCTAGCACAAACCGTGTTTGATTTAGAGTTCCAACAACATGTATCCATATAGGAGAAAACAGAGTGAAACCTAAAAATTAAAACTGTTACAGCCAACGAACGGTTTAACCTAGAAGAACGAACTTTGGTGAGCCAAGTGGGATTGGGGTACTGATCTTTACCTGAAAGTGTCATCAAGATTGGGTGAAAAAATGTGTGCTGAGATTTCAGGAAACTCGTAGTTTTTTGGAAGCTTGGCAACCCCTTTCCATGAAAGTGATTTGCGCCAGTCTCTGCTTAGGGCTACATCAATAGGAAACAAACCATAGAGATAGAACTTGGAACTACTTTATTGTGTCAAGTTTCAAAGAGCTAGCACAAACTGTCTTAGATTTAGAGTTCCAACTACATGTATCCTTATAGGAGTAAACAGAGTGAAACCTCAAAATTAAAACTGTTACTGCCAACGAACGGTTTAACCTAGAAGAACGAAATTTGGTTAGCCAAGTGGTATTGGGGTACTGATCATTACCTGCAAGTGTCATCAAGATTGGTTGAAAAAATGTGTGCTGAGATTTCAGGAAACTCCTCGTTTTTTGGAAGCTTTGCAACCCCTTTCCATGAAAGTGATTTGCGCCAGTCTCTGCTTACGGCTACATCAATAGGAAACGAACCATAGAGATAGAACTTGGAACTACTTTATTGTGTCAAGTTTCAAAGAGCTAGCACAAACCGTGTTTGATTTAGAGTCCCAACTACATGTATCCATATAGGGGAAAACAGAGTGAAACCTAAAAATTAAAACTGTTACTGCCAACGAACGGTTTAACTTAGAAGAACGAAATTTGGTGAGCCAAGTGGGATTGGGGTACTGATCATTACCTGAAAGTGTCATTAAGATTGGGTGAAAAAATGTGTGCTGAGATTTCAGGAAACTCATAGTTTTTTGGAAGCTTGGCAACCCCTTTCCATGAAAGTGATTTGCACCAGTTTCTGCTTAGGACTACTCAATAGGAAACAAACCATAGAGATAGAACTTGGAACTACTTTATTGTGTCAAGTTTCAAAGAGCTAGCACAAACCGGGTTTGATTTTTTGTTCCAACTACATGTATCCATATAAGAGAAAACAGTGAAACCTAAAAATTTAACTGTTACTGCCAATGAACGGTTTAACCTAGAAGAAGGAAATTTGGTGAGCCAAGTGGAATTGGGGTCTTGATCATTACCTGAAAGTGTCATCAAGATTGGGTGAAAAAATGTGTGCTGAGATTTCAGGAAACTCGTCGTTTTTTGGAAGCTTGGCAACCCTTTCCATGAAAGTGATCTGCGCCTGTCTCTGCTTAAGGCTATACAAATAGGAAACAAAACATAGAGATAGAACTTGGAACTACTTTATTGTGTCAAGTTTCAAAGAGCTAGCACAAACCGTCTTTGATTTAGAGTTCCAACTACATGTATCCATATAGGAGAAAACAGAGTGAAACCTAAAAATTAAAACTGTTACTGCCAACGAATAGTTTAACCTAGAAGAACGAAATTTGGAGAGCCAAGTGGGATTGGGGTACTGATCTTTACTTGAAAGTGTCATCAAGATTGGGTGAAAAAATGTGTGCTGAAATTTCAGGAAACTCGCAGTTTTTTGGAAGCTTGGCAACCCCTTTCCATGAAAGTGATTTGCGCCAGTCTCTGCTTAGGGCTACATCAATAGGAAAGAAACCATAGAGATAGAATGTTGAACTACTTTATTGTGTCAAGTTTCAAAGAGCTAGCACAAACCGTGTTTGATTTAGAGTTCCAACAACATGTATCCATATAGGAGAAAACAGAGTGAAACCTAAAAATTAAAACTGTTACAGCCAACGAACGGTTTAACCTAGAAGAACGAAATTTCGTGTGCCAAGTGGGATTGGGGTACTGATGATTACCTGAAAGTGTCATCAAGATTGGGTGAAAAAAATGTGTGCTGAGATTTCAGGAAACTCATAGTTTTTTGGAAGCTTGGCAACCCCTTTCCATGAAAGTGATTTGCGCCAGTTTCTGCTTAGGGCTACATCAATAGGAAACAAACCATAGAGATAGAACTTGGAACTACTTTATTGTGTCAAGTTTCAAAGAGCTAGCACAAACCGTCTTTGATTTAGAGTTCCAAATAAATATATCCTTATATGAGTAAACAGAGTGAAACCTAAAAATTAAAACTGTTACTGCCAACGAATGGTTTAACCTAGAAGAATGAAATTTGGTGAGCCAAGTGGGATTGGGGTACTGATCATTACCTGAACGTGTCATCAAGATTGGGTGAAAAAATGTGTGCTGAGATTTCAGGAACCTCGTAGTTTTTTGGAAGCTTGGCAACCCCTTTCCATGAAAGTGATTTGCGCCAGTCTCTGCTTAGGGCTACATAAATAGGAAACAAACCGTAGAGATAGTACTTGGAACTACTTTATTGTATCTAGTTTCAAAGAGCTAGCACAAACCGTCTTTGATTTAGAGTTCCAAATACATGTATCCTTATAGGAGTAAACAGAGTGAAACCTAAAAATTAAAACTGTTACTGCCAACGAACGGTTTAACCTAGAAGAACGAAATTTGGTGAGCCAAGTGGGATTGGGGTACTGATCATTACCTGCAATTGTCATCAAGATTGGGTGAAAAAATGTGTGCTGAGATTTCAGGAAACTCCTAGTTTTTTGGAAGCTTCGTAACCCCTTTCCATGAAAGTGATTTGCGCCAGTCTCAGGTTACGGCTACATCAATAGGAAACAAACCATAGATATAGAACTTGGAACTACTTTATTGTGTCAAGTTTCAAAGAGCTAGCACAAACAATGTTTGATTTAGAGTCCCAACTACATGTATCCATATCGGGGAATACAGAGTGAAACCTAAAAATTTAAACTGTTACTGCCAACGAACAGTTTAACCTAGAAGAACGAAATTTGGTGAGCCAAGTGGGATTGGGGTACTGATCATTACCTGAAAGTTCCATCAAGATTGGGTGAAAAAATGTGTGCTGAGATTTCAGGAAATTCGTAGTTTTTTGGAAGCTTCGCAACCCCTTTCCAGGAAAGTGATTTGCGCCAGTCTCTGCTTACAGCTACATCAATAGGAAACGAACCATAGAGATAGAACTTGGAACTACTTTATTGTGTCAAGTTTCAAAGAGCTAGCACAAACTGTGTTTGATTTAGAGTCCCAACTACATGTATCCATATAGGGGAAAACAGAGTGAAACCTAAAAATTAAAACTATTACTGCCAACGAACGGTTTAACTTAGAAGAACGAAATTTGGTGAGCCAAGTGGGATCGGCGTACTGATCATTACCTGAAAGTGTCATCAAGATTGGGTGAAAAAAATGTGTGCTGAGATTTCAGGAAACTCATAGTTTTTTGGAAGCTTGGTAACCCCTTTCCATGAAAGTGATTTGCGCCAGTTTCTGCTTAGGGCTACACCAATAGGAAACAAACCATAGAGATAGAACTTGGAACTACATTATTGTGTCAAGTTTCAAAGAGCTAGCACAAACCGTCTTTGATTTAGGGTTCCAAATAAATGTATCCTTATATGAGTAAACTGAGTGAAACCTAAAAATTAAAACTGTTACTGCCAACGAATGGTTTAACCTAGAAGAACGAAATTTGGTGAGCCAAGTGGGATTGGGGTACTGATCATTACCTGAACGTGTCATCAAGATTGGGTGAAAAAATGTGTGCTGAGATTTCAGGAACCTCGTAGTTTTTTGGAAGCTTGGCAACCCCTTTCCATGAAAGTGATTTGCGCCAGTCTCTGCTTAGGGCTACATCAATAGGAAACGAACCATAGAGATAGAACTTGGAACTACTTTATTGTGTCAAGTTTCAAAGAGCTAGCACAAACCGTCTTTGATTTAGAGTTCCAACTACATGTATCCTTATAGGAGTAAACAGGGTGAAACCTAAAAATTAAAACTGTTACTGCCAACGAACGGTTTAACCTAGAAGAACGAAATTTGGTGAGCCAAGTGGGATTGGGGTACTGATCATTACCTGCAATTGTCATCAAGATTGGGTGAAAAAATGTGTGCTGAGATTTCAGGAAACTCATAGTTTTTTGGAAGCTTCGCAACCCCTTTCCATGAAAGTGATTTGCGCCAGTCTCTGGTTACGGCTACATCAATAGGAAACAAACCATAGATATAGAACTTGGAACTACTTTATTGTGTCAAGTTTCAAAGAGCTAGCACAAACAATGTTTGATTTAGAGTCCCAACTACATGTATCCATATCGGGGAAAACAGAGTGAAACCTAAAAATTTAAACTGTTACTGCCAACGAACGGTTTAACCTAGAAGAACGAAATTTGGTGAGCCAGGTGGGACTGGGGTACTGATCATTATCTGAAAGTTCCATCAAGATTGGGTGAAAAAAATGTGTGCTGAGATTTCAGGAAAGTCTTATTTTTTTGGAAGCTTGGTAACCCCTTTCCATGAAAGTGATTTGCGCCAGTCTCTGCTTAGGGCTACATCAATAGGAAACAAACCATAGAGATAGAACTTGGAACTACTTTATTGTGTCAAGTTTCAAAGAGCTAGCACAAACCGTGTTTGATTTAGAGTTCCGACTACATGTATCCTTATAGTAGTAAACAGAGTGAAACCTAAAAATTAAAACTGTTACTGCCAACGAACAGTTTAAATTAGAAGAACAAAATTTGGTGAGCCAAGTGGGATTGGGGTACTGATCATTATCTGAAAGTGTCATCAAGATTGGGTGAAAAAATGTGTGCTGAGATTTCAGGAAACTCGTAGTTTTTTGGAAGCTTGGCAACCCCTTTCCATGAAAGTGATTTGCACCAGTTTCTGCTTAGGGCTACTCAATAGGAAACAAACCATAGAGATAGAACTTGGAACTACTTTATTGTGTCAAGTTTCAAAGAGCTAGCACAAACCGTGTTTGATTTAGAGTTCCAACAACATGTATCCATATAGGAGAAAACAGAGTGAAACCTAAAAATTAAAACTGTACAGCCAACGAACGGTTTAACCTAGAAGAAAGAAATTTGGTGTGCCAAGTGGGATTGGGGTACTGATCATTACCTGAAAGTGTCATCAAGTTTGGGTGAAAAAAATGTGTGCTGAGATTTCAGGAATCTCATAGTTTTTTGGAAGCTTGGCAACCCCTTTCCATGAAAGTGATTTGCGCCAGTTTCTGCTTAGGGCTACATCA
This sequence comes from Spermophilus citellus, assembly GCF_964194105.1. Taxonomy (NCBI): domain Eukaryota; kingdom Metazoa; phylum Chordata; class Mammalia; order Rodentia; family Sciuridae; genus Spermophilus; species Spermophilus citellus. The sequence goes on along the minus strand of NC_138196.1, from coordinate 25,311,425 downwards.
ATAGGAAACACACCATAGAGATAGAACTTGGAACTACTTTATTGTGTCAAGTTTCAAAGAGCTAGTACAAACCGTATTTGATTTAGAGTTCCAAATATATGCATCCTTATAGGAGTAAACAGAGTGAAACCTAAAAATTAAAACTGTTACTGCCAACGAACGGTTTAACCTAGAAGAACGAAATTTGGTGAGCCAAGTGGGATTGGGGTACTGATCATTACCTGCAATTGTCATCAAGATTGGGTGAAAAAATGTGTGCTGAGATTTCAGGAAACTCCTAGTTTTTTGGAATCTTCGCAACCCCTTTCCATGAAAGTGATTTGCGCCAGTCTCAGCTTACGGCTACATCAATAGGAAACAAACCATAGATATAGAACTTGGAACTACTTTATTGTGTCAAGTTTCAAATAGCTAGCACAAACAATGTTTGATTTAGAGTCCCAACTACATGTATCCATATCGGGGAAAACAGAGTGAAACCTAAAAATTAAAACTATTACTGCCAACGAACGGTTTAAACTTGAAGAACGAAATTTGGTGAGCCAAGTGGGATTGGGGTACTGATCATTACCTGAAGGAGTCATCAAGATTGGGTGAAAAAATGTGTGCTGAGATTTCAGAAAACTCGTAGTTTTTTGGAAGCTTGGCAACCCGTTTCCATGATAGTGAACTGTGCCTATCTCTGCTTAAGGTTACACCTATAGGAAACAAACCATAGAGATAGAACTTGGAACTACTTTATTGTGTCAAGTTTCAAAGAGCTAGCACAAACCGTGTTTGATTTAGAGTTCCAACTACATGTATCCATATAGCAGAAAACAGAGTGAAACCTAAAAATTAAAAGTGTTACTGCCAACGAATAGTTTAACCTAGAAGAACAAAATTTGGTGAGCCAAGTGGGATTGGGGTACTGATCTTTACCTGAAAGTGTCATCAAGATTGGGTGAAAAAATGTGTGCTGAGATTTCAGGAAACTCACAGTTTTTTGGAAGCTTGGCAACCCCTTTCCATGAAAGTGATTTGTGCCAGTCTCTGCTTAGGGCTACATCAATAGGAAACAAAACATAGAGATAGAATTTGGAACTACTTTATTGTGTCAAGTTTCAAAGAGCTAGCATAAACCGTGTTTGATTTTGAGTTCCAACTACATGTATCCATATAGGAGAAAACAGAGTGAAACCTAAAAATTAAAACTGTTACAGCCAACGAACGGTTTAACCTAGAAGAACGAAATTTGGTGTGCCAAGTGGGATTGGGGTACTGATCATTACCTGAAAGTTCCATCAAGATTGGGTGAAAAAATGTGTGCTGAGATTTCAGGAAATTCGTAGTTTTTTGGAAGCTTCGCAACCCCTTTCCAGGAAAGTGATTTGCGCCAGTCTCTGCTTACAGCTACATCAATAGGAAACGAACCATAGAGATAGAACTTGGAACTACTTTATTGTGTCAAGTTTCAAAGAGCTAGCACAAACCGTGTTTGATTTAGAGTCCCAACTACATGTATCCATATAGGGGAAAACAGAGTGAAACCTAAAAATTAAAACTATTACTGCCAACGAACGGTTTAACTTAGAAGAACGAAATTTGGTGAGCCAAGTGGGATTGGGGTACTGATCATTACCTGAAAGTGTCATCAAGATTGGATGAAAAAATGTGTGCTGAGATTTCAGGAAACTCGTAGTTTTTTGGAAGCTTGGCAACCCCTTTCCATGAAAGTGATTTGCACCAGTTTCTGCTTAGGGCTACTCAATAGGAAAAAAACCATAGAGATAGAACTTGGAACTACTTTATTGTGTCAAGTTTCAAAGAGCTAGCATAAACCGGGTTTGATTTTGAGTTCCAACTACATGTATCCATATAGGAGAAAACAGTGAAACCTAAAAATTAAAACTGTTACTGCCAACGAACGGTTTAACCTAAAAGAACGAAATTTGGTGAGCCAAGTGGGATTGGGGTCCTGATCATTACCTGAAAGTGTCATCAAGATTGGGTGAAAAAATGTGTGCTGAGATTTCAGGAAACTCGTCGTTTTTTGGAAGCTTGGTAACCCCTTTCCATGAAAGTGATCTGCGCCTGTTTCTGCTTAAGGCTACACAAATTGGAAACAATACATAGAGATAGAACTTGGAACTACTTTATTGTGTCAACTTTCAAAGAGCTAGCACAAACCGTCTTTGATTTAGAGTTCCAACTACATGTATCCATATAGGAGAAAACAGAGTGAAACCTAAAAATTAAAACTGTTACTGCCTACGAATAGTTTAACCTAGAAGAACGAAATTTGGTGAGCCAAGTGGGATTGGGGTACTGATCTTTACCTGAAAGTGTCATCAAGATTGGCTGAAAAAATGTGTGCTGAAATTTCAGGAAACTCGCAGTTTTTTGGAAGCTTGGCAACCCCTTTCCATGAAAGTGATTTGCGCCAGTCTCTGCTTAGGGCTACAACAATAGGAAAGAACCCATAGAGATAGAATGTTGAACTACTTTATTGTGTCAAGTTTCAAAGAGCTAGCACAAACCGTGTTTGATTTAGAGTTCCAACAACATGTATCCATATAGGAGAAAACAGAGTGAAACCTAAAAATTAAAACTGTTACAGCCAACGAACGGTTTAACCTAGAAGAACGAAATTTGGTGAGCCAAGTGGGATCGGCGTACTGATCATTACCTGAAAGTGTCATCAAGATTGGGTGAAAAAAATGTGTGCTGAGATTTCAGGAAACTCATAGTTTTTTGGAAGCTTGGTAACCCCTTTCCATGAAAGTGATTTGCGCCAGTTTCTGCTTAGGGCTACACCAATAGGAAACAAACCATAGAGATAGAACTTGGAACTACATTATTGTGTCAAGTTTCAAAGAGCTAGCACAAACCGTCTTTGATTTAGGGTTCCAAATAAATGTATCCTTATATGAGTAAACTGAGTGAAACCTAAAAATTAAAACTGTTACTGCCAACGAATGGTTTAACCTAGAAGAACGAAATTTGGTGAGCCAAGTGGGATTGGGGTACTGATCATTACCTGAACGTGTCATCAAGATTGGGTGAAAAAATGTGTGCTGAGATTTCAGGAACCTCGTAGTTTTTTGGAAGCTTGGCAACCCCTTTCCATGAAAGTGATTTCCGCCAGTCTCTGCTTAGGGCTACATCAATAGGAAACGAACCATAGAGATAGAACTTGGAACTACTTTATTGTGTCAAGTTTCAAAGAGCTAGCACAAACCGTCTTTGATTTAGAGTTCCGACTACATGTATCCTTATAGGAGTAAACAGGGTGAAACCTAAAAATTAAAACTGTTACTGCCAACGAACGGTTTAACCTAGAAGAACGAAATTTGGTGAGCCAAGTGGGATTGGGGTACTGATCATTACCTGCAATTGTCATCAAGATTGGGTGAAAAAATGTGTGCTGAGATTTCAGGAAACTCATAGTTTTTTGGAAGCTTCGCAACCCCTTTCCATGAAAGTGATTTGCGCCAGTCTCTGGTTACGGCTACATCAATAGGAAACAAACCATAGATATAGAACTTGGAACTACTTTATTGTGTCAAGTTTCAAAGAGCTAGCACAAACAATGTTTGATTTAGAGTCCCAACTACATGTATCCATATCGGGGAAAACAGAGTGAAACCTAAAAATTTAAACTGTTACTGCCAACGAACGGTTTAACCTAGAAGAACGAAATTTGGTGAGCCAGGTGGGATTGGGGTACTGATCATTATCTGAAAGTTCCATCAAGATTGGGTGAAAAAAATGTGTGCTGAGATTTCAGGAAAGTCTTATTTTTTTGGAAGCTTGGTAACCCCTTTCCATGAAAGTGATTTGCGCCAGTCTCTGCTTAGGGCTACATCAATAGGAAACAAACCATAGAGATAGAACTTGGAACTACTTTATTGTGTCAAGTTTCAAAGAGCTAGCACAAACCGTGTTTGATTTAGAGTTCCGACTACATGTATCCTTATAGTAGTAAACAGAGTGAAACCTAAAAATTAAAACTGTTACTGCCAACGAACAGTTTAAATTAGAAGAACAAAATTTGGTGAGCCAAGTGGGATTGGGGTACTGATCATTATCTGAAAGTGTCATCAAGATTGGGTGAAAAAATGTGTGCTGAGATTTCAGGAAACTCGTAGTTTTTTGGAAGCTTGGCAACCCCTTTCCATGAAAGTGATTTGCACCAGTTTCTGCTTAGGGCTACTCAATAGGAAACAAACCATAGAGATAGAACTTGGAACTACTTTATTGTGTCAAGTTTCAAAGAGCTAGCACAAACCGTGTTTGATTTAGAGTTCCAACAACATGTATCCATATAGGAGAAAACAGAGTGAAACCTAAAAATTAAAACTGTACAGCCAACGAACGGTTTAACCTAGAAGAACGAAATTTGGTGTGCCAAGTGGGATTGGGGTACTGATCATTACCTGAAAGTGTCATCAAGATTGGGTGAAAAAAATGTGTGCTGAGATTTCAGGAATCTCATAGTTTTTTGGAAGCTTGGCAACCCCTTTCCATGAAAGTGATTTGCGCCAGTTTCTGCTTAGGGCTACATCAATAGGAAACACACCATAGAGATAGAACTTGGAACTACTTTATTGTGTCAAGTTTCAAAGAGCTAGTACAAACCGTATTTGATTTAGAGTTCCAAATATATGCATCCTTATAGGAGTAAACAGAGTGAAACCTAAAAATTAAAACTGTTACTGCCAACGAACGGTTTAACCTAGAAGAACGAAATTTGGTGAGCCAAGTGGGATTGGGGTACTGATCATTACCTGCAATTGTCATCAAGATTGGGTGAAAAAATGTGTGCTGAGATTTCAGGAAACTCCTAGTTTTTTGGAATCTTCGCAACCCCTTTCCATGAAAGTGATTTGCGCCAGTCACAGCTTACGGCTACATCAATAGGAAACAAACCATAGATATAGAACTTGGAACTACTTTATTGTGTCAAGTTTCAAATAGCTAGCACAAACAATGTTTGATTTAGAGTCCCAACTACATGTATCCATATCGGGGAAAACAGAGTGAAACCTAAAAATTAAAACTATTACTGCCAACGAACGGTTTAAACTTGAAGAACGAAATTTGGTGAGCCAAGTGGGATTGGGGTACTGATCATTACCTGAAGGAGTCATCAAGATTGGGTGAAAAAATGTGTGCTGAGATTTCAGAAAACTCGTAGTTTTTTGGAAGCTTGGCAACCCGTTTCCATGATAGTGAACTGTGCCTATCTCTGCTTAAGGTTACACCTATAGGAAACAAACCATAGAGATAGAACTTGGAACTACTTTATTGTGTCAAGTTTCAAAGAGCTAGCACAAACCGTGTTTGATTTAGAGTTCCAACTACATGTATCCATATAGCAGAAAACAGAGTGAAACCTAAAAATTAAAAGTGTTACTGCCAACGAATAGTTTAACCTAGAAGAACAAAATTTGGTGAGCCAAGTGGGATTGGGGTACTGATCTTTACCTGAAAGTGTCATCAAGATTGGGTGAAAAAATGTGTGCTGAGATTTCAGGAAACTCACAGTTTTTTGGAAGCTTGGCAACCCCTTTCCATGAAAGTGATTTGTGCCAGTCTCTGCTTAGGGCTACATCAATAGGAAACAAAACATAGAGATAGAATTTGGAACTACTTTATTGTGTCAAGTTTCAAAGAGCTAGCATAAACCGTGTTTGATTTTGAGTTCCAACTACATGTATCCATATAGGAGAAAACAGAGTGAAACCTAAAAATTAAAACTGTTACAGCCAACGAACGGTTTAACCTAGAAGAACGAAATTTGGTGTGCCAAGTGGGATTGGGGTACTGATCTTTACCTGAAAGTGTCATCAAGATTGGGTGAAAAAATGTGTGCTGAGATTTCAGGAAACTCGTAGTTTTTAGGAAGCTTGGCAACCCCTTTCCATGAAAGTGATTTGCGCCAGTTTCTGCTTAGGGCTACATCAATAGGAAACAAACCATAGAGATAGAACTTGGAACTACTTTATTGTGTCAAGTTTCAAAGAGCTAGCACAAACCGTGTTTGATTTAGAGTCCCAAATACATGTATCCATATAGGGGAAAACAGAGTGAAACCTAAAAATTAAAACTATTACTGCCAACGAACGGTTTAACCTAGAAGAACGAAATTTGGTGTGCCAAGTGGGATTGGGGTACTGATCATTACCTGAAAGTGTCATCAAGATTGGGTGAAAAAATGTGTGCTGAGATTTCAGGAAACTCGTAGTTTTTTGGAAGCTTGGCAACCCCTTTCAATGAGAGTGATTTGCGCCAGTCTCTGCTTAGGACTACATCAATAGGAAACAAACCATAGAGATAGAACGTGGAACTTCTTTATTTTGTCAAGTTTTAAAGAGCTAGCACAAACCGTGTTTGATTTAGAGTTCCAACTACATGTATCCATATAGGAGAAAACAGATTGAAACCTAAAAATTTAAACTGTTATTGCCAACGAACAGTTTAACCTAGAAGCACGAAATTTGGTGAGCCAAGTGGGATTGGGGTACTGATCATTACCTGAAAGTGTCATCAAGATTGGGTGAAAAAATGTGTGCTGAGATTTCAGGAAACTCATAGTTTTTTGGAAGCTTGGCAACCCCTTTCCATGAAAGTGATTTGCACCAGTTTCTGCTTAGGACTACTCAATAGGAAACAAACCATAGAGATAGAACTTGGAACTACTTTATTGTGTCAAGTTTCAAAGAGCTAGCACAAACCGGGTTTGATTTTGAGTTCCAACTACATGTATCCATATAAGAGAAAACAGTGAAACCTAAAAATTTAACTGTTACTGCCAATGAACGGTTTAACCTAGAAGAAGGAAATTTGGTGAGCCAAGTGGGATTGGGGTCTTGATCATTACCTGAAAGTGTCATCAAGATTGGGTGAAAAAATGTGTGCTGAGATTTCAGGAAACTCGTCGTTTTTTGGAAGCTTGGCAACCCTTTCCATGAAAGTGATCTGCGCCTGTCTCTGCTTAAGGCTATACAAATAGGAAACAAAACATAGAGATAGAACTTGGAACTACTTTATTGTGTCAACTTTCAAAGAGCTAGCACAAACCGTCTTTGATTTAGAGTTCCAACTACATGTATCCATATAGGAGAAAACAGAGTGAAACCTAAAAATTAAAACTGTTACTGCCAACGAATAGTTTAACCTAGAAGAACGAAATTTGGAGAGCCAAGTGGGATTAGGGTACTGATCTTTACTTGAAAGTGTCATCAAGATTGGGTGAAAAAATGTGTGCTGAAATTTCAGGAAACTCGCAGTTTTTTGGAAGCTTGGCAACCACTTTCCATGAAAGTGATTTGCGCCAGTCTCTGCTTAGGGCTACATCAATAGGAAAGAAACCATAGAGATAGAATGTTGAACTACTTTATTGTGTCAAGTTTCAAAGAGCTAGCACAAACCGTGTTTGATTTAGAGTTCCAACAACATGTATCCATATAGGAGAAAACAGAGTGAAACCTAAAAATTAAAACTGTTACAGCCAACGAACGGTTAAACCTAGAAGAACGAAATTTCGTGTGCCAAGTGGGATTGGGGTACTGATCATTACCTGAAAGTGTCATCAAGATTGGGTGAAAAAAATGTGTGCTGAGATTTCAGGAAACTCATAGTTTTTTGGAAGCTTGGCAACCCCTTTCCATGAAAGTGATTTGCGCCAGTTTCTGCTTAGGGCTACATCAATAGGAAACAAACCATAGAGATAGAACTTGGAACTACTTTATTGTGTCAAGTTTCAAAGAGCTAGCACAAACCGTCTTTGATTTAGAGTTCCAAATAAATATATCCTTATATGAGTAAACAGAGTGAAACCTAAAAATTAAAACTGTTACTGCCAACGAATGGTTTAACCTAGAAGAACGAAATTTGGTGAGCCAAGTGGGATTGGGGTACTGATCATTACCTGAACGTGTCATCAAGATTGGGTGAAAAAATGTGTGCTGAGATTTCAGGAACCTCGTAGTTTTTTGGAAGCTTGGCAACCCCTTTCCATGAAAGTGATTTGCGCCAGTCTCTGCTTAGGGCTACATAAATAGGAAACAAACCATAGAGATAGTACTTGGAACTACTTTATTGTATCTAGTTTCAAAGAGCTAGCACAAACCGTCTTTGATTTAGAGTTCCAAATACATGTATCCTTATAGGAGTAAACAGAGTGAAACCTAAAAATTAAAACTGTTACTGCCAACGAACGGTTTAACCTAGAAGAACGAAATTTGGTGAGCCAAGTGGGATTGGGGTACTGATCATTACCTGCAATTGTCATCAAGATTGGGTGAAAAAATGTGTGCTGAGATTTCAGGAAACTCCTAGTTTTTTGGAAGCTTCGTAACCCCTTTCCATGAAAGTGATTTGCGCCAGTCTCAGGTTACGGCTACATCAATAGGAAACAAACCATAGATATAGAACTTGGAACTACTTTATTGTGTCAAGTTTCAAAGAGCTAGCACAAACAATGTTTGATTTAGAGTCCCAACTACATGTATCCATATCGGGGAATACAGAGTGAAACCTAAAAATTTAAACTGTTACTGCCAACGAACAGTTTAACCTAGAAGAACGAAATTTGGTGAGCCAAGTGGGATTGGGGTACTGATCATTACCTGAAAGTTCCATCAAGATTGGGTGAAAAAATGTGTGCTGAGATTTCAGGAAATTCGTAGTTTTTTGGAAGCTTCGCAACCCCTTTCCAGGAAAGTGATTTGCGCCAGTCTCTGCTTACAGCTACATCAATAGGAAACGAACCATAGAGATAGAACTTGGAACTACTTTATTGTGTCAAGTTTTAAAGAGCTAGCACAAACCGTGTTTGATTTAGAGTCCCAACTACATGTATCCATATAGGGGAAAACAGAGTGAAACCTAAAAATTAAAACTATTACTGCCAACGAACGGTTTAACTTAGAAGAACGAAATTTGGTGAGCCAAGTGGGATTGGGGTACTGATCATTACCTGAAAGTGTCATCAAGATTGGGTGAAAAAATGTGTGCTGAGATTTCAGGAAACTCGTAGTTTTTTGGAAGCTTGGCAACCCCTTTCCATGAAAGTGATTTGCACCAGTTTCTGCTTAGGGCTACTCAATAGGAAAAAAACCATAGAGATAGAACTTGGAACTACTTTATTGTGTCAAGTTTCAAAGAGCTAGCATAAACCGGGTTTGATTTTGAGTTCCAACTACATGTATCCATATAGGAGAAAACAGTGAAACCTAAAAATTAAAACTGTTACTGCCAACGAACGGTTTAACCTAAAAGAACGAAATTTGGTGAGCCAAGTGGGATTGGGGTCCTGATCATTACCTGAAAGTGTCATCAAGATTGGGTGAAAAAATGTGTGCTGAGATTTCAGGAAACTCGTCGTTTTTTGGAAGCTTGGTAACCCCTTTCCATGAAAGTGATCTGCGCCTGTTTCTGCTCAAGGCTACACAAATTGGAAACAATACATAGAGATAGAACTTGGAACTACTTTATTGTGTCAACTTTCAAAGAGCTAGCACAAACCGTCTTTGATTTAGAGTTCCAACTACATGTATCCATATAGGAGAAAACAGAGTGAAACCTAAAAATTAAAACTGTTACTGCCTACGAATAGTTTAACCTAGAAGAACGAAATTTGGTGAGCCAAGTGGGATTGGGGTACTGATCTTTACCTGAAAGTGTCATCAAGATTGGCTGAAAAAATGTGTGCTGAAATTTCAGGAAACTCGCAGTTTTTTGGAAGCTTGGCAACCCCTTTCCATGAAAGTGATTTGCGCCAGTCTCTGCTTAGGGCTACAACAATAGGAAAGAAACCATAGAGATAGAATGTTGAACTACTTTATTGTGTCAAGTTTCAAAGAGCTAGCACAAACCGTATTTGCTTTAGAGTTCCAACAACATGTATCCATATAGGAGAAAACAGAGTGAAACCTAAAAATTAAAACTGTTACAGCCAACGAACGGTTTAACCTAGAAGAACGAAATTTGGTGTGCCATGTGGGATTGGGGTACTGATCATTACCTGAAAGTGTCATCAAGATTGGGTGAAAAAAATGTGTGCTGAGATTTCAGGAAACTCATAGTTTTTTGGAAGCTTGGTAACCCCTTTCCATGAAAGTGATTTGCGCCAGTTTCTGCTTAGGGCTACACCAATAGGAAACAAACCATAGAGATAGAACTTGGAACTACATTATTGTGTCAAGTTTCAAAGAGCTAGCACAAACCGTCTTTGATTTAGGGTTCCAAATAAATGTATCCTTATATGAGTAAACTGAGTGAAACCTAAAAATTAAAACTGTTACTGCCAACGAATGGTTTAACCTAGAAGAACGAAATTTGGTGAGCCAAGTGGGATTGGGGTACTGATCATTACCTGAACGTGTCATCAAGATTGGGTGAAAAAATGTGTGCTGAGATTTCAGGAACCTCGTAGTTTTTTGGAAGCTTGGCAACCCCTTTCCATGAAAGTGATTTGCGCCAGTCTCTGCTTAGGGCTACATCAATAGGAAACGAACCATAGAGATAGAACTTGGAACTACTTTATTGTGTCAAGTTTCAAAGAGCTAGCACAAACCGTCTTTGATTTAGAGTTCCAACTACATGTATCCTTATAGGAGTAAACAGGGTGAAACCTAAAAATTAAAACTGTTACTGCCAACGAACGGTTTAACCTAGAAGAACGAAATTTGGTGAGCCAAGTGGGATTGGGGTACTGATCATTACCTGCAATTGTCATCAAGATTGGGTGAAAAAATGTGTGCTGAGATTTCAGGAAACTCATAGTTTTTTGGAAGCTTCGCAACCCCTTTCCATGAAAGTGATTTGCGCCAGTCTCTGGTTACGGCTACATCAATAGGAAACAAACCATAGATATAGAACTTGGAACTACTTTATTGTGTCAAGTTTCAAAGAGCTAGCACAAACAATGTTTGATTTAGAGTCCCAACTACATGTATCCATATCGGGGAAAACAGAGTGAAACCTAAAAATTTAAACTGTTACTGCCTACGAACGGTTTAACCTAGAAGAACGAAATTTGGTGAGCCAGGTGGGATTGGGGTACTGATCATTACCTGAAAGTTCCATCAAGATTGGGTGAAAAAAATGTGTGCTGAGATTTCAGGAAAGTCTTAGTTTTTTGGAAGCTTGGTAACCCCTTTCCATGAAAGTGATTTGCGCCAGTCTCTGCTTAGGGCTACATCAATAGGAAACAAACCATAGAGATAGAACTTGGAACTACTTTATTGTGTCAAGTTTCAAAGAGCTAGCACAAACCGTGTTTGATTTAGAGTTCCGACTACATGTATCCTTATAGTAGTAAACAGAGTGAAACCTAAAAATTAAAACTGTTACTGCCAACGAATGGTTTAACCTAGAAGAACAAAATTTGGTGAGCCAAGTGGGATTGGGGTACTGATCATTATCTGAAAGTGTCATCAAGATTGGGTGAAAAAATGTGTGCTGAGATTTCAGGAAACTCGTAGTTTTTTGGAAGCTTGGCAACCCCTTTCCATGAAAGTGATTTGCACCAGTTTCTGCTTAGGGCTACTCAATAGGAAACAAACCATAGAGATAGAACTTGGAACTACTTTATTGTGTCAACTTTCAAAGAGCTAGCACAAACCGTCTTTGATTTAGAGTTCCAACTACATGTATCCATATAGGAGAAAACAGAGTGAAACCTAAAAATTAAAACTGTTACTGCCAACGAATAGTTTAACCTAGAAGAACGAAATTTGGAGAGCCAAGTGGGATTAGGGTACTGATCTTTACTTGAAAGTGTCATCAAGATTGGGTGAAAAAATGTGTGCTGAAATTTCAGGAAACTCGCAGTTTTTTGGAAGCTTGGCAACCACTTTCCATGAAAGTGATTTGCGCCAGTCTCTGCTTAGGGCTACATCAATAGGAAAGAAACCATAGAGATAGAATGTTGAACTACTTTATTGTGTCAAGTTTCAAAGAGCTAGCACAAACCGTGTTTGATTTAGAGTTCCAACAACATGTATCCATATAGGAGAAAACAGAGTGAAACCTAAAAATTAAAACTGTTACAGCCAACGAACGGTTAAACCTAGAAGAACGAAATTTCGTGTGCCAAGTGGGATTGGGGTACTGATCATTACCTGAAAGTGTCATCAAGATTGGGTGAAAAAAATGTGTGCTGAGATTTCAGGAAACTCATAGTTTTTTGGAAGCTTGGCAACCCCTTTCCATGAAAGTGATTTGCGCCAGTTTCTGCTTAGGGCTACATCAATAGGAAACAAACCATAGAGATAGAACTTGGAACTACTTTATTGTGTCAAGTTTCAAAGAGCTAGCACAAACCGTCTTTGATTTAGAGTTCCAAATAAATATATCCTTATATGAGTAAACAGAGTGAAACCTAAAAATTAAAACTGTTACTGCCAACGAATGGTTTAACCTAGAAGAACGAAATTTGGTGAGCCAAGTGGGATTGGGGTACTGATCATTACCTGAACGTGTCATCAAGATTGGGTGAAAAAATGTGTGCTGAGATTTCAGGAACCTCGTAGTTTTTTGGAAGCTTGGCAACCCCTTTCCATGAAAGTGATTTGCGCCAGTCTCTGCTTAGGGCTACATAAATAGGAAACAAACCATAGAGATAGTACTTGGAACTACTTTATTGTATCTAGTTTCAAAGAGCTAGCACAAACCGTCTTTGATTTAGAGTTCCAAATACATGTATCCTTATAGGAGTAAACAGAGTGAAACCTAAAAATTAAAACTGTTACTGCCAACGAACGGTTTAACCTAGAAGAACGAAATTTGGTGAGCCAAGTGGGATTGGGGTACTGATCATTACCTGAACGTGTCATCAAGATTGGGTGAAAAAATGTGTGCTGAGATTTCAGGAACCTCGTAGTTTTTTGGAAGCTTGGCAACCCCTTTCCATGAAAGTGATTTGCGCCAGTCTCTGCTTAGGGCTACATCAATAGGAAACGAACCATAGAGATAGAACTTGGAACTACTTTATTGTGTCAAGTTTCAAAGAGCTAGCACAAACCGTCTTTGATTTAGAGTTCCAACTACATGTATCCTTATAGGAGTAAACAGGGTGAAACCTAAAAATTAAAACTGTTACTGCCAACGAACGGTTTAACCTAGAAGAACGAAATTTGGTGAGCCAAGTGGGATTGGGGTACTGATCATTACCTGAAAGTTCCATCAAGATTGGGTGAAAAAATGTGTGCTGAGATTTCAGGAAATTCGTAGTTTTTTGGAAGCTTCGCAACCCCTTTCCAGGAAAGTGATTTGCGCCAGTCTCTGCTTACAGCTACATCAATAGGAAACGAACCATAGAGATAGAACTTGGAACTACTTTATTGTGTCAAGTTTTAAAGAGCTAGCACAAACCGTGTTTGATTTAGAGTCCCAACTACATGTATCCATATAGGGGAAAACAGAGTGAAACCTAAAAATTAAAACTATTACTGCCAACGAACGGTTTAACTTAGAAGAACGAAATTTGGTGAGCCAAGTGGGATTGGGGTACTGATCATTACCTGAAAGTGTCATCAAGATTGGGTGAAAAAATGTGTGCTGAGATTTCAGGAAACTCGTAGTTTTTTGGAAGCTTGGCAACCCCTTTCCATGAAAGTGATTTGCACCAGTTTCTGCTTAGGGCTACTCAATAGGAAAAAAACCATAGAGATAGAACTTGGAACTACTTTATTGTGTCAAGTTTCAAAGAGCTAGCATAAACCGGGTTTGATTTTGAGTTCCAACTACATGTATCCATATAGGAGAAAACAGTGAAACCTAAAAATTAAAACTGTTACTGCCAACGAACGGTTTAACCTAAAAGAACGAAATTTGGTGAGCCAAGTGGGATTGGGGTCCTGATCATTACCTGAAAGTGTCATCAAGATTGGGTGAAAAAATGTGTGCTGAGATTTCAGGAAACTCGTCGTTTTTTGGAAGCTTGGTAACCCCTTTCCATGAAAGTGATCTGCGCCTGTTTCTGCTTAAGGCTACACAAATTGGAAACAATACATAGAGATAGAACTTGGAACTACTTTATTGTGTCAACTTTCAAAGAGCTAGCACAAACCGTCTTTGATTTAGAGTTCCAACTACATGTATCCATATAGGAGAAAACAGAGTGAAACCTAAAAATTAAAACTGTTACTGCCTACGAATAGTTTAACCTAGAAGAACGAAATTTGGTGAGCCAAGTGGGATTGGGGTACTGATCTTTACCTGAAAGTGTCATCAAGATTGGCTGAAAAAATGTGTGCTGAAATTTCAGGAAACTCGCAGTTTTTTGGAAGCTTGGCAACCCCTTTCCATGAAAGTGATTTGCGCCAGTCTCTGCTTAGGGCTACAACAATAGGAAAGAAACCATAGAGATAGAATGTTGAACTACTTTATTGTGTCAAGTTTCAAAGAGCTAGCACAAACCGTATTTGCTTTAGAGTTCCAACAACATGTATCCATATAGGAGAAAACAGAGTGAAACCTAAAAATTAAAACTGTTACAGCCAACGAACGGTTTAACCTAGAAGAACGAAATTTGGTGTGCCATGTGGGATTGGGGTACTGATCATTACCTGAAAGTGTCATCAAGATTGGGTGAAAAAAATGTGTGCTGAGATTTCAGGAAACTCATAGTTTTTTGGAAGCTTGGTAACCCCTTTCCATGAAAGTGATTTGCGCCAGTTTCTGCTTAGGGCTACACCAATAGGAAACAAACCATAGAGATAGAACTTGGAACTACATTATTGTGTCAAGTTTCAAAGAGCTAGCACAAACCGTCTTTGATTTAGGGTTCCAAATAAATGTATCCTTATATGAGTAAACTGAGTGAAACCTAAAAATTAAAACTGTTACTGCCAACGAATGGTTTAACCTAGAAGAACGAAATTTGGTGAGCCAAGTGGGATTGGGGTACTGATCATTACCTGAACGTGTCATCAAGATTGGGTGAAAAAATGTGTGCTGAGATTTCAGGAACCTCGTAGTTTTTTGGAAGCTTGGCAACCCCTTTCCATGAAAGTGATTTGCGCCAGTCTCTGCTTAGGGCTACATCAATAGGAAACGAACCATAGAGATAGAACTTGGAACTACTTTATTGTGTCAAGTTTCAAAGAGCTAGCACAAACCGTCTTTGATTTAGAGTTCCAACTACATGTATCCTTATAGGAGTAAACAGGGTGAAACCTAAAAATTAAAACTGTTACTGCCAACGAACGGTTTAACCTAGAAGAACGAAATTTGGTGAGCCAAGTGGGATTGGGGTACTGATCATTACCTGCAATTGTCATCAAGATTGGGTGAAAAAATGTGTGCTGAGATTTCAGGAAACTCATAGTTTTTTGGAAGCTTCGCAACCCCTTTCCATGAAAGTGATTTGCGCCAGTCTCTGGTTACGGCTACATCAATAGGAAACAAACCATAGATATAGAACTTGGAACTACTTTATTGTGTCAAGTTTCAAAGAGCTAGCACAAACAATGTTTGATTTAGAGTCCCAACTACATGTATCCATATCGGGGAAAACAGAGTGAAACCTAAAAATTTAAACTGTTACTGCCAACGAACGGTTTAACCTAGAAGAACGAAATTTGGTGAGCCAGGTGGGATTGGGGTACTGATCATTACCTGAAAGTTCCATCAAGATTGGGTGAAAAAAATGTGTGCTGAGATTTCAGGAAAGTCTTAGTTTTTTGGAAGCTTGGTAACCCCTTTCCATGAAAGTGATTTGCGCCAGTCTCTGCTTAGGGCTACATCAATAGGAAACAAACCATAGAGATAGAACTTGGAACTACTTTATTGTGTCAAGTTTCAAAGAGCTAGCACAAACCGTGTTTGATTTAGAGTTCCGACTACATGTATCCTTATAGTAGTAAACAGAGTGAAACCTAAAAATTAAAACTGTTACTGCCAACGAATGGTTTAACCTAGAAGAACAAAATTTGGTGAGCCAAGTGGGATTGGGGTACTGATCATTATCTGAAAGTGTCATCAAGATTGGGTGAAAAAATGTGTGCTGAGATTTCAGGAAACTCGTAGTTTTTTGGAAGCTTGGCAACCCCTTTCCATGAAAGTGATTTGCACCAGTTTCTGCTTAGGGCTACTCAATAGGAAACAAACCATAGAGATAGAACTTGGAACTACTTTATTGTGTCAAGTTTCAAAGAGCTAGCACAAACCGTGTTTGATTTAGAGTTAAAACAACATGTATCCATATAGGAGAAAACAGAGTGAAACCTAAAAATTAAAACTGTACAGCCAACGAACGGTTTAACCTAGAAGAACGAAATTTGGTGTGCCAAGTGGGATTGGGGTACTGATCATTACCTGAAAGTGTCATCAAGATTGGGTGAAAAAAATGTGTGCTGAGATTTCAGGAATCTCATAGTTTTTTGGAAGCTTGGCAACCCCTTTCCATGAAAGTGATTTGCGCCAGTTTCTGCTTAGGGCTACATCAATAGGAAACACACCATAGAGATAGAACTTGGAACTACTTTATTGTGTCAAGTTTCAAAGAGCTAGTACAAACCGTATTTGATTTAGAGATCCAAATATATGTATTTTTATAGGAGTAAACAGAGTGAAACCTAAAAATTAAAACTGTTACTGCCAACGAACGGTTTAACCTAGAAGAACGAAATTTGGTGAGCCAAGTGGGATTGGGGTACTGATCATTACCTGCAATTGTCATCAAGATTGGGTGAAAAAATGTGTGCTGAGATTTCAGGAAACTCCTAGTTTTTTGGAATCTTCGCAACCCCTTTCCATGAAAGTGATTTGCGCCAGTCTCAGCTTACGGCTACATCAATAGGAAACAAACCATAGAGATAGAACTTGGAACTACTTTATTGTGTCAAGTTTCAAATAGCTAGCACAAACAATGTTTGATTTAGAGTCCCAACTACATGTATCCATATCGGGGAAAACAGAGTGAAACCTAAAAATTAAAACTATTACTGCCAACGAACGGTTTAAACTAGAAGAACGAAATTTGGTGAGCCAAGTGGGATTGGGGTACTGATCATTACCTGAAGGAGTCATCAAGATTGGTTGAAAAAATGTGTGCTGAGATTTCAGAAAACTCGTAGTTTTTTGGAAGCTTGGCAACCCGTTTCCATGACAGTGAACTGTGCCTATCTCTGCTTAAGGTTACACCTATAGGAAACAAACCATAGAGATAGAACTTGGAACTACTTTATTGTGTCAAGTTTCAAAGAGCTAGCACAAACCGTGTTTGATTTAGAGTTCCAACTACATGTATCCATATAGCAGAAAACAGAGTGAAACCTAAAAATTAAAAGTGTTACTGCCAACGAATAGTTTAACCTAGAAGAACAAAATTTGGTGAGCCAAGTGGGATTGGGGTACTGATCTTTACCTGAAAGTGTCATCAAGATTGGGTGAAAAAATGTGTGCTGAGATTTCAGGAAACTCACAGTTCTTTGGAAGCTTGGCAAGCCCTTTCCATGAAAGTGATTTGTGCCAGTCTCTGCTTAGGGCTACATCAATAGGAAACAAAACATAGAGATAGAATTTGGAACTACTTTATTGTGTCAAGTTTCAAAGAGCTAGCATAAACCGTGTTTGATTTTGAGTTCCAACTACATGTATCCATATAGGAGAAAACAGAGTGAAACCTAAAAATTAAAACTGTTACAGCCAACGAACGGTTTAACCTAGAAGAACGAAATTTGGTGTGCCAAGTGGGATTGGGGTACTGATCTTTACCTGAAAGTGTCATCAAGATTGGGTGAAAAAATGTGTGCTGAGATTTCAGGAAACTCGTAGTTTTTAGGAAGCTTGGCAACCCCTTTCCATGAAAGTGATTTGCGCCAGTTTCTGCTTAGGGCTACATCAATAGGAAACAAACCATAGAGACAGAACTTGGAACTACTTTATTGTGTCAAGTTTCAAAGAGCTAGCACAAACCGTGTTTGATTTAGAGTCCCAAATACATGTATCCATATAGGGGAAAACAGAGTGAAACCTAAAAATTAAAACTATTACTGCCAACGAACGGTTTAACCTAGAAGAACGAAATTTGGTGAGCCAAGTGGGATTGGGGTACTGATCATTACCTGAAAGTGTCATCAAGATTGGGTGAAAAAATGTGTGCTGAGATTTCAGGAAACTCGTAGTTTTTTGGAAGCTTGGCAACCCCTTTCAATGAGAGTGATTTGCGCCAGTCTCTGCTTAGGACTACATCAATAGGAAAGAAACCATAGAGATAGAACGTGGAACGTCTTTATTTTGTCAAGTTTTAAAGAGCTAGCACAAACCGTGTTTGATTTAGAGTTCCAACTACATGTATCCATATAGGAGAAAACAGATTGAAACCTAAAAATTTAAACTGTTATTGCCAACGAACGGTTTAACCTAGAAGAACGAAATTTGGTGAGCCAAGTGGGATTGGGGTACTGATCATTACCTGAAAGTTCCATCAAGATTGGGTGAAAAATTTGTGCTGAGATTTCAGGAAATTCATAGTTTTTTGGAAGCTTGGTAACCCCTTTCCATGAAAGTGATTTGCGCCAGTCTCTGCTTAGGGCTACATCAATAGGAAACAAAACATAGACATAGAACTTGGAACTACTTTATTGTGTCAAGTTTCAAAGAGCTAGCACAAACTGTGTTTGATTTAGAGTTCCGACTACATGTATCCTTATAGGAGTAAACAGAGTGAAACCTAAAAATTAAACTGTTACTACCAACGAACAGTTTAAATTAGAAGAACAAAATTTGGTGAGCCAAGTGGTATTGGGGTACTGATCATTACCTGCAAGTGTCATCAAGATTGGTTGAAAAAATGTGTGCTGAGATTTCAGGAAACTCCTAGTTTTTTGGAAGCTTCGCAACCCCTTTCCAGGAAAGTGATTTGCGCCAGTCTCTGCTTACGGCTACATCAATAGGAAACAAACCATAGAGATAGAACTTGGAACTACTTTATTGTGTCAAGTTTCAAAGAGCTAGCACAAACCGTGTTTGATTTAGAGTCCCAACTACATGTATCCATATAGGGGAAAACAGAGTGAAACCTAAAAATTAAAACTATTACTGCCAATGAACGGTTTAACATAGAAGAACGAAATTTGGTGAGCCAAGTGGGATTGGGGTACTGATCATTACCTGCAAGTGTCATCAAGATTGGGTGAAAAAATATGTGCTGAGATTTCAGGAAACTCGTAGTTTTTTGGAAGCTTTGCAACCCCTTTCCATGAAAGTGATCTGCGCCTGTCTCTGCTTAGGGCTACACCAATAGGAAACAAAACATGGAGATAGAACTTGGAACTACTTTATTGTGTGAAGTTTCAAAGAGCTAGCACAAACCGTCTTTGATTTAGAGTTCCAACTACATGTATCCATATAGCAGAAAACAGAGTGAAACCTAAAAATTAAAAGTGTTACTGCCAACGAATAGTTTAACCTAGAAGAACAAAATTTGGTGAGCCAAGTGGGATTGGGGTACTGATCTTTACCTGAAAGTGTCATCAAGATTGGGTGAAAAAATGTGTGCTGAGATTTCAGGAAACTCACAGTTTTTTTGAAGCTTGGCAACCCCTTTCCATGAAAGTGATTTGTGCCAGTCTCGTCTTAGGGCTACATCAATAGGAAACAAAACATAGAGATAGAATTAGGAACTACTTTATTGTGTCAAGTTTCAAAGAGCTAGCATAAACCGTGTTTGATTTTGAGTTCCAACTACATGTATCCACATAGGAGAAAACAGAGTGAAACCTAAAAATTAAAACTGTTACAGCCAACGAACGGTTTAACCTAGAAGAACGAAATTTGGTGTGCCAAGTGGGATTGGGGTACTGATCTTTACCTGAAAGTGTCATCAAGATTGGGTGAAAAAATGTGTGCTGAGATTTCAGGAAACTCGTAGTTTTTAGGAAGCTTGGCAACCCCTTTCCATGAAAGTGATTTGCGCCAGTTTCTGCTTAGGGCTACATCAATAGGAAACAAACCATAGAGATAGAACTTGGAACTACTTTATTGTGTCAAGTTTCAAAGAGCTAGCACAAACCGTGTTTGATTTAGAGTCCCAAATACATGTATCCATATAGGGAAAAACAGAGTGAAACCTAAAAATTAAAACTATTACTGCCAACGAACGGTTTAACCTAGAAGAACGAAATTTGGTGAGCCAAGTGGGATTGGGGTACTGATCATTACCTGAAAGTGTCATCAAGATTGGGTGAAAAAATGTGTGCTGAGATTTCAGGAAACTCGTTGTTTTTTGGAAGCTTTGCAACCCCTTTCCATGAAAGTGATCTGCCCCTGTCTCTGCTTAGGGCTACACCAATAGGAAATGAAACGTGGAGATAGAACTTGGAACTACTTTATTGTGTCAAGATTCAAAGAGCTAGCACAAACCGTCTTTGATTTAGAGTTCCAACTACATGTATCCATATAGGAGAAAACAGAGTGAAACCTAAAAATTAAAACTGTTACTGCCAACGTATAGTTTAACCTAGAAGAACGAAATTTGGTGAGCCAAGTGGGATTGGGGTACTGATCTTTACCTGAAAGTGTCATCAAGATTGGGTGAAAAAATGTGTGCTGAGATTTCAGGAAACTCGCAGTTTTTTGGAAGCTTGGCAACCCCTTTCCATGAAAGTGATTTGTGCCAGTCTCGTCTTAGGGCTACATCAATAGGAAACAAAACATAGAGATAGAATTTGGAACTACTTTATTGTGTCAAGTTTCAAAGAGCTAGCACAAACCGTGTTTGATTTAGAGTTCCAACTACATGTATCCATATAGGAGAAAACAGAGTGAAACCTAAAAATTAAAACTGTTACAGCCAACGAACGGTTTAACCTAGAAGAACGAAATTTGGTGAGCCAAGTGGGATTGGGGTACTGATCATTACCTGAAAGTGTCATCAAGATTGGGTGAAAAAATGTGTGCTGAGATTTCAGGAAACTCGCAGTTTTTTGGAAGCTTGGCAACCCCTTTCCATGAAAGTGATTTGCGCCAGTCTCTGCTTAGGGCTACATCAATAGGAAAGAAACCATAGAGATAGAATTTGGAACTACTTTATTGTGTCAAGTTTCAAAGAGCTAGCACAAACCGTGTTTGATTTAGAGTTCCAACTACATGTATCCATACAGGAGAAAACAGAGTGAAACCTAAAAATTAAAACTGTTACAGCCAACGAACGGTTTAACCTAGAAGAACGAAATTTGGTGTGCCAAGTGGGATTGGGGTACTGATCATTACCTGAAAGTGTCATCAAGATTGGGTGAAAAAAAATGTGTGCTGAGATTTGAGGAAACTCGTAGTTTTTTGGAAGCTTTGCAACCCCTTTCCATGAAAGTGATCTGCGCCTGTCTCTGCTTAGGGCTACACCAATAGGAAACAAACCATAGAGATAGAACTTGGAACTACTTTATTGTGTCAAGTTTCAAAGAGCTAGCACAAACAATGTTTGATTTAGAGTCCCAACTACATGTATCCATATCGGGGAAAACAGAGTGAAACCTAAAAATTAAAACTATTACTGCCAACGAACGGTTTAACCTAGAAGAACGAAATTTGGTGAGCCAAGTGGGATTGGGGTACTGATCATTACCTGAAGGAGTCATCAAGATTGGGTGAAAAAATGTGTGCTGAGATTTCAGGAAACTCGTAGTTTTTTGGAAGCTTGGCAACCCCTTTCCATGAAAGTGATTTGCGCCAGTTTCTGCTTAGGGCTACATCAATAGGAAATAAACCATAGAGATAGAACTTGGAACTACTTTATTGTGTCAACTTTGAAAGAGCTAGCACAAACCGTCTTTGATTTTGAGTTCCAACTACATGTATCCATATAGGAGAAAACAGTGAAACCTAAAAATTAAAACTGTTACTGCCAAGGAACGGTTTAACCTAGAAGAACAAAATTTGGTGACCCAAGTGGGATTGGGGTACTGATCATTACCTGAAAGTGTCATCAAGATCTGGTGAAAAAATGTGTGCTGAGATTTCAGGAAATTCGTAGTTTTTTGGAAGCTTGGTAACCCCTTTCCATGAAAGTGATTTGCGCCAGTCTCTGCTTAGGACTACATCAATAGGAAACAAACCATAGAGATAGAACTTGGAACTACTTTATTGTGTCAAGTTTCAAAGAGCTAGCACAAACCGTCTTTGATTTAGAGTTCCAAATATATGTATCCTTATAGGAGTAAACAGAGTGAAACCTAAAAATTAAAACTGTTACTGCCAACGAACGGTTTAACCTAGAAGAACGAAATTTGGTGAGCCAAGTGGGATTGGGGTACTGATCATTACCTGAACGTGTCATCAAGATTGGG
This sequence comes from Spermophilus citellus, assembly GCF_964194105.1. Taxonomy (NCBI): domain Eukaryota; kingdom Metazoa; phylum Chordata; class Mammalia; order Rodentia; family Sciuridae; genus Spermophilus; species Spermophilus citellus. Next base: position 25,289,142 of record NC_138196.1, on the reverse strand, counting down.
TGAAAAAATGTGTGCTGAGATTTCAGGAAACTCCTAGTTTTTTGGAAGCTTCGCAACCCCTTTCCATGAAAGTGATTTGCGCCAGTCTCTGCTTACGGCTACATCAATAGGAAACGAACCATAGAGATAGAACTTGGAACTACTTTATTGTGTCAAGTTTCAAAGAGCTAGCACAAACCGTGTTTGATTTAGAGTCCCAACTACATGTATCCATATAGGGGAAAACAGAGTGAAACCTAAAAATTAAAGCTATTACTGCCAACGAACGGTTTAATTTAGAAGAACGAAATTTGGTGAGCCAAGTGGGATTGGGGTACTGATCATTACCTGAAAGTTCCATCACGATTGGGTGAAAAAATGTGTGCTGAGATTTCAGAAAATTCATAGTTTTTTGGAAGCTTGGTAACCCCTTTCCCTGAAAGGGATTTGCGCCAGTCTCTGCTTAGGGCTACATCAATAGGAAACAAAACATAGACATAGAACTTGGAACTACTTTATTGTGTCAAGTTTCAAAGAGCTAGCACAAACTGTGTTTGATTTAGAGTTCCAACTACATGTATCCTTATAGGAGTAAACAGAGTGAAACCTAAAAATTAAACTGTTACTGCCAACGAACAGTTTAAATTAGAAGAACAAAATTTGGTGAGCCAAGTGGTATTGGGGTACTGATCATTACCTGCAAGTGTCATCAAGATTGGTTGAAAAAATGTGTGCTGAGATTTCAGGAAACTCCTAGTTTTTTGGAAGCTTCGCAACCCCTTTCCAGGAAAGTGATTTGCGCCAGTCTCTGCTTACGGCTACATCAATAGGAAACAAACCATAGAGATAGAACTTGGAACTACTTTATTGTGTCAAGTTTCAAAGAGCTAGCACAAACCGTGTTTAATTTAGAGTCCCAACTACATGTATCCATATAGGGGAAAACAGAGTGAAACCTAAAAATTAAAACTATTACTGCCAATGAACGGTTTAACATAGAAGAACGAAATTTGGTGAGCCAAGTGGGATTGGGGTACTGATCATTACCTGCAAGTGTCATCAAGATTGGGTGAAAAAATGTGTGCTGAGATTTCAGGAAACTCGTAGTTTTTTGGAAGCTTTGCAACCCCTTTCCATGAAAGTGATCTGCGCCTGTCTCTGCTTAGGGCTACACCAATAGGAAACAAAACATGGAGATAGAACTTGGAACTACTTTATTGTGTCAAGTTTCAAAGAGCTAGCACAAACCGTCTTTGATTTAGAGTTCCAACTACATGTATCCATATAGGAGAAAACAGAGTGAAACCTAAAAATTAAAACTGTTACTGCCAACGAATAGTTTAACCTAGAAGAACAAAATTTGGTGAGCCAAGTGGGATTGGGTTACTGATCTTTACCTGAAAGTGTCATCAAGATTGGGTGAAAAAATGTGTGCTGAGATTTCAGGAAACTCGTAGTTTTTTGGAAGCTTCGCAACCCCTTTCCATGAAAGTGATTTGTGCCAGTCTCTGCTTATGGCTACATTAATAGGAAAAAAACCATAGAGATAGAACTTGGAACTACTTTATTGTGTCAAGTTTCAAAGAGCTAGCACAAACAATGTTTGATTTAGAGTCCCAACTACATGTATCCATATAGGGGAAAACAGAGTGAAACCTAAAAATTAAAACTGTTACTGCCAACGAACGGTTTAACTTAGAAGAACGAAATTTGGTGAGCCAAGTGGGATTGGGGTCCTGATCATTACCTGAAGGAGTCATCAAGATTGGGTGAAAAAATGTGTGCTGAGATTTCAGGAAACTCGTAGTTTTTTGGAAGCTTGGCAACCCCTTTCCATGAAAGTGATCTGCGCCTGTCTCTGCTTAAGGCTACACCTATAGGAAACAAAACATAGAGATAGAACTTGGAACTACTTTATTGTGTCAAGTTTCAAAGAGCTAGCTCAAACCGTCTTTGATTTAGAGTTCCAAATATATGTATCCATATAGGAGAAAACAGAGTGAAACCGAAAAATTAAAACTGTTACTGCCAACGAATAGTATAACCTAGAAGAACGAAATTTGGTGAGCCAAGTGGGATTGGGGTACTGATCATTACCTGAAAGTGTCATCAAGATTGGGTGAAAAAATGTGTGCTGAGATTTCAGGACACTCGTAGTTTTTTGGAAGCTTGGCAACCCCTTTCAATGAAAGTGATTTGCGCCAGTTTCTGCTTAGGGCTACATCAATAGGAAACAAACCATAGAGATAGAACTTGGAAGTACTTTATTGTGTCAAGTTTCAAAGAGCTAGCACAAACCGTGTTTGATTTAGAGTTCCGACTACATGTATCCTTATAGGAGTAAACAGAGTGAAACCTAAAAATTAAAACTATTACTGCCAACAAACGGTTTAACCTAGAAGAACGAAATTTGGTGAGCCAAGTGGGATTGGGGTACTGATCATTACCTGAAAGTGTCATCAAGATTGGGTGAAAAAATGTGTGCTGAGATTTCAGGAATCTCGTAGTTTTTTGGAAGCTTTGCAACCCCTTTCCATGAATGTGATCTGCGCCTGTCTCTGCTTAGGGCTACATCAATAGGAAAGAAACCATAGATATAGAATTTGGAACTACTTTATTGTGTCAAGTTTCAAAGAGCTTGCACAAACCGTCTTTGATTGAGAGTTCCAAATACATGTATCCATATAGGAGAAAACAGAGTGAAACCTAAAAATTAAAACTGTTACAGCCAACGAACGGTTTAACCTAGAAGAACAAAATTTGGTGTGCCAAGTGGGACTGGGGTACTGATCATTACCTGAAAGTGTCATCAAGATTGGGTTAAAAAATGTGTGCTGAGATTTCAGGAAACTCGTAGTTTTTTGGAAGCTTGGCAACCCCTTTCCATGAAAGTGATTTGCGCCAGTTTCTTCTTAGGGCTACATCAATAAAAAACAAACCATAGAGATAGAACTTGGAACTACTTTATTGTGTCAAGTTTCAAAGAGCTAGCACAAACCGTGTTTGATTTTGAGTTCCAACTACATGTATCCATATAGGAGAAAACAGTGAAACCTAAAAATTAAAACTGTTACTGCCAAGGAACGGTTTAACCTAGAAGAACAAAATTTGGTGAGCCAAGTGGGATTGGGGTACAGATCATTACCTGAAAGTGTCATCAAGATTGGGTGAAAAAATGTGTGCTGAGATTTCAGGAAACTCGTAGATTTTGGAAGCTTGGTAACCCCTTTCCATGAAAGTGATTTGCGCCAGTCTCTGCTTAGGACTACATCAATAGGAAACAAACCATAGAGATATAACTTGGAACTACTTTATTGTGTCAAGTTTCAAAGGGCTAGCACAAACAATGTTTGATTTAGTGTCCCAATTACATGTATCCATATAGGGGAAAACAGAGTGAAACCTAAAAATTAAAACTATTACTGCCAACGAACGGTTTAAACTAGAAGAATGAAATTTGGTGAGCCAAGTGATATTGGGGTACGGATCATTACCTGAAGGAGTCATCAAGATTGGTTGAAAAAATGTGTGCTGAGATTTCAGGAAACTCGTAGTTTTTTGGAAGCTTGGCAACCCCTTTCCATGAAAGTGATCTGCGCCTGTCTCTGCTTAAGGCTACACCTATAGGAAACAAAACATAGAGATAGAACTTGGAACTACTTTATTGTGTCAAGTTTCAAAGAGCTAGCACAAACCGTCTTTGATTTAGAGTTCCAACTACATGTATCCATATAGGAGAAAACAGAGTGAAACTGAAAAATTAAAACTGTTACTGCCAACGAATAGTTTAACCTAGAAGAACGAAATTTGGTGAGCCAAGTGGGATTGGGGTACTGATCATTACCTGAAAGTGTCATCAAGATTGGGTGAAAAAATGTGTGCTGAGATTTCAGGAAACTCGTAGTTTTTTGGAAGCTTGGCAACCCCTTTCCATGAAAGTGATTTGTGCCAGTTTCTGCTTAGGGCTACATCAATAGGAAACAAACCATAGAGATAGAACTTGGAACTATTTTATTGTGTCAAGTTTCAAAGAGCTAGCACAAACCGTGTTTGATTTTGAGTTCCAACTACATGTATCCATATAGGAGAAAACAGTGAAACCTAAAAATTAAAACTGTTACTGCCAACGAACGGTTTAACCTAGAAGAACGAAATTTGGTGAGCCAAGTGGGATTGGGGTACTGATCGTTACCTGAAAGTTCCATCAAGATTGGGTGAAAAAATGAGTGCTGAGATTTCAGGAAACTCGTAGTTTTTTGAAAGCTTGGCAACCCCTTTCCATGAAAGTGATTTGCGCCAGTCTCTTCTTAGGGCTACATCAATAGGAAACAAACCATAGAGATAGAACTTGGAACTACTTTATTGTGTCAAGTTTCAAAGAGCTAGCACAAACCGTGTTTGATTTTGAGTTCCAACTACATGTATCCATATAGGAGAAAACAGTGAAACCTAAAAATTAAAACTGTTACTGCCAACGAACGGTTTAACCTAGAAGAATGAAATTTGGTGAGCCAAGTGGGATTGGGGTACAGATTATTACCTGAAAGTGTCATCATTTGGGTGAAAAAATGTGTGCTGAGATTTCAGGAAACTCGTAGTTTTTTGGAAGCTTGGTAACTTCTTTTCATGAAAGTGATTTGCGCCAGTCTCTGCTTAGGAGTAAATCAATAGGAAACAAACCATAGAGATAGAACTTGGAACTACTTTATTGTGTCAAGTTTCAAAGAGCTAGCACAAACCGTCTTTGATTTAGAGTTCTAAATATATGTATACTTATAGGAGTAAACAGAGTGAAACCTAAAAATTAAAACTGTTACGGCCAACGAACGGTTAAACCTAGAAGAACGAAATTTGGTGAGCCAAGTGGGATTGGGGTACTGATCATTACCTAAAAGTGTCATCAAGATTGGGTGAAAAAATGTGTGCTGAGATATCAGGAAACTCGTAGTTTTTGGAAGCTTGGCAACCCCTTTCCATGAAAGTGATTTGCACGAGTCTCTGCTTAGGGCTACGTCAATAGGAAACAAACCATAGAGATAGCACTTGGAACTACTTTATTGTGTCAAGTTTCAAAGAGCTAGCACAAACCGTGTTTGATTTAGAGTTCCAACTACATGTATCCATATAGGCGAAAACAGACTGAAACCTAAAAATTAAAACTGTTACGGCCAACGAACGGTATAACCTAGAAGAATGAAATTTGGTGAGCCAAGTGGGATTGGGGTACTGATCATTACCTGAAAGTGTCATCAAGATTAGGTGAAAAAATATGTGCTGGGATTTCGGGAAACTCGTAGTTTTTTGGAAGCTTGGCAACGCCTTTCCATGAAAGTGATTTGTGCTGGTCTCTGCTTAGGGCTACGTCAATAGGAAACACACCATAGAGATAGCACTTGGAACTACTTTATTGTGTCAAGTTTCAAAGAGCTAGCACAAACCGTGTTTGATTTAGAGTTCCAACTACATGTATCCATATAGGCGAAAACAGACTGAAACCTAAAAATTAAAACTGTTACTGCCAACGAACGGTTAAACCTAGAAGAACGAAATTTGGTGAGCCAAGTGGGATTGGGGTACTGACGATTACCTGAAAGTGTCATCAAGTTTGGGTGAAAAAATGTGTGCTGAGATTTCAGGAAACTCGTAGTTTTTTGGAAGCTTGGCAACCCCTTTCCATGAAAGTGATTTGCACGAGTCTCTGCTTAGGGCTACGTCAATAGGAAACAAACCATAGAGATAGAACTTGGAACTACTTTATTGTGTCAAGTTTTAAAGAGCTAGCACAAACCGTGTTTGATTTTGAGTTCCAACTACATGTATCCATATAGGTGAAAACAGAGTGAAACCTAAAAATTAAAACTGTTACTGCCAACGAACGGTATAACCTAGAAGAATGAAATTTGGTGAGCCAAGTGGGATTGGGGTACTGATCATTACCTGAAAGTGTCATCAAGATTAGGTGAAAAAATATGTGCTGGGATTTCGGGAAACTCGTAGTTTTTTGGAAGCTTGGCAACCCCTTTCCATGAAAGTGATTGGTGCCAGTTTCTGCTTAGGGCTACATCAATAGGAAACAAACCATAGAGATAGAACTTGGAACTACATTATTGTGTCAAGTTTCAAAGAGCTAGCACAAACCGTGTTTGATTTTGAGTTCCAACTACATGTATCCATATAGGAGAAAACAGTGAAACCTAAAAATTAAAACTGTTACTGCCAACGAACGGTTTAACCTAGAAGAACGAAATTTGGTGAGCCAAGTGGGATTGGGGTACTGATCGTTACCTGAAAGTTCCATCAAGATTGGGTGAAAAAATGAGTGCTGAGATTTCAGGAAACTCGTAGTTTTTTGAAAGCTTGGCAACCCCTTTCCATGAAAGTGATTTGCGCCAGTCTCTTCTTAGGGCTACATCAATAGGAAACAAACCATAGAGATAGAACTTGGAACTACTTTATTGTGTCAAGTTTCAAAGAGCTAGCACAAACCGTCTTTGATTTAGAGTTCCAACTACATGTATCCATATAGGAGAAAACAGAGTGAAACTGAAAAATTAAAACTGTTACTGCCAACGAATAGTTTAACCTAGAAGAACGAAATTTGGTGAGCCAAGTGGGATTGGGGTACTGATCATTACCTGAAAGTGTCATCAAGATTGGGTGAAAAAATGTGTGCTGAGATTTCAGGAAACTCGTAGTTTTTTGGAAGCTTGGCAACCCCTTTCCATGAAAGTGATTTGTGCCAGTTTCTGCTTAGGGCTACATCAATAGGAAACAAACCATAGAGATAGAACTTGGAACTATTTTATTGTGTCAAGTTTCAAAGAGCTAGCACAAACCGTGTTTGATTTTGAGTTCCAACTACATGTATCCATATAGGAGAAAACAGTGAAACCTAAAAATTAAAACTGTTACTGCCAACGAACGGTTTAACCTAGAAGAACGAAATTTGGTGAGCCAAGTGGGATTGGGGTACTGATCGTTACCTGAAAGTTCCATCAAGATTGGGTGAAAAAATGAGTGCTGAGATTTCAGGAAACTCGTAGTTTTTTGAAAGCTTGGCAACCCCTTTCCATGAAAGTGATTTGCGCCAGTCTCTTCTTAGGGCTACATCAATAGGAAACAAACCATAGAGATAGAACTTGGAACTACTTTATTGTGTCAAGTTTCAAAGAGCTAGCACAAACCGTGTTTGATTTTGAGTTCCAACTACATGTATCCATATAGGAGAAAACAGTGAAACCTAAAAATTAAAACTGTTACTGCCAACGAACGGTTTAACCTAGAAGAATGAAATTTGGTGAGCCAAGTGGGATTGGGGTACAGATTATTACCTGAAAGTGTCATCATTTGGGTGAAAAAATGTGTGCTGAGATTTCAGGAAACTCGTAGTTTTTTGGAAGCTTGGTAACTTCTTTTCATGAAAGTGATTTGCGCCAGTCTCTGCTTAGGAGTAAATCAATAGGAAACAAACCATAGAGATAGAACTTGGAACTACTTTATTGTGTCAAGTTTCAAAGAGCTAGCACAAACCGTCTTTGATTTAGAGTTCTAAATATATGTATACTTATAGGAGTAAACAGAGTGAAACCTAAAAATTAAAACTGTTACGGCCAACGAACGGTTAAACCTAGAAGAACGAAATTTGGTGAGCCAAGTGGGATTGGGGTACTGATCATTACCTAAAAGTGTCATCAAGATTGGGTGAAAAAATGTGTGCTGAGATATCAGGAAACTCGTAGTTTTTGGAAGCTTGGCAACCCCTTTCCATGAAAGTGATTTGCACGAGTCTCTGCTTAGGGCTACGTCAATAGGAAACAAACCATAGAGATAGCACTTGGAACTACTTTATTGTGTCAAGTTTCAAAGAGCTAGCACAAACCGTGTTTGATTTAGAGTTCCAACTACATGTATCCATATAGGCGAAAACAGACTGAAACCTAAAAATTAAAACTGTTACGGCCAACGAACGGTATAACCTAGAAGAATGAAATTTGGTGAGCCAAGTGGGATTGGGGTACTGATCATTACCTGAAAGTGTCATCAAGATTAGGTGAAAAAATATGTGCTGGGATTTCGGGAAACTCGTAGTTTTTTGGAAGCTTGGCAACGCCTTTCCATGAAAGTGATTTGTGCTGGTCTCTGCTTAGGGCTACGTCAATAGGAAACACACCATAGAGATAGCACTTGGAACTACTTTATTGTGTCAAGTTTCAAAGAGCTAGCACAAACCGTGTTTGATTTAGAGTTCCAACTACATGTATCCATATAGGCGAAAACAGACTGAAACCTAAAAATTAAAACTGTTACTGCCAACGAACGGTTAAACCTAGAAGAACGAAATTTGGTGAGCCAAGTGGGATTGGGGTACTGACGATTACCTGAAAGTGTCATCAAGTTTGGGTGAAAAAATGTGTGCTGAGATTTCAGGAAACTCGTAGTTTTTTGGAAGCTTGGCAACCCCTTTCCATGAAAGTGATTTGCACGAGTCTCTGCTTAGGGCTACGTCAATAGGAAACAAACCATAGAGATAGAACTTGGAACTACTTTATTGTGTCAAGTTTTAAAGAGCTAGCACAAACCGTGTTTGATTTTGAGTTCCAACTACATGTATCCATATAGGTGAAAACAGAGTGAAACCTAAAAATTAAAACTGTTACTGCCAACGAACGGTATAACCTAGAAGAATGAAATTTGGTGAGCCAAGTGGGATTGGGGTACTGATCATTACCTGAAAGTGTCATCAAGATTAGGTGAAAAAATATGTGCTGGGATTTCGGGAAACTCGTAGTTTTTTGGAAGCTTGGCAACCCCTTTCCATGAAAGTGATTGGTGCCAGTTTCTGCTTAGGGCTACATCAATAGGAAACAAACCATAGAGATAGAACTTGGAACTACATTATTGTGTCAAGTTTCAAAGAGCTAGCACAAACCGTGTTTGATTTTGAGTTCCAACTACATGTATCCATATAGGAGAAAACAGTGAAACCTAAAAATTAAAACTGTTACTGCCAACGAACGGTTTAACCTAGAAGAACGAAATTTGGTGAGCCAAGTGGGATTGGGGTACTGATCGTTACCTGAAAGTTCCATCAAGATTGGGTGAAAAAATGAGTGCTGAGATTTCAGGAAACTCGTAGTTTTTTGAAAGCTTGGCAACCCCTTTCCATGAAAGTGATTTGCGCCAGTCTCTTCTTAGGGCTACATCAATAGGAAACAAACCATAGAGATAGAACTTGGAACTACTTTATTGTGTCAAGTTTCAAAGAGCTAGCACAAACCGTGTTTGATTTTGAGTTCCAACTACATGTATCCATATAGGAGAAAACAGTGAAACCTAAAAATTAAAACTGTTACTGCCAACGAACGGTTTAACCTAGAAGAACGAAATTTGGTGAGCCAAGTGGGATTGGGGTACTGATTATTACCTGAAAGTGTCATCAAGATTGGGTGAAAAAATGTGTGCTGAGATTTCAGGAAACTCGTAGTTTTTTGGAAGCTTGGTAACTTCTTTTCATGAAAGTGATTTGCGCCAGTCTCTGCTTAGGAGTAAATCAATAGGAAACAAACCATAGAGATAGAACTTGGAACTACTTTATTGTGTCAAGTTTCAAAGAGCTAGCACAAACCGTCTTTGATTTAGAGTTCTAAATATATGTATACTTATAGGAGTAAACAGAGTGAAACCTAAAAATTAAAACTGTTACGGCCAACGAACGGTTAAACCTAGAAGAACGAAATTTGGTGAGCCAAGTGGGATTGGGGTACTGATCATTACCTAAAAGTGTCATCAAGATTGGGTGAAAAAATGTGTGCTGAGATATCAGGAAACTCGTAGTTTTTGGAAGCTTGGCAACCCCTTTCCATGAAAGTGATTTGCACGAGTCTCTGCTTAGGGCTACGTCAATAGGAAACAAACCATAGAGATAGCACTTGGAACTACTTTATTGTGTCAAGTTTCAAAGAGCTAGCACAAACCGTGTTTGATTTAGAGTTCCAACTACATGTATCCATATAGGCGAAAACAGACTGAAACCTAAAAATTAAAACTGTTACTGCCAACGAACGGTTAAACCTAGAAGAACGAAATTTGGTGAGCCAAGTGGGATTGGGGTACTGACGATTACCTGAAAGTGTCATCAAGTTTGGGTGAAAAAATGTGTGCTGAGATTTCAGGAAACTCGTAGTTTTTTGGAAGCTTGGCAACCCCTTTCCATGAAAGTGATTTGCACGAGTCTCTGCTTAGGGCTACGTCAATAGGAAACAAACCATAGAAATAGAACTTGGAAGTACTTTATTGTGTCAAGTTTCAAAGAGCTAGCACAAACCGTGTTTGATTTAGAGTTCCAACTACATGTATCCATATAGGAGAAAACAGAGTGAAACCTAAAAATTAAAACTGTTACTGCCAACGAACGGTTTAACCTAGAAGAACGAAATTTGGTCAGCCAAGTCGGATTGGGGTACTGATCATTACCTCAAAGTGTCATCAAGATTGGGTTAAAAAATGTGTGCTGAAAATTCAGGAAACTCGTAGTTTTTTGGAAATTGACAACCCCTTTCCATGAAAGTGATTTGCGCCAGTCTCTGCTTAGGGCTACATCAATAGGAAACAAAGCATAGAGATAGAACTTGGAACTACTTTATTGTGTCAAGTTTCAAAGAGCTAGCACAAACCGTGTTTGATTTAGAGTTCCAACTACATGTATCCATATAGGAGAAAACAGAGTGAAACTGAAAAATTAAAACTGTTACTGCCAACGAATAGTTTAACCTAGAAGAACGAAATTTGGTGAGCCAAGTGGGATTGGGGTACTGATCATTACCTGAAAGTGTCATCAAGATTGGGTGAAAAAATGTGTGCTGAGATTTCAGGAAACTCGTAGTTTTTTGGAAGCTTGGCAACCCCTTTCCATGAAAGTGATTTGTGCCAGTTTCTGCTTAGGGCTACATCAATAGGAAACAAACCATAGAGATAGAACTTGGAACTACTTTATTGTGTCAAGTTTCAAAGAGCTAGCACAAACCGTGTTTGATTTAGAGTTCTAAATATATGTATACTTATAGGAGTAAACAGAGTGAAACCTAAAAATTAAAACTGTTATGGCCAACGAACGGTTAAACCTAGAAGAACGAAATTTGGTGAGCCAAGTGGGATTGGGGTACTGATCATTACCTAAAAGTGTCATCAAGATTGGGTGAAAAAATGTGTGCTGAGATATCAGGAAACTCGTAGTTTTTGGAAGCTTGGCAACCCCTTTCCATGAAAGTGATTTGCACGAGTCTCTGCTTAGGGCTACGTCAATCGGAAAAAAACCATAGAGATAGCACTTGGAACTACTTTATTGTGTCAAGTTTCAAAGAGCTAGCACAAACCGTGTTTGATTTAGAGTTCCAACTACATGTATCCATATAGGCGAAAACAGACTGAAACCTAAAAATTAAAACTGTTACTGCCAACGAACGGTTAAACCTAGAAGAACGAAATTTGGTGAGCCAAGTGGGATTGGGGTACTGACGATTACCTGAAAGTGTCATCAAGTTTGGGTGAAAAAATGTGTGCTGAGATTTCAGGAAACTCATAGTTTTTTGGAAGCTTGGCAACCCCTTTCCATGAAAGTGATTTGCACGAGTCTCTGCTTAGGGCTACGTCAATAGGAAACAAACCATAGAGATAGAACTTGGAACTACTTTATTGTGTCAAGTTTTAAAGAGCTAGCACAAACCGTGTTTGATTTTGAGTTCCAACTACATGTATCCATATAGGTGAAAACAGAGTGAAACCTAAAAATTAAAACTGTTACTGCCAACGAACGGTACAACCTAGAAGAATGAAATTTGGTGAGCCAAGTGGGATTGGGGTACTGATCATTACCTGAAAGTGTCATCAAGATTAGGTGAAAAAATATGTGCTGGGATTTCGGGAAACTCATAGTTTTTTGGAAGCTTGGCAACCCCTTTCCATGAAAGTGATTGGTGCCAGTTTCTGCTTAGGGCTACATCAATAGGAAACAAACCATAGAGATAGAACTTGGAACTACTTTATTGTGTCAAGTTTCAAAGAGCTAGCACAAACCGTGTTTGATTTTGAGTTCCAACTACATGTATCCATATAGGAGAAAACAGTGAAACCTAAAAATTAAAACTGTTACTGCCAACGAACGGTTTCACCTAGAAGAACAAAATTTGGTGAGCCAAGTGGGATTGGGGTACTGATCGTTACCTGAAAGTTCCATCAAGATTGGGTGAAAAAATGAGTGCTGAGATTTCAGGAAACTCGTAGTTTTTTGAAAGCTTGGCAACCCCCTTCCATGAAAGTGATTTGCGCCAGTCTCTTCTTAGGGCTACATCAATAGGAAACAAACCATAGAGATAGAACTTGGAACTACTTTATTGTGTCAAGTTTCAAAGAGCTAGCACAAACCGTGTTTGATTTTGAGTTCCAACTACATGTATCCATATAGGAGAAAACAGTGAAACCTAAAAATTAAAACTGTTACTGCCAAGGAACGGTTTAACCTAGAAGAACGAAATTTGGTGAGCCAAGTGGGATTGGGGTACTGATCGTTACCTGAAAGTTCCATCAAGATTGGGTGAAAAAATGAGTGCTGAGATTTCAGGAAACTCGTAGTTTTTTGAAAGCTTGGCAACCCCTTTCCATGAAAGTGATTTGCGCCAGTCTCTTCTTAGGGCTACATCAATAGGAAACAAACCATAGAGATAGAACTTGGAACTACTTTATTGTGTCAAGTTTCAAAGAGCTAGCACAAACCGTCTTTGATTTAGAGTTCCAACTACATGTATCCATATAGGAGAAAACAGTGAAACCTAAAAATTAAAACTGTTACTGCCAACGAACGGTTTAACCTAGAAGAACGAAATTTGGTGAGCCAAGTGGGATTGGGGTACAGATTATTACCTGAAAGTGTCATCAAGATTGGGTGAAAAAATGTGTGCTGAGATTTCAGGAAACTCGTAGTTTTTTGGAAGCTTGGTAACTTCTTTTCATGAAAGTGATTTGCGCCAGTCTCTGCTTAGGAGTAAATCAATAGGAAACAAACCATAGAGATAGAACTTGGAACTACTTTATTGTGTCAAGTTTCAAAGAGCTAGCACAAACCGTCTTTGATTTAGAGTTCTAAATATATGTATACTTATAGGAGTAAACAGAGTGAAACCTAAAAATTAAAACTGTTACGGCCAACGAACGGTTAAACCTAGAAGAACGAAATTTGGTGAGCCAAGTGGGATTGGGGTACTGATCATTACCTAAAAGTGTCATCAAGATTGGGTGAAAAAATGTGTGCTGAGATATCAGGAAACTCGTAGTTTTTGGAAGCTTGGCAACCCCTTTCCATGAAAGTGATTTGCACGAGTCTCTGCTTAGGGCTACGTCAATAGGAAACAAACCATAGAGATAGCACTTGGAACTACTTTATTGTGTCAAGTTTCAAAGAGCTAGCACAAACCGTGTTTGATTTAGAGTTCCAACTACATGTATCCATATAGGAGAAAACAGAGTGAAACCTAAAAATTAAAACTGTTACTGCCAACGAACGGTTTAACCTAGAAGAACGAAATTTGGTCAGCCAAGTCGGATTGGGGTACTGATCATTACCTCAAAGTGTCATCAAGATTGGGTTAAAAAATGTGTGCTGAAAATTCAGGAAACTCGTAGTTTTTTGGAAATTGACAACCCCTTTCCATGAAAGTGATTTGCGCCAGTCTCTGCTTAGGGCTACATCAATAGGAAACAAAGCATAGAGATAGAACTTGGAACTACTTTATTGTGTCAAGTTTCAAAGAGCTAGCACAAACCGTGTTTGATTTAGAGTTCCAACTACATGTATCCATATAGGAGAAAACAGAGTGAAACTGAAAAATTAAAACTGTTACTGCCAACGAATAGTTTAACCTAGAAGAACGAAATTTGGTGAGCCAAGTGGGATTGGGGTACTGATCATTACCTGAAAGTGTCATCAAGATTGGGTGAAAAAATGTGTGTTGAGATTTCAGGAAACTCGTAGTTTTTTGGAAGCTTGGCAACCCCTTTCCATGAAAGTGATTTGTGCCAGTTTCTGCTTAGGGCTACATCAATAGGAAACAAACCATAGAGATAGAACTTGGAACTACTTTATTGTGTCAAGTTTCAAAGAGCTAGCACAAACCGTGTTTGATTTAGAGTTCTAAATATATGTATACTTATAGGAGTAAACAGAGTGAAACCTAAAAATTAAAACTGTTATGGCCAACGAACGGTTAAACCTAGAAGAACGAAATTTGGTGAGCCAAGTGGGATTGGGGTACTGATCATTACCTAAAAGTGTCATCAAGATTGGGTGAAAAAATGTGTGCTGAGATATCAGGAAACTCGTAGTTTTTGGAAGCTTGGCAACCACTTTCCATGAAAGTGATTTGCACGAGTCTCTGCTTAGGGCTACGTCAATCGGAAACAAACCATAGAGATAGCACTTGGAACTACTTTATTGTGTCAAGTTTCAAAGAGCTAGCACAAACCGTGTTTGATTTAGAGTTCCAACTACATGTATCCATATAGGCGAAAACAGACTGAAACCTAAAAATTAAAACTGTTACTGCCAACGAACGGTTAAACCTAGAAGAACGAAATTTGGTGAGCCAAGTGGGATTGGGGTACTGACGATTACCTGAAAGTGTCATCAAGTTTGGGTGAAAAAATGTGTGCTGAGATTTCAGGAAACTCATAGTTTTTTGGAAGCTTGGCAACCCCTTTCCATGAAAGTGATTTGCACGAGTCTCTGCTTAGGGCTACGTCAATAGGAAACAAACCATAGAGATAGAACTTGGAACTACTTTATTGTGTCAAGTTTTAAAGAGCTAGCACAAACCGTGTTTGATTTTGAGTTCCAACTACATGTATCCATATAGGTGAAAACAGAGTGAAACCTAAAAATTAAAACTGTTACTGCCAATGAACGGTATAACCTAGAAGAATGAAATTTGGTGAGCCAAGTGGGATTGGGGTACTGATCATTACCTGAAAGTGTCATCAAGATTAGGTGAAAAAATATGTGCTGGGATTTCGGGAAACTCATAGTTTTTTGGAAGCTTGGCAACCCCTTTCCATGAAAGTGATTGGTGCCAGTTTCTGCTTAGGGCTACATCAATAGGAAACAAACCATAGAGATAGAACTTGGAACTACTTTATTGTGTCAAGTTTCAAAGAGCTAGCACAAACCGTGTTTGATTTTGAGTTCCAACTACATGTATCCATATAGGAGAAAACAGTGAAACCTAAAAATTAAAACTGTTACTGCCAACGAACGGTTTCACCTAGAAGAACAAAATTTGGTGAGCCAAGTGGGATTGGGGTACTGATCGTTACCTGAAAGTTCCATCAAGATTGGGTGAAAAAATGAGTGCTGAGATTTCAGGAAACTCGTAGTTTTTTGAAAGCTTGGCAACCCCCTTCCATGAAAGTGATTTGCGCCAGTCTCTTCTTAGGGCTACATCAATAGGAAACAAACCATAGAGATAGAACTTGGAACTACTTTATTGTGTCAAGTTTCAAAGAGCTAGCACAAACCGTGTTTGATTTTGAGTTCCAACTACATGTATCCATATAGGAGAAAACAGTGAAACCTAAAAATTAAAACTGTTACTGCCAACGAACGGTTTAACCTAGAAGAACGAAATTTGGTGAGCCAAGTGGGATTGGGGTACTGATTATTACCTGAAAGTGTCATCAAGATTGGGTGAAAAAATGTGTGCTGAGATTTCAGGAAACTCGTAGTTTTTTGGAAGCTTGGTAACTTCTTTTCATGAAAGTGATTTGCGCCAGTCTCTGCTTAGGAGTAAATCAATAGGAAACAAACCATAGAGATAGAACTTGGAACTACTTTATTGTGTCAAGTTTCAAAGAGCTAGCACAAACCGTCTTTGATTTAGAGTTCTAAATATATGTATACTTATAGGAGTAAACAGAGTGAAACCTAAAAATTAAAACTGTTATGGCCAACGAACGGTTAAACCTAGAAGAACGAAATTTGGTGAGCCAAGTGGGATTGGGGTACTGATCATTACCTAAAAGTGTCATCAAGATTGGGTGAAAAAATGTGTGCTGAGATATCAGGAAACTCGTAGTTTTTGGAAGCTTGGCAACCCCTTTCCATGAAAGTGATTTGCACGAGTCTCTGCTTAGGGCTACGTCAATCGGAAACAAACCATAGAGATAGCACTTGGAACTACTTTATTGTGTCAAGTTTCAAAGAGCTAGCACAAACCGTGTTTGATTTAGAGTTCCAACTACATGTATCCATATAGGCGAAAACAGACTGAAACCTAAAAATTAAAACTGTTACTGCCAACGAACGGTTAAACCTAGAAGAACGAAATTTGGTGAGCCAAGTGGGATTGGGGTACTGACGATTACCTGAAAGTGTCATCAAGTTTGGGTGAAAAAATGTGTGCTGAGATTTCAGGAAACTCATAGTTTTTTGGAAGCTTGGCAACCCCTTTCCATGAAAGTGATTTGCACGAGTCTCTGCTTAGGGCTACGTCAATAGGAAACAAACCATAGAGATAGAACTTGGAACTACTTTATTGTGTCAAGTTTTAAAGAGCTAGCACAAACCGTGTTTGATTTTGAGTTCCAACTACATGTATCCATATAGGTGAAAACAGAGTGAAACCTAAAAATTAAAACTGTTACTGCCAACGAACGGTATAACCTAGAAGAATGAAATTTGGTGAGCCAGGTGGGATTGGGGTACTGATCATATCCTGAAAGTGTCATCAAGATTAGGTGAAAAAATATGTGCTGGGATTTCGGGAAACTCGTAGTTTTTTGGAAGCTTGGCAACCCCTTTCCATGAAAGTGATTGGTGCCAGTTTCTGCTTAGGGCTACATCAATAGGAAACAAACCATAGAGATAGAACTTGGAACTACTTTATTGTGTCAAGTTTCAAAGAGCTAGCACAAACCGTGTTTGATTTTGAGTTCCAACTACATGTATCCATATAGGAGAAAACAGTGAAACCTAAAAATTAAAACTGTTACTGCCAACGAACGGTTTCACCTAGAAGAACAAAATTTGGTGAGCCAAGTGGGATTGGGGTACTGATCGTTACCTGAAAGTTCCATCAAGATTGGGTGAAAAAAATGAGTGCTGAGATTTCAGGAAACTCGTAGTTTTTTGAAAGCTTGGCAACCCCCTTCCATGAAAGTGATTTGCGCCAGTCTCTTCTTAGGGCTACATCAATAGGAAACAAACCATAGAGATAGAACTTGGAACTACTTTATTGTGTCAAGTTTCAAAGAGCTAGCACAAACCGTCTTTGATTTAGAGTTCTAAATATATGTTTACTTATAGGAGTAAACAGAGTGAAACCTAAAAATTAAAACTGTTACGGCCAACGAACGGTTAAACCTAGAAGAACGAAATTTGGTGAGCCAAGTGGGATTGGGGTACTGATCATTACCTAAAAGTGTCATCAAGATTGGGTGAAAAAATGTGTGCTGAGATATCAGGAAACTCGTAGTTTTTGGAAGCTTGGCAACCCCTTTCCATGAAAGTGATTTGCACGAGTCTCTGCTTAGGGCTACGTGAATAGGAAACAAACCATAGAGATAGCACTTGGAACTACTTTATTGTGTCAAGTTTCAAAGAGCTAGCACAAACCGTGTTTGATTTAGAGTTCCAACTACATGTATCCATATAGGCGAAAACAGACTGAAACCTAAAAATTAAAACTGTTACGGCCAACGAACGGTATAACCTAGAAGAATGAAATTTGGTGAGCCAAGTGGGATTGGGGTACTGATCATTACCTGAAAGTGTCATCAAGATTAGGTGAAAAAATATGTGCTGGGATTTCGGGAAACTCGTAGTTTTTTGGAAGCTTGGCAAAGCCTTTCCATGAAAGTGATTTGTGCTGGTCTCTGCTTAGGGCTACATCAATAGGAAACAAACCATAGAAATAGAACTTGGAAGTACTTTATTGTGTCAAGTTTCAAAGAGCTAGCACAAACCGTGTTTGATTTAGAGTTCCAACTACATGTATCCATATAGGAGAAAACAGAGTGAAACCTAAAAATTAAAACTGTTACTGCCAACAAAGGGTTTAACCTAGAAGAACGAAATTTGGTCAGCCAAGTCGGATTCGGGTACTGATCATTACCTCAAAGTGTCATCAAGATTGGGTTAAAAAATGTGTGCTGAAAATTCAGGAAACTCGTAGTTTTTGGAAGCTTGGCAACCCCTTTCCATGAAAGTGATTTGCACGAGTCTCTGCTTAGGGCTACGTCAATCGGAAACAAACCATAGAGATAGCACTTGGAACTACTTTATTGTGTCAAGTTTCAAAGAGCTAGCACAAACCGTGTTTGATTTAGAGTTCCAACTACATGTATCCATATAGGCGAAAACAGACTGAAACCTAAAAATTAAAACTGTTACTGCCAACGAACGGTTAAACCTAGAAGAACGAAATTTGGTGACCAAGTGGGATTGGGGTACTGACGATTACCTGAAAGTGTCATCAAGTTTGGGTGAAAAAATGTGTGCTGAGATTTCAGGAAACTCATAGTTTTTTGGAAGCTTGGCAACCCCTTTCCATGAAAGTGATTTGCACGAGTCTCTGCTTAGGGCTACGTCAATAGGAAACAAACCATAGAGATAGAACTTGGAACTACTTTATTGTGTCAAGTTTTAAAGAGCTAGCACAAACCGTGTTTGATTTTGAGTTCCAACTACATGTATCCATATAGGTGAAAACAGAGTGAAACCTAAAAATTAAAACTGTTACTGCCAACGAACGGTATAACCTAGAAGAATGAAATTTGGTGAGCCAGGTGGGATTGGGGTACTGATCATATCCTGAAAGTGTCATCAAGATTAGGTGAAAAAATATGTGCTGGGATTTCGGGAAACTCGTAGTTTTTTGGAAGCTTGGCAACCCCTTTCCATGAAAGTGATTGGTGCCAGTTTCTGCTTAGGGCTACATCAATAGGAAACAAACCATAGAGATAGAACTTGGAACTACTTTATTGTGTCAAGTTTCAAAGAGCTAGCACAAACCGTGTTTGATTTTGAGTTCCAACTACATGTATCCATATAGGAGAAAACAGTGAAACCTAAAAATTAAAACTGTTACTGCCAACGAACGGTTTCACCTAGAAGAACAAAATTTGGTGAGCCAAGTGGGATTGGGGTACTGATCGTTACCTGAAAGTTCCATCAAGATTGGGTGAAAAAATGAGTGCTGAGATTTCAGGAAACTCGTAGTTTTTTGAAAGCTTGGCAACCCCCTTCCATGAAAGTGATTTGCGCCAGTCTATTCTTAGGGCTACATCAATAGGAAACAAACCATAGAGATAGAACTTGGAACTACTTTATTGTCTCAAGTTTCAAAGAGCTAGCACAAACCGTCTTTGATTTAGAGTTCTAAATATATGTATACTTATAGGAGTAAACAGAGTGAAACCTAAAAATTAAAACTGTTACGGCCAACGAACGGTTAAACCTAGAAGAACGAAATTTGGTGAGCCAAGTGGGATTGGGGTACTGATCATTACCTAAAAGTGACATCAAGATTGGGTGAAAAAATGTGTGCTGAGATATCAGGAAACTCGTAGTTTTTGGAAGCTTGGCAACCCCTTTCCATGAAAGTGATTTGCACGAGTCTCTGCTTAGGGCTACGTGAATAGGAAACAAACCATAGAGATAGCACTTGGAACTACTTTATTGTGTCAAGTTTCAAAGAGCTAGCACAAACCGTGTTTGATTTAGAGTTCCAACTACATGTATCCATATAGGCGAAAACAGACTGAAACCTAAAAATTAAAACTGTTACGGCCAACGAACGGTATAACCTAGAAGAATGAAATTTGGTGAGCCAAGTGGGATTGGGGTACTGATCATTACCTGAAAGTGTCATCAAGATTAGGTGAAAAAATATGTGCTGGGATTTCGGGAAACTCGTAGTTTTTTGGAAGCTTGGCAAAGCCTTTCCATGAAAGTGATTTGTGCTGGTCTCTGCTTAGGGCTACATCAATAGGAAACAAACCATAGAAATAGAACTTGGAAGTACTTTATTGTGTCAAGTTTCAAAGAGCTAGCACAAACCGTGTTTGATTTAGAGTTCCAACTACATGTATCCATATAGGAGAAAACAGAGTGAAACCTAAAAATTAAAACTGTTACTGCCAACAAAGGGTTTAACCTAGAAGAACGAAATTTGGTCAGCCAAGTCGGATTGGGGTACTGATCATTACCTCAAAGTGTCATCAAGATTGGGTTAAAAAATGTGTGCTGAAAATTCAGGAAACTCGTAGTTTTTTGGAAATTGACAACCCCTTTCCATGAAAGTGATTTGCGCCAGTCCCTGCTTAGGGCTACATCAATAGGAAACAAAGCATAGAGATAGAACTTGGAACTACTTTATTGTGTCAAGTTTCAAAGAGCTAGCACAAACCATCTTTGATTTAGATTTCCAACTACATGTATCCATATAGGAGAAAACAGTGAAACCTAAAAATTAAAACTGTTACTGCCAACGAACGGTTTAACCTAGAAGAACGAAATTTGGTGAGCCAAGTGGGATTGGGGTAGTGATTATTACCTGAAAGTGTCATCAAGATTGGGTGAAAAAATGTGTGCTGAGATTTCAGGAACCTCGTAGTTTTTTGGAAGCTTGGTAACTTCTTTTCTTGAAAGTGATTTGCGCCAGTCTCTTTTTAGGAGTAAATCAATAGGAAACAAACCATAGAGATAGAACTTGGAACTACTTTATTGTGTCAAGTTTCAAAGAGCTAGCACAAACCGTCTTTGATTTAGAGTTCTAAATATATGTATACTTATAGGAGTAAACAGAGTGAAACCTAAAAATTAAAACTGTTACGGCCAACGAACGGTTAAACCTAGAAGAACAAAATTTGGTGAGCCAAGTGGGATTGGGGTACTGATCATTACCTAAAAGTGTCATCAAGATTGGGTGAAAAAATGTGTGCTGAGATATCAGGAAACTCGTAGTTTTTGGAAGCTTGGCAACCCCTTTCCATGAAAGTGATTTGCACGAGTCTCTGCTTAGGGCTACGTCAATAGGAAACAAACCATAGAGATAGCACTTGGAACTACTTTATTGTGTCAAGTTTCAAAGAGCTAGCACAAACCGTGTTTGATTTAGAGTTCCAACTACATGTATCCATATAGGCGAAAACAGACTGAAACCTAAAAATTAAAACTGTTACGGCCAACGAACGGTATAACCTAGAAGAATGAAATTTGGTGAGCCAAGTGGGATTGGGGTACTGATCATTACCTGAAAGTGTCATCAAGATTAGGTGAAAAAATATGTGCTGGGATTTCGGGAAACTCGTAGTTTTTTGGAAGCTTGGCAAAGCCTTTCCATGAAAGTGATTTGTGCTGGTCTCTGCTTAGGGCTACATCAATAGGAAACAAACCATAGAAATAGAACTTGGAAGTACTTTATTGTGTCAAGTTTCAAAGAGCTAGCACAAACCGTGTTTGATTTAGAGTTCCAACTACATGTATCCATATAGGAGAAAACAGAGTGAAACCTAAAAATTAAAACTGTTACTGCCAACGAACGGTTTAACCTAGAAGAACGAAATTTGGTCAGCCAAGTCGGATTGGGGTACTGATCATTACCTCAAAGTGTCATCAAGATTGGGTTAAAAAATGTGTGCTGAAAATTCAGGAAACTCGTAGTTTTTTGGAAATTGACAACCCCTTTCCATGAAAGTGATTTGCGCCAGTCTCTGCTTAGGGCTACATCAATAGGAAACAAAGCATAGAGATAGAACTTGGAACTACTTTATTGTGTCAAGTTTCAAAGAGCTAGCACAAACCTGTTCGATTTAGAGTTCCAACTACATGTATCCATATAGGAGAAAACAGAGTGAAACCTAAAAATTAAAACTGTTACTGCCAACGAACGGTTTAACCTAGAAGAACGGAATTTGGTGAGCCAAGTGGGATTGGGGTACTGATTATTACATGAAAGTGTCATCAAGATTGGGTGAAAAAATGGGTGCTGTGATTTGGGGAAACTCGTAGTTTTTTGGAAGCTTGGCAACGCCTTTCCATGAAAGTGATTTGTGCCGGTGTCTGCTTAGGGCTACATCAATAGGAAACAAACCAGAGAAATAGAACTTGGAACTACTTTATTGGGTCAAGTTTCAAAGAGCTACCACAAACCGTGTTTGATTTAGAGTCCCAACTACATGTATCCATATAGGAGAAAACAGAGTGAAACCTAAAAATTAAAACTATTACTGCCAACGAACGGTTTAACCTAGAAGAATGAAATTTGGTGAGCCAAGTGGGATTGGGGTACTGATCATTACCTAAAAGTGTCATCAAGATTGGGTGAAAAAATGTGTGCTGAGATTTCAGGAAACTCGTAGTTTTTTGGAAGCTTGGCAACCCCTTTCCATGAAAGTGATTTGCATGAGTCTCTGCTTAGGGCTGCGTCAATAGGAAACAAACAATAGAGATAGAACTTGGAACTACTTTATTGTGTCAAGTTTCAAAGAGCTAGCACAAACCGTGTTTGATTTAGAGTTCCAACTACATGTATCCATATAGGAGAAAACAGAGTGAAACCTAAAAATTAAAACTATTACTGCCAACGAACGGTTTAACCTAGAAGAATGAAATTTGGTGAGCCAAGTGGGATTGGGGTACTGACCATTACCTGAAAGTGTCACCAGATTGGGTGAAAAAATGTGTGCTGTGATTTCAGGAGACTCTTAGTTTTTTGGAAGCTTGGCAACCCCTTTCCATGAAAGTGATTGGTGCCAGTCTGTTCTTAGGGCTACATCAATAGGAAACAAACCATAGAGATAGAACTTGGAACTACTTTATTGTGTCAAGTTTTAAAGAGCTAGCACAAACCGTGTTTCATTTGGAGTTCCAAATACATGTATCCATATAGGAGAAAAGAGAGTGAAACCTAAAAATTAAAACTGTTACTGCCAACGAACGGTATTACCTAGAAGAACGAAATTTGGTGAGCCAAGTGGGATTGGGGTACTGATCATTACCTGAAAGTGTCATCCAGATTGGGTGAAAAAATGTGTGCGGTGATTTCTGGAAACTCGTAGTTTTTTGGAAGCTTGGCAACCCCTTTCCATGAAAGTGATGTGCGCCCGTCTCTGCTTTGGGCTAAATCAATAGGAAACAAACCATAGAGATAGAAATTGGAACTACTTTATTGTGTCCAGTTTCAAAGAGCTAGCACAAACTGTGTTTGATTTAGAGTTCCAACTACATGTATCCATATAGGAGAAAACAGAGTGAAACCTAAAAATTAAAACTGGTACTGCCAACGAACGGTTTAACCTAGAAGAACAAACTTTGGTTAGATAAGTGGGATTGGGGAACTGATCATTAACTGAAAGTGTCATCAAGATTGGGTGAAAAATGTGTGCTGAGATTTCAGGAAACTCGTAGTTTTTTGGAAGCTTGGCAACCCCTTTCCATTAAAGTGAATTGCACGAGTCTCTGCTTAGGGCTACATCAATAGAAAAAAACCATAGATATAGAACTTGGAACTAATTTATCGTGTCAAGATTCAAAGAGCTAGCACAAACCGTGTTTGATTTAGAGTTCCAACTACATGTATCCATATAGGAGAAAACAGAGTGAAACCTAAATATTTAAACTGTTACTTCCAACGAACGGTTTAACCTAGAAGAATGAAATTTGGTGAGCCAAGTGGGATTGGGGTACTGATCATTACCTGAAAGTGTCACCAAGATTAGGTGAAAAAATATGTGCTGGGATTTCGGGAAACTCGTAGTTTTTTGGAAGCTTGGCAACGCCTTTCCATGAAAGTGATTTGTGCTGGTCTATGCTTAGGGAAACATCAATAGGAAACAAACCATAGAAATAGAACTTGGAAGTCCTTTATTGTGTCAAGTTTCAAAGAGCTAGCACAAACCGTGATTGATTTAGAGTTCCAACTACATGTATCCATATAGGAGAAAACAGAGTGAAACCTAAAAATTAAAACTGTTACTGCAAACGAACGGTTTAACCTAGAAGAACGAAATTTGGTCAGCCAAGTCGGATTGGGGTACTGATCATTACCTCAAAGTGTCATCAAGATTGGGTTAAAAAATGTGTGCTGAGATTTCAGGAAACTCGTAGTTTCTTGGAAACTTGACAACCCCTTTCCATGAAAGTGATTTGCGCCAGTCTCTGCTTAGGGCTACATCAATAGGAAACAAACCATAGAGATAGCACTTGGAACTACTTTATTGTGTCAAGTTTCAAAGAGCTAGCACAAACCGTGTTTGATTTAGAGTTCCAACTACATGTATCCATATAGGAGAAAACAGAGTGAAACTGAAAAATTAAAACTGTTACTGCCAACGAATAGTTTAACCTAGAAGAACGAAATTTGGTGAGCCAAGTGGGATTGGGGTACTGATCATTACCTGAAAGTGTCATCAAGATTGGGTGAAAAAATGTGTGCTGAGATTTCAGGAAACTCGTAGTTTTTTGGAAGCTTGGCAACCCCTTTCCATGAAAGTGATTTGTGCCAGTTTCTGCTTAGGGCTACATCAATAGGAAACAAACCATAGAGATAGAACTTGGAACTACTTTATTGTGTCAAGTTTCAAAGAGCTAGCACAAACCGTGTTTGATTTAGAGTTCTAAATATATGTATACTTATAGGAGTAAAATGAGTGAAACCTAAAAATTAA
Source organism: Spermophilus citellus (assembly GCF_964194105.1). Taxonomy (NCBI): domain Eukaryota; kingdom Metazoa; phylum Chordata; class Mammalia; order Rodentia; family Sciuridae; genus Spermophilus; species Spermophilus citellus. Next base: position 25,264,452 of record NC_138196.1, on the reverse strand, counting down.
AACTGTTACGGCCAACGAACGGTTAAACCTAGAAGAACGAAATTTGGTGAGCCAAGTGGGATTGGGGTACTGATCATTACCTAAAAGTGTCATCAAGATTGGTTGAAAAAATGTGTGCTGAGATATCAGGAAACTCGTAGTTTTTGGAAGCTTGGCAACCCCTTTCCATGAAAGTGATTTGCACGAGTCTCTGCTTAGGGCTACGTCAATAGGAAACAAACCATAGAGATAGCACTTGGAACTACTTTATTGTGTCAAGTTTCAAAGAGCTAGCACAAACCGTGTTTGATTTAGAGTTCCAACTACATGTATCCATATAGGCGAAATCAGACTGAAACCTAAAAATTAAAACTGTTACGGCCAACGAACGGTTAAACCTAGAAGAACGAAATTTGGTGAGCCAAGTGGGATTGGGGTACTGACGATTACCTGAAAGTGTCATCAAGTTTGGGTGAAAAAATGTGTGCTGAGATTTCAGGAAACTCGTAGTTTTTTGGAAGCTTGGCAACCCCTTTCCATGAAAGTGATTTGCACGAGTCTCTGCTTAGGGCTACGTCAATAGGAAACAAACCATAGAGATAGAACTTGGAACTACTTTATTGTGTCAAGTTTTAAAGAGCTAGCACAAACCGTGTTTGATTTTGAGTTCCAACTACATGTATCCATATAGGTGAAAACAGAGTGAAACCTAAAAATTAAAACTGTTACTGCCAACGAACGGTATAACCTAGAAGAATGAAATTTGGTGAGCCAAGTGGGATTGGGGTACTGATCATTACCTGAAAGTGTCATCAAGATTAGGTGAAAAAATATGTGCTGGGATTTCGGGAAACTCGTAGTTTTTTGGAAGCTTGGCAACCCCTTTCCATGAAAGTGATTGGTGCCAGTTTCTGCTTAGGGCTACATCAATAGGAAACAAACCATAGAGATAGAACTTGGAACTACATTATTGTGTCAAGTTTCAAAGAGCTAGCACAAACCGTGTTTGATTTTGAGTTCCAACTACATGTATCCATATAGGAGAAAACAGTGAAACCTAAAAATTAAAACTGTTACTGCCAACGAACGGTTTAACCTAGAAGAACGAAATTTGGTGAGCCAAGTGGGATTGGGGTACTGATCGTTACCTGAAAGTTCCATCAAGATTGGGTGAAAAATGAGTGCTGAGATTTCAGGAAACTCGTAGTTTTTTGAAAGCTTGGCAACCCCTTTCCATGAAAGTGATTTGCGCCAGTCTCTTCTTAGGGCTACATCAATAGGAAACAAACCATAGAGATAGAACTTGGAACTACTTTATTGTGTCAAGTTTCAAAGAGCTAGCACAAACCGTGTTTGATTTTGAGTTCCAACTACATGTATCCATATAGGAGAAAACAGTGAAACCTAAAAATTAAAACTGGTACTGCCAACGAACGGTTTAACCTAGAAGAACGAAATTTGGTGAGCCAAGTGGGATTGGGGTAGTGATTATTACCTGAAAGTGTCATCAAGATTGGGTGAAAAAATGTGTGCTGAGATTTCAGGAACCTCGTAGTTTTTTGGAAGCTTGGTAACTTCTTTTCATGAAAGTGATTTGCGCCAGTCTCTTTTTAGGAGTAAATCAATAGGAAACAAACCATAGAGATAGAACTTGGAACTACTTTATTGTGTCAAGTTTCAAAGAGCTAGCACAAACCGTCTTTGATTTAGAGTTCTAAATATATGTATACTTATAGGAGTAAACAGAGTGAAACCTAAAAATTAAAACTGTTACGGCCAACGAACGGTTAAACCTAGAAGAACGAAATTTGGTGAGCCAAGTGGGATTGGGGTACTGATCATTACCTAAAAGTGTCATCAAGATTGGGTGAAAAAATGTGTGCTGAGATATCAGGAAACTCGTAGTTTTTGGAAGCTTGGCAACCCCTTTCCATGAAAGTGATTTGCACGAGTCTCTGCTTAGGGCTACGTCAATAGGAAACAAACCATAGAGATAGCACTTGGAACTACTTTATTGTGTCAAGTTTCAAAGAGCTAGCACAAACCGTGTTTGATTTAGAGTTTTAACTACATGTATCCATATAGGAGAAAACAGAGTGAAACCTAAAAATTAAAACTGTTACGGCCAACGAACGGTTAAACCTAGAAGAACGAAATTTGGTGAGCCAAATGGGATTGGGGTACTGATCATTACCTAAAAGTGTCATCAAGATTGGGTGAAAAAATGTGTGCTGAGATATCAGGAAACTCGTAGTTTTTGGAAGCTTGGCAACGCCTTTCCATGAAAGTGATTTGTGCTGGTCTCTGCTTAGGGCTACATCAATAGGAAACAAACCATAGAAATAGAACTTGGGTACTTTATTGTGTCAAGTTTCAAAGAGCTAGCACAAACCGTGTTTGATTTAGAGTTCCAACTACATGTATCCATATAGGAGAAAACAGAGTGAAACCTAAAAATTAAAACTGTTACTGCCAATGAACGGTTTAACCTAGAAGAACGAAATTTGGTCAGCCAAGTCGGATTGGGGTACTGATCATTACCTCAAAGTGTCATCAAGATTGGGTTAAAAAATGTGTGCTGAAAATTCAGGAAACTCGTAGTTTTTTGGAAATTGACAACCCCTTTCCATGAAAGTGATTTGCGCCAGTCTCTGCTTAGGGCTACATCAATAGGAAACAAAGCATAGAGATAGAACTTGGAACTACTTTATTGTGTCAAGTTTCAAAGAGCTAGCACAAACCTGTTCGATTTAGAGTTCCAACTACATGTATCCATATAGGAGAAAACAGAGTGAAACCTAAAAATTAAAACTGTTACTGCCAACGAACGGTTTAACCTAGAAGAACGGAATTTGGTGAGCCAAGTGGGATTGGGGTACTGATTATTACCTGAAAGTGTCATCAAGATTGGGTGAAAAAATGGGTGCTGTGATTTGGGGAAACTCGTAGTTTTTTGGAAGCTTGGCAACGCCTTTCCATGAAAGTGATTTGTGCCGGTGTCTGCTTAGGGCTACATCAATAGGAAACAAACCAGAGAAATAGAACTTGGAACTACTTTATTGGGTCAAGTTTCAAAGAGCTACCACAAACCGTATTTGATTTAGAGTCCCAACTACATGTATCCATATAGGAGAAAACAGAGTGAAACCTAAAAATTAAAACTATTACTGCCAACGAACGGTTTAACCTAGAAGAATGAAATTTGGTGAGCCAAGTGGGATTGGGGTACTGATCATTACCTAAAAGTGTCATCAAGATTGGGTGAAAAAATGTGTGCTGAGATTTCAGGAAACTCGTAGTTTCTTGGAAGCTTGGCAACCCCTTTCCATGAAAGTGATTTGCATGAGTCTCTGCTTAGGGCTGCGTCAATAGGAAACAAACAATAGAGATAGAACTTGGAACTACTTTATTGTGTCAAGTTTCAAAGAGCTAGCACAAACCGTGTTTGATTTAGAGTTCCAACTACATGTATCCATATAGGAGAAAACAGAGTGAAACCTAAAAATTAAAACTATTACTGCCAACGAACGGTTTAACCTAGAAGAATGAAATTTGGTGAGCCAAGTGGGATTGGGGTACTGACCATTACCTGAAAGTGTCACCAGATTGGGTGAAAAAATGTGTGCTGAGATTTCAGGAGACTCGTAGTTTTTTGGAAGCTTGGCAACCCCTTTCCATGAAAGTGATTGGTGCCAGTCTGTTCTTAGGGCTACATCAATAGGAAACAAACCATAGAGATAGAACTTGGAACTACTTTATTGTGTCAAGTTTTAAAGAGCTAGCACAAACCGTGTTTCATTTGGAGTTCCAAATACATGTATCCATATAGGAGAAAAGAGAGTGAAACCTAAAAATTAAAACTGTTACTGCCAACGAACGGTATTACCTAGAAGAACGAAATTTGGTGAGCCAAGTGGGATTGGGGTACTGATCATTACCTGAAAGTGTCATCCAGATTGGGTGAAAAAATGTGTGCGGTGATTTCTGGAAACTCGTAGTTTTTTGGAAGCTTGGCAACCCCTTTCCATGAAAGTGATGTGCGCCCGTCTCTGCTTTGGGCTAAATCAATAGGAAACAAACCATAGAGATAGAAATTGGAACTACTTTATTGTGTCCAGGTTCAAAGAGCTAGCACAAACTGTGTTTGATTTAGAGTTCCAACTACATGTATCCATATAGGAGAAAACAGAGTGAAACCTAAAAATTAAAACTGGTACTGCCAACGAACGGTTTAACCTAGAAGAACAAACTTTGGTTAGATAAGTGGGATTGGGGAACTGATCATTAACTGAAAGTGTCATCAAGATTGGGTGAAAAATGTGTGCTGAGATTTCAGGAAACTCGTAGTTTTTTGGAAGCTTGGCAACCCCTTTCCATTAAACTGAATTGCACGAGTCTCTGCTTAGGGCTACATCAATAGAAAAAAACCATAGATATAGAACTTGGAACTAATTTATCGTGTCAAGATTCAAAGAGCTAGCACAAACCGTGTTTGATTTAGAGTTCCAACTACATGTATCCATATAGGAGAAAACAGAGTGAAACCTAAATATTTAAACTGTTACTTCCAACGAACGGTTTAACCTAGAAGAATGAAATTTGGTGAGCCAAGTGGGATTGGGGTACTGATCATTACCTGAAAGTGTCACCAAGATTAGGTGAAAAAATATGTGCTGGGATTTCGGGAAACTCGTAGTTTTTTGGAAGCTTGGCAACGCCTTTCCATGAAAGTGATTTGTGCTGGTCTATGCTTAGGGAAACATCAATAGGAAACAAACCATAGAAATAGAACTTGGAAGTCCTTTATTGTGTCAAGTTTCAAAGAGCTAGCACAAACCGTGATTGATTTAGAGTTCCAACTACATGTATCCATATAGGAGAAAACAGAGTGAAACCTAAAAATTAAAACTGTTACTGCAAACGAACGGTTTAACCTAGAAGAACGAAATTTGGTCAGCCAAGTCGGATTGGGGTACTGATCATTACCTCAAAGTGTCATCAAGATTGGGTTAAAAAATGTGTGCTGAGATTTCAGGAAACTCGTAGTTTCTTGGAAACTTGACAACCCCTTTCCATGAAAGTGATTTGCACCAGTCTCTGCTTAGGGCTACATCAATAGGAAACAAACCATAGAGATAGCACTTGGAACTACTTTATTGTGTCAAGTTTCAAAGAGCTAGCACAAACCGTGTTTGATTTAGAGTTCCAACTACATGTATCCATATAGGCGAAAACAGAGTGAAACCTAAAAATTAAAACTGTTACGGCCAACGAACGGTTAAACCTAGAAGAACGAAATTTGGTGAGCCAAGTGGGATTGGGGTACTGATCATTACCTAAAAGTGTCATCAAGATTGGATGAAAAAATGTGTGCTGAGATATCAGGAAACTCGTAGTTTTTGGAAGCTTGGCAACCCCTTTCCATGAAAGTGATTTGCACGAGTCTCTGCTTAGGGCTACGTCAATAGGAAACAAACCATAGAGATAGCACTTGGAACTACTTTATTGTGTCAAGTTTCAAAGAGCTAGCACAAACCGTGTTTGATTTAGAGTTCCAACTACATGTATCCATATAGGCGAAAACAGAGTGAAACCTAAAAATTAAAACTGTTACGGCCAACGAACGGTTAAACCTAGAAGAACGAAATTTGGTGAGCCAAGTGGGATTGGGGTACTGACCATTACCTGAAAGTGTCATCAAGTTTGGGTGAAAAAATGTGTGCTGAGATTTCAGGAAACTCGTAGTTTTTTGGAAGCTTGGCAACCCCTTTCCATGAAAGTGATTTGCACGAGTCTCTGCTTAGGGCTACGTCAATAGGAAACAAACCATAGAGATAGAACTTGGAACTACTTTATTGTGTCAAGTTTTAAAGAGCTAGCACAAACCGTGTTTGATTTTGAGTTCCAACTACATGTATCCATATAGGAGAAAACAGAGTGAAACCTAAAAATTAAAACTGTTACTGCCAACGAACGGTATAACCTAGAAGAACGAAATTTGGTGAGCCAAGTGGGATTGGGGTACTGATCATTAGCTGAAAGTGTCATCCAGATTGGGTGAAAAAATGTGTGCGTTGATTTCTGGAAACTCGTAGTTTTTTGGAAGCTTGGCAACCCCTTTCCATGAAAGTGATTTGTGCCCTTCTCTGCTTTGGGCTACATCAATAGGAAAAAAAAACCATAGAGATAGAAATTGGAACTACTTTATTGTATCCAGTTTCCTAGAGCTAGCACAAACTGTGTTTGATTTAGAGTTCCAACTACATGTATCCATATAGGAGAAAACAGAGTGAAACCTAAAAATTAAAACTGGTACTGCCAACGAACGGTTTAACCTAGAAGAACAAACTTTGGTTAGATAAGTGGGATTGGGGAACTGATCATTAACTGAAAGTGTCATCAAGATTGGGTGAAAAAATGTGTGCTGAGATTTCAGGAAACTCGTAGTTTTTTGGAAGCTTGGCAACCCCTTTCCATGAAAGTGAATTGCACGAGTCTCTGCTTAGGGCTACATCAATAGAAAAAAACCATAGAGATAGAACTTGGAACTAATTTATCGTGTCAAGATTCAAAGAGCTAGCACAAACCGTGTTTGATTTAGAGTTCCAACTACATGTATCCATATAGGAGAAAACAGAGTGAAACCTAAATATTTAAACTGTTACTTCCAACGAACGGTTTAACCTAGAAAAATGAAATTTGGTGAGCCAAGTGGGATTGGGGTACTGATCATTACCTGAAAGTGTCATCAAGATTAGGTGAAAAAATATGTGCTGGGATTTCGGGAAACTCGTAGTTTTTTGGAAGCTTGGCAACGCCTTTCCATGAAAGTGATTTGTGCTGGTCTCTGCTTAGGGCTACATCGATAGGAAACAAACCATAGAAATAGAACTTGGAAGTACTTTATTGTGTCAAGTTTCAAAGAGCTAGCACAAACCGTGTTTGATTTAGAGTTCCAACTACATGTATCCATATAGGAGAAAACAGAGTGAAACCTAAAAATTAAAACTGTTACTGCCAACGAACGGTTTAACCTAGAAGAACAAAATTTGGTCAGCCAAGTCGGATTGGGGTACTGATCATTACCTCAAAGTGTCATCAAGATTGGGTTAAAAAATGTGTGCTGAAATTTCAGGAAACTCGTAGTTTTTTGGAAATTGACAACCCCTTTCCATGAAAGTGATTTGCGCCAGTCTCTGCTTAGGGCTACATCAATAGGAAACAAAGCATAGAGATAGAACTTGGAACTACTTTATTGTGTCAAGTTTCAAAGAGCTAGCACAAACCTGTTCGATTTAGAGTTCCAACTACATGTATCCATATAGGAGAAAACAGAGTGAAACCTCAAAATTAAAACTGTTACTCCAACGAACGGTTTAACCTAGAAGAACGAAATTTGGTGAGCCAAGTGGGATTGGGGTACTGATCATTACCTAAAAGTGTCATCAAGATTGGGTGAAAAAATGTGTGCTGAGATATCAGGAAACTCGTAGTTTTTTGGAAGCTTGGCAACCCCTTTCCATGAAAGTGATTTGCACGAGTCTCTGCTTAGGGCTACGTCAATAGGAAACAAACCATAGAGATAGCACTTGGAACTACTTTATTGTGTCAAGTTTCAAAGAGCTAGCACAAACCGTGTTTGATTTAGAGTTCCAACTACATGTATCCATATAGGCGAAAACAGAGTGAAACCTAAAAATTAAAACTGTTACGGCCAACGAACGGTTAAACCTAGAAGAACGAAATTTGGTGAGCAAAGTGGGATTGGGGTACTGACCATTACCTGAAAGTGTCATCAAGATTGGGTGAAAAAATGTGTGCTGAGATTTCAGGAAACTCGTAGTTTCTTGGAAGCTTGGCAACCCTTTTCCATGAAAGTGATTTGCATGACTCTCTGCTTAGGGCTGCGTCAATAGGAAACAAACAATAGAGATAGAACTTGGAACTACTTTATTGTGTCAAGTTTCAAAGAGCTAGCACAAACCGTGTTTGATTTAGAGTTCCAACTACATGTATCCATATAGGAGAAAACAGAGTGAAACCTAAAAATTAAAACTATTACTGCCAACGAACGGTTTAACCTAGAAGAATGAAATTTGGTGAGCCAAGTGGGATTGGGGTACTGACCATTACCTGAAAGTGTCACCAGATTGGGTGAAAAAATGTGTGCTGAGATTTCAGGAGACTCGTAGTTTTTTGGAGCTTGGCAACCCCTTTCCATGAAAGTGATTGGTGCCAGTCTGTTCTTAGGGCTACATCAATAGGAAACAAACCATAGAGATAGAACTTGGAACTACTTTATTGTGTCAAGTTTTAAAGAGCTAGCACAAACCGTGTTTCATTTGGAGTTCCAAATGCATGTATCCATATAGGAGAAAAGAGAGTGAAACCTAAAAATTAAAACTGTTACTGCCAACGAACGGTATTACCTAGAAGAACGAAATTTGGTGAGCCAAGTGGGATTGGGGTACTGATCATTACCTGAAAGTGTCATCCAGATTGGGTGAAAAAATGTGTGCGGTGATTTCTGGAAACTCGTAGTTTTTTGGAAGCTTGGCAACCCCTTTCCATGAAAGTGATGTGCGCCCGTCTCTGCTTTGGGCTAAATCAATAGGAAACAAACCATAGAGATAGAAATTGGAACTACTTTATTGTGTCCAGGTTCAAAGAGCTAGCACAAACTGTGTTTGATTTAGAGTTCCAACTACATGTATCCATATAGGAGAAAACAGAGTGAAACCTAAAAATTAAAACTGGTACTGCCAACGAACGGTTTAACCTAGAAGAACAAACTTTGGTTAGATAAGTGGGATTGGGGAACTGATCATTAACTGAAAGTGTCATCAAGATTGGGTGAAAAATGTGTGCTGAGATTTCAGGAAACTCGTAGTTTTTTGGAAGCTTGGCAACCCCTTTCCATTAAAGTGAATTGCACGAGTCTCTGCTTAGGGCTACATCAATAGAAAAAAACCATAGATATAGAACTTGGAACTAATTTATCGTGTCAAGATTCAAAGAGCTAGCACAAACCGTGTTTGATTTAGAGTTCCAACTACATGTATCCATATAGGAGAAAACAGAGTGAAACCTAAATATTTAAACTGTTACTTCCAACGAACGGTTTAACCTAGAAGAATGAAATTTGGTGAGCCAAGTGGGATTGGGGTACTGATCATTACCTGAAAGTGTCACCAAGATTAGGTGAAAAAATATGTGCTGGGATTTCGGGAAACTCGTAGTTTTTTGGAAGCTTGGCAACGCCTTTCCATGAAAGTGATTTGTGCTGGTGTATGCTTAGGGAAACATCAATAGGAAACAAACCATAGAAATAGAACTTGGAAGTCCTTTATTGTGTCAAGTTTCAAAGAGCTAGCACAAACCGTGATTGATTTAGAGTTCCAACTACATGTATCCATATAGGAGAAAACAGAGTGAAACCTAAAAATTAAAACTGTTACTGCAAACGAACGGTTTAACCTAGAAGAACGAAATTTGGTCAGCCAAGTCGGATTGGGGTACTGATCATTACCTCAAAGTGTCATCAAGATTGGGTTAAAAAATGTGTGCTGAGATTTCAGGAAACTTGTAGTTTCTTGGAAACTTGACAACCCCTTTCCATGAAAGTGATTTGCGCCAGTCTCTGCTTAGGGCTACATCAATAGGAAACAAACCATAGAGATAGCACTTGGAACTACTTTATTGTGTCAAGTTTCAAAGAGCTAGCACAAACCGTGTTTGATTTAGAGTTCCAACTACATGTATCCATATAGGCGAAAACAGAGTGAAACCTAAAAATTAAAACTGTTACGGCCAACGAACGGTTAAACCTAGAAGAACGAAATTTGGTGAGCCAAGTGGGATTGGGGTACTGATCATTACCTAAAAGTGTCATCAAGATTGGATGAAAAAATGTGTGCTGAGATATCAGGAAACTCGTAGTTTTTGGAAGCTTGGCAACCCCTTTCCATGAAAGTGATTTGCACGAGTCTCTGCTTAGGGCTACGTCAATAGGAAACAAACCATAGAGATAGCACTTGGAACTACTTTATTGTGTCAAGTTTCAAAGAGCTAGCACAAACCGTGTTTGATTTAGAGTTCCAACTACATGTATCCATATAGGCGAAAACAGAGTGAAACCTAAAAATTAAAACTGTTACGGCCAACGAACGGTTAAACCTAGAAGAACGAAATTTGGTGAGCCAAGTGGGATTGGGGTACTGACCATTACCTGAAAGTGTCATCAAGTTTGGGTGAAAAAATGTGTGCTGAGATTTCAGGAAACTCGTAGTTTTTTGGAAGCTTGGCAACCCCTTTCCATGAAAGTGATTTGCACGAGTCTCTGCTTAGGGCTACGTCAATAGGAAACAAACCATAGAGATAGAACTTGGAACTACTTTATTGTGTCAAGTTTTAAAGAGCTAGCACAAACCGTGTTTGATTTTGAGTTCCAACTACATGTATCCATATAGGAGAAAACAGAGTGAAACCTAAAAATTAAAACTGTTACTGCCAACGAACGGTATAACCTAGAAGAACGAAATTTGGTGAGCCAAGTGGGATTGGGGTACTGATCATTAGCTGAAAGTGTCATCCAGATTGGGTGAAAAAATGTGTGCGTTGATTTCTGGAAACTCGTAGTTTTTTGGAAGCTTGGCAACCCCTTTCCATGAAAGTGATTTGTGCCCTTCTCTGCTTTGGGCTACATCAATAGGAAAAAAAAACCATAGAGATAGAAATTGGAACTACTTTATTGTGTCCAGTTTCAAAGAGCTAGCACAAACTGTGTTTGATTTAGAGTTCCAACTACATGTATCCATATAGGAGAAAACAGAGTGAAACCTAAAAATTAAAACTGGTACTGCCAACGAACGGTTTAACCTAGAAGAACAAACTTTGGTTAGATAAGTGGGATTGGGGAACTGATCATTAACTGAAAGTGTCATCAAGATTGGGTGAAAAAATGTGTGCTGAGATTTCAGGAAACTCGTAGTTTTTTGGAAGCTTGGCAACCCCTTTCCATTAAAGTGAATTGCACGAGTCTCTGCTTAGGGCTACATCAATAGAAAAAAACCATAGAGATAGAACTTGGAACTAATTTATCGTGTCAAGATTCAAAGAGCTAGCACAAACCGTGTTTGATTTAGAGTTCCAACTACATGTATCCATATAGGAGAAAACAGAGTGAAACCTAAATATTTAAACTGTTACTTCCAACGAACGGTTTAACCTAGAAAAATGAAATTTGGTGAGCCAAGTGGGATTGGGGTACTGATCATTACCTGAAAGTGTCATCAAGATTAGGTGAAAAAATATGTGCTGGGATTTCGGGAAACTCGTAGTTTTTTGGAAGCTTGGCAACGCCTTTCCATGAAAGTGATTTGTGCTGGTCTCTGCTTAGGGCTACATCGATAGGAAACAAACCATAGAAATAGAACTTGGAAGTACTTTATTGTGTCAAGTTTCAAAGAGCTAGCACAAACCGTGTTTGATTTAGAGTTCCAACTACATGTATCCATATAGGAGAAAACAGAGTGAAACCTAAAAATTAAAACTGTTACTGCCAACGAACGGTTTAACCTAGAAGAACAAAATTTGGTCAGCCAAGTCGGATTGGGGTACTGATCATTACCTCAAAGTGTCATCAAGATTGGGTTAAAAAATGTGTGCTGAAATTTCAGGAAACTCGTAGTTTTTTGGAAATTGACAACCCCTTTCCATGAAAGTGATTTGCGCCAGTCTCTGCTTAGGGCTACATCAATAGGAAACAAAGCATAGAGATAGAACTTGGAACTACTTTATTGTGTCAAGTTTCAAAGAGCTAGCACAAACCTGTTCGATTTAGAGTTCCAACTACATGTATCCATATAGGAGAAAACAGAGTGAAACCTAAAAATTAAAACTGTTACGGCCAACGAACGGTTAAACCTAGAAGAACGAAATTTGGTGAGCCAAGTGGGATTGGGGTACTGATCATTACCTAAAAGTGTCATCAAGATTGGATGAAAAAATGTGTGCTGAGATATCAGGAAACTCGTAGTTTTTGGAAGCTTGGCAACCCCTTTCCATGAAAGTGATTTGCACGAGTCTCTGCTTAGGGCTACGTCAATAGGAAACAAACCATAGAGATAGCACTTGGAACTACTTTATTGTGTCAAGTTTCAAAGAGCTAGCACAAACCGTGTTTGATTTAGAGTTCCAACTACATGTATCCATATAGGCGAAAACAGAGTGAAACCTAAAAATTAAAACTGTTACGGCCAACGAACGGTTAAACCTAGAAGAACGAAATTTGGTGAGCCAAGTGGGATTGGGGTACTGACCATTACCTGAAAGTGTCATCAAGTTTGGGTGAAAAAATGTGTGCTGAGATTTCAGGAAACTCGTAGTTTTTTGGAAGCTTGGCAACCCCTTTCCATGAAAGTGATTTGCACGAGTCTCTGCTTAGGGCTACGTCAATAGGAAACAAACCATAGAGATAGAACTTGGAACTACTTTATTGTGTCAAGTTTTAAAGAGCTAGCACAAACCGTGTTTGATTTTGAGTTCCAACTACATGTATCCATATAGGAGAAAACAGAGTGAAACCTAAAAATTAAAACTGTTACTGCCAACGAACGGTATAACCTAGAAGAACGAAATTTGGTGAGCCAAGTGGGATTGGGGTACTGATCATTAGCTGAAAGTGTCATCCAGATTGGGTGAAAAAATGTGTGCGTTGATTTCTGGAAACTCGTAGTTTTTTGGAAGCTTGGCAACCCCTTTCCATGAAAGTGATTTGTGCCCTTCTCTGCTTTGGGCTACATCAATAGGAAAAAAAAACCATAGAGATAGAAATTGGAACTACTTTATTGTGTCCAGTTTCAAAGAGCTAGCACAAACTGTGTTTGATTTAGAGTTCCAACTACATGTATCCATATAGGAGAAAACAGAGTGAAACCTAAAAATTAAAACTGGTACTGCCAACGAACGGTTTAACCTAGAAGAACAAACTTTGGTTAGATAAGTGGGATTGGGGAACTGATCATTAACTGAAAGTGTCATCAAGATTGGGTGAAAAAATGTGTGCTGAGATTTCAGGAAACTCGTAGTTTTTTGGAAGCTTGGCAACCCCTTTCCATTAAAGTGAATTGCACGAGTCTCTGCTTAGGGCTACATCAATAGAAAAAAACCATAGAGATAGAACTTGGAACTAATTTATCGTGTCAAGATTCAAAGAGCTAGCACAAACCGTGTTTGATTTAGAGTTCCAACTACATGTATCCATATAGGAGAAAACAGAGTGAAACCTAAATATTTAAACTGTTACTTCCAACGAACGGTTTAACCTAGAAAAATGAAATTTGGTGAGCCAAGTGGGATTGGGGTACTGATCATTACCTGAAAGTGTCATCAAGATTAGGTGAAAAAATATGTGCTGGGATTTCGGGAAACTCGTAGTTTTTTGGAAGCTTGGCAACGCCTTTCCATGAAAGTGATTTGTGCTGGTCTCTGCTTAGGGCTACATCGATAGGAAACAAACCATAGAAATAGAACTTGGAAGTACTTTATTGTGTCAAGTTTCAAAGAGCTAGCACAAACCGTGTTTGATTTAGAGTTCCAACTACATGTATCCATATAGGAGAAAACAGAGTGAAACCTAAAAATTAAAACTGTTACTGCCAACGAACGGTTTAACCTAGAAGAACAAAATTTGGTCAGCCAAGTCGGATTGGGGTACTGATCATTACCTCAAAGTGTCATCAAGATTGGGTTAAAAAATGTGTGCTGAAATTTCAGGAAACTCGTAGTTTTTTGGAAATTGACAACCCCTTTCCATGAAAGTGATTTGCGCCAGTCTCTGCTTAGGGCTACATCAATAGGAAACAAAGCATAGAGATAGAACATGGAACTACTTTATTGTGTCAAGTTTCAAAGAGCTAGCACAAACCTGTTCGATTTAGAGTTCCAACTACATGTATCCATATAGGCGAAAACAGAGTGAAACCTAAAAATTAAAACTGTTACGGCCAACGAACGGTTAAACCTAGAAGAACGAAATTTGGTGAGCCAAGTGGGATTGGGGTACTGACCATTACCTGAAAGTGTCATCAAGTTTGGGTGAAAAAATGTGTGCTGAGATTTCAGGAAACTCGTAGTTTTTTGGAAGCTTGGCAACCCCTTTCCATGAAAGTGATTTGCACGAGTCTCTGCTTAGGGCTACGTCAATAGGAAACAAACCATAGAGATAGAACTTGGAACTACTTTATTGTGTCAAGTTTTAAAGAGCTAGCACAAACCGTGTTTGATTTTGAGTTCCAACTACATGTATCCATATAGGAGAAAACAGAGTGAAACCTAAAAATTAAAACTGTTACTGCCAACGAACGGTATAACCTAGAAGAACGAAATTTGGTGAGCCAAGTGGGATTGGGGTACTGATCATTAGCTGAAAGTGTCATCCAGATTGGGTGAAAAAATGTGTGCGTTGATTTCTGGAAACTCGTAGTTTTTTGGAAGCTTGGCAACCCCTTTCCATGAAAGTGATTTGTGCCCTTCTCTGCTTTGGGCTACATCAATAGGAAAAAAAAACCATAGAGATAGAAATTGGAACTACTTTATTGTGTCCAGTTTCAAAGAGCTAGCACAAACTGTGTTTGATTTAGAGTTCCAACTACATGTATCCATATAGGAGAAAACAGAGTGAAACCTAAAAATTAAAACTGGTACTGCCAACGAACGGTTTAACCTAGAAGAACAAACTTTGGTTAGATAAGTGGGATTGGGGAACTGATCATTAACTGAAAGTGTCATCAAGATTGGGTGAAAAAATGTGTGCTGAGATTTCAGGAAACTCGTAGTTTTTTGGAAGCTTGGCAACCCCTTTCCATGAAAGTGAATTGCACGAGTCTCTGCTTAGGGCTACATCAATAGAAAAAAACCATAGAGATAGAACTTGGAACTAATTTATCGTGTCAAGATTCAAAGAGCTAGCACAAACCGTGTTTGATTTAGAGTTCCAACTACATGTATCCATATAGGAGAAAACAGAGTGAAACCTAAATATTTAAACTGTTACTTCCAACGAACGGTTTAACCTAGAAAAATGAAATTTGGTGAGCCAAGTGGGATTGGGGTACTGATCATTACCTGAAAGTGTCATCAAGATTAGGTGAAAAAATATGTGCTGGGATTTCGGGAAACTCGTAGTTTTTTGGAAGCTTGGCAACGCCTTTCCATGAAAGTGATTTGTGCTGGTCTCTGCTTAGGGCTACATCGATAGGAAACAAACCATAGAAATAGAACTTGGAAGTACTTTATTGTGTCAAGTTTCAAAGAGCTAGCACAAACCGTGTTTGATTTAGAGTTCCAACTACATGTATCCATATAGGAGAAAACAGAGTGAAACCTAAAAATTAAAACTGTTACTGCCAACGAACGGTTTAACCTAGAAGAACAAAATTTGGTCAGCCAAGTCGGATTGGGGTACTGATCATTACCTCAAAGTGTCATCAAGATTGGGTTAAAAAATGTGTGCTGAAATTTCAGGAAACTCGTAGTTTTTTGGAAATTGACAACCCCTTTCCATGAAAGTGATTTGCGCCAGTCTCTGCTTAGGGCTACATCAATAGGAAACAAAGCATAGAGATAGAACTTGGAACTACTTTATTGTGTCAAGTTTCAAAGAGCTAGCACAAACCTGTTCGATTTAGAGTTCCAACTACATGTATCCATATAGGAGAAAACAGAGTGAAACCTAAAAATTAAAACTGTTACGGCCAACGAACGGTTAAACCTAGAAGAACGAAATTTGGTGAGCCAAGTGGGATTGGGGTACTGATCATTACCTAAAAGTGTCATCAAGATTGGATGAAAAAATGTGTGCTGAGATATCAGGAAACTCGTAGTTTTTGGAAGCTTGGCAACCCCTTTCCATGAAAGTGATTTGCACGAGTCTCTGCTTAGGGCTACGTCAATAGGAAACAAACCATAGAGATAGCACTTGGAACTACTTTATTGTGTCAAGTTTCAAAGAGCTAGCACAAACCGTGTTTGATTAAGAGTTCCAACTACATGTATCCATATAGGCGAAAACAGAGTGAAACCTAAAAATTAAAACTGTTACGGCCAACGAACGGTTAAACCTAGAAGAACGAAATTTGGTGAGCCAAGTGGGATTGGGGTACTGACCATTACCTGAAAGTGTCATCAAGTTTGGGTGAAAAAATGTGTGCTGAGATTTCAGGAAACTCGTAGTTTTTTGGAAGCTTGGCAACCCCTTTCCATGAAAGTGATTTGCACGAGTCTCTGCTTAGGGCTACGTCAATAGGAAACAAACCATAGAGATAGAACTTGGAACTACTTTATTGTGTCAAGTTTTAAAGAGCTAGCACAAACCGTGTTTGATTTTGAGTTCCAACTACATGTATCCATATAGGAGAAAACAGAGTGAAACCTAAAAATTAAAACTGTTACTGCCAACGAACGGTATAACCTAGAAGAACGAAATTTGGTGAGCCAAGTGGGATTGGGGTACTGATCATTAGCTGAAAGTGTCATCCAGATTGGGTGAAAAAATGTGTGCGTTGATTTCTGGAAACTCGTAGTTTTTTGGAAGCTTGGCAACCCCTTTCCATGAAAGTGATTTGTGCCCTTCTCTGCTTTGGGCTACATCAATAGGAAAAAAAAACCATAGAGATAGAAATTGGAACTACTTTATTGTGTCCAGTTTCAAAGAGCTAGCACAAACTGTGTTTGATTTAGAGTTCCAACTACATGTATCCATATAGGAGAAAACAGAGTGAAACCTAAAAATTAAAACTGGTACTGCCAACGAACGGTTTAACCTAGAAGAACAAACTTTGGTTAGATAAGTGGGATTGGGGAACTGATCATTAACTGAAAGTGTCATCAAGATTGGGTGAAAAAATGTGTGCTGAGATTTCAGGAAACTCGTAGTTTTTTGGAAGCTTGGCAACCCCTTTCCATGAAAGTGAATTGCACGAGTCTCTGCTTAGGGCTACATCAATAGAAAAAAACCATAGAGATAGAACTTGGAACTAATTTATCGTGTCAAGATTCAAAGAGCTAGCACAAACCGTGTTTGATTTAGAGTTCCAACTACATGTATCCATATAGGAGAAAACAGAGTGAAACCTAAATATTTAAACTGTTACTTCCAACGAACGGTTTAACCTAGAAAAATGAAATTTGGTGAGCCAAGTGGGATTGGGGTACTGATCATTACCTGAAAGTGTCATCAAGATTAGGTGAAAAAATATGTGCTGGGATTTCGGGAAACTCGTAGTTTTTTGGAAGCTTGGCAACGCCTTTCCATGAAAGTGATTTGTGCTGGTCTCTGCTTAGGGCTACATCGATAGGAAACAAACCATAGAAATAGAACTTGGAAGTACTTTATTGTGTCAAGTTTCAAAGAGCTAGCACAAACCGTGTTTGATTTAGAGTTCCAACTACATGTATCCATATAGGAGAAAACAGAGTGAAACCTAAAAATTAAAACTGTTACTGCCAACGAACGGTTTAACCTAGAAGAACAAAATTTGGTCAGCCAAGTCGGATTGGGGTACTGATCATTACCTCAAAGTGTCATCAAGATTGGGTTAAAAAATGTGTGCTGAAATTTCAGGAAACTCGTAGTTTTTTGGAAATTGACAACCCCTTTCCATGAAAGTGATTTGCGCCAGTCTCTGCTTAGGGCTACATCAATAGGAAACAAAGCATAGAGATAGAACTTGGAACTACTTTATTGTGTCAAGTTTCAAAGAGCTAGCACAAACCTGTTCGATTTAGAGTTCCAACTACATGTATCCATATAGGAGAAAACAGAGTGAAACCTAAAAATTAAAACTGTTACTCCAACGAACGGTTTAACCTAGAAGAACGAAATTTGGTGAGCCAAGTGGGATTGGGGTACTGATCATTACCTAAAAGTGTCATCAAGATTGGGTGAAAAAATGTGTGCTGAGATATCAGGAAACTCGTAGTTTTTTGGAAGCTTGGCAACCCCTTTCCATGAAAGTGATTTGCACGAGTCTCTGCTTAGGGCTACGTCAATAGGAAACAAACCATAGAGATAGCACTTGGAACTACTTTATTGTGTCAAGTTTCAAAGAGCTAGCACAAACCGTGTTTGATTTAGAGTTCCAACTACATGTATCCATATAGGCGAAAACAGAGTGAAACCTAAAATTAAAACTGTTACGGCCAACGAACGGTTAAACCTAGAAGAACGAAATTTGGTGAGCCAAGTGGGATTGGGGTACTGACCATTACCTGAAAGTGTCATCAAGTTTGGGTGAAAAAATGTGTGCTGAGATTTCAGGAAACTCGTAGTTTTTTGGAAGCTTGGCAACCCCTTTCCATGAAAGTGATTTGCACGAGTCTCTGCTTAGGGCTACGTCAATAGGAAACAAACCATAGAGATAGAACTTGGAACTACTTTATTGTGTCAAGTTTTAAAGAGCTAGCACAAACCGTGTTTGATTTTGAGTTCCAACTACATGTATCCATATAGGAGAAAACAGAGTGAAACCTAAAAATTAAAACTGTTACTGCCAACGAACGGTATAACCTAGAAGAACGAAATTTGGTGAGCCAAGTGGGATTGGGGTACTGATCATTAGCTGAAAGTGTCATCCAGATTGGGTGAAAAAATGTGTGCGTTGATTTCTGGAAACTCGTAGTTTTTTGGAAGCTTGGCAACCCCTTTCCATGAAAGTGATTTGTGCCCTTCTCTGCTTTGGGCTACATCAATAGGAAACAAACCATAGAGATAGAAATTGGAACTACTTTATTGTGTCCAGTTTCAAAGAGCTAGCACAAACTGTGTTTGATTTAGAGTTCCAACTACATGTATCCATATAGGAGAAAACAGAGTGAAACCTAAAAATTAAAACTGGTACTGCCACCGAACGGTTTATCCTAGAAGAACAAACTTTGGTTAGATAAGTGGGATTGGGGAACTGATCATTAACTGAAAGTGTCATCAAGATTGGGTGAAAAAATGTGTGCTGAGATTTCAGGAAACTCGTAGTTTTTTGGAAGCTTGGCAACCCCTTTCCATGAAAGTGAATTGCACGAGTCTCTGCTTAGGGCTACATCAATAGAAAAAAACCATAGAGATAGAACTTGGAACTAATTTATCGTGTCAAGATTCAAAGAGCTAGCACAAACCGTGTTTGATTTAGAGTTCCAACTACATGTATCCATATAGGAGAAAACAGAGTGAAACCTAAATATTTAAACTGTTACTTCCAATGAACGGTTTAACCTAGAAGAATGAAATTTGGTGAGCCAAGTGGGATTGGGGTACTGATCATTACCTGAAAGTGTCATCAAGATTAGGTGAAAAAATATGTGCTGGGATTTCGGGAAACTCGTAGTTTTTTGGAAGCTTGGCAACGCCTTTCCATGAAAGTGATTTGTGCTGGTCTCTGCTTAGGGCTACATCGATAGGAAACAAACCATAGAAATAGAACTTGGAAGTACTTTATTGTGTCAAGTTTCAAAGAGCTAGCACAAACCGTGTTTGATTTAGAGTTCCAACTACATGTATCCATATAGGAGAAAACAGAGTGAAACCTAAAAATTAAAACTGTTACTGCCAACGAACGGTTTAACCTAGAAGAACAAAATTTGGTCAGCCAAGTCGGATTGGGGTACTGATCATTACCTCAAAGTGTCATCAAGATTGGGTTAAAAAATGTGTGCTGAAATTTCAGGAAACTCGTAGTTTTTTGGAAATTGACAACCCCTTTCCATGAAAGTGATTTGCGCCAGTCTCTGCTTAGGGCTACATCAATAGGAAACAAAGCATAGAGATAGAACTTGGAACTACTTTATTGTGTCAAGTTTCAAAGAGCTAGCACAAACCTGTTCGATTTAGAGTTCCAACTACATGTATCCATATAGGAGAAAACAGAGTGAAACCTAAAAATTAAAACTGTTACTCCAACGAACGGTTTAACCTAGAAGAACGAAATTTGGTGAGCCAAGTGGGATTGGGGTACTGATCATTACCTAAAAGTGTCATCAAGATTGGGTGAAAAAATGTGTGCTGAGATATCAGGAAACTCGTAGTTTTTTGGAAGCTTGGCAACCCCTTTCCATGAAAGTGATTTGCACGAGTCTCTGCTTAGGGCTACGTCAATAGGAAACAAACCATAGAGATAGCACTTGGAACTACTTTATTGTGTCAAGTTTCAAAGAGCTAGCACAAACCGTGTTTGATTTAGAGTTCCAACTACATGTATCCATATAGGCGAAAACAGAGTGAAACCTAAAAATTAAAACTGTTACGGCCAACGAACGGTTAAACCTAGAAGAACGAAATTTGGTGAGCCAAGTGGGATTGGGGTACTGACCATTACCTGAAAGTGTCATCAAGTTTGGGTGAAAAAATGTGTGCTGAGATTTCAGGAAACTCGTAGTTTTTTGGAAGCTTGGCAACCCCTTTCCATGAAAGTGATTTGCACGAGTCTCTGCTTAGGGCTACGTCAATAGGAAACAAACCATAGAGATAGAACTTGGAACTACTTTATTGTGTCAAGTTTTAAAGAGCTAGCACAAACCGTGTTTGATTTTGAGTTCCAACTACATGTATCCATATAGGAGAAAACAGAGTGAAACCTAAAAATTAAAACTGTTACTGCCAACGAACGGTATAACCTAGAAGAACGAAATTTGGTGAGCCAAGTGGGATTGGGGTACTGATCATTAGCTGAAAGTGTCATCCAGATTGGGTGAAAAAATGTGTGCGTTGATTTCTGGAAACTCGTAGTTTTTTGGAAGCTTGGCAACCCCTTTCCATGAAAGTGATTTGTGCCCTTCTCTGCTTTGGGCTACATCAATAGGAAACAAACCATAGAGATAGAAATTGGAACTACTTTATTGTGTCCAGTTTCAAAGAGCTAGCACAAACTGTGTTTGATTTAGAGTTCCAACTACATGTATCCATATAGGAGAAAACAGAGTGAAACCTAAAAATTAAAACTGGTACTGCCACCGAACGGTTTATCCTAGAAGAACAAACTTTGGTTAGATAAGTGGGATTGGGGAACTGATCATTAACTGAAAGTGTCATCAAGATTGGGTGAAAAAATGTGTGCTGAGATTTCAGGAAACTCGTAGTTTTTTGGAAGCTTGGCAACCCCTTTCCATGAAAGTGAATTGCACGAGTCTCTGCTTAGGGCTACATCAATAGAAAAAAACCATAGAGATAGAACTTGGAACTAATTTATCGTGTCAAGATTCAAAGAGCTAGCACAAACCGTGTTTGATTTAGAGTTCCAACTACATGTATCCATATAGGAGAAAACAGAGTGAAACCTAAATATTTAAACTGTTACTTCCAACGAACGGTTTAACCTAGAAGAATGAAATTTGGTGAGCCAAGTGGGATTGGGGTACTGATCATTACCTGAAAGTGTCATCAAGATTAGGTGAAAAAATATGTGCTGGGATTTCGGGAAACTCGTAGTTTTTTGGAAGCTTGGCAACGCCTTTCCATGAAAGTGATTTGTGCTGGTCTCTTCTTAGGGCTACATCAATAGGAAACAAACCATAGAAATAGAACTTGAAAGTACTTTATTGTGTCAAGTTTCAAAGAGCTAGCACAAACCGTGTTTGATTTAGAGTTCCAACTACATGTATCCATATAGGAGAAAACAGAGTGAAACCTAAAAATTAAAACTGTTACTGCCAACGAACGGTTTAACCTAGAAGAACGAAATTTGGTCAGCCAAGTCGGATTGGGGTACTGATCATTACCTCAAAGTGTCATCAAGATTGGGTTAAAAAATGTGTGCTGAAATTTCAGGAAACTCGTAGTTTTTTGGAAATTGACAACCCCTTTCCATGAAAGTGATTTGCGCCAGTCTCTGCTTAGGGCTACATCAATAGGAAACAAAGCATAGAGATAGAACTTGGAACTACTTTATTGTGTCAAGTTTCAAAGAGCTAGCACAAACCTGTTCGATTTAGAGTTCCAACTACATGTATCCATATAGGAGAAAACAGAGTGAAACCTAAAAATTAAAACTGTTACTCCAACGAACGGTTTAACCTAGAAGAACGAAATTTGGTGAGCCAAGTGGGATTGGGGTACTGATCATTACCTAAAAGTGTCATCAAGATTGGGTGAAAAAATGTGTGCTGAGATATCAGGAAACTCGTAGTTTTTTGGAAGCTTGGCAACCCCTTTCCATGAAAGTGATTTGCACGAGTCTCTGCTTAGGGCTACGTCAATAGGAAACAAACCATAGAGATAGCACTTGGAACTACTTTATTGTGTCAAGTTTCAAAGAGCTAGCACAAACCGTGTTTGATTTAGAGTTCCAACTACATGTATCCATATAGGCGAAAACAGAGTGAAACCTAAAAATTAAAACTGTTACGGCCAACGAACGGTTAAACCTAGAAGAACGAAATTTGGTGAGCCAAGTGGGATTGGGGTACTGACCATTACCTGAAAGTGTCATCAAGTTTGGGTGAAAAAATGTGTGCTGAGATTTCAGGAAACTCGTAGTTTTTTGGAAGCTTGGCAACCCCTTTCCATGAAAGTGATTTGCACGAGTCTCTGCTTAGGGCTACGTCAATAGGAAACAAACCATAGAGATAGAACTTGGAACTACTTTATTGTGTCAAGTTTTAAAGAGCTAGCACAAACCGTGTTTGATTTTGAGTTCCAACTACATGTATCCATATAGGAGAAAACAGAGTGAAACCTAAAAATTAAAACTGTTACTGCCAACGAACGGTATAACCTAGAAGAACGAAATTTGGTGAGCCAAGTGGGATTGGGGTACTGATCATTAGCTGAAAGTGTCATCCAGATTGGGTGAAAAAATGTGTGCGTTGATTTCTGGAAACTCGTAGTTTTTTGGAAGCTTGGCAACCCCTTTCCATGAAAGTGATTTGTGTTCTTCTCTGCTTTGGGCTACATCAATAGGAAAAAAAAACCATAGAGATAGAAATTGGAACTACTTTATTGTGTCCAGTTTCAAAGAGCTAGCACAAACTGTGTTTGATTTAGAGTTCCAACTACATGTATCCATATAGGAGAAAACAGAGTGAAACCTAAAAATTAAAACTGGTACTGCCAACGAACGGTTTAACCTAGAAGAACAAACTTTGGTTAGATAAGTGGGATTGGGGAACTGATCATTAACTGAAAGTGTCATCAAGATTGGGTGAAAAAATGTGTGCTGAGATTTCAGGAAACTCGTAGTTTTTTGGAAGCTTGGCAACCCCTTTCCATGAAAGTGAATTGCACGAGTCTCTGCTTAGGGCTACATCAATAGAAAAAAACCATAGAGATAGAACTTGGAACTAATTTATCGTGTCAAGATTCAAAGAGCTAGCACAAACCGTGTTTGATTTAGAGTTCCAACTACATGTATCCATATAGGAGAAAACAGAGTGAAACCTAAATATTTAAACTGTTACTTCCAACGAACGGTTTAACCTAGAAGAATGAAATTTGGTGAGCCAAGTGGGATTGGGGTACTGATCATTACCTGAAAGTGTCATCAAGATTAGGTGAAAAAATATGTGCTGGGATTTCGGGAAACTCGTAGTTTTTTGGAAGCTTGGCAACGCCTTTCCATGAAAGTGATTTGTGCTGGTCTCTGCTTAGGGCTACATCGATAGGAAACAAACCATAGAAATAGAACTTGGAAGTACTTTATTGTGTCAAGTTTCAAAGAGCTAGCACAAACCGTGTTTGATTTAGAGTTCCAACTACATGTATCCATATAGGAGAAAACAGAGTGAAACCTAAAAATTAAAACTGTTACTGCCAACGAACGGTTTAACCTAGAAGAACAAAATTTGGTCAGCCAAGTCGGATTGGGGTACTGATCATTACCTCAAAGTGTCATCAAGATTGGGTTAAAAAATGTGTGCTGAAATTTCAGGAAACTCGTAGTTTTTTGGAAATTGACAACCCCTTTCCATGAAAGTGATTTGCGCCAGTCTCTGCTTAGGGCTACATCAATAGGAAACAAAGCATAGAGATAGAACTTGGAACTACTTTATTGTGTCAAGTTTCAAAGAGCTAGCACAAACCTGTTCGATTTAGAGTTCCAACTACATGTATCCATATAGGAGAAAACAGAGTGAAACCTAAAAATTAAAACTGTTACTCCAACGAACGGTTTAACCTAGAAGAACGAAATTTGGTGAGCCAAGTGGGATTGGGGTACTGATCATTACCTAAAAGTGTCATCAAGATTGGGTGAAAAAATGTGTGCTGAGATATCAGGAAACTCGTAGTTTTTTGGAAGCTTGGCAACCCCTTTCCATGAAAGTGATTTGCACGAGTCTCTGCTTAGGGCTACGTCAATAGGAAACAAACCATAGAGATAGCACTTGGAACTACTTTATTGTGTCAAGTTTCAAAGAGCTAGCACAAACCGTGTTTGATTTAGAGTTCCAACTACATGTATCCATATAGGCGAAAACAGAGTGAAACCTAAAAATTAAAACTGTTACGGCCAACGAACGGTTAAACCTAGAAGAACGAAATTTGGTGAGCCAAGTGGGATTGGGGTACTGACCATTACCTGAAAGTGTCATCAAGTTTGGGTGAAAAAATGTGTGCTGAGATTTCAGGAAACTCGTAGTTTTTTGGAAGCTTGGCAACCCCTTTCCATGAAAGTGATTTGCACGAGTCTCTGCTTAGGGCTACGTCAATAGGAAACAAACCATAGAGATAGAACTTGGAACTACTTTATTGTGTCAAGTTTTAAAGAGCTAGCACAAACCGTGTTTGATTTTGAGTTCCAACTACATGTATCCATATAGGAGAAAACAGAGTGAAACCTAAAAATTAAAACTGTTACTGCCAACGAACGGTATAACCT
Organism: Spermophilus citellus; assembly: GCF_964194105.1. Taxonomy (NCBI): domain Eukaryota; kingdom Metazoa; phylum Chordata; class Mammalia; order Rodentia; family Sciuridae; genus Spermophilus; species Spermophilus citellus. Next base: position 25,239,613 of record NC_138196.1, on the reverse strand, counting down.
AGAAGAACGAAATTTGGTGAGCCAAGTGGGATTGGGGTACTGATCATTAGCTGAAAGTGTCATCCAGATTGGGTGAAAAAATGTGTGCGTTGATTTCTGGAAACTCGTAGTTTTTTGGAAGCTTGGCAACCCCTTTCCATGAAAGTGATTTGTGTTCTTCTCTGCTTTGGGCTACATCAATAGGAAAAAAAAAACATAGAGATAGAAATTGGAACTACTTTATTGTGTCCAGTTTCAAAGAGCTAGCACAAACTGTGTTTGATTTAGAGTTCCAACTACATGTATCCATATAGGAGAAAACAGAGTGAAACCTAAAAATTAAAACTGGTACTGCCAACGAACGGTTTAACCTAGAAGAACAAACTTTGGTTAGATAAGTGGGATTGGGGAACTGATCATTAACTGAAAGTGTCATCAAGATTGGGTGAAAAAATGTGTGCTGAGATTTCAGGAAACTCGTAGTTTTTTGGAAGCTTGGCAACCCCTTTCCATGAAAGTGAATTGCACGAGTCTCTGCTTAGGGCTACATCAATAGAAAAAAACCATAGAGATAGAACTTGGAACTAATTTATCGTGTCAAGATTCAAAGAGCTAGCACAAACCGTGTTTGATTTAGAGTTCCAACTACATGTATCCATATAGGAGAAAACAGAGTGAAACCTAAATATTTAAACTGTTACTTCCAACGAACGGTTTAACCTAGAAGAATGAAATTTGGTGAGCCAAGTGGGATTGGGGTACTGATCATTACCTGAAAGTGTCATCAAGATTAGGTGAAAAAATATGTGCTGGGATTTCGGGAAACTCGTAGTTTTTTGGAAGCTTGGCAACGCCTTTCCATGAAAGTGATTTGTGCTGGTCTCTGCTTAGGGCTACATCAATAGGAAACAAACCATAGAAATAGAACTTGGAAGTACTTTATTGTGTCAAGTTTCAAAGAGCTAGCACAAACCGTGTTTGATTTAGAGTTCCAACTACATGTATCCATATAGGAGAAAACAGAGTGAAACCTAAAAATTAAAACTGTTACTGCCAACGAACGGTTTAACCTAGAAGAACGAAATTTGGTCAGCCAAGTCGGATTGGGGTACTGATCATTACCTCAAAGTGTCATCAAGATTGGGTTAAAAAATGTGTGCTGAAATTTCAGGAAACTCGTAGTTTTTTGGAAATTGACAACCCCTTTCCATGAAAGTGATTTGCGCCAGTCTCTGCTTAGGGCTACATCAATAGGAAACAAAGCATAGAGATAGAACTTGGAACTACTTTATTGTGTCAAGTTTCAAAGAGCTAGCACAAACCTGTTCGATTTAGAGTTCCAACTACATGTATCCATATAGGAGAAAACAGAGTGAAACCTAAAAATTAAAACTGTTACTCCAACGAACGGTTTAACCTAGAAGAACGAAATTTGGTGAGCCAAGTGGGATTGGGGTACTGATCATTACCTAAAAGTGTCATCAAGATTGGGTGAAAAAATGTGTGCTGAGATATCAGGAAACTCGTAGTTTTTTGGAAGCTTGGCAACCCCTTTCCATGAAAGTGATTTGCACGAGTCTCTGCTTAGGGCTACGTCAATAGGAAACAAACCATAGAGATAGCACTTGGAACTACTTTATTGTGTCAAGTTTCAAAGAGCTAGCACAAACCGTGTTTGATTTAGAGTTCCAACTACATGTATCCATATAGGCGAAAACAGAGTGAAACCTAAAAATTAAAACTGTTACGGCCAACGAACGGTTAAACCTAGAAGAACGAAATTTGGTGAGCCAAGTGGGATTGGAGTACTGATCATTACCTGAAAGTGTCATCAAGTTTGGGTGAAAAAATGTGTGCTGAGATTTCAGGAAACTCATAGTTTTTTGGAAGCTTGGAAACCACTTTCCATGAAAGTGATTTGCGCCAGTCTCTGCTTAGGGCTACATCAATAGGAAACAAAGCATAGAGATAGAACTTGGAACTACATTATTGTGTCAAGTTTCAAAGAACTAGCACAAACCGTGTTTGATTTACAGTTCCAACTACATGTATCCATATAGGAGAAAACAGAGTGAAACCTAAAAATTAAAACTGTTACTGCCAACGAACGGTTTAACCTAGAAGAACGAAATTTGGTCAGCCAAGTCGGATTGGGGTACTGATCATTACCTCAAAGTGTCATCAAGATTGGGTTAAAAAATGTGTGCTGAGATTTCAGGAAACTCGTAGTTTTTTGGAAACTTGACAACCCCTTTCCATGAAAGTGATTTGCGCCAGTCTCGGCTTAGGGCTACATCAATAGGAAACAAACCATAGAGATAGAACTTGGAACTACTTTATTGTGTCAAGTTTCAAAGAGCTAGCACAAACCTGTTCGATTTAGAGTTCCAACTACATGTATCCATATAGGAGAAAACAGAGTGAAACCTAAAAATTAAAACTGTTACTGCCAACGAACGGTTTAACCTAGAAGAACGGAATTTGGTGAGCCAAGTGGGATTGAGGTACTGATTATTACCTGAAAGTGTCATCAAGATTGGGTGAAAAAATGGGTGCTGTGATTTGGGGAAACTCGTAGTTTTTTGGAAGCTTGGCAACGCCTTTCCATGAAAGTGATTTGTGCCGGTGTCTGCTTAGGGCTACATCAATAGGAAACAAAGCAGAGATATAGAACTTGGAACTACTTTATTGGGTCAAGTTTCAAAGAGCTACCACAAACCGTGTTTGATTTAGAGTCCCAACTACATGTATCCATATAGGAGAAAACAGAGTGAAACCTAAAAATTAAAACTATTACTGCCAACGAACGGTTTAACCTAGAAGAATGAAATTTGGTGAGCCAAGTGGGATTGGGGTACTGATCATTACCTGAAAGTGTCATCAAGATTGGGTGAAAAAATGTGTGCTGAGATTTCAGGAAACTAGTAGTTTTTTGGAAGCTTGGCAACCCCTTTCCATGAAAGTGATTTGCATGAGTCTCTGCTTAGGGCTGCCTCAATAGGAAACAAACCATAGAGATAGAACTTGGAACTACTTTATTGTGTCAAGTTTCAAAGAGCTAGCACAAACCGTGTTTGATTTAGAGTTCCAACTACATGTATCCATATAGGAGAAAACAGAGTGAAACCTAAAAATTAAAACTATTACTGCCAACGAACGGTTTAACCTAGAAGAATGAAATTTGGTGAGCCAAGTGGGATTGGCGTACTGACCATTACCTGAAAGTGTCATCCAGATTGGGGAAAAAATGTGTGCTGAGATTTCAGGAGACTCGTAGTTTTTTGGAAGCTTGGCAACCCCTTTCCATGAAAGTGATTGGTGCCAGTCTGTTCTTAGGGCTACATCAATAGGAAACAAACCATAGAGATAGAACTTGGAATTACTTTATTGTGTCAAGTTTTAAAGAGCTAGCACAAACCGTGTTTGATTTGGAGTTCCAACTACATGTATCCATATAGGAGAAAACAGAGTGAAACCTAAAAATTAAAACTGTTACTGCCAACGAACGTTATTACCTAGAAGAACGAAATTTGGTGAGCCAAGTGGGATTGGGGTACTGATCATTAGCTGAAAGTGTCATCCAGATTGGGTGAAAAAATGTGTGCGGTGATTTCTGGAAACTCGTAGTTTTTTGGAAGCTTGGCAACCCCTTTCCATGAAAGTGATTTGCGCCCGTCTCTGCTTTGGGCTAAATCAATATGAAACAAACCATAGAGATAGAAATTGGAACTACTTTATGGTGTCCAGTTTCAAAGAGCTAGCACAAACTGTGTTTGATTTAGAGTTCCAACTACATGTATCCATATAGGAGAAAACAGAGTGAAACCTAAAAATTAAAACTGGTACTGCCAACGAACGGTTTAACCTAGAAGAACAAACTTTGGTTAGATAAGTGGGATTGGGGAACTGATCATTAACTGAAAGTGTCATCAAGATTGGGTGAAAAATGTGTGCTGAGATTTCAGGAAACTCGTAGTTTTTTGGAAGCTTGGCAACCCCTTTCCATTAAAGTGAATTGCACGAGTCTCTGCTTAGGGCTACATCAATAGCAAAAAACCATAGATATAGAACTTGGAACTAATTTATCGTGTCAAGATTCAAAGAGCTAGCACAAACCGTGTTTGATTTAGAGTTCCAACTACATATATCCATATAGGAGAAAACAGAGTGAAACCTAAATATTTAAACTGTTACTTCCAACGAACGGTTTAACCTAGAAGAATGAAATTTGGTGAGCCAAGTGGGATTGGGGTACTGATCATTACCTGAAAGTGTCATCAAGATTAGGTGAAAAAATATGTGCTGGGATTTCCGGAAACTCCTAGTTTTTTGGAAGCTTGGCAACGCCTTTCCATGAAAGTGATTTGTGCTGGTCTATGCTTAGGGAAACATCAATAGGAAACAAACCATAGAAATAGAACTTGGAAGTACTTTATTGTGTCAAGTTTCAAAGAGCTTGCACAAACCGTGATTGATTTAGAGTTCCAACTACATGTATCCATATAGGAGAAAACAGAGTGAAACCTAAAAATTAAAACTGTTACTGCAAACGAACGGTTTAACCTAGAAGAACGAAATTTGGTCAGCCAAGTCGGATTGGGGTACTGATCATTACCTCAAAGTGTCATCAAGATTGGGTTAAAAAATGTGTGCTGAGATTTCAGGAAACTCGTAGCTTCTTGGAAACTTGACAACCCCTTTCCATGAAAGTGATTTGCGCCAGTCTCTGCTTAGGGCTACATCAATAGGAAACAAACCATAGAGATAGCACTTGGAACTACTTTATTGTGTCAAGTTTCAAAGAGCTAGCACAAACCGTGTTTGATTTAGAGTTCCAACTACATGTATCCATATAGGCGAAAACAGAGTGAAACCTAAAAATTAAAACTGTTACGGCCAACGAACGGTTAAACCTAGAAGAACAAAATTTGGTGAGCCAAGTGGGATTGGGGTACTGATCATTACCTAAAAGTGTCATCAAGATTGGGTGAAAAAATGTGTGCTGAGATAACAGGAAACTCGTAGTTTTTGGAAGCTTGGCAACCCCTTTCCATGAAAGTGATTTGCACGAGTCTCTGCTTAGGGCTACGTCAATAGGAAACAAACCATAGAGATAGCACTTGGAACTACTTTATTGTGTCAAGTTTCAAAGAGCTAGCACAAACCGTGTTTGATTTAGAGTTCCAACTACATGTATCCATATAGGCGAAAACAGACTGAAACCTAAAAATTAAAACTGTTACGTCCAACGAACGGTTAAACCTAGAAGAACGAAATTTGGTGAGCCAAGTTGGATTGGGGTACTGACCATTACCTGAAAGTGTCATCAAGTTTGGGTGAAAAAATGTGTGCTGAGATTTCAGGAAACTCGTAGTTTTTTGGAAGCTTGGCAACCCCTTTCCATGAAAGTGATTTGCACGAGTCTCTGCTTAGGGCTACGTCAATAGGAAACAAACCATAGAGATAGAACTTGGAACTACTTTATTGTGTCAAGTTTTAAAGAGCTAGCACAAACCGTGTTTGATTTGGAGTTCCAACTACATGTATCCATATAGGAGAAAACAGAGTGAAACCTAAAAATTAAAACTGTTACTGCCAAAGAACGGTATAACCTAGAAGAATGAAATTTGGTGAGCCAAGTGGGATTGGGGTACTGATCATTAGCTGAAAGTGTCATCCAGATTGGGTGAAAAAATGTGTGCGGTGATTTCTGGAAACTCGTAGTTTTTTGGAAGCTTGGCAACGCCTTTCCATGAAAGTGATTTGCGCCCTTCTCTGCTTTGGGCTACATCAATAGGAAACAAACCATAGAGATAGAAATTGGAACTACTTTATTGTGTCCAGTTTCAAAGAGATAGCACAAACTGTGTTTGATTTAGAGTTCCAACTACATGTATCCATATAGGAGAAAACAGAGTGAAACCTAAAAATTGAAACTGGTACTGCCAACGAACGGTTTAACCTAGAAGAACAAACTTTGGTTAGATAAGTGGGATTGGGGAACTGATCATTAACTGAAAGTGTCATCAAGATTGGGTAAAAAAATGTGTGCTGAGATTTCAGGAAACTCGTAGTTTTTTGGAAGCTTGGCAACCCCTTTCCATGAAAGTGAATTGCACGAGTCTCTGCTTAGGGCTACATCAATAGAAAAAAACCATAGAGATAGAACTTGGAACTAATTTATCGTGTCAAGATTCAAAGAGCTAGCACAAACCGTGTTTGATTTAGAGTTCCAACTACATGTATCCATATAGGAGAAAACAGAGTGAAACCTAAAAATTAAAACTGTTACTGCCAACGAACGGTTTAACCTAGAAGAACGAAATTTGGTCAGCCAAGTCGGATTGGGGTACTGATCATTACCTCAAAGTGTCATCAAGATTGGGTTAAAAAATGTGTGCTGAAATTTCAGGAAACTCGTAGTTTTTTGGAAATTGACAACCCCTTTCCATGAAAGTGATTTGCGCCAGTCTCTGCTTAGGGCTACATCAATAGGAAACAAAGCATAGAGATAGAACTTGGAACTACTTTATTGTGTCAAGTTTCAAAGAGCTAGCACAAACCTGTTCGATTTAGAGTTCCAACTACATGTATCCATATAGGAGAAAACAGAGTGAAACCTAAAAATTAAAACTGTTACTCCAACGAACGGTTTAACCTAGAAGAACGAAATTTGGTGAGCCAAGTGGGATTGGGGTACTGATCATTACCTGAAAGTGTCATCAAGATTAGGGGAAAAAATATGTGCTGGGATTTCGGGAAACTCGTATTTTTTTGGAAGCTTGGCAACGCCTTTCCATGAAAGTGATTTGTGCTGGTCTCTGCTTAGGGCTACATCAATAGGAAACAAACCATAGAAATAGAACTTGGAAGTACTTTATTGTGTCAAGTTTCAAAGAGCTAGCACAAACCGTGTTTGATTTAGAGTTCCAACTACATGTATCCATATAGGAGAAAACAGAGGGAAACCTAAAAATTAAAACTGTTACTGCCAACTAACGGTTTAACCTAGAAGAACGAAATTTGGTCAGCCAAGTCGGATTGGGTTACTGATCATTACCTCAAAGTGTCATCAAGATTGGGTGAAAAAATGTGTGCTGAGATTTCAGGAAACTCGTAGTGTTTTGGAATCTTGGCAACCCCTTTCCATGAAAGTGATTTGCGCCGGTCTCTGCTTAGGGCTACATCAATAGGAAACAAACCATAGAGATAGAACTTGGAACTACATTATTGTGTCAAGTTTCAAAGAGCTAGCACAAACCGTGTTTGATTTAGAGTTCCAACAACATGTATCCATATAGGAGAAAACAGAGTGAAACCTAAAAATTAAAACTGTTACTGCCAACGAACGGTTTATCCTAGAAGAACGGAATTTGGTTAGCCAAGTGGGATTGGGGTATTGATTATTATCTGAAAGTGTCATCAAGATTGGGTGAAAAAATGGGTGCTGTGATTTGGGGAAACTCGTAGTTTTTTGGAAGCTTGGCAACGCCTTTCCATGAAAGTGATTTGTGCCGGTGTCTGCTTAGGGCTACATCAATCGGAAACAAACCAGAGAAATAGAACTTGGAACGACTTTATTGGGTCAAGTTTCAAAGAGCTACCACAATCCGTGTTTGATTTAGAGTCCCAACTACATGTATCCATATAGGAGAAAACAGAGTGAAACCTAAAAATTAAAACTATTACTGCCAACGAACGGTTTAACCTAGAAAAATGAAATTTGGTGAGCCAAGTGGGATTGGGGTACTGAACATTACCTAAAAGTGTCATCAAGATTGGGTGAAAAAATGTGTGCTGAGATTTCAGGAAACTCGTACTGTTTTGGAAGCTTGGCAACCCCTTTCCATGAAAGTGATTTGCATGAGTCTCTGCTTAGGGCTACGTCAATAGGAAACAAACAATAGAGATAGAACTTGGAACTACTTTATTGTGTCAAGTTTCAAAGAGCTAGCACAAACCGTGTTTGATTTAGAGTTCCAACTACATGTATCCATATAGGAAAAAACAGAGTGAAACCTAAAAATTAAAACTGTTACTGCCAATGAACGTTTTAACCTAGAAGAACGAAATTTGGTGAGCCAAGTGGGATTGGGGTACTGACCATTACCTGAAAGTGTCATCCAGATTGGGTGAAAAAATGTGTGCTGAGATTTCAGGAGACTCGTAGTTTTTTGGAAGCTTGGCAACCCCTTGCCATGAAAGTGATTGGCGCCAGTCTGTTCTGAGGGCTACATCAATAGGAAACAAACCATAGAGATAGAACTTGGAACTACTTTATTGTGTCAAGTTTTAAAGAGCTAGCACAAACCGTGTTTGATTTTGAGTTCCAACAACATGTATCCATATAGGAGAAAACAGAGTGAAACCTAAAAATTAAAACTGTTACTGCCAACGAACGGTATAACCTAGAAGAACGAAATTTGGTGAGCCAAGTGGGATTGGGGTACTGATCATTAGCTGAAAGTGTTATCCAGATTGGGTGAAAAAACGTGTGCGGTGATTTCTGGAAACTCGTAGTTTTTTGGAAGCTTGGCAACCCCTTTCCATGAAAGTGATTTGCGCCCGTCTCTGCTTTGGGCTACATCAATAGGAAACAAACCATAGAGATAGAAATTGGAACTACTTTATTGTGTCAAGTTTCAAAGAGCTAGCACAAACCGTCTTTGATTCAGAGTTAAAAATTACATGTATCCATATAGGAGAAAACAGAGTGAAACCTAAAAATTAAAACTATTACTGACAACGAACGGTTTAACCTAGAAGAACGAAGTTTGGTGAGCCCAGTGAAATTGGGGTACTGATCATTACCTAAAAGTGTCATCAAGATTGGTTCAAAAAATGTGTGCTGAGATTTCAGTAAACTCGTAGTTTTTGGGAAGCTTGGCAACCCCTTTCCATGAAAGTGATTTGTACCAGTCTCTGCTTAGGGCTAAATCAATAGGAAACAAACCATAGAGATAGAACTTGAAACTAGTTTATTGTGTCAAGGTTCAAAGAGCTAGCACAAACCGTGTTTGATTTAGAGTTCCAAATACATGTATCCATATAGGAGAAAACAGAGTGAAAACTAAAAATTAAAACTGTTACTGCCAACAAACGGTTTAACCTATAAGAACGAAATTTGGTGAACCAAGTAGGATTGGCGTACTGATCATTACCTGAAAGTGTCATCAAGATTGGGTGAAAAAAATGTGTGCTGAGATTTCAGGAAACTCGTAGTGTTTTGGAAGCTTGGCAACCCCTTTCCATGAAAGACATTTGCGCCAGTCTCTGCTTAGGGCTACATCAATAGGAAACAAACCATAGAGATAGAACTTGGAACTACTTTATTGTGTCAAGTTTCAAAGAGCTAGCACAAACCGTGTTGGATTTAGAGTTCCAAATACATGTATCCACATAGGAGAAAACACAGTGAAACCTAAAAATTAAAACTGTAACTGCCAACGAACGGTTAAACCTAGAAGAACGAAATTTGGTGAGCCAAGTGGGATTGGGGTACTGATCATTACCTGAAAGTGTCGTCAATATTGGGTGAAAAATTGTGTGCTGAGATTTCAGGAAACTCATTGTTTTTTGGAAGCTTGGCAACACTTTTCCATGAAAGTGATTTGCGCCAGTCTCTGCTTAGGGCTACATCAATAGGAAATAAACCATACACATAGGACTTGGAAATACTTTATTGTGTCAAGTTTCAAAGAGCTAGCACAAACCGTGTTTGATTTAGAGTTCCAAATACATGTATCCATACAGGAGAAAACAGAGTGAAAACTAGAAATTAAAACTGTTACTGCCAACGAACAGTTTAATGTAGAAGAACGAAATTTGGTGAGCCAAGTGGGATTGGGGTACTGATCATTACCTGAAGGTGTCTTAAAGATTGGGTGAAAAAATGTGTGCTGAGATTTCAGGAAACTCGTAGTTTTTTGGAAGCTTGGCAACGTCTTTCCATGTAAGTGATTTGCGCCAGTCTCTGCTTAGGGCTACATCAATAAGAAACAAACCATAGAGATAGAACTTGGGACTACTTTATTGTGTCAAGTTTCAAAGAGCTAGCACAAACCGTGTTTGATTTAGAGTTCCAAATACATGTATCCATACAGGAGAAAACAGAGTGAAAACTAGAAATTAAAACTGTTACTGCCAACGAACGGTTTAATCTATAAGAGCGAAATTTGGTGAGCCAAGTGGGATTGGGATACTGATCATTACCTGAAAGTGTCATCAAGATTGGGTAAAAAAATATGTGCTGAGATTTCAGGAAACTCGTAGTTTTTTGGAAGTTTGACAACCCTTTTCCATGAAAGTGATTTGCACCAGTCTCTGCTTAGGGCTACATCAATAGGAAACAAACCACAGAGATAGAACTTGGAAATACTTTATTGTGTCAAGTTTCAAAGAGCTAGCACAAACCGTGTTTGACTTAGAGTTCCAACTACATGTATCCATAGAGGAGAGAACAGAGTGAAACCTAAAAATTAAAACTGTTACTGCCAACGAATGGTTTAACATAGAAGAACGAAATTTGGTGAGCCAAGTGGGATTGGGGTACAGATCATTACCTGAAAGTGTCATCCAGATTGGTTGAAAAAAATGTGTGCTGAGATTTCAGGAAACTCGTAGTTTTATGGAAGTTTGGCAACCCCTTTCCATGAGAGTGATTTGCGCCAGTCTCTGCTTAGGGCGACATCAATAGGAAACAAACCATAGAGATAGAACCTGGAACTACTCTATTGTGTCAAGTTTCAAAGAGCTAGCACAAACCTGTTTGATTTAGAGTTCCAACTACATGTATCCATATAGGAGAAAACAGAGTGAAACCTAAAAATTAAAACTGTTACTCCAATGAACGGTTTAACGTAGAAGAACGAAATTTGGTGAGCCAAGTGGGATTGGTGTACTGATCATTACGTGAAAGTGTCATCAATATTGGGTGAAAAAATGTGTGCTGAGATTTCAGGAAACTCGTAGTGTTTTGGAAGCTTGGCAACCCCTTTCCATGAAAGTGATTTGTGCCGGTCTCTGCTTAGGGCTACATCAATAGGAAACAAACCATAGAGATAGAACTTGGAACTAATTTATCGTGTCAAGTTTCAAATAGCTAGCACAAACCGTGTTTGATTTAGAGTTCCAACTACTTGTATCCATATAGGAGAAAACAGAGTGAAACCTAAATATTTAAACTGTTACTTCAAACGAACGGTTTAACCTAGAAGAACGAAATTTGGTGAGCCAAGTGGGATTGGAGAACTGATCATTACCTGAAAGTGTCATCAAGATTGGGTGAAAAAATGTGTGCTGAGATTTCAGGTACTCGTAGTGTTTTGGAAGCTTGGCAACCCCTTTCCATGAAAGTGATTTGCGCCGGTCTCTGCTTGGGCTACATCAATAGGAAACAAACCATAGAGATAGAACTTGGAACTACTTTATTGAGTCAAGTTTCAAAGAGCTAGCACAAACCATGTTTATTTAGAGTTCCAACTACATGTATCCATATAGGAGAAAACAGAGTGAAACCTAAATATTTAAACTGTTACTGCCAACGAACGGTTTAACCTAGAAGATCGAAATTTGGTCAGCCAAGTCGGATTAAGGTACTGATCATTACCTGAAATTTTCATCAAGATTGGGTGAAAAAATGTGTCGTGAGATTTCAGGAAACTCATAGTTTTTTGGAAGCTTGGCAACCCCTTTCCATGAAAGTGATTTGCGCCAGTTTCTGCTTAGGCCTACATCAGTAGGAAACAAACCATAGAGATAGAACTTTCAACTACTTTATTGTGTCAAGTTTCAAAGAGCTAGCACAAACCGTCTTCGATTTAGAGTTCCAACTACATGTATCCATATAGGCGAAAACAGAGTGAAACCTAAAAATTAAAACTGTTACTGCCAACGAACGGTTAACCTAGAAGAACGAAATTTGGTGAGCCAAGTGGGATTGGGGTACTGATCATTACCTGAAAGTGTCATCCAGATTGGGTGAAAAAATGTGTGCTGAGATTTCAGGAAACTCGTAGTTTTTTGGAAGATTGGCAACCCTTTCCATGAAAGTGATTTGCGCCAGTTTCTCCTTAGGGCTACATCAATAGGAAACAAACCATAGAGATAGAACTTGGAACTACTTTATTGTGTCACGTTTCAAAGAGCTAGCACAAACCGTGTTTGATGTAGAGTTCCAACTACATGTATCCATATAGGCGAAAACAGAGTGAAACCTAAAAATTAAAACTGTTACAGCCAATGAACGGTTTAACCTAGAAGAACGAAATTTGGTGAGACAAGTGGGATTGGAGTACTGATCATTACCTGAAATTTTCATCAAGATTGGGTGAAAAAATGTGTGCTGAGATTTCAGGAAACTCGTAGTTTTTTGGAAGCTTGGCAACCCCTTTCCATGAAAGTGATTTGCGCCAGTCTCTGCTTAGAGCTACATCAATGGGAAACAAACCATAGAGATAGAACTTGGAACTACTTTATTGTGTCAAGTTTCAAAGAGGTAGCACAAACCGTCTTTGATTTAGAGTTCCAACTACATGTATCCATATAGGGGAAAACAGAGTGAAACCTAAAAATTAAAACTGTTACTGCCAACGAACGGTTTAAACTAGAAGAACGAAATTTGGTGAGCCAAGTGGGATTGGGGTACTGATCATTACCTGAATGTGTCATGAAGATTGGGTGAAAAAATGTGTGCTGAGATTTCAGGAAATTCGTAGGTTTTTGGAAGCTTGGCAACCCCTTTCCAGGAACGTGATTTGCGCCAGTCTCTCCTTTGGGCTATATCAATAGGAAACAAACCAAATAGATAGAACTTGGAACTACTTCATTGTATCAAGTTTCAAAGAGCTAGCAAAAACCGTGTTTGATTTAGAGTTCCAACTACATGTATCCATATAGGAAAAACACAGTGAAACCTAAAAATTAAAACTGTTACTGCCAACGAACGGTTTAACCTAGAAGAACGAAATTTGTTGAGCCAAGTGGAATTGGCGTACTGATCATTACCTGAAAGTGTCATCAAGATTGGGTCAAAAAATGTGTGCTCTGATTTCAGGAAACTCGTAGTTTTTTGGAAGCTTTGCAACCCCTTTCCATGAATGTGATTTGCGCCACTCTCTGCTTAGGGCTACATCAATAGGAAACAATCCATAGAGATAGAACTTGGAACTACTTTATTGTGTCAAGTTTCAAAGAGGTAGCACAAACCGTCTTTGATTTAGAGTTCCAACTACATGTATCCATATAGGGGAAAACAGAGTGAAACCTAAAAATTAAAACTGTTACTGCCAAGGAACGGTTTAAACTAGAAGAACGAAATTTGGTGAGCCAAGTGGGATTGGGGTACTGATCATTACCTGAATGTGTCATGAAGATTGGGTGAAAAAATGTGTGCTGAGATTTCAGGAAATTCGTAGGTTTTTGGAAGCTTGGCAACCCCTTTCCAGGAAAGTGATTTGCGCCAGTCTCTCCTTTGGGCTATATCAATAGGAAACAAACCAAATAGATAGAACTTGGAACTACTTCATTGTATCAAGTTTCAAAGAGCTAGCAAAAACCGTGTTTGATTTAGAGTTCCAACTACATGTATCCATATAGGAAAAACACAGTGAAACCAAAAAATTAAAACTGTTACTGCCAACGAACGGTTTAACCTAGAAGAACGAAATTTGTTGAGCCAAGTGGAATTGGCGTACTGATCATTACCTGAAAGTGTCATCAAGATTGGGTCAAAAAATGTGTGCTGTGATTTCAGGAAACTCGTAGTTTTTTGGAAGCTTGGCAACCCCTTTCCATGAATGTGATTTGCGCCACTCTCTGCTTAGGGCTACATCAATAGGAAACAAACCATAGAGATAGAACTTGGAACTACTTTATTGTGTCAAGTTTCAAAGAGCTAGCACAAACCGTGTTTGATTTAGAGTTCCAACTACATGTATCCATATAGGTGAAAACAGAATGAAACCTAAAAATTAAAACTGTTAGTGCCAACGAACGGTTTAACCTAGAAGAACGAAATTTGGTGAGCCAAGTTGGATTGGGGTACTGACCAATACCTGAAAGTGTCATCAAGATTGGGTGAACAAATGTGTGCTGATATTTCAGGAAACTCGTAGTTTTTTGGAAGCTTGGCAACCCCTTTCCATGAAAGTGATTTGCGCAGGTCTCTGCTTAGGGCTACATCAACAGAAAACAAACCATAGAGACAGAACTTGGACTAATTTATTGTGTCATTTCAAAGAGCTAGCACAAACCGTGTTTGATTTAGAGTTCCAACTACATGTATCCATATAGGAGAAAACAGAGTGAAACCTAAAAATTAAAACTGTTACTGCCAACGAATGGTTTAACACAGAAGAACGAAATTTGGTGAACCAAGTGGGATTGGGGAACTGATCATTACCTGACAGTGTCATCAAGATTGGGTGAAAAAATGTGTGCTGTGATTCCAGGGAACGCGTAGTTTTTTGGAAGCTTGGTAACCCCTTTCCATGAAAGTGATTTGAGCTACTTTCTGCTTAGGGCTACATCAATAGAAAACAATCCATAGAGATAGAACTTGGAACTACTTTATTGTGTCAAGTTTCAAAGAGCTAGCACAAACCGTATTGGATTTAGAGTTCCAACTACATGTATCCATATAGGAGAAAACAGAGTGAAAACTAAAAATTAAAACTGTTACTGCCAACGAATTGTTTAACCTAGAAGAATGAAAATTGGGTGAGCCAAGTGGGATTGGGGTACTGATCATTACCTGAAAGTGTCATCAAGATTGGGTGAAAAAATGTATGCTGAGATTTCAGGAAACTTGTAGTTTTTTGGAAGCTTGGCAACCCCTTTCCATGAAAGTGATTTGCGCCAGTCTCTGCTTAGGGCTACATCAATAGGAAACAAACCATAGAGATAGAACTTGGAACTAGTTTATTGTGTCAAGTTTCAAAGAGCTAGCACAAACCGTGTTTGATTTAGAGTTCCAACTACATGTATCCATATAGGGGAAAACAGAGTGAAACCTAAAAATTAAAACTGTTACTGCCAACGAACGGTTTAACCTAGAAGAACGAAATTTGGTGAGCCAAGTGGGATTCGGGTACTGATCATTACCTGAAATTTTCATCAAGATTGGGTGAAAAAATGTGTGCTGAGATTTCAGGAAACTCGTAGTTTTTTGGAAGCTTGGCAACCCCTTTCCATTAAAGTGATTTGCGCCAGTTTCTGCTTAGGCCTACATCAGTAGGAAACAAACCATAGAGATAGAACTTTGAACTACTTTATTGTGTCAAGTTTCAAAGAGCTAGCACAAATGGTGTTGGATTTAGAGTTCCAACTACATGTATCCATATAGGCGAAAACAGAGTGAAACCTAATAATTAAAACTGTTACTGCCAACGTCAGGTTTAACCTATTAGAACGAAATATGGTGAGCCAAGTGGGATTGGGGTACTGATCATTACCTGAAAGTGTGATCCAGATTGGGTGAAAAAATGTATGCTGAGATTTCAGGAAACTCGTAGTTTTTTGGAAGCTTGGCAACCCCTTTCCATGAAAGTGATATGTACAGGTCTCTGCTTAGGGCTACATCAATAGAAAACAAACCATAGAGATAGAAATTGCAACTACTTTATTGTGTCAAGTTTCAAAGAGCTAGCACAAACCGTGTTTGATTTAGAGTTCCAACTACATGTATCCATAGAGGCGAAAACAGAGTGAAACCTAAAAATTAAAACTGTTATTGCCAACGAACGGTTTAAACTAGAAGAACGAAATTTGGTGAGCCCAGTGGGATTCGGGTACTGATCATTACCTGAAATTTTCATGAAGATTGGGTGAAAAAATTTGTGCTGAGATTTCAGGAAACTCGTAGTTTTTTGGAAGCTTGGCAACCCCTTTCCATGAAAGTGATTTGCGCCAGTCTCTGCTTAGGGCTACATCAATAGGAAACAAACCATAGAGATAGAACTTGGATCTACTTTATTGTGTCAAGTTTCAAAGAGCTAGCACAAACCGTGTTTGATTTAGAGTTACAACTACAGCTATCCATATAGGCGAAAACAGAGTGAAAACTAAAATTAAAACTGTTACTGCCAACGAACGGTTTAACCTAGAAGAACGAAATTTGGTGAGCCCAGTGGGATTGGGGTACTGATCATTACCTGAAAGTGTCATCAAGATTGGGTGAAAAAATGTGTGGTGAGATTTCAGGAAACAGGTAGTTTTTTGGAAGCTTGGCAACCCCTTTCCATGAAAGTGATTTGCGCCAGTCTCTGCTTAGGGCTACATCAATAGGAAACAAACCATAGAGATAGAACTTGGAACGACTTTATTGTGTCAAGTTTCAAAGAGCTAGCACAAACCGTGTTTGATTTAGAGTTACAAATACATGTATCCATATAGGCGAAATCAGAGTGAAACCTAAAAATTAAAACTGTTACTGCCAACGAACGGTTTAACGTAGAAGATGGAAATTTGGTCAGCCAAGTCGGATTGGGGTACTGATCATTACCTCAAAGTGTCATCAAGATTGGGTTAAAAAATGTGTGCTGAGATTTCAGGAATCTCGTAGTTTTTTGGAAACTTGACAACCCCTTTCCATGAAAGTGATTTGCGCCAATCTCTGCTTAGGGCTACATCAATAGGAATCAAACCATAGAGATAGAACTTGGAACTACTTTATTGTGTCAAATTTCAAAGAGCTAGCACAAACCTGTTTGATTTAGAGTTCCAACTACATGTATCCATATAGGAGAAAACAGAGTGAAACCTAAAAATTAAAACTGTTACTGCCAACGAACGGTTTAACCTAGAAGAATGAAATTTGGTGAGCCAAGTGGGATTGGGGTACTGATCATTACCTGAAAGTGTAATCAAGATTGGGTGAAAAAATGTGTGCTGTGATTTCGGGAAACTCGTAGTTTTTTGGAAGCTTGGCAACGCCTTTCCATAAAAGTGATTTGTGCCGGTCTCTGCTTAGGGCTACATCAATAGGAAACAAACCATAGAGATAGAACTTGGAACTACTTTATTGTGTCAAGTTTCAAAGAGGTAGCACAAACCGTGTTTGATTTAGAGTTCCTACTACATGTATCCATATAGGAGAAAACAGAGTGAAACATAAAAATTAAAACTGTTACTGCCAACGTACGGTTTAACCTAGAAGAATGAAATTTGGTGAGCCAAGTGGGATTGGGGTACTGATCATTACCTGAAAGTGTTTTCAAGTTTGGGTGAAAAAATGTGTGCTGAGATTTCAGGAAACTCGTAGTTTTTTGGAAGCTTGGCAACCCCTTTCCATGAAAGTGATTTGTGCTGGTCTCTGCTAAGGGCTACATCAATAGGAAACAAAGCATAGAAATAGAACTTGGAAGTACTTTATTGTGTCAAGTTTCAAAGAGCTAGCACAAACCGTGTTTGATTTAGAGTTCCAACTACATGTATCCATATAGGAGAAAACAGAGTGAAACCTAAAAATTAAAACTGTTACTGCCAACGAACGGTTTAACCTAGAAGAACGAAATTTGGTGAGCCAAGTGGGATTGGGGTATTGATCATTCCCTGAAAGTGTCATCAAGATTGGGTGAAAAAATGTGTGCTGAGATTTCAGGAAACTCGTTGTTTTTTGGAAGCTTGGCAACGCCTTTCCATGAAAGTGATTGGCGCCAGTCTGTTCTTAGGGCTACATCAATAGGAAACAAACCATAGAGATAGAACTTGGAACTACTTTATTGTGTCAAGTTTCAAAGAGCTAGCACAAACCGTGTTTGATTTAGAGTTCCTACTACATGTATCCATATAGGAGAAAACAGAGTGAAACCTAAAAATTTAAACTGTTACTGCCAACGAACGGTTTAACCTAGAAGAATGAAATTTGGTGAGCCAAGTGGGATTGGGGTACTGATCATTACCTGAAAGTGTCTTCAAGTTTGGGTGAAAAAATGTGTGCTGAGATTTCAGGAAACTCGTAGTGTTTTGGAAGCTTGGCAACCCCTTTCCATGAAAGTGATTTGCACCGGTCTCTGCTTAGGGCTACATCAATAGGAAACAAACCACAGAGATAGAACTTGGAAATACTTTATTGTGTCAAGTTTCAAAGAGCTAGCACAAACCGTTTGGATTTAGGGTTTCAACTACATGTATCCATATAGGAGAAAACAGAGTGAAACCTAAAAATTAAAACTATTACTGCCAACGAACGGTTTAACCCAGAAGAACGAAATTTGGCGAGCCAAGTGGGATTGGGGTACTGATCATTACCTAAAAGTGTCATCCAGATTGGGTCAAAAAATGTGTGCTGAGATTTCAGTAAACTCGTAGTTTTTTGGAAGCTTGGCAACCCCTTTCCATGAAAGTGATTTGTGCCAGTCTCTTCTTAGGGCTAAATCAATAGGAAACAAACCATAGAGATTGAACTTGGAACTACGTTATTGTGTCAAGGTTCAAAGAGCTAGCACAAACCGTGTTTGATTTAGAGTTCCAAATACATGTATCCATATAGGAGAAAACAGAGTGAAAACTAATAATTAAAACTGTTACTGCCAACAAACGGTTTAACATAGAAGAAGGAAATTTGGTGAGCCAAGTGTGACTGGGGTACTGATCATTACCTGAAAGTGTCATCAAGATTGGGTGAAAAAATGTGTGCTGAGATTTCAGGAAACTCGTAGTTTTTTAGAAGCTTGGCAACCCATTTCCATGAAAGTGATTGCGGAGTCTGTGCTTAGGGCTACATCAATAGAAAACAAACCATAGAGATAGAACTTGGAACTACATTATTGTGTCAAGTTTCAAAGAGCTAGCACAAACCGTGTTTGATTTAGAGTTCCAAATACATGTATCCATATAGGAGACAACAGAGTGAAACCTAAAAATTAAAACGGTTACACCCAACGAACGGTTTATCCTAGAAGAATGAAATTTGGTGTGCCAAGTGGGATTGGGGTACTGATCATTACCTGAAAGTGTCATCAAGATTGGGTGAAAAAATGTGTGCTGAGATTTCAGGAAACTCGTAGTTTTTTGGAAGCTTGGCAACCCCTTTCCATGAAAGTGATTTGCGCCAGTCTCTGCTTAGTGCTACATCAGTAGGAAACAATCCATATAGACAGAACTTGGAACTACTTTATTGTGTCAAGTTTCAAAGAGCTAGCACAAACCGTCTTTGATTTAGAGTTCCAAATACATGTACCCATATAGGAGAAAACAGAGTGAAACCTAAAAATTTAAACTGTTACTGCCAACGAACTGTTTAACCTAGAAGAACGAAATTTGGTGAGAAAAGTGGGATTGGGGTACTCATCATTACCTGAAAGTGTCATCCAGATTGGGTGAAAAAATGTGTGCTGAGATTTCAGGAAACTCGTAGTTTTTTGGAAGCTTGGCAACCCCTTTCCATTAAAGTGATTTGCGCCAGTCTCTGCTTAGTGCTACATCAATAGGAAACAAACCATATAGACAGAACTTGGAACTACTTTATTGTGTCAAGTTTCAAAGAGCTAGCAGAAACAGTTTTTCGTTTAGAGTTCCAACTACATGTATCCTTATAGGAGAAAATAGAGTGAAACCTAAAAATTTAAACTGTTACTGCCAACGAACTGTTTAACCTAGAATCATGAAATTTGGTGAGCCGAGTCGGATTGGAGTACTGGTCATTACCTGAAAGTGTCATCAAGATTGGGTGAAAAAATGTGTGCTGAGATTTCAGGAAACTCGTAGTTTTTTTGAAGCTTGGCAACCCCTTTCCATGAAAGTGATTTGCGCCAGTCTCTGCTTAGGGCTACATCAATAGGAAACAAACCATAGAGATAGAACTTGGAACTACTTTATTGTGTCATGTTTCAAAGAGCTAGCACAAACCGTGTTTGATTGAGAGTTCCAACTACATGTATCCATATAGGAATAAACAGAGTGAAACCTAAAAATTAAAACTGTTACGGCCAACGAACGGTTTAACCTAGAAGAACGAAATTTGGTGAGCCAAGTGGGATCGGCGTACTGATCATTACCTGAAAGTGTCATCAAGTTTGGGTGAAAAAATGTGTGCTGAGATTTCAGGAAACTCGTAGTTTTTTGGAAGTTTTGCAACCCCTTTCAATGAAAGTGATTTGCACCAGTCTCTGCTTAGGTCTACATCAATAGGAAACAAACCATACAGATTGAACTTGGAACTACTTTATTGTGTCAATTTTCAAAGAGCTAGCACAAATTGTGTTTGATCTAGAGTTCCAAATACATGTATCCATATAGGAGAAATCAGAGTGAAACCTAAAAATTAAAACTGTTTCTGCCAACGAGGGTTTAACCTAGAAGAACAAAATTTGGTGAGCCAAGTGGGATTGGGTTACTGATCATTACCTGAAAGTGTCATCAAGATTGGGTGAAAAAATGTGTGCTGAGATTTCAGGAAACTCGTAGTTTTTAGGAAGCTTGGCAACCCCTTTCCATGAAAGTGATTTGTGCTGGTCTCTGCTAAGGGCTACATCAATAGGAAACAAAGCATAGAAATAGAACTTGGAAGTACTTTATTGTGTCAAGTTTCAAAGAGCTAGCACAAACCGTGTTTGATTTAGAGTTCCAACTACATGTATCCATATAGGAGAAAACAGAGTGAAACCTAAAAATTAAAACTGTTACTGCCAACGAACGGTTTAACCTAGAAGAACGAAATTTGGTGAGCCAAGTGGGATTGGGGTATTGATCATTCCCTGAAAGTGTCATCAAGATTGGGTGAAAAAATGTGTGCTGAGATTTCAGGAAACTCGTTGTTTTTTGGAAGCTTGGCAACGCCTTTCCATGAAAGTGATTGGCGCCAGTCTGTTCTTAGGGCTACATCAATAGGAAACAAACCATAGAGATAGAACTTGGAACTACTTTATTGTGTCAAGTTTCAAAGAGCTAGCACAAACCGTGTTTGATTTAGAGTTCCTACTACATGTATCCATATAGGAGAAAACAGAGTGAAACCTAAAAATTTAAACTGTTACTGCCAACGAACGGTTTAACCTAGAAGAATGAAATTTGGTGAGCCAAGTGGGATTGGGGTACTGATCATTACCTGAAAGTGTCTTCAAGTTTGGGTGAAAAAATGTGTGCTGAGATTTCAGGAAACTCGTAGTGTTTTGGAAGCTTGGCAACCCCTTTCCATGAAAGTGATTTGCACCGGTCTCTGCTTAGGGCTACATCAATAGGAAACAAACCACAGAGATAGAACTTGGAAATACTTTATTGTGTCAAGTTTCAAAGAGCTAGCACAAACCGTTTGGATTTAGGGTTTCAACTACATGTATCCATATAGGAGAAAACAGAGTGAAACCTAAAAATTAAAACTATTACTGCCAACGAACGGTTTAACCCAGAAGAACGAAATTTGGCGAGCCAAGTGGGATTGGGGTACTGATCATTACCTAAAAGTGTCATCCAGATTGGGTCAAAAAATGTGTGCTGAGATTTCAGTAAACTCGTAGTTTTTTGGAAGCTTGGCAACCCCTTTCCATGAAAGTGATTTGTGCCAGTCTCTTCTTAGGGCTAAATCAATAGGAAACAAACCATAGAGATTGAACTTGGAACTACTTTATTGTGTCAAGGTTCAAAGAGCTAGCACAAACCGTGTTTGATTTAGAGTTCCAAATACATGTATCCATATAGGAGAAAACAGAGTGAAAACTAATAATTAAAACTGTTACTGCCAACAAACGGTTTAACATAGAAGAAGGAAATTTGGTGAGCCAAGTGTGACTGGGGTACTGATCATTACCTGAAAGTGTCATCAAGATTGGGTGAAAAAATGTGTGCTGAGATTTCAGGAAACTCGTAGTTTTTTAGAAGCTTGGCAACCCATTTCCATGAAAGTGATTTGCGGAGTCTGTGCTTAGGGCTACATCAATAGAAAACAAACCATAGAGATAGAACTTGGAACTACATTATTGTGTCAAGTTTCAAAGAGCTAGCACAAACCGTGTTTGATTTAGAGTTCCAAATACATGTATCCATATAGGAGACAACAGAGTGAAACCTAAAAATTAAAACGGTTACACCCAACGAACGGTTTATCCTAGAAGAATGAAATTTGGTGTGCCAAGTGGGATTGGGGTACTGATCATTACCTGAAAGTGTCATCAAGATTGGGTGAAAAAATGTGTGCTGAGATTTCAGGAAACTCGTAGTTTTTTGGAAGCTTGGCAACCCCTTTCCATGAAAGTGATTTGCGCCAGTCTCTGCTTAGTGCTACATCAGTAGGAAACAATCCATATAGACAGAACTTGGAACTACTTTATTGTGTCAAGTTTCAAAGAGCTAGCACAAACCGTCTTTGATTTAGAGTTCCAAATACATGTACCCATATAGGAGAAAACAGAGTGAAACCTAAAAATTTAAACTGTTACTGCCAACGAACTGTTTAACCTAGAAGAACGAAATTTGGTGAGCCAAGTGGGATTGGGGTACTGATCATTACCTGAAAGTGTCATCAAGATTAGGTGAAAAAATGTGTGCTGAGATTTCAGGAAACTCGTAGTTTTTAGGAAGCTTGGCAACCCCTTTCCATTAAAGTGATTTGCACCAGTCTGTGCTTAGCACTACATCAATAGGAAACAAACCATAGTGAAAGAACTTGGAACTACTTTATTGTGTCAAGTTTCAAAGAGCTAGCACAAACAGTTTTTCGTTTAGAGTTCCAACTACATGTATCCTTATAGGAGAAAATAGAGTGAAACCTAAAAATTTAAACTGTTATTGCCAACGAACTGTTTAACCTAGAATCATGAAATTTGGTGAGCCGAGTCGGATTGGAGTACTGATCATTACCTGAAAGTGTCATCAAGATTGGGTGAAAAAATGTGTGCTGAGATTTCAGGAAACTCGTAGTTTTTTTGATGCTTGGCAACCCCTTTCCATGAAAGTGATTTGCGCCAGTCTCTGCTTAGGGCTACATCAATAGGAAACAAACCATAGAGATAGAACTTGGAACTACTTTATTGTGTCATGTTTCAAAGAGCTAGCACAAACCGTGTTTGATTGAGAGTTCCAACTACATGTATCCATATAGGAATAAACAGAGTGAAACCTAAAAATTAAAACTGTTACGGCCAACGAACTGTTTAACCTAGAAGAACGAAATTTGGTGAGCCAAGTGGGATCGGCGTACTGATCATTACCTGAAAGTGTCATCAAGTTTGGGTGAAAAAATGTGTGCTGAGATTTCAGGAAACTCGTAGTTTTTTGGAAGTTTTGCAACCCCTTTCAATGAAAGTGATTTGCACCAGTCTCTGCTTAGGTCTACATCAATAGGAAACAAACCATACAGATTGAACTTGGAACTACTTTATTGTGTCAATTTTCAAAGAGCTAGCACAAATTGTGTTTGATCTAGAGTTCCAAATACATGTATCCATATAGGAGAAATCAGAGTGAAACCTAAAAATTAAAACTGTTTCTGCCAATGAGGGTTTAACCTAGAAGAACAAAATTTGGTGAGCCAAGTGGGATTGGGTTACTGATCATTACCTGAAAGTGTCATCAAGATTGGGTGAAAAAATGTGTGCTGAGATTTCAGGAAACTCGTAGTTTTTAGGAAGCTTGGCAACCCCTTTCCATTAAAGTGATTTGCACCAGTCTGTGCTTAGCACTACATCAATAGGAAACAAACCATAGTGAAAGAACTTGGAACTACTTTATTGTGTCAAGTTTTAAAGAGCTAGAACAAACCGTGTTTGTTTTAGAGTTCCTAATACATGTATCCACATAGGAGAAAACAGAGTGAAACATAAAAATTAAAACTGTAACTGCCAACGAACAGTTTAACCTAGAAGAACAAAATTTAGTGAGCCAAGTGGGATTGGGGTACTGATCATTACCTGAAAGTGTCATCCAGATTGCATGATAAAATGTGTGCTGAGATTTCAGGAAACTCGTAGTTGTTGGAAGCTTGGCAACCCCTTTCCATGAAAGTGATTTGCGCCAGTCTCTGCTTAGGGCTACATCAATAGGAAAAAAACCATAGAGATAGAACTTGGAACTACGTTATTCTGTCAAGTTTCAAAGAGCTAGCACAAACCGTGTTTGATTTAGAGTTCCACTACATATATCCATATAGGAGAAAACAGAGTGAAACCTAAATATTAAAACTGTTACTGCCAACGAACGGTTTAACCTAGAATCATGAAATTTGGTGAGCCAAGTCGGATTGGGGTACTGATCATTACCTGAAATTGTCATCAATTTTGGGTGTAAAAATGTGTGCTGAGTTTTCAGGAAACTCGTAGTTTTTTGGAAGCTTGGCAACCCCTTTCCATGAAAGTGATTTGCGCCAGTCTCTGATTAGGGCTACATCAATAGGAAACAAACCATAGAGATAGAACTTGGAACTACTTAATTGTGTCAAGTTTCAAAGAGCTAGCACAAACCGTGTTTGATTTAGAGTTCCAACTACATGTATCCATATAGAGACAACAGAGCAAAACCTAAAAATTAAAACTGTTACTGCCAACGAACGGTTTAAACTAGAAGAATGAAATTTGGTGAGCCAAGTGGAATTGGGGTACTGATCATTCCCTGAAAGTGTCATCAAGATTGGGTGAAAAAATGTGTGCTGAGATTTCAGGAAACTCGTTGTTTTTTGGAAGCTTGGCAACGCCTTTCCATGAAAGTGATTGGCGCCAGTCTGTTCTTAGGGCTACATCAATAGGAAACAAACCATAGAGATAGTACTTGGAAGTACTTTATTGTGTCAAGTTTCAAAGAGCTAGCAAAAACCGTGTTTGATTTAGAGTTCCAACTACATGTATCCATATATGAGAAAACAGAGTGAAACCTAAAAATTAAAACTGTTACTGCCAACGAACGGTTTAACCTAGAAGAACGAAATTTGGTGAGCCAAGTGGGATAGGCGTACTGATCATTACCTGAAAGTGTCATCAAGATTGGGTGAAAAAATGTGTGCTGAGATTTCAGGAAACTTGTAGTGTTTTGGAAGCTTGGCAACCCCTTTCCATGAAAGTGAATTGCGCCGGTCTCTGCTTAGGGCTACATCAATAGGAAACAAACCATAGAGATAGAACTTGGAACTACTTTATTGTGTCAGGTTTCAAAGAGCTAGCACAAACCGTGTTTGATTTAGAATTCCAACTACATGTATCCATATAGGAAAAAACAGAGTGAAACCTAAAAATTTAAACTATTACTGCCAACGAACGGTTTAACCTAGAAGAACGAAGTTTGGCGAGCCAAGTGGGATTGGGGTACTGATCATTACCTGAGAGTGTCATCAAGATTGGGTGAAAAAATGTGTGCTGAGATTTCAGGAAACTCGTAGTTTTTTGGAAGCTTGGCAACCCCTTTCCATGAAAGTGATTTGCGCCAGTCTCTGCTTAGGGCTACATCAATAGGAAACAAACCATAGAGATAGAACTTGGAACTACTTTATTGTGTCAAGTTTCAAAGAGCTAGCACAAACCGTGTTTGATTTAGAGTTCCTACTACATGTATCCATATAGGAGAAAACAGAGTGAAACCTAAAAATTTAAACTGTTACTGCCAACGAACGGTTTAACCTAGAAGAATGAAATTTGGTGAGCCAAGTGGGATTGGGGTACTGATCATTACCTGAAAGTGTCTTCAAGTTTGGGTGAAAAAATGTGTGCTGAGATTTCAGGAAACTCGTAGTTTTTTGGAAGCTTGGCAACCCCTTTCCATGAAAGTGATTTGCACCGGTCTCTGCTTAGGGCTACATCAATAGGAAACAAACCACAGAGATAGAACTTGGAAATACTTTATTGTGTCAAGTTTCAAAGTGCTAGCACAAACCGTTTGGATTTAGGGTTCCAACTACATGTATCCATATAGGAGAAAACAGAGTGAAACCTAAAAATTAAAACTGTTACTGCCAACGAACGGTTTAACCTAGAAGAACGAAATTTGGCGAGCCAAGTGGGATTGGGGTACTGATCATTACCTAAAAGTGTCATCCAGATTGAGTCAAAAAATGTGTGCTGAGATTTCAGTAAACTCGTAGTTTTTTGGAAGCTTGGCAACCTTTTTCCATGAAAGTGATTTGTGCCAGTCTCTTCTTAGGGCTAAATCAATAGGAAACAAACCATAGAGATAGAACTTGGAACTACTTTATTGTGTCAAGGTTCAAAGAGCTAGCACAAACCGTGTTTGATTTAGAGTTCCAAATACATGTATCCATATAGGAGAAAACAGAGTGAAAACTAAAAATTAAAACTGTTACTGCCAACAAACGGTTTAACATAGAAGAAGGAAATTTGGTGAGCCAAGTGTGTCTGGGGTACAGATCATTACCTGAAAGTGTCATCAAGATTGGGTGAAAAAATGTGTGCTGAGATTTCAGGAAACTCGTAGTTTTTTGGAAGCTTGGCAACCCATTTCCATTAAAGTGATTTGCGGAGTCTCTGCTTAGGGCTACATCAATAGAAAACAAACCATAGAGATAGAACTTGGAACTACATTATTGTGTCAAGTTTCAAAGAGCTAGCACAAACCGTGTTTGATTTAGAGTTCCAAATACATGTATCCATATAGGAGACAACAGAGTGAAACCTAAAAATTAAAACTGTTACACCCAACGAACGGTTTATCCTAGAAGAATGAAATTTGGTGTGCCAAGTGGGATTGGGGTACTGATCATTACCTGAAAGTGTCATCAAGATTGGGTGAAAAAATGTGTGCTGAGATTTCAGGAAACTCGTAGTTTTTTGGAAGCTTGGCAACCCCTTTCCATGAAAGTGATTTGCGCCAGTCTCTGCTTAGGGCTACATCAATAGGAAACAAACCATAGAGATACAACTTGGAACTACTTTATTGTGTCATGTTTCAAAGAGCTAGCACAAACCGTGTTTGATTTAGAGTTCCAAATACATGTATCCATATAGGAGAAAACAGAGTGAAAACTAAAAATTAAAACTGTTACTGCCAACAAACGGTTTAACATAGAAGAAGGAAATTTGGTGAGCCAAGTGTGACTGGGGTACTGATCATTACCTGAAAGTGTCATCAAGATTGGGTGAAAAAATGTGTGCTGAGATTTCAGGAAACTCGTAGTTTTTTAGAAGCTTGGCAACCCATTTCCATGAAAGTGATTTGCGGAGTCTGTGCTTAGGGCTACATCAATAGAAAACAAACCATAGAGATAGAACTTGGAACTACATTATTGTGTCAAGTTTCAAAGAGCTAGCACAAACCGTGTTTGATTTAGAGTTCCAAATACATGTATCCATATAGGAGACAACAGAGTGAAACCTAAAAATTAAAACGGTTACACCCAACGAACGGTTTATCCTAGAAGAATGAAATTTGGTGTGCCAAGTGGGATTGGGGTACTGATCATTACCTGAAAGTGTCATCAAGATTGGGTGAAAAAATGTGTGCTGAGATTTCAGGAAACTCGTAGTTTTTTGGAAGCTTGGCAACCCCTTTCCATGAAAGTGATTTGCGCCAGTCTCTGCTTAGTGCTACATCAATAGGAAACAATCCATATAGACAGAACTTGGAACTACTTTATTGTGTCAAGTTTCAAAGAGCTAGCACAAACCGTCTTTGATTTAGAGTTCCAAATACATGTACCCATATAGGAGAAAACAGAGTGAAACCTAAAAATTTAAACTGTTACTGCCAACGAACTGTTTAACCTAGAAGAACGAAATTTGGTGAGAAAAGTGGGATTGGGGTACTCATCATTACCTGAAAGTGTCATCCAGATTGGGTGAAAAAATGTGTGCTGAGATTTCAGGAAACTCGTAGTTTTTTGGAAGCTTGGCAACCCCTTTCCATTAAAGTGATTTGCGCCAGTCTCTGCTTAGTGCTACATCAATAGGAAACAAACCATATAGACAGAACTTGGAACTACTTTATTGTGTCAAGTTTCAAAGAGCTAGCACAAACCGTTTTTCGTTTAGAGTTCCAACTACATGTATCCTTATAGGAGAAAATAGAGTGAAACCTAAAAATTTAAACTGTTACTGCCAACGAACTGTTTAACCTAGAATCATGAAATTTGGTGAGCCAAGTCGGATTGGAGTACTGATCATTACCTGAAAGTGTCATCAAGATTGGGTGAAAAAATGTGTGCTGAGATTTCAGGAAACTCGTAGTTTTTTTGAAGCTTGGCAACCCCTTTCCATGAACGTGATTTGCGCCAGTCTCTGCTTAGGGCTACATCAATAGGAAACAAACCATAGAGATAGAACTTGGAACTACTTTATTGTGTCATGTTTCAAAGAGCTAGCACAAACCGTGTTTGATTGAGAGTTCCAACTACATGTATCCATATAGGAATAAACAGAGTGAAACCTAAAAATTAAAACTCTTACGGCCAAAGAACGGTTTAACCTAGAAGAACGAAATTTGGTGAGCCAAGTGGGATCGGCGTACTGATCATTACCTGAAAGTGTCATCAAGTTTGGGTGAAAAAATGTGTGCTGAGATTTCAGGAAACTCGTAGTTTTTTGGAAGTTTGGCAACCCCTTTCAATGAAAGTGATTTGCACCAGTCTCTGCTTAGGTCTACATCAATAGGAAACAAACCATACAGATTGAACTTGGAACTACTTTATTGTGTCAATTTTCAAAGAGCTAGCACAAATTGTGTTTGATCTAGAGTTCTAAATACATGTATCCATATAGGAGAAATCAGAGTGAAACCTAAAAATTAAAACTGTTTCTGCCAACGAGGGTTTAACCTAGAAGAACAAAATTTGGTGAGCCAAGTGGGATTGGGTTACTGATCATTACCTGAAAGTGTCATCAAGATTGGGTGAAAAAATGTGTGCTGAGATTTCAGGAAACTCGTAGTTTTTAGGAAGCTTGGCAACCCCTTTCCATGAAAGTGATTTGCACCAGTCTGTGCTTAGCACTACATCAATAGGAAACAAACCATAGTGAAAGAACTTGGAACTACTTTATTGTGTCAAGTTTTAAAGAGCTAGAACAAACCGTGTTTGTTTTAGAGTTCCTAATACATGTATCCACATAGGAGAAAACAGAGTGAAACATAAAAATTAAAACTGTAACTGCCAACGAACAGTTTAACCTAGAAGAACGAAATTTGGTGAGCCAAGTGGGATTGGGGTACTGATCATTCCCTGAAAGTGTCATCAAGATTGGGTGAAAAAATGTGTGCTGAGATTTCAGGAAACTCGTTGTTTTTTGGAAGCTTGGCAACGCCTTTCCATGAAAGTGATTGGCGCCAGTCTGTTCTTAGGGCTACTTCAATAGGAAACAAACCATAGAGATAGTACTTGGAAGTACTTTATTGTTTCAAGTTTCAAAGAGCTAGCAAAAACCGTGTTTGATTTAGAGTTCCAACTACATGTATCCATATATGAGAAAACAGAGTGAAACCTAAAAATTAAAACTGTTACTGCCAACGAACGGTTTAACCTAGAAGAACGAAATTTGGTGAGCCAAGTGGGATAGGCGTACTGATCATTACCTGAAAGTGTCATCAAGATTGGGTGA
Source organism: Spermophilus citellus (assembly GCF_964194105.1). Taxonomy (NCBI): domain Eukaryota; kingdom Metazoa; phylum Chordata; class Mammalia; order Rodentia; family Sciuridae; genus Spermophilus; species Spermophilus citellus. Next base: position 25,210,172 of record NC_138196.1, on the reverse strand, counting down.
AAAAATGTGTGCTGAGATTTCAGGAAACTTGTAGTGTTTTGGAAGCTTGGCAACCCCTTTCCATGAAAGTGAATTGCGCCGGTCTCTGCTTAGGGCTACATCAATAGGAAACAAACCATAGAGATAGAACTTGGAACTACTTTATTGTGTCAGGTTTCAAAGAGCTAGCACAAACCGTGTTTGATTTAGAATTCCAACTACATGTATCCATATAGGAAAAAACAGAGTGAAACCTAAAAATTTAAACTATTACTGCCAACGAACGGTTTAACCTAGAAGAAGGAAGTTTGGCGAGCCAAGTGGGATTGGGGTACTGATCATTACCTGAGAGTGTCATCAAGATTGGGTGAAAAAATGTGTGCTGAGATTTCAGGAAACTCGTAGTTTTTTGGAAGCTTGGCAACCCCTTTCCATGAAAGTGATTTGCGCCAGTCTCTGCTTAGGGCTACATCAATAGGAAACAAACCATAGAGATAGAACTTGGAACTACTTTATTGTGTCAAGTTTCAAAGAGCTAGCACAAACCGTGTTTGATTTAGAGTTCCTACTACATGTATCCATATAGGAGAAAACAGAGTGAAACCTAAAAATTTAAACTGTTACTGCCAACGAACGGTTTAACCTAGAAGAATGAAATTTGGTGAGCCAAGTGGGATTGGGGTACTGATCATTACCTGAAAGTGTCTTCAAGTTTGGGTGAAAAAATGTGTGCTGAGATTTCAGGAAACTCGTAGTTTTTTGGAAGCTTGGCAACCCCTTTCCATGAAAGTGATTTGCACCGGTCTCTGCTTAGGGCTACATCAATAGGAAACAAACCACAGAGATAGAACTTGGAAATACTTTATTGTGTCAAGTTTCAAAGTGCTAGCACAAACCGTTTGGATTTAGGGTTCCAACTACATGTATCCATATAGGAGAAAACAGAGTGAAACCTAAAAATTAAAACTGTTACTGCCAACGAACGGTTTAACCTAGAAGAACGAAATTTGGTGAGCCAAGTGGGATTGGGGTACTGATCATTACCTAAAAGTGTCATCCAGATTGAGTCAAAAAATGTGTGCTGAGATTTCAGTAAACTCGTAGTTTTTTGGAAGCTTGGCAACCCCTTTCCATGAAAGTGATTTGTGCCAGTCTCTTCTTAGGGCTAAATCAATAGGAAACAAACCATAGAGATAGAACTTGGAACTACTTTATTGTGTCAAGGTTCAAAGAGCTAGCACAAACCGTGTTTGATTTAGAGTTCCAAATACATGTATCCATATAGGAGAAAACAGAGTGAAAACTAAAAATTAAAACTGTTACTGCCAACAAACGGTTTAACATAGAAGAAGGAAATTTGGTGAGCCAAGTGTGTCTGGGGTACTGATCATTACCTGAAAGTGTCATCAAGATTGGGTGAAAAAATGTGTGCTGAGATTTCAGGAAACTCGTAGTTTTTTGGAAGCTTGGCAACCCATTTCCATTAAAGTGATTTGCGGAGTCTCTGCTTAGGGCTACATCAATAGAAAACAAACCATAGAGATAGAACTTGGAACTACATTATTGTGTCAAGTTTCAAAGAGCTAGCACAAACCGTGTTTGATTTAGAGTTCCAAATACATGTATCCATATAGGAGACAACAGAGTGAAACCTAAAAATTAAAACTGTTACACCCAACGAACGGTTTATCCTAGAAGAATGAAATTTGGTGTGCCAAGTGGGATTGGGGTACTGATCATTACCTGAAAGTGTCATCAAGATTGGGTGAAAAAATGTGTGCTGAGATTTCAGGAAACTCGTAGTTTTTTGGAAGCTTGGCAACCCCTTTCCATGAAAGTGATTTGCGCCAGTCTCTGCTTAGTGCTACATCAATAGGAAACAATCCATATAGACAGAACTTGGAACTACTTTATTGTGTCAAGTTTCAAAGAGCTAGCACAAACCGTCTTTGATTTAGAGTTCCAAATACATGTACCCATATAGGAGAAAACAGAGTGAAACCTAAAAATTTAAACTGTTACTGCCAACGAACTGTTTAACCTAGAAGAACGAAATTTGGTGAGCCAAGTGGGATTGGGGTACTGATCATTACCTGAAATTGCCATCAAGATTGGGTGAAAAAATGTGTGCTGAGATTTCAGGAAACTCGTAGTTTTTTGGAAGCTTGGCAACCCCTTTCCATGAAAGTGATTTGCGCCAGTCTCTGCTTAGTGCTACATCAATAGGAAACAAACCATATAGACAGAACTTGGAACTACTTTATTGTGTCAAGTTTCAAAGAGCTAGCACAAACAGTTTTTCGTTTAGAGTTCCAACTACATGTATCCTTATAGGAGAAAATAGAGTGAAACCTAAAAATTTAAACTGTTACTGCCAACGAACTGTTTAACCTAGAATCATGAAATTTGGTGAGCCAAGTCGGATTGGAGTACTGATCATTACCTGAAAGTGTCATCAAGATTGGGTGAAAAAATGTGTGCTGAGATTTCAGGAAACTCGTAGTTTTTTGGAAGCTTGGCAACCCCTTTCCATGAAAGTGATTTGCGCCAGTCTCTGCTTAGGGCTACATCAATAGGAAACAAACCATAGAGATAGAACTTGGAACTACTTTATTGTGTCAAGTTTCAAAGAGCTAGCACAAACCGTGTTTGATTTAGAGTTCCTACCACATGTATCCATATAGGAGAAAACAGAGTGAAACCTAAAAATTTAAACTGTTACTGCCAACGAACGGTTTAACCTAGAAGAATGAAATTTGGTGAGCCAAGTGGGATTGGGGTACTGATCATTACCTGAAAGTGTCTTCAAGTTTGGGTGAAAAAATGTGTGCTGAGATTTCAGGAAACTCGTAGTTTTTTGGAAGCTTGGCAACCCCTTTCCATGAAAGTGATTTGCACCGGTCTCTGCTTAGTGCTACATCAATAGGAAACAAACCACAGAGATAGAACTTGGAAATACTTTATTGTGTCAAGTTTCAAAGAGCTAGCACAAACCGTTTGGATTTAGGGTTCCAACTACATGTATCCATATAGGAGAAAACAGAGTGAAACCTAAAAATTAAAACTATTACTGCCAACGAACGGTTTAACCTAGAAGAACGAAATTTGGCGAGCCAAGTGGGATTGGGGTACTGATCATTACCTAAAAGTGTCATCCAGATTGGGTCAAAAAATGTGTGCTGAGATTTCAGTAAACTCGTAGTTTTTTGGAAGCTTGGCAACCCCTTTCCATGAAAGTGATTTGTGCCAGTCTCTTCTTAGGGCTAAATCAATAGGAAACAAACCATAGAGATAGAACTTGGAACTACTTTATTGTGTCAAGTTTTAAAGAGCTAGAACAAACCGTGATTGTTTTAGAGTTCCTAATACATGTATCCACATAGGAGAAAACAGAGTGAAACCTAAAAATTAAAACTGTAACTGCCAACGAACAGTTTAACCTAGAAGAACAAAATTTAGTGAGCCAAGTGGGATTGGGGTACTGATCATTACCTGAAAGTGTCATCCAGATTGCATGAAAAAATGTGTGCTGAGATTTCAGGAAACTCGTAGTTGTTGGAAGCTTGGCAACCCCTTTCCATGAAAGTGATTTGCGCCAGTCTCTGCTTAGGGCTACATCAATAGGAAAAAAACCATAGAGATAGAACTTGGAACTACGTTATTCTGTCAAGTTTCAAAGAGCTAGCACAAACCGTGTTTGATTTAGAGTTCCACTACATATATCCATATAGGAGAAAACAGAGTGAAACCTAAATATTAAAACTGTTACTGCCAACGAACGGTTTAACCTAGAATCATGAAATTTGGTGAGCCAAGTCGGATTGGGGTACTGATCATTACCTGAAAGTGTCATCAATTTTGGGTGTAAAAATGTGTGCTGAGTTTTCAGGAAACTCGTAGTTTTTTGGAAGCTTGGCAACCCCTTTCCATGAAAGTGATTTGCGCCAGTCTCTGATTAGGGCTACATCAATAGGAAACGAACCATAGAGATAGAACTTGGAACTACTTAATTGTGTCAAGTTTCAAAGAGCTAGCACAAACCGTGTTTGATTTAGAGTTCCAACTACATGTATCCATATAGAGAAAACAGAGCAAAACCTAAAAATTAAAACTGTTACTGCCAACGAACGGTTTAACCTAGAAGAACGAAATTTGGTGAGCCAAGTGGGATTGGGGTACTCATCATTACCTGAAAGTGTCATCAAGTTTTGGTGAAAAAATGTGTGCTGAGATTTCAGGAAACTCATTGTTTTGGAAGCTTGGCAACCCCTTTCCATGAAAGTGATTTGCGCCAGTCTCGGCTTAGGGCTACATCAATAGGAAAAAAACCATAGAGATAGAACTTGGAACTACTTTATTGTGTCAAGTTTCAAAGAGCTAGCACAAACCGTGTTTGATTTAGAGTTCCAACTACATGTATGCATATAGGAGAAATCAGACTGAAACCTAAAAATTAAAACTCTTACTGCCAACGAACAGTTTAACCTAGAAGAACGAAATTTGGTGAGCCAAGTGGAATGGGGTACTGATCATTAACTGAAAGTGTCATCAAGTTTGTGTGAAAAAATATGTGCTGAGATTTCAGGAAACTCGTAGTGTTTTGGAAGCTTGGCAACCCCTTTCCATGTAAGTGATCTGTGCCAGTCTCTGCTTAGCGCTACACCAATAGGAAACAAAACATAGAGATAGAACTTGGAACTACTTTATTGTGTCAAGTTTCAAAGAGCTTGCACAAACCGTGTTTGATTTAGAGTTCCAAATACATGTATCCATATAGGAGAAAATAGAGTGAAACCTAAAAATTTAAACTGTTACTGCCAACGAACTGTTTAACCTAGAATCATGAAATTTGGTGAGCCAAGTCGGATTGGAGTACTGATCATTACCTGAAAGTGTCATCAAGATTGGGTGAAAAAATGTGTGCTGAGATTTCAGGAAACTCGTAGTTTTTTGGAAGCTTGGCAACCCCTTTCCATGAAAGTGATTTGCGCCAGTCTCTGCTTAGGGCTACATCAATAGGAAACAAACCATAGAGATAGAACTTGGAACTACTTTATGGTGTCAAGTTTCAAAGAGCTAGCACAAACCGTGTTTGATTTAGAATTCCAATTACATGTATCCATATAAGAGAAAACAGAGTGAAACCTAAAAATTAAAATTGTTACGGCCAAAGAACGGTTTAACCTAGAAGAACGAAATTTGGTGAGCCAAGTGGGATCGGCGTACTGATCATTACCTGAAAGTGTCATCAAGTTTGGGTGAAAAAATGTGTGCTGAGATTTCAGGAAACTCGTAGTGTTTTGGAAGCTTGGCAACCCCTTTCCATGAAAGTGATTTGCGCCAGTCTCTGCTTAGGGCTACATCAATAGGAAACAAACCATAGAGATAGAACTTGGAACTACTTTATTGTGTCACGTTTCAAAGAGCTAGCACAAACCGTGTTTGATTGAGAGTTCCAACTACATGTATCCATATAGGAATAAACAGAGTGAAACCTAAAAATTAAAACTGTTACGGCCAAAGAACGGTTTAACCTAGAAGAACGAAATTTGGTGAGCCAATTGGGATCGGGGTACTGATCATTACCTGAAAGTGTCATCAAGTTTGGGTGAAAAAATGTGTGCTGAGATTTCAGGAAACTCGTAGTTTTTTGGAAGCTTGGCAACCCCTTTCCATGAAAGTGATTTGTGCCAGTCTCTGCTTAGGACTACATCAATAGGAAACAAACAATAGAGATAGAACTTGGAACTACTTTATTGTGTCAAGTTTCAATGAGCTAGCACAAACCGTCTTTGATTTAGAGTTCCAACTACATGTATCCATATAGGAGAAAACAGAGTAAAACCTAAAAATTAAAATTGTTACTGCCAACGAACGGTTTAACCTAGAAGAACGAAATTTGGTGAGCCAAGTGGGATTGGGTACTGATCATTACCTGAAAGTGTCATCAAGTTTGGGTGAAAAAATGTGTGCTGAGATTTCAGGAAACTCGTAGTTTTTTGGAAGCTGGCAACCCCTTTCCATGAAAGTAATTTGCGCCAGTCTCTGCTTAGGGCTACATCAATAGGAAACAAACCATAGAGATAGAACTTGGAACTACTTTATTGTGTCAAGTTTCAAAGAGCTAGCACAAACCGTGTTTGATTTAGAGTTCCAACTACATGTATCCATATAGGAATAAACAGAGTGAAACCTAAAAATTAAAACTGTTACTGCCAAAGAAGGGTTTAACCTAGAAGAACGAAATTTGATGAGCCAAGTGGGATTGGGGTACTGATCATTATCTGAAAGTGTCATCAAGATTGGGTGAAAAATTGTGTGCTGAGATTTCAGGATACTTGTAGTTTTTTGGAAGCTTGGCAACCCCTTTCCATGAAAGTGATTTGCGCCAGTCTCTGCTTAGGGCTACATCAATGGGAAACAAACCATAGAGTTGGAACTTGGAACTACTTTATGCTGTCAAGTTTCAAAGAGCTAGCACAAATGGTGTTGGATTTAGAGTTCCAACTACATGTATCCATATAGGAGAAAACAGAGTGAAACCTAATAATTAAAACTGTTACTGCCAACGTCAGGTTTAACCTATTAGAACGAAATATGGTGAGCCAAGTGGGATTGGGGTACTGATCATTACCTGAAAGTGTGATCCAGATTGGGTGAAAAAATGTATGCTGAGATTTCAGGAAACTCATAGTTTTTTGGAAGCTTGGCAACCCCTTTCCATGAAAGTGATATGTGCAGGTCTCTGCTTAGGGCTACATCAATAGAAAACAAACCATAGAGATAGAAATTGCAACTACTTTATTGTGTCAAGTTTCAAAGAGCTAGCACAAACCGTGTTTGATTTAGAGTTCCAACTACATGTATCCATATAGGCGAAAACAGAGTGAAACCTAAAATTTAAAACTGTTATTGCCAACGAACGGTTTAAACTAGAAGAACAAAATTTGGTGAGCCCAGTGGGATTCGGGTACTGATCATTACCTGAAATTTTTATCAAGATTGGGTGAAAAAATTTGTGCTGAGATTTCAGGAAACTCGTAGTTTTTTGGAAGCTTGGCAACCCCTTTCCATGAAAGTGATTTGCGCCAGTCTCTGCTTAGGGCTACATCAATAGAAAACAAACCATAGAGATAGAACTTGGATCTACTTTATTGTGTCAAGTTTCAAAGAGCTAGCACAAACCGTGTTTGATTTAGAGTTACAACTACAGCTATCCATATAGGCGAAAACAGAGTGAAAACTAAAATTAAAACTGTTACTGCCAACGAACGGTTTAACCTAGAAGAACGAAATTTGGTGAGCCCAGTGGGATTGGGGTACTGATCATTACCTGAAAGTGTCATCAAGATTGGGTGAAAAAATGTGTGGTGAGATTTCAGGAAACAGGTAGTTTTTTGGAAGCTTGGCAACCCCTTTCCATGAAAGTGATTTGCGCCAGTCTCTGCTTAGGGCTACATCAATAGGAAACAAACCATAGAGATAGAACTTAGAACGACTTTATTGTGTCAAGTTTCAAAGAGCTAGCACAAACCGTGTTTGATTTAGAGTTACAAATACATGTATCCATATAGGCGAAATCAGAGTGAAACCTAAAAATTAAAACTGTTAAGGCCAATGAACGGTTTAACATAGAAGATGGAAATTTGGTCAGCCAAGTCGGATTGGGGTACTGATCATTACCTCAAAGTGTCATCAAGATTGGGTTAAAAAATGTGTGCTGAGATTTCAGGAATCTCGTAGTTTTTTGGAAACTTGACAACCCCTTTCCATGAAAGTGATTTGCGCCAATCTCTGCTTAGGGCTACATCAATAGGAATCAAACCATAGAGATAGAACTTGGAACTACTTTATTGTGTCAAATTTCAAAGAGCTAGCACAAACCTGTTTGATTTAGAGTTCCAACTACATGTATCCATATAGGAGAAAACAGAGTGAAACCTAAAAATTAAAACTGTTACTGCCAACGAACGGTTTAACCTAGAAGAACGAAATTTGGTGAGCCAAGTGGGATTGGGGTACTGATCATTACCTGAAAGTGTAATCAAGATTGGGTGAAAAAATGTGTGCTGTGATTTCGGGAAACTCGTAGTTTTTTGGAAGCTTGGCAACGCCTTTCCATGAAAGTGATTTGTGCCGGTCTCTGCTTAGGGCTACATCAATAGGAAACAAACCATAGAGATAGAACTTGGAACTACTTTATTGTGTCAAGTTTCAAAGAGGTAGCACAAACCGTGTTTGATTTAGAGTTCCTACTACATGTATCCATATAGGAGAAAACAGAGTGAAACATAAAAATTAAAACTGTTACTGCCAACGTACGGTTTAACCTAGAAGAATGAAATTTGGTGAGCCAAGTGGGATTGGGGTACTGATCATTACCTGAAAGTGTTTTCAAGTTTGGGTGAAAAAATGTGTGCTGAGATTTCAGGAAACTCGTAGTTTTTTGGAAGCTTGGCAACCCCTTTCCATGAAAGTGATTTGCACCGGTCTCTGCTTAGGGCTACATCAATAGGAAACAAACCACAGAGATAGAACTTGGAAATACTTTATTGTGTCAAGTTTCAAAGAGCTAGCACAAACCGTTTGGATTTAGAGTTCCAACTACATGTATGCATATAGGAGAAAACAGAGTGAAACCTAAAAATTAAAACTATTACTGCCAACGAATGGTTTAACCTAGAAGAACGAAATTTGGCGAGCCAAGTGGGATTGGGGTACTGATCATTACCTAAAAGTGTCATCCAGATTGGGTCAAAAAATGTGTGCTGAGATTTCAGTAAACTCGTAGTTTTTTGGAAGCTTGGCAACCCCTTTCCATGAAAGTGATTTGTGCTGGTCTCTGCTAAGGGCTACATCAATAGGAAACAAAGCATAGAAATAGAACTTGGAAGTACTTTATTGTGTCAAGTTTCAAAGAGCTAGCACAAACCGTGTTTGATTTAGAGTTCCAACTACATGTATCCATATAGGAGAAAACAGAGTGAAACCTAAAAATTAAAACTGTTACTGCCAACGAACGGTTTAACCTAGAAGAACGAAATTTGGTGAGCCAAGTGGGATTGGGGTATTGATCATTCCCTGAAAGTGTCATCAAGATTGGGTGAAAAAATGTGTGCTGAGATTTCAGGAAACTCGTTGTTTTTTGGAAGCTTGGCAACGCCTTTCCATGAAAGTGATTGGCGCCAGTCTGTTCTTAGGACTACATCAATAGGACACAAAACATAGAGATAGAACTTGGAACTACTTTATTGTGTCAAGTTTCAAAGAGCTAGCACAAACCGTGTTTGATTTAGAGTTCCTACTACATGTATCCATATAGGAGAAAACAGAGTGAAACCTAAAAATTTAAACTGTTACTGCCAACGAACGGTTTAACCTAGAAGAATGAAATTTGGTGAGCCAAGTGGGATTGGGGTACTGATCATTACCTGAAAGTGTCTTCAAGTTTGGGTGAAAAAATGTGTGCTGAGATTTCAGGAAACTCGTAGTTTTTTGGAAGCTTGGCAACCCCTTTCCATGAAAGTGATTTGCACCGGTCTCTGCTTAGGGCTACATCAATAGGAAACAAACCACAGAGATAGAACTTGGAAATACTTTATTGTGTCAAGTTTCAAAGAGCTAGCACAAACCGTTTGGATTTAGGGTTCCAACTACATGTATCCATATAGGAGAAAACATAGTGAAACCTAAAAATTAAAACTATTACTGCCAACGAACTGTTTAACCCAGAAGAACGAAATTTGGCGAGCCAAGTGGGATTGGGGTACTGATCATTACCTAAAAGTGTCATCCAGATTGGGTCAAAAAATGTGTGCTGAGATTTCAGTAAACTCGTAGTTTTTTGGAAGCTTGGCAACCCCTTTCAATGAAAGTGATTTGCACCAGTCTCTGCTTAGGTCTACATCAATAGGAAACAAACCATACAGATTGAACTTGGAACTACTTTATTGTGTCAATTTTCAAAGAGCTAGCACAAATTGTGTTTGATCTAGAGTTCCAAATACATGTATCCATATAGGAGAAATCAGAGTGAAACCTAAAAATTAAAACTGTTTCTGCCAACGAGGGTTTAACCTAGAAGAACAAAATTTGGTGAGCCAAGTGGGATTGGGTTACTGATCATTACCTGAAAGTGTCATCAAGATTGGGTGAAAAAATGTGTGCTGAGATTTCAGGAAACTCGTAGTTTTTAGGAAGCTTGGCAACCCCTTTCCATGAAAGTGATTTGCACCAGTCTGTGCTTAGCACTACATCAATAGGAAACAAACCATAGTGAAAGAACTTGGAACTACTTTATTTGTCAAGTTTTAAAGAGCTAGAACAAACCGTGTTTTTTTAGAGTTCCTAATACATGTATCCACATAGGAGAAAATAGAGTGAAACATAAAAATTAAAACTGTAACTGCCAACGAACAGTTTAACCTTGAAGAACAAAATTTACTGAGCCAAGTGGGATTGGTGTACTGATCATTACCTGAAAGTGTCATCCAGATTGCATGAAAAAATGTGTCCTGAGATTTCAGGAAACTCGTAGTTGTTGGAAGCTTGGCAACCCCTTTCCATGAAAGTGATTTGCGCCAGTCTCTGCTTAGGGCTACATCAATAGGAAAAAAACCATAGAGATAGAACTTGGAACTACGTTATTCTGTCAAGTTTCAAAGAGCTAGCACAAACCGTGTTTGATTTAGAGTTCCACTACATATATCCATATAGGAGAAAACAGAGTGAAACCTAAATATTAAAACTGTTACTGCCAACGAACGGTTTAACCTAGAATCATGAAATTTGGTGAGCCCAGTCGGATTGGGGTACTGATCATTACCTGAAAGTGTCATCAATTTTGGGTGTAAAAATGTGTGCTGAGTTTTCAGGAAACTCGTAGTTTTTTGGAAGCTTGGCAACCCCTTTCCATGAAAGTGATTTGCGCCAGTCTCTGATTAGGGCTACATCAATAGGAAACAAACCATAGAGATAGAACTTGGAACTACTTAATTGTGTCAAGTTTCAAAGAGCTAGCACAAACCGTGTTTGATTTAGAGTTCCAACTACATGTATCCATATAGAGAAAACAGAGCAAAACCTAAAAATTAAAACTGTTACTGCCAACGAACGGTTTAACCTAGAAGAACGAAATTTGGTGAGCCAAGTGGGATTGGGGTACTCATCATTACCTGAAAGTGTCATCAAGTTTTGGTGAAAAAATGTGTGCTGAGATTTCAGGAAACTCATTGTTTTGGAAGCTTGGCAACCCCTTTCCATGAAAGTGATTTGCGCCAGTCTCGGCTTAGGGCTACATCAATAGGAAAAAAACCATAGAGATAGAACTTGGAACTACTTTATTGTGTCAAGTTTCAAAGAGCTAGCACAAACCGTGTTTGATTTAGAGTTCCAACTACATGTATCCATATAGGAGAAAATAGAGTGAAACCTAAAAATTTAAACTGTTACTGCCAACGAACTGTTTAACCTAGAATCATGAAATTTGGTGAGCCAAGTCGGATTGGAGTACTGATCATTACCTGAAAGGGTCATCAAGATTGGGTGAAAAAATGTGTGCTGAGATTTCAGGAAACTCGTAGTTTTTTGGAAGCTTGGCAACCCCTTTCCATGAAAGTGATTTGCGCCAGTCTCTGCTTAGGTCTACATCAATAGGAAACAAACCATAGAGATAGAACTTGGAACTACTTTATTGTGTCAAGTTTCAAAGAGCTAGCACAAACCGTGTTTGATTGAGAGTTCCAACTACATGTATCCATATAGGAATAAACAGAGTGAAACCTAAAAATTAAAACTGTTACGGCCAAAGAACGGTTTAACCTAGAAGAACGAAATTTGGTGAGCCAAGTGGGATCGGCGTACTGATCATTACCTGAAAGTGTGATCAAGTTTGGGTGAAAAAATGTGTGCTGAGATTTCAGGAAACTCGTAGTTTTTTGGAAGCTTGGCAACCGCTTTCCATGAAAGTGATTTGTGCCAGTCTCTGCTTAGGACTACATCAATAGGAAACAAACAATAGAGATAGAACTTGGAACTACTTTATTGTGTCAAGTTTCAATGAGCTAGCACAAACCGTCTTTGATTTAGAGTTCCAACTACATGTATCCATATAGGAGAAAACAGAGTAAAACCTAAAAATTAAAACTGTTACTGCTAACGAACGGTTTAACCTAGAAGAACGAAATTTGGTGAGCCAAGTGGGATTGGGGTACTGATCATTACCTGAAATTGCCATCAAGATTGGGTGAAAAAATGTGTGCTGAGATTTCAGGAAACTCGTAGTTTTTTGGAAGCTTGGCAACCCATTTCCATGAAAGTGATTTGCGCTGGTCTCTGCTTAGGGCTACATCAATAGGAAACAAACCATAGAGATAGAACTTGGAACTACTTTATTGTGTCAAGTTTCAAAGAGCTAGCACAAACCGTGTTTGATTTTGAGTTCCAACTACATGTATCCATATAGGGGAAAACAGAGTGAAACCTAAAAATTAAAACTGTTACTGCCAACGAACGGTTTAACCTAGAAGAACGAAATTTGGTGAGCCAAGTGGGATTCGGGTACTGATCATTACCTGAAATTTTCATCAAGATTGGGTGAAAAAATGTGTGCTGAGATTTCAGGAAACTCATAGTTTTTTGGAAGCTTGGCAACCCCTTTCCATGAAAGTGATTTGCGCCAGTTTCTGCTTAGGCCTACATCAGTAGGAAACAAACCATAGAGATAGAACTTTCAACTACTTTATTGTGTCAAGTTTCAAAGAGCTAGCACAAACCGTCTTTGATTTAGAGTTCCAACTACATGTATCCATATAGGCGAAAACAGAGTGAAACCTAAAAATTAAAACTGTTACTGCCAACGAACGGTTTAACCTAGAAGAACGAAATTTGGTGAGCCAAGTGGGATTGGGGTACTGATCATTACCTGAAAGTGTCATCCAGATTGGGTGAAAAAATGTGTGCTGAGATTTCAGGAAACTCGTAGTTTTTTGGAAGATTGGCAACCCTTTCCATGAAAGTGATTTGCGCCAGTTTCTCCTTAGGTCTACATCAATAGGAAACAAACCATACAGATTGAACTTGGAACTACTTTATTGTGTCAATTTTCAAAGAGCTAGCACAAATTGTGTTTGATCTAGAGTTCCAAATACATGTATCCATATAGGAGAAATCAGAGTGAAACCTAAAAATTAAAACTGTTTCTGCCAACGAGGGTTTAACCTAGAAGAACAAAATTTGGTGAGCCAAGTGGGATTGGGTACTGATCATTACCTGAAAGTGTCATCAAGTTTGGGTGAAAAAATGTGTGCTGAGATTTCAGGAAACTCGTAGTTTTTTGGAAGCTGGCAACCCCTTTCCATGAAAGTGATTTGCGCCAGTCTCTGCTTAGAGCTACATCAATAGGAAACAAACCATAGAGATAGAACTTGGAACTACTTTATTGTGTCAAGTTTCAAAGAGGTAGCACAAACCGTCTTTGATTTAGAGTTCCAACTACATGTATCCATATAGGGGAAAACAGAGTGAAACCTAAAAATTAAAACTGTTACTGCCAACGAACGGTTTAAACTAGAAGAACGAAATTTGGTGAGCCAAGTGGGATTGGGGTACTGATCATTACCTGAATGTGTCATGAAGATTGGGTGAAAAAATGTGTGCTGAGATTTCAGGAAATTCGTAGGTTTTTGGAAGCTTGGCAACCCCTTTCCAGGAAAGTGATTTGCGCCAGTCTCTCCTTTGGGCTATATCAATAGGAAACAAACCAAATAGATAGAACTTGGAACGACTTCATTGTATCAAGTTTCAAAGAGCTAGCAAAAACCGTGTTTGATTTAGAGTTCCAACTACATGTATCCATATAGGAAAAACACAGTGAAACCTAAAAATTAAAACTGTTACTGCCAACGAACGGTTTAACCTAGAAGAACGAAATTTGTTGAGCCAAGTGGAATTGGCGTACTGATCATTACCTGAAAGTGTCATCAAGATTGGGTCAAAAAATGTGTGGTGTGATTTCAGGAAACTCGTAGTTTTTTTGGAAGCTTTGCAACCCCTTTCCATGAATGTGATTTGCGCCACTCTCTGCTTAGGGCTACATCAATAAAAAACAAACCATAGCGATAGAACTTGGAACTACTTTATTGTGTCAAGTTTCAAAGAGCTAGCACAAACTGTGTTTGATTTAGAGTTCCAAATACATGTATCCATATAGGTGAAAACAGAATGAAACCTAAAAATTAAAACTGTTAGTGCCAACGAACGGTTTAACCTAGAAGAACGAAATTTGGTGAGCCAAGTTGGATTGGGGTACTGACCAATACCTGAAAGTGTCATCAAGATTGGGTGAACAAATGTGTGCTGATATTTCAGGAAACTCGTAGTTTTTTGGAAGCTTGGCAACCCCTTTCCATGAAAGTGATTTGCGCAGGTCTCTTCTTAGGGCTACATCAACAGAAAACAAACCATAGAGACAGAACTTGGACTAATTTATTGTGTCATTTCAAAGAGCTAGCACAAACCGTGTTTGATTTAGAGTTCCAACTACATGTATCCATATAGGAGAAAACAGAGTGAAACCTAAAAATTAAAACTGTTACTGCCAACGAATGGTTTAACACAGAAGAACGAAATTTGGTGAACCAAGTGGGATTGGGGAACTGATCATTACCTGACAGTGTCATCAAGATTGGGTGAAAAAATGTGTGCTGTGATTCCAGGGAACTCGTAATTTTTTGGAAGGTTGGTAACCCCTTTCCATGAAAGTGATTTGAGCTACTTTATGCTTAGGGCTACATCAATAGAAAACAATCCATAGAGATAGAACTTGGAACTACTTTATTGTGTCAAGTTTCAAAGAGCTAGCACAAACCGTGTTGGATTTAGAGTTCCAACTACATGTATCCATATAGGAGAAAACAGAGTGAAACCTAAAAATTAAAACTATTACTGCCAACGAACGGTTTAACCTAGAAGAACGAAATTTGGCGAGCCAAGTGGGATTGGGGTACTGATCATTACCTAAAAGTGTCATCCAGATTGGGTCAAAAAATGTGTGCTGAGATTTCAGTAAACTCGTAGTTTTTTGGAAGCTTGGCAACCCCTTTCCATGAAAGTGATTTGTGCTGGTCTCTGCTTAGGGCTACATCAATAGGAAACAAAGCATAGAAATAGAACTTGGAAGTACTTTATTGTGTCAAGTTTCAAAGAGCTAGCACAAACCGTGTTTGATTTAGAGTTCCAACTACATGTATCCATATAGGAGAAAACAGAGTGAAACCTAAAAATTAAAACTGTTACTGCCAACGAACGGTTTAACCTAGAAGAACGAAATTTGGTGAGCCAAGTGGGATTGGGGTACTGATCATTCCCTGAAAGTGTCATCAAGATTGGGTGAAAAAATGTGTGCTGAGATTTCAGGAAACTCGTTGTTTTTTGGAAGCTTGGCAACGCCTTTCCATGAAAGTGATTGGCGCCAGTCTCTGATTAGGGCTACATCAATAGGAAACAAACCATAGAGATAGTACTTGGAAGTACTTTATTGTGTCAAGTTTCAAAGAGCTAGCAAAAACCGTGTTTGATTTAGAGTTCCAACTACATGTATCCATATATGAGAAAACAGAATGAAACCTAAAAATTAAAACTGTTACTGCCAACGAACGGTTTAACCTAGAAGAACGAAATTTGGTGAGCCAAGTGGGATAGGCATACTAATCATTACCTGAAAGTGTCATCAAGATTGGGTGAAAAAATGTGTGCTGAGATTTCAGGAAACTTGTAGTGTTTTGAAAGCTTGGCAACCCCTTTCCATGAAAGTGAATTGCGCCGGTCTCTGCTTAGGGCTACATCAATAGGAAACAAACCATAGAGATAGAACTTGGAACTACTTTATTGTGTCAGGTTTCAAAGAGCTAGCACAAACCGTGTTTGATTTAGAATTCCAACTACATGTATCCATATAGGAGAAAACAGTGTGAAACCTAAAAATTTAAACTATTACTGCCAACGAACGGTTTAACCTAGAAGAACGAAGTTTGGCGAGCCAAGTGGGATTGGGGTACTGATCATTACCTGAGAGTGTCATCAAGATTGGGTGAAAAAATGTGTGCTGAGATTTCAGGAAACTCGTAGTTTTTTGGAAGCTTGGCAACCCCTTTCCATGAAAGTGATTTGCGCCAGTATCTACTTAGGGCTACATCAATAGGAAACAAACCATAGAGATAGAACTTGGAACTACTTTATTGTGTCAAGTTTCAAAAAGCTAGCACAAACCGTCTTTGATTTAGAGTTCCAAATACATGTACCCATATAGGAGAAAACAGAGTGAAACCTAAAAATTTAAACTGTTACTGCCAACGAACTGTTTAACCTAGAAGAACGAAATTTGGTGAGCCAAGTGGGATTGGGGTCCTGATCATTACCTGAAAGTGTCATCCAGATTGGGTGAAAAAATGTGTGCTGAGATTTCAGGAAACTCGTAGTTTTTTGGAAGCTTGGCAACCCCTTTCCATGAAAGTGATTTGCGCCAGTCTCTGCTTAGTGCTACATCAATAGGAAACAAACCATATAGACAGAACTTGGAACTACTTTATTGTGTCAAGTTTCAAAGAGCTAGCACAAACAGTTTTTCGTTTAGAGTTCCAACTACATGTATCCTTATAGGAGAAAACAGAGTGAAACCTAAAATTAAAAACAGTTACTGCCAACGAACGGATTAACCTAGAAGAACAAAATTTGGTGAGCCAAGGGTGATTTGGGTTCTGATCAATACCTGAAAGTGTCATCAAGCTTGGGTGAAAAAATGTGAGCTGAGATTTCAGGAAACTCGTAGTTTTTTGGAAGCTTTGCAACCCCTTTCCATGAAAGTGATTTGCGCCAGTCTCTGCTTAGGGCTACATCAATAGGAAACAAACCATAGATATAGAACTTGGAACTACTTTATTGTGTCAAGTTTCAAAGAGCTAGCACAAACCGTGTTTGATTTAGAGTTCCAACTACATGTATCCATATAGGAGAAAACAGAGTGAAACCTAAAAATTAAAACTGTTACTGCCAACGATCGGTTTAACCTACAAGAACGAAATTTGGTGAGCCAAGTGGGATTGGGGTACTGATCATTATCTGAAAGTGTCATCAAGATAGGGTGAAAAATTGGTGCTGAGATTTCAGGAAACTCTTAGTTTTTTGGAAGCTTGGCAACGCCTTTCCATGAAAGTGATTTGCGCCAGTCTCTGCTTATGGCTACATCAATAGGAAACAAATCATAGAGATAGAACTTGGAACTACTTTATTGTGTCAAGTTTCATAGAGCTAGCACAAACCGTGTTTGATTTAGAGTTCCAACTACATGTATCCATATAGGAGAAAACAGAGTGAAACCTAAAAATTGAAACTGTTAGTTCCAATGACCGGTTTAACATAGAAGAACGAAATTTGGTGAGCCATGTGGGATTGGGGTACTGATCATTACCTGAAACTGTCATCAAGATTGGGTGAAAAAATGTGTGCTGAGATTTCAGGAAACTCTTAGTTTTTTGGAAGCTTGGCAACACCTTTCCATGAAAGTGATTTGCGCCGGTCTCTGCTTAGGGCTACATCAATAGGAAACCATCAATACAGAATGATCTTGGAACTACTTTATTGTGTCAAGTTTCAAAGGGCTAGCAGAAACCGTGTTTGATTTAGAGTCCCAAATACATGTATCCATATAGGAGAAAAGAGAGTGAAACCTAAAAATTTAAACTGTTTCTGCCAACGAACGGTTTAACCTAGAAGAACTAAATTTGGCGAGCCAAGTGGGATTGAAGTTCTGATCATTACCTGAAAGTGTCATCAAGATTGGGTGAAAAAATGTGTGCTGAGATTTCAGGAAACTCGTAGTTTTTTGGAAGCTTGGCAACCCCTATACATGAAAGTGATTTGCGCCAGTCTCTGCTTAGGTCTATATCAATAGGAAACAAACCATAGAGATAGAACTTGGAACTCTTTATTGTGTCAAGTTTCAAAGCGCTAGCACAAATTGTGTTTGATTTAGTGTTCCAAATACATGTATCCATATGGGAAAAAACAGAGTGAAACCTAGAAATTAAAACTGTTACTGCCAACGAGGGTTTAATCTAGAAGAATGAAATTTGGTGAGCCAAGTGGGATTGGGGTACTGATCATTACCTGAAAGTGTCATCAAGATTGGGTGAACAAATGTGTGCTGAGATATCAGGAAACTCGTAGTTTTTTGGAAGCTGGCAACCCCTTTCCATGAAAGTAATTTGCGCCACTCTCTGCTTAGGGCTACATCAATAGGAAACAAACCATAGAGATAGAACTTGGAACTACTTTATTGTGTCAAGTTTCAAAGAGCTAGCACAAACCGTGTTTGATTTAGAGTTCCAACTACATGTATCTATATAGGAATAAACAGAGTGAAACCTAAAAATTAAAACTGTTACTGCCAAAGAAGGGTTTAACCTAGAAAACGAAATTTGATGAGCCAAGTGGGATTGGGGTACTGATCATTACCTGAAAGTGCCATCAAGATTGGGTGAAAAAATGTGTGCTGAGATTTCAGGAAACTCTTAGTTTTTTGGAAGCTTGGCAACCCATTTCCATGAAAGTGATTTGTGCTGGTCTCTGCTTAGGGCTACATCAATAGGAAACAAACCATAGAGATAGAACTTGGAACTACTTTATTGTGTCAAGTTTCAAAGAGCTAGCACAAACCGTGTTTGATTTAGAGTTGCAACTACATGTATCCATATAGGTGAAAACAGAGTGAAACCTAAAAATAAAAACTGTTACTGCCAACGAACGGTTTAACCTAGAAGAACGAAATTTGGTGAGCCAAGTGGGATTGGGGTACTGATCATTACCTGAAAGTGCCATCAAGATTGGGTGAAAAAATGTGTGCTGTGATTTCAGGAAACTAGTAGTTTTTTGGAAGCTTGGCAACCCCTTTCCATGAAAGTGATTTGCGCCAGTCTCTGCTTAGGGCTACATCAATAGAAAACAAACCATAGAGATAGAACTTGGAACTACTTTATTGTGTCAAGTTTCAAAGAGCTTGCACAAACCGTGTTTGATTTAGAGTTCCAACTACATGTATCCATATAGGAATAAACAGAGTGAAACCTAAAAATTAAAACAGTTACTGACAAAGAACGGTTTAACCTAGAAGAACGAAATTTGGTGAGCCAAGTGGAATTGGGGTACTGATCATTACCTGAAAGTGTCATCCAGATTGGGTGAAAAAATGTTTGCTGATATTTCAGGAAACTCGTAGTTTTTTGGAAGCTTGGCAACCCCTATACATGAAAGTGATTTGCACCAGTCTCTGCTTAGGGCTATATCAATAGGAAACAAACCATAGAGATAGAACTTGGAACTCTTTATTGTGTCAAGTTTCAAAGCGCTGGCACAAATTGTGTTTGATTTAGTGTTCCAAATACATGTATCCATATAGGAAAAAACAGAGTGAAACCTAGAAATTAAAACTGTTACTGCCAACGAGGGTTTAACCTAGAAGAATGAAATTTGGTGAGCCAAGTGGGATTGGGGTACTGATCATTACCTGAAAGTGTCATCAAGATTGGGTGAACAAATATGTGCTGAAATATCAGGAAACACGTAGTTTTTTGGAAGCTGGCAACCCCTTTCCATGAAAGTAATTTGCGCCAGTCTCTGCTTAGGGCTACATCAATAGGAAACAAACCATAGAGATAGAACTTGGAACTACTTTATTGTGTCAAGTTTCAAAGAGCTAGCACAAACCGTGTTTGATTTAGAGTTCCAAATATATATATCCATATAGGAATAAACAGAGTGAAACCTAAAAATTAAAACTGTTACTGCCAAAGAAGGGTTTAACCTAGAAGAACGAAATTTGATGAGCCAAGTGGGATTGGGGTACTGATCATTATCTGAAAGTGTCATCAAGATTGGGTGAAAAATTGTGTGCTGAGATTTCAGGAAACTTGTAGTTTTTTGGAAGCTTGGCAACCCCTTTCCATGAAAGTGATTTGCGCCAGTCTCTGCTTAGGGCTACATCAATAGGAAACAAACCATAGAGTTGGAACTTGGAACTACTTTATGGTGTCAAGATTCAAAGAGCTTGCACAAACCGTGTTTGATTTAGAGTTGCAACTACATGTATCCATATAGGTGAAAACAGAGTGAAACCTAAAAATAAAAACTGTTATTGCCAACGAACGGTTTAATCTAGAAGAACGAAATTTGGTGAGCCAAGTGGGATTGGGGTACTGATCGTTACCTGAAAGTGCCATCAAGATTGGGTGAAAAAATGTGAGCTGAGATTTCAGGAAACTAGTAATTTTTTGGAAGCTTGGCAACCCCTTTTCATGAAAGTGATTTGCGCCGGTCTCTGCTTAGGGCTACATCAATAGGAAACAAACCATAGAGATAGATCTTGGAACTACTTTATTGTGTCAAGTTTCAAAGAGCTTGCACCAACCGTGTTTGATTTAGAGTTCCAACTACATGTATCCATATAGGAATAAACAGAGTGAAACCTAAAAATTAAAACTGTTACTGACAAAAACGGTTTAACCTAGAAGAACGAAATTTGGTGAACCAAGTGGAATTGGGGTACTGATCATTACCTGAAAGTGTCATCCAGATTGGGTAAAAAAATGTGTGCTGAGATTTCAGGAAACGCGTAGTTTTTTGGGAGCTTAGCAACCCCTTTCCATGAAAGTGTTTTGCGCCGGTCTCTGCTTAGGGCTACTTCAATAGGAAACAAACCATAGAGAAAGAACTTGGAACTAATAATTGTCTTAAGTTTCAAACAGCTAGCACAAACCTTGTTGGATTTAGAGTTCCAACTACATGTATCCATATAGGAGAAAACAGAGTGAAACCTAAAAATTAAAACTGTTACTGCCAACGAACGGTTTAACCTAGAAGAACGAAATTTGGTGAGCCAAGTGGGATTGGGGTACTGATCATTACCTGAAATTGTCATCAAGATTGGGCGAAGAAATGTGTGCTGTTTTCATGAAACTCGTAGTTTTTTGGAAGCTTGGCAACCCCTATCCATGAAAGTGATTTGCGCCGGTCTCTGCTTAGGGCTACATCAATAGGAAACAAACCATAGAGATAGAACTTGAAACTACTTTATTGTCTCAAGTTTCAAAGAGCTAGCACAAACCGTGTTTGATTTAGAGTTCCAACTACATGTATCCGTATATTAGAAAACAGAGTGAAACCAAAAAATTAAAACTGTTACTGCCAACGAACGGTTTAACCTAGAAGAACGAAATTTGGTGAGCCAAGTGGGATTGGGGTACTGATCATTAGCTGAAAGTGTCATCCAGATTGGTTGAAAAATGTGTGCTGTGATTTCAGGAAACTCGTAGTTTTTTGCAAGCTTGGAAACCCCTTTCCAAGAAAGTATTTGTGCTCGTTTCTGCTTAGGGCTACATCAATAGGAAACAAACCATAGAGATAGAACTTGGAACTACTTTATTGTGTCAAGTTTCAAAGAGC
The DNA here is from genome assembly GCF_964194105.1 of Spermophilus citellus. Lineage (NCBI taxonomy): Eukaryota > Metazoa > Chordata > Mammalia > Rodentia > Sciuridae > Spermophilus > Spermophilus citellus. Next base: position 25,188,701 of record NC_138196.1, on the reverse strand, counting down.
TAGCACAAACCGTGTTGGATTTAGAGTTCCAACTACATGTATCCATATAGGAGAAAACACAGTGAAACCTAAAATTTAAAACTGTTACTGCCAATGAACGGATTAACCTAGAAGAAAAAGTTTGGTGAGCCAAGGGTGATTGGGGTACTGATCATTACCTGAAAGTGCCATCCAGATTGGGTGAAAAAATGTGTGCTGAGATTTCAGGAAACTCCTAGTTTTTTGGAAGCTTGGCAATCCCTTTCCATGAAAGTGTTTTGCGCTGGTCTCTGCTTAGGGCTACATCAATAGGAAACAAACCGTAGAGATAGAACTTGGAACTACTTTATTGTGTCAAGTTTCAAGGAGCTAGCACAAACCGTGTTTGATTTAGAGTCCCAACTACATGTATCCATATAGGAGAAAGCAGAGTGAAACCTAAAAATTTAAACTGTTACTGCCAACAAACTGTTTAACCTAGAAGAACGAAATTTGGTGAGCCAACTGGGATTTGGGTACTGATCATTAACTGAAAGGGTCATCCAGATTGGTTGAAAAAATGTGTGCTGTGATTTCCGGAAACTCGTAGTTTTTTAGAAGCTTGGCAACCCCTTTCCATGAAAGTGATTTGCGCCGGTCTCTGCTTAGGGCTACATCAATAGGAAACAAACCATAGAGATAGAACTTGGAACTACTTTATTGTGTCAAGTTTCAAAGAGCTAGCACAAACCGTGTTTGATTTAGAGTTCCAACTACATGTATCCATATAGGAGAAAAGAGAGTGAAACCTAAAAATTAAAACTGTTATTGCCAACGAACGGTTTAACCTAGAAGAACGAAATTTGGTGAGCCAAGTGGGATTGGGGTACTGATCATTACCTGAAAGTGTCATCAAGATTGGGTGAACAAATGTGTGCTGAGATATCAGGAAACTCGTAGTTTTTTGGAAGCTGGCAACCCCTTTCCATGAAAGTAATTTGCGCCACTCTCTGCTTAGGGCTACATCAATAGGAAACAAACCATAGAGATAGAACTTGGAACTACTTTATTGTGTCAAGTTTCAAAGAGCTAGCACAAACCGTGTTTGATTTAGAGTTCCAACTACATGTATCTATATAGGAATAAACAGAGTGAAACCTAAAAATTAAAACTGTTACTGCCAAAGAAGGGTTTAACCTAGAAAACGAAATTTGATGAGCCAAGTGGGATTGGGGTACTGATCATTACCTGAAAGTGCCATCAAGATTGGGTGAAAAAATGTGTGCTGAGATTTCAGGAAACTCTTAGTTTTTTGGAAGCTTGGCAACCCATTTCCATGAAAGTGATTTGTGCTGGTCTCTGCTTAGGGCTACATCAATAGGAAACAAACCATAGAGATAGAACTTGGAACTACTTTATTGTGTCAAGTTTCAAAGAGCTAGCACAAACCGTGTTTGATTTAGAGTTGCAACTACATGTATCCATATAGGTGAAAACAGAGTGAAACCTAAAAATAAAAACTGTTACTGCCAACGAACGGTTTAACCTAGAAGAACGAAATTTGGTGAGCCAAGTGGGATTGGGGTACTGATCATTACCTGAAAGTGCCATCAAGATTGGGTAAAAAAATGTGTGCTGTGATTTCAGGAAACTAGTAGTTTTTTGGAAGCTTGGCAAACCCTTTCCATGAAAGTGATTTGCGCCAGTCTCTGCTTAGGGCTACATCAATAGAAAACAAACCATAGAGATAGAACTTGGAACTACTTTATTGTGTCAAGTTTCAAAGAGCTTGCACAAACCGTGTTTGATTTAGAGTTCCAACTACATGTATCCATATAGGAATAAACAGAGTGAAACCTAAAAATTAAAACAGTTACTGACAAAGAACGGTTTAACCTAGAAGAACGAAATTTGGTGAGCCAAGTGGAATTGGGGTACTGATCATTACCTGAAAGTGTCATCCAGATTGGGTGAAAAAATGTTTGCTGATATTTCAGGAAACTCGTAGTTTTTTGGAAGCTTGGCAACCCCTTTCCATGAAAGTGATTTGCGCCAGTCTCAGCTTAGGGCTATATCAATAGGAAACAAACCATAGAGATAGAACTTGGAACTCTTTATTGTGTCAAGTTTCAAAGCGCTGGCACAAATTGTGTTTGATTTAGTGTTCCAAATACATGTATCCATATAGGAAAAAACAGAGTGAAACCTAGAAATTAAAACTGTTACTGCCAACGAGGGTTTAACCTAGAAGAATGAAATTTGGTGAGCCAAGTGGGATTGGGGTACTGATCATTACCTGAAAGTGTCATCAAGATTGGGTGAACAAATATGTGCTGAAATATCAGGAAACACGTAGTTTTTTGGAAGCTGGCAACCCCTTTCCATGAAAGTAATTTGCGCCAGTCTCTGCTTAGGGCTACATCAATAGGAAACAAACCATAGAGATAGAACTTGGAACTACTTTATTGTGTCAAGTTTCAAAGAGCTAGCACAAACCGTGTTTGATTTAGAGTTCCAAATATATATATCCATATAGGAATAAACAGAGTGAAACCTAAAAATTAAAACTGTTACTGCCAAAGAAGGGTTTAACCTAGAAGAACGAAATTTGATGAGCCAAGTGGGATTGGGGTACTGATCATTATCTGAAAGTGTCATCAAGATTGGGTGAAAAATTGTGTGCTGAGATTTCAGGAAACTTGTAGTTTTTTGGAAGCTTGGCAACCCCTTTCCATGAAAGTGATTTGCGCCAGTCTCTGCTTAGGGCTACATCAATAGGAAACAAACCATAGAGTTGGAACTTGGAACTACTTTATGGTGTCAAGATTCAAAGAGCTTGCACAAACCGTGTTTGATTTAGAGTTGCAACTACATGTATCCATATAGGTGAAAACAGAGTGAAACCTAAAAATAAAAACTGTTATTGCCAACGAACGGTTTAACCTAGAAGAACGAAATTTGGTGAGCCAAGTGGGATTGGGGTACTGATCGTTACCTGAAAGTGCCATCAAGATTGGGTGAAAAAATGTGAGCTGAGATTTCAGGAAACTAGTAATTTTTTGGAAGCTTGGCAACCCCTTTTCATGAAAGTGATTTGCGCCGGTCTCTGCTTAGGGCTACATCAATAGGAAACAAACCATAGAGATAGATCTTGGAACTACTTTATTGTGTCAAGTTTCAAAGAGCTTGCACCAACCGTGTTTGATTTAGAGTTCCAACTACATGTATCCATATAGGAATAAACAGAGTGAAACCTAAAAATTAAAACTGTTACTGACAAAAACGGTTTAACCTAGAAGAACGAAATTTGGTGAACCAAGTGGAATTGGGGTACTGATCATTACCTGAAAGTGTCATCCAGATTGGGTGAAAAAATGTGTGCTGAGATTTCAGGAAACGCGTAGTTTTTTGGGAGCTTAGCAACCCCTTTCCATGAAAGTGTTTTGCGCCGGTCTCTGCTTAGGGCTACTTCAATAGGAAACAAACCATAGAGAAAGAACTTGGAACTAATAATTGTCTTAAGTTTCAAACAGCTAGCACAAACCTTGTTGGATTTAGAGTTCCAACTACATGTATCCATATAGGAGAAAACAGAGTGAAACCTAAAAATTAAAACTGTTACTGCCAACGAACGGTTTAACCTAGAAGAACGAAATTTGGTGAGCCAAGTGGGATTGGGGTACTGATCATTACCTGAAATTGTCATCAAGATTGGGCGAAGAAATGTGTGCTGTTTTCATGAAACTCGTAGTTTTTTGGAAGCTTGGCAACCCCTATCCATGAAAGTGATTTGCGCCGGTCTCTGCTTAGGGCTACATCAATAGGAAACAAACCATAGAGATAGAACTTGAAACTACTTTATTGTCTCAAGTTTCAAAGAGCTAGCACAAACCGTGTTTGATTTAGAGTTCCAACTACATGTATCCGTATATTAGAAAACAGAGTGAAACCAAAAAATTAAAACTGTTACTGCCAACGAACGGTTTAACCTAGAAGAACGAAATTTGGTGAGCCAAGTGGGATTGGGGTACTGATCATTAGCTGAAAGTGTCATCCAGATTGGTTGAAAAATGTGTGCTGTGATTTCAGGAAACTCGTAGTTTTTTGCAAGCTTGGAAACCCCTTTCCAAGAAAGTATTTGTGCTCGTTTCTGCTTAGGGCTACATCAATAGGAAACAAACCATAGAGATAGAACTTGGAACTACTTTATTGTGTCAAGTTTCAAAGAGCTAGCACAAACCGTGTTGGATTTAGAGTTCCAACTACATGTATCCATATAGGAGAAAACACAGTGAAACCTAAAATTTAAAACTGTTACTGCCAATGAACGGATTAACCTAGAAGAAAAAGTTTGGTGAGCCAAGGGTGATTGGGGTACTGATCATTACCTGAAAGTGCCATCCAGATTGGGTGAAAAAATGTGTGCTGAGATTTCAGGAAACTCCTAGTTTTTTGGAAGCTTGGCAATCCCTTTCCATGAAAGTGTTTTGCGCTGGTCTCTGCTTAGGGCTACATCAATAGGAAACAAACCGTAGAGATAGAACTTGGAACTACTTTATTGTGTCAAGTTTCAAGGAGCTAGCACAAACCGTGTTTGATTTAGAGTCCCAACTACATGTATCCATATAGGAGAAAGCAGAGTGAAACCTAAAAATTTAAACTGTTACTGCCAACAAACTGTTTAACCTAGAAGAACGAAATTTGGTGAGCCAACTGGGATTTGGGTACTGATCATTAACTGAAAGGGTCATCCAGATTGGTTGAAAAAATGTGTGCTGTGATTTCCGGAAACTCGTAGTTTTTTAGAAGCTTGGCAACCCCTTTCCATGAAAGTGATTTGCGCCGGTCTCTGCTTAGGGCTACATCAATAGGAAACAAACCATAGAGATAGAACTTGGAACTACTTTATTGTGTCAAGTTTCAAAGAGCTAGCACAAACCGTGTTTGATTTAGAGTTCCAACTACATGTATCCATATAGGAGAAAAGAGAGTGAAACCTAAAAATTAAAACTGTTATTGCCAACGAACGGTTTAACCTAGAAGAACGAAATTTGGTGAGCCAAGTGGGATTGGGGTACTGATCATTACCTGAAAGTGTCATCAAGATTGGGTGAACAAATGTGTGCTGAGATATCAGGAAACTCGTAGTTTTTTGGAAGCTGGCAACCCCTTTCCATGAAAGTAATTTGCGCCACTCTCTGCTTAGGGCTACATCAATAGGAAACAAACCATAGAGATAGAACTTGGAACTACTTTATTGTGTCAAGTTTCAAAGAGCTAGCACAAACCGTGTTTGATTTAGAGTTCCAACTACATGTATCTATATAGGAATAAACAGAGTGAAACCTAAAAATTAAAACTGTTACTGCCAAAGAAGGGTTTAACCTAGAAAACGAAATTTGATGAGCCAAGTGGGATTGGGGTACTGATCATTACCTGAAAGTGCCATCAAGATTGGGTGAAAAAATGTGTGCTGAGATTTCAGGAAACTCTTAGTTTTTTGGAAGCTTGGCAACCCATTTCCATGAAAGTGATTTGTGCTGGTCTCTGCTTAGGGCTACATCAATAGGAAACAAACCATAGAGATAGAACTTGGAACTACTTTATTGTGTCAAGTTTCAAAGAGCTAGCACAAACCGTGTTTGATTTAGAGTTGCAACTACATGTATCCATATAGGTGAAAACAGAGTGAAACCTAAAAATAAAAACTGTTACTGCCAACGAACGGTTTAACCTAGAAGAACGAAATTTGGTGAGCCAAGTGGGATTGGGGTACTGATCATTACCTGAAAGTGCCATCAAGATTGGGTAAAAAAATGTGTGCTGTGATTTCAGGAAACTAGTAGTTTTTTGGAAGCTTGGCAAACCCTTTCCATGAAAGTGATTTGCGCCAGTCTCTGCTTAGGGCTACATCAATAGAAAACAAACCATAGAGATAGAACTTGGAACTACTTTATTGTGTCAAGTTTCAAAGAGCTTGCACAAACCGTGTTTGATTTAGAGTTCCAACTACATGTATCCATATAGGAATAAACAGAGTGAAACCTAAAAATTAAAACAGTTACTGACAAAGAACGGTTTAACCTAGAAGAACGAAATTTGGTGAGCCAAGTGGAATTGGGGTACTGATCATTACCTGAAAGTGTCATCCAGATTGGGTGAAAAAATGTTTGCTGATATTTCAGGAAACTCGTAGTTTTTTGGAAGCTTGGCAACCCCTTTCCATGAAAGTGATTTGCGCCAGTCTCAGCTTAGGGCTATATCAATAGGAAACAAACCATAGAGATAGAACTTGGAACTCTTTATTGTGTCAAGTTTCAAAGCGCTGGCACAAATTGTGTTTGATTTAGTGTTCCAAATACATGTATCCATATAGGAAAAAACAGAGTGAAACCTAGAAATTAAAACTGTTACTGCCAACGAGGGTTTAACCTAGAAGAATGAAATTTGGTGAGCCAAGTGGGATTGGGGTACTGATCATTACCTGAAAGTGTCATCAAGATTGGGTGAACAAATATGTGCTGAAATATCAGGAAACACGTAGTTTTTTGGAAGCTGGCAACCCCTTTCCATGAAAGTAATTTGCGCCAGTCTCTGCTTAGGGCTACATCAATAGGAAACAAACCATAGAGATAGAACTTGGAACTACTTTATTGTGTCAAGTTTCAAAGAGCTAGCACAAACCGTGTTTGATTTAGAGTTCCAAATATATATATCCATATAGGAATAAACAGAGTGAAACCTAAAAATTAAAACTGTTACTGCCAAAGAAGGGTTTAACCTAGAAGAACGAAATTTGATGAGCCAAGTGGGATTGGGGTACTGATCATTATCTGAAAGTGTCATCAAGATTGGGTGAAAAATTGTGTGCTGAGATTTCAGGAAACTTGTAGTTTTTTGGAAGCTTGGCAACCCCTTTCCATGAAAGTGATTTGCGCCAGTCTCTGCTTAGGGCTACATCAATAGGAAACAAACCATAGAGTTGGAACTTGGAACTACTTTATGGTGTCAAGATTCAAAGAGCTTGCACAAACCGTGTTTGATTTAGAGTTGCAACTACATGTATCCATATAGGTGAAAACAGAGTGAAACCTAAAAATAAAAACTGTTATTGCCAACGAACGGTTTAACCTAGAAGAACGAAATTTGGTGAGCCAAGTGGGATTGGGGTACTGATCGTTACCTGAAAGTGCCATCAAGATTGGGTGAAAAAATGTGAGCTGAGATTTCAGGAAACTAGTAATTTTTTGGAAGGTTGGCAACCCCTTTTCATGAAAGTGATTTGCGCCGGTCTCTGCTTAGGGCTACATCAATAGGAAACAAACCATAGAGATAGATCTTGGAACTACTTTATTGTGTCAAGTTTCAAAGAGCTTGCACCAACCGTGTTTGATTTAGAGTTCCAACTACATGTATCCATATAGGAATAAACAGAGTGAAACCTAAAAATTAAAACTGTTACTGACAAAAACGGTTTAACCTAGAAGAACGAAATTTGGTGAACCAAGTGGAATTGGGGTACTGATCATTACCTGAAAGTGTCATCCAGATTGGGTGAAAAAATGTGTGCTGAGATTTCAGGAAACGCGTAGTTTTTTGGGAGCTTAGCAACCCCTTTCCATGAAAGTGTTTTGCGCCGGTCTCTGCTTAGGGCTACTTCAATAGGAAACAAACCATAGAGAAAGAACTTGGAACTAATAATTGTCTTAAGTTTCAAACAGCTAGCACAAACCTTGTTGGATTTAGAGTTCCAACTACATGTATCCATATAGGAGAAAACAGAGTGAAACCTAAAAATTAAAACTGTTACTGCCAACGAACGGTTTAACCTAGAAGAACGAAATTTGGTGAGCCAAGTGGGATTGGGGTACTGATCATTACCTGAAATTGTCATCAAGATTGGGCGAAGAAATGTGTGCTGTTTTCATGAAACTCGTAGTTTTTTGGAAGCTTGGCAACCCCTATCCATGAAAGTGATTTGCGCCGGTCTCTGCTTAGGGCTACATCAATAGGAAACAAACCATAGAGATAGAACTTGAAACTACTTTATTGTCTCAAGTTTCAAAGAGCTAGCACAAACCGTGTTTGATTTAGAGTTCCAACTACATGTATCCGTATATTAGAAAACAGAGTGAAACCAAAAAATTAAAACTGTTACTGCCAACGAACGGTTTAACCTAGAAGAACGAAATTTGGTGAGCCAAGTGGGATTGGGGTACTGATCATTAGCTGAAAGTGTCATCCAGATTGGTTGAAAAATGTGTGCTGTGATTTCAGGAAACTCGTAGTTTTTTGCAAGCTTGGAAACCCCTTTCCAAGAAAGTATTTGTGCTCGTTTCTGCTTAGGGCTACATCAATAGGAAACAAACCATAGAGATAGAACTTGGAACTACTTTATTGTGTCAAGTTTCAAAGAGCTAGCACAAACCGTGTTGGATTTAGAGTTCCAACTACATGTATCCATATAGGAGAAAACACAGTGAAACCTAAAATTTAAAACTGTTACTGCCAATGAACGGATTAACCTAGAAGAAAAAGTTTGGTGAGCCAAGGGTGATTGGGGTACTGATCATTACCTGAAAGTGTCATCCAGATTGGGTGAAAAAATGTGTGCTGAGATTTCAGGAAACTCCTAGTTTTTTGGAAGCTTGGCAATCCCTTTCCATGAAAGTGTTTTGCGCTGGTCTCTGCTTAGGGCTACATCAATAGGAAACAAACCGTAGAGATAGAACTTGGAACTACTTTATTGTGTCAAGTTTCAAGGAGCTAGCACAAACCGTGTTTGATTTAGAGTCCCAACTACATGTATCCATATAGGAGAAAGCAGAGTGAAACCTAAAAATTTAAACTGTTACTGCCAACAAACTGTTTAACCTAGAAGAACGAAATTTGGTGAGCCAACTGGGATTTGGGTACTGATCATTAACTGAAAGGGTCATCCAGATTGGTTGAAAAAATGTGTGCTGTGATTTTCGGAAACTCGTAGTTTTTTAGAAGCTTGGCAACCCCTTTCCATGAAAGTGATTTGCGCCGGTCTCTGCTTAGGGCTACATCAATAGGAAACAAACCATAGAGATAGAACTTGGAACTACTTTATTGTGTCAAGTTTCAAAGAGCTAGCACAAACCGTGTTTGATTTAGAGTTCCAACTACATGTATCCATATAGGAGAAAAGAGAGTGAAACCTAAAAATTAAAACTGTTATTGCCAACGAACGGTTTAACCTAGAAGAACGAAATTTGGTGAGCCAAGGGGGATTGGGGTACTGATCATTACCTGAAAGTGTCATCAAGATTGGGTGAAAAAATGTGTGCTGAGATTTCAGGAAACTCGTAGATTTTGGAAGCTTGGCAACCCCTTTCCATGAAAGTGTTTCGCGCCAGTCTCTGCTTAGGGCTACATCAATAGGAAACAAACCATAGAGATAGAACTTGGAACTAATATATTGTTTCAAGGTTCAAAGAGCTAGCACAAACCGTGTTTGATTTAGAGTCCCAACTACATGTATCCATATAGGAGAAAACAGAGTGAAACCTAAAAATTAAAACTGTTACTGCCCACGAACGGTTTAACCTAGAAGAACGTAATTTTTGAGCCAAGTGGGATTGGGGTACTGATCATTAACTGAAAGTGTCATCCAGATTGGTTGAAAAAATGTGTGCTGGGATTTCAGGAACCTCGTAGTTTTTTGGAAGCTTGGCAACCCCTTTCCATGAAAGTGATTTGCGCCGGTCTCTGCTTAGGGCTACATCAATAGGAAACAAACCATAGAGATAGAACTTGGAACTACTTTATTGTGTCAAGTTTCAAAGAGCTAGCACAAACCGTGTTGGATTTAGAGTTCCAACTACATGTATCCATATAGGAGAAAACAGAGTGAAACCTAAAAATTGAAACTGTTACTGCCAACGAACGGTTTAACCTAGAAGAACGAAATTTGGTGAGACAAGGGGGATTGGGGTACTGATCATTACCTGAAAGTGTCATCAAGATTGGTGAAAAAATGTGTGCTGAGATTTCAGGAAACTCGTAGTTTTTTGGAAGCTTGGCAGCCCCTTTCCATGAAAGTGTTTCGCGCCGCTCTCTGATTAGGGCTACATCAATAGGAAACAAACCATAGAGATAGAACTTGGAACTAATATATTGTGTCAAGTTTCAAAGAGCTAGCACAAACCCTGTTGGATTTAGAGTTCCAACTACATGTATCCATATAGGAGAAAACAGAGTGAAACCTAAAATTAAAAACAGTTACTGCCAACGAACGGATTAACCTAGAAGAACAAAATTTGGTGAGCCAAGGGTTATTTGGGTTCTGATCAATACCTGAAAGTGTCATCAAGCTTGGGTGAAAAAATGTGAGCTGAGATTTCAGGAAACTCGTAGTTTTTTGGAAGCTTTGCAACCCCTTTCCATGAAAGTGATTTGCGCCAGTCTCTGCTTAGGGCTACATCAATAGGAAACAAACCATAGATATAGAACTTGGAACTACTTTATTGTGTCAAGTTTCAAAGAGCTAGCACAAACCGTGTTTGATTTAGAGTTCCAACTACATGTATCCATATAGGAGTAAACAGAGTGAAACCTAAAAATTAAAACTGTTACTGCCAACGAATGGTTTAACCTAGAAGAACGAAATTTGGTGAGCCAAGTGGGATTGGGGTACTGATCATTACCTGAAAGTGCCATCAAGATTGGGTGAAAAAATATGTGCTGAGATTTCAGGAAACTAGTAGTTTTTTGGAAGCATGGCAACCCATTTCCATGAAAGTGATTTGCGCCAGTCTCTGCTTAGGGCTACATCAATAGGAAACAAAGCATAGAGATAGAACTTGGAACTACTTTATTGTGTCAAGTTTCAAAGAGCTAGCACAAACCATCTTGGATTTAGAGTTCCAACTACATGTATCCATATAGGAGAAAACAGATTAAAACCTAAAAATTAAAACTGTTACTGCCAACGAACGGTTTAACCTAGAAGAACGAAATTTGGTGAGCCAAGTGGGATTGGGTACTGATCATTACCTGAAAGTGTCAACAAGTTTGGGTGAAAAAATATGTGCTGAGATTTCAGGAAACTCGTAGTGTTTAGGAAGCTTCGCAACCCCTTTCCATGAAAGTGATTTGCGCCGCTCTCTGCTTAGGGCTACTTCAATAGGAAACAATCCATACTGATAGAACTTGGAACTACTTTATTGTGTCAAGTTTCAAGGAGCTAGCACAAACCGTGTTTGATTTAGAGTTCCAACTACATGTATCCATATAGGAATAAACAGAGTGATACCTAATAATTAAAACTGTTACTGCAAAAGAACGGTTTAACCTAGAAAAATGAAATTTGGTGAGCCAAGTGGGATTGGGGTACTGATCATTACCTGAAAGTGTCATCAAGGTTGGGTGAAAAAATGTGTGCTGAGATTTCAGGAAACTCGTAGTTTTTTGGAAGCTTTGCCACCCCTTTCCATGAAAGGGATTTGCGCCAGTCTCTGCTTAGGGCTACATCAATAGGAAACAAACCATAGAGATAGAACTTGAACTACTTTATTGTGTCACGTTTCAAAGAGCTAGCACAAACCGTGTTTGATTTAGAGTTCCAACTACAAGTATCCATATAGCAGAAAACAGAGTGAAACCTAAAAATTAAAACTGTTACTGCCAAAGAACGGTTTAACCTAGAAGAACGAAATTTGGTGAGCCAAGTGGGATTGGGGTACTGATCATTACCTGAAAGTGTCATCCGGATTGGGAGAAAAAATGTGTCATGAAATTTCATGAAACTCGTGGTTTTTTGGAAGCTTGGCAACCCCTTTCTATGAAAGTAATTTGTGCCAGTCTCTGCTTACAGCTACATCAATAGGAAACAAACCGTAGAGATAGAACTTGGAACTACATTATTGTGTCAAGTTTCAAAGAGCTAGCACAAACCGTGTTTGATTTAGAGTTCCAACTACATGTATCCATATAGGAGAAAACAGAGTGAAAGCTAATAATTAAAACTGTTACTGCAAAAGAACGGTTTAACCTAGAAGAACGAAATTTGGTGAGCCAAGTGTGATTTGGGTACTGATCATTACCTGAAAGTGTCATCAAGATTGGGTTAAAAAATGTGTGCTGAGATTTCAGGAAACTCGTAGTTTTTTGGAAGCTTTGCAATCCCTTTCCATGAAAGTGATTTGCGCCAGTCTCTGCTTAGGGTTACATCAATAGGAAACAAACCATAGAGATAGAACTTGGAACTACATTATTGTGTCAAGTTTCAAAGAGCTAGCACAAACCGTGTTTGATTTAGAGTTCCAACTACATGTATCCATATAGGAGAATACAGAGTTAAACCTAATAATTAAAACTGTTACTGCCAACGAACGGTTTAACCTAGAAGAACGAAATTTGGGGAGCCAAGTGTGATTTGGGTACTGATCATTACCTGAAAGTGTCATCAAGATTGATTGAAAAAATGTGTGCTGAGATTTCAGGAAACTCGTAGTTTTTTGGAAGCTTGGGAACCCCTTTCCATGAAAGTGATTTGCGCCAGTCTCTGCTTAGGGCTACATCAATAGGAAATAAAACATAGAGATAGAACTTGGAACTACTTTGTTGTTTCAAGTTTCAAAGAGCTAGCCCAAACCGTGTTTGATTTAGAGTTCCAACTACATGTATCCATATAGGAGAAAACAGAGTGAAACCTAAAAATTGAAACTATTACTGCCAACGAACGGTTTAACCTAGAAGAACGAAATTTGGTAAGCCAAGTGAGATTGTGGTACTGATCTTTACATGAAAATGCCATCCAGATTGAGTGAAAAAATGTGTGCTGAGATTTCAGGAAACGCATAGTTTTTTGGAAGCTTAGCAACCCCTTTCCATGAAAGTGATTTGCACGAGTCTCTGCTTAGGGCTACATCAATAGGAAACAAACCATAGAGATAGAACTTGGAACTACTTTATTGTGTCAAGTTTCAAAGAGCTATCACAAACCGTGTTTGATTTAGAGTTCCAACTACATGTATCCATATAGGAGAAAACAGAGTGAAACCTAAAAATTAAAACTGTTACTGCCAACAAATGGTTTAACCTAGAAGAACGAAATTGGGTAAGCCAAGTGGGATTGTGGTACTGATTATTACCTGAAAGGGTCATCAAGATTGTGTGAAAAAATGTGTGCTGAGATTTCAGGAAACTCGTAGTTTTTTGGAAACTTGGCAACCCCTTTCCATGAAAGTGTTTTGCGCTGGTCTCTGCTTAGGGCTACATCAATAGGAAACAAACCATAGAGACAGAACTTGGAACTAATATATTGTGTTAAGTTTCAAAGAGCTAGCACAAACCGTGTTGGATTTAGAGTTCTAAATACATGTATCCATATAGGAGAAAACAGAGTGAAACCTAAAAATTTAAACTGTTACTGCCAACGAACGGTTTAACCTAGAAGAACGAAATTTGGTGAGCCAAGGGGGATTGGGGTACTGATCATTACCTGAAAGTGTCATCAAGATTGGGTGAAAAAATGTGTGCTGAGATTTCAGGAAACTCGTAGTTTTTTGGAAGCTTGGCAACCCCTTTCCATGAAAGTGTTTCGCGCCGGTCTCTGCTTAGGGCTACATCAATAGGAAACAAACCATAGAGATAGAACTTGGAACTAATATATTGTGTCAAGGTTCAAAGAGCTAGCACAAACCGTGTTTGATTTAGCGTCCCAACTACATGTATCCATATAGGAGAAAACAGAGTGAAACCTAAAAATTAAAACTGTTACTGCCCACGAACGGTTTAACCTAGAAGAACGTAATTTTTGAGCCAAGTGGGATTGGGGTACTGATCATTAACTGAAAGTGTCATCCAGATTGGTTGAAAAAATGTGTGCTGGGATTTCAGGAACCTCGTAGTTTTTTGGAAGCTTGGCAACCCCTTTCCATGAAAGTGATTTGCGCCGGTCTCTGCTTAGGGCTACATCAATAGGAAACAAACCATAGAGATAGAACTTGGAACTACTTTATTGTGTCAAGTTTCAAAGAGCTAGCACAAACCGTGTTGGATTTAGAGTTCCAACTACATGTATCCATATAGGAGAAAACAGAGTGAAACCTAAAAATTGAAACTGTTACTGCCAATGAACGGTTTAACCTAGAAGAACGAAATTTGGTGAGACAAGGGGGATTGGGGTACTGATCATTACCTGAAAGTGTCATCAAGATTGGTGAAAAAATGTGTGCTGAGATTTCAGGAAACTCGTAGTTTTTTGGAAGCTTGGCAGCCCCTTTCCATGAAAGTGTTTCGCGCCGCTCTCTGATTAGGGCTACATCAATAGGAAACAAACCATAGAGATAGAACTTGGAACTAATATATTGTGTCAAGTTTCAAAGAGCTAGCACAAACCCTGTTGGATTTAGAGTTCCAACTACATGTATCCATATAGGAGAAAACAGAGTGAAACCTAAAATTAAAAACAGTTACTGCCAACGAACGGATTAACCTAGAAGAACAAAATTTGGTGAGCCAAGGGTGATTTGGGTTCTGATCAATACCTGAAAGTGTCATCAAGCTTGGGTGAAAAAATGTGAGCTGAGATTTCAGGAAACTCGTAGTTTTTTGGAAGCTTTGCAACCCCTTTCCATGAAAGTGATTTGCGCCAGTCTCTGCTTAGGGCTACATCAATAGGAAACAAACCATAGATATAGAACTTGGAACTACTTTATTGTGTCAAGTTTCAAAGAGCTAGCACAAACCGTGTTTGATTTAGAGTTCCAACTACATGTATCCATATAGGAGTAAACAGAGTGAAACCTAAAAATTAAAACTGTTACTGCCAACGAATGGTTTAACCTAGAAGAACGAAATTTGGTGAGCCAAGTGGGATTGGGGTACTGATCATTACCTGAAAGTGCCATCAAGATTGGGTGAAAAAATATGTGCTGAGATTTCAGGAAACTAGTAGTTTTTTGGAAGCATGGCAACCCATTTCCATGAAAGTGATTTGCGCCAGTCTCTGCTTAGGGCTACATCAATAGGAAACAAAGCATAGAGATAGAACTTGGAACTACTTTATTGTGTCAAGTTTCAAAGAGCTAGCACAAACCATCCTGGATTTAGAGTTCCAACTACATGTATCCATATAGGAGAAAACAGATTAAAACCTAAAAATTAAAACTGTTACTGCCAACAAACGGTTTAACCTAGAAGAACGAAATTTGGTGAGCCAAGTGGGATTGGGTACTGATCATTACCTGAAAGTGTCAACAAGTTTGGGTGAAAAAATGTGTGCTGAGATTTCAGGAAACTCGTAGTGTTTAGGAAGCTTCGCAACCCCTTTCCATGAAAGTGATTTGCGCCGCTCTCTGCTTAGGGCTACTTCAATAGGAAACAATCCATACTGATAGAACTTGGAACTACTTTATTGTGTCAAGTTTCAAGGAGCTAGCACAAACCGTGTTTGATTTAGAGTTCCAACTACATGTATCCATATAGGAATAAACAGAGTGATACCTAATAATTAAAACTGTTACTGCAAAAGAACGGTTTAACCTAGAAAAATGAAATTTGGTGAGCCAAGTGGGATTGGGGTACTGATCATTACCTGAAAGTGTCATCAAGGTTGGGTGAAAAAATGTGTGCTGAGATTTCAGGAAACTAGTAGTTTTTTGGAAGCTTTGCCACCCCTTTCCATGAAAGTGATTTGCGCCAGTCTCTGCTTAGGGCTACATCAATAGGAAACAAACCATAGAGATAGAACTTGAACTACTTTATTGTGTCACGTTTCAAAGAGCTAGCACAAACCGTGTTTGATTTAGAGTTCCAACTACAAGTATCCATATAGCAGAAAACAGAGTGAAACCTAAAAATTAAAACTGTTACTGCCAAAGAACGGTTTAACCTAGAAGAACGAAATTTGGTGAGCCAAGTGGGATTGGGGTACTGATCATTACCTGAAAGTGTCATCCGGATTGGGAGAAAAAATGTGTCATGAAATTTCATGAAACTCGTGGTTTTTTGGAAGCTTGGCAACCCCTTTCTATGAAAGTAATTTGTGCCAGTCTCTGCTTACAGCTACATCAATAGGAAACAAACCGTAGAGATAGAACTTGGAACTACATTATTGTGTCAAGTTTCAAAGAGCTAGCACAAACCGTGTTTGATTTAGAGTTCCAACTACATGTATCCATATAGGAGAAAACAGAGTGAAAGCTAATAATTAAAACTGTTACTGCAAAAGAACGGTTTAACCTAGAAGAACGAAATTTGGTGAGCCAAGTGTGATTTGGGTACTGATCATTATCTGAAAGTGTCATCAAGATTGGGTTAAAAAATGTGTGCTGAGATTTCAGGAAACTCGTAGTTTTTTGGAAGCTTTGCAATCCCTTTCCATGAAAGTGATTTGTACCAGTCTCTGCTTAGGGCTACATCAATAGGAAACAAACCATAGAGATAGAACTTGGAACTACTTTATTGTGTCAAGTTTCAAGGAGCTAGCACAAACCGTGTTTGATTTAGAGTCCCAACTACATGTATCCATATAGGAGAAAGCAGAGTGAAACCTAAAAATTAAAACTGTTACTGCCAACAAACTGTTTAACCTAGAAGAACGAAATTTGGTGAGCCAACTGGGATTGGGGTACTGATCATTAACTGAAAGGGTCATCCAGATTGGTTGAAAAAATGTGTGCTGTGATTTCCGGAAACTCGTAGTTTTTTAGAAGCTTGGCAACCCCTTTCCATGAAAGTGATTTGCGCCGGTCTCTGCTTAGGGCTACATCAATAGGAAACAAACCATAGAGATAGAACTTGGAACTACTTTATTGTGTCAAGTTTCAAAGAGCTAGCACAAACCGTGTTGGATTTAGAGTTCCAACTACATGTATCCATATAGGAGAAAAGAGAGTGAAACCTAAAAATTAAAACTGTTATTGCCAACGAACGGTTTAACCTAGAAGAACGAAATTTGGTGAGCCAAGGGGGATTGGGGTACTGATCATTACCTGAAAGTGTCATCAAGATTGGGTGAAAAAATGTGTGCTGAGATTTCAGGAAACTCGTTGTTTTTTGGAAGCTTGGCAACCCCTTTCCATGAAAGTGTTTCGCGCCGGTCTCTGCTTAGGGCTACATCAATAGGAAACAAACCATAGAGATAGAACTTGGAACTAATATATTGTGTCAAGGTTCAAAGAGCTAGCACAAACCGTGTTTGATTTAGAGTCCCAACTACATGTATCCATATAGGAGAAAACAGAGTGAAACCTAAAAATTAAAACTGTTACTGCCCACGAACGGTTTAACCTAGAAGAACGTAATTTTTGAGCCAAGTGGGATTGGGGTACTGATCATTAACTGAAAGTGTCATCCAGATTGGTTGAAAAAATGTGTGCTGGGATTTCAGGAACCTCGTAGTTTTTTGGAAGCTTGGCAACCCCTTTCCATGAAAGTGATTTGCGCCGGTCTCTGCTTAGGGCTACATCAATAGGAAACAAACCATAGAGATAGAACTTGGAACTACTTTATTGTGTCAAGTTTCAAAGAGCTAGCACAAACCGTGTTGGATTTAGAGTTCCAACTACATGTATCCATATAGGAGAAAACAGAGTGAAACCTAAAAATTGAAACTGTTACTGCCAACGAACGGTTTAACCTAGAAGAACGAAATTTGGTGAGACAAGGGGGATTGGGGTACTGATCATTACCTGAAAGTGTCATCAAGATTGGTGAAAAAATGTGTGCTGAGATTTCAGGAAACTCGTAGTTTTTTGGAAGCTTGGCAGCCCCTTTCCATGAAAGTGTTTCGCGCCGCTCTCTGATTAGGGCTACATCAATAGGAAACAAACCATAGAGATAGAACTTGGAACTAATATATTGTGTCAAGTTTCAAAGAGCTAGCACAAACCCTGTTGGATTTAGAGTTCCAACTACATGTATCCATATAGGAGAAAACAGAGTGAAACCTAAAATTAAAAACAGTTACTGCCAACGAACGGATTAACCTAGAAGAACAAAATTTGGTGAGCCAAGGGTGATTTGGGTTCTGATCAATACCTGAAAGTGTCATCAAGCTTGGGTGAAAAAATGTGAGCTGAGATTTCAGGAAACTCGTAGTTTTTTGGAAGCTTTGCAACCCCTTTCCATGAAAGTGATTTGCGCCAGTCTCTTCTTAGGGCTACATCAATAGGAAACAAACCATAGATATAGAACTTGGAACTACTTTATTGTGTCAAGTTTCAAAGAGCTAGCACAAACCGTGTTTGATTTAGAGTTCCAACTACATGTATCCATATAGGAGTAAACAGAGTGAAACCTAAAAATTAAAACTGTTACTGCCAACGAATGGTTTAACCTAGAAGAACGAAATTTGGTGAGCCAAGGGGGATTGGGGTACTGATCATTACCTGAAAGTGCCATCAAGATTGGGTGAAAAAATATGTGCTGAGATTTCAGGAAACTAGTAGTTTTTTGGAAGCATGGCAACCCATTTCCATGAA
Source organism: Spermophilus citellus (assembly GCF_964194105.1). NCBI lineage: Eukaryota > Metazoa > Chordata > Mammalia > Rodentia > Sciuridae > Spermophilus > Spermophilus citellus. The sequence goes on along the minus strand of NC_138196.1, from coordinate 25,170,285 downwards.
AGTGATTTGCGCCAGTCTCTGCTTAGGTCTATATCAATAGGAAACAAACCATAGAGATAGAACTTGGAACTCTTTATTGTGTCAAGTTTCAAAGCGCTAGCACAAATTGTGTTTGATTTAGTGTTCCAAATACATGTATCCATATGGGAAAAAACAGAGTGAAACCTAGAAATTAAAACTGTTACTGCCAACGAGGGTTTAATCTAGAAGAATGAAATTTGGTGAGCCAAGTGGGATTGGGGTACTGATCATTACCTGAAAGTGTCATCAAGATTGGGTGAACAAATGTGTGCTGAGATATCAGGAAACTCGTAGTTTTTTGGAAGCTGGCAACCCCTTTCCATGAAAGTAATTTGCGCCACTCTCTGCTTAGGGCTACATCAATAGGAAACAAACCATAGAGATAGAACTTGGAACTACTTTATTGTGTCAAGTTTCAAAGAGCTAGCACAAACCGTGTTTGATTTAGAGTTCCAACTACATGTATCTATATAGGAATAAACAGAGTGAAACCTAAAAATTAAAACTGTTACTGCCAAAGAAGGGTTTAACCTAGAAAACGAAATTTGATGAGCCAAGTGGGATTGGGGTACTGATCATTACCTGAAAGTGCCATCAAGATTGGGTGAAAAAATGTGTGCTGAGATTTCAGGAAACTCTTAGTTTTTTGGAAGCTTGGCAACCCATTTCCATGAAAGTGATTTGTGCTGGTCTCTGCTTAGGGCTACATCAATAGGAAACAAACCATAGAGATAGAACTTGGAACTACTTTATTGTGTCAAGTTTCAAAGAGCTAGCACAAACCGTGTTTGATTTAGAGTTGCAACTACATGTATCCATATAGGTGAAAACAGAGTGAAACCTAAAAATAAAAACTGTTACTGCCAACGAACGGTTTAACCTAGAAGAACGAAATTTGGTGAGCCAAGTGGGATTGGGGTACTGATCATTACCTGAAAGTGCCATCAAGATTGGGTGAAAAAATGTGAGCTGAGATTTCAGGAAACTAGTAGTTTTTTGGAAGCTTGGCAACCCCTTTCCATGAAAGTGATTTGCGCCAGTCTCTGCTTAGGGCTACATCAATAGGAAACAAACCATAGAGATAGAACTTGGAACTACTTTATTGTGTCAAGTTTCAAAGAGCTAGCACAAACCGTGTTTGATTTAGAGTTCCAACTACATGTATCTATATAGGAATAAACAGAGTGAAACCTAAAAATTAAAACTGTTACTGCCAAAGAAGGGTTTAACCTAGAAAACGAAATTTGATGAGCCAAGTGGGATTGGGGTACTGATCATTACCTGAAAGTGCCATCAAGATTGGGTGAAAAAATGTGTGCTGAGATTTCAGGAAACTCTTAGTTTTTTGGAAGCTTGGCAACCCATTTCCATGAAAGTGATTTGTGCTGGTCTCTGCTTAGGGCTACATCAATAGGAAACAAACCATAGAGATAGAACTTGGAACTACTTTATTGTGTCAAGTTTCAAAGAGCTAGCACAAACCGTGTTTGATTTAGAGTTGCAACTACATGTATCCATATAGGTGAAAACAGAGTGAAACCTAAAAATAAAAACTGTTACTGCCAACGAACGGTTTAACCTAGAAGAACGAAATTTGGTGAGCCAAGTGGGATTGGGGTACTGATCATTACCTGAAAGTGCCATCAAGATTGGGTGAAAAAATGTGAGCTGAGATTTCAGGAAACTAGTAGTTTTTTGGAAGCTTGGCAACCCCTTTCCATGAAAGTGATTTGCGCCAGTCTCTGCTTAGGGCTACATCAATAGAAAACAAACCATAGAGATAGAACTTGGAACTACTTTATTGTGTCAAGTTTCAAAGAGCTTGCACAAACCGTGTTTGATTTAGAGTTCCAACTACATGTATCCATATAGGAATAAACAGAGTGAAACCTAAAAATTAAAACAGTTACTGACAAAGAACGGTTTAACCTAGAAGAACGAAATTTGGTGAGCCAAGTGGAATTGGGGTACTGATCATTACCTGAAAGTGTCATCCAGATTGGGTGAAAAAATGTTTGCTGATATTTCAGGAAACTCGTAGTTTTTTGGAAGCTTGGCAACCCCTATACATGAAAGTGATTTGCACCAGTCTCTGCTTAGGGCTATATCAATAGGAAACAAACCATAGAGATAGAACTTGGAACTCTTTATTGTGTCAAGTTTCAAAGCGCTGGCACAAATTGTGTTTGATTTAGTGTTCCAAATACATGTATCCATATAGGAAAAAACAGAGTGAAACCTAGAAATTAAAACTGTTACTGCCAACGAGGGTTTAACCTAGAAGAATGAAATTTGGTGAGCCAAGTGGGATTGGGGTACTGATCATTACCTGAAAGTGTCATCAAGATTGGGTGAACAAATATGTGCTGAAATATCAGGAAACACGTAGTTTTTTGGAAGCTGGCAACCCCTTTCCATGAAAGTAATTTGCGCCAGTCTCTGCTTAGGGCTACATCAATAGGAAACAAACCATAGAGATAGAACTTGGAACTACTTTATTGTGTCAAGTTTCAAAGAGCTAGCACAAACCGTGTTTGATTTAGAGTTCCAAATATATATATCCATATAGGAATAAACAGAGTGAAACCTAAAAATTAAAACTGTTACTGCCAAAGAAGGGTTTAACCTAGAAGAACGAAATTTGATGAGCCAAGTGGGATTGGGGTACTGATCATTATCTGAAAGTGTCATCAAGATTGGGTGAAAAATTGTGTGCTGAGATTTCAGGAAACTTGTAGTTTTTTGGAAGCTTGGCAACCCCTTTCCATGAAAGTGATTTGCGCCAGTCTCTGCTTAGGGCTACATCAATAGGAAACAAACCATAGAGTTGGAACTTGGAACTACTTTATGGTGTCAAGATTCAAAGAGCTTGCACAAACCGTGTTTGATTTAGAGTTGCAACTACATGTATCCATATAGGTGAAAACAGAGTGAAACCTAAAAATAAAAACTGTTATTGCCAACGAACGGTTTAACCTAGAAGAACGAAATTTGGTGAGCCAAGTGGGATTGGGGTACTGATCGTTACCTGAAAGTGCCATCAAGATTGGGTGAAAAAATGTGAGCTGAGATTTCAGGAAACTAGTAATTTTTTGGAAGCTTGGCAACCCCTTTTCATGAAAGTGATTTGCGCCGGTCTCTGCTTAGGGCTACATCAATAGGAAACAAACCATAGAGATAGATCTTGGAACTACTTTATTGTGTCAAGTTTCAAAGAGCTTGCACCAACCGTGTTTGATTTAGAGTTCCAACTACATGTATCCATATAGGAATAAACAGAGTGAAACCTAAAAATTAAAACTGTTACTGACAAAAACGGTTTAACCTAGAAGAACGAAATTTGGTGAACCAAGTGGAATTGGGGTACTGATCATTACCTGAAAGTGTCATCCAGATTGGGTGAAAAAATGTGTGCTGAGATTTCAGGAAACTCGTAGTTTTTTGGAAGCTTAGCAACCCCTTTCCATGAAAGTGTTTTGCGCCGGTCTCTGCTTAGGGCTACTTCAATAGGAAACAAACCATAGAGAAAGAACTTGGAACTAATAATTGTCTTAAGTTTCAAACAGCTAGCACAAACCTTGTTGGATTTAGAGTTCCAACTACATGTATCCATATAGGAGAAAACAGAGTGAAACCTAAAAATTAAAACTGTTACTGCCAACGAACGGTTTAACCTAGAAGAACGAAATTTGGTGAGCCAAGTGGGATTGGGGTACTGATCATTACCTGAAATTGTCATCAAGATTGGGCGAAGAAATGTGTGCTGTTTTCATGAAACTCGTAGTTTTTTGGAAGCTTGGCAACCCCTATCCATGAAAGTGATTTGCGCCGGTCTCTGCTTAGGGCTACATCAATAGGAAACAAACCATAGAGATAGAACTTGAAACTACTTTATTGTCTCAAGTTTCAAAGAGCTAGCACAAACCGTGTTTGATTTAGAGTTCCAACTACATGTATCCGTATATTAGAAAACAGAGTGAAACCAAAAAATTAAAACTGTTACTGCCAACGAACGGTTTAACCTAGAAGAACGAAATTTGGTGAGCCAAGTGGGATTGGGGTACTGATCATTAGCTGAAAGTGTCATCCAGATTGGTTGAAAAATGTGTGCTGTGATTTCAGGAAACTCGTAGTTTTTTGCAAGCTTGGAAACCCCTTTCCAAGAAAGTATTTGTGCTCGTTTCTGCTTAGGGCTACATCAATAGGAAACAAACCATAGAGATAGAACTTGGAACTACTTTATTGTGTCAAGTTTCAAAGAGCTAGCACAAACCGTGTTGGATTTAGAGTTCCAACTACATGTATCCATATAGGAGAAAACACAGTGAAACCTAAAATTTAAAACTGTTACTGCCAATGAACGGATTAACCTAGAAGAAAAAGTTTGGTGAGCCAAGGGTGATTGGGGTACTGATCATTACCTGAAAGTGTCATCCAGATTGGGTGAAAAAATGTGTGCTGAGATTTCAGGAAACTCCTAGTTTTTTGGAAGCTTGGCAATCCCTTTCCATGAAAGTGTTTTGCGCTGGTCTCTGCTTAGGGCTACATCAATAGGAAACAAACCGTAGAGATAGAACTTGGAACTACTTTATTTTGTCAAGTTTCAAGGAGCTAGCACAAACCGTGTTTGATTTAGAGTCCCAACTACATGTATCCATATAGGAGAAAGCAGAGTGAAACCTAAAAATTTAAACTGTTACTGCCAACAAACTGTTTAACCTAGAAGAACGAAATTTGGTGAGCCAACTGGGATTGGGGTACTGATCATTAACTGAAAGGGTCATCCAGATTGGTTGAAAAAATGTGTGCTGTGATTTCCGGAAACTCGTAGTTTTTTAGAAGCTTGGCAACCCCTTTCCATGAAAGTGATTTGCGCCGGTCTCTGCTTAGGGCTACATCAATAGGAAACAAACCATAGAGATAGAACTTGGAACTACTTTATTGTGTCAAGTTTCAAAGAGCTAGCACAAACCGTGTTTGATTTAGAGTTCCAACTACATGTATCCATATAGGAGAAAAGAGAGTGAAACCTAAAAATTAAAACTGTTATTGCCAACGAACGGTTAAACCTAGAAGAACGAAATTTGGTGAGCCAAGGGGGATTGGGGTACTGATCATTACCTGAAAGTGTCATCAAGATTGGGTGAAAAAATGTGTGCTGAGATTTCAGGAAACTCGTAGTTTTTTGGAAGCTTGGCAACCCCTTTCCATGAAAGTGTTTCGCGCCGGTCTCTGCTTAGGGCTACATCAATAGGAAACAAACCATAGAGATAGAACTTTGAACTAATATATTGTTTCAAGGTTCAAAGAGCTAGCACAAACCGTGTTTGATTTAGAGTCCCAACTACATGTATCCATATAGGAGAAAACAGAGTGAAACCTAAAAATTAAAACTGTTACTGCCCACGAACGGTTTAACCTAGAAGAACGTAATTTTTGAGCCAAGTGGGATTGGGGTACTGATCATTAACTGAAAGTGTCATCCAGATTGGTTGAAAAAATGTGTGCTGGGATTTCAGGAACCTCGTAGTTTTTTGGAAGCTTGGCAACCCCTTTCCATGAAAGTGATTTGCGCCGGTCTCTGCTTAGGGCTACATCAATAGGAAACAAACCATAGAGATAGAACTTGGAACTACTTTATTGTGTCAAGTTTCAAAGAGCTAGCACAAACCGTGTTGGATTTAGAGTTCCAACTACATGTATCCATATAGGAGAAAACAGAGTGAAACCTAAAAATTGAAACTGTTACTGCCAACGAACGGTTTAACCTAGAAGAACGAAATTTGGTGAGACAAGGGGGATTGGGGTACTGATCATTACCTGAAAGTGTCATCAAGATTGGTGAAAAAATGTGTGCTGAGATTTCAGGAAACTCGTAGTTTTTTGGAAGCTTGGCAGCCCCTTTCCATGAAAGTGTTTCGCGCCGCTCTCTGATTAGGGCTACATCAATAGGAAACAAACCATAGAGATAGAACTTGGAACTAATATATTGTGTCAAGTTTCAAAGAGCTAGCACAAACCCTGTTGGATTTAGAGTTCCAACTACATGTATCCATATAGGAGAAAACAGAGTGAAACCTAAAATTAAAAACAGTTACTGCCAACGAACGGATTAACCTAGAAGAACAAAATTTGGTGAGCCAAGGGTGATTTGGGTTCTGATCAATACCTGAAAGTGTCATCAAGCTTGGGTGAAAAAATGTGAGCTGAGATTTCAGGAAACTCGTAGTTTTTTGGAAGCTTTGCAACCCCTTTCCATGAAAGTGATTTGCGCCAGTCTCTGCTTAGGGCTACATCAATAGGAAACAAACCATAGATATAGAACTTGGAACTACTTTATTGTGTCAAGTTTCAAAGAGCTAGCACAAACCGTGTTTGATTTAGAGTTCCAACTACATGTATCCATATAGGAGTAAACAGAGTGAAACCTAAAAATTAAAACTGTTACTGCCAACGAATGGTTTAACCTAGAAGAACGAAATTTGGTGAGCCAAGTGGGATTGGGGTACTGATCATTACCTGAAAGTGCCATCAAGATTGGGTGAAAAAATATGTGCTGAGATTTCAGGAAACTAGTAGTTTTTTGGAAGCATGGCAACCCATTTCCATGAAAGTGATTTGCGCCAGTCTCTGCTTAGGGCTACATCAATAGGAAACAAAGCATAGAGATAGAACTTGGAACTACTTTATTGTGTCAAGTTTCAAAGAGCTAGCACAAACCATCTTGGATTTAGAGTTCCAACTACATGTATCCATATAGGAGAAAACAGATTAAAACCTAAAAATTAAAACTGTTACTGCCAACGAACGGTTTAACCTAGAAGAACGAAATTTGGTGAGCCAAGTGGGATTGGGTACTGATCATTACCTGAAAGTGTCAACAAGTTTGGGTGAAAAAATATGTGCTGAGATTTCAGGAAAATCGTAGTGTTTAGGAAGCTTCGCAACCCCTTTCCATGAAAGTGATTTGCGCCGCTCTCTGCTTAGGGCTACTTCAATAGGAAACAATCCATACTGATAGAACTTGGAACTACTTTATTGTGTCAAGTTTCAAGGAGCTAGCACAAACCGTGTTTGATTTAGAGTTCCAACTACATGTATCCATATAGGAATAAACAGAGTGATACCTAATAATTAAAACTGTTACTGCAAAAGAACGGTTTAACCTAGAAAAATGAAATTTGGTGAGCCAAGTGGGATTGGGGTACTGATCATTACCTGAAAGTGTCATCAAGGTTGGGTGAAAAAATGTGTGCTGAGATTTCAGGAAACTCGTAGTTTTTTGGAAGCTTTGCCACCCCTTTCCATGAAAGTGATTTGCGCCAGTCTCTGCTTAGGGCTACATCAATAGGAAACAAACCATAGAGATAGAACTTGAACTACTTTATTGTGTCACGTTTCAAAGAGCTAGCACAAACCGTGTTTGATTTAGAGTTCCAACTACAAGTATCCATATAGCAGAAAACAGAGTGAAACCTAAAAATTAAAACTGTTACTGCCAAAGAACGGTTTAACCTAGAAGAACGAAATTTGGTGAGCCAAGTGGGATTGGGGTACTGATCATTACCTGAAAGTGTCATCCGGATTGGGAGAAAAAATGTGTCATGAAATTTCATGAAACTCGTGGTTTTTTGGAAGCTTGGCAACCCCTTTCTATGAAAGTAATTTGTGCCAGTCTCTGCTTACAGCTACATCAATAGGAAACAAACCGTAGAGATAGAACTTGGAACTACATTATTGTGTCAAGTTTCAAAGAGCTAGCACAAACCGTGTTTGATTTAGAGTTCCAACTACATGTATCCATATAGGAGAAAACAGAGTGAAAGCTAATAATTAAAACTGTTACTGCAAAAGAACGGTTTAACCTAGAAGAACGAAATTTGGTGAGCCAAGTGTGATTTGGGTACTGATCATTACCTGAAAGTGTCATCAAGATTGGGTTAAAAAATGTGTGCTGAGATTTCAGGAAACTCGTAGTTTTTTGGAAGCTTTGCAATCCCTTTCCATGAAAGTGATTTGTACCAGTCTCTGCTTAGTGCTACATCAATAGGAAACAAACCATAGAGATAGAACTTGGAACTACATTATTGTGTCAAGTTTCAAAGAGCTAGCACAAACCGTGTTTGATTTAGAGTTCCAACTACATGTATCCATATAGGAGAATACAGAGTTAAACCTAATAATTAAAACTGTTACTGCCAACGAACGGTTTAACCTAGAAGAACGAAATTTGGGGAGCCAAGTGTGATTTGGGTACTGATCATTACCTGAAAGTGTCATCAAGATTGATTGAAAAAATGTGTGCTGAGATTTCAGGAAACTCGTAGTTTTTTGGAAGCTTGGGAACCCCTTTCCATGAAAGTGATTTGCGCCAGTCTCTGCTTAGGGCTACATCAATAGGAAATAAAACATAGAGATAGAACTTGGAACTACTTTGTTGTTTCAAGTTTCAAAGAGCTAGCCCAAACCGTGTTTGATTTAGAGTTCCAACTACATGTATCCATATAGGAGAAAACAGAGTGAAACCTAAAAATTGAAACTATTACTGCCAACGAACGGTTTAACCTAGAAGAACGAAATTTGGTAAGCCAAGTGAGATTGTGGTACTGATCTTTACATGAAAATGCCATCCAGATTGAGTGAAAAAATGTGTGCTGAGATTTCAGGAAACGCATAGTTTTTTGGAAGCTTAGCAACCCCTTTCCATGAAAGTGATTTGCACGAGTCTCTGCTTAGGGCTACATCAATAGGAAACAAACCATAGAGATAGAACTTGGAACTACTTTATTGTGTCAAGTTTCAAAGAGCTATCACAAACCGTGTTTGATTTAGAGTTCCAACTACATGTATCCATATAGGAGAATACAGAGTTAAACCTAATAATTAAAACTGTTACTGCCAACGAACGGTTTAACCTAGAAGAACGAAATTTGGGGAGCCAAGTGTGATTTGGGTACTGATCATTACCTGAAAGTGTCATCAAGATTGATTGAAAAAATGTGTGCTGAGATTTCAGGAAACTCGTAGTTTTTTGGAAGCTTGGGAACCCCTTTCCATGAAAGTGATTTGCGCCAGTCTCTGCTTAGGGCTACATCAATAGGAAATAAAACATAGAGATAGAACTTGGAACTACTTTGTTGTTTCAAGTTTCAAAGAGCTAGCCCAAACCGTGTTTGATTTAGAGTTCCAACTACATGTATCCATATAGGAGAAAACAGAGTGAAACCTAAAAATTGAAACTATTACTGCCAACGAACGGTTTAACCTAGAAGAACGAAATTTGGTAAGCCAAGTGAGATTGTGGTACTGATCTTTACATGAAAATGTTATCCAGATTGACTGAAAAAATGTGTGCTGAGATTTCAGGAAACGCATAGTTTTTTGGAAGCTTAGCAACCCCTTTCCATGAAAGTGATTTGCACGAGTCTCTGCTTAGGGCTACATCAATAGGAAACAAACCATAGAGATAGAACTTGGAACTACTTTATTGTGTCAAGTTTCAAAGAGCTATCACAAACCGTGTTTGATTTAGAGTTCCAACTACATGTATCCATATAGGAATAAACAGAGTGATACCTAATAATTAAAACTGTTACTGCAAAAGAACGGTTTAACCTAGAAAAATGAAATTTGGTGAGCCAAGTGGGATTGGGGTACTGATCATTACCTGAAAGTGTCATCAAGGTTGGGTGAAAAAATGTGTGCTGAGATTTCAGGAAACTCGTAGTTTTTTGGAAGCTTTGCCACCCCTTTCCATGAAAGTGATTTGTGCCAGTCTCTGCTTAGGGCTACATCAATAGGAAACAAACCATAGAGATAGAACTTGAACTACTTTATTGTGTCACGTTTCAAAGAGCTAGCACAAACCGTGTTTGATTTAGAGTTCCAACTACAAGTATCCATATAGCAGAAAACAGAGTGAAACCTAAAAATTAAAACTGTTACTGCCAAAGAACGGTTTAACCTAGAAGAACGAAATTTGGTGAGCCAAGTGGGATTGGGGTACTGATCATTACCTGAAAGTGTCATCCGGATTGGGAGAAAAAATGTGTCATGAAATTTCATGAAACTCGTGGTTTTTTGGAAGCTTGGCAACCCCTTTCTATGAAAGTAATTTGTGCCAGTCTCTGCTTACAGCTACATCAATAGGAAACAAACCGTAGAGATAGAACTTGGAACTACATTATTGTGTCAAGTTTCAAAGAGCTAGCACAAACCGTGTTTGATTTAGAGTTCCAACTACATGTATCCATATAGGAGAAAACAGAGTGAAAGCTAATAATTAAAACTGTTACTGCAAAAGAACGGTTTAACCTAGAAGAACGAAATTTGGTGAGCCAAGTGTGATTTGGGTACTGATCATTATCTGAAAGTGTCATCAAGATTGGGTTAAAAAATGTGTGCTGAGATTTCAGGAAACTCGTAGTTTTTTGGAAGCTTTGCAATCCCTTTCCATGAAAGTGATTTGTACCAGTCTCTGCTTAGGGCTACATCAATAGGAAACAAACCATAGAGATAGAACTTGGAACTACTTTATTGTGTCAAGTTTCAAGGAGCTAGCACAAACCGTGTTTGATTTAGAGTCCCAACTACATGTATCCATATAGGAGAAAGCAGAGTGAAACCTAAAAATTAAAACTGTTACTGCCAACAAACTGTTTAACCTAGAAGAACGAAATTTGGTGAGCCAACTGGGATTGGGGTACTGATCATTAACTGAAAGGGTCATCCAGATTGGTTGAAAAAATGTGTGCTGTGATTTCCGGAAACTCGTAGTTTTTTAGAAGCTTGGCAACCCCTTTCCATGAAAGTGATTTGCGCCGGTCTCTGCTTAGGGCTACATCAATAGGAAACAAACCATAGAGATAGAACTTGGAACTACTTTATTGTGTCAAGTTTCAAAGAGCTAGCACAAACCGTGTTGGATTTAGAGTTCCAACTACATGTATCCATATAGGAGAAAAGAGAGTGAAACCTAAAAATTAAAACTGTTATTGCCAACGAACGGTTTAACCTAGAAGAACGAAATTTGGTGAGCCAAGGGGGATTGGGGTACTGATCATTACCTGAAAGTGTCATCAAGATTGGGTGAAAAAATGTGTGCTGAGATTTCAGGAAACTCGTAGTTTTTTGGAAGCTTGGCAACCCCTTTCCATGAAAGTGTTTCGCGCCGGTCTCTGCTTAGGGCTACATCAATAGGAAACAAACCATAGAGATAGAACTTGGAACTAATATATTGTGTCAAGGTTCAAAGAGCTAGCACAAACCGTGTTTGATTTAGAGTCCCAACTACATGTATCCATATAGGAGAAAACAGAGTGAAACCTAAAAATTAAAACTGTTACTGCCCACGAACGGTTTAACCTAGAAGAACGTAATTTTTGAGCCAAGTGGGATTGGGGTACTGATCATTAACTGAAAGTGTCATCCAGATTGGTTGAAAAAATGTGTGCTGGGATTTCAGGAACCTCGTAGTTTTTTGGAAGCTTGGCAACCCCTTTCCATGAAAGTGATTTGCGCCGGTCTCTGCTTAGGGCTACATCAATAGGAAACAAACCATAGAGATAGAACTTGGAACTACTTTATTGTGTCAAGTTTCAAAGAGCTAGCACAAACCGTGTTGGATTTAGAGTTCCAACTACATGTATCCATATAGGAGAAAACAGAGTGAAACCTAAAAATTGAAACTGTTACTGCCAACGAACGGTTTAACCTAGAAGAACGAAATTTGGTGAGACAAGGGGGATTGGGGTACTGATCATTACCTGAAAGTGTCATCAAGATTGGTGAAAAAATGTGTGCTGAGATTTCAGGAAACTCGTAGTTTTTTGGAAGCTTGGCAGCCCCTTTCCATGAAAGTGTTTCGCGCCGCTCTCTGATTAGGGCTACATCAATAGGAAACAAACCATAGAGATAGAACTTGGAACTAATATATTGTGTCAAGTTTCAAAGAGCTAGCACAAACCCTGTTGGATTTAGAGTTCCAACTACATGTATCCATATAGGAGAAAACAGAGTGAAACCTAAAATTAAAAACAGTTACTGCCAACGAACGGATTAACCTAGAAGAACAAAATTTGGTGAGCCAAGGGTGATTTGGGTTCTGATCAATACCTGAAAGTGTCATCAAGCTTGGGTGAAAAAATGTGAGCTGAGATTTCAGGAAACTCGTAGTTTTTTGGAAGCTTTGCAACCCCTTTCCATGAAAGTGATTTGCGCCAGTCTCTTCTTAGGGCTACATCAATAGGAAACAAACCATAGATATAGAACTTGGAACTACTTTATTGTGTCAAGTTTCAAAGAGCTAGCACAAACCGTGTTTGATTTAGAGTTCCAACTACATGTATCCATATAGGAGTAAACAGAGTGAAACCTAAAAATTAAAACTGTTACTGCCAACGAATGGTTTAACCTAGAAGAACGAAATTTGGTGAGCCAAGTGGGATTGGGGTACTGATCATTTCCTGAAAGTGCCATCAAGATTGGGTGAAAAAATATGTGCTGAGATTTCAGGAAACTAGTAGTTTTTTGGAAGCATGGCAACCCATTTCCATGAAAATGATTTGCGCCAGTCTCTGCTTAGGGCTACATCAATAGGAAACAAAGCATAGAGATAGAACTTGGAACTACTTTATTGTGTCAAGTTTCAAAGAGCTAGCACAAACCATCTTGGATTTAGAGTTCCAACTACATGTATCCATATAGGAGAAAACAGATTAAAACCTAAAAATTAAAACTGTTACTGCCAACGAACGGTTTAACCTAGAAGAACGAAATTTGGTGAGCCAAGTGGGATTGGGTACTGATCATTACCTGAAAGTGTCAACAAGTTTGGGTGAAAAAATGTGTGCTGAGATTTCAGGAAACTCGTAGTGTTTAGGAAGCTTCGCAACCCCTTTCCATGAAAGTGATTTGCGCCGCTCTCTGCTTAGGGCTACTTCAATAGGAAACAATCCATACTGATAGAACTTGGAACTACTTTATTGTGTCAAGTTTCAAGGAGCTAGCACAAACCGTGTTTGATTTAGAGTTCCAACTACATGTATCCATATAGGAATAAACAGAGTGATACCTAATAATTAAAACTGTTACTGCAAAAGAACGGTTTAACCTAGAAAAATGAAATTTGGTGAGCCAAGTGGGATTGGGGTACTGATCATTACCTGAAAGTGTCATCAAGGTTGGGTGAAAAAATGTGTGCTGAGATTTCAGGAAACTCGTAGTTTTTTGGAAGCTTTGCCACCCCTTTCCATGAAAGTGATTTGCGCCAGTCTCTGCTTAGGGCTACATCAATAGGAAACAAACCATAGAGATAGAACTTGAACTACTTTATTGTGTCACGTTTCAAAGAGCTAGCACAAACCGTGTTTGATTTAGAGTTCCAACTACAAGTATCCATATAGCAGAAAACAGAGTGAAACCTAAAAATTAAAACTGTTACTGCCAAAGAACGGTTTAACCTAGAAGAACGAAATTTGGTGAGCCAAGTGGGATTGGGGTACTGATCATTACCTGAAAGTGTCATCCGGATTGGGAGAAAAAATGTGTCATGAAATTTCATGAAACTCGTGGTTTTTTGGAAGCTTGGCAACCCCTTTCTATGAAAGTAATTTGTGCCAGTCTCTGCTTACAGCTACATCAATAGGAAACAAACCGTAGAGATAGAACTTGGAACTACATTATTGTGTCAAGTTTCAAAGAGCTAGATCAAACCGTGTTTGATTTAGAGTTCCAACTACATGTATCCATATAGGAGAAAACAGAGTGAAAGCTAATAATTAAAACTGTTACTGCAAAAGAACGGTTTAACCTAGAAGAACGAAATTTGGTGAGCCAAGTGTGATTTGGGTACTGATCATTACCTGAAAGTGTCATCAAGATTGGGTTAAAAAATGTGTGCTGAGATTTCAGGAAACTCGTAGTTTTTTGGAAGCTTTGCAATCCCTTTCCATGAAAGTGATTTCCGCCAGTCTCTGCTTAGGGTTACATCAATAGGAAACAAACCATAGAGATAGAACTTGGAACTACATTATTGTGTCAAGTTTCAAAGAGCTAGCACAAACCGTGTTTGATTTAGAGTTCCAACTACATGTATCCATATAGGAGAATACAGAGTTAAACCTAATAATTAAAACTGTTACTGCCAACGAACGGTTTAACCTAGAAGAACGAAATTTGGGGAGCCAAGTGTGATTTGGGTACTGATCATTACCTGAAAGTGTCATCAAGATTGATTGAAAAAATGTGTGCTGAGATTTCAGGAAACTCGTAGTTTTTTGGAAGCTTGGGAACCACTTTCCATGAAAGTGATTTGCGCCAGTCTCTGCTTAGGGCTACATCAATAGGAAATAAAACATAGAGATAGAACTTGGAACTACTTTGTTGTTTCAAGTTTCAAAGAGCTAGCCCAAACCGTGTTTGATTTAGAGTTCCAACTACATGTATCCATATAGGAGAAAACAGAGTGAAACCTAAAAATTGAAACTATTACTGCCAACGAACGGTTTAACCTAGAAGAACGAAATTTGGTAAGCCAAGTGAGATTGTGGTACTGATCTTTACATGAAAATGCCATCCAGATTGAGTGAAAAAATGTGTGCTGAGATTTCAGGAAACTCGTAGTTTTTTGGAAACTTGGCAACCCCTTTCCATGAAAGTGTTTTGCGCTGGTCTCTGCTTAGGGCTACATCAATAGGAATCAAACCATAGAGACAGAACTTGGAACTAATATATTGTGTTAAGTTTCAAAGAGCTAGCACAAACCGTGTTGGATTTAGAGTTCCAACTACATGTATCCATATAGGAGAAAACAGAGTGAAACCTAAAAATTTAAACTGTTACTGCCAACGAACGGTTTAACCTACAAGAACGAAATTTGGTGAGCCAAGTGGGATTGGGGTACTGATCATTACCTGATATTGTCATCAAGATTGGGCGAAAAAATGTGTGCTGTTTTCATGAAATTCGTAGTTTTTTGGAAGCTTGGCAACCCCTTTCCAAGAAAGTGATTTGCGCCGGTCTATGCTTAGGGCTACATCAATAGGAAACAATCCATAGAGATAGAACTTGGAACTACTTTATTGTGTCAAGTTTCAAAGAGCTAGCACAAACCGTGTTTGATTTAGAGTTCCAACTACCTGTATCCATATATTAGAAAACAGAGTGAAACCTAAAAATTAAAACTGTTACTGCCAACAAATGGTTTAACCTAGAAGAACGAAATTTGGTAAGCCAAGTGGGATTGTGGTACTGATTATTACCTGAAAGGGTCATCAAGATTGTGTGAAAAAATGTGTGCTGAGATTTCAGGAAACTCGTAGTTTTTTGGAAACTTGGCAACCCCTTTCTAAGAAAGTATTTGTGCTGGTTTCTGCTTAGGGCTACATCAATAGGAAACAAACCAAGAGATAGAACTTGGAAATACTTTATTGTGTCAAGTTTCAAAGAGCTAGCAAAAACCGTGGTGGATTTAGAGTTCCAACTACATGTATCCATATAGGAGAAAACACAGTGAAACCTAAAATTTAAAACTGTTACTGCCATTGAACGGATTAACCTAGAAGAACAAAATTTGGTGAGCCAAGGGTGATTGGGGTACTGATCATTACCTGAAAGTGTCATCCAGATTGGGTGAAAAAATGTGTGCTGAGATTTCAGGAAACTCCTAGTTTTTTGGAAGCTTGGCAATCCCTTTCCATGAAAGTGTTTTGCGCCGGTCTCTGCTTAGGGCTACATCAATAGGAAACAAACCATAGAGATAGAACTTGGAACTACTTTATTGTGTCAAGTTTCAAAGAGCTAGCACAAACCGTGTTTGATTTAGAGTCCCAACTACATGTATCCATATAGGAGAAAGCAGAGTGAAACCTAAAAATTAAAACTGTTACTGCCAACAAACTGTTTAACCTAGAAGAACGAAATTTGGTGAGCCAACTGGGATTGGGGTACTGATCATTAACTGAAAGGGTCATCCAGATTGGTTGAAAAAATGTGTGCTGTGATTTCAGGAAACTCGTAGTTTTTTAGAAGCTTGGCAACCCCTTTCCATGAAAGTGATTTGCGCCGGTCTCTGCTTAGGGCTACATCAATAGGAAACAAACCATAGAGATAGAACTTGGAACTACTTTATTGTGTCAAGTTTCAAAGAGCTAGCACAAACCGTGTTGGATTTAGAGTTCCAACTACATGTATCCATATAGGAGAAAAGAGAGTGAAACCTAACAATTAAAACTGTTATTGCCAACGAACGGTTTAACCTAGAAGAACGAAATTTGGTGAGCCAAGGGGGATTGGGGTACTGATCATTACCTGAAAGTGTCATCAAGATTGGGTGAAAAAATGTGTGCAGAGAATTCAGGAAACTCGTAGTTTTTTGGAAGCTTGGCAACCCCTTTCCATGAAAGTGTTTTGCGCCGGTCTCTGCTTAGGGCTACATCAATAGGAAACAAACCATAGAGATAGAACTTGGAAATAATATATTGTGTCAAGGTTCGAAGAGCTCGCACAAACCGTGTTTGATTTAGAGTCCCAACTACATGTATCCATATAGGAGAAAACAGAGTGAAACCTAAAACTTAAAACTGTTACTGCCCACGAACGGTTTAACCTAAAAGAACGTAATTTTTGAGCCAAGTGGGATTGGGGTACTGATCATTACCTGAAAGTGTCATCCAGATTGGGTGAAAAAATGTGTGCTGTGATTTCAGGAAACTCGTAGTTTTTTGGAAGCTTGGCAACCCCTTTCCATGAAAGTGATTTGTTCCGGTCTCTGCTTAGGGCTACATCAATAGGAAACAAACAATAGAGAGAGAACTTGGAACTACTTTATTGTGTCAAGTTTCAAAGAGCTAGCACAAACCGTTTTTGATTTAGAGTTCCAACTACATGTATCCATATAGGACAAAACAGAGTGAAACCTAAAAATTAAAACTGTTACTGCCAACGAACGGTTTAACCTGGAAGAACGAAATTTGGTGAGGCAAGGGGGATTGGGGTACTGATCATTACCTGAAAGTGTCATCAAGATTGGGTGAAAAAATGTGTGCTGAGATTTCAGGAAACTCGTAGTTTTTTGGAAGCTTGGCAACCCCTTTCCATGAAAGTGTTTCGCGCCGGTCTCTGATTAGGGCTACATCAATAGGAAACAAACCATAGAGATAGAACTTGGAACTAATATATTGTGTCAAGGTTCAAAGAGCTAGCACAAGCCGTGTTTGATTTAGAGTCCCAACTACATGTATCCATATAGGAGAAAACAGAGTGAAACCTAAAAATTAAAACTGTTACTGCCCACGAACGGTTTAACCTAGAAGAATGAAATTTGGTGAGCCAAGTGGGATTGGGGTACTGATCATTAACTGAAAGTGTCATCCAGATTGGTTGAAAAAATGTGTGCTGGGATTTCAAGAAACTCGTAGTTTTTTGGAAGCTTGGCAACCCCTTTCCATGAAAGTGATTTGCGCCGGTCTCTGCTTAGGGTTACATCAATAGGAAACAAACCATAGAGATAGAACTTGGAACTACTTTATTGTGTCAAGTTTCAAAGAGCTAGCACAAACCGTGTTGGATTTAGAGTTCCAACTACATGTATCCATATAGGAGAAAACAGAGTGAAACCTAAAATTTAAAACAGTTACTGCCAACGAACGGATTAACCTAGAAGAACAAAATTTGGTGAGCCAAGGGTGATTGGGGTACTGATCATTACCTGAAAGTGTCATCAAGATTCGGTGAAAAAATGTGTGCTGAGATTTCAGGAAACTCGTATTTTTTTGGAAGCTTGGCAACCCCTTTCAAAGAAAGTTATTTGTGCCGGTCTCTGCTTAGGGCTACATCAATAGGAAACAAACCATAGAGATAGAACTTGGAACTAATATATTGTGTCAAGGTTCAAAGAGCTAGCACAAACCGTGTTTGATTTAGAGTCCCAACTACATGTATCCATATAGGAGAAAACAGAGTGAAACCTAAAAATTAAAACTGTTACTGCCCACGAACGGTTTAACCTAGAAGAAGGTAATTTTTGAGCCAAGTGGGATTGGGGTACTGATCATTAACTGAAAGTGTCATCCAGATTGGTTGAAAAAATGTGTGCTGGGATTTCAGGAACCTCGTAGTTATTTGGAAGCTTGGCAACCCCTTTCCATGAAAGTTATTTGCTCCGGTCTCTGCTTAGGGCTACATCAATAGGAAACAAACCATAGAGATAGAACTTGGAACTACTTTATTGTGTCAAGTTTCAAAGAGCTAGCACAAACCGTGTTGGATTTAGAGTTCCAACTACTTGTATCCATATATGAGAAAACAGAGTGAAACCTAAAAATTTAAACTGTTACTGCCAACGAACGGTTTAACCTAGAAGAACGAAATCTGGTGAGCCAAGGGGGATTGGGGTACTGATCATTACCTGAAAGTGTCATCAAGATTGGTGAAAAAATGTGTGCTGAGATTTCAGGAAACTCGTAGTTTTTTGAAGTTTGGCAACCCCTTTCCATGAAAGTGTTTCGCGCCGGTCTCAGATTAGGGCTACATCAATAGGAAACAAACCATAGAGATAGAAGTTGGAACTAATATATTGTGTCAAGGTTCAATGAGCTAGCACAAGCCGTGTTTGATTTAGAGTCCCAACTACATTTATCCATATAGGAGAAAACAGAGTGAAACTTAAAAATTAAAAATGTTACTGCCCACGAACGGTTTAACCTAGAAGAATGAAATTTGGTGAGGCAAGTGGGATTGGGGTACTGATCATTAACTGAAAGTGTCATCCAGATTGGTTGAAAAAATGTGTGCTGGGATTTCAAGAAACTCGTAGTTTTTTGGAAGCTTGGCAACCCCTTTCCATGAAAGTGATTTGCGCCGGTCTCTGCTTAGGGTTACATCAATAGGAAACAAACCATAGAGATAGAACTTGGAACTACTTTATTGTGTCAAGTTTCAAAGAGCTAGCACAAACCGTGTTGGATTTAGAGTTCCAACTACATGTATCCATATAGGAGAAAACAGAGTGAAACCTAAAATTTAAAACAGTTACTGCCAACGAACGGATTAACCTAGAAGAAAAAAATTTGGTGAGCCAAGGGTGATTGGGGTACTGATCATTACCTGAAAGTGTCATCAAGATTCGGTGAAAAAATGTGTGCTGAGATTTCAGGAAACTCGTATTTTTTTGGAAGCTTGGCAACCCCTTTCAAAGAAAGTTATTTGCGCCGGTCTCTGCTTAGGGCTACATCAATAGGAAACAAACCATAGAGATAGAACTTGGAACTACTTTATTGTGTCAAGTTTCAAAGAGCTAGCACAAACCGTGTTGGATTTAGAGTTCCAACTACATGTATCCATATAGGAGAAAACACAGTGAAACCTAAAATTTAAAAGTGTTACTGCCAACAAACGGATTAATCTAGAAGAACAAAATTTGTGAGCCAAGGGTGATTGAGGTACTGATCATTACCTGAAAGTGTCATCCAGATTGGGTGAAAAAATGTGTGCTGAGATTTCAGGAAACTCCTAGTTTTTTGGAAGCTTGGCAATCCCTTTCTAAGAAAGTGTTTTGCACCGGTCTCTGCTTAGGTCTACATCAATAGGAAACAAACCATAGAGATAGAACTTGGAACTACTTTATTGTGTCAAGTTTCAAAGAGCTAGCACAAACCGTGTTTGATTTAGAGTCCCAACTACATGTATCCATATAGGAGAAAACAGAGTGAAACCTAAAAATTAAAACTGTTACTGCCAACGAACGGTTTAACCTATAAGAACGAAATTTGGTGAGCCAACTGGGATTGGGGTACTGATCATTAACTGAAAGTGTCATCCAGATTGGTTGAAAAAATGTGTGCTGTGATTTCAGGAAACACGTAGTTTTTTAGAAGCTTGGCAACCCCTTTCCATGAAAGTGATTTGCGCCGGTCTCTGCTTAGGGCTACATCAATAGGAAACAAAATATAGAGATAGAACTTGGAACTACTTTATTGTGTTAAGTTTCAAAGAGCTAGCAGAAACCGTGTTGGATTTAGAGTTCCAACTACATGTATCCATATAGGAGAAAACAGAGTGAAACCTAAAAATTAAAACTGTTACTGCCAACGAACGGTTTAAACTAGAAGAACGAAATTTGGTGAGCCAAGGATGATTGGGGTACTGATCATTACCTGAAAGTGTCATCAAGATTGGGTGAAAAAATGTGTGCTGAAATTTCAGGAAACTCGTAGTTTTTTGGAAGCTTGGCAACCCCTTTCCAAGAAAGTGTTTTGCGCCGGTCTCTGCTTAGGGCTACATCAATAGGAAACAAACCATAGAGATAGAACTTGGAACTAATATATTGTGTCAAGGTTCAAAGAGGTAGCACAAACCGTGTTTGATTTAGAGTCCCAACTACATGTATCCATATAGGAGAAAACAGAGTGAAACCTAAAAATTAAAACTGTTACTGCCCACGAATGGTTTAACCTAGAAGAACGTAATTTTTGAGCCAAGTGGGATTGGGGTACTGATCATTACCTGAAAGTGTCATGCAGATTGGGTGAAAAATTGTGTGCTGTGATTTCAGGAAACTCGTAGTTTTTTGGAAGCTTGGCAACCCCTTTCCATGAAAGTGATTTGCTCCGGTCTCTGCTTAGGGCTACATCAATAGGAAACAAACCATAGAGATAGAACTTGGAACTACTTTATTGTGTCAAGTTTCAAAGAGCTAGCACAAACCGTGTTGGATTTAGAGTTCCAACTACTTGTATCCATATATGAGAAAACAGAGTGAAACCTAAAAATTTAAACTGTTACTGCCAACGAACGGTTTAACCTAGAAGAACGAAATCTGGTGAGCCAAGGGGGATTGGGGTACTGATCATTACCTGAAAGTGTCATCAAGATTGGTGAAAAAATGTGTGCTGAGATTTCAGGAAACTCGTAGTTTTTTGAAGTTTGGCAACCCCTTTCCATGAAAGTGTTTCGCGCCGGTCTCAGATTAGGGCTACATCAATAGGAAACAAACCATAGAGATAGAAGTTGGAACTAATATATTGTGTCAAGGTTCAATGAGCTAGCACAAGCCGTGTTTGATTTAGAGTCCCAACTACATTTATCCATATAGGAGAAAACAGAGTGAAACTTAAAAATTAAAAATGTTACTGCCCACGAACGGTTTAACCTAGAAGAATGAAATTTGGTGAGGCAAGTGGGATTGGGGTACTGATCATTAACTGAAAGTGTCATCCAGATTGGTTGAAAAAATGTGTGCTGGGATTTCAAGAAACTCGTAGTTTTTTGGAAGCTTGGCAACCCCTTTCCATGAAAGTGATTTGCGCCGGTCTCTGCTTAGGGTTACATCAATAGGAAACAAACCATAGAGATAGAACTTGGAACTACTTTATTGTGTCAAGTTTCAAAGAGCTAGCACAAACCGTGTTGGATTTAGAGTTCCAACTACATGTATCCATATAGGAGAAAACAGAGTGAAACCTAAAATTTAAAACAGTTACTGCCAACGAACGGATTAACCTAGAAGAAAAAAATTTGGTGAGCCAAGGGTGATTGGGGTACTGATCATTACCTGAAAGTGTCATCAAGATTCGGTGAAAAAATGTGTGCTGAGATTTCAGGAAACTCGTATTTTTTTGGAAGCTTGGCAACCCCTTTCCAAGAAAGTTATTTGCGCCGGTCTCTGCTTAGGGCTACATCAATAGGAAACAAACCATAGAGATAGAACTTGGAACTACTTTATTGTGTCAAGTTTCAAAGAGCTAGCACAAACCGTGTTGGATTTAGAGTTCCAACTACATGTATCCATATAGGAGAAAACACAGTGAAACCTAAAATTTAAAAGTGTTACTGCCAACAAACGGATTAATCTAGAAGAACAAAATTTGTGAGCCAAGGGTGATTGAGGTACTGATCATTACCTGAAAGTGTCATCCAGATTGGGTGAAAAAATGTGTGCTGAGATTTCAGGAAACTCCTAGTTTTTTGGAAGCTTGGCAATCCCTTTCTAAGAAAGTGTTTTGCACCGGTCTCTGCTTAGGTCTACATCAATAGGAAACAAACCATAGAGATAGAACTTGGAACTACTTTATTGTGTCAAGTTTCAAAGAGCTAGCACAAACCGTGTTTGATTTAGAGTCCCAACTACATGTATCCATATAGGAGAAAACAGAGTGAAACCTAAAAATTAAAACTGTTACTGCCAACGAACGGTTTAACCTATAAGAACGAAATTTGGTGAGCCAACTGGGATTGGGGTTCTGATCATTAACTGAAAGTGTCATCCAGATTGGTTGAAAAAATGTGTGCTGTGATTTCAGGAAACACGTAGTTTTTTAGAAGCTTGGCAACCCCTTTCCATGAAAGTG
The DNA here is from genome assembly GCF_964194105.1 of Spermophilus citellus. Classification (NCBI taxonomy): domain Eukaryota; kingdom Metazoa; phylum Chordata; class Mammalia; order Rodentia; family Sciuridae; genus Spermophilus; species Spermophilus citellus. The sequence goes on along the minus strand of NC_138196.1, from coordinate 25,147,918 downwards.
ATTTGCGCCGGTCTCTGCTTAGGGCTACATCAATAGGAAACAAAATATAGAGATAGAACTTGGAACTACTTTATTGTGTTAAGTTTCAAAGAGCTAGCAGAAACCGTGTTGGATTTAGAGTTCCAACTACATGTATCCATATAGGAGAAAACAGAGTGAAACCTAAAAATTAAAACTGTTACTGCCAACGAACGGTTTAAACTAGAAGAACGAAATTTGGTGAGCCAAGGATGATTGGGGTACTGATCATTACCTGAAAGTGTCATCAAGATTGGGTGAAAAAATGTGTGCTGAAATTTCAGGAAACTCGTAGTTTTTTGGAAGCTTGGCAACCCCTTTCCAAGAAAGTGTTTTGCGCCGGTCTCTGCTTAGGGCTACATCAATAGGAAACAAACCATAGAGATAGAACTTGGAACTAATATATTGTGTCAAGGTTCAAAGAGGTAGCACAAACCGTGTTTGATTTAGAGTCCCAACTACATGTATCCATATAGGAGAAAACAGAGTGAAACCTAAAAATTAAAACTGTTACTGCCCACGAATGGTTTAACCTAGAAGAACGTAATTTTTGAGCCAAGTGGGATTGGGGTACTGATCATTACCTGAAAGTGTCATGCAGATTGGGTGAAAAATTGTGTGCTGTGATTTCAGGAAACTCGTAGTTTTTTGGAAGCTTGGCAACCCCTTTCCATGAAAGTGATTTGCGCCGGTCTCTGCTTAGGGCTACTTCAATAGGAAACAATCCATACTGATAGAACTTGGAACTACTTTATTGTGTCAAGTTTCAAAGAGCTAGCACAAACCATGTTTGATTTAGAGTTCCAACTACATGTATCCATATAGGAGAAAACAGAGTGAAACCTAAAAATTAAAACTGTTACTGCCAACGAACGGTTTAACCTAGAAGAACGAAATTTGGTGAGCCAAATGGGATTGGGGTACTGATCATTAACTGAAAGTGTCATCCAGAATGGTTGAAAAAATGTGTGCTGGGATTTCAGGAAACTCGCAGTTTTTTGGAAGCTTGGCAACCCCTTTCCATGAAAGTGATTTGCGCCGGTCTCTGCATAGGGGTACATCAATAGGAAACAATCCATAGAGATAGAACTTGGAACTACTTTATTGTGTCAAGTTTCAAAGAGCTAGCACAAACCGTGTTGGATTTAGAGTTCCAACTGCATGTATTAATGTAGGAGAAATCAGAGTGAAACCTAAAAATTAAAACTGTTACTGCCAACGAACGGTTTAACCTAGTAGAACGAAATTTGGTAAGCCAAGTGGGATTGGGGTACTGATCATTACATGAAAGTGACATCCAGATTCGGTGAAAAAATGTTTGCTGAGATTTCAAGAAACTCGCAGTTTTTTGGAAGCATGGCAACCCCTTTCAATGAAAGTGACTTGCACCAGTCTCTGCTTACGGCTACATCAATAGGAAACAAAACATAGAGATAGAACTTGGAACTACTTTATTGTGTCAAGTTTCAAAGAGCTAGCACAAACCGTGCTTTATTTAGAGTTCCCACTACATGTATCCATATAGGAGAAAACAGAGTGAAACCTAAAAATTTAAACTGTTACTCCCAACGAACGGTTTAACCTAGAAAAACGAAATTTGGTGAGCCAAGTGGGACTGGGGTCCTGATCATTACCTGAAAGTGTCATCCGGATTGGGTGAAAAAATGTGTGCTGAGATTTCAGGAAACTCGTAGTTTTTGGAAGCTTGGCAACCCCTTTCCATGAAAGTGATTTGCGCCTGTCTCTGCTTAGGGTGACATCAATAGGAAAAAACCATAGAGATAGAACTTTTTATTGTGTCAAGTTTTAAAGAGCTAGCAAAACTGTGTTTGATTTAGAGTTCCCACTACATGTATCCATATAGGAGAAAACAGAGTGAAACCTAATAATTTAAACTGTTACTGCCAACGAACAGTTTAACCTTGAAGAACGAAATTTGGTGAGCCAAGTGGGATTGGGGTACTGATCATTACCTGAAAGTGTCATCAAGATTGGGTTAAAAAATGGGTGCTGAGATTTCAGGAAACTCGTAGTTTTTTGGAAGCTTGGCAACCCATTTCCATGAAAGTGGTTTGCGCCAGTCTCTGCTAAGGGCTACATCAATAGGAAACAAACCATAGAGATAGAACTTGGAACTACTTTATTGTGTCAAGTTTCAAAGAGCTAGCACAAACCGTGTTTGATTTAGAGTTCCAGCTACATGTATCCATATAGGACAAAACAGAGTGAAACCTAAAAATTAAAACTGTTACTTCCAACGAACGGTTTAACATAGAAGAACGAAATTTGGTGAGCCAAGGGGCATTGATGTACTGATCATTACCTGAAACTGTCATCAAGATTGGGTGAAAAAATGTGTGCTGAGATTTCAGGAAACTCTTAGTTTTTTGGAAGCTTGGCAACACCTTTACATGAAAGTGATTTGCGCCGGTCTCTGCTTAGGGCTACATCAATAGGAAACCATCAATACAGAATGATCTTGGAACTACTTTATTGTGTCAAGTTTCAAAGGGCTAGCACAAACCGTGTTTGATATAGAGTCCCAAATACATGTATCCATATAGGAGAAAAGAGAGTGAAACCTAAAAATTTAAACTGTTACTGCCAACGAACGGTTTAACCTAGAAGAACTAAATTTGGTGAGCCAAGTGGGATTGAAGTTCTGATCATTACCTGAAAGTGTCATCAAGATTGGGTGAAAAAATTGGTGCTGAGATTTCAGGAAACTCGTAGTTTTTTGGAAGCTTGGCAACCCCTTTCCAATAAAGTGATTTGCGCCAGTCTCTGCTTAGGGCTACATCAATAGGAATGAAACCATAGAAATAGAACTTGGAACTACTTTATTGGGTCAACTTTCAAAGAGCTAGCACAAACCGTGTTTGATTTAGTGTTCGAACTACATGTATCCATATAGGAGAAAACAGAGTGAAACCTAAAAATTAAACTGTTACTGACAACGAACGGTATAACCTAGAAGAACGAAATTTGGTGAGCCAAGTGGGATTGGGGTACTAATCATTACCTGAAAGTGTCAGTAAGTTTGGGTGAAAAAATGTGTGCTGAGATTTCAGGAAACGCGTAGTTTTTTGGAAGCTTGGCAACTTTTTCCATGAAAGTGATTTGTGCCGGTCTCTGCTTTGGGCTACATCAATAGGAAACAAACATTAGAGATAGAACTTGGAACTACGTTATTGTGTCAAGTTACAAAGAGCTAGCACAAACCGTGTTTGATTTAGAGTTCCAAATACTTTTATCCATATAGGAGAAAACAGAGTGAAACCTAAAATTTAAAACTGTTACTGAAAACGAACGGTTTAACCTAGAAGAACGAAATTTGGTGAGCCAAGTGGGATTGGGGTACTGATCACTATTTGAAAGAGTCATCAAGATTGGGTGAAAAAATGTGTGCTGATTTCAGGAAACTCGTAGTTTTTTGGAATCTTGGCAACCCCTTTCCTTTAAACTGATTTGCGCCAGTCTCTGCTTAGGGCTACATCAATAGGAAACAAACCATAGAGATAGAACTTGGAACTACTTTATTGTGTCAAGTTTCAAAGAGCAGCAGAAACCGTGTTTGAATTAGAGTTCCAACTACATGTATCCATATAGGAGAAAAGAGAGTGAAACCTAAAAATTAAAACTGTTACTGACAACGAACGGTTTAACCTAGAAGAACGAAATTTGGTGATCCAAGTGGGAATGGGGTACTGATCATTACCTTTAAGTGTCATCAAGATTGGGTGAAAAAAATGTGTGCTGAGATTTCAGGAACCTCATAGTTTTTTGGAAGCTTGGCAACCCCTTTCCACGAAAGTGATTTGCGCTGGTCTCTGCTTAGGGCTACATAAATAGGAAACAAACCAAAGAGATAGAACGTGGAACTACTTTATTGTGTCAAGTTTCAAAGAGCTAGCACAAACCGTCTTTGATTTAGAGTTCCAACTATATGTATCCATATAGGAGAAAACAGAGTGAAACCTAAAAATTAAACTGTTACTGCCAACGAACGGTTTAACCTGGAAGAACGAAATTTGGTGAGCCAAGTGGGATTGGGGTACTGATCATTACCTGAAAGTGTCATCAAGTTTGGTGAAAAAATGTGTGCTGAGATTTCAGGAAACTCGTAATTTTTTGGAAGCTTGGCAACCGTTTTCCATGAAAGTGATTTGCGCCGGTCTCTGCTTTGGGCTACATCAATTGGAAACATACCATAGAGATAGAACATGGAACTACTTTATTGAGTCAAGTTTCACAGAGCTAGCACAAACTGTGTTTTATTTTGAGTTCCAAATACATGTATCCATATAGGATAAAATAGAGTGAAACCTAAAATTTAAAAATGTTACTGCCAACGAACGGTTTAACCTAGAAGAACGAAATTTGGTGAGCCAAGTGGGAATAAGGTACTGATCACTATTTGAAAGTGTCATCAAGATTGGGTGAAAAAATGTGTGCTGAGATTTCAAGAAACTCGTAGATTTTGGAAGCTTGGCAACCCCTTTGAATGAAAGTGACTTGCGCCAGTCTCTGCTTATGGCTACATCAATAGGAAACAAGCCAAAGAGATAGAACTTGGAACTACTTTATTGTGTCAAGTTTCAAAGAGCTAGCACAAACTGTGTTTGATTTAGAGTTCCAACTACATGTATCCATATAGGAGAAAACAGAGTGAAACATAAAAATTAAACTGCTACTGCCAAGGAACGGTTTAACCTGGAAGAAGGCAATTTGGTGAGCCAAGTGGGATTTGGGTACTGATCATTACCTGAAAGTGTCATCAAGATTGGGTGAAAAAATGTGTGCAGAGATCAGGAAACTCGTAGTTTTTTTGGAAGCTTGGCAACCCCTTTCAATGAAAGTTACTTGTGCCATTCTCTGCTTACAGCTATATCTATAGGAAACAAATCATAGAGATAGAACTTGGAACTACTTTATGGTGTCAAGTTTCAAAGAGCTAGCACAAGCCGTGTTTGATTTAGAGTTCCAACTACATGTATCCATATAGGAGAAACCAGAGTGAAACCTAAAAATTAAAACTGATACTGCCAACGAACGGTTTAACCTAGAAGAACGAAATTTGGTGAGCCAAGTGGTATTGGGATACTGATCATTATTTGAAAGTGTCATCAAGATTGGGTGAAAAAATGTGTGCTGAGATTTCAGGAAACTCGTAGTTTTTTGGAAGATTCGCAACCCCTTTCCATGAAAGTGATTTGCGCCAGTCTCTGCTTAGGGCTACATCAATAGGAAACAAACCATAGAGATAGAACTTGGAAATACTATATTGTGTCAAGTTTCAAAGAGCTAGCACAAAATATGCTTGATTTAGAGTTCCAAATACATGTATCCATATATGAGAAAACAGAGTGAAACCTAAAAATTTAAACTGTTACTGCCAACGAACGGTTTAACCTGGAAGAACGAAATTTGGTGAGCCAAGTGGGATTGGGGTACTGATCATTACCTGAAAGTGTCATCAAGTTTGGGTGAAAAAATGTGTCCTGAGATTTCAGGAAACTCGTAATTTTTTGGAAGCTTGGCAACCGTTTTCCATGAAAGTGATTTGCGCCGGTCTCTGCTTTGGGCTACATCAATAGGAAACATACCATAGAGATAGAACTTGGAACTACTTTATTGAGTCAAGTTTCATAGAGCTAGCACAAACCGTGTTTTATTTAGAGTTCCAAATACATGTATCCATATAGGATAAAACAGAGTGGAACCTAAAATTTAAAACTGTTACTGCCAACGAACGGTTTAACCTAGAAGAACGAAATTTGGTGAGCCAAGTGGGATTAAGGTACTGATCACTATTTGTAAGTCTCATCAAGATTGGGTGAAAAAATGTGTGCTGAGATTTCAGGAAACTCGTAGATTTTGGAAGGTTGGAAACCCCTTTCAATGAAAGTGACTTGCGCCAGTCTCTGCTTATGGCTACATCAATAGGAAACAAACCATAGAGATAGAACTTGGAACTACTATATTGTGTCAAGTTTCAAATAGCTAGCACAAACCGTGTTTGATTTAGAGTTCCAACTATATGTATCCATATAGGACAAAACAGAGTGAAACCTAAAAATTAAAACTGTTACTGCCAACGAACGGTTTAACCTAGAAGAACGAAATTTGGTGAGCCAAGTGGGATTGAGGTACTGATCATTACCTGAAAGTGTCATCAAGATTGGGTGAAAAAATGTGTGCTGAGGTTTCAGGAAACTCGTAGTTTTTTGGAAGCTTGGCAACCCCTTTCCAAGAAAGTGATTTGCGCCAGTCTCTGCTTAGGGCTACATCAGTAGAAGACAAACCATAGAGAGAGAACTTGGAACTACTTTATTGTGTCAAGTTTCAAAGAGCTAGCAGAAACCGTGTTTGATTTAGAGTTCCAACTACATGTATCCATATAGGAGAAAAGAGAGTGAAACCTAAAAATTAAACTGTTACTGACAACGAACGGTATAACCTAGAAGAACGAAATTTGGTGAGCCAAGTGGGATTGGGGTACTGATCATTACCTGAAAGTGTCATCAAGATTGGGTGAAAAAATGTGTGCTGAGATTTCAGGAAACTCGTAGTTTTTTGGAAGCTTGGCAACCCCTTTCCATAAAAGTGATTTGCGCCGGTCTCTGCTTAGGGCTATATCAATAGGAAACAAACCAAAGAGATAGAACTTGGAACTACTTTATTGTGTCAAGTTTCAAAGAGCTAGCAGAAACTGTGTTTGATTTAGAGTTCCAACTACATGTATCCATATAGGAGAAAACAGAGTGAAACCTAAAAATTTGAACTGTTACTGCCAACGAACAGTTTAACCCAGAAGAACGAAATTTGGTGAGCTAAGTGGGATTGGGGTACTGATCCTTACCTGAAAGTGTCATCAAGATAGGGTGAAAAAATGTGTGCTGAGATTTCAGGAAACTCGTAGTTTTTTGGAAGCTTGGCAACTTCTTTCCATGAAAGTGATTTGCGCCACTCTCTGCTTAGGACTACATCAATAGGAAACAAACATTAGAGATAGAACTTGGAACTACTTTATTGTGTCAAGTTTCAAAGAGCTAGCTCAAACCGTGTGTGATTTAGAGTTCCAACTACATGTAACCATATAGGAGAAAACAGAGTGAAACTAAAAAATTAAAACAGTTACTGCCAACGAACGGTTTAAACTAGAAGAATGAAATTTGGTGAGCCTAGTGGGATTGGGGTACTGATCATTACCTGAAAGTGTCATCAAGATTGGGTGAAAAAATGTGTGCTGAGATTTCAGGAAACTCGTAGTTTTTTGGAAGCTTGGCAACCCCTTTCCATGAAAGTAATTTGCGCCACTCTCTGCTTAGGGCTACATCAATAGGAAACAAACCATAGAGATAGAACTTGGAACTACTTTATTGTGTCAAGTTTCAAAGAGCTAGCACAAACCGTGTTTGATTTAGAGTTCCAACTACATGTATCCATATAGAAGAAAACAGAGTGAAACCTAAAAATTAAAACTGATACTGCCAACGAACGGTTTAACCTAGAAGAACGAAATTTGGTGAGCCAAGTGGGATTGGGATACTGATCATTATTTGAAAGTGTCATCAATATTGGGTGAAAAAATGTGTGCTGAGATTTCAGAAAACTCGTAGTTTTTTGGAAGCTTGTCAACCCCTTTCCATGAAAGTGATTTGCGCCAGTCTCTGCTTAGGGCTACATCAATAGGAGACAAACCGTAGAGATAGAACTTGGAACTACTTTATTGTGTCAAGTTACAAAGAGCTAGCACAAACCGTGTTTGATTTAGAGTTCCAAATACATTTATCCATATAGGAGAAAACAGAGTGAAACCTAAAATTTAAAACTGTTACTGAAAACGAACGGTTTAACCTAGAAGAACAAAATTTGGTGAGCCAAGTGGGATTGGGGTACTGATCACTATTTGAAAGTGTCATCAAGATTGGGTGAAAAAATGTGTGCTGAGATTTCAGGAAACTCGTAGTTTTTTGGAATCTTGGCAACCCCTTTCCATTAAACTGATTTGCGCCAGTCTCTGCTTAGGGCTACATCAATAGGAAACAAACCATAGAAATAGAACTTGGAACTACTTTATTGTGTCAAGTTTCAAAGACCTAGCAGAAACCGTGTTTGATTTAGAGTTCCAACTACATGTATCCATATAGGAGAAAAGAGAGTGAAACCTAAAAATTAAAACTGTTACTGACAACGAACGGTTTAACCTAGAAGAACGAAATTTGGTGATCCAAGTGGGAATGGGGTACTGATCATTACCTTAAAGTGTCATCAAGATTGGGTGAAAAAAATGTGTGCTGAGATTTCAGGAACCTCGTAGTTTTTTGGAAGCTTGGCAACTCCTTTCCATGAAAGTGATTTGCGCTGGTCTCTGCTTAGGGCTACATCAATAGGAAACAAACCAAAGAGATAGAACGTGGAACTACTTTATTGTGTCAAGTTTCAAAGAGCTAGCACAAACCGTGTTTGATTTAGAGTTCCAACTATATGTATCCATATAGGAGAAAACAGAGTGAAACCTAAAAATTAAACTTTTACTGCCAACGAACGGTTTAACGTGGAAGAACGAAATTTGGTGAGCCAAGTGGGATTGGTGTACTGATCATTACCTGAAAGTGTCATCAAGTTTGGGTGAAAAAATGTGTCCTGAGATTTCAGGAAACTCGTAATTTTTTGGAAGCTTGGCAACCGTTTTCCATGAAAGTGATTTGCGCCGGTCTCTGCTTTGGGCTACATCAATAGGAAACATACCATAGAGATAGAACTTGGAACTACTTTATTGAGTCAAGTTTCATAGAGCTAGCACAAACCGTGTTTTATTTAGAGTTCCAAATACATGTATCCATATAGGATAAAACAGAGTGAAACCTAAAATTTAAAACTGTTACTGCCAACGAACGGTTTAACCTAGAAGAACGAAATTTGGTGAGCCAAGTGGGATTAAGGTACTGATCACTATTTGTAAGTCTCATCAAGATTGGGTGAAAAAATGTGTGCTGAGATTTCAGGAAACTCGTAGATTTTGGAAGCTTGGCAACCCCTTTCAATGAAAGTGACTTGCGCCAGTCTCTGCTTATGGCTACATCAATAGGAAACAAACCATAGAGATAGAACTTGGAACTACTATATTGTGTCAAGTTTCAAATAACTAGCACAAACCGTGTTTGATTTAGAGTTCCAAATATATGTATCCATATAGGACAAAACAGAGTGAAACCTAAAAATTAAAACTGTTACTGCCAACGAACGGTTTAACCTAGAAGAACGAAATTTGGTGAGCCAAGTGGGATTGAGGTACTGATCATTACCTGAAAGTGTCATCAAGATTGGGTGAAAAAATGTGTGCTGAGATTTCAGGAAACTCGTAGTTTTTTGGAAGCTTGGCAACCCGTTTCCAAGAAAGTGATTTGCGCCAGTCTCTGCTTAGGGCTACATCAATAGAAGACAAACCATAGAGAGAGAACTTGGAACTACTTTATTGTGTCAAGTTTCAAAGAGGTAGCAGAAACCGTGTTTGATTTAGAGTTCCAACTACATGTATCCATATAGGAGAAAAGAGAGTGAAACCTAAAAATTAAACTGTTACTGACAACGAACGGTATAACCTAGAAGAACGAAATTTGGTGAGCCAAGTGGGATTGGGGTACTGATCATTACCTGAAAGTGTCATTATGTTTGGGTGAAAAAATGTGTGCTGAGATTTCAGGAAACTCGTAGTTTTTTGGAAGCTTGGCAACCCCTTTCCATGAAAGTGATTTGCGCCGGTCTCTGCTTAGGGCTATATCAATAGGAAACAAACCAAAGAGATAGAACTTGGAACTACTTTATTGTGTCAAGTTTCAAAGAGCTAGCAGAAACTGTGTTTGATTTAGAGTTCCAACTCCATGTATCCATATAGGAGAAAACAGAGTGAAACCTAAAATTTTGAACTGTTACTGCCAACGAACAGTTTAACCCAGAAGAACGAAATTTGGTGAGCTAAGTGGGATTGGGGTACTGATCCTTACCTGAAAGTGTCATCAAGATAGGGTGAAAAAATGTGTGCTGAGATTTCAGGAAACTCGTAGTTTTTTGGAAGCTTGGCAACTTCTTTCCATGAAAGTGATTTGCGCCACTCTCTGCTTAGGGCTACATCAATAGGAAACAAACATTAGAGATAGAACTTGGAACTACTTTATTGTGTCAAGTTTCAAAGAGCTAGCTCAAACCGTGTGTGATTTAGAGTTCCAACTACATGTAACCATATAGGAGAAAACAGAGTGAAACTAAAAAATTAAAACAGTTACTGCCAACGAACGGTTTAAACTAGAAGAATGAAATTTGGTGAGCCTAGTGGGATTGGGGTACTGATCATTACCTGAAAGTGTCATCAAGATTGGGTGAAAAAATGTGTGCTGAGATTTCAGGAAACTCGTAGTTTTTTGGAAGCTTGGCAACCCCTTTCCATGAAAGTGATTTGCGCCACTCTCTGCTTAGGGCTACATCAATAGGAAACAAACCATAGAGATAGAACTTGGAACTACTTTATTGTGTCAAGATTCAAAGAGCTAGCACAAACCGTGTTTGATTTGGAGTTCCAACTACATGTATCCATATAGAAGAAAACAGAGTGAAAACTAAAAATTAAAACTGATACTGCCAACGAACGGTTTAACCTAGAAGAACGAAATTTGGTGAGCCTAGTGGGATTGGGATACTGATCATTATTTGAAAGTGTCATCAATATTGGGTGAAAAAATGTGTGCTGAGATTTCAGGAAACTCGTAGTTTTTTGGAAGCTTGTCAACCCCTTTCCATGAAAGTGATTTGCGCCAGTCTCTGCTTAGGGCTACATCAATAGGAGACAAACCGTAGAGATAGAACTTGGAACTACTTTATTGTGTCAAGTTTCAAAGAGCTAGCACAAACCGTGTTTGATTTTGAGTTCCAACTACATGTATCCATATAGAAGAAAACAGAGTGAAACCTAAAATTTAAAACTGTTACTGCCAACGAACGGTTTAACCTAGAAGAACGAAATTTGGTGAGCCCAGTGGGCTTGGGGTCCTGATCATTATTTGAAAGTGACATCAAGATTGGGTGAAAAAATGTGTGCTGATATTTCAGGAAGCTCGTAGTTTTTGGAAACTTGGCAACCCCTTTCCATTAAACTGATTTGCGCCAGTCTCTGCTAAGGGCTACATAAATAGGAAACAAACCATAGAGATAGAACTTGGAATTACTTTATTGTGTCAAGTTTCAAAGAGCTAGCACAAACCGTGTTTGATTTAGAGTTCCAAATACATTTATCCATATAGGAGAAAACAGAATGAAACCTAAAAATTTAAACTATTACTGCCAAAGAACAGTTTAACCTAGAAGAACAAAATTTGGTGAGCCAAGTGGGATTGGGGTACTGATCATTACCTGAAAGTATCATCCAGATTGGGTGAAAAAATGTGTGCTGAGATTTCAGGAAACTCGTAGTTTTTTGGAAGCTTGGCAATCCCTTTCCCTGAAAATGATTTGCGCCAGTCTCTGCTTAGGTCTACATCAGTAGGAAACAAACCATAGAGGTAGAACTTGGAACTACTTTATTGGTTCAAGTTTCAAAGACCTAGCACAAACAGTGTTTGATTTAGAGTTCCAACTACATGTATCCATATAGGAGAAAAGAGAGTGAAACCTAAAAATTAAAACTGTTACTGACAACGAACGGTTTAACCTAGAAGAACGAAATTTGGTGATCCAAGTGGGGATGGGGTACTGATCATTACCTTAAAGTGTCATCAAGATTGGGTGAAAAAAATGTGTGCTGAGATTTCAGGAACCTCGTAGTTTTTTGGAAGCTTGGCAACCCCTTTCCATGAAAGTGATTTGCGCTGGTCTCTGCTTAGGGCTACATCAATAGGAAACAAACCAAAGAGATAGAACGTGGAACTACTTTATTGTGTCAAGTTTCAAAGAGCTAGCACAAACCGTGTTTGATTTAGAGTTCCAACTATATGTATCCATATAGGAGAAAACAGAGTGAAACCTAAAAATTAAACTGTTACTGCCAACGAACGGTTTAACCTGGAAGAACGAAATTTGGTGAGCCAAGTGGGATTGGGGTACTGATCATTACCTTAAAGTGTCATCAAGTTTGGGTGAAAAAATGTGTGCTGAGATTTCAGGAAACTCGTAATTTTTTGGAAGCTTGGCAACCGTTTTCCATGAAAGTGATTTGCGCCGGTCTCTGCTTTGGGCTACATCAATAGGAAACATACCATAGAGATAGAACTTGGAACTACTTTATTGAGTCAAGTTTCATAGAGCTAGAACAAACCGTGTTTTATTTAGAGTTCCAAATACATGTATCCATATAGGATAAAACAGAGTGAAACCTAAAATTTAAAACTGTTACTGCCAACGAACGGTTTAACCTAGAAGAACGAAATTTGGTGAGCCAAGTGGGATTAAGGTACTGATCACTATTTGTAAGTCTCATCAAGATTGGGTGAAAAAATGTGTGCTGAGATTTAAGGAAACTCGTAGATTTTGGAAGCTTGGCAACCCCTTTCCAAGAAAGTGATTTGCACCAGTCTCTGCTTAGGGCTACATCAATAGAAGACAAACCATAGAGAGAGAACTTGGAACTACTTTATTGTGTCAAGTTTCAAAGAGCTAGCAGAAACCGTGTTTGATTTAGAGTTCCAACTACATGTATCCATATAGGAGAAAAGAGAGTGAAACCTAAAAATTAAAACTGTTACTGACAACGAACGGTTTAACCTAGAAGAACAAAATTTGGTGAACCAAGTGGGGATGGGGTACTGATCATTACCTTAAAGTGTCATCAAGATTGGGTGAAAAAAATGTGTGCTGAGATTTCAGGAACCTCGTAGTTTTTTGGAAGCTTGGCAACCCCTTTCCATGAAAGTGATTTGCGCTGGTCTCTGCTTAGGGCTACATCAATAGGAAAAAAACCAAAGAGATAGAACGTGGAACTACTTTATTGTGTCAAGTTTCAAAGAGCTAGCACAAACCGTGTTTGATTTAGAGTTCCAACTATATGTATCCATATAGGAGAAAACAGAGTGAAACCTAAAAATTAAACTGTTACTGCCAACGAACGGTTTAACCTGGAAGAACGAAATTTGGTGAGCCAAGTGGGATTGGGGTACTGATCATTACCTGAAAGTGTCATCAAGTTTGGGTGAAAAAATGTGTGCTGAGATTTCAGGAAACTCGTAATTTTTTGGAAGCTTGGCAACCGTTTTCCATGAAAGTGATTTGCGCCGGTCTCTGCTTTGGGCTACATCAATAGGAAACATACCATAGAGATAGAACTTGGAACTACTTTATTGAGTCAAGTTTCATAGAGCTAGAACAAACCGTGTTTTATTTAGAGTTCCAAATACATGTATCCATATAGGATAAAACAGAGTGAAACCTAAAATTTAAAACTGTTACTGCCAACGAACGGTTTAACCTAGAAGAACGAAATTTGGTGAGCCAAGTGGGATTAAGGTACTGATCACTATTTGTAAGTCTCATCAAGATTGGGTGAAAAAATGTGTGCTGAGATTTAAGGAAACTCGTAGATTTTGGAAGCTTGGCAACCCCTTTCCAAGAAAGTGATTTGCGCCAGTCTCTGCTTAGGGCTACATCAATAGAAGACAAACCATAGAGAGAGAACTTGGAACTACTTTATTGTGTCAAGTTTCAAAGAGCTAGCAGAAACCGTGTTTGATTTAGAGTTCCAACTACATGTATCCATATAGGAGAAAAGAGAGTGAAACCTAAAAATTAAACTGTTACTGACAACGAACGGTATAACCTAGAAGAACGAAATTTGGTGAGCCAAGTGGGATTGGGGTACTGATCATTACCTGAAAGTGTCATTATGTTTGGGTGAAAAAATGTGTGCTGAGATTTCAGGAAACTCGTAGTTTTTTGGAAGCTTGGCAACCCGTTTCCAAGAAAGTGATTTGCGCCAGTCTCTGCTTAGGGCTACATCAATAGAAGACAAACCATAGAGAGAGAACTTGGAACTACTTTATTGTGTCAAGTTTCAAAGAGGTAGCAGAAACCGTGTTTGATTTAGAGTTCCAACTACATGTATCCATATAGGAGAAAAGAGAGTGAAACCTAAAAATTAAACTGTTACTGACAACGAACGGTATAACCTAGAAGAACGAAATTTGGTGAGCCAAGTGGGATTGGGGTACTGATCATTACCTGAAAGTGTCATTATGTTTGGGTGAAAAAATGTGTGCTGAGATTTCAGGAAACTCGTAGTTTTTTGGAAGCTTGGCAACCCCTTTCCATGATAGTGATTTGCGCCGGTCTCTGCTTAGGGCTATATCAATAGGAAACAAACCAAAGAGATAGAACTTGGAACTACTTTATTGTGTCAAGTTTCAAAGAGCTAGCAGAAACTGTGTTTGATTTAGAGTTCCAACTCCATGTATCCATATAGGAGAAAACAGAGTGAAACCTAAAATTTTGAACTGTTACTGCCAACGAACAGTTTAACCCAGAAGAACGAAATTTGGTGAGCTAAGTGGGATTGGGGTACTGATCCTTACCTGAAAGTGTCATCAAGATAGGGTGAAAAAATGTGTGCTGAGATTTCAGGAAACTCGTAGTTTTTTGGAAGCTTGGCAACTTCTTTCCATGAAAGTGATTTGCGCCACTCTCTGCTTAGGGCTACATCAATAGGAAACAAACATTAGAGATAGAACTTGGAACTACTTTATTGTGTCAAGTTTCAAAGAGCTAGCTCAAACCGTGTGTGATTTAGAGTTCCAACTACATGTAACCATATAGGAGAAAACAGAGTGAAACTAAAAAATTAAAACAGTTACTGCCAACGAACGGTTTAAACTAGAAGAATGAAATTTGGTGAGCCTAGTGGGATTGGGGTACTGATCATTACCTGAAAGTGTCATCAAGATTGGGTGAAAAAATGTGTGCTGAGATTTCAGGAAACTCGTAGTTTTTTGGAAGCTTGGCAACCCCTTTCCATGAAAGTGATTTGCGCCACTCTCTGCTTAGGGCTACATCAATAGGAAACAAACCATAGAGATAGAACTTGGAACTACTTTATTGTGTCAAGTTTCAAAGAGCTAGCACAAACCGTGTTTGATTTGGAGTTCCAACTACATGTATCCATATAGAAGAAAACAGAGTGAAAACTAAAAATTAAAACTGATACTGCCAACGAACGGTTTAACCTAGAAGAACGAAATTTGGTGAGCCAAGTGGGATTGGGATACTGATCATTATTTGAAAGTGTCATCAATATTGGGTGAAAAAATGTGTGCTGAGATTTCAGGAAACTCGTAGTTTTTTGGAAGCTTGTCAACCCCTTTCCATGAAAGTGATTTGCGCCAGTCTCTGCTTAGGGCTACATCAATAGGAGACAAACCGTAGAGATAGAACTTGGAACTACTTTATTGTGTCAAGTTTCAAAGAGCTAGCACAAACCGTGTTTGATTTTGAGTTCCAACTACATGTATCCATATAGAAGAAAACAGAGTGAAACCTAAAATTTAAAACTGTTACTGCCAACGAACGGTTTAACCTAGAAGAACGAAATTTGGTGAGCCCAGTGGGCTTGGGGTCCTGATCATTATTTGAAAGTGACATCAAGATTGGGTGAAAAAATGTGTGCTGATATTTCAGGAAGCTCGTAGTTTTTGGAAACTTGGCAACCCCTTTCCATTAAACTGATTTGCGCCAGTCTCTGCTAAGGGCTACATAAATAGGAAACAAACCATAGAGATAGAACTTGGAATTACTTTATTGTGTCAAGTTTCAAAGAGCTAGCACAAACCGTGTTTGATTTAGAGTTCCAAATACATTTATCCATATAGGAGAAAACAGAATGAAACCTAAAAATTTAAACTATTACTGCCAAAGAACAGTTTAACCTAGAAGAACAAAATTTGGTGAGCCAAGTGGGATTGGGGTACTGATCATTACCTGAAAGTATCATCCAGATTGGGTGAAAAAATGTGTGCTGAGATTTCAGGAAACTCGTAGTTTTTTGGAAGCTTGGCAATCCCTTTCCCTGAAAATGATTTGCGCCAGTCTCTGCTTAGGTCTACATCAGTAGGAAACAAACCATAGAGGTAGAACTTGGAACTACTTTATTGGTTCAAGTTTCAAAGACCTAGCACAAACAGTGTTTGATTTAGAGTTCCAACTACATGTATCCATATAGGAGAAAAGAGAGTGAAACCTAAAAATTAAAACTGTTACTGACAACGAACGGTTTAACCTAGAAGAACGAAATTTGGTGATCCAAGTGGGGATGGGGTACTGATCATTACCTTAAAGTGTCATCAAGATTGGGTGAAAAAAATGTGTGCTGAGATTTCAGGAACCTCGTAGTTTTTTGGAAGCTTGGCAACCCCTTTCCATGAAAGTGATTTGCGCTGGTCTCTGCTTAGGGCTACATCAATAGGAAACAAACCAAAGAGATAGAACGTGGAACTACTTTATTGTGTCAAGTTTCAAAGAGCTAGCACAAACCGTGTTTGATTTAGAGTTCCAACTATATGTATCCATATAGGAGAAAACAGAGTGAAACCTAAAAATTAAACTGTTACTGCCAACGAACGGTTTAACCTGGAAGAACGAAATTTGGTGAGCCAAGTGGGATTGGGGTACTGATCATTACCTGAAAGTGTCATCAAGTTTGGGTGAAAAAATATGTGCTGAGATTTCAGGAAACTCGTAATTTTTTGGAAGCTTGGCAACCGTTTTCCATGAAAGTGATTTGCGCCGGTCTCTGCTTTGGGCTACATCAATAGGAAACATACCATAGAGATAGAACTTGGAACTACTTTATTGAGTCAAGTTTCATAGAGCTAGAACAAACCGTGTTTTATTTAGAGTTCCAAATACATGTATCCATATAGGATAAAACAGAGTGAAACCTAAAATTTAAAACTGTTACTGCCAACGAACGGTTTAACCTAGAAGAACGAAATTTGGTGAGCCAAGTGGGATTAAGGTACTGATCACTATTTGTAAGTCTCATCAAGATTGGGTGAAAAAATGTGTGCTGAGATTTAAGGAAACTCGTAGATTTTGGAAGCTTGGCAACCCCTTTCCAAGAAAGTGATTTGCACCAGTCTCTGCTTAGGGCTACATCAATAGAAGACAAACCATAGAGAGAGAACTTGGAACTACTTTATTGTGTCAAGTTTCAAAGAGCTAGCAGAAACCGTGTTTGATTTAGAGTTCCAACTACATGTATCCATATAGGAGAAAAGAGAGTGAAACCTAAAAATTAAAACTGTTACTGACAACGAACGGTTTAACCTAGAAGAACGAAATTTGGTGAACCAAGTGGGGATGGGGTACTGATCATTACCTTAAAGTGTCATCAAGATTGGGTGAAAAAAATGTGTGCTGAGATTTCAGGAACCTCGTAGTTTTTTGGAAGCTTGGCAACCCCTTTCCATGAAAGTGATTTGCGCTGGTCTCTGCTTAGGGCTACATCAATAGGAAACAAACCAAAGAGATAGAACGTGGAACTACTTTATTGTGTCAAGTTTCAAAGAGCTAGCACAAACCGTGTTTGATTTAGAGTTCCAACTATATGTATCCATATAGGAGAAAACAGAGTGAAACCTAAAAATTAAACTGTTACTGCCAACGAACGGTTTAACCTGGAAGAACGAAATTTGGTGAGCCAAGTGGGATTGGGGTACTGATCATTACCTGAAAGTGTCATCAAGTTTGGGTGAAAAAATGTGTGCTGAGATTTCAGGAAACTCGTAATTTTTTGGAAGCTTGGCAACCGTTTTCCATGAAAGTGATTTGCGCCGGTCTCTGCTTTGGGCTACATCAATAGGAAACATACCATAGAGATAGAACTTGGAACTACTTTATTGAGTCAAGTTTCATAGAGCTAGAACAAACCGTGTTTTATTTAGAGTTCCAAATACATGTATCCATATAGGATAAAACAGAGTGAAACCTAAAATTTAAAACTGTTACTGCCAACGAACGGTTTAACCTAGAAGAACGAAATTTGGTGAGCCAAGTGGGATTAAGGTACTGATCACTATTTGTAAGTCTCATCAAGATTGGGTGAAAAAATGTGTGCTGAGATTTAAGGAAACTCGTAGATTTTGGAAGCTTGGCAACCCCTTTCCAAGAAAGTGATTTGCGCCAGTCTCTGCTTAGGGCTACATCAATAGAAGACAAACCATAGAGAGAGAACTTGGAACTACTTTATTGTGTCAAGTTTCAAAGAGCTAGCAGAAACCGTGTTTGATTTAGAGTTCCAACTACATGTATCCATATAGGAGAAAAGAGAGTGAAACCTAAAAATTAAACTGTTACTGACAACGAACGGTATAACCTAGAAGAACGAAATTTGGTGAGCCAAGTGGGATTGGGGTACTGATCATTACCTGAAAGTGTCATTATGTTTGGGTGAAAAAATGTGTGCTGAGATTTCAGGAAACTCGTAGTTTTTTGGAAGCTTGGCAACCCCTTTCCATGAAAGTGATTTGCGCGGGTCTCTGCTTAGGGCTATATCAATAGGAAACAAACCAAAGAGATAGAACTTGGAACTACTTTATTGTGTCAAGTTTCAAAGAGCTAGCAGAAACTGTGTTTGATTTAGAGTTCCAACTCCATGTATCCATATAGGAGAAAACAGAGTGAAACCTAAAATTTTGAACTGTTACTGCCAACAAACAGTTTAACCCAGAAGAACGAAATTTGGTGAGCTAAGTGGGATTGGGGTACTGATCCTTACCTGAAAGTGTCATCAAGATAGGGTGAAAAAATGTGTGCTGAGATTTCAGGAAACTCGTAGTTTTTTGGAAGCTTGGCAACTTCTTTCCATGAAAGTGATTTGCGCCACTCTCTGCTTAGGGCTACATCAATAGGAAACAAACATTAGAGATAGAACTTGGAACTATTTATTGTGTCAAGTTTCAAAGAGCTAGCTCAAACCGTGTGTGATTCAGAGTTCCAACTACATGTAACCATATAGGAGAAAACAGAGTGAAAGTAAAAAATTAAAACAGTTACTGCCAACGAACGGTTTAAACTAGATGAATGAAATTTGGTGAGCCTAGTGGGATTGGGGTACTGATCATTACCTGAAAGTGTCATCAAGATTGGGTGAAAAAATGTGTGCTGAGATTTCAGGAAACTCGTAGTTTTTTGGAAGCTTGGCAACCCCTTTCCATGAAAGTGATTTGCGCCACTCTCTGCTTAGGGCTACATCAATAGGAGACAAACCGTAGAGATAGAACTTGGAACTACTTTATTGTGTCAAGTTTCAAAGAGCTAGCACAAACCGTGTTTGATTTTGAGTTCCAACTACATGTATCCATATAGAAGAAAACAGAGTGAAACCTAATATTTAAAACTGTTACTGCCAACGAACGGTTTAACCTAGAAGAACGAAATTTGGTGAGCCAAGTGGGCTTGGGGTCCTGATCATTATTTGAAAGTGACATCAAGATTGGGTGAAAAAATGTGTGCTGATATTTCAGGAAGCTCGTAGTTTTTGGAAACTTGGCAATCCCTTTCCATGAAAATGATTTGCGCCAGTCTCTGCTTAGGGCTACATCAGTAGGAAACAAACAATAGAGGTAGAACTTGGAACTACTTTATTGGTTCAAGTTTCAAAGACCTAGCACAAACAGTGTTTGATTTAGAGTTCCAACTACATGTATCCATATAGGAGAAAAGAGAGTGAAACCTAAAATTTAAAACTGTTACTGCCAACGAACGGTTTAACCTAGAAGAACGAAATTTGGTGAGCCAAGTGGGATTCAGGTACTGATCACTACTTGTAAGTCTCATCAAGATTGGGTGAAAAAATGTGTGCTGAGATTTCAGGAAACTCGTAGTTTTTTGGAGGCTTGGCAACCCCTTTCCATGAAAGTGATCTGCGCCTGTCTCTGCTTAAGGCTACACCAATAGGAAACAAAACATAGAGATAGAACTTGGAACTACTTTATTGTGTCAACTTTCAAAGAGCTAGCACAAACCGTCTTTGATTTAGAGTTCCAAATATATGTATCCTTATAGGAGTAAACAGAGTGAAACCTAAAAATTTAAACTGTTACTGCCAACGAACGGTTTAACCTAGAAGAACGAAATTTGGAGAGCCAAGAGGGATTGGGGTACTGATCATTACCTGAACGTGTCATCAAGATTGGGTGAAAAAAATGTGTGCTGAGATTTCAGGAAACTCGTAGTTTTTTGGAAGCTTGGCAACCCCTTTCCATGAGAGTGATTTGCGCCAGTCTCTGCTTAGGGCTACATCAATAGGAAAAAACCATAGAGATAGAACTTGGAACTACTTTATTGTGTCAAGTTTCAAAGAGCTAGCACAAACCGTCTTTGATTTAGAGTTCCAACTACATGTATCCTTATAGGAGTAAACAGAGTGAAACCTAAAAATTAAACCTGTTACTCCCGACGAACGGTTTAACCTAGAAGAACGAAATTTGGTGAGCCAAGTGGGATTGGGGTACTGATATTTACCTGAAAGTGTCATCAAGATTGGGTGAAAAAATGTGTGCTGAGATTTCAGGAAACTCGTAATTTTTTGGAAGCTTCGCAACCCCTTTCCATGAAAGTGATTTGTGCCAGTCTCAGCTTACGGCTACATCAATAGGAAACAAACCATAGAGATAGAACTTGGAACTACTTTATTGTGTCAAGTTTCAAAGAGCTAGCACAAACCGTCTTTGATTTAGAGTTCCAACTACATGTATCCATATAGGAGAAAACAGAGTGAAACCTAAAAATTAAAATTATTATTGCCAACGAACGGTTTAACCTAGAAGAACGAAATTTGGTGAGCCAAGTGGGATTGGGGTCCTGATCATTACCTGAAAGTTCCATCAAGATTGGGTGAAAAAATGTGTGCTGAGATTTCAGGAAACTCGTAGTTTTTTGGAGGCTTGGCAACCCCTTTCCATGAAAGTGATCTGCGCCTGTCTCTGCTTAAGGCTACACCAATAGGAAACAAAACATAGAGATAGAACTTGGAACTACTTTATTGTGTCAACTTTCAAAGAGCTAGCACAAACCGTCTTTGATTTAGAGTTCCAACTACATGTATCCATATAGAAGAAAACAGAGTGAAACCTAAAAATTAAAACTGTTACTGCCAACGAATAGTTTAATCTAGAAGAACGAAATTTGGTGAGCCAAGTGGGATTGGGGTACTGATCTTTACCTGAAAGTGTCATCAAGATTGGGAGAAAAAATGTGTGCTGAGATTTCAGGAAACTCGCAGTTTTTTGGAAGCTTGGCAACCCCTTTCTATGAAAGTGATTTGCGCCAGTCTCTGCTTAGGGCTACATCAATAGGAAAGAAACCATAGAGATAGAATTTGGAACTACTTTATTGTGTCAAGTTTCAAAGAGCTAGCACAAACCGTGTATGATTTAGAGTTCCAACTACATGTATCCATATAGGAGAAAACAGAGTGAAACGTAAAAATTAAAACTGTTACAGCCAACGAACTGTTTAACCTAGGAGAACGAAATTTGGTGTGCCAAGTGGGATTGGGGTACTGATCATTACCTGAAAGTGTCATCAAGATTGGGTGAAAAAAATGTGTGCTGAGATTTCAGGAAACTCGTAGTTTTTTGGAAGCTTTGCAACCCCTTTCCATGAAAGTGATCTGCGCCTGTCTCTGCTTAGGGCTACACCAATAGGAAACAAACCATAGAGATAGAACTTGGAACTACTTTATTGTGTCAAGTTTCAAAGAGCTAGCACAAACAATGTTTGATTTAGAGTCCCAACTACATGTATCCATATAGGGGAAAACAGAGTGAAACCTAAAAATTAAAACCATTACTGCCAACGAACGGTTTAACCTAGAAGAACGAAATTTGGTGAGCCAAGTGGGATTGGGGTACTGATCATTACCTGAAGGAGTCATCAAGATTGGGTGAAAAAATGTGTGCTGAGATTTCAGGAAACTCGTAGTTTTTTGGAAGCTTGGCAACCCCTTTCCATGAAAGTGATTTGCGCCAGTTTCTGCTTAGGGCTACATCAATAGGAAATAAACCCTAGAGATAGAACTTGGAACTACTTTATTGTTTCAACTTTCAAAGAGCTAGCACAAACCGTCTTTGATTTTGAGTTCCAACTACATGTATCCATATAGGAGAAAACAGTGAAAACTAAAAATTAAAACTGTTTCTGCCAAGGAACGGTTTAACCTAGAAGAACAAAATTTGGTGAGCCAAGTGGGATTGGGGTACTGATCATTACCTGAAAGTGTCATCAAGATCTGGTGAAAAAATGTGTGCTGAGATTTCAGGAAATTTGTAGTTTTTTGGAAGCTTGGTAACCCCTATCCATGAAAGTGATCTGCGCCTGTCTCTGCGTAGGGCTACACCAATAGGAAACAAAACATGGAGATAGAAGTTGGAACTACTTTATTGTGTCAAGTTTCAAAGAGCTAGCACAAACCGTCTTTGATTTAGAGTTCCAACTACATGTATCCATATAGGAGAAAACAGAGTGAAACCTAAAAATTAAAACTATTACTGCCAACGAGCGGTTTAACCTAGAAGAACGAAATTTGGTGAGCCAAGTGGGATTGGGGTCCTGATCATTACCTGAAAGTTCCATCAAGATTGGGTGAAAAAATGTGTGCTGTGATTTCAGGAAACTCGTAGTTTTTGGAGGCTTGGCAACCCCTTTCCATGAAAGTGATCTGCGCCTGTCTCTGCTTAAGGCTACACCAATAGGAAACAAAACATAGAGATAGAACTTGGAACTACTTTATTGTGTCAACTTTCAAAGAGCTAGCACAAACCGTCTTTGATTTAGAGTTGCAACTACATCTATCCATATAGGATAAAACAGAGTGAAACCTAAAAATTAAAACTGTTACTGCCAACGAATAGTTTAACCTAGAAGAACGAACTTTGGTGAGTCAAGTGTGATTGGGGTACTGATCTTTACCTGAAAGTGTCATCAAGATTGGGAGAAAAAATGTGTGCTGAGATTTCAGGAAACTCGCAGTTTTTTGGAAGCTTGGCAACCCCTTTCCATGAAAGTGATTTGCGCCAGTCTCTGCTTAGGGCTACATCAATAGGAAAGAAACCATAGAGATAGAATTTGGAACTACTTTATTGTGTCAAGTTTCAAAGAGCTAGCACAAACCGTCTTTGATTTAGAGTTCCAACTACATGTATCCATATAGGAGAAAACAGAGTGAAACCTAAAAATTAAAACTGTTACAGCCAACGAACGGTTTAACCTAGAAGAACGAAATTTGGTGTGCCAAGTGGGATTGGGGTACTGATCATTACCTGAAAGTGTCATCAAGATTGGGTGAAAAAAATGTGTGCTGAGATTTCAGGAAACTCGTAGTTTTTTGGAAGCTTTGCAACCCCTTTCCATGAAAGTGATCTGCGCCTGTCTCTGCTTAGGGCTACACCAATAGGAAACAAACCATAGAGATAGAACTTGGAACTACTTTATTGTGTCAAGTTTCAAAGAGCTAGCACAAACAATGTTTGATTTTGTGTCCCAACTACATGTATCCATATCGGGGAAAACAGAGTGAAACCTAAAAATTTAAACTATTACTGCCAACGAACGGTTTAACCTAGAAGAACAAAATTTGGTGAGGCAAGTGGGATTGGGGTACTGATCATTACCTGAAGGAGTCATCAAGATTGGGTGAAAAAATGTGTGCTGAGATTTCAGGAAACTCGTAGTTTTTTGGAAGCTTGGCAACCCCTTTCCATGAAAGTGATTTGCGCCAGTTTCTGCTTAGGGCTACATCAATAGGAAATAAACCATAGAGATAGAACTTGGAACTACTTTATTGTGTCAACTTTCAAAGAGCTAGCACAAACCGTCTTTGATTTTGAGTTCCAACTACATGTATCCATATAGGAGAAAACAGTGAAACCTAAAAATTAAAACTGTTACTGCCAAGGAACGGTTTAACCTAGAAGAACAAAATTTGGTGAGCAAAGTGGGATTGGGGTACTGATCATTACCTGAAAGTGTCATCAAGATCTGGTGAAAAAATGTGTGCTGAGATTTCAGGAAAGTCGTAGTTTTTTGGAAGCTTGGTAACCCCTTTCCATGAAAGTGATCTGCGCCTGTCTCTGCTTAGGGCTACACCAATAGGAAACAAAACATGGAGATAGAACTTGGAACTACTTTATTGTGTCAAGTTTCAAAGAGCTAGCACAAACCGTCTTTGATTTAGAGTTCCAACTACATGTATCCATATAGGAGAAAACAGAGTGAAACCTAAAAATTAAAACTATTACTGCCAACGAACGGTTCAACCTAGAAGAACGAAATTTGGTGAGCCAAGTGGGATTGGGGTACTTATCATTACCTGAAAGTGTCATCAAGATTGGGTGAAAAAATGTGTGCTGAGATTTCAGGAAACTCATAGTTTTTTGGAATTCTTGGCAACCCCTTTCCATGAAAGTGATTTGCGCCAGTCTCAGCTTACGGCTACATCAATAGGAAACAAACCATAGAGATAGAACTTGGAACTACTTTATTGTGTCAAGTTTCAAAGAGCTAGCACAAACAATGTTTGATTTAGAGTCCCAACTACATGTATCCATATAGGGGAAAACAGAGTGAAACCTAAAAATTAAAACTATTACTGCCAATGAACGGTTTAACCTAGAAGAACGAAATTTGGTGAGCCAAGTGGGATTGGGGTACTGATCATTACCTGAAGGAGTCATCAAGATTGGGTGAAAAAATGTGTGCTGAGATTTCAGGAAACTCGTAGTTTTTTGGAAGCTTGGCAACCCCTTTCCATGAAAGTGATCTGCGCCTGTCTCTGCTTAACGCTACACCTATAGGCAACAAAACATAGAGATAGAACTTGGAACTACTTTATTGTGTCAAGTTTCAAAGAGCTAGCACAAACCGTCTTTGTTTTAGAGTTCCAACTACATGTATCCATATAGGAGAAAACAGAGTGAAACCGAAAAATTAAAACTGTTACTGCCAACGAATAGTTTAACCTAGAAGAACGAAATTTGGTGAGCCAAGTGGGATTGGGGTACTGATCATTACCTGAAAGTGTCATCAAGATTGGGTGAAAAAATGTGTGCTGAGATTTCAGGAAACTCGTAGTTTTTTGGAAGCTTGGCAACCCCTTTCAATTAAAGTGATTTGCGCCAGTTTCTGCTTAGGGCTACATCAATAGCAAACAAACCATAGAGATAGAACTTGGAACTACTTTATTGTGTCAAGTTTCAAAGAGCTAGCACAAACCGTGTTTGATTTAGAGTTCCGACTACATGTATCCTTATAGGAGTAAACAGAGTGAAACCTAAAAATTAAAACTGTTACTGCCAACGAACAGTTTAAATTAGAAGAACGAAATTTGGTGAGCCAAGTGGGACTGGGGTACTGATCATTACCTGCAAGTGTCATCAAGATTGGGTGAAAAAATGTGTGCTGAGATTTCAGGAAACTCCTAGCTTTTTGGAAGCTTCGCAACCCCTTTCCATGAAAGTGATTTGCGCCAGTCTCTGCTTATGGCTACCTCAATAGGAAACAAACCATAGAGATAGAACTTGGAACTACTTTATTGTGTCAAGTTTCAAAGGGCTAGCACAAACCGTGTTTGATTTAGAGTCCCAACTACATGTATCCATATAGGGGAAAACAGAGTGAAACCTAAAAATTAAAACTATTACTGCCAACGAACGGTTTAACCTAGAAGAACGAAATTTGGTGAGCCAAGTGGGATTGGGGTACTGATCATTACCTGAAAGTGTCATCAAGATTGGGTGAAAAAATGTGTGCTGAGATTTCAGGAATCTCGTAGTTTTTTGGAAGCTTTGCAACCCCTTTCCATGAAAGTGATCTGCGCCTGTCTCTGCTTAGGGCTTCACCAATAGTAAACAAAACATGGAGATAGAACTTGGAACTACTTTATTGTGTCAAGTTTCAAAGAGCTAGCACAAACCGTCTTTGATTTAGAGTTCCAACAACATGTATCCATATAGGAGAAAACAGAGTGAAACCTAAAAATTAAAACTGTTACTGCCAACGAATAGTTTAACCTAGAAGAACGAAATTTGGTGAGCCAAGTGAGATTGGGGTACTGATCTTTACCTGAAAGTGTCATCAAGATTGGGTGAAAAAATGTGTGCTGAGATTTCAGGAAACTCGCAGTTTTTTGGAAGCTTGGCAACCCCTTTCCATGAAAGTGATTTGCGCCAGCCTCTGCTTAGGGCTACATCAATAGGAAAGAAACCATAGATATAGAATTTGGAACTACTTTATTGTGTCAAGTTTCAAAGAGCTAGCACAAACCGTCTTTGATTTAGAGTTCCAACTACATGTATCCATATAGGAGAAAACAGAGTGAAACCTAAAAATTAAAACTGTTACAGCCAACGAACGGTTTAACCTAGAAGAACGAAATTTGGTGTGCCAAGTGGGACTGGGGTACTGATCATTACCTGAAAGTGTCATCAAGATTGGGTTAAAAAATGTGTGCTGAGATTTCAGGAAACTCGTAGTTTTTTGGAAGCTTGGCAACCCGTTTCCATGAAAGTGATTTGCGCCAGTTTCTTCTTAGGGCTACATCAATAAAAAACAAACCATAGAGATAGAACTTGGAACTACTTTATTGTGTCAAGTTTCAAAGAGCTAGCACAAACCGTGTTTGATTTTGAGTTCCAACTACATGTATCCATATAGGAGAAAACAGTGAAACCTAAAAATTAAAACTGTTACTGCCAACGAATCGTTTAACCTAGAAGAACGAAATTTGGTGAGCCAACTGGGATTGGGGTACTGATCATTACCTGAAAGTGTCATCCAGATTGGGTGAAAAAATGTGTGCTGAGATTTCAGGAAACACGTAGTGTTTTGGAAGCTTGGCAACCCCTTTCCATGAAAGTGATTGGCGCCAGTCTGTTCTTAGGGCTACATCAATAGAAAAGAAACCATAGAGACAGAACTTGGAACTACTTTATTGTGTCAAGTTTCAAAGAGCTAGCACAAACCGTGTTTGATTTAGAATTCCAACTACAGTATCCATATAGTAGAAAACAGAGTGAAACCTAAATATTTAAACTGTTACTGCCAACCAACGGTTTAACCTAGAAGAACGAAATATGTTCAACCAAGTCGGATTGGGGTACTGAGCATTACCTCAACGTGTCATTAAGATTGGGTTAAAAAATGTGTGCTGAGATTTCAGGAAACTCGTAGTTTTTTGGAAGCTTGGCAACCCCTTTCCATGAAAGTGATTTGCGCCAGTCTTTGCTTAGGGCTACATCAATAGGAAATAAACCATAGAGATAGAACATGGAACTACTTTATTGTGTCATGTTTCAAAGAGCTTGCATAAACCGTGTTGGATGTAGAGTTCCAACTAAATGTATCCATATAGGAGAAAACACAGTGAAACCTAAAAATTAAAACTGTTAGTGCCAACGAACGGTTTAACCTAGATGAAAGAAATTTGGTGAGCCAAGTTGGATTGGGGTACTGATCATTAGCTGAAAGTGTCATCCAGATTGGGTGAAAAAATGTGTGCGTTGATTTCTGCAAACTCGTAGTTTTTTGGAGGCTTGGCAACCCCTTTCCATGAAAGTGATTTGCGCCGGTCTCTGCTTTGGGCTACATCAATAGGAAACAAACCATAGAAATAGAACTTGGGACTACTTTATTGGGTCAAGTTTCAAAGAGCTAGCACAAACCGTGTTTGATTTAGAGTTCGAAATACATGTATCCATATAGGAGAAAACAGAGTGAAACCTAAAAATTTAAACTGTTACTGCCAATGAACGGTTTAACCTAGAAGAACGAAATTTGGTGAGCCAAGTGGGATTCGGGTACTGATCATTACCTGAAAGTGTCATCCAGATTGGGTGAAAAAATGTGTGCTGAGATTTCAGGAAACTCGTAGTGTTTTGGAAGCTTGGCAACCCCTTTCCATGAAAGTGATTGACGCCAGTCTGTTCTTAGGGCTACATCAATAGGAAACAAACCATAGAGATAGAACTTAGAACTACTTTATTGCGTCAAGTTTCAAAGAGCTAGCACAAACCGTGTTTGATTTAGAGTTCGAACTACATGTATCCATATAGGAGAAAACAGAGTGAAACCTAAAAATTAAAACTGTTACTGCCAACGAACGGTTTAACCTAAAAGATCGAAATTTGGTGAGCCAAGTGGGATTGGGGTACTTATCATTAGCTGAAAGTGTCATACAGTTTGGGTGAAAAAATGTGTGCTGAGATTTCAGGAAACTCATAGTTTTTTGGAAGCTTGGCAACCCCTTTCCATGAAAGTGATTGGCGCCAGTCTGTTCTTAGGGCTACATCAATAGGAAAGAAATCATAGAGATAGGACATGGAAGTACTTTATTGTGTCAAGTTTCATAGAGGTAGCACAAACCGTGTTTGATTTAGAGTTCCAACTACATGTATCCATATAGGAGAAAACAGAGTGAAACCTAAAAATTAAAACTGTTACTGCCAACGAACAGTTTAACCTAGGAGAACGAAATTTGGTGAGCCAAGTGGGATTGGGGTACTGATTATTACCTGAAAGTGTCATCAAGATTGGGTGAAAAAATGTGTGCTGTGATTTCGGGAAACTCGTAGTTTTTTGGAAGCTTGGCAACCCCTTTCTATGAAAGTGATTTGCACTAGTCTCTGCTTAGGGCTACATCAATAGGAAACAAACCATAGTGATAGAACTTGGAACTACTTTATTGTGTCAAGTTTCAAAGAGCTAGCACAAACCGTGTTTGATTTAGAGTTCCAACTACATGTATCCATATAGGGGAAAACAGAGTGAAACCTAAAAATTAAAACTATTACTGCCAACGAACGGTTTAACCTAGAAGAACGAAATTTGGTGAGCCAAGTGGGATTGGGGTACTGATCATTACCTGAAAGTGTCATCAAGATTGGGTGAAAAAATGTGTGCTGAGATTTCAGGAATCTCGTAGTTTTTTGGAAGCTTTGCAACCCCTTTCCATGAAAGTGATCTGCGCCTGTCTCTGCTTAGGGCTTCACCAATAGGAAACAAAACATGGAGATAGAACTTGGAACTACTTTATTGTGTCAAGTTTCAAAGAGCTAGCACAAACCGTCTTTGATTTAGAGTTCCAACTACATGTATCCATATAGGAGAAAACAGAGTGAAACCTAAAAATTAAAACTGTTACTGCCAACGAATAGTTTATCCTAGAAGAACGAAATTTGGTGAGCCAAGTGAGATTGGGGTACTGATCTTTACCTGAAAGTGTCATCAAGATTGGGTGAAAAAATGTGTGCTGAGATTTCAGGAAACTCACAGTTTTTTGGAAGCTTGGCAACCCCTTTCCATGAAAGTGATTTGCGCCAGCCTCTGCTTAGGGCTACATCAATAGGAAAGAAACCATAGATATAGAATTTGGAACTACTTTATTGTGTCAAGTTTCAAAGAGCTAGCACAAACCGTCTTTGATTTAGAGTTCCAACTACATGTATCCATATAGGAGAAAACAGAGTGAAACCTAAAAATTAAAACTGTTACAGCCAACGAACGGTTTAACCTAGAAGAACGAAATTTGGAGTGCCAAGTGGGACTGGGGTACTGATCATTACCTGAAAGTGTCATCAAGATTGGGTTAAAAAATGTGTGCTGAGGTTTCAGGAAACTCGTAGTTTTTTGGAAGCTTGGCAACCCCTTTCCATGAAAGTGATTTGCGCCAGTTTCTTCTTAGGGCTACATCAATAAAAAACAAACCATAGAGATAGAACTTGGAACTACTTTATTGTGTCAAGTTTCAAAGAGCTAGCACAAACCGTGTTTGATTTTGAGTTCCAACTACATGTATCCATATAGGAGAAAACAGTGAAACCTAAAAATTAAAACTGTTACTGCCAACGAACTGTTTAACCTAGAAGAACGAAATTTGGTGAGCCAACTGGGATTGGGGTACTGATCATTACCTGAAAGTGTCATCCAGATTGGGTGAAAAAATGTGGGCTGAGATTTCAGGAAACACGTAGTGTTTGGGAAGCTTGGCAACCCCTTTCCATGAAAGTGATTGGCGCCAGTCTGTTCTTAGGGCTACATCAATAGAAAAGAAACCATAGAGACAGAACTTGGAACTACTTTATTGTGTCAAGTTTCAAAGAGCTAGCACAAACCGTGTTTGATTTAGAGTTCCAACTACATGTATCCATATAGGAGAAAATACAGTGAAACCTAAAAATTAAAACTGTTACTGCCAACGAACGGTTTAACCTAGAAGAACGAAATTTGGTGAGCCAAGTGGGATTTGCGTACTGATAATTACCTGAAAGTGTCATCAAGATTGGATGAAAAAATGTGTGCTGAGATTTCAGGAAACACGTAGTGTTTTGGAAGCTTGGCAACCCCTTTCCATAAAAGTGATTTGCGCCAGTCTCTGCTTAGGGCTACATCAATAGGAAACAAACCGTAGAGATAGAACTTGGAACTACTTTATTGTGTCAAGTTTCAAAGAGCTAGCACAAACCGTGTTTGATTTAGAATTCCAACTACAGTATCCATATAGTAGAAAACAGAGTGAAACCTAAATATTTAAACTGTTACTGCCAACCAACGGTTTAACCTAGAAGAACGAAATATGTTCAACCAAGTCGGATTGGGGTACTGAGCATTACCTCAACGTGTCATTAATATTGGGTTAAAAAATGTGTGCTGAGATTTCAGGAAACTCGTAGTTTTTTGGAAGCTTGGCAACCCCTTTCCATGAAAGTGATTTGCGCCAGTCTTTGCTTAGGGCTACATCAATAGGAAATAAACCATAGAGATAGAACTTGGAACTACTTTATTGTGTCATGTTTCAAAGAGCTTGCATAAACCGTGTTGGATGTAGAGTTCCAACTAAATGTATCCATATAGGAGAAAACACAGTGAAACCTAAAAATTAAAACTGTTAGTGCCAACGAACGGTTTAACCTAGAAGAAAGAAATTTGGTGAGCCAAGTTGGATTGGGGTACTGATCATTAGCTGAAAGTGTCATCCAGATTGGGTGAAAAAATGTGTGCGTTGATTTCTGCAAACTCGTAGTTTTTTGGAGGCTTGGCAACCCCTTTCCATGAAAGTGATTTGCGCCGGTCTCTGCTTTGGGCTACATCAATAGGAAACAAACCATAGAAATAGAACTTGGGACTACTTTATTGGGTCAAGTTTCAAAGAGCTAGCACAAACCGTGTTTGATTTAGAGTTCCAACTACATGTATCCATATAGGAGAAAACAGAGTGAAACCTAAAAATTAAAACTGTTACTGCCAACGAACGGTTTAACCTAAAAGATCGAAATTTGGTGAGCCAAGTGGGATTGGGGTACTTATCATTAGCTGAAAGTGTCATACAGTTTGGGTGAAAAAATGTGTGCTGAGATTTCAGTAAACTCGTAGTTTTTTGGAAGCTTGGCAACCCCTTTCCATGAAAGTGATTGGCGCCAGTCTGTTCTTAGGGCTACATCAATAGGAAAGAAACCATAGAGATAGGACATGGAAGTACTTTATTGTGTCAAGTTTCATAGAGGTATCACAAACCGTGTTTGATTTAGAGTTCCAACTACATGTATCCATATAGGAGAAAACAGAGTGAAACCTAAAAATTAAAACTGTTACTGCCAACGAACAGTTTAACCTAGGAGAACGAAATTTGGTGAGCCAAGTGGGATTGGGGTACTGATTATTACCTGAAAGTGTCATCAAGATTGGGTGAAAAAATGTGTGCTGTGATTTCGGGAAACTCGTAGTTTTTTGGAAGCTTGGCAACCCCTTTCTATGAAAGTGATTTGCACTAGTCTCTGCTTAGGGCTACATCAATAGGAAACAAACCATAGTGATAGAACTTGGAACTACTTTATTGTGTCAAGTTTCAAAGAGCTAGCACAAACCGTGTTTGATTTAGAGTTCCAACTACATGTATCCATATAGGGGAAAACAGAGTGAAACCTAAAAATTAAAACTATTACTGCCAACGAATGGTTTAACCTAGAAGAACGAAATTTGGTGAGCCAAGTGGGATTGGGGTACTGATCATTACCTGAAAGTGTCATCAAGATTGGGTGAAAAAATGTGTGCTGAGATTTCAGGAATCTCGTAGTTTTTTGGAAGCTTTGCAACCCCTTTCCATGAAAGTGATCTGCGCCTGTCTCTGCTTAGGGCTTCACCAATAGGAAACAAAACATGGAGATAGAACTTGGAACTACTTTATTGTGTCAAGTTTCAAAGAGCTAGCACAAACCGTGTTTGATTTAGAGTTCCAACTACATGTATCCATATAGGAGAAAACAGAGTGAAACCTAAAAATTAAAACTGTTACTGCCAACGAATAGTTTAACCTAGAAGAACGAAATTTGGTGAGCCAAGTGAGATTGGGGTACTGATCTTTACCTGAAAGTGTCATCAAGATTGGGTGAAAAAATGTGTGCTGAGATTTCAGGAAACTCGCAGTTTTTTGGAAGCTTGGCAACCCCTTTCCATGAAAGTGATTTGCGCCAGCCTCTGCTTAGGGCTACATCAATAGGAAAGAAACCATAGATATAGAATTTGGAACTACTTTATTGTGTCAAGTTTCAAAGAGCTAGCACAAACCGTCTTTGATTTAGAGTTCCAACTACATGTATCCATATAGGAGAAAACAGAGTGAAACCTAAAAATTAAAACTGTTACAGCCAACGAACGGTTTAACCTAGAAGAACGAAATTTGGTGTGCAAAGTGGGACTGGGGTACTGATCATTACCTGAAAGTGTCATCAAGATTGGGTTAAAAAATGTGTGCTGAGATTTCAGGAAACTCGTAGTTTTTTGGAAGCTTGGCAACCCCTTTCCATGAAAGTGATTTGCGCCAGTTTCTTCTTAGGGCTACATCAATAAAAAACAAACCATAGAGATAGAACTTGGAACTACTTTATTGTGTCAAGTTTCAAAGAGCTAGCACAAACCGTGTTTGATTTTGAGTTCCAACTACATGTATCCATATAGGAGAAAAGAGTGAAACCTAAAAATTAAAACTGTTACTGCCAACGAACGGTTTAACCTAGAAGAACGAAATTTGGTGAGCCAAGTGGGATTGGGGTACTGATCATTACCTGAAAGTGTCATCAAGATTGGGTGAAAAAATGTGTGCTGAGATTTCAGGAATCTCGTAGTTTTTTGGAAGCTTTGCAACCCTTTTCCATGAAAGTGATCTGCGCCTGTCTCTGCTTAGGGCTTCACCAATAGGAAACAAAACATGGAGATAGAACTTGGAACTACTTTATTGTGTCAAGTTTCAAAGAGCTAGCACAAACCGTCTTTGATTTAGAGTTCCAACTACATGTATCCATATAGGAGAAAACAGAGTGAAACCTAAAAATTAAAACTGTTACTGCCAACGAATAGTTTATCCTAGAAGAACGAAATTTGGTGAGCCAAGTGAGATTGGGGTACTGATCTTTACCTGAAAGTGTCATCAAGATTGGGTGAAAAAATGTGTGCTGAGATTTCAGGAAACTCACAGTTTTTTGGAAGCTTGGCAACCCCTTTCCATGAAAGTGATTTGCGCCAGCCTCTGCTTAGGGCTACATCAATAGGAAAGAAACCATAGATATAGAATTTGGAACTACTTTATTGTGTCAAGTTTCAAAGAGCTAGCACAAACCGTCTTTGATTTAGAGTTCCAACTACATGTATCCATATAGGAGAAAACAGAGTGAAACCTAAAAATTAAAACTGTTACAGCCAACGAACGGTTTAACCTAGAAGAACGAAATTTGGTGTGCCAAGTGGGACTGGGGTACTGAT
The DNA here is from genome assembly GCF_964194105.1 of Spermophilus citellus. NCBI lineage: Eukaryota > Metazoa > Chordata > Mammalia > Rodentia > Sciuridae > Spermophilus > Spermophilus citellus. The sequence continues at coordinate 25,114,117 of NC_138196.1, read as the reverse complement.
CATTACCTGAAAGTGTCATCAAGATTGGGTTAAAAAATGTGTGCTGAGGTTTCAGGAAACTCGTAGTTTTTTGGAAGCTTGGCAACCCCTTTCCATGAAAGTGATTTGCGCCAGTTTCTTCTTAGGGCTACATCAATAAAAAACAAACCATAGAGATAGAACTTGGAACTACTTTATTGTGTCAAGTTTCAAAGAGCTAGCACAAACCGTGTTTGATTTTGAGTTCCAACTACATGTATCCATATAGGAGAAAACAGTGAAACCTAAAAATTAAAACTGTTACTGCCAACGAACTGTTTAACCTAGAAGAACGAAATTTGGTGAGCCAACTGGGATTGGGGTACTGATCATTACCTGAAAGTGTCATCCAGATTGGGTGAAAAAATGTGGGCTGAGATTTCAGGAAACACGTAGTGTTTTGGAAGCTTGGCAACCCCTTTCCATGAAAGTGATTGGCGCCAGTCTGTTCTTAGGGCTACATCAATAGAAAAGAAACCATAGAGACAGAACTTGGAACTACTTTATTGTGTCAAGTTTCAAAGAGCTAGCACAAACCGTGTTTGATTTAGAGTTCCAACTACATGTATCCATATAGGAGAAAATACAGTGAAACCTAAAAATTAAAACTGTTACTGCCAACGAACGGTTTAACCTAGAAGAACGAAATTTGGTGAGCCAAGTGGGATTTGCGTACTGATAATTACCTGAAAGTGTCATCAAGATTGGATGAAAAAATGTGTGCTGAGATTTCAGGAAACACGTAGTGTTTTGGAAGCTTGGCAACCCCTTTCCATAAAAGTGATTTGCGCCAGTCTCTGCTTAGGGCTACATCAATAGGAAACAAACCGTAGAGATAGAACTTGGAACTACTTTATTGTGTCAAGTTTCAAAGAGCTAGCACAAACCGTGTTTGATTTAGAATTCCAACTACAGTATCCATATAGTAGAAAACAGAGTGAAACCTAAATATTTAAACTGTTACTGCCAACCAACGGTTTAACCTAGAAGAACGAAATATGTTCAACCAAGTCGGATTGGGGTACTGAGCATTACCTCAACGTGTCATTAATATTGGGTTAAAAAATGTGTGCTGAGATTTCAGGAAACTCGTAGTTTTTTGGAAGCTTGGCAACCCCTTTCCATGAAAGTGATTTGCGCCAGTCTTTGCTTAGGGCTACATCAATAGGAAATAAACCATAGAGATAGAACTTGGAACTACTTTATTGTGTCATGTTTCAAAGAGCTTGCATAAACCGTGTTGGATGTAGAGTTCCAACTAAATGTATCCATATAGGAGAAAACACAGTGAAACCTAAAAATTAAAACTGTTAGTGCCAACGAACGGTTTAACCTAGAAGAAAGAAATTTGGTGAGCCAAGTTGGATTGGGGTACTTTCATTAGCTGAAAGTGTCATCCAGATTGGGTGAAAAAATGTGTGCGTTGATTTCTGCAAACTCGTAGTTTTTTGGAGGCTTGGCAACCCCTTTCCATGAAAGTGATTTGCGCCGGTCTCTGCTTTGGGCTACATCAATAGGAAACAAACCATAGAAATAGAACTTGGGACTACTTTATTGGGTCAAGTTTCAAAGAGCTAGCACAAACCGTGTTTGATTTAGAGTTCCAACTACATGTATCCATATAGGAGAAAACAGAGTGAAACCTAAAAATTAAAACTGTTACTGCCAACGAACGGTTTAACCTAAAAGATCGAAATTTGGTGAGCCAAGTGGGATTGGGGTACTTATCATTAGCTGAAAGTGTCATACAGTTTGGGTGAAAAAATGTGTGCTGAGATTTCAGTAAACTCGTAGTTTTTTGGAAGCTTGGCAACCCCTTTCCATGAAAGTGATTGGCGCCAGTCTGTTCTTAGGGCTACATCAATAGGAAAGAAACCATAGAGATAGGACATGGAAGTACTTTATTGTGTCAAGTTTCATAGAGGTAGCACAAACCGTGTTTGATTTAGAGTTCCAACTACATGTATCCATATAGGAGAAAACAGAGTGAAACCTAAAAATTAAAACTGTTACTGCCAACGAACAGTTTAACCTAGGAGAACGAAATTTGGTGAGCCAAGTGGGATTGGGGTACTGATTATTACCTGAAAGTGTCATCAAGATTGGGTGAA